>NC_138901.1:50050517-51391798 GCF_965194825.1 Balaenoptera physalus | reverse complement strand
TACATGGGGCCTGGGAACCACGGGCTTGGGCTGAGAGCTGTTGACTTGGGGGAGCCCTGCGAACCCATCTCCTTTGGGGTCCTTGCTCTCTTTATGAAAAAACAGCAAGTGATGATTTTCCAAACCAGGAGGCCAAGCAGGAAGGCCCCAGCACGTTACTTGCCCTGAAACTTGGGCGTCCGATGCCTCTCTCTCTGCGGTACAGGAGGATCCCACACCCCAGTGAGGAAGATGTTCCCCGGGAGTTCAGGAGTTCCTCAAGTGGTGTTTAGGGGTGAAGTGGATCTTTTTTACAGGGAGTTTCTTTTTTTAAAAAATAAATTTTATTTATTTATTTATTTATTTTTGGCTGTGTTGGGTCTTCGCTGCTGCCCACGGACTTTCTCTAGTTGCGGTGAGCAGGGGCTACTCTTCGTTGTGGCGTGCGGGCTTCTCATTGTGGTGGCTTCTCTTGTTGCGGAGCACGGGCTCTAGGCGTGCGGGCTTCAGTAGTTGTGGCATGCGGGCTCAGTAGTTGTGGCTCACGGGCTTAGTTGCTCCGTGGCATGTGGGATCTTCCCGGACCAGGGATCGAACCTGTGTCCCCTGCATTGGCAGGCGGATTCTCAACCACTGTGCCACCAGGGAAGCCCCTGCAGGGAGTTTCTTGATGGAATGACAGGTGGGAGTGTCTCTGAGAGGTGTGGCAGACCCAGGAGGGCCAGCACTGTCCGTGGGCACCTGTTGGCTGATTGCTTATGGTGGAGCCAAGAATGGAGGGAAACGGGAACTCACCTTGAGAGCGTCCACAATTGGCGGTTTTCAGTTTGTGGTGGTTTGTTTTTGGAGCATTGAGGAAATTGTGGGGTGAACTGAGCCTGAAAGCAGAAGCTTGGGAAGTAAGCACTGGTTACGATTCATCTGTAAGCCTGGTGATGGTCAACGCATTCTCAGCCATAAACCACTGATGAGAAAGCAGTGCTTGGCCTGTGCAGCATTGAAGCAGGAGCTGCTCTTTCAGTGGCTTGAACCTTAGTTCCAGAAGATCAGAAAATCTTGAATGCGGAAGCCAAAGAAGAAATAAGTAATGACCAACCTTCTCAAGAGTCTTTATCGCTAACCCATCCTGACTAACGGTTCCCATGGGAACAGCCCCGTGTCATGTGGCTGTTGGATTCACTTCCCAATTGGAGGCCCTCAGAGCTTTCTGATTTGGAAGGGGAATGAAAAGAGAATAGAGAAGCCCCTGTCTTTATGACCATCAGGACACTGTGTGTCCACCTGTGGTTCCTTGCTCAGTTCGGCCCGCCTTTACCCCCTACTGTGGGTAGGGTTGTTTTACTTCTCATTTCCAGAGATGCATGGCACCAGGCCCCTTTGGTGCCTGGGCTGGTAGGTCCATGGGGGTGGGACCAACAGCTGTGCTGTTTTTCATGACATGTTTCAGGCCCACCCACTATATCTTCCTGGGCTCCCACTCCCAGATTGCCAAAGTGGTGGAGTCTCTGTTTTCCTTAGCTGTCTTCTTTCTTGGGAACAACGGAGCAGATCTCCAGGGCAGGGAGCAGCACTGTCCTGGGCCAGAGGAGGCTGGAATCCCCATCTCCTTGGGGCTCTTTATCTGATTTAATGTTCTGATCCCCATCCCCCACCTCTACCCCATCTGAGTCTGGCTGCTTTCTGCTTTCCCAGGGTGCAGAGCCACAGTGCCAAAGGGAACCCTCTGACATGAAAAGTGTCCCTTACTTGTAGCTTGTGGAGGCTAGTCTTACTCACCTCTTAGGATTAACAAAACTGCCTTACATGTCTCATTGGGATTAAAGGATCAGAATATCAAGAGAGATTAAAAGGGGAAGATGCCAGCCCAACACACTGATCCTCTTAGAGCCTGCCCTCTGATTCCTGCGGCTGAAGAGGAACCAAATGAAGGGGATTAGTCTCTGCCGGGGCCCCTCCGCAAGCAGCACCACCAGCCGGCCCCCCAGTCCCCTCCACCGGCCTGGTAAAACCGGCCTCCCCTTCCCTTTAGGATTGCTGAGTCAGTGGTTAGATGTTCTTATGACTCTTCTCTGAAACAGAATTACTGTTGCCTCCTAGGAACCCCTGGCTCAGCCAAATCCTGACCCACTTGATAGGGGTTTTCATGTATGCCTCTGTTAGGGGGTGGACTTGGAAAGGCAGAGGGACAGCTTGGGGTTCCCTGGGGGCACTGAAGCAGCCCTGATGTTGCTCTGGATTAGCAAGGTCAAGGTGACTGGCTCTCACCCAGATGTTCCTCTTTACAGGATTAACCCAGCCTTGACGGTTTGCCTGGGCCTTTCCTTGGCATCCTGTACTGCATTTTTGCTTTGGAAGTTAGGGGTCTTTCAGCTTCGTGGTGAACAGTGAATTGTCCTGGTGTGCTGCCTTACCTCCTTCCATGTTTTGCCCAGAAATGTCCCTGTGGTACTTAGGAGGCTGCCAGGTAGAGCAGGCCTCAAAGGGAGAAAGACCTTTGTCTTTCACTCCTGAGAGTACCAGGAGCTTGGGGAGGGGGCGTGGAGGGTGAGGAAAATCGATCCCCAACCCCTCCCCAAACTATAGTCAAGTTTCTTTTTCTCATACTCCCTAAACTGTTGTGCCTGGTGGCATTGGCCGTGATAGGGAAGATGCATCCTTTGGTATAGGCGTAACTTCCTGCTTTAACGGTTGCTGTTTATTCTCTTTTCACCTCATTTTCCCCTCTAGACAGCTTCCCTCAGAGAGAAGGGAGCAGAAGGGCCAGGCCTGGGCACTGCCCAGGTCATTGGCCCTAATACTGAGTTGTCTTGAGGGATCAGAGGAGCCCAGTGATCTTGACTGGTGACTTGATAGGGTGGCATGTGACCCAAATAAAGGAAAACTAGGCTTTGGCCATCTAGTAAGTGCCAACATAGAGGGTGCACCCAGCCAGCCCTGTGGGATAGGAATCTGTGCTATCTAATACGGGAAGCAGGGCGCTTGCTTCAGCCCCACCAGGAATCAGGAAAGCATCAAGAGGTTTGGTCTCCTGCAGGACTGCTCTGTGAGCTGCTGGCAGGGTGAGGAGGGGCCCAACGCTGGAGAAGAAACAAGCAGATGAGCCAGTTTTATAGCAGGGGTTGTGGATTTCACAGTGCACTGGGTACCTTTCTTTACAAGAAGTCATGTGTTAGGATCTGTTTAAATGAATGGGATAAAGAGATTTCTAACAACCAACCCAGATCTTGTTTGGGGATCTGGGACCAAAGGCAGGTCCAGGGCAAAAACTACCTTGGACTCTATTTTCTGGATAGTGCTGTGAGATTAAGCATATTCACCTGCCTCCTTAAGCCTTGAAGTAGGATGTGAAAATGGGAAAGATGAAATTAAACACACCTGATGGCTAAAGAGAGGCCACGGAGCACCGTTGCTTAGTGGCTCTGGGCGGATTTGGGCAAGGCCACATGAGAAACTGCGGGATGAGCTCCCGGATCAGGGGGTCCCAGAGCGACCTAATTGGACAGTTCCTGGGAACTGGACTGTGTGCAGCCATCGAGAAGATTCTGCGTTGGCAGTAACTCCCATCTCTCTGTTTCTTCAGTATCAAGTAGGGCAGCTGTATTCTGTGGCTGAGGCCAGCAAAAATGAAACGGGTGGTGGTGAAGGCGTGGAGGTCCTGGTGAATGAGCCCTATGAAAAGGACGGCGAGAAAGGCCAGTACACGCACAAGATCTACCACTTACAGAGGTAGGTGGCTGCGCGGCAGAGCGAAGGCGTCCTGGTGTCAAAGTGGAGACAGCGGATCATTCGGGGTGTTTTCTGAGTTGTTAGCTGGTTGCTCAGGTTGCTCACCTGTGAGAGTAGGTAGAGGTGGTTCTTCTTTGCTTATTTAAAGGGTTGTTTGTTTTTAAATAAAGGTAGTACTCACCCCACCAGGCTCCTAGTCCTCAGAAGTGTGGGCCCTTCCATTGTCTGTGGGTACCAGAGTTGTGTGTGTGCGTGTGTGTGTGTGTGTTCGTGTGCACACACTGTGTGTGTAAATGGCTGTTCATTTCCTTTGTTATCTGACAGAGATGGGATCTCTTCTTTCTTATCATGTCATGGCTCTTTCACTGTCAGCATATTTGGCCTCATTCTTTTAAAGTACACGTCGTATCTTTGAACAAATGTGCTAGAAGTTGTTTCACCAGTCTTCTCTTGACGTATATTTACAGTCATTTCCAGATGTTTACATACAGTACTCCACTAAAACTCCTTCTGCACAAATCTTTTGATATACTCAATGTGTGTAAATCTATAGTAAATGTTCCTACAAGTAGAATTGTGGAGTCAGGTAGTATTTTAAATTCTGATATTGTGAAATCAGCTACCGGAGAAATTTTGGTACCTCTCTTTGGATCAAAGGCATAAGTATTTAAGAGTATAGCTTGAACTGATTGTTGTACCAAAATCCATTGCAAACCACAGAATTGCTGAATCCCTCACCAAGACAATAATATTTCAGTAAACTGTAAGCTGGCCCAAAGGACATTGAAAGCCATAGTAAACATATACCAGCTTGAATGGAAATTGAATCAATCTACTTTTAGAAACTACCCAGTACTGGAAAAAATAAACCTGCTATTTTTTTTTAATTGTGGTAAAATGTACATAACACAAAATTAACCATTTTTACCATTTAAAAAAAAATATTTACTTATTTATTTATTTATCTGGTTGCACTGGATCTTAGTTGCGGCAGGCAGGCTCCTTAGTTGTGGCATGCATGTGGGATTTAGTTCCCTGACCAGGGATCGAACCTGGGCCCCCTGTATTGGGAGCACGGAGTCTTATCCATTGTGCCATGAGGGAAGTCCCACCATTTTTAAGTTCAGTGGCATTAAGTAACATTCACATTGCTGTGCAACTTAAACCTGAACCTTAATCTCTAGTCAATTAAACTGAGCAAAGCAGTTTCATTTTCATTTGGTAAAATCGCTGATTTAATGTAGTCTGCTGATCTAGGGATGTAAAAGTGCCAGCCCAGAGGGGTCCAGGATTTTTGTGAGTGCCAGAGCCAGGAAGAGAACAACACTGAAGTGGGGAAAAAAATCTCATCAAAGGACTTCCTGGTGGTCCAACGGTTAAGATTCCGTTCTTCCACTGCAGGGGGCACGGGTTTGATCCCTGGTCAGGGAACTAAGATCCCACATGCCGCGTGGTGTGGTCAAAAAGTTAAAAAACAAAACAAAAAAGACCAACTCACCAGGATCCCATTTCCTTGACATTGTGCTCTTTTCCCTCCATGCCTTCTCCTCGTCCTCCTCTGAGTTGACTGCCAACCAATCCTTACTGAGCCACTAACTGTTGATTAGAATAAGGCTTAAGACACACCTTCCGGGGCTTCCCCTGTGGCTCAGTGGTTAAGAATCCGCCTGCTAATTGCAGGGAACATGGGTTCAAGCCCTGGGCTGGGAAGATCCCACATTGCCGTGGAGCGACTAAACCCTGTGCCACAACTACTAAGCCTACGCTCTAGAACCCGCAGGCCACAACTACTGAAGCCCTCGTGCCACAACTACTGAAGCCTGTGAACCTAGAGCCCGTGCTCCGCAACAGGAGAAGCCACTGCAATGAGAAGCCCGCGCACTGCAACAAAGAGTAGCCCCCGCTCACCACAGCTAGAGAAAGCCTGCACGCAGCAATGAAGACCCAGCGCAGCCAAAAATCAATTAATGAATTAAAAAAAGACACACTTTCCCCATAGCACATTTGTATTTTTTAAAGAGAACTTTGAAAAGAGATAGTGAGGCTGGTAGTAGGGGCCAGTTGGTTCCTCAAGACTCAGTTGGTCCAACCAGAGTGGCAGAGAGGAGGTCTGTACATGTGGAGGGTGGGACATGTCTCACCTTCTCCCTTATGGAGAGGGTGGAAACTTTGAACTGCTACCTGCCACTACTCTTAACCCCAAAACACCCAATTGCCAAGAAAAGAAAAGAAAACCAACAGTGATGAATGCCGTGACCACCTCCCCTCATGAGGACCAAAGCCGTTAGTTGTCCCAAATCAGAAACCATGGGTTCACAACACCCTCTTCCTTGTTCATCTTATCAAGTCCTTTTTTTTTTTTTTAAAGATTTATTTATTTTATTTTATTTTTGGCTGCATCGGGTCTTAGTTGTGGCACGTGGGATCTTTGTTGAGGCATGTGGGATCTTTCACTGTGGCGCACGAGCTTCTCTCTAGTTGTGGCGTATGGGTTCCAGAGCACGTGGGCTCTGTAGTTTGCCACACACGGGCTCTCTAGTTGAGGCTCAAGAGCTCAGTAGTTGTGGTGCGTGGGCTTAGTTGCCCCGTGGCATGTGGGATCTTAGTTCCCTGACCACAGATCGAACCTGCGTCCCCTGCATTGTAAGGCAGATTCTTTAGCACTGGACCACCAGGGAAGTCCCTCATCAAGTCCTTTTGAGTCCATCTCCTTGGTTATCTCCAGCATTTCCATTTCCTTCCATCATCTCTTGTCTGGATTACCACAGCAGCTCCTAACTGGTCTCCATGCTTTCCACTTCTCCGCACAGCTCCAAGCGTTCTGTCCAGAAGAAGATCTGTTGCTCCCTAGCTTAAAAGCTATAGATGGCCCTTTGCCCTCGGGATAAAGTCTATCCTCTTTGATGCAGCTACAAGATCTTTTATGACCCAGCCTCTGCTTGTTCTCCTGTATTCCCCACCTCATACCTTACATCAGCTACTCTGAACTTCTCTCTCTTCCCCCCAGCTTTTCCCACCCAACTGCCATCCTCTTGTCTAGCTCAGTCCTACCCACTCGCTACTCTGTGTAAACCTTCCTTTCCCTGGGGAGCCTCGCCATGCACCGTGTTCTCACAGTGCCCTGCCTGGTTAGTTCCCCTCCTCACTAGAACGGAAGCTCCCTGAGGGCAGGAGCCATGTCTGTGTGATTTCTGCATGCATCGTGGTGCCTAACTCATAGAAATACTTACCTGAATGAGTGTGGCCACGAGTGAGTGGATCTCAGTGGGCTGCTCTGCGTGTTCGGAGTTAGCTGTGTCCTGGAGGTAGCTCTTTTTCTTAGGCCTCAGGCACTAAGCTGATGAGGTTGTCGGAGCCTGCTAAGACTGCGGAGATTACCATTTAAAAGCTGAGGCAGAGGAATACACATACCTTTTTTTAAACAAAAGAAACAAAAAGAGCTCATATGGTACCTGCTGCTCTGTAACCTGAGATAAGAATTGAATGGAAGAAAATATTTTGTCCTGGGAGGCAGATGGCCCTGAGGCCCTCCTGGCTGCCCAGAACTGACCGTAGCAGATCAAATCATCTTGGATCCCATATTCCAAGTTAGTCAGCCAGTCACTCTGGTCCACTCTTGAAGACATCTCATCCTTGCGATGTGTAGTACCACGCCCTGGGCCCAGTGAGCTCTGGAAGAGTGCGTAATGATCGCGTAAGGACTGATAAGCTGTGGCAGGTAGCCCGGAGCCTCACCTGCTGTCCTGTTCCTGGCGGGTAGGGGGGCAAGTTGCAGGTGGATGTTAGTAGCCAGCCGAGCTGGGGTGTCGGGCTCTGACAGGTGGCTTTTCACACACAGAGTAACCTGCTGGTCTCAGGGGAACTTGCATGTCAACTCCCCACGAAGAAGCTGGAGCTGCAGCTGCAGCCTGGAGAATGTGCAGTAGAAGCCCATTGTCTTCTAACTCTCTCCTCTGTTTCTCTTTATAACCCTTTTCTCACTACAGCAAAGTGCCCACATTTGTTCGAATGCTGGCCCCAGAGGGAGCCCTGAATATACATGAAAAAGCGTGGAATGCCTACCCTTATTGCAGAACAGGTGAGTGCAGAGCTGGAATTTGGGCCCCACGGTGGATGGAGGGTGTGGTCAAGTAGGCCCAGGGGTGGCAGTGAATTGGGGTTTGGGGTCCCACCTTCATTTTCCAGATTAAGCCAGTGGAAGGATGAGCTTGGGGCCTCCCTTCAGGCCGGTAGTGAGTGCCAGTGTTGTCTAGTGCAATTTGGCAGCCAGCTGGCTGGGAACCACCAAGTAGCCGTGGCCCAAGATGGCATAGAACCGATCCCTCCTATCTGGGGATGGTATGATAATTTTAGTTTTTACTGATTACAAAAGTAACGTCCTCTGTCTTGGAGAATACATATAAACAAGAAAATAATCACCCATGATCCTTTCATTTCTAGTCACTTAACATTTCAGTGTCTTTCTAATCCTTTTTTAAAATGCTTTCATATACACATGTATATAAAGTCTCCAGACTCGTTTTTCAGCCAAATTTTGGGTCAAATCATACTAATTATTAAATTGTTCATTTTTACTCAGTAAATGGGAAACCTTTTCTCTGTCACTACATATAGTCTATTTTTTAAAATTTATTAATAGTTGCATAGTATTCCATTATATGAATGTACTGGGATCTTTTTAAGCTACTCCCTTATTGTTAGATACTGAAATTTCCAGTTTTAATAGGATGTATTCATGTTTGGCTTGAAAAGCAGCAGTGAGGCTCAGGGACTTTTGAGAGAGGCAGTCATAGGAAGGGGCCTTGCAGGGTGACCTTCCTGCACTGGAGAAGGGCGAGACCTAGACACCAAGAAAACATAGCAAAGAAAACCCTGATGTTGTTGGGGAAAAGTTGAAATAAGCCCAATATTTGATGACAAAGGATTTAGAAACAGCTAGCCCCCAAGTATGTTATATAACACCTGCAGTCCGCACACCAGATTTGAGTGAGGGGGACCAGCAGGAGGGAAGTCACTTCTAAGAGCCCTGAATCAGTGGCTTCCACTAGACCAGCATGGTTTGGTTTTTTGTGGATTTTTTTGGCTGCACCATGTTGCTTGTGGGATCTCAGTTCCTTGACCAGGGATTGAACCCAGGCCTTGGCAGTGAAAGCTCCGAGTCCTAATTAGCGGACCACCAGGGAACTCCCTAGACCAGCATGTTCTATAGTTGAAGGTGGGAATAGGAGTGGAATTATTCTCTTAATCTTCCCTAGTCTTCTATCTGGAGTTTCTAGAAAGGAAAGATTTGAACCTTCACAGAGAACTTTCTATTTTAGACATTCTGGAATTCTAGCAGGGGGTTCTCTAGAGGTCCCCTGGAAGTCAACTGTGAGTTAAGTGGCTTTTCCCCCAGCCAATCTACATTTGTTGGCACAGACGGTCTGCCTGTGGGGTCCTCCTGCCAGCCTCTGCTTACACTTCTCTTATTTGTTGGGACCTGGCACTCCCTAGATTGTATCTGATGAAGAAGATACATGTTGGAGACTTTGACTTTGGGAATGACTAAACTCTAGATCACAGGGTCATTGCTCTCTTCAGTCCTACGCAGGTTCGAGAACCTTGTATCAGGAGGTGCACAGTCATTGGTGGGACCCGGGATGTGTAATGCTTAGAGTTTTATTGCTGTAGCTGAAAATGCAAACATCACTATTCCCTAAGCATCAGGCAGGAAGCTGCTCAATTCTTGGAAAAGAGGCACGTACACACTTTCTTAAAAGACAGTGTGCACAGTGGCTGGGTGTGTCTGGTCTAGGGCCAGAGGTGAATTTTCTTGATGTGTAAGTGAGTTGCATTGAGCATGTGTCGTAAGAACCTTAGCCAACTTGGCATAAAGGAGGCAAACGGATAGGGTGGACTGCTGCATGCCTGGGGCGGGGTTCTGGGTACACAGCTTGTGCCAACTGAGAGATGCCACTGTCCTCTGTAATTCTGGGGAGAGTGTGCTGCAGCTGACATGGGCATTTTTCTAGACGCCACATGTTCATTCGCATCTTCTGATCCTTGGCCAAAAGAAGAAAAATGTAATTTCTAAATACTCCGTGAAGAGGAGAGGCAGGGAGTAGGGGAGAGGAGGTTGGCTTCTTCAGTGGGTGCTGACTTTACAGTCACAACCCAGCGTCATACAGAATGAATGTCTTTTTTATATAAATTTATTTATTTTATTTATTTTATTTTTGGCTGCGTTGGGTCTTCGTTGCTGCGTGCAGGCTTTCTCTAGCTGCGGTGAGCGGGAGCCACTCTTTGTTGCGGTGTGCGGGCTTCTCACTGCGGTGGCTTCTCTTGTTGTGGAGCACGAGCTCTAGGTGCACAGGCTTCAGTAGTTGTGGCTGGCGGGCTCTAGAGCGCAGGCTCAGTAGTTGTGGCGCACGGGCTTAGTTGCTCCGCGGCATGTGGGAATCTTCCTGGATGAGGGATCGAACCCATGTCCCCTGCATTGGCAGGCGGATTCTGAACCACTGCACCACCAGGGAAGTCCTGCCTTGTGTCTGTTGATTAGCACTTTCTGTCCCAACAGAGGCCAAACTAGGAGAAGGTTGCTCAGAGAGCATAGACTCAGAATCAGGTGGTTAGTGGGAGAACCTTGTGGGCTAGTGTCATCAAACCAGGCCAACCTGACACTCAGGATGGGGCTGCTAGATGTGCCATGTACACAGCCCAGGGCTCTTGCTCCCAGGACAGTGCTGGAGAATTTCTGCCAAACTGGTCTCTCTGGACTCGCCCTCGATGGATATCATACCCTTCATTTCCTTTTTTGTTAAACTAATAACAGGGCAGTTATTTCAATAGCCCTTTTAGTTATAATCTTGATCTGATGCTTTCTTGCAAGTATCTTTCGTTGGATTCAGGGAAACTACTGATAGTCTCTTGGGTCGTTTCTATACAAGGTGGATCTTATCCCTTATATTTCAAATTCTCCTCAATCTCAGAGGTAACCTTAGTTTCAGTTTTGGAGTTATGCAATTTGACTGTTAGCCCCATGTACTGTCAGATGGGGCAGTGTGGCATCCATCTGAAATTGCGATAACTGCTAAAGTCAGAGGGTACAGAATGATCTGGGCTGTGGTCAGGAGGAGGGCTAGTCTGTTCCCCAGTGACATTAGAGCTGCAGTCATTTTCTCTGATAAATAATTGAACGGTGCTTTCCGAGGGGGTCTCATTACAATGATCAGGAGTGTGGAGGGTGAGAGGTTTGGTTACAGTGAGAGGAAGGATGCAGAGGGCAGATAGACAGTGCCTGGCTTACAGTGCCCTGCTCTGTGCCCCGGGAAGTGGTGGTGGGGGGACACCAGGTGACACTCCGACGGCAGAGCAGCGGGTCTCCACGCTTCAGCTCATCAGAGCTGCTCCCTGTCTTTGCCCAACTGGGAAGGGTCCTGAGGAGCCTGTAGTGGCATCGCTTTAATTAAATTCCATATTTGGTCTTTGGGAACTTTTGTATGAGTGAAACTTGAGAGTTGCTGCATTTGAGGTACCAGATGTACTCGCTGGGGCTTGGAGAGTGACTGTGGAGTGCCCCAGGGAGTGGAGAATTCTTTGCTTCCGTGCTCCCTGGGGGTGAGGGGTGGTTATTTTATTTATCCTCATTAATCTTTTTCTTTCTTTTTTCCATGTCCTTGTCTTGGAGCAGTTATTACAGTAAGTATTTTCAGGGGGGTTGGAACTGTAGATGATTTATAAGAAAAGGAAAAATAAAAATGGAACTGCCCCGGAGACTCCTGGGTATTCCTCTCTTTCTCTTGGGTGACTTTTGGAGCTTTTGAGACTTAATCCTTTCAGTCCTAATGAGGAACTTGTTAATTGGCAAAAAGGCCTCTTGCTTGAATCTACATTGGCAGGTGGCTTTGTAGGTGCAGCAGTCAGGACTGCGGCATACTAGCCCCGGGTCTCACGTGTACAGAATGACGGAAGGCTCTCCCCTGCTTGCCCCAGGCTTGGCCTTCCCAGGGTTGTACAAGAAGCTTCAGTTCAGCTGACCCGATTGTGACTTTCCCATTGGGGCATTTGTTGACCCCAGAGATCACTGACCCTTGGCGAAATTGAGAAATCAGCGAGGTTTCTTTTCCAGACCCAGCCCCTCTGTCAGTGCCCCTTCTCTCCGCCGTTCAGCGTCCTCATCCAGGTGCCTTGTCCCTGCTGGTAAATGTAGGAAGTTTCTGGGAACCTAATTCCCACGAGGAGTTAGGGGGTTAACGTGTTCCTCCTTTGAGTAGTTCCAACTTTTTAAAAGCACTAAGGGAGGAAGCTGATAATTAGCATGAAGGGTTAAATTAGCAAAAGCCTGGCTGGGGAGAACGGGCGCAGGTGGGGAACACGTTTGGTTGGCTGGGAAGTCTCCCCGTGCTTTTCCCAGGCTGCCAGTCAGCCGTTACACCCTGTGCATGAGCCAAATAGGAGAGATACATGGATTAAATACATAGATTTTGAAGCCAGACACAACTGAGTTTGAGGCCCAGCTCTGTCGTTATCTCTGTGCCATTGGACAAGTCCCCTCACGCCTTTGAACGTAACTTTCCTTGACTGTAAGATGAGGGTGGTATTACTACAGCCCTCGCAGGCTGGGGTGAGGATTGAACGAGATAACACTCACCCGGCGTACTGTGGGCTCCTGGTACAGTTAGCTGTTACTATAAGGCAAAGGCTGGGGTCTCTCAACTGCCCGTGAGCAAGTAGGGGGGATGGTTACTCTCCAACTTTGAGCCTGGTGACTGTAAGGTATTTTTTTCCCCCTTCCAGAATGAATACATGAAAGAAGACTTTCTGATTAAAATTGAAACCTGGCACAAACCAGATCTTGGCACCCAGGAGAATGTAAGTAGCACTTCCCAGGAGCCCCGAGGACTTCCAGGCCCCAGGACGGGGTGTTGAGGCTCCATCCCTGCCAAGGGGTCTGATCCGTGGTCCTCTTTTTCCTGGCCAGGCCGGCAGTAGCCTGTGCCCAGATCTGTCCTACCAGGATGGGATTGCTCTGTCTCTAATCTGAAAAATATGATCTCCGAGACTCTTTATAGGACCTCTCCTAGTGCTGGGATTGGTCTAAAAATGTAACTCCTGGCACAGAGGAGGTGAATTTTTAAAACACCAAAATTAGGGAATTCCCTGGCAGTCCAGTGGTTAGGACTTGGTGCTTTCACTGCCAGGGCCGGGATTCAATCCCTGGTTGGGGAACTAAGATCCTGTAAGCTGGGCTTCCCTGGTGGCGCAGTGATTAAGAATCTGCCTGCCAATGCAGTGGACACGGGTTCGAGCCCTGGTCCAGGAAGATCCCATGTGCCGTGGAGCAACTAAGCCCATGCCCCACAACTACTGAGCCTGCGCTCTAGAGCCTGCGAGCCGCAACTACTGAAGCCCGCGTGCCTAGAGCCCGTGCTCCGCAACAAGAGAAGCCACTGCAATGAGAAGCCCGCGGACCGCAACAAAGAGTAGCCCCAGCTCGCCGCCACTAGAGAAAGCCCGTGCACAGCAACAAAGACCCAATGCAGCCAAAAATGATAAATAAGTAAAATAAATAAATTGATAAAAAAAAAAAAAAAAGATCCTGTAAGCCATATGGAGTGGCCAAAAAAAAAAAAAAATCAAAATTACAGCCTCTGTAGAGCACAATTTGCCAGTACTCTTTAAATTTAAAATACAGGGGCTTCCCTGGTGGCGCAGTGGTTAAGAATCCGCCTGCCAATGCAGGGGACACAGGTTTGAGCCCTGGTCTGGGAAGATCCCACATGCCACGGAGCAACTAAGCCCGTGTGCCACAACTACTGAGCCCACGTGCCACAACTACTGAACCTGCGCTTTTGAGCCCACAAGCCACAACTACTGAGCCTGCGTGCCAAAACTACTGGAGCCTGTGCTCTGCAATGAGAAGCCACCACAGTGAGAAACCCGCGCACCGCAACAAAGAGTAGCTGCTCACTGCAACTAGAGGAAGCCCGCTTGGAGCAACGAAGACCCAACGCAGCCAAAAATAAATAAATAAAATAAATTTATAATAAATAAATATAATAAAATACACCTATCCTTTACCCCAGCAATTCCACACCTAGGAATTTATACTACAGTTATGTTTTCACATGTATGAAATAACTTATATACAAGGAGATTCATCTCAGCATTCTTTGTGTACCCAAAGGTTAAAAACAACGTAAGAGCCCATCAGTAGGACCCTGTTAAATAAATTGTTGTGCAGCCATATAGTGGTATATTATGCAGCCATTAAAAAGAACCAGTAGGGAACAGTCTTCAACATACACTGTTCAGTGGAAAAAGCACGATGTGAAACAGTGTGTGTACATGCTACCATCTGTATTAAAAGAAAAATCTCTACACTTGAATGTTTAGCAGTGGTGGTACTTGGGAGTGGACTTGAAGACAAGAGAAAGAGTTACTCTTTATCATATCCTTTTGTGCATTTTGTAAATTTATTTATTTATTTTTGGCTGCGTTAGGTCTTCGTTGCTGTGCGTGGGCTTTTCTCTAGTTGCGGAGAGCAGGGGCTACTCTTTGTTGTGGTGCACAGACTTCTCATTGCAGTGGCTTCTCCTGTTGCAGAGCACGGGCTCTAGGCGTGCGGGCTTCAGTAGTTGTGGCTCACAGGCTCTAGGGCGCAGGCTCAGTAGTTGTGGCACACGGGCTTAGTTGCTCCGCGGCATGTGGGATCTTCCCGGACCAGGGCTCAAACCCGTGTTCCCTGCATTGGCAGGCGGATTCTCAACCACTCTGCCACCAGGGAAGCCCCTTTTGTGCATTTTGAATTTGTATCAGAATTTCGTAGCATGATTTTGTATCTGGTGCCACCTATTTGAGTTAATTTTTAAGAGCATCAAAATAAGCAGTATATGGCTAACCAGGCAACATCCCCATGAGACAAATGTATAATCTTTACAAAGGGGGAACATATGGAAACAAAGTAGGTGATAGGGGAGTCCTGAGAGTGTCTTGGGCTGCTGCAGTTGTACTTAGCCTGAAAAATCAAAGCATTAGTTCTCAAATGTATGTCCACTTAAAATCCATCCTCCCACTCCTTTGGATAGTTTTGTATGTACCAGTAGGAATCTCGCATCTATGGCTATGGGAACAGCTGCTACTAGGTGTCCATTTTGGGTAAAGGGTGCTTCGTAGATGATAAAAACTACACAGTGGTCCTCCTTGTTCCTGCAGGTGCATAAACTGGAGCCTGAGGCTTGGAAACATGTGGAAGCCGTGTATATAGACATTGCAGATCGAAGCCAAGTACTTAGCAAGGTAGGAACTGTTCAGTGATATGGGTGGCCTTTGAGATGCAGAAATGACTTCTAAGTGTCAGAGAAACCAAGAAACCATACCCAACTTGGCTCAAAGGGAAGTTCTCTCGAGTATTTTATTTTTTAAATGAGTGTTAAGAATTGCCTTGCCTTGACTCAGGGATACCACTAGGAAAATAGTGGCCCAGATGTATGTGTCCTGTTTGGCCTCTGCAAATTGTCACTGGATGACGCAGGTACTGTCCGTAGCCCTGGGGGTGATTTGCCCTGCTGAAGTGACACTTAGCCTGAAACTAGTTCTCTTTCTAACCTTGTGATTAAAAATATATAGTGCCTGCCTATTTTGTGTTTAGAATACTCTGTTCTGTGGGTTCCATGTTGGGGGGTTGCCAGTTACATGAAAAGACAAGTCCCCTGCCCTCAAGACGTTGGTGGTCACTTCTCAGAGTAACAGACATGGCAGCAGCCACCTGGAAAGGACAGTCCACTGCTAGACCATAAAGTTGGAGAGATGGGGGACTAGGTCTGTCCTGCTCACTGCCCAGGAGGTATTGGTTTAGGGAAGTAAAGGACTAGGTTTCCCCCATTCAGTACTCTTCCTATTTGACAGAGGCCTGTTGGAATCTGAGCACAGGAACTTGACTCTGCCCATTGGTAGGGAATAAGTGTTTGCTCTCTGTACCCCAGGGGTATGATACCTCTTTCCTGGAGTCACTCTGTGTGCCTAAGATATTTTGTTTTGTGCATTCCCAAATAGATATGAAAGCCATCTTGTGCTTCTTTGCCTAATATCCCCACACTTACCCTCAAAAGATTAGTGGATTTTTCAAAAAATTTTTTTTATTGAAGTATAACATATATAGCAAAGTGAATAGATCATAAGTGTGCAGCCTGATGAATTTCCTCAAACTGAACATCGCCAGATATTTCTCAAACAGAAATACTAGCCAAAAGTATGGTGCTTTGAGTATTTTGTTGACTGTTTCATGTGAGTGGAGAGAAGCAGAGGCGGGGAAGATTTAATAAATAATCTCCTTAGCTTTGGGAAATGCTTTATGATTGTGTGTGTGTATGTGTGTGTGTGTGTGTGATTTGATAGCTTCGTTATTTTTGTTAAGTAGATGCCATAAGGAGTTTGCTTTTCGTTGTCCACATTAGTCAATGCAGAGGAACAGCCCAAGAGTAAACTTCTGTTACTGTTAATTAACACACAGCACTGACTGCATTTTAAATCAGTGAGGGGAGACTGACGACAGTACACAAGAGGATTAAGTCTGTACATTGAACATTTCCAATAATGATTTTATTAAAGCAAGGCAGTTTAAAAACAAAAACAAAACAAGCCAGAGGGAGATGGGACTAGAAGATTTCAGGAATTACTGCGGCCAGTTGTTCTCAGCTCAGGCTGCCGTTTTAGAATCACCTGGGGAGTTAAAAAAAAAAAAATGCATGCAACCCTCCCCTGCAGATGTTCTTATTCACTGGGTTTTAGGTGGAATGACCCAGAAATCTGTACAGTTGACCCTTGAACAACATGGGTTTGAACTGCGGGGGTCTACTTAAAAGCAGTTTTTTTTTCAGTATTAAATACAGTTGCACACGATCTGTGCTTGGTTGAATCCAAGGATGCAGAGGAACTGCGGGTACGGAGGGCAGACTGTCAGTTGGACTTTTGACTGCGTGGAGGGTCAGCACCCCTAACCCCTGCCTTGCTCAAGGGTCAACTGTATTTTGAAAACATCTTCCTTGGTCATATGAATGTTCACTCCAGGTTGCAAATCCCCATCTTAAACAGTGGAAATACGTGCCTGCTCACATAGTCTGGTAAAAGTGAAAACAGGCCCTGGCAGACAAAATCACAGAGAGCTCTCCTCTGAGGGAAAAGTAAACAGTTCTATATCTTGTTTATAACACTTTCCCAGATTTTCTGTGAGCCAGCAGCGTCAAGAATGGTATGAACTGTACTCTGGTGGAAAATCTGATCTCTTTCTCTCTCTCTCTCTCTCTCTCTCTCTCTCTCTCTCTCTCTCTCTCTCTCTCTCTCCTCCTCCTCCCTCCCCTTCCCCCTCTTTGTCCCTCCCCCCTCCAACTCCAACTTCTCTCAGGATTACAAGGCAGAGGAAGACCCAGCAAAATTTAAATCTATCAAAACAGGCCGAGGACCCTTGGGTCCCAATTGGAAGGTGCAGTTCACACCCTCACCACCAGGGGGGGTGGGCTGGGGCCAGTGTGTGTGGGCTTCCCCCATGGAGGAGGGGAATGGCCCACCCGGGCTAAGGGGGATCCAGAGGTCTGCCCTCTTAGTTAACTGCTTGCCTGTGGGTGTGTTTCTAATACAGCAAGAACTTGTAAATCAGAAAGACTGCCCATACATGTGTGCATACAAACTGGTTACTGTCAAGTTCAAGTGGTGGGGCCTGCAGAACAAAGTGGAAAACTTTATACATAAGGTAAGTGACCAGGGTGGGAGGCCTTCCCAGTGTGTGTTAGTGGGGGGTGTTTTGCCCGACGAGAGAAGATCATACAACCCACGTGGCATATATCAACCCACGTGGCTTGATATTTTGGTTTCATTTCCCAGACCCCCACTCCCCCTTGCACTGAGCTGTCTTACAGTTTAATGCTGTCCATCCAAGGGTACCACATGTGAAAGGTAAGGAAACTGAGGCAAAAGAAGGAAACAGGAAGGGGCTTTGCTGTGATTAAATGACAAATTAAATTCAGCATCTTTTCTATTTATTTATTTAGTTGTGCTGGGTCTTAGTTGCGGCAGGTGGGCTCCTTAGTTGTGGCTTGCGGGCTCCTTAGTTGCGGTCCGTGGGCTCCTTAGTTGTGGCATGTGAAGTCTTATTTGCGGCATGCATGTGGGATCTACTTCCCTGACCAGGGATCGAACCTGGGGCCCCTGTGTAGGGGGTGCGGCGTCTTAACCACTGCACCACCAGGGAAGTCCCTCAGCATCTTTTCTTGATGCCAAAAGGCAAGAAGCACTATGAACCAAATTCTCCAGTGCCCTGAATTACTGAACTAGACAGACCTAAGGAGTTTTTTCCTTTTTTCTTTTTTTAACAAGAGAATCTCAAACAAAAGTATAATAACATGTAAAAATGGGAGACCCAGGAAAACTGAGCAACTCGCCCAAATGACACCTATGGAGTTTCTATAGCCTTATTTCTGATGTGTGAGTCTGGTGAAATTGGGCAACATTCATAGCTGCTGGCCAGTTTTAACCTGGCTTTAGGCTCAAGAGACAAGGAGGAAACTTTGCACAGTTGTTTTGGGACCTTGACTTGTGGACTGCCTGTCTTGGTAGCATTTTGGGCACAGAGCCTCGCGGTGAGGTAGGCACCAACCCTCTCCTGGGGGCTTCCCCTACTTGAGGCCATTCCTTTCAGACACATGGAGGCACAGGTCACTGACCTGAGGGACTGGAGGGCTGATCCAGATCAGCCAGCCAGGTATCACTCCCCCCGCCCCCGTAAAGTGTGGGTACTGGCACAGAGGTCGTGGGGCGGAGGGCTGCAGCAGTGGCCTGCACCTTCCGGTTCTAACTTGGGTCCCTCCTTTTTATAGCAAGAGAGGCGTCTGTTTACAAACTTCCACAGGCAGCTCTTCTGTTGGCTTGATAAGTGGGTTGACCTGACTATGGACGACATTCGAAGGATGGAAGAAGAGACGAAGAGACAGCTGGATGAGGTATGTGGGAGGCCAGACGAGACTCTGGGACTGTCACCTAGATAACCGTGAACATTACGGAGACTGTCGTGCCAGGGCAGTTCACTGAGGGCACCATCCTGTGGTTCTAGGAACATGTCAGCGTCCACTGTGGGTAAGGTCTAATGCCAGGCGATATGGGAACTACAAGGAAGAAAGCAGCCTGTGCTCTTGAACTTGCAGTCTAGTCGAGGTCTTGGCATATCCAGAGAGACAAATATGGCGGGCTGTGCTGAATGCCAAGTGAGTAATACAGTCGCTGCAGTGGTTCTTCAGAGCCGGTGGGGTGGGATGGTGCTGGGCTGCAGAGATGGAGGCGGCCCCGGGAGGAGGCAGGCTGGGCTGGTCCATGAATGCCATGCACGTCACCCGCAGAGGACAGCAGCAGCACACAGAGCTAACCCCTCTATAAGGGTGCTGGGAGCTATTTTTAGAGTTTGGAGCCTTTGCCTTTTTTTTTTCTTGGCCGTGGCATGGATCCCAGAAGGAGAGCTATCTGCTGCTCCGTGGAAGCCTGAAGACCTAACACTCCTCTTGCCTCATTTGGGGAATTTGGGGCTGCTTCCCTGCAAGGCTCACTCTGAGGAGATGGTCAGTAAATAACATTCAGGCAGCCACTGTGTGTGAGACACTATTCGGAGGGCTTTTCCACGTCTTGTCCCATCTCCTGTGATCCTCACAACCCCTGTGAGGACGCGCCACTGTTACCCCCACTCTCAGATGAGGAGGTAGAGGTTCTCAGAGTTCAAGGCCGTACCCAGGGTCACACAGCCTGCAGGTGATACAGTCAGGGGAAGAGCTGTAGCACTCAATCACTCTGTCTCTTCTCCCTCTAAATGCCATTTGGGGCTCCCTCCTGCCTCTCGGGGCTAAAAATAAGGCAGGAAGCTCTGTTTCATAGGAACTGCCATCATTGCTCCCTCCTTTCCCTGGGAGGGTTGGCATGGAACCTGGGTGTCTGGCAGGCATAGCTTTGCACAGCCTTGTCTGGCTCTCCAGCGGGGCCTCAGGTGAGACGCAGGCCCGGGTCCACGGTGCCCCACACTACACAGGTGCTCCCGCTGCACTGTGCTGGTCTCGGTGGAGAATGGGCCCGCGAGCTCTTCCTTGCTTGATTTTACCCTCCAGGATGACACTTCCTGGGCTGACTCACTGGTTACAGTGGTTTGCTGAGTTAGTTCCTGTTGTAGGCAGATGTTTTAGTTATTCATTCAGGTACATTTGGCAGGGAAGTGGCAGGATTTTGGACACAACTCCTGATTCTTCTGCTAAGGATCTTCAGGAAGTGGTAGATTTTAATGTCCAGGGCTCAGACGATTCTAACAATGTAAGAGGGAGGCCTGAGTCTTGTGGTCACCCGATTCTTGAGAAAAAGAAAAGAAACAGGTTACCAAATGGAAGAACACGGAGCTTTCGGGGTTTAGCCTGTAGCTTCAGCTGCCCACTGCCTGGCAGGCCAGCCAGAAGTACGCTGGGGTCATGGAAGTGTTTGCTGACAGCCTTTCACCCTTTGGGTCGAATTCGAATTCTTGGTGCTGGGAGAACTCTCCTGAGCATTTACTGGATCTGCCTCCCTCAGATCCAAAGTTTGAGAGCACTTGTCCTCGGGGAGTTCTTTTTTTAACCCCCACCCCTTGTCTTTGCCTGTTTCTCCATTCTGTGGATAATTGTGCCAAAAGCTTAGATGATCTCTGTCCTCCAAGATAATTGCAAAATGCAGAAAACCCTCTTTGGAATTGGAATTTTTTAAATAGTTGGCAGTGGAAGAGAAAGCAAAGCCACTGGGGGACATGTTCTGACCCCTTTAGCAACTGTATGGGACCTTTGTGTGCTGACTGTACTTCTGGCTCACTTCTCTTTTTTCTTTATTTTTCCTCTTTCTAAAAATATTTTTATCAAAGTTTTATTTTCAGAATTATACTTTTTTCATTTTTAATTAAAAAAACACTTTATTGAAGTCTGATTGACGTACAAAGAGCTGCACCCATTTAATGTGTACATCTTGATGAGCTTGCAGATAAATAGACATCCGTGAAACCATCACCACAGTCAGTGCCAAAAGCATATCCACCACCTCCACAAGTATTTTTATAGTTTTAAAACTCAGGCAGTATCCCAGGCTTATGAGGAAGATGCTGCCCTCCTCTGCCTTGTCCCTGTGCTCCTGCCCCCAGAAGTAGCCCCTTGAAGTTCTCACAGTTGTTTCTTTTGTTAGTTACCTCCGAGTTTCTAAATAATAGGTTTATCCTCTTAATTCACAGTTTTTCAACTTTAGCTGTTAATTGCTCGCTTCTTCCTGTGGAAGGTTTAGCTCTTTTACTCCACCCACCACTCACATGCTCCTCCTCTCCATCCTTCAGTGTCACAATTTGGGGTTAACTGGTCATTCAGCATTTATCATTATTATACCTTTGTCATTGTTTTTCCCAGCTGAACCCTTTCATCTACTCTGATCTTCATTCCTTCCTTGGATAATTTTCTTGTTTCGTTAGGAAGTTAGTAACCGCATTCCTTCTCTTTGTTAGCTTAGTTCTCTGTATCATTAAGTTTTTGAGTCTCAACAGGGTGGTTGGTTGGGTTGGTTGCACAATAATGTAGTTGACGTTGGTTCATTCTCCTTCATTTTGCTCCCACTTGGTGGGCACTTTGAGCTAAAGATCTCTTTAGTTCTGGGAAATGTTTTTGTGTTACCCGTTTCATCATTTTCTCCCCTCTGTTCTCTTTGTTCTCTTTCTGGATTTTTTTTAGTTAGAAGTTGGACCTCATGAATTGACCTTCTAATTTTCTTGTTTTGTCTCCTTTTTCGTCTCCTTCCTAGGGGAGGTTTTCTGAAGTTAACTTTTCTCTCCTCTGTTGAACTTAAGACATTTTAAAGCATTTCTTGTGCTGTGTTCTTTTTTTAAGTATTTTTTCTTTTTTTCTGCTGGCATCATTTTCCTTTTCTGAAGCTCCGGGTTTTGGTTCTTGCTTGGCTTTGAGATATCTCTGCCACCTGAACATTCTTTGTGTTCTCTGAGCTCCTTTTTCCTATGGGACTCTGTGTTTTCTGTTAGGGGCTTCCCTCAAATGACTGGGGGTGGGGGGTCCTTGGCTGTCCGTTCAAAGTGAAGAGTGAAGCTCCAAAAAGTGGTTGGAAGCTCTCTGAGTCAGTGGCTGGGCTTATTGAAGGGTAATCAGGTGGTTCCATTGGGGTCCCCCACTTTAGGATCCTGAGTCTATTTTTCTTGGGCTGCTCATTTTGCTTTGAGAGGACTCTCCAGTCTTTTGCTCATGGGGATGGTCAGGGCCAGCATTCTGGGAGCTGAGCTGGAGAAGGGTCCTGGTGGGCTCACTATGCCATGGGGTGGCTCTGACTTAATCCCATTGTATTCTGCGTCATGCCCACTTCACCCCTAGCTGAGCCTGGGGTCCTGAGTTCAAGACCTCAGTGCCTCCAGAGAGTGAATCCCTGGGCTTTGCAGGAAGAGGGGGCGTTACTTGACTGTGAAAACTGGGGGATGGAACACCAGGGCACGCCAGGCCCAAATGGTTCTTTATTCCCACTTTGAATGAAGTCACCTGTTTTCACCCCTAGCTGCACTCCCACTTTTAGAGGCACCTGGTGCCGCCAGTGCCCAAGCCTCTGGGTGACCTGCAGCACCACTGGGTCCCCTCCTCACCAGCAGCTCCTGCTGCTCTGCAGATTAGTCATTGCTCGTCCATCCTTTTTCATCTTCCAGAATGCCATTTGCATCTCGTATCTGTAGTTGTCTCCTCTGTTCTTGTTGTCTTTATAGTTCTCTATCTTTTTTTATTCCTTTACTGTCATTGTGGTAGGGTTTTGGGGAGGAATAGCAACAAATGCATGTATTCAATCTGCCATGATTAACTGCAAGTTTGTGATAGAAATTATGACAGTTAGGGAGTTCCCTGGTGGCCTAGTGGTTAGGATTCCAGGCTTTCACTGCCGTGGCCTGGGTTCAGTCCCTGGTTGGGGAACTGAGATCCTGCAAGCTGCGCGGCACGGCCAAAAAAAAAAAAAATCAGAGAAATTATGACTGTTATTCTTTAAACCAATGCATAGTAGTCTGGCGTGGGTGGGTTGTTTTGTGAGTTATGAGAGGTCACTATAAGGCCACAGTCAACACTGCCATAACTCTTGTCCCTCTGTGGGGGTGGACCCACCATTCTTGGATTGAGGCTCAAGGATTTGAGAAATGAGATCAGGAGACTGGTCCTGGGACTTCCCTGGTGGTGCAGTGGTTAAGAATCTGCCTGCCAATGCAGGGGACACGGGTTCGAGCCCCGGTCTGGGAAGATCCCACATGCCGCGGAGCAACTAAGCCCGTGCGCCACAACTACTGAGCCCACGTGCCACAGCTTCCGAAGCCCATGCACCTAGAGCCTGTGCTCCACAACAAGAGAAGCCACTGCAATGAGAAGCCCGCGCACCACAACAAAGAGTAGCCCCAGCTCACCGCAACTAGAGAAAGCCTGCGTGCAGCAACGAAGATCCAACACAGCCAAAAATTAATTAATTAATTAATTAATTTAAAAAAAAAGAGATTAGTCCTTTTCCCTAAAAACAAAAATGTCAGGAAATGTGTGCCTGTAGGGGAGCAGTGGCTCTCCCTCCTTCCCTCGCTCCTGATCTTAAGAAACTCAATCTCAAAAGTGGAAGAGGGTACCTTAAAGGTCATTTAGTCCAATTATATGTCCAGTGCTTGAGTCCTCTCTGCAGCTTTCTCACCAGCTTGTGCTTGATCACCTCCTGTAATGGGGAACTCACTGTCTTATGAACATGGTGGTAATAAACATATCTGTATTATTTTTTTAAATTGAAGTACAGTTGATTTACAATAACATCTGTATTATTAAGAGAAGCTAACATTGAGGTCTTACCATGTGCCTGTCATGTGTGGTAAACATTTGACATATATGGTCATGAAATGCTCATGGCTACCTGTGCCATAGGTATTATTTTCAGAGAAGTTAAGGATACCTTCTAGTTCAGAGAATAGGTACCTCCTGGGCCTTGGTCATTAACTCTAGATAATGAGACTGGGAGAAGAGGACTCATTTTAAAAATTTTAAGAAAACTTGTTTCCCTACTTACTGGACTCTCTAGAACATTTGCTGAAAAACAGCAAAGAACACACGATTAAGATCCTGCCGCATTTTCTTCCCCAGCCTTCCCTTGTGGGTCTTCCTCTCTAAATCTGTTGGCTCTTCTGATCCCTCCATAGCCCATTCCTTCTGGACTTTGTACTTTGGGACGGAGCTCAGAGGCTACATGGCGCTCTTGCTCTGCTGGCCCACCCTGGGAGCTGTCTCTGAGCCTCCGAGTAGCCGGCCTTCCTGTCTGTTTGCTTCTGTGTGAATGTGCCTGTCCCTTTCTCATCACCTGAACTGTGATGAAGAGGGCCTTTGCTCCATCCTGTGGCTTTTTGACTGATGGATCACCATCAGTTTTAGATTTTAAGTCTTAAACTCTGGACCGGTTACGCAGCAATTGTATAAGTGTCCCTGTGCAGTGAAGTGCCTGGCAGGACACTACATCCTAGTTTTCCGTTTGGGTTTGTGGTAGACAGAAGGTCTGAGGATAAAGAGAAACCACTCAGTGCCTAGCTCACCTGCTGGGCTGTGGGAGATTGGAATCTGAGATTCCCATAGCGCCTGCAGAGGGCAAAGCTAGGTCTTTTGAGGCCGAGGAATCCCTGTCTGTGGAGTCTTAATTCCTTCCGCCCTGCCCAGAAGTGATTGACCCCAGCCGGGGCAGACCACCTGCAACATTGACCAGTATCTTGAAATATAGGAGCAGCTTTCTTTTCTTTTTAAATAGTTTCATTTTTCAATATTAAGGTAATATATAAGCATTAAACATTTTTTGGAAAAGAGTAAAAAGTAGAAAGAAAAAAAACACTTGTACTCTATTTAAAGATAAGTACTCTATTTAAAGATAACCATTTTAAGAATTCGTACACACTTTTACTTAGCTATGATGGTATTCCATGTGCCTGGGTGGTTCTCTCACTTTTTTCTCTGAGCATTGTAACAAAGCATTTCCTGCTAAAAAAAAGTTTCTTCACATACATGTTTCTAACAACAGTGTACATATTGCTCTGTACTCTGTCATCACCCTGTGTTGGATTTTCCTTCATGTTGTTGTAGGTTCTCACTGTTTTTAAATAATGCTGTGATGAAAATTTTTTATGCACTCAGTTTTTTTGGTAATTAGGATTATTTACTTAGGATAAATTCCTACAAGTGGAATTAGAGAATTTAAGACTCTTGTTACCTATTGCCAAATTTCTTCCCCCAAAGGCTGAATCTGTTTATAGAGTGGCTTTCTAGAGAGGTTCTTTTTTTTTTTCTTTAAGATTTTTTTTCTTTTTTTTTTTTGATGTGGACCATTTTTAAAGTCTTTATTGAATTTGTTACAATATTGTGTCTGTTTTATGTTTTGGTTTTTTGGCCATGAAGCATGTGGTGGGATCTTAGCTCCCAGACCAGGGATCAAACCCGCACCCCCTGCATTGGAAGGTGACGTCTTAACCATTGGACTGCCAGGGAAGTCCCTAGAGAGGTTCTAAAAACAATTCCACATTTGCCTCATATCTGTGCACTTTCAGAACTAACTGGTTTGTGGTTACTTTTCAGTGTCTTAAACTGATTGGGTTTTTTTGTTTTTTTTTTTACTAGCTTTATTTTTTTATTGAACTTTTTATTTTGAGATGATTATAAGATTCACATGCAGGTATAAGAAATAATACAGAGAGGAGATCCGTTTCTCCCAGTGACATCTTGCAAAACAATAGTACAATATCACACCCAGGAAATTGGCATTGATACTTTTACAAGTTTCTTTAAGTAAAGGAGTATTTCATACTTATAGTAAAAGCAGTTTTCAAAAGATAGAGAAAAATGTTAAAAAATATAAGTCCAAATAAATAAAGAAAATAAGTAGATGAATAAAAGTCCCTTTCTTCCAACCTTCGGCCTCATTCCCTAGAGGAAACCACTGCTAAAAACAAACAAACCAGGACTGGAGCTTCTATTTTCATGTTCCTCGACTATATGTATATATATAGCCTGCAGTGGTTTGATCCAAGGAACACTACAAACATCAGATAAAATCTCTTGTGTCATTTAGGCCCCAGGAAACAGGAAATAAGCATTCTTAGAGCATTTCATCATAAGAATGAAATAATGCATTTTTATTTCAGTGGCACCCTCTGTGGGGGGAACCTTGTCTCTGAGAGTAAAGGAAGCTATCCTGTTTCCTGATAGGAAGTTGCATCTTATTTCAAGCAGTAGGAAAACAGGACCTGGCTTCGCGTTAGTAAATTAAAGCCAGGTGGTGGACTCTCAGGGTATACAAGGATCTGCTTGAGGCCCAGGGAGCTTTGGTCCCATGATACTAAATCTTAGCCTCCCTGATTATTGAAAATTTACATGAATGTTCATTAGTGAGCAGACATTTAAAGCGTGCTTTTCTGTCTTTAAAAAATTTTTATTTTGAAAGAGTTTCAAACTTACTAAAAATGACAAGAAGAATACAGAGAACTCCTGTATATTCTTGAACCCAGAGAACCCATTCCTTTAAAGGAAAGGGTACGACCCGGGATCACACACTGCACCCTTCTAGTCTCAGTCTGGTGCAGCTCCTCAGTTTTCTGGGACTTCTATGACCTTGACATTTGTGGAAGTTACAGGCTAGTCATTTTGTAGAATGTCTTTCAATTTGGGTTTGTCCAGTGATTCTGCGTGATTAGATCCAGTTTCTGTATTTTAGGCCAAAACATCAGACTTCGGTGTTCTTTTCATTGTATTCTGTCTTTCTGTCCAGTTCTGGTGAAGTTACCTTTGTTCACCTGAAGCACAGCAAGGTGTTCCAGGCTCGTCTTGCTCTTTCCATGACCAGCCCTAGAATCAGCTGTATCACCAAGGAGCCCTGGTTCCTTTAGTGGAGGATGGTGTTTGGGTGCTGAACGTGCTCATTACTGGTGGGGTGTTGCTGCTCCCAGACTTTCTCATAGGATGGAGCTGGGGGACTGTAACATCTGTAGTTATTTCTGTATCTAGCTGACATATTATGATCGCACAGATACTTCCCATTCCAACCTAACACCACAAGGTTAACTTCTTGTCTTTTAAAAAATGTGACAGTGCCCTTATCCTTAACAAAACAAAAGCTGAGGAGGCTGTAGCTTAAAAGTGCAGGTTCTTGAGAGCTGTGTACACACACATCCCCTTCTCGACACTGTTTGGAACAAAGACATAACACAGATAACATGTACAGAGTGCCAAGCACTCTGCTGTGCAGAGTACTCCACGTGAATATCTTAATCTTCACCACAACCCCATGACATGTGTACTATTATCTCTATTTTATTATTACAGTAATTGAGGCTTAGCAGTGAAGTCATTTGTTCAAGGTCACACAATTTAGTGATGGAGCCAGAATGTGATCCAGGCAGTTTGATTCCAGCGCTTATGCTCTGTGTGCTCAAAAGCTGTTGAATGAGTAAAGAATGAAAGTTGAGCAGAAAACTCACGGATAATGAAGACACATCTAATGGGAAGTTAAAATATACACGTTATAGACATCCTGCAATTAGAATTTTCAAGTTGGAAAGGATTTGAGAGAGATGGCCACCACAGTATCCCCAACAAGAAGTTGTGTCCTCTGCTGCTTGGAAGGTGCCGGGGCAGGGACCACTCAGTGCTTCCAGAGAAGATCCCACCCTGTTTTCCAGCAGCCTTGCACTTCTGCCAAGCTGAGATCCACTCCCTGCACTCTCGATCCCTGTGTTCTGATGCCAAACTCTGCCCACCTGGCTGACTAGGCAAAGCCTCTAAGCAGAGCTCAGGAGAGGGAATTGCTGTTCCCTCCACCTGGAATGCTCCCTGCCCCCCACCCCCCAGAGGGCCCACGGGATTTCCCCCCTCACTTCCTTCAGGTCTCTACTCAAATGTCACTTATCAGAGAGGCCCTCCACAGCCGGCTCATAAAATAGCACTTTCCCACAGTCTCTCCGTCGCAGCAGCCTGCAGCCCCACCCGGCATAGTTTGTTCGTTCTCCCCCCACCTTGTCCCAGAGCGTAAGCTCCTTGAGGAGAGACTTGGTCTGTTTTGGTTCACGGCTGAATTCAGGCTGGTTCAGGCCTGGAGCAGTTCCTTGCACAAAAAAAGATGCTTCATAAATATTTGCTGAATGAATGAAAGAGAGGAGCTTAAGAACTAAACCCCAACGATGGGACGCAAGGGAGAGAAATGGAAATCATGGATGGTGGGACCAATGACAGAGCTATAAATAGTATGGCTTTGGCCGTGTGTACACAGAATTCTATTCTTCTGATTTGCTTTGTGCACAAAAAAATGCTCTACCCTATCCACTGGCAGGATTGAGAAGAAGGAGGAATGTATTTGTTGTAGAGTTCCATCAACAGCAAAAGCCTTCAATTTTTCCTGTTTTTTCTGTTCCAGATGAGACAAAAGGACCCAGTGAAAGGAATGACAGCGGATGACTAAAGCCACTCCTCCCCCTTCTGCACTGTATGTACCGCATTTCTCACTGAGCATGACATAGACGCCAGAATCGGTTTGGGTCCTCAAGGCTTAGCAGCTCACTCTGGAGGCAGAAAGCCTGCTTCTTTCCTCATCCTGCCCTCTAGTATTAATGATGATCGTGATGCTTAATAGCTCTCAGGCTTCGGAAAGAGGAAGAGGTTATGACTGTTAAGACATTTCAGGGATCTATGTGATTGTACAAAGAACCACTGAGAGACAAGGAAAGGGTGGTGGGAAGTGCGGCTGGGGTGGGGGCAGTGGATGAGAATCAAAGCTTATCTGCACCTAATTACTCTTCCTCGTAACTTGAGCCATTTCAAGTTGAAGCTGGCATTCTGGGTGCTCCCTGTACGCCCCTGTGCCAGAGCTGTTCCCTGCCTCTCCCTTGGAATTTGCCGTCCAGACAGCTTTTCCTAGTGGTCCTTGTTGGGTCTGGTGCTTCATTTCCTTTCTCTCCATACCCTCTGATCCCAGACAAAGTCGTTCAGAGGCAGCATCTTTCAGATACTTGGAGAGTGTTTCTGCCCAGGTCATAGGACCAGGATGGGATGTCTCTTGTTTCACGTGGTCACTCTTTCCCAAGACCCTACATTCTGTTAGCACCCAGTGTCCTGCACACCTCCAGACTTGCTGTTATTCCAGCAGCTCAGAGGGGATTAGGCATGGAATGAGAAGCCTGGTCCTGCTCCCCGTCAGGCTCTGAGAGAAAATTATGTTATCAAATAAAGCCTGGTTGTCCTCTAGCACTACGGTGCCAAGGAGGCCTGGGCTTTCACCAGCAGTGAAGCAAACCGCTGCTCGCTCTCCCTGCCCCGTGTGCTTGAGGAGAACTTCTGGGAGATAAAACGGTAGGATGAAGTGGATTGAGGAGATGCCAGCTTCTCATCACTGCTTGGACCTTAGTTTCCTCTCCCCCCGACAGCCCCCCACCACACTGCCTGGCATCCTTCCTTCCTTTTGCAATTCCCCCATCAATGATTTACAGTGTGTTTCTGTTTTCCTCTGTTGCTTCCTTAATAATTGTATTTCTCTTCTAGTTTTGCAAGACAGTGGTCAACAGGAAGGCCCAGCAGCTCCACCCTCCTGAGTGACAGGCCATCTTCGGACGCAGCCTTTCTGTGCCCATTCTTCAGGCAACTTTGATCCCTTACTGTAGTTAATTCTAGATGCCCTTTAATATTGTGAACAAATAGACTGTCTGGTATTACGAGGCCCACGTGTGCGGGAGCCTGCCCCTCTGAGATATGTGGCGTGTAGGTGGCTGTATTTACAGCTCCTCCCTCTCCAACCATTGTGTTCTTGACCCATTTCTGTGTGCCCCCGCCCCCTTTATTTCCAAGTGACATTTTTAGTCATTCAAAATAGCTGCCTTTTGTGATGTGGTGATTTTAAATGATTTACTTTGTTAGTTTTCAACCTTGGGATAAACTTGAGGTATTTTGCTTCCTGGGCAGATCTTTGCAATTCTGAGTGCTCACCTGGGGAGAAGGGATGAGTTAGAAATACATATTTTTTTCCCCTCCAGTTCCACAGAACAGCAATGCGGCTTCATAACTCTGACCTCTGCTCCCAGTAACCCACTGTTAGAGCGCTCTAGGCACCATGGAAGTACCCAAGGCCCAGCCAACCTGTTTTGAAAATTAAACAAATACAAATAACCCCTGCCCCAGGCATTGCATTTCTGGTCACTAGTCTTAGAATTACCTATGGTTTCTTGGCCCTCCTGTTGCCCACTCTGTATCTCCGCAGAGCCCGTAATGTGCCCGGGGCAACTGTACCTCGAGGGAACTGTCCCGTGTGGCCCTTAGAATTGAGTCTGCCCCATACCTACCTACTAGTCTGCCCCCCGAGGAGCTCTGTATGTCCACGCTCCTCTTCCCTTTTGGGCTGGTGCTGCCACTCAGCAATAATCCCCTTTTCTCTGTGCTTTCTTAGATTCCTGTCCTCTGTCTGAGGCTGGTCAGGACACAATGGGTCTTGATCTTTTCATGCTGCACAAAACAAGCATGCAAAAAGCTTTTTCCCAGAACATGTTCCCCCATGTCTCCAGTTGCTGGAAAGGAATTTGGGGATCAAGAACTCAGCTCATCCTGCCCCCATGCTGAGTTCTGCCCTGGACAATCAAAAGCAAGTAGCGATCGTAGTACGGAGCTCTACCGAAGCTGGCTGGTGAGAAAGTCCAGGCTCCAGGGGAGCAGAAGCTGCCGAGTGCTTCACGGTTCCCTGGGACTTGGCAGAGCCTGAGTATGCCTTCCCAGTGGGAGAATCTGAGATAGCTGTGGTGTCACCTGACATTTCCCAAACCTTGTGAAGTTTGTTGGCCGAGTGTGCAGTGACTCAAGCCCATGCTAGCCTGGGTGCCACTGCTAATGCGAGACCAAATCTCTGTTGGGGGAGTGAGAAGTAGAATGGGATGATCTGTCCTTAGGTTTTTGTCAGTTTGTTTTGCCTTACTCATTTCTAAGTGCAATAAGGGAGTGTCACACAGGATGAAACCTGTGACTTCCTGATGGCTGCTTCCCTGTGGCCCTCCTGGGGGTGGACAGACTCAGCGTGGTTAGCTCCCACCTTCATTGAGGCCCCTCTGGGGCCGGGAGATATCCTGTCACAGTCTCCTCACCTTCTGGGGTCTATAGTAGTGGATCTGGGGCAATTCAGTTGGTTATTAGCATCCCAACTGCTGGTAGCATTAATTTGACTGGGAAAGTTGAAGAGACATTCCTACTGGAGAAAAATATAAATGTTTTCCTACAAGCTCTGTATTAGCTATAATTATATTTGTGCTTAAAGCTTTCCCTTCTTACATTCATCAACTAAGTGAAGTCCAGATGTGGGTTAGCCTGGGAGAAACAAACGGTGATATTCTAGGCGGACTATTGTTTATGTGGTTTGAGGGTCAGCAGTTGTCAGTCTCCTTCCTTCAGCTCTTCTCTGAGATCCACACATATCACTCCAACTGTAGGGGCGGGGCTCGCTCCTTGTCGGCCTTTTCTCTGGCTCCTCCACCTCCACCTGTTGCCCCAGTTCAGCATCCACAAGAGCTGAACTGGCGTTTCCTGAGGTCAGCTGGATTTGGGGCTCCAGCCCACATCAACATAAGAAGGGACGTGCCTGGTCTGTTCCGTCCCCATGGATAGTGTCGCTGCTGGGCAGCAGTGCTGGCTTCTTTTAAGTACTCCCCTTCCCTCCTTACCCACCCCCCAAACTGACTAGCACTCAGAGGGGCTTATGATGCAAGGCTCAGCTCCAGGGGTAGTACCTGAGGATGTGCAACGCCCCTTCAGACCAGCTGCTTTCAGGGCCGCAGTCCCAGTTGGAAGCAGCAGTGCCTCTGTAGGAGGGGTGCTGGGCTCTGGCCTTCTCATGGAGAGCGGCTGGGGACAGGGTCAGTATTGTGGACGTGTGTATATCTTCCCAAATTCTCTTACAGTCCCTGCTGGGACTCCCTGACATATTTTGGTTGGTTCCTAGTGCTACTTCTTTTACAAAATACACTTTGTAGAACTGATTAGATTACCTTGTTTATTTAATGTGAGTTTGTGCCTTTTTGTCTCAATCTTCCAATATAGGTTATATTGGGGGAAAAAGCAGTCTAATAAAATCCTAGACAGAGCTTTCTGGAGTCCAGCTTATTGGCGATGTCCTTATGTCCATTTTACAACTTAGGTATCCTCAAACTCTTGCTCATCTCCCCGATTTTACCAGGGAAGGATTAGAAAGATACAGGATATCTCTGAAAATTGTTGGCATGTTGATTTCTGTAAACTAAAACAATCCCCTTATCATTTTACTTATGCAGATATCATATTTCTGAAAGTAATTTGGCCACTTTCTACTGGCAGTATTTCCTTTTTGCTTTTGTCTCCCCTCCTCTCCACATTCCTCTCTTTTACCCATCCTACCAAGGAAAACATTTATTTAAGGGAGTTCTTAACCCTGGCTTCCGAGTCTGTAAACCTCATGAAGCTTGTTTGTAAAGTTGTGGGGCATTTTTCTGGGGAAGAGTCATGGCTCTCATCAGTTCTTCAAAGGAATCCCATGCACCGTCCTGCCCCCGCCCCCCCCCCCCCAAAAAAAATTAAGAACCAGTGATTTGAAAGAAATCATAGTCTTTGGCACAGTAAATAATCTTCATTCCATGTTTGGTCGTAAATAGAGGCAGTGACTTATTTTTCGTTCACTGATGTATAGTTTTCTGAGTCCAGGAGCCCCCAAACGTCCAGTGTGTAACAGTTTGCATGAGTTTGAAAAGCGGAAAACACTTGAACGTGAGAGTGGAGAATGGAGGCGCTCACTGACCAAGAGGAGAGAGATTACCTGTAGTTGGGAAAGAAACTGGATTACAGGCCGGACAGTGGGTGGCTGCGCCGCCTCCCCTCGCCCTCTGCCCCTCGGGACGTTGGGAACCTGGAGGGAGACAGCGCCGAGGGCCAAGACCTCACATTCTGCGCTAGTGAAACGCGACGCGCCGGGGAGGAACAAGACGGCGGCTTCCGCCGGAAGACGACCCCTCCAGGCCGACGTCGCGCGGGGCACGCTGGGAGCCTCCTGGGCAGTGTCTGGCTCACGGCGCGCCCCGGCCGCCGGGCGGGGCAGTGTTGTATCGGGTTCTGGTGACACGAGGACACGCCTCTCTTACGTCCCCGTCCCCTAGGCCCCTTTCCCCTCAGCCTTTCACCGTTTCGCGCTCCTTGGAGAGTTCCGCCTCTTCCCCCGAGCCCGCCACCCAGAGCCCTCCGTGCGCTCAGACCCCGCCTCTTACGGAAGCCGAGGCGGAGGGTTGAAATCCGGAAGAAAAACAATCGGGAGAGGGAGCTGGCCGGCTGCACCTGCTGTCCGAGGGGGGCCGATCGGGCCAGGACAGGCTGCCGCGGGGAGACGCGAGCCGGCCGGGCCACCGCGTGGGGACGATGGCGGCCATGAACCCACAGACCGAGCTGAGAGTCAGGACGCTCAGGTGAGGAAGGCGACTGCGGGCAGGCCGGCCTGCTCGGGGCGGGATCACTGCCTCCGACCCAATCGGGGCTGCGGGGCTGGGGCAGAACCAGACTGGGAGAGAAGGGGCCAGACCTACAGGGCTGCTTCTAGTTCAGAGGCCTCCCACATTCTCCCAGGCCCGTATCGAGAGGGCTATGTTGGGCTCGAACCCCGCACCCCCTCCAAACTCAGGCCACCAAGTTCTTTCCCACTTGGACGCCCCAAGCAGGTGGCCCAGTTGGGTTCTGGAGGAGGCAGCAGTGTTGGGCTGTTTGAAGTTAAAAACATAACGAAGCATTCTCCCCTTAGCTCTAGAGTAGAAACCTTGTTCTTACTTTGGATCAGCACATACATCATGGGGTCTGCCTGATCCCGTTGTGACCTCCTGAAACCCAAAATCAGATTTAGATAAGATCCTTTAGTGAAGTGATAATAGCCTGGTCTCATGCTTGTTCTTTAACGAGGAACAACGCTAATCACCAACTTAGTGCCGGTCACGATGCAAGGATTTGCTGCTAATCGTGGGACCTAAAAGTGGGAACAAGAAATGCCGGCTTTGGCTCTCCATCCACTTAGAGCAGGTCCCTGGGAAAACAAGGAGCGTTAGAGTAAAAGAGCTGCCTCTTAATCCTCCGTTGGACAGCAGGGGGAGACCGTAAACAAACGAAGCACGGAACCTCTGGCTGAGTGCCTGGGAAGGTGGTTATTGTATTGTTTTATTGATGTTCATATGGAGGGGCAGGAAGTTGCTTTAAGCTGGCCAAGAATTTCTTCAATTTGTGCTCTTTAGAACATGGACCTCTAAGAACAGGGTCTGGTGGAGAAAAGATGTTTGAGGACATCCTGCCCTTTTCTTCCCCCCCCCCCCGCCGCCCCCATTCTACACCTTCCACTGTTACAGGTCCTCCTCCTTACGGTGTGCCTAGGACTCACCTGAGGCTTGGTGGTTCTTCTTGGTCTCTGCAGGGTTTGTAGCCCCTGCCTGTTCTGTACTCAGCACAATCTGGGGGCTTCCTGGGAGCATTACTGTAACTATTCAAATTAAGAGATTTGCAAGTCTCTCCATCCCCTGAGCTGCTGATTAGATCCGTTGTTTCGCTAGGGTTTATGTGATGCTGAGGTGGATGTTATCCAACTGATGACTTTTCCCAAAAGAGGGTAGAATCTTGAGAGAGATGTTGAGAAACATGTTATTTAGAATCTTCTTAGGCTCTTCTGAAATGCTTGGCAGAATTGGTTGTGCTCCAGAGATGAGTGAGGAAGGAAATGTGGTGCTGTTATCTCTGTTATTTTTGAAATTCCCCTGTCTTGCAGTACTAAGGCCTCTCACAAGGTGAAAACTGAATCTCCAGAATCTTTCTGGTGGTTGTAGCATCCCGTGGATTGAAGAGTGGGGGTGGAAAGTTGCTGACTGAGCCATAGATGAAGGGCTGGTGGAATTAATAAATTCCTGACGGTCCACGCCATCCACACCCCTTCCCTTGCCTGACTCCGAAACCTTTAGCCCTGCTTTGGCAGCTCTCCTAGTGTCAGCAGCACCAGTGCTGCCAGGTGTAGGGAGCTGTACGCCTGCACGGAGGAGCCAGTCCAGGGTGGGAATTTCCTGCTTCGGGGACAGAGGTGAAGATGAAGGGCTTGTAGTTCAGTGGCCCTATTCCCTCCCCCGGATGCAGAAACACACATTTCCCATTCTGACTACAGCGGATTGTGGTGCAGCCGTTAGCAGGCGCAGTCCCCTGTCTGTTACCTGGACGAGGGCTCATCCTCCTTCCTCCATGGCTTCCCTTCTCAGCATACATGTCGTGACATGGAACGTGGCCTCTGCAGCACCCCCTCCAGACCTCAGTGATCTGCTTCAGCTGAACAACCTGAACCTGAATCTGGACGTGTATGTCATTGGGTAGGTGTCTGCAGGGCCCGTCACGCATCCCTATATCTGAGATCAGGTTAAGCCTGACCAGTCCCAAGTTGTCCCTGTGGGGAACCGCTGTAACCTGTACGCCCTCACTCTGGAGTCTGAAGGCCAGGAGCTTTCAGCCTGCATCAGGGCCAGGCAGCGTCAGTTGTCCTGGATCAGCAATGGCAAGGGGTTGGCAGTCAACAGCCAGGGGAGGGAGAGACCATGGTCATGAGAGCCCAAGGCTGGAAAGTCGGCTGAGGGCAGTGCTAAATGTCTGCGGCAGAGGCAGTGCCCTCCAGGCCAGGGGGAAGCCTCTGACCTGGGATGGGCAGTTTGCAGGAAATGAACGGTGGGATCATGAGCCTCCTTTCTGACACTGCCTTTGAAGACCCATGGAGCAGTTTCTTCATGGATGTGCTTTCCCCTCTGAGCTTCGTCAAGGTAACTTATAAGTTCATGGGCAATTGGGAAATGTGTCTCATCTCTTATCACTAATCCCTAGTCCTTTGGTCTCCCACTCCAGCTTTCATGCTGTTTCCCTTTTATTTAAAGGCCCAAACCTCAGTTGCACATGGCTCCCTGGAGCTCCTGCCTGCCTTGTGTCGTTCAGAGGTAGCTGGAGCTGAGCTGGAACCCCAGGGGCTAGTTTAACACCTTGATATTTTTCAGGTTAGGAGAATTCCTTGGGGAGGTGCAGCAGGGCTTAGTAACACCTCAGTGCCTACCCCACCCCTTGCCTCCAATCTCTACTCTCAGGCCCAGCCTGAAATCTCGGAGCATAATAACTGCCACCATCTAGCGAGTGCTTACTTGGTGTTAAGCATTATAAGCAAACTCTTTATATACATTATTTTAAAATCTTAACTCTTTTGAAATATGGGTATTATACAGGTAAAACCAAGACTCAGAGGTCTCACAGGATATCTGGGGTTCAGATCCAGATCTTTCAAACTTCATAACCCATGTTCTTGGCTACTGTACTTTATTGCTGTACTGATGATCTCTAAGGCTGACAGGTATCCCACGACTCGCCTGCTGGCATCAGAGGGTGTCCTCTGATCATGAGGGATATGCACCTCAAATTCTTAGGGGTGAAGAGGTTAGGAGAGGGGACACAGGTGTGGAGGAAAAAGGTTCTCAGTCTATAGGGCCAGTATTCTTTGGGGAATCTTTAGACCATAGGAGCATCTACAGGAAGGCTCTAGATTGCTGGATCTCACCTTTCTGCCCTACGCAGCCAAGGGATGAAGCACACTCCCACTCAAAATACCTCCAAGAAGCAATGCTTCTTGGAAATACCAGAATTCCTTTCTTCCCTTCCCTGGGTGACTGGATTTCTTCAGAATTAATTCTATTACCCTAATTTGCCTAAGGGTGCTGAAGCAAGAGCTGTGAGTCCTCCCGAGGAGGACAGAGCCAGGAGGATGGCAGACAAGGTTTGGTCCTGCTGCTGAGGCTAAAAAATGCCAGCCCCCAAGCCCTTGGCTCCCTCCACATCACACTCGGGCCTCTTGCTGCAGACTTGGAGCTGGACCTTCTCGGAGGGCAGAACCGCTTCTCTCTCACCAACCACTCCCTTTCCAAGACTGGAGGCCTCCTTGTACCTCGGCTAACTGGCAAGGGATTGGCAGGATGGAATTGAGCCAAGGAAATGAGCTCATCTTGCGGCACGGACACAGCTCATTCTACCCATGCGGCCTCCCGAGGTTGGGAGAGCAGCCTGAGGGCCTGGCACCCAAAGAGATGACCTTTCTTCCCCGGGCCAGGAGTGGAGGTGAAGGGCGAGCCCTGCCTGCAGCCTATTCCTTAGCCAGAAGTTGCCAGCCACGGGTTGAGAAGCCTGGGGCTGACCCCCTTGGCAGGCTCCTAGGCTCCCAGCCACCTCCCTCTAGTCCCTTCCTTAGCTCCTCCTACTTCATTTCCTCCACTGGAACTTCCCCCGCGAGCCTCCTGCCTTTCCCCACAGCCCCACCCCCACCTCCATCCTCCCTGCGCCATGCCCCCTTCCCTGCGGCTTCACGAAGTGGGCTGGTGCCTTTGTGGTAGAGCCCATCGCCCCAACCCACTCTATGGGTTCAGATTCAGCTTGAAACTCTTCCTGAATCTTTATCAGCTCCCTGGGAGTCAGTCCCTCATAGTCCAGCCCTTCGCCCACTTCCATTGTCATATTTGCACGCGAAGGGGAGAGACCGAGACCGGGGGTGGAGAGGGAGGCGGGGGACACATCTGAAGCAACCTCTGCTGAACCCTAGTTTCTCACACCTCCCTCCCTCGGTCTTGGATTTGGGGTTCCCCCTGCTTTGCCTCCTCCACCCAGAGCTCCTGGCCTGTGGGATCAAGTTTCATAATTCCTGGAAGGCCCCAGTACACACTCCCCACCCGGGGATTTCCTCCTTGGCCTCTGCACCTCATGCTCCGGAAATAGCTACTCGGGTGGTGGGTGTAGACAGCCTGCAGCTGAAAGGGAGGGTCACTGGCCCATTCCCACCCCACCTCCGCGGCCAGATTTTGGCAGTCCTGATCCTTTGAATATCCAGGTAGTCCTACTGGTTCCTTAGTCTCTTTGAGCCTCAGTCCTTCATGTGCAGAACAGGGACAGTGCTGCCTTGAAGGGTTGGCTAGAAGATTAAATGCGCAAGGCAGTGTGTCAGTGGACGGTAGCTACTCTCCCCAGTCTGTGAACACACGTCCTCTGCGCTCGCTCTCATCCCCTCTGCGTGGCCTTCGTACACACCAACTGCCCACAGTCTATATTATTTTTCAGTAGCATTTTCTTAATTTTTTTCCACTGAGCTATAATGTATACAGAAATTAAGTGTACAGTTTGATGGATTTTTTTTTTTTTGGCCATGCCACGCAGCATGTGGAATCTTAGTTCCTTGACCAGGGTTGGAACCCGTGCCCCCTGCAGTGGAAGCGCAGAGTCTTAACCACAGGACCACCAGGGAAGTCCCCAGGTGGATTTTTATATGTATATGCAGAACATGTTACCACTGGTCAAATCAAGATACAGAACATTTTCAGCACCCTAGAAGGCTCTCTCATGCTTCTTCCCTGCATTTACTTTCAAGAATCCCTAAACCAAAAAAATAATAGCTGCCAGTTAATCCAGCATCTTTGAGATAGATTCCTGCTTTATTAATGAGAAAATAGGCTGAGACTTGCCCAATATCAAATACTAAGAGCCCAAGCTGGGATTTGAACCCAGATCTGGCCCTTAGCCACTGTCCCATAGAGCATCTTTGAAGTTCTTTGAGCCCCGGCACACAGTACCCATGGAAACTCAGGAGCGCACTGAGGAGAAGAGCACCTGACCGTGCCTGGGCCAGGGCCGAAGAGTCCGTGCCTTCCTGATGGCAGGGTCCCTGGCAGCCTTGTCTTCTCTGCCCTCCACCCTCAAGCCCAGGAGCAGAAACTGGAACTTGCTTAGCTTCCAGAATACATCATTTGGCAACTGAGACTCCATCTGCACTGAGATGCCATCGGCCCCTGGGGCAGGACATCCGTGTGGATCAGGGCTCTCTAGAGCGCCCAGCACAGGGCCTGGAGGGACACGAATGACCGGTGCCCCTCTGTCCTGCAGGTCTCCAGTGTCCGCATGCAGGGGCTCCTCTTACTGATCTTTGCCAAGTATCAGCATTTGCCCTTTATCCAGATCCTCTCTACTAAATCCACCCCCACTGGCCTCTTCGGGTACTGGGTAAGGACTGAGCTGTTGTCTGAGTCAAGAGCTGGGGGGCCGCCTCTCACTGGGATGGGCAGGGCTGGGGGCTTTAGAGCTGGGCAAATGAAAAAGGGGGTGAAATGAATCTTGGCACTCTGTCCAGGCCAGTGCCCTGCATAGCCGCCTTCCCGCCTCAGCGGGGCTTAGCATCCCTAGGATGGCAGGTGGATGAGCTGGGCTCTGAGGATGGAGAGGCTACTCTGGGAGCTGAGTGTCTGACTCCTGGGAGATCCCACAGGAGGTCTAGGATGGGAAAAGAGAGGTGTGTCCCCCCTAGAATGGCTTCCCACCCTTCTGCCCACCTACCAGGGGAACAAAGGGGGCGTCAACATCTTCCTGAAGTTTTACGGCTACTATGTCAGCATCATCAACTGCCACCTGCCCCCCCACATGGCCAACAATGACCAGCGGCTGGAACACTTTGACCGGATCCTGGAGATGCAGAATTTTGAGGCACAGGATATCCCCAACATCCTGGACCACGAGTGAGCATGCCGTTGTGAACTGCCACCCCTGCCCTCTCCCCCAGGCCAGCCCAGGCAAGCGTGCTCTGCCCGGTCACTGCTCCCCAGCCAGAGGCAGTCCGCCCCATCTCCCACCCTCTCCCAGCCTCTTCCCTGACACCCCATCTGCTCTCCTCTGCAGCTTTGCCTACCTGAGGTCTGCAACACCTTCCCTTTCCCTGGCCGCTCTGCCCTGCCTAGAAACTCTGGGCACTTCCGAACACCCCAGGTCAAGAACCTCGTGGTTCCTGAGGTCCCCGGAAGGGCTGGTTCTCAGCCTTTCCTGGTGCCCGTTGAGGAGGGAGGGCTAGAGCCTGCTCCACATTTGCCACGTGCCCCTTGGGGCTCGTCTCCGGCTTAAATGGCGGCAGGGTGGGGGCCGTGAGAACAGTCCCGTTGGGCCCTGCCCTTGTCTTCACCTGATCTTCTCACCCACCCCTCGAGCTTTCTGCTCTCTGGCAGCCCTGCAGTGAGTGGCCAGAACCCCTGTGGTCCTGCCTTTTCTGACCTCGTCACAAACCTTCAGGCCGCCTGCTTTCCTTTCTTTCTGAAGCCTCATTCTCTGGTTTGGAGACATGAACTTTCGGATTGAGGACTTTGGGTTGCACTTTGTTCGGGAATCCATAAAAAATCAGTGCTACAGTGACCTGTGGGAGAAGGATCAGGTATCTGATGAGGGGAGGGCCCCGAAGGGTGGTCTGAGCCCATGGTGGGTGGAGGTCAACATGAGATGTGGGGAGGTTCTCTAGTGCCTGTTCTCCTTTCCCAGGCCGCCCAGGTCCCTGTTACCAGGCAGGGTGGGGTCTTACAGGGCTTCGCCTCGCCTCTGCGGGTGGGGCAGCCAGTCCTGTCCGGCCGCCCCAGTCCCCAGCTGGAGGAGCGAGGACGCAGCCACTGGGTGTGCGTGAGATTAGGGAGCAAGAAGGGCTTCGGCCTGCTGTGGCCCTGCGCCATCGCCAGCCCTCTCGTGTCCCTGTTGTCTTTCCCACCCCCAGCCTGGCTTGCCTCCTAGAGGATGAGATACCACCCCTTTGGGGGATCCTGGCTACCCCAGCCTCCCCTCTGTCACACGTCTGCTGGTGGCTGCCAGGGAGATGGAATTCAGAGCCTGGTCCCTATAGTCCAAGAACTGGGAAATGGCAGGCAGCTGCCTCCCCTGGGACCATGGGGTAATGTTTGCAAAAGGATCCAGCTGATCTCCCGGGGGTGAGGGCGCCGGGGGCTGGGGTGCTGAGGCTGCCGCTGGGGCAGTGAGGAGGTGGAGTGGCCGGGTTTGACTCTTGCCCCACTGCGATGGCATGTGCCAGCCCTTGACTGTAGCGTGGTGCCGGGCCGTTGGGGCAGGACTGCTGGGAGATGGGACTGTGCCTTTCCCTCCAGCTCAGCATTGCCAAGAGACACGACCCGCTGCTCCGGGAGTTCCAGGAGGGCCCCCTGCTCTTCCCGCCCACGTACAAGTTTGATAAGAACTCCAACAACTATGACACCAGGTGAGGGGACTCCACCAGGAGAGGATCAGCCTGTCGCAGGTCTGGGCCTGGGAAGTCAGATCGTGCTGGCCCTAGTGGCAGTGGGAGCTGCCTCTGAATAGAAGTGTCGGGGAAGCAGGAATCGATCCAGCCATCACCTCTCGGGAGTGGCACCACCCGCCCCCCTCATGAGATGCTGACCGTGGGAGCTGTCCCAGATTGTCCGCAGAGAGAGCAGGAAGGGGAGACACAGTGCTGGCAGGAATAGGGGTTGGGGGCAGGGCAGGTAGAGCCAAAAGGGAGGGAAGACAGTTGATTGCTGACTTGAGGGGACTGTACTTCAGCATTCTGGGAACCCCTGCCCCAGAATGTTGTCCCTGTTGTCCCCGCTCCCCAGGGCTTTCTGATCCTACCCAGACAGGGGGGCAGAAAGCTTGGCTCAGCCAATTACTGGTATTACATAGCCCTGCCCCAGCTGTGAGTGGGTCGGGTACTATTTAGGAAGGTGAAGTAGTAACTGTCGGGGGAAGTTAATGGGGAATAATGTAGAGATAGTGCATCTGGTAGTTAGAAGCACAGCTCTGCCCTTCATCAACTGTATGACCTTGGACGCGGTATTTAAGTCTCAATTTTGTCGTCTATAAAACGGGGATGATAACAATACCTATTTCACGGGGCTGAAGAGTAAATGAGACCTTGCATGTGCTCAGACCAGTGCCTGGCACCCGGTAAGCACTGTGGTAACTGCTGTTGTTATTTTTATTTTATTTTATTATTTATTATTTATTTTTTTATAAATTTCTTTATTATTTATTTTTGGCTGTGTTGGGTCTTCGTTGCTGCACGTGGGCTTTCTCTAGTTGCGGCGAGCGGGGGGCTACTCTTCGTAGCAGTGTGCAGGCTTCTCATTGCGGTGGCTTCTCTTGTTGCAGAGCACGGGCTCTAGGCGCTTGGGCTTCAGTAGTTGTGGCACATGGGCTCAGTAGTTGTGGCACGTGGGCTCAGTAGCTGTGGCTCGTGGGCTCTAGAGCACAGGCTCCATAGTTGTGGCGCACGGGCTTAGTTGCTCCACGGTATGTGGGATCTTCCCGGACCAGGGCTCGAACCCGTGTCCCCTGCATTGGCAGGCGGATTCTTAACCACTGCACCACCAGGGAAGTCCCTGTTGTTATTTTTAGATTCATGTCTTCAGGTGGCAGTTTTACTGACAACCTTTCTCAGAAGCTGAGAAAGGGCCAAGTGACCACCAAAACCTTAGGCTTAGGCAGAGGGGCAAAAGTAGCTCTGGCAAGAGGTCCCTGGCCCAATTTAGGGCAAGGATCCTCATCTCTTTGAAGAAGAAGAACCCCCTACCTGCTATGAGGCTCTCTGTTTCAGCTGGAGCAGCTCCTTCATGTATTCCCCTAGCAGGACTGTCTTATGAGGGAGGTAGGAGGCGCCTCCAGGGCGGCCCAGGCCTCTGGGATTTAGCAGGTGAGTAGGTATGTCCACAGCCAGCCTGGGGTGAGAGGAAGAGCTGCTGGCCCAGTGCTGGAAGCCGTGTGGCAGAGCCACGATGTCCCCACCAAGCAAGGGGGAGAGCATGAGCCATTTCAGGTGTGTGGAGCAAGACAGAGTGGGGTCACAGCCAGGGCAGTGCACACAGGAAGAGGCCACGAACACTGAAAACAGGGTCCAGCCTGAGCTACAGTATAAGCCAGAAAGAAGGGAGGAGGTCAGGCTCCAGCTGGCCTGCTGGCCGGTCCACAGCTGACAGTCTCCCCAGCCATCCATTGGAAATGAGGGTCCAATGGACTCACTGTGGAAATTGTCAGGCCTCAGTGGGACAGGCTGGAGCCTTGGGGGCTGGGACCCTCTACCAACTGACTTCAAAACCTCACTTGCCAGCAGGAAGAGAGCTGCTGACAGACCGTATGGCCAGGTGTCCTTCTGCCCACACCCCTGGTTATGGGAGGGACACCAACAGGAGACTGGAAGTTACTGAGATGACCTAGAGAGGCTCCGAGATGTTCAAGGTCTTACCCAGGTGGCTCAGCTAGTGATGGCGGAGCTGGGGCTCAGACCCAATTCTCTGGACTGTGTTGCCCATGATGCCTTCCTCTAGCCCACAGTGCCTCTGGGTTCACAGCCAGTCTTGCCAGCAGCAGCAGAAAGGAGGGCAGGATCGGGAGAGCAAAGGCTTGCTAAGGAGAAGGCAGATATTATTTCCACATAATAGGTATAATCCACATTGTGACTGACATTATTGAGTGCTGACCATGGGCCAGGCATTGTGCAGAGTGCTTTGCCCGCATCAGTTCACTTCATTCATACTGTATCTTCATTAGGTAGACGCTGTTCATACTGACTTTTTACAAATAAGGAAACTGTGTCTCAGAAGATCTAAGTAAGGTAGTAACAGAGTAAGTGACAGAGCAAGAATTTGAACTGGAGTCTGTGTGAATCCAGTTCCCCTTGCCTGGAGCCCAGGAAATGAAGGAATGTCTGGACAGGAACAGGGGCCTTATGGGGGGACATCCTAACTGAAATATTCCCAGCTGGGAGCTTCTGTGGTGGGCAGGGCCTGAGCCCCACATAGTGAACAGAAGCATTCCTGTCTGATCAGTCTGTTATTCATCCTTGAAAGCCCAGTTCAGACATCATCTGAACCATCTGAAAAGCCTTTCCTGACCCTTGCCCATTTCACTGAGAGTTCTCTCCTTCCCTTATGCTGCCTGCAAGCCTTGCACACACCATGCTTTCAGTGTTGCTTTTAAGACACAGCGTGCCTTTCTTGCTGTGCTATGAATGCCCAGCGCACAGAGACTGGATCTGATTTATGACCGTCCCTGGTGTGTAGCGTAGTGCCTGGCATATGTTTGAACTGGGAGCCTGAGAGGACAAAAGGAAAAGATAAGGTATTTAAGGAGCAACCAGTCTAGTAGAGGGACCCACCCAGAGTGAGAGAGCCAAATAAACACTCTCAAGTCCAGGAGTTGGCCCATAGAAGGTTCCAGAACTCTGTGTGGAAGTGCTGAAGGAGGGTGAAGCAAATGGTAAGGAGGCGGGCAGCTGAAACCAGGAGGAGTCAATGAGAGTTATTGTCAGGGAGGCAGAAAGGAGCGCAGGCATTCTGATCAGTCAGCAGCGCTGGTGAGAGGCATCTTGAGTGGAGCTGACCCGCTGTACAGAGGGACCGAGCTGCATGCAGGGCATGGTACGGAGCTTTGCCCGGCCTCGGCAGCATCCCGGAGCCAAGATGTAATGAGAAACGAGGTCAGCTCCATTACACGGGAGTGCGAAAGGGCTGAGGGCAGGAAATCCTATTAAAGTCAGGGATTGCAATGGTTTTGTTACAGTCGACAGGAACCCAGTCCACCTCTCCGCTAGGCAGTGAGCAGAGGATGTTATGATCAATCTATTCAAGACTCGACTCCAGAGTTCAACGAGACACTTAGAAGCCATCATAGGGAGCCGAAAGGAAAAGTGCTCTCAGACCCAAAAATGGAACACATCACTACTTTTGGGTCAGTACACTGGCTCAAGTTTTCTAGGCTCTTAAGCCAGGAGAATCTTGCAGAGCTCCTTGGTTTTAATTTTTAGAAAGTAAAGACATACTACAGGCACACCTGGGAGATATTGCGGGTTTGGTTCCAGACTACCGCAGTAAGGCTAATATCACAATAAAGAGTCACACAAATGTTTTGGTTTCCTGATACATAAAAAAGTTATGTTTACACTATACTGTAGTCTGTTGAGTGTGCGATAGCATTATGTCTAAAAAAAATGTACATACCTTAATTTAAAAATACTTTATTGGTAAAAAAAATGCTAACCATCATCTGAGCCTTCAGCAAGTCATAATATTTTTCTCAATAGTAACATCAAAGATCACAGATCACCGTAACAATTACAATAATGAAAAAGCTTGAAATATTGTAAGAACTACCAAAATGTGACTCAGAGACATGAAGGGAGCAAATGCTGTTTAAAAAGTGGTGCTGGGGCTTCCCTGGTGGCGCAGTGGTTAAGAATCCGCCTGCCAATGCAGGGGACACGGGTTCAAGCCCTGGTCCGGGAAGATCCCACATGCCACGGAGCAACTAAGCCCGTGTGCCACGACTAGTGAGCCTGCACTCTAGAGCCCACGAGCCACAACTACTGAGCCCACCTGCCACAACTACTGAAGCTCGCGTGCCTAGAGCCCGTGCTCCGCAACAAGAGAAGCCACTGCAATGAGAAGCCCACACACCACAACGAAGAGTAGCCCCCACTCGCCGCAACTAGAGAAAGACCGTGTGCAACAACGAAGACCCAACGCAGCCAAAAATAAAATAAAAAATAAAATAAATAAATTTATAAAAAAATAAAATAAATAAATAAAATAAAAAATGGTGCTAATGGTCTTGCTCGATACAGGGTTGCCACAAACGTTCAATTTGTAAAAATCACAATATCGGCGCAGTACAAGAAAAGCGAAGCACAAGGAAACGAGGTGTGCCTGTAATCTCCAGAAAGAATTCTTGTACTCAGTCACGACCATTGAGCCAAAAAAAGCATTAGTGATGGGACTTCCCTGGTGGCGCAGTGGTTGAGAATCCGCCTGCCAATGCAGGGCACACGGGTTCGAGCCCTGGTCCGGGAAGATCCCACATGCTGCGGAGCAGCTAAGCCCGTGCACCACAACTACTGAGCCTGTGCTCTAGAGCCCGCGAGCCACAACTACTGAGCTCGCGTGCCACAACTACTGAAGCCTGCGCGCCTAGAGCCCAAGCTCTGCAACAAGAGAAGCCACTGCAATGAGAAGCCCGCGCACCGCAACAAAGAGTAGCCCCCGCTCGCCGCAACTAGAGAAAGCTTGTGCGCAGCCATGAAGACCCAACATCGAAGACCCAATGCAGCCAAAAATAAATAAACAAATAAGTAAATAAATAAATTTATTTAAAAAAAAAAAGAATGAACAATACAGGTGCCCAGTGATGAATGTGGACCAGTCCATGGCAAAGGAGGAAAGGGAGACAGGCTGAGGTCCCAAGGAGGAAGGAGAGCCAAGCTGAGGTACTGAGGGGGAAGGAGAGTCAGGCTGTGGTCAGGACTTGGGGAGGATCCTGACGGGACAGCAAGTATGGGCTCTTGACCATAATAGGGAAGTGGAGGGGGGAGGATGCTTTGAAAGGGAGAGTGGTACTTTCATGTGGTTCATTCCCAAGTTTTAAGAATTGCTAGGCACTGAATGTCCAAGATTGGTTTGGAGATTGAGTGTCTGTTGTCTCTGGGATGGGAATACCACATTCCGATATCCCCTGAACACTCCTCAGAAGAGTGAAGGATTGAAACAACCCAGGAGCCCCGAGCAGAGGTGGTTTAGCCAGTTCCCACTTCTTGACCACTCCCTCGACAATGTCTCTTTAAAGTAAGCACTGTTATCACCCCATCTTAAGAGTGGAAGAAACTGAGGTTTGGAGTGATGAAGTCACTTGCCCAAGGGCAGAGCTTTGTTTTAGACTAAGTTACTGGTTTGTTGTAAAAGGATCTAACTCAGAAGCAGGCAGATGGAAGAGATGTATAGGACAAGGTATGGGGAAGGGGAAGGAGCTTCCATGCCCTCTCCAAGGGCACCACTCCCCAGATTCACTAACCTGGAACCACATAGCTCTTAATTAACAGGGGCAGAACCTTCCCCGAGCTGGTCTCTGATACTAGAGTCCGAGTTCACCACCGAGGCACCATTCTGCCTCTATTGCTGGAAAACCATATTGCTATTGAAGTGATGGAAGTATATGAGAAATGTTTGTTTAAAATAGTAAGTGAATAAAGCAGAAGACAAAATAGAATTTCAAACTGATTATAAGCATATGAAGCTGTATATGTTAAGATTAGGTGGGCAGGGCTTCCCTGGTGGCGCAGTGGTTAAGAATTCGCCTGCCAGTGCAGGGGACATGGGTTCAAGCCCTGGTCCGCGAAGATCCCACATGCCGCGGAGCAGCTAAGCCCGCGTGCCACAACTACTGAGCCTGTGCTCTAGAGCCCGTGAGCCAGAACTGCTGAAGCCTGCACACCTAGAGCCTGTGCTCCGCAACAAGAGAAGCCACCGCAATGAGAAGCTTGCACACCGCAACGAAGAGTAGCCCCCGCTCGCCGCAACTAGAGAAAGCCCGTGCACAGCAACGAAGACCCAACGCAGACAAAAATAAATAAAAATAAAATAAATTATTAAAAAAAGATTAAGTGGGCATTTTTCTAAAATATATTTTTCACTTTTTTTTAACCATTTATTTTTTTTAAGATTTAATTTTATTTATTTTTGGCTGCGTTGGGTCTTCGTTGCTGCATGCAGGCTTTCTCTAGTTGCGGCAAGTGGGGGCTACTCTTCTTTGCGGTGCGCGGGCTTCTCATTGCGGTGGCTTCTCTTGTTGCAGAGCACGGGCTGTAGGTCCAAGGGCTTCAGTAGTTGTGGCACACGGGCTCAGTAGTTGTGGCGCATGGACTTAGCTGCTCTGCGGCATGTGGGATCTTCCCGGACCAGGGATCGAACCCGTGTCGCCTGCGTTGGCAGGCGGATTCTTATCCACTACGCCACCAGGGAAGTCCCTAGGTGGGCATTTTTGAGGAAAGAGAATGAGCTTGGGTTTTTGTTTTTTTTTTAGTTCTTTGGGTTTCACGAGCACTTGTTGAGTACCTACTTCATGCCAGGCTCTGTGCTAATGCTGAGGATACACAGGAGATGCCAAGCGTCCGTCCTTACCTTCCAAGCTCACATGCTAACTGATAGGCTGACTGGGAAACAGTAAACTACAATATAATGTAATAGGAGATGTACTTGTGTAGAATGCTTTGGAAGCAGAGAGGTCAGTGACGGCTTTATGACTAAAACAGCACTGGAACTGGGCCTCTCCCTGTGACAAAGGGAGTTATAGATAGCAAAAGCTGTAAGAGTAGAGGCCCAGAGGCTTGAGAGGTTCACCATGGTGAGGTGGGTCTGGGGCAGAGGAGGGAGATAAGGTAGCACAAGGGCTGTCAGACTCCTGCGCACCTTGAAAGCCACATTTGGAGACTTGAGCTTTATTCTGGAAGCAGTGAAGACTCCTTAAAGGTTTTAAAGCAGCGAATCATCTGACCAGGCTATATGGTCTCTCTTATGCCCGTCAGGGAAGCTGGTGAGTAAAGAACAGGTGGGAGGTCTTTCACTTGGCTCTTGAGAACAAAGCATCACAATAGCCAGTGTATGCAGAGAGTTTATGTTGTACGAAGCATGGTGCTAAACATTGTTTGTGTTTCATCTCATTTAATCATCTCAGCAACCCTATGACATAACTACTATTATCTCCATTCTACAGAGGAGGAAGCTGAGGCCTAAGAGGGGTTGGCCTGGTGATTAAGGGCACATGCTCTGTGGTCATGCTGCCTGGCCTTGAGTCCTGGCTCTACCACTCAGTGGCTGTGTGACTTTGGGAAAGTTACTTCCCCTCCAAGACTCATTTTCTCTGCTTGTGAAGAGTGAAATAAATAGTTCTGGTTGCAGGCATGTAGTGAGCATTCCCTAAATGCTTCCCTTTCCTTCCCTAAGGTCGGGTCTTTAGTATGGGGGAAGCCAAATTCCAGCTCAGGTCTGTCTCACTCCAAATTCCAAACCTCAGCTTCTTTGATGTTCTGCTGCTTTTGTTCAAGAAATAAGAAAGGCTTTAAACGGGATGTTTCTGAGTCACAATTCGATTGTGACCCTCTAGTCTACTGAGGGTCCTTGGCCGAGTCTGACAAAGGCCAGCATACTCTTGGTTCCATTGGACACCCTCCTGCCTGCTGCCATGCTGGTCTCCAGCTCTGGCCCGGGGGGGTCTCGTGACTGCTGACAGGCCCTGGTGTTAGGGAATCCAGCAAGCTCGTGGGTCCCTTCCTGCTCACCTGCCAACCCTTCTCTCCCCATTCTTCCTCTCCTCCCACCCCCAGTGAGAAAAAGCGCAAGCCAGCATGGACCGACCGCATCCTGTGGAGGCTGAAGCGGCAGCCCCAGGCCGCCGTCCACACCCCGACGCTGTCAGACCCCCACTTCACCCTGTTTCCGAGGAGCTACGTCAGCCACATGCTGTACAGCATCAGTGACCATAAGCCTGTCACTAGCACCTTTGACTTGGAGGTAAATTTCTGGGCTGCCCGGCACTTGGCAGAGGAGCAGCCGTGCTGGGCCACATCCCCAGACCCTCCCGCCCTGGGTTCTCATGTCAGCAGATGCCCCAGGGGAGACCTTTGGGAGGACATGATTGCCTTTCCTCCCGGGTCAGGTATCCCAGCTCTTCTTAGGAGCTGTTGATGGCTCTGTCTGTCAAAAATGTGTTCAAACCCTTTGTCAATAGGTTTCCATTTCCTCTTGGTACTGTCCCTTGGGGCTCCTGAGTTCCATTATGCTTATTACCTACCATGTGAAGTAGGACTTGCTTTCATTTGTCTTACACCTATCAGGCTCAGGTTGCAAAGGGAGCCCCCTCCATCCTTGTATCTTGCCATCTCATGACCAAGGCGGTGTTCACCTCCTTTGAGCTGCTGGCTGCCCTCTTACTGTTTGTCTGTCTTTATACCACTGTGTCCCTTCACATGCCTATAGCTGTTCTCACCAGAGGCCCCCAAATTGGATTTGGGCCTTTGGGTCAGGGACCGTGAAGGGCCTGCGAGCAACTCCCTGGCTTCTTTCTTCAACCTGTCGGCAGCGCCCCTGACCTCCCCCACCCTGACGTTCCTCAGCACTTGGCTCTCTGCTTCGTTACCCAGCCGGCCCCCAGTCTCGTCCTCCTGGCAGGGCCAGCCATCCCCGATCAGCCTTTGGCCCTTCTTTCTAGCTGGCCAGCCAAGGTCTGATACTCTAAGGGCAGCCTGGTAGAGTTCACCAGTGGGTGCCCCTCCATCCCTCTCCACTGACCCTGACCGTTGCAAGGGCACAGTAAGGACATTCATCTCAGGGAAGGGAATGATGCTGTGGGACTTCAACCCCTTCCCTCCCCTGTGTGTAGCTGAAGCCATTGGTATCTGCCCCACTGATCACCCTGCTGCCCGAGAGCCTGTGCACCGAGGAGAGCGACCTACTGATCAGCTACTCCCTGACCGCAGACTTCCTCAGCAGCCCCTGGGACTGGATTGGCCTGTACAAGGTGACGTGGCAGGCGGGCAGGGAGCCCACCAGTCGCACCCCCCCCCACCAGTTTATCTATTCTGAGTGCTAATGGGAGTTGGGCACAGAGACTGCAGAGCTACCCTCATCCACCCCAGGGGTCCTTGCCCACCGAGGGGCTAGCAGTGAAGGGGAAGAGGCAGGTGGTATGATGGCCAGCCTTAGAAATGAGACCATCCTCTCTGTAGGACTTGACATGGGTCCCGTGTCCTCCCAGACCACTGACCACCCGCCCGATCCCCCCTCCCACAGGTGGGGCTGCGCCACATTAATGACTACGTGTCGTATGTCTGGGTCGGGGACAACCAGGTCTCCTTCAGCGACGGGCTGAATCAGGTACCTGCCCCCTTTCCTGAGACAGGTATTCCACATCTCCAGCAGGCGGGCTTGTCTGACCTCTCCCCTGTCTTCTGGAAGGAGCAGAGAGCTGGATACCTAGTCGCTGAGAGCTGAATGGGGCCTGGGGCCGTGGAGCTGATCCACTTCCGTCTGTCCTTCCCTCCAGGTGTACATCGACATTAGTGACATCCCTGAGACTGAGGATCAGTTTCTCCTTTTTTACTATAGCAACAACCTACATTCTGTGGTGGGGATAAGCAAACCCTTCAAGGTAATGGATGCTGGTGGGTAAGAGGAAGGGTAGCCCAGAAGACTTGAGCCCATCACCAGTTCCCTGAGGCCACGGGCCGAGGAGCCGACCCCTACCATGGAGCCGAATCCTTTGGGGGATGGGGGAGACAGAAGGCACGGAGTGAAGCCTGCCCTCGTCCCTTCCGCTCACTGCCTGTTTTACCCCTGCAGATCCAGCCTCGCTCCTTCTTGGCGGAGGGCCCCCTGGATGAAGCCCAACCACAGATCTGAGCCGGGATAGAGTGAATCCAGGGCGGAGGCTGGAGCTGGCAGCCAGCTCTGCCTACCACTGCCAGGAGTGCTGGGGGCCCAGCCCGGCCCCCTGAGGAGGCAGCGGTATCCTCCACCTCCCAGGGGGACCTCTAGCCACACTCCTTTGCTCTCTCCAGTCCAGATCTCTGGAATCGGCCCCTTAAATACAGGTTTTTTTTGCTGAGGTGTGAGTGAAACCAGCTAGTTTGTCAACAGTGAAGATCTAGACAGTCCACTGGATGTGGGAAGGACCCTCTGGCCTGCATCTCATTTCTTGATTTCCCCCACACACACTTCCAGCCCCGCCCAAGCAGGCCTGCCAGGCACATGCCCCATCTGGCACAGGCCTGCATTCTTGTCACGCCACCCTGGGCCTTAGGCTGCCTGGGAGGGGGAGATGCTCCCATTTGTACAGGCTGCGGAGACTGGTTGGCCCACATAGCACTGGGTTCCAGGAGTCTTGGCATCTCGTTGCCTGTCCCCCTGAGGGGTGGGCAGAGGATCTGGGATCCCTGCTTTCAGCAGAAGCAGATGACTAAGTAGGCAGGATGGAGGAGCCCTCCACCCAGGCTCTTCTGAAGGGGTTGTGGGCAGGCTGATGTGTGTCCTTCTGCCAGCAGCACACACACCCCACCCCCACCCCTGGCTCAAGGAGTCCAACTCAGGAAGTTCCAGGGTCTGAGCAGAGGACTGGACCCAGGTTCGCTTCTGCTAGTGGGTCAGGCTCCATGCCCCCAACCTGCCCTCTTGTGAAGGGCTGGCAGGTGGTAGAGGACCTATGGCCACAGACTTTTCCAGGGTGGTCCTTGCCCCGTCCAGGTCATCTGCCCCTACCCTCGCCTGCCATCACAGGCCAGAAACCTGCCCTTTGTCTAGACCACTCTGGGACCTAGAAGTGGGGGCAGGCGGAGAGGAGAGTCAGAATCAAGATGTTCTGGAGAATCTGGCCCGGGGGTCTTCAGAGAGCATTCTCCAGCTGCTGTGTGGACACGGCCCAGCCCCACTCCCACCATTTGCCTCCAGCCGCCGTTGACTCTACAGCCTGTTTCCAAGGAGAAGACACCTCAGGGAGCCTGCTCTGTGACTATTAACACCCAGCCTATGACCTGAGACTGAGGGACACTCCAGTTGCTCTGCATTCCTACTTCACCCTGGGAGCCATCAGGAACTGTCCCTCTGGCTTCTAGCAGGCCATGGCCGTCTGTGTTCTGTGGCTGTTGCATTGGGGGATAATTAGAAACATGGCTTTTACACTTGTGACTCCTTCATGATAGTGGTGGGAACGGGCACACGCTCCTGGGCCCTTGCTAGACTCCAGGACGAGGGCCCTGTTATCCAGACTAGACTATGTCTGTGGATGACAGATGTTGCCCAGGTGGGAATGGGATGAGGTTCTGGGATGGTGGCCCTCTGAGTCCCTGGTCCAGGTGGGGCATGCCTCTTATGGTGTTGGACACTTCGTTTACTCTGCTGCTGAGTAGGTAGAATGGGTTTCTTGGGACTGAACTCTCAGAAAATGTGCATACTCTGCTCTCACCGATTCATCCCTCCTCACCCGGCACTCCCTCACACCTTAGTCTTGAGCCTTGGTCCTGGGTTAAGCTCTCCAAAAATGTCACCATCTCTTCTCTCTGCCCCACCTCTCCCCTAGATCCCTGTACCCTGAGGTCCCCACGATAACTTCTATCCCTGCCCCCAACACACATACCTGAGGGACCCTGAACCCTTGAACTCACCACCTGTTTCCTTCTCACGCACAAGCGTCGTGGGCGCTGCTACAGAGCACCCTTCGTGGGTAGACGGGGAATCCAAAGCCCAGAGGAGGGGCGTGATCCCTCCGAACTTAGCCAGGGAGCTGCGGTGTCATGCAGGACCAGAAACACAGGAATGGGGTCAAGACCTGGGTTCGAATGACAGTGCCACCTCTGCCCTACTCTAGGAGTCTCAGTCTCTGTAAAATACAAACAATGTTCCGGTTCACAAGATTATCGTGAGAGAACAATTACTAAACAAAAACAAAACACTATCCAGCTCTTCATTCTGATTGATGTAGCCCTGGGGCTGGACCTCAGGGCTCCTGACTCCGGGGGTCCCCCTGCTTCTCCTGTTTCTGGATCATGCTTATGCTCTAGGTGCCCACCTCTCCCCTTTGCCCTTAAGTCTTCACACACCCCTACCCCTGCCTCCCGTTAGCAGGGAGGGGTGAGTCCAGCAGTGACTGAGAGGCGGGAAGGGGAAGGGGGTGTGCTCTCCCTCCTCTTGGCCCCAGTCAGGATATGGCCGCTCTGGGCCCAGCCCTGACCCGCTGGGTGGAAACAGGAAATATGTGAGACTTGGTGTGCGCTGGGTCTCTGTGCCTGGCTCCACGGCTGATAAGGGCCATTGTGTGGCCGCCGGGGATGAGCCTGCCCTGGATAGATGTGCTTCCCGGAGGAAGGAAGGAAGGAAGCTTTGCTGGCCTTTCCTGGGCGGGGGAAGCTGAAGGGAGGGAAGGAAGGGTGCCCGGGGAAAGGTGCCTGCCCAAGGGGGCCAGGGGCCGGCGGCGCAGGCCCGCTGGACTCCACCCCTCCCCTGCCAGCATCTTCCTCTGGAAAGATCGCTTTCCCCATCCACTTCCCCCTTCACACTTCCTATAAGGAATGGCCGGAGACCTGAGGGCTCAGTCCCAGGCCAGGAAAGTGTCAGCTGTGATTTAGCAACAATAAAGATAGAAAAACAGGAACATTTGGGGGTGGGGAACACCTGAAGGTGCTGCAGAAAAGTAAGGGGCAAACAAGATAAAGGCTCCCCAACGCCAAGCCACCCAGGAACCAACCTCAAGCATTTGAGGCTCCAGAGGAGGGTGGGACAGGGGCCTCCTCACAGTGCCCTCCTGCCTCTCCAGCTAACCCCTCTGCCCAACATGGCCAGTCCCCAGCAGCCTGGCGCCTCAAACTCCAGGGGCTCACCTGCCGCTGTGGGAGGCGGACAAGCTTGGGGGGGGGGGACTGCTGCAGGAGGGGCAGTGCCTATTGATGGATCCTCTTGGCTTAGGGCAGGATGTATATTCTGACTTGGGGAGTGGTCACTGTGCTCTCCAGCTGATACCAGCGAGAGGGCAGCGGGAGAGGCCTGGCCATGGAGCTGCTGGGGGGAAAGGCCTCCTACCCTTTGACCTGGAGCCCAGGGTCCCCCATGGGTGGCTGCATCAGCTCCTCTGGTTACCTGGGACAACAAGCATTTCCTCCATCCCTCAGCCCCTCCTCTTCCTGCCCCAACCCTGCTGGGCCAAGAGGCCTCCCAATCAGACCTGGGCTGTTCCAGCTGTGTCCTGAGGCACTGGACCAGACACATCCCCCGGGGCTGGAGTTGAAGCTGAACCAAGCGGCCATCCCAGCGTGAGACTAGATTCCTGGTTCCGGGAGCAGCCAGAACCAGCGGGCGGGCAGGCAGACGGGCTTTTGCTCAGAGGCCCCAGTGCTCAGCACGCTGGCTATCCACAGACGGAATGGCCCTGCAAGTGGAGCTGATACCCACCGGGGAGATCATCCGTGTGGTTCATCCCCACAGGCCCTGCAAGCTTGTAAGCTGGGATGCTCTGGGCTGGGAGGAAGGGTGGCAGTGTCTCGCCAGGGCCCGGCAGCTTCCTCTCAAGCAAACCCCTTGGGAAAGAGGTGAGCAGTGGGGAAGCATTCTGATCCTTGGTGGGACAGGAACAGACCAGACAAGAAGGGGTAAATGGAAGGAAGAGGGTAGGGTTTAAGCCCACCAGGAGCAGAGTGTTTCCAAGAGGGGTCTGGGTTTGAATCCCTTCTCCTCCAGCTCCCTGATCCTCAGTGGGCTGGCCTATGAACTGGGCTAACAACACCGAGGTGACAGGGCCGCTCTGAGATCTAAGGACCAGCGCATGCAAAGCTCCAGGTGCATATAGTACAGGCTCAGTTAATGCCGCTGCTTTCCCGTCTGGCCTGAAGAACAGACACTGGCCGGCTCAGAGCAGTAGCGTGGGTGGAGAAGGAGGGTGAATGGAGCGAGGCAGTCAGAAAAGGGGAAGAATTGACTTGGCCTGGCACGCAGGGCAGGGTCAGGTTTGCCCTAGTGATGCAAAGGCGCCCTAGGATGAGACGGGAGAACCCCATAAGACACCCGCCGCCCAGCACTACAGAGAGTGGGCCCGGTCGTCAGCCGGAGGAGGGTGCGTGTGTGCGTGTGTGTGAATGACTGTGATGCGCCTCGTCCCCGGGAGCTGGCTGCGGAGTGTGCTGCACCAAGCCGCCGCGGACACGGACGCGGGCCGGGGCCGGGGCCGGGGCCGGCACCGGGGCGGCCGGGGCGGGGCCGGAGGGTGCGCGCGCGCGCCGGGGCCTGGGCCCTGCCCGGGATGACGACAGGGAGCGGCCCGGCCCCGGGCGGGCCCTGGGCGGGGAGAGCGTGCCTGGGCCGCCGACTCCGGAGCCGACCACGCCGCCTAGCCTGGCCCCCGCCCGCGCACCCGAGAAGCCAAGCCGGTGGGTACGCGTAACTCCGGGAGGGCCGCAGCCGCGTGGCCCCGGGGGTGGGGGGGCCTCCGCTGGCGGGCGGGATGGAGGAGAGGGTAAGCGGCCGGGCGGCGAGCCAGGCCCGGAGCTACGGTTGGGGAGGCGGGGGTCGCTGGTCCAGGGATCGCTGGGGCCGAGGGTGGGCTCTGCCCGGCCCGTGCGGGGTCCCAGGACCCGGTGGCGCCGGGACTCGGCCTGTTGGAGACTTAGATTTCTTGCGCGTAACGTGAGGGCGGCGAGGAGCGGCTGGGGTCGCGTGACCCAGGCGCCCCGCGCGCCCTCTGGGGCCCTCCGACTGCCGGCTCTGCCTCCGGGTTCCGGAGCAGCCGCCCGGGCCCCGCCCCTTCCCGTTCCCCGCCCCCCGGCCCAGCCGCGCCAGTGGCCTCTGCGTGTGAGTGCGGCGGCTGGGGGGCTCCGAGATGAATGAGAGAATGAATGGCTGGCCCACGGCCTATTCAACGCCCGGCACGCTCCGGCCTTCTGCTCACACTCCCGGGCTCTGTGATTCATTCATTCACACAGGCGTCCACGAGGGGTTATTGAGCTCCCACTGTGTGCCGGCCTGGAGCGGGAGCAGTCTCCTGGGAGAGACTGACAAGGAAACCTTCGATCAGAGCGGAATGCGATAAGGAGGGGACTGTGTGTTGCGGGGAGTCTGGAAGGGGTTCTGGAGGAAGTGATACCCGAGCCGAATCTTCAAGGATGACTAAGAGTCAGTCAGGTGGGGAGGGGTTTGGGTGCGAGGGCCAAGGAAGCTGCAGGTGCAAAGGCTTGAAGCTTAGAGCCACGCGGCTGGTGGCAAAGGCGGAAGCAGCTCCTCCTGGCTGTGTGTGGTGGTGAGGAAGACATGGGGAGAGAAGGGACTGGAGACGGCTGCCCCTGTACCCACACAGGAGCGCAGGAGCAGTGGAGTAAACTGAGGACACAGGGGGCTACTGGAGTCCACATACAGGGGCCTGGCAAGAAGCAGTGGGTGTGCTTGGCATATGGACAGGTGCCCTATAAACCTTCACTCTATTAACATGAGATGTTAACTGATCGGATTTGCATTTGTAAATACCACAGGCGGCTGTGGGAAAATGGATTGGAGGGAGGAAGGCAGGGAGGCCAGTTTGGAGGCTGCTTGCTTGGTCCAGGGGCAGAGCAGTGATGGAGGAACCAAGGGGAGGTTTTAGCAGGTAGTGACCCCTTGGTGTGAGGAGTGGAGCGAGGAGGGCAGGCCTTTTGATGCCAGGCAGTGATGACTAGCTGGAGGTGCCTGCCTCCTCTCATCTTACAGGATACTGAACAAGGAGGATAGGTTAGGGGGCAAGGTGCTTTGTTTACTTCTGCTGGACCCCCAGGCAGAGGTGTCTGGCAGGCAAAAGGCCCATGGTTCTGGAGCCAGAGTGTACAGCCCTTGACTGGGGCCCAGTGAGATATCAGGTAGAACCCCTAAGTCCCCACCTTTTCTTTCCATTCCCCCTCGCAACAGTTCCCTTGAGTCTGGAACAGTCCTTGGTGGGGCAGCCTGGGCCCAGACTTAAGATGTGTTTGATAAAAAAAAAGCTGAACACCTGTTCTGTGCCCAGCATGCGCTGTGGGTGAGATAGGCTATGGTTCTTTCCGCTGCCCTAACAGGCCACGAGGCTGCCTCAGTGGAAATCAGTTTCTAGCAGCAATCTGGGGGTCCTCAGAACACCCTCTCCAGACCCGCATAGCCCTGAGCTGGGGGAACACCTGAGGCTGCCCACTGCCCTCCCCACTCCAGAGGGCAGGCTTGGGGGCACCTGGCCCATACTAGGTAACGGGCACTGGATGACCCAGGTCTGCTGGGCCTGCGCCAACTTTATGGGAAACACCTCCCCAGGTGGGAGGAGACTCAGGCATCCTTGGGAAATAAGTCCTGGGTCACTCAGGGGTCACAGCTGCACCCCAGCCTGCAGCCAGCCCCTAGGTCCAGGGCCATGCAGGGGGCACAGGTCATGGGCCACTCCCTAGCTGCTATTCCTAAGGCCTACATGTCAATAGTCACACGACACCGCCAAGGGTGGGTACTGGGCACTGCGGTCACGGGTTCGCTAAGGAAGGTCACGGCCTGGCAGGTAGCATGTTAACCCTGACAGAGAAGCTGCGAAATCCTCCAGCCGCTAGGCAGGTGTCTTTCCCTCAGGGCAGCCCTGCAGGAGTAGACTGTGGTAGACTTCCCGGTTCCGATCCCACCTCTCCTTTTACTAATCCTGGGATCTTGAACACGTCATTCGCCTGCCCAGCCTCAGTTTCCCCGTCTGTAGAATGGGGGTAATAATACAGACCTCATGGCTCGGCTGAGGGCATTGAAAGGAGTACAGTACCAGGAGACAGCGCTCCGAACGCAGGAAGCGCCCGGCGCTGCAGCCTTGGCCGCGGTGTCTCTCACACCCTCTGTCCCCCGCCTCCCTACCCCCTCTCCCGGGCGGGCGCTTCCGTCCAGTGAGGCGAGGCGGCCTGGGGCGGTGGCCAGGGACTGTGGTCGGGGAGCAGCCCCTCTGGCCCGCCTGGCAGCGGAGACGCCCCCTCCTTCCGCCACCGGGCGGCGGCTGTAAGGAAGTCAGCGGGCATCCGGGGAATGCGGCGGCGGGGCTCGGGCGGGGGTGGCCGGCCGGACCCCTCCGCACGCGGATTCCCCTCATTCCTGCCGCTTGACGCGGCGGCGGCCGGAGCGGGCACTGCGGCCGCGAGGCCCCGCCCCTCTGCCAGCTCCTCGCCTCGGGCCCGCGGGCGGCCGCCAGCCGAGCCAGCCTAGTCCTTGTACCGCCCCAGAGCCGTGCTCCTGGTGGGGACCGGCTGGACCCCCTTCCTCCAGTCTTCCAAGGCCCTCCCCTCCGGGTGAGCGGGAGGCTGAGTCCCCTCGCGGAGGGGGCCTCCTCCCGCCCTCAGCCCGAAGCTGGTGGCATTTAAGACCCCAGCCCCCTCCGCTCCCACCCATCTCCCAGCTGCGCGCGGTGGCACCCAGTCCCCTCGCTCCCTCCAGAGGGCCCCATCTCCCAGCTGGCGCCCCCGCCGCGGGGTCCCCAGGGCCGCGGCTCCGGCCGGGCTGTTGTTCTCGAGGTAATGAGCCTTCCCCACGACGCTACAGCCCGCACCTGCCGCAACCTCACTCCCTCCCCGGGGAGCCCAGGTCCGAGAGAGGGGCACGCTGAGGCTTTGGGTCCCAGCCCTAACCTTTGGCCCCCTAGGTCAAGTCAGCATCCGGCGATTGCGCCTCGGGTTCCTTATGTGTCAGGTGGGGCACAGGTAAAGTTCGAGAGCTCTTTGTTAACTGGCAGGCAGACACGCCTGAGGGGCTTTCCCCGCTATATAAGAAGTGTGACCTGTCTGGCCCAGGACCTGGCTCTTAGTAGGTCTGCTCCAAGCGTGTGTGCAAAGAGTGTCTGGCCGAGAGAGGGAAGTGGTGTTTACTGAAGGCCTGGGAGGTGCCTTGGCGCTCTATCTTAGCCTTCTCAACCGCCGTTTGAGACAGATATTAGCCTCGTTTTAAGGCTGAAGGAGAGGCTCCCAGAAATTAACTGACCTGCTGGCAGTCATACAGCTTGTGAGAAGCAGCCCAGCCTTTTGGAAGACGCACTAGCCATCACACCCCCACCAGCGCTGGGATCTGAGCTAGAGTTTGCCCCCCAGGCTGCTGCCCACCGAGAGCCCAGCGAGGACGGGGCTGCTGGGGGCTGGTTTGGGTAGAGGGAGGATGTCCTGGGCAGAAAGTATGGAGAGATCCAGAGGGAAAAGAGAGGGAGACCCTCTCCAGAGGAAGGAGAGAGGTGAAGAGCCCCTGGGCACAGGGGCCCTAGTCGGGATGTCCTCGATAGGGGAGAAAGGTATTGCCCCAAATGCTGGAAGTCGGACGTGGATTCCCCAGATGGAAAGCTGAGCCCTCCATGGAGGCCGGGCACGCACCGCGCTCGGCAAAGGTGCTCTGGCTGTCTTCGTCCCTGGGGTACGCGCTCTGTGCTGACGCGGGAAACTAAAGAGATTTTCTAGAGACTTAAAGACACGGGATCCACCCTCCAGAGAGTGTACGGGGGTGGACAGTGTCCCGCACGGAGACTCCGCCCGCCTGGGCGCGCCGGCCGTATTTGGACATTTCGTTCTATTTTTAACTTTCCCGGGACTCGAGGTTGGAGTGAGGGGGGGGGAGGGAAATCCTGCTTCCTCCGGGACCCACGGGCCTCTGCCTAGTGAGTCCCGCGCCTGGCCTAGTGCGTAGTGTAGACACAAGCCCGGAAGTGAGTTCCGGGTCAGTGTAGACGCGGCGGCCGCGCGGGTTCCGGGCCCCACCCTGGAACCAACGAAGTCCCTCCTGGAAAACCTGACTCAGGCGGAGCCCCTGCCCGGCGGGGAGCTCCGCCCCCGCCCCCACCCCCACCCTTGTACCCACCCACGCCGCGAGATCCCCCTTAGTTCCTGCCCCACCCCTACCAGCTGGGGAGGGACCCCCGAGTCCAAGCACCGAAGGAGGCGGGGGTGCCCGGGGAGTCCCGCGCCTCCGAGGCTCACGGAGGGGGCGGAACGGGGGGCGGGTCGGCCCCTCCCTCGTGACGCCGCCGCCGCCGCCGCCGCCGCCGCCGAGCCCCGAGGCGAGAGCACGGGCAGCGGAGCAGGGCGCCAGGCCGACCGGGCAGGATGCGCTACCGAGCGTCGGTGAGCGGGGCTGGTGAGCAGGGCGGGGGTCCCGGGCGTCCCTCCCGGCCTCGCGGCGCCGCCTCGGCCCCGCCAGGAAGCGGGCGCGGCCCAGGAATTTCGGGTGGAAAAACGTCCCGGAAAGTTGCAGGGGGAGGAGGCCGAGGCAGGGAGGGCCGTGAGGCTCTCGGACCCGGGCCGCGCGAATAGCTCCCGGGGAGGGCTGAGAGCGCCGAGACCCGTCACCCAGAGGGCAAGGGGGCTGGAGCTCGGGCCAGATTTGGCAGCAGCTTCGGGATGGTATTGGAGGGGGGAGGGGGCAGTGAGGGACAGGCCTAAGAGAGGCAGGCCCCTGGCCAGACCCTGAGGGGTTCCCGGGCCAGAGATCTGGGTGGTCTGCGGTTGGAGGAGGCCTAGTGGCCTCTTGGGGATCTACACCCCCCTCCCACCACGGCGGCCACCTTGCTCTTCTCTGACCCTTGACACTCTTGGTGTCAGTTTCCTAGAGCCCTCAGACCCTTTTGAAGAGTGTGCTGTGGGGTGAGGGCCTTGTTGAGCCTGTACTTCTCCCCACCCTCTGACGGGGTCCGGAGGGAGCTGGGTTTTCCGCGGTAAAATCCCCACTCCCTTGAGGCTTTCCGGGGCTCTCAGGGGAGGAGTGTGTCTGGGGAACCTGGCAGCTGGTGGGGAGGGCGTGGTTCAGCTGTGGGAGGGAGGGCGCCCCTTCTGGGGTGGGTGATGAGCCCAGCTGGGATGGGAGGTCCCCTGGGGGAATCTCTCTCCTGTGGCCTGGGGTGGCCTCTTGCTAGGTCCCTAGACACTCTCCCCCTGGAGACTTTGGGAGTGGGCATGGGAGAGATGGCCCCACCCTGCCTGTAGAGCTCACTTTGAGCTATTTGTCCTACAAAGCACCTGTCACACGTGGCCCAGAGCTAAGGGACTTGAGGTCACTTGGTCTATCTCGACTCCTCCTTCTTGAGAAGGACACAGCCCAGAGAGAGGAGGGGTTTTGTCCAAGGTCAACAGAGCATTCTTTCTCTTATTCTCATGACCCCCCCTTTCTCTGCACAAAACCAGCGTCTCCCTGGATTCAGTGGCCTTGCCCCCGTGTCCTCTGGGTGCTCTGTGCTCCAGTGTCCTGTGTTCAGGTCCCATGTGGTCTTTGTTCCGGGACCCGCGTCCTCAGTGTTCCGTGTGCCAGCTTCCTGCCATCCAAGCCCACTGTACCCAGCCTGGTACACCCATCTCCTGGGTGTTCCCTGCGTCGTGTGTCCAGGCCCCCTGTGTCCCTGTGCCCCTGGTTGTCCTCTCAGTCCCGCAGTCTATGCTAGAGGGGAGAAGTGGCCTTCCCTTACCCTGCTGCCGCTGACCCTCTCCCGTGGCCCCTCCTTGCAGGCCCTGGGCAGTGACGGGGTGCGGGTGACCATGGAGAGTGCACTGACCGCCCGTGACCGGGTCGGGGTACAGGATTTCGTGCTGCTGGAGAACTTCACCAGCGAGGCAGCCTTCATCGAGAACCTGCGGCGACGCTTCCGGGAGAACCTCATCTACGTGAGGCCCGAGTGGGAAGATGCAGGGGGTGCTGGGGGCACAGATGCGGGCTGTGAGGGAAAGAGGCTCAGGGGCCTCTGGGAGAAACTTCTGACCCTCCTCCCCTGACCCCCAGACCTACATTGGCCCTGTGCTGGTCTCTGTCAACCCCTACCGGGACCTGCAGATCTACAGCCGGCAACACATGGAGCGTTACCGGGGCGTCAGCTTCTATGAGGTGCCACCCCACCTGTGAGTGACCCCCCCTCCTATGAGTGACCCCCTCATCTCCACCTGAGATGACTCCACCCGACCTCCCACATGGAATGAATCACAATTCACATCTGTGAGGAATGCCCAGTGCCCACCCAAGGTGAATCTCTCTACTCCATCTGGGCAGGACCCCCCCCCCCCCAGCCTCCACCCCAACTCACACCCATGACTTATTCCCCTAGCTCTACCTGAACATGGCCCTCCAACCTCAGTGACCCTCTGACCCCCACCTCTGAGGGACCTCCCAGCCCTACCTATGAGTGACCTCAACCTTCACCTGAATGACCTCCAATCCCCCCACCCATGAGTGATCCCCTCAATCCTCCATCTGAATATGACTCCCATCCTCAGCTGGGAAGGATCTCCCTTGACCCACACCTTGGAGGGTTCCCCCATCCTCAAGGGTACAGCCCCTTGTGAACCCCACTAGACATGGGAGTGCCCACCCCCGGTCCTACCTGTGGGACTCCCACTCCCTGCAGCCACTTGACCCCTGGCCCCCTAAGCTCCTGACGGGCCTCTGCCCTAGGTTCGCGGTGGCTGACACTGCGTACCGGGCACTGCGCACGGAGCGCCGGGACCAGGCAGTGATGATCTCTGGGGAAAGCGGGGCAGGCAAGACAGAGGCCACCAAGCGGCTGCTGCAGTTCTATGCTGAGACCTGCCCAGCCCCCGAGCGGGGCGGTGCCGTGCGTGACCGGCTGCTGCAGAGCAACCCCGTGCTGGAGGTGAGGGGACAGCAGCATCTGGGGGACGGGAGGGGCAGAGAGAGACTGCCAGGCACCCCTCACACCCCCGTTCACTCCTAGGCCTTTGGAAATGCCAAGACCCTCCGGAACGATAACTCCAGCAGGTTCGGGAAGTACATGGATGTGCAGTTTGACTTCAAGGTACCTGTGGGTGGGGCAGGGCAGGGGGAGTGGGATTCCCACTCAGCAGGCGCCCACTGGCCAGGTCTTTGGCACCAGCAAATATTTATTGAGCACCTACTGTGTGCCAGGCGCTGTTCCAGGTGCTGGTGGTGCAGCAGTGAAACAAAACAGACAGAAATCCTGCCTCCAGGGATATAGACAGTAAACAGAAAAATGTAATTTAGCTGACAAGTGTCACGGCAAAAAATAAAATGAGGCAAGGGGCGGGAGCAGTTGCTGTTTTAAATGAGGCAGATACAGTAGGCACTGAGAAGGTGGCATTTGGTAAAAGCTTGACGGAGACAGAGGAATGAGCTGTGCAGATACCTAGGAGAGTCCGGGCAGAGGGCACCACCAGTGCAGAGGCTCTGATGGGGAAAGTGCTTGATGTGTTCATGAACAGCAAAGAGGCCAGAGTGGCTGGAGAAGAGAGCAAGGGGCCAAGAAATAGAAGAGGAGGCTAGATGCTGTGGGTCCTTTTGGGTCTTTGTAAGAACTTTTTTTAAGCTCTGAGTGGAAGGGAGGCTAGAGAGTTGGGGTTTTTTTTTGGGTTTTTTTTTTTTCTGGCCGTGCCCATGTGGCTTGTGGGATCTTAGTTCCCCGACCAGGGATCGAACCTGTGTCTCCTGCAGTGGAAGCACGGAGTCCTAACCACTGGACCATCAGGGAAGTCCCGAAAGTTTGAAACAGAAGTGTGTTATGACCTCACTTTCCTCTTAAAATGATCACTCTGGCGCTTTGTTGAGAATAGATGGTAGAGAACCAGGCCGAGCAAGGAAACCAGTTAGGAAGCTGATGATTATTAAATCTAGATGACAGATGATGGTGGCTGGGCCCAGTGTGGTGGCAGTGGTTGGATTCTGGAGGTTCTGAAGGTTAAGGCAGCAGGATTGGCTGTCCGATTGGATGTGAGGTGTGGGAGACAAAGAGGTTTCCAGGACTGCAGACTGCTTGGCCTGAACACCTAGAACGTTGACCGAGATGGGAAGAGGGAGCTAGTTTGAGGAGGGGAGATGAACTCAGTTTCAGGCCTGTTGAGACTGAGAAGCCTGTCAGACATCCAAGTGGAGCCGCCAGGTAGATAGGGCTGAGCGTCCTCATTTCTCAGAGAAGGAAACTGAGGCCAGAGGGGGCAACTTGCCTGAGCCATTGGCAGAGCTCGAATTCGGAGGGCAGGAGAGGAAGGGGAAGATGGGCTCTGTCCCCAGTCCCCCTGAGCAGTCGCTACATCCTGCCCTGCCCACAGGGCGCCCCTGTGGGTGGCCACATCCTCAGTTACCTCCTGGAGAAGTCCCGGGTGGTGCACCAGAATCACGGGGAGAGGAACTTCCACGTCTTCTACCAGCTGCTGGAGGGGGGCGAGGAGGAGACACTGCGCAGGCTGGGCCTGGAACGGAACCCCCAGAGCTACCTGTACCTGGTGAAGGTGAGTAGGGGCCAGGCAGTGCGGGTGCCACCCAGGGAGCCCAGTGCCACGGCTAGAACCCAGCTCTGCCCTTCCTCCAGGGCCAGTGCGCCAAAGTCTCCTCCATCAATGACAAGAATGATTGGAAGGTTGTCAGGAAGGCTCTGACGGTCATCGACTTCACCGAGGATGAGGTGGAGGTGAGGCCTCTGCTGGGACCCTCCCTTTCCTCCTGTCATACCCTGAAAAATCTCCGTCTACCTTTACACCCCGTTTCTACTCTAGCCGCCTTTTCCTCTCAAATTTCCTTTACTACCTCTCCCGCCTCCTTTTTAAAATTTATTTTATCTTTGGCTGCGTTGGGTCTTCGTTGCTGCATGCAGGTACCATAGTCTCTGTTTATGTGAATATAAGAAGAGGCAGAAGGAGTTCCATTTCTGCCAGAGACAGTCTGTCTTTTGCTAATTTTTTGAAAGCAATGGGTTCTTTTTTTTTAATTATTTTTTTTTATTTTTGGCTTCATTGGGTGTTCGTTGCTGCCCACGGGCTTTCTCTAGTTGCGGTGAACGGGGGCCACTCTTCATTGCAGTGCACAGGCTTCTCATTGCAGTGGCTTCTCTTGTTGTGGAGCACAGGCTCTAGGCGCGCGGGCTTCAGTAGTTGTGGCATGTGGGCTCAGTAGTTGTGGCTCATGGGCTCTAGAGCGCATGCTCAGTAGTTGTGGTGCACGGGCTTAGTTGCTCCGTGGCATGTGGGATCTTCCTGAACCCGTGTCCCCTGCATTGGCAGGCGGATTCTTAACCACTGCGCCACCAGGGAAACCCCTTTCCCGGGTCCTTCTGACCATCCACTCTGTGCCCCTGTGGGGCTCTCAGCCCCTCCTGTAACCCCCACCTGCCCCCCCCGTCCCCCCAGGACCTGCTGAGCATCGTGGCCAGTGTCCTGCATCTGGGCAACATCCACTTTGCTGCCGATGAGGAGAGCAACGCCCAGGTCACCACCGAGAACCAGCTCAAGTATCTGACCAGGGTGAGTGGGGCAAGCAGAGGGCGAGGGCAGGGCAGCTGGGGCGGGGGGAGTGCACCCTCACCAGGCCGACCCCTTCCCTTGGCAGCTCCTTGGTGTGGAAGGCTCAACGTTGCGGGAAGCCCTGACACACAGGAAGATCATCGCCAAGGGCGAAGAGGTGAGGCCCAGCGTTTGCTTCAGGAGCTAGTGGGGGCGGGAGCAGGTATTGTACGGCAGCCCCCCTCCCATCATCCCCTTCCTCTGGTCTGCTCAGCTGGTCTTAGCAATGCTGGAAGGACGTAAGGCGGGTGGCTCTGGGAGGCTCAGGGAGCTGGCCAAGGTCGCACAGCAAGAGGGTGAGGCTGGAAGGAAGACTCACCTCCAGGAATGAGGCCTCTTTTTTTTTTTTTTTTTTTTTTTTTTTTTTCAGGGATGAGGTCTCTTGTCTTACACCACCTTCCCTCTGGTGGGGCCACTGTGTCCTCCCCTGGTGCCCCCCAACCCCAGACTCATTGGGGGCGGGGAGGGCAGAGTGGTCAGTTTCCTGAGTGCGAAGGGGCCAGGGGTGGGAAGGGGCTGCATTCATCTCCCCATCTCACTCTCCACCCCCAGCTCCTGAGCCCGCTAAACCTAGAACAGGCTGCGTATGCGCGAGACGCGCTCGCCAAGGCTGTGTACAGTCGCACCTTTACCTGGCTGGTCACGAAGATCAACAGGTCGCTGGCCTCCAAGGTGAGGGCTTGGCCCCTGCTGCTCCCAAGGTGGCAGGGAGGGCAGACCAGGGAGGCCCGGGGCTGGGAGCTGGCGAACGTTGGGACCCATGCTCTCGGTCAACTGGCCCTAGGATGCTGAGAGCCCCAGCTGGCGGAGCACCACGGTCCTCGGGCTCCTGGACATTTATGGCTTCGAAGTGTTTCAGAACAACAGGTCAGCGCCCCGCTGTCCCCTTCCTGTCTCTCCTCCCGTCTCCCTGCCTCTCCTCTTCCCCGGCCTCTCACATCCCTGCCAGTGTCTTCCCAGCCACCTGGGTCCTGCTCTGTGTTTCTTCCCTTAGAGCTGTGGGGCCTCATCCCACCCCTCCCCTGCTCCTGGTCCCATGTCCCCTGGAATTACTGAGGGCTCCTCCGCTTCCCTCACAGCTTTGAGCAGTTCTGCATCAATTACTGCAATGAGAAGCTGCAGCAGCTCTTCATTGAGCTCACCCTCAAGTCGGAACAGGAGGAGTATGAGGCAGAGGGCATCGCGGTGAGTGCAAGCCTGCGGGCATCCCCACGTGCCATGGAATTGACGCCCAGGCGTTGGTCTCCCCAGGAGAGGTGCCAGGGCCCCATGATGATGCCTTCCTCCCCTCTTGCCCCTCAGTGGGAGCCTGTCCAGTATTTCAACAACAAGATCATCTGTGACCTGGTGGAGGAGAAGTTCAAGGGCATCATCTCCATTTTGGTGAGCCGTCTGCTCCTCCAAGGCCCCGTGTTGGGGGCTGGGTGGGATGACATCACCCCTTTCCCCTTGGTCTCCGGGCCTGTCCGCAGAGAGCCAGAGTTTGAGCAGAGACAGGACAGGGCTGTCTGTGGAGGGTGAGGTGAGGTGCTGGCCAGGTCTGGGAGGCTCCCTGTGACCTGCCCCTTTCCTCTGTGTCTGCGCCTCCCATGGGGACCCCTGAGTCCCTGTGCTCTGCAGTCCCTCCCCGACACACCCTTAACCCTCTGCCACACCCCCCAGGATGAGGAGTGTCTGCGCCCCGGGGAGGCCACGGACCTGACCTTCCTGGAGAAGCTGGAGGACACAGTCAAGCACCATCCACACTTCCTGACGTGAGTGGGCTTGTGGGGCCGTCCTGGGGCAGAGCCTGTGGTCCTGACGCGAGTGGGCTTGTGGGGCCGTCCTGGGGCAGAGCCTGTGGTCCTGACGCGAGTGGGCTTGTGGGGCCGTCCTGGGGCAGAGCCTGTGGTCCTGACGCGAGTGGGCTTGTGGGGCCGTCCTGGGGCAGAGCCTGTGGTCCTGACGCGAGTGGGCTTGTGGGGCCGTCCTGGGGCAGAGCCTGTGGTCCTGACGCGAGTGGGCTTGTGGGGCCGTCCTGGGGCAGAGCCTGTGGTCCTGACGCGAGTGGGCTTGTGGGGCCGTCCTGGGGCAGAGCCTGTGGTCCTGACGCGAGTGGGCTTGTGGGGCCGTCCTGGGGCAGAGCCTGTGGAAGCCTGCAGTGCCCCCTCATCACTGAACACCAGTCACAAGGGGATGACCAGAGGAGGCGCTAAGTGAAGGACAGGCGCACAGAGCCGCGGCTCCTGGTGCGTCCGCAGAGTCACAAGCGAGGAGCACAGCTTCCTCCTTATCCTTTTGAGAATGAAACTTCCTAAGATTTTCCTAGCTTCCTTATTTGGAAATTCCTTTATATTTAAGGAATCCCCTAAAGCGGGGTGAGGGGAGAAAAGAAACAAGCCTCTCTGTTCCAGCTCTGCCCTGTGTATTTTGAGTACATCACCTCCTCTAATCTGAAGCAACCCCTAGAGGAGGTTTTACTGAGGTTCAAAGAGATGAAGCCACTTGCCCGAGGTTATCTCACATCTAGTTAAGTCCAGAGCTGGGACTCAGGCCCAGGGCTGCAGATTAGTTCCCCGACTAGGGATCAAACCCGGGCCCTGGCAGTGAAAGTGCCAAGTCCTAACCACTGGACTACCAGGGAGTTCCTGAGCAATTTTTGCTTAAGAGAATATTAAAAACCTTTCTCTGGAGCGAGCAAGCAAGGGAACCTGTTGTTCGTTCTCACTCCCCCCACCTGCTGTAGCAGGGGCCCCAGTAAAGCCTTGCCTGAGAAAAAAAGAAAAAAAAACACTTTTTCTGGCTGTAAAAATAATGTCCCTCATCAGAGAAAAGTTGGAACGTGTGCAAAAGCCACTTGTAATCCTGTCACCTAGAGGTCACCACTGTTAATAATTCGAGACATTTTCTTCCTGCCTTTTTCTATACATTTTTTTTTTCGTAGTTGAGAACTTATTGTGTGTAAGGCTCAGGATGATGTTATATCCTGAGTATCTTCCTGTATCATCAAACAGAAAAATTTCCTCAAAACAATTCCTCCAGCGGCTCTAAAGCAGATACTCCACTGCTCTCACCCAGCCTCTGGGGGCCCCGTCCAGCCTCCAGGTTTCTGCTGGGAAAACAGGGCTGCCACGAATATCTACCTCTGTGCCTTAAATCTCTGCCTGGTCTCTCTGGTTAGTTGCTTGGAATTGTTCTTAAAAGTAGAAAACGGGCTAAAGGGTATAAACATGCTTAAGACATAAGTAGTCTCTTGGGGCAGATTCCAGTCTTAAAATGTAGTGGACAGCACTTAGCCCTCTGAGCAGAGCCACGTAACAGCCAAAAGCAACGCCAAGTAGCCCTCCACCCAGCATGCCCTGGCAGTGCGGAGGCCAAGGTCCCCGTCCTGGTGCTGTGTGACCCAGGACAAAGCCATCTACCTCTCTGAGCCTCTGTGGCGGCCTCTGTGCAGGGAGGTGGCCCCGCCTTGCCAGCTTTTTACGGGATGCCTGGTTCCTCTCTTGAAGTCTCTTCAGCAGGCAGGGTGCATGGCTCAGGCCTGCAATCTGCAGCTTCTTCTCCCTGTCACCCCCAGACACAAGCTGGCTGACCAGCGGACCAGGAAATCTCTGGGCCGCGGGGAGTTCCGCCTGCTGCACTATGCTGGGGAGGTGACCTACAACGTGACCGGTGAGGATCCTGGGGCTGGGTCCCCACGGTGGGCAGGGAGAGGGGCTCTCCCTCCCCTCACCTCTGCTCTCTCCTTCCAGGGTTTCTGGATAAAAACAATGACCTTCTCTTCCGGAACCTGAAGGAGGTGAGGAGGACCAGGGGGAGGGCTCGCGGTCTCGGCTCTGAATGACCTCTGCCCCAGGAATCTGACAGGCCTTACTCTTTGCTCCCACAATGACGCCCTGCTCTGCCCTCACAGACCATGTGCAGCTCGGAAAATCCCATCATGAGCCAGTGCTTCGACCGGAGCGAGCTCAGTGACAAGAAGCGGCCAGAGACGGTGTGAAGGCTGTGGGACCCGAGGGGGTGTGTGTGTGCACGGGAGCGGGACCAGTGCCTGCATGAGCTGCGAGTTAGCAGTGTGTGTGTGAGTTCGTGTGTTCACTGGTGCCTGGCTGTGCATTGGTGTGTGTCTGGGAGGCTGCCCGTGGGTGCATCTGTGCTTACTTCCATGTGTACCTGTGTGTGCACTGTCTCTAAGTGTGGACACCTGTGTCTGTGCGGGCACTTGCGTGCATTCACCCCCACAGCAGACATTTGTAGTGGACATTGCTGGGCACTTTGGATACAAAAATGAATAGGTGCTCTCTTAGAAATGTGCACAGGGTGCTGTGAAAACTTAAGGAGCAGCAAATTGCCTGAGGGAGTAGAAGAGGGGGGGTGGTCATGGAGGGCTTCCTGGAGGAGGAAGCATCTGAGATAACTTGGGAATGAGTAGGTGCTTATCAGATAGACAGAGGGCCCCACACAGGTACACAGTCCAGAAAAAACCAGGAGGTGGACAGGAAAGTGACATTTTCAAGGAGAGAGATGGGGAAAAGCAGATATGGCCAGTGGTGCCAGATGCAGGGAGAGCTCCAGTGAGGTGTGGTCAGAGGTGTGGCTGCTGGGCTTGGCAGGAGGAGTGCCAGGGCAGTCCCAGGAAGAACAAGGTCATGGAGAGGTAGAAGCCACAGTGCTGCAGGCCGAGACATGCAGGCAGGGAGGCCATGGAGGCAGCATGTTGTCCAGAGTCTGACTCCCTGGGACCCTGCCCTCTGCTCCCCACCCCCGCCCCTTCCCTGAGCATTCTCATCCTTGGCCTCATATCCCCCTCCTTGACCCTCGTGAGGACACACCCACTCGATCCCGGCCTCTCCAGCAAGCCATAGATTCCACTGATCTCCAAGTGGCCTGCAGGCACTCCAGACCCCAGTAGTCTATAAAGGGTCCTTGACTATCCAGTGTCCCAGGCCTGCTCCTTCTGTTTCCCTAACTCAGGGCAGGGACCACCCTCCACCCAGTCCTGAAGGATAGAAACCTGGGCATCATCCCTGATTCTTCAGCCTCCCCCATTGCCCTCATCCTAACAACCGTTGGATCTTGCCGGTTTCTGCTGCCTGAATACCCTTGCCTCTCGGCCTCTCTGTAACCCTTACTTCAGTTCGGTCCTCTGAGCCAGCCACAGCCTCCTCTGTGGTCTCCTGGCTTCCCATCTGTCCTTACCAACCATCCTCCACCTGTCTGCTGTAGAGCTATTCCAAAAGGCAGATCTTTTCCTGTCATTCCCTCCCTCCGAATTCCTCTTTGGCTCCCTATTTCCCTCAAGATAGAATTTAATCTCCCTAATGTGGCTCTCGAGTCCTACCGTGATGCTGCCTCTCTAACACTATCTTTTTTTCTCCCTCTCTGGGTCCTTGCACTGCTTGTGGTTCCCTGTGTACACCAAGCCTTTGCTCACTCGGTTGCTCTGCCTGAATGCCATCCCCTCCTGCCTTCCTTCTGGCTGTCTCCTACTTATCCTTTAATTCTCAGCTGAAGGGTTATTTTCAGAAGACCCTTCCTGATGCCCCCTACCCCACAGACTGAAATAGTTGCCCCTTCCTGATGCTTCCAGAACCCCCAGGCATACGCCCCTGGCATTAATGGGACCACAATGGATTGCAAATCTTTGCTGAGGCATCCGCTTCTCCCACAGGCCTGAAATCCTTGAAGCTCCTGCAGTGCAGTGTACAGGGATAACGGTTGAACGCATAGGAGTAGGACACATTGTTTAGGAATGCAGCCCTGAAATTCTAAAAAGAGAAAGAGTGGCTGCCAAAGGAAGACATAGGATTGAGGTTGCCAGGAGACCTGAGCAGGATTTTTAAGACGGGAATGAGGTTCTTAAACTGAGGTCTCTAGCTCGGCCAGAGGGATGCAGGTGATGTAGTTTGGCCCCTTCCTCTATTGTGAGGGAGGGGTGATGGGAGAAGGGGATCTGGAGATTTTGTTGACCTTCATAGGTTTATAGCCTCTGTCTCTAAACAAAGTATGGAAATAGTAGAGCTTTCATTTTGCTTTCGTTTTTGTTTTGTTTTGTTTTCTCCCCACTAAATAGAAATGAGGGTTCTTAGCCTGTTTCTGGCAATCTGTTAATTTATTAGGATAGTTGTCTTTCATTTGGTTTCCAATAGGCACAGTAAATTTAGTTGAAGAGCACATCTATACCCTACAACTTGATTACATCTTTTTTTCTGGCTTTTTTGCATTTTTTCTTTTACCAAGTTTCAGTTCCTGCATGTAGAATTAAATAAGAAACAAAACTTGTAAAGTTGTAACATTTCACGTGGAAATGCTGCCCAGTCTTCAGGAGCTTCAGAATTCTGACCTTTGCTGAAGCTGGAATAAAGTGTTGTAATTAAAAAAAAAAAAAAAAAAGTAAGGGCCCACGCAGGACAGGGGTAGTTGTGGGAACTGGTTCTGTTTTGCCCCAGGGAGGGGTCTCTGGGGGGGTTCGGAGCTCTGCCACAGGGAGTGGCATCTGCAGGGGTTAGCAGCCTCAGCCCAGCTCCAACCAACCTTCCGTTCATCTTGGCTGAGCAGGTGGCCACCCAGTTCAAGATGAGCCTCCTGCAGCTGGTGGAGATCCTGAAGTCTAAGGAGCCTGCCTACGTCCGCTGCATCAAGCCCAATGACGCCAAGCAGCCCGGTACGCCCTCTGTCCCCTGGACCGGTGCAGGCTGTGCCTCCCCTGCAGAGGCAACGGCCGTATGGCGGCAAAAGCCCTCTGACCACCCGGTTATCCCTCCCCCAGGCCGCTTTGATGAGGTGCTGATCCGGCACCAGGTGAAGTACCTGGGGCTGATGGAGAACCTGCGCGTGCGCAGAGCCGGCTTTGCCTATCGCCGCAAATACGAGGCTTTCCTGCAGAGGTGGGGGCGGGGCCTGGCTCAGCGCCAGGGGAAAGGGGTGGGAGGGTCGTCGGAGGCTCCTAGATCCCGAGAGGGAGGACAGCGATTCTCAGCCCCATTCAGGGACGGGGCTCTGAGCTGCTGTGGGATCCACACCAGGGGCCCCTCCATGCTGCAGGCCTAATGTCAAGCTTGGTAGAGCAAAGACCAGTCCTCCCCACCCCCCCAGGCCCTGCCCTCACAGAGCAGCTGCTCAGGGGTCCATGAAGCGTGCATATCCACATGCCTATCTATCACCAGCGGAGATAGTAAAAGCCTATGAAGAGGACAGTTTCCAATCAGCTCAGAAAGGATAGAACAGCTTTGGGGTCATCCTGAGTTTGGGGTCTGGGGAGTCAATCAGGTGTGAATTCTATCTCTACCACTTTCTAGCCCCATGACCTTCGGCAGATGAGAAACCTCAGTTTCCTCATCTTTAAAGTGGGGATAGTAACAGAGCGACCTCTCAGGCTTTCTGTGAGCTGTGAGTCAGTGGGAGCACCAGCAGATGCCCGGGAAAGCTGGTTTGGGACCCCAGAGAAGGATGCTGGCAGGGGTGGGGGCTGAGTGCATTTCTGCCCCTCCTGTCCCCAGGTACAAGTCACTGTGCCCAGAGACATGGCCCATATGGGCAGGACGGCCCCAGGATGGGGTGGCTGTGCTGGTCAGGTACCTCGGCTACAAGCCGGAAGAGTACAAGATGGGCAGGTGAGTGGCTCCCACGCCTGGTGTTTGGGGGGCATGGGGGTGGCAACCAGGGGCTGATCAGTGCTGCCTTCACAGGACCAAGATCTTCATCCGCTTCCCCAAGACCCTGTTTGCCACAGAGGACGCCTTGGAGGTCCGGCGGCAGAGCCTGGGTGAGAGAGGGGCCCCACCCTTCCTATCCCAGTGGAGTCCATTCTGGGGAGCAGGAAAGAAATCACTGCATTTGGGCTCCTTCTCCAGGAAGTCCGCCACGCCCACATTCAGCTGCCCTCCTCGTCACCAGCCCCAGCACCCCCTCTCCTGCCCTTGGATACACACTCAGCATGTTCTCATGTTGCTTTGCTCGCTTCCTTGCTCTTTCATTTACTCTCCCTTCACTTAGTGCTCATTCAGCCACTCCCCTCACTCATGCCACTCAATGAGGTCTGACAGTGCCCGGCCCCCAGCCGGGTCCCTTGCGCTCTGGCCAAGTGACTTTCTTTCCCAACTACAGCCACGAAGATCCAGGCCACCTGGAGGGGCTTTCACTGGCGGCAGAAATTCCTCCGAGTGAAGCGATCAGGTTTGGGGGCCCAGGGGTCTTCAGGAGGGCAGGGGCTAGGGTAAGGGTGGGGAGGAGATAGAGGTCAGCCGTCTGTGGTCTCGGCAGCCATCTGCATCCAGTCGTGGTGGCGAGGAACGCTGGGCCGGAGGAAGGCAGCCAAGAGGAAGTGGGCAGCACAGACCATCCGGCGGTGAGCACTAGACGCCATGGGGCGCGGGGTGCAGAGTGTGTGTGTGCGGGGGTCCGTTACCAGGCTTCTCACCCCCACCCACAGGCTCATCCGCGGCTTCATTCTGCGCCACGCACCCCGTTGCCCCGAGAATGCCTTCTTCCTGGATCACGTGCGCACCTCTTTTTTGCTCAACCTGCGGCGGCAGCTGCCCCGGAATATCCTGGACACTTCCTGGCCCACACCGCCACCTGCCCTGCGTGAGGTCCGTGGGCCCTCCCTGCTGACCTGGGAACCACCAGCATGCTCAGCGGAGGGACCTAATAACCATGTGACCAAAGGAGCCATCAGGGAAGGGAAGGGAACTGGAGCTGGGCTGCAGAGAACGAGTTCTTTTTTTTTTATAAATTTATTCATTTTATTTATTTATTTTTTGCTGCGTTGGGTCTTTGTTGCTGCGCGCGGGCTTTCTCTGGTTGCAGCGAGTGGGGGCTACTCTTCGTTGTGGTGCGCGGGCGTCTCATTGCGGTGGTTTCTCTTGCTGCAGAGCATGGGCTGTAGGCACTAGGGCTTCAGTAGTTGTGGCACGCGGGCTTAGTTGCTCCACGGCATGTGGGATCTTCCCGGACCAGGGCTCGAACCTGTGTCCCCTGCATTGGCAGGCATATTCTTAACCACTGTGCCACCTGGGAAGTCCCAAGAATGAGTTCTTTGCAAAGAAACAACTCAGGAATGGAAGAGTGATCCAGGTTGAGGGGGTGTCACTTAGGCCAAGGCCTGATGGTAGGCACATGCCTGTTGTCTTCAGAGGGAAGGGAGCCAGGCTGCCTGGGTGCCCTGACCTCGCTCGTGCCCACAGGCCTCGGAGCTGCTGCGGGAGCTGTGCAGGAAGAACATGGTGTGGAAGTACTGCCGGAGCATCAGCCCTGAGTGGAAGCAGCAGGTATGGGGCTGGGAGGCAGACATTGGGGGACTAGCCAGGGGGCCACTCGAAGAGTGCTGGCCTGGAGGACCTTCACCCCAATTTACCACGTGCCCTCAAATGGATCCCAGCCCGTTTGGCTTCATGTATGAAGCCGAGGCTGGAGTAGATTTTGCACAGCAAATAGGGTTTATCTTCTAGACCAGCTCCCCTGGCCTGGTAGAGGCTGCCCAGAGCCCTGTGTTGAAAAGGCTGCAGCTTGCGTCTGATAGAGTAGTTCCAGAGGGAGACATTGGTGGCTGACGTGCCTTGTATTTGCCAACTTAGTATAGGATGATGCTAAAGGACCCACGCAGCAGAGTTAACCTGCAGTAGTGTTTTTTTAAAAAAATTTTTAAATTTTTTTGGCCGCACCACGTGGCACGCAGGATCTTAGTTCCCCAACCAGGGATCGAACCTTTGCCCCCTGCAGTGGAAGCACAGAGTCTTAACCACTGCACTGCCAGGGAAATCCCAACCTGTAGTAGTTTTTTGAGTATTAGCAACCAGCCAGGTCCCAGGCCGGAACTTTATCTCAGGGGCTCCAAGGCCTGCTATGATGGGGAATTATCCCCAAAGTGGGGCCTGAACCCTGACACTACTGTCTGTCATGACCTTTCTGAGGAGCCCTGTGCCTTGGTCAGTGGGGATGGGGGTAAGGGAGAGAAGGGGCTAAAGAGGAGTGTTGGTGGCAGGGCTTAGCCTCTGGTGCTGGGGCCAGAGAGAGGGTGAGGGAGGCTGTCTCAGTTCCTGAGGCTGGGCCTGTCCCTGCTGTGATGGTCGCCACCCCTCTGACAGCCCCCCTTCCCTGCCCTTGTCTCCTCAGCTGCAGCAGAAAGCCGTGGCTAGTGAGATCTTCAAGGGCAAGAAGGACAATTACCCCCAGAGTGTCCCCAGGCTCTTCATCAGCACACGGCTTGGTGAGCCCCTGACTTTCCAGTGCGTAAGCCCTCCGTCACCATCCTAGTCCCCTCTCTTCTCCTCTCACCTCCCCCTCCCCCATCTGGGTTGCAGGTGCAGATGAGATCAGCCCCAAAGTGCTACAGGCCCTGGGCTCCGAGCCCATCCAGGTGAGACCCTGCCTGCCGGCCACCCTCCATCCCAAACAGTTCTGCTGCCCGAGGACTGGGTGGGGGAGTCAGGGCCCGGGCAGAAGGTGAGGAGGCCCCTCAGCCACCCTCTGTCCCCAGTACGCCGTGCCCGTCGTGAAATATGACCGCAAGGGCTACAAGCCCCGCTCCCGGCAGCTGCTGCTGACGCCCAACGCTGTGGTCATTGTGGAGGATGCCAAAGTCAAGCAGAGGATTGAGTACGCCAACCTGACCGGTGAGCCGGAGTCCAGGGCTGGCTGGGGGGGGCCCCTGCTCTGACCCTTGATCCCTGACCCCTGCCCTCCCCCCTCAGGAATCTCCGTCAGCAGCCTGAGCGACAGCCTCTTCGTGCTGCACGTGCAGCGGGAGGACAATAAGCAGAAGGTGCCCCTCGTCTGGGAGGCAGGGAGGGGGCGGCTCCTCCGGCTCTGGGCAGGGCCTGACCCTTGACCCCATCTGGGCCCCCAGGGGGACGTGGTGCTGCAGAGCGACCATGTGATTGAGACACTGACCAAGACGGCCCTCAGCGCCGACCGTGTGAACAGCATCAACATCAACCAGGGCAGGTGAGGCGGGGAGGGGCGGGGAGGGGGCTGTGCGCGCGTTGGTGGGGGACAGGCCTCACGCACCACCTTCCCTCCAGCATCACATTCGCAGGGGGTCCCGGCAGGGATGGCATCATCGACTTCACTACCGGCTCGGAGCTGCTCATCACCAAGGCCAAGAACGGGCACCTGGCTGTGGTGAGTGGGGCCTGGCAGCAGCACGCTGCCTCCGGCTGAGGGCCCTGGGGCCAGGGCAGAGCCTCTGGCAGCCAAGCCTTCCAACCTCAGCAGTGCTGGGCAGAGCCTGGGCACCTCGCCGTGGGTCCTTTGAGCTCCCACAGTGCCGAGGGTCATAAAGATGGCAGCATGGGGGGTGGGGACCAAGGGGATGAGGGTGTGCTGGGGGGCAGGGAGGCCCGCTCTGGCCTGGGCAGTGGTTCCCGTGGGAATAGGGTTGGAGTCTCCAGCGCCGAGGCCTCTAGACCGCTCCCCCAGCTTGCCCCCGCGCGCTGTGACGTATCTAAGCCGTGAAGACGAGTGCTCGAAGCACCTCTGCTTCCTGCTCACCACCTGGGCTTCTCCCCCATCCCCCAGGTGGCCCCACGGCTGAACTCTCGGTGATGAAGGCGCCCACTGGACCCCCCCCCCTCCCGCCTCCCAGTGCTTTGCTCATCCCCTTCTCCCCTTCCCAGTTACCAAAGACTCGAGCTTCCAGACAGGGACCCAGGGACACCTTGAAGCCCACCAACAAACTCCTGCCTGCCGCTTGCCCCTCTCTTGAGGGAGCAGCAGGGACCAGGGAGCTGCCCCAGGAGTGGGCCAGGCCGGGCCACAGCAATAGGAAAGCCGGGGCCAGAGGCAGCCACGCCAGCCCCACTGCCAATGCCAAATATTTGAGAGAAGGGAACTTTTGCTGAGGTTTTCTCTGAGATTTTTTGATGCTTTATAGGAAACTATTTTTTAAAGAAGCCATCTTCCCACCCCCAAGACACACTGGATGTGTTTTCCCTGACTCCAGCAGGGCAAGGAATGGAGCTGAGAGGGTGGGCGGTCTGGGCCTTGGTGCCCTCTTCCCTGCCCAGGCCACCCTCTCCTCCTCGTTTCCTTGGCACCTTGTCTGTCTGTCTGCCTGCCCACCTGTAGCCCACTCCAACATCCCCCTGGGGGTTGAGACCACCCTTGCCTGCCCCCTCCTTCCTGCCTTAAAAATGCCCTTCTAATACCATCCCAGCCTGAGGGCATCCTGGAGTAGGGACAGGACCCCTAGGGCATAGAATTTGGACGAATCTAGGGCATAGAGTTTGGACGACTCTGAGAGATCACCTAGTCTAGTCTCCTGGTGTGACGAGCAAGAGACAGAGGCCCAGAGAGGGGAAGGGACTTGCCCAAGGTCATCCAGCAGGTTGGGGCAAAACCAGACTACAGCCCTGTCCTCAGCACACCTCACTGCCTCTCCCAGGGACGGGGGCCCCGTGAAACAGGCTCATGCCTTAAGGGTGCCTGTGGCTTCCTGACCAGCAATCACCCTTGGGGGCCACCAGGTGGGAGGAGCACTTCTGCCTGAGTCCGTGCCTTAGGATGACAAACACCCTGCCCATGTACTTTGGCCCCAATTCAAGGAAATAGGGCCTTTACTGGCCCCTGACCCCCCTCCCTATCCTGGGAGCCTGGGGAAGGGGCCAGCCTTGGGAGGAGCTGCAGGGGCATCACCTCTTTCTGCTGCTTCTCCCCCTCCTCCCCCACCTCCCCAGAGGGGCTGGGGGACTGCCCAGCTGCCTCTGCCCTCCTGGGGGATCTCAGCCCACTGCTGACACTTCTGCAATCCAGAGAAACACTAAATAAAGCAATACGTGTTTGCCAACTTTGGTCTCCTTGTGAATGGTAGAAAAGGGAGGACTTCCCTGGTGGCGCAGTGGTTAAGAATCCACCTGCCAGTGCAGGGGACACGGGTTCGATCCCTGGTCTGGGAAGATCCCACATGCCGCGGAGCAACTAAGCCCTGAGCCCACGTGCCTAGAGCCTGTGCTCTGCAACAAGAGAAGCCACTGCAATGAGAAGCCCACGCACCACAGCGAAGAGCGGCCCCCACTCGCTGCAACTAGAGAAAGCCCGCGCGCCGCAACAAAGACCCAACGTGGCCAAAAATTTAAAAATTAATTAAAAAAAAAGAGAGAGAGGACCCCTAGAAGGCAAGCAGGGGTCTTGTATTATGATTTTTGCCTTATGCCCAGAAGGAAGGAGGCTGGGCTCCCTCCCTGGGGGAAAGAGTAGGAGCGACCAGTAGCTGCAACATGGCCTCCCTCTTTCATTGACTGTCCATGGAAAGGCCACTCAGCCTGGCCCAGTGCTGTGGCGGAGGGCGGATCGTCACACAGTCCCTGCCGTGTGGTCCTCAGCCTGGCAGGCAGGCCTAGTGAATGGAAACAGCCCAGTGTGGGAAGTACAGGCATCAAGGGCACACTGACGATTGACTCAGGTGGGGATGAGGGTTGCTGACACTTGAGAGAAGATAACATTTGAAGTGGGTCTCAAAGGGTAGTCTCCAAGCTCCACTGCAAGCGACAAACCCAATTCAAACTGGCTTAAACAGAAAAGGACATTTATTAGCATTAGCAGCTTAACAGTTCCAGGGTAGGGCTCCTTCCAGGCACTCACTATCAGGAATGTGTCTGGGACCATCTCTTGGCTCAGCTTTCCTGGGTGGTGGCTTCATTCTCAGGCGGTTCTCCCCTCATGTGGTGGCAGCAGCAGCCACGGGCAGCTCCAGGCTTGCATTCTGTAATTCAGCATCGGAAGCAGAAAAAGAAAGTGCCTCTTGGGCTTCCCTGGTGGCGCAGTGGTTGAGAGTCTGCCTGCCAATGCAGGGGACACGGGTTCGAGCCCTGGTCTGGGAAGATCCCACATGCCGCGGAGCAACTAGGCCTGTGAGCCACAATTACTGAGCCTGCGCGTCTGGAGCCTGTGCTCCGCAACAAGAGAGGCCGCGATAGTGAGAGGCCTGCGCACCGCGATGAAGAGTGGCCCCCACTTGCCACAACTAGAGAAAGCCCTCGCGCAGAAATGAAGACCCAACACAGCCATAAATAAATAAGTAAAAGACTTTCAAAAAAAAAAAGTGCCTCTTTCCCAGTGATTCTAAAGTCTCAGCTGATTCTCAGTGGAGCAGCTTGAATGAGGTGCTCTTCCCTGACCCGGTCCATGTAGTGAGGGAGAAGAGCTCATTCTGATATGTGTCTGCCGGACCTGGGTCATGTGCCTGCTCCCCCCAGGCAGAAGCATGAACCACACCTGATCGCAAGGACCAAGACTAGGAACAGATGATTTCCCCCCAAATCAGAGTGCTGCCTGCAGAAGAAAGGGAGTAAGTGTTGCAATCTGCAACCCCAGAGCTCCCCGGCAGGCTAAGAGTTTTCCCAAAAGAGAGGGGCCTTGTAGGTAGAAGGAATGGCAGGTGCAAGGCTTAAAGGCAAGGAAAGGTTTAGTTTGGAGTCAGGCTACCTGCCGAGGGGTTTAGATTCATCACCTAGGACAGAAGTTCCCAAAGAACGAGATACCACGTAATGTATGACTTATCTTGGGTTTGGCACAATCCTGTGAACACACCTAGATTTGGACACCTCCCTGCAAATTAAGTTACAGAAAAATGAAAGCACCACAATAAGTTGTTCACTCTCAGTAGTAACTGCGGTTCCAAGAAGCTGACACCAAGAAGCCGACAGATAAGATAAGCATTGTGATAGGTGCAATTACCAGCTTTACAACTGTAACAACACGCCTTCCTCTAGCAAGTTGGAGCACATGTGAGAGTGACGCCCCAGACATAGCCCAGGTGCAGCCGAGGACATGTCCTTTTGAGAGGTAACCAAGAATGCTTTGCATCCCTTGCTTACCTCCTGTGGGAAGTGCAGTGCCCTCCAGGAGATGCCTGACAATTACAGGAAGCTAACTTTGAACAAGTGCCTCCACTGGACTCTCCTTTCATTCATTTCATCATTCGACCAATATTCACTTAATGCCTATATGCCAGGCTCTATGCCAGGTACTTGAGATATAGCAGGAGCAAAAAGACCAAAATCCTTGCTCTTACGGAGCTTGCACTCTAGAGGGGAAGAAAGGACAACGCATAAAACAGATCTGTAAAATTAGAAGGGGATAAGTGCAAGGAAAATCGAGCAGAGAAGGGGGAGTGGGACAGTTGGGTATGCAGTTTGCAGTGTCAAATGGGCGGGTGAGGGAAGGTCTCCCTGAAGAGGCAACATTGGAGCAGAGACCAGAAGGAGGTCTCTGAGGGAGTGACTGTGGAGATCCGGGCAGAGGGAACAGCAAGTCAAAGCATGGAGGAAGAGGATGGTTAGTGGGACCAGAGAGGAGTGGGCAGGAGGAGAAGAGAAGAAGGTAGGCATACTTGCATCTCACCACCTTCAGATGTTCTCGATTTTTCTCAGCTCCACGAGGACAGAGACAAGGAAGTTGGCACCCTCTCCTTTTTTTTCTTTTTTTTTTTGGCTGCACCGTGTGGCATGCAAGATCTTAGTTCCCCTGCAGTGGAAGTACAGAGCTCTAACCGCTGGACCACCAGGGAATTCCCAGGCACCTTCTCCTTGTTTCCTCCCTGCAAAAGGCATCTGTGTGAGCAGCTCTCCTAAAGGATGGGGCAATCAGGGGGATTTACATCGTAGCAAAGCAGACAAATGATTCTCAAAAGCCCTGCAGCACGTCACCCCTGGGAACATCTCACTGACCTTTCTAGGAAGGTCCCACCTCCTGCCTTGGTTCCCAGCATGCTCTCCTCCCCTCCACCTGCCTTGCAATCCCCTCACTTTTCTCCCCAGAGCTTTCCCCTAGTGTCTGCCTCCAGACCCTACCTTTGTACATCTTTAGACAGGTCCTTGTCTCTGCAAAACTATGGGCTACCCACTGGGGGTGGGACATCTCTCTTCTTCATTATCCAGAAACTCCAGCAGATACTTGGAGATTTTTCTGTCTCCTTTCTCTCTCCTCGTCTCCATCCATGGATGAAAACTGGGCAGAAGTGTACTTTCCCACCAATACCAATGGTGCCTATACACCCACCAACTTTTGTCTCTCCCTTTCTCTCTCACACACACTTTGCAAGATGTGTCTGTTTTCTCTCTAAATAGCAATTTTTGTCATCTTCATACAAATAATCTTTTTTTTTTTGAAGGAAAAGCGAGTGTGAGTAGCCCAACTCCAGAGGGTTTCATTTACATAGTACCCTGGAGTTGTGCAGCGCATGACTTGCACAGATGTACGAGGCAGTTTTCATCATTTTAGGAGACACAGGCAGGAAAATAGGTCCTTGAACCTCTGCTCCTGGTCCTTTGCTAAAATAAGGAATGTGGAACTTCCCTGGTGGTGCAGTGGTTCAGAATCCACCTGCCAATGCAGGGGACATGGGTTCGATCCCTGGTCTGGGAAGATCCCACATGCCGCAGAGCAACTAAGCCCGTGCACCACAACTACTGAGTCTGCGCTCTAGGGTCCGCAAACCACAATTACTGAGCCCGTGTGCCGCAACTACTGAGGCTGTGCTCTAGAGCCCGTGTAACACAGCTACTGAAGCCTGCGCGCCTAGAGCCCGTGCTCCACAACAAGAGAAGCCACCGCAATGAGAAGCCCGCGCACCGCAACGAAGAGTAGCACCCACTCACCGCAATTAGAGAAAGCCCGCCTGAGCGCAGCAGCAGACCCAACTCAGCCTAAATAAATAAATTTATTTTAAAAATAAATAAAATAAGGAATGCCTTTCTTTTTCTTTTCTTTTTTTTTTTTTTTGCCACACCGCTTGTGAATCTTAGTTCCCCAACCGGGGATTGAACTGCCTTCGGTAGTGAAAGCACGGAGTCCTAACCTCTGGACTGACAGGGAATTCCCAGGAATGCCTTTCTTTGGTTAGAGGGGAGGGAGTAGAGGACTTTGATGTGTTTTTCTCTTGAACAGGGAAGCCTTCCCTTTCTTTTCTCCTTTCATTTCTGCTTCTCCTTCAGGCAACTCCAGGAGCATCTTCCTAAACAAGAAGGTCACATTCTTTACATTCTTTGTAGGGCAGATCTCAGGCTTATCAGGGGCCAAAAGCCACCATTATAGCTGTAAATCCTTATGTATGAAGGGGAGAGGAGGAGGAGGAGAAGAGAAAGGAGGAAGGGGCAGGGAGGCTTGCCTTCTTCTTGTCCCAAGGCCATTCCTGTTCCCACCTTGTTGGCCTCTGAATTTATAGGTTCTCTGCGCTCCAAGGAAGAACACACTTGAATAGCTGCTTGGTGCTGGGTATCCCCTCCTTACCAATCTCCTTGCTTATTTTCCAGCTTAGTTATGATTTGTTCTCTCCTCCCTCTCTTCTGTCTTCTCTTTCTTTGTTTCTTTTCTTCCTTTCTTCCTTCCTTTCTTTCTCCCTCACCCCCTCTTTCTTTTCTTTTCTTTTAAGGTATTTTCTTCTGTCATGTCCATGTGGGGGCTTAGAGGCACGGCTTCAGATCCCCATAGGCAGTCCCTGGTAAGGTCCTGCCTTAAAGTCCAGTCATCCTGGGGAAATGAAGAGCAGGCATGTCTCTTTCCCAAAGGACCAGAATTCACCCTGGGCTGGCTTCTTCTGCTGGCTTGTGGTGACATGCTGTGACTAAGCCAGGGTCATGATGAATCACCCACAGCAGGGAAGTTGTCCTTGCTCCCCAGCCCTTTCCAGAGTAGGCCCAGGGGTGTGTGAAGTGGGTCTGGAATAGGTGTGTTATTCATATAAGACCATAAAACCCAGGGCTGACTGATTTAAAAAAAAAAATCTATTTCTGCCATCCTTTCCCCACCCCCATCTCTTGCCATTCCTATCCCAGAAGCCTGAGGATAGAGCAGAGTGACCATAGCTCTCTTCTCCTCCCAGGATTTGAATCCCGGCTCCCAACTCAGTGGCTATGTGTAGCTGGACAAGTCACCTAACTCTCTGGCTTCATCTGTAAAATGGGACCAACCCATAAGGTTGTTGAGAGGATTAAAAGAAATGATCTATCTAAGGGCAGTTAGCTCTATGCCTGGCAAGTAGTATTCCCTGAATAAATGTTAGTTGTTTATTTTTAAAATTTATTTATTTGCTTTTTTTTTTTTTTTGGCTGCGTCGAGTCTTCGTTGCTGTGTGCGGACTTTCTCTAGTTGCGGCAAGCGGGGGCTACTCTTTGTTGCAGTGCGCGGGCTTCTCATTGTGTTGGCTTCTCTTGTTGCGGAGCACGGGCTCTAGGCGCACGGGCTTCAGTAGTTGTGGCACTCAGGCTCAGTAGTTCTGGCTCGCAGTCTCTAGAGCGCAGGTCAGTAGTTGTGGCGCACGGGCTTAGTTGCTCCACGGCATGTGGGATCTTCCTGTACCAGGGCTTGAACCCATGTCCCCTGCACTGGCAGGCGGATTCTTAACCACTGCGCCACCAGGGAAGCCCTGTTAGCTGTTATTATGAAATGATTATGGAGTGTGTCCTACACTAGATGCCTGGCCTTTGAGGAGATCTAGCATGAAATGCAGACCTGTAAATGAAAGATTACAGTATAACAGGTAAGAACTCTAATAGAGATAATATGGACATTGTGCTGTGGATGCAGAGAGGGAGTGATGTGATGGTCAGGAAAGGGGAGGCATTTGAGTTTGAGATCCCAAAAGGAGTGAAGGATATTCCAGAAAGAAGAAACACAAGATTCATGTAGGAGCGGTGAAGATGAGACTGTGGTCTGGTTTTATGCTGTGAGATAAACTGGGAGTTCTAACACCTGGAGACTGTTAAAAGTTTTACACAGGGTAGCAGCAGATTCAGAGCTATAATTTAGAAAGTGCAAACTGGCAGATGTGTGCTATGCGATTAGGGGCAGCAAGAGTATAGAACACCAGTGAGCAGCCTGTCACATGAATACAGATATAGATATGGGATGCAGAGATAGAAATGATCTTGACGACAGGGAGAGCAGAGAATACCCATGACCACAATTAGAGTTTAGAGAATCTGGGCAGATGACTGCAAGCCTCAACGGAGAGAACTCCATACTTCCACCTGGCTTGGCACACTCTGTTCCCTTTGTCTTGAATGCTCTTCCCCGATTGCCATTCAATATTCAGCTCAAGCCACCTCCTCTGGGAAGCCCTCTTGGATTCCTCTACAGAGTGGATTAGGGGGCCCTGCTCGGTATTCCTAGAGCCCCTTGTCCCTTCCCCATCGTGTCACTTGTTATTCCTTCGTCATTGACTGTTTCCTGGTTCCTCCTACTGGTCTGAGAATTTGGTGAAGAAAGGGCCCAGCCTTGATGACCTTTGCACCAGCAGGACAAATGTGGTCAGCTGTTTGCTGAATGAATCAATGAAAACAAGAACTTTAGCAGGCCTGGGGAGAAGCTGGAGGAACCATCAGAAAAAGACTGTCTCAGGGATCTCAGGCCCTGGGGCCACATCACCTTTTCTACTCTTATTTTGTCTCCTAGTCTCTGCCTAGAAGCCTGGGCCTTCCAGGAACTTGAAACCCGGAGGAGCGAAGAACCGCGTGGCCAACAGTGGACTGGTAGCTGAGGTCCCGCCCCTCGGCCCTAGACTCCGCCTCTCCACCCTCTGCAGTCCCGGTCCCCGCCACGCGGCGACGCCCAAGAGGCCGCATGCGCAGTGGGCGCAAGAGCGGTGCCTTGCCCTTCTCCCAATGGCGGGCCGCGGTCCCCTTCCCGGCATCCTCCCAGGGGCAGGGAGCGCGTCATTTCCGGTGGGGAAGGCCTGCGGCCTCCGCCGCCATTTCGGGCGCTGCTGTGAGGCTGAGACCCGAGCCGGTCCGCTGGGCGGCGGGCGCCGGGGCTGGAGGGGCGCGCGCGGCTGCGGCGGCCCAGCGTGTAGGCGCGGAGGCGGCCATGGCGGGCAACTTCGACTCGGAGGAGCGGAGTAGCTGGTACTGGGGGCGGCTGAGTCGGCAGGAGGCGGTGGCGCTGTTGCAGGGCCAGCGGCACGGGGTGTTCCTGGTGCGGGACTCGAGCACCAGCCCCGGGGACTATGTGCTCAGCGTCTCCGAGAACTCGCGCGTCTCCCACTACATCATCAACAGCAGCGGCCCGCGCCCGCCGGTGCCACCGTCGCCCGCCCAGCCTCCGCCCGGTGAGGGACGGACGGGACGGGAGGCCCCGGGCGGGGGTGAGGGCCGCGTAACTCCCCAGCCTGGCCGGCTGCTCCTCGAGAGCTGACCCCCACGAGGGACGTAGGCAGAGGGCCGGAGTGACCGTGGCCGGGGGACAGCCAGCTGCCGGGGCTTGCTCCCACGGACGAGCGGGAGTGTGTGGGGGAGGAGGAGCCGCTGACCCAGGCCTCTGGGTGTGACTTGGGAGGACAGCCCAGGGGAAGGGGAACTGCTTCGGCCCCAGGGTGGGGCTAGCGCCCGAGCAGGGCCGAGCAACGTGGGGACAAAAGAGCTGAGGGGGATGTTGGCACTGCGGGGGCATCACTTGGCAGCGGTGCCCGGAATGAATCCGATAATCCTACAAGTGGCTTTTTAGGCTTGAAACATTTCCTGCAGTGTTGGAGAGCCGGGTTTGGCCATACTCCCCTGGTGGCCTTTGGTAGGAAGTCACCACATACTGGCCGGGAGGGATGGAGACACCCTCAGGAAACCGGTCAGCTTTTTCCTTTCTTGGGCATTTTTCCAAAATACTTTTACCGTCCTCTTCCCCCGCGGAGGACGAAGGTGGTGAGCTAAGTGCCTTGGTTATAAAAGAAAGGCCTCTGTGACCAGCCCAGAATAAGCTGATGACCGGCTGACTGTGTCCAAGAGATCTTAGCGTCCAGAGACTGTCCTCCACAATGAGAGGGTTCTAGTTTTCAAAGCGATTAGTGGAGGAAAGATTTTTTTTTCAGGAAATAATTCAGAAATAAGACAGTGAAGACAATCCCTTCCCTGAAAGTGAATGGAACTTCATTTTTTTCTTGGATCTCAACATTGTCAGTCTTGTACTCCAGGGCCTCTCCTTGTTCAGTAACTTTGAGGGCTGTGACCTGAGTCTTCCTAGATGTTGGGAACAGACCCTGCTGAGCTGATTCTCTGAGAATTTAAATTATCTGCACCGGATCTTCCTTGCCAAAGATTGAGATGTGACTCTCTTACCCATGCCATTGGAGTTGTTTGGGGAGTATTAAGGAGATTTAGGCACTTAGTACTTGAGATTTGTGAGGTACAGAGGAATTCTGAGGTTGCTATTATCTGTGTAACAGCACCAAGAGTCAGCACCTTCTCACTGTTTCCAAGTTGAAGCAGTTTCGTCCTGACCAGCTGAGACGAGATCCAGGCCAATCTCTTGTGAATTAGGAGGCTCCTGAACCAGCCTTTGCAGACTTGCCCTTTTAGGAGAGTCCTAATTGAGATTTATTCACTCTGGCCAGAAATGGGGAAATGGGGTAGTCTCTTTGTTGTTAACACATACCAATTTTAAAAAGCGAGGGGGGATATTTTTTTTTAACTTTTTTTTCTTTTTTCTTTTTAATAAATTTATTTATTTATTTGTTTGTTTGTTTATTTTTGGCTGTGTTGGGTCTTCGTAGCTGTGTGCGGGCTTTCTCTAGTTGCAGTGAGCAGGGGCTACTCTTCATTGCGGTGCATGGGCTTCTCATTGTGGTGGCTTCTCCTGTTGCGGAGCACCAGCTCTATGCGTGCGGGCTTCAGTAGTTGTGGCACGCGGGCTCAGTAGTTGTGTCTCATGGGTTCTAGAGTGCAGGCTCAGTAGTTGTGGCGCATGGGCTTAGCTGCTCTGCACCATGTGGGATCTTCCCAGACCAGGGCTCAAACCCATGTCCCCTGCATTGGCAGGCGGATACTTAACCACTGCGCCACCAGGGAAGTCCCAAGCGTGGGGATATTTAAGCCCACAAGTTATCTGAGGTCTTTCTCAGTCTGGTTGGTTTAATAGCATTATAACATGAGACGTGAATATTTTTGTATTTACCCTAAATCAAATATGTTCTACTTTTTACCACCTTCATGGTGCCTAGGGTTTTGCATTACTGTGCAGTGACATGATGGCAAACGGTCCCTGAAACTCAATTCTCAACATTTTGTTTGTGTATGTGTTTTGTTGGTTGCAAAATGTGGAAATAGCAGCAGGCAGTTTTATTTGAGCTTTCCCCATGTCTTGGTGTTAACGACTTTAATCTCAGCTCTTACCTTAATATTGAGCTCCACCTTTTCATAACAGATATGAGGTCAGATCCTTGGCCCAAGAGAGAAGGTGAGGATTGCTAAAGTTTGTGCATGGGGTGTGGGAAGTTCATGGGCATTGTGGTCATTTTTCTTTCTGCCATGTACCCTATTTTCCACATAGGGCAATTGATTCAGTTGCTGTCTTTATAAAAACTACTTAATCTTTGTTCTCCCCCTCCCCCATCCAGCTCTTATTCTTTTGAAACCGCACAGAAGAATTTCTTGAATTTTAGAAAGGCATATACAATATTAATAGCTAACATTTATTGACTAGTTAGTCTATGCCAGGCACTTTGCTGAATACTTTATGTGCCTTGTCTCATTTACTGTCTATAACAATCTAGTGAGGAAAGTATTATGATCTCCACTTATTAAAATATTTCCATTTTATAGATGAGGAAACTGAGAGAGATAAAGTAAATTGCCCAAAGTCACGCAGCTAGTAAATGACTGAGCCAGAATTTGAACCTAGGAATTGTGACCTGAGAGCTGACACTGTTACACTGTACTCCTTTCTGTCAAAGCCAATTGTCTTTTGAGATCCCACAGTGCACTTTGAGGACTCAACACTTTTGTCTCTGCCCTGGGTCCCAGGTTCTGTTTAAAGACCAAAAGGAAAGAATGACAAGAAGAAACTGGCTTTAGTGTTCAGAGAATACACATCTGCTATCTATAGTTAGTGACAGAGAGGCTTTTAATAACCTTATTTGGCAGATTGAATATGGAAAATGAGCTTTTTGTTTAGGATTATATAGTGTATTTTGTAGAGATAATGTAGAGGACGAATTTGTATGGAATGGCTTAGATACAGATTTTAGGGGCATAGGGACAAAATAGACCAGGTATTCTCAACCTTTTCCAGTGAACCTGTTTGGTGTTTTTTTGTTTTGTTTTTTTAAATATTTAATTAATTTATTTCTTTGGCTGCGCTGGGTCTTAGTTGCGGCATGCAGGATCTTTAGTTGTGGCATGTGGGATCTAAACTGACCAGGGATCGAACCCGGGCCCCCTGCATTGGGAGCGTGGAGTCTTAACCACTGGACCACCAGGGAAGTCCCCACCAGTGAACCTGTTTTTAACTTAAGCGTTTAGCTCCCACAGGCTACCAGTGCTGCCATTGCCTGGAAGTGAGCTGACTGTGCCCCAGGGCCATAGGACAGGGCTTGGTCAAGTCTACTGGTCATACTCTGTCAGCTGTACCTCTTGGGAAGACTTTGCAATCATTGATGGATCCACTAGTTTTTTTCCTCTTGGAACATGAGGTTTTACTAGACCTTGTCCAGTAGACAATCAATAAAACTGAGTAAATACGAGTTGGGAAAGTAGTTATAAGCTTGTGCTCTGAAGCTTGGGTTTGAACCTTCCTTACCTGCTGCTTGCTACTCATATAGCTTTGGGCAGGTTCTTTAACTTCTCTCTGCCTCAGCTTCCTTATCTGTGAAAGAGGGGAAATAGTAATACTGACCTCATAGGGTTGTTTCGAGGATTCAATGAGTTTTAGTGTATTAGGAATGGAACTGGCATATAGTAAGTACTCAGTAAGCATTAGGTATATTAATCTATGTGGTTGAGAGGGAAGAGTTGAAGCAAGGTGGAAAACTGTTCTCAGCTTTGAAAGGCTTACAGCATGTCTGAAGGAGTAAGTGCTGGGTGGAGGGGGGTGGGGTGCATCAAGAAGCGTGAAAGAACCTTGGATCCAGTACATGGAACTAGGATGGCACCTGCCGTCACCTGCTCAACCCAGAGCCTCCCACCTGGTGCTCTAGTGGGTGAGTGGACCATAAAAACTTGCCTAGTTTTGGGGGTGGGGGTAGAAGCTAGGGTGATAACTGTTTGTACTGCCTCTTCAAGGTGGTGCTGGGCCAAGCCACTTCTGGAGATCCTAGCGGACTGCCCGTTATTTACTGCTGCCTTTTTGTACCTTCAGCATCTGTTTCATTTGTTTACCTCATCTTTTTTTTTTTTTTTTTTTTTTTAAATTTAATAGCTACTCTTTTTATTTATTTATTTATTTATTTTTAGCTGTGTTAGGTCTTCATTTCGTGCGAAGGCTTTCTCTAGTTGCGGCAAGCGGGGGCCACTCTTCATCGCGGTGCGCGGGCCTCTCACTAACGCGGCCCCTCCCGTTGCGGGGCACAGGCTCCAGACGCGCAGGCTCAGCAGTTGTGGCTCACGGGCCCAGTTGCTCCGCGGCATGTGGGATCTTCCCAGACCAGGGCTCGAACCCGTGTCTTCTGCATTGGCAGGCAGATTCTCAACCACTGTGCCGCCAGGGAAGCCCCTACCTCATCTTTGTAGTTCTCAAATCTGGTCCTCATGATTTGCTCTTTAATATCAGAGTACCCCTCCATTCATTGGTTCTGGAGAAGTTCTCCAGTGAGTTACTTAAAGGTTTTAGACCAAAAAAAAAAAAAAATTCCTTGGTAAAAGGAGGTGGGTTTATTTATTGCAGAACTTCTCCAAGCCTTTACTATGCTCATGTGAAATTATGACTCTAAGAGAGGCAGGTATTGGATACTGGGTCTTTCAAACCAATTTGACCACGGAACTTTTTGAGAAGCATCTTGAGATTCTGTGGAAGCTTCTCTGGGAAACAGTGCAGCAGACTCTGGATTTGGGGATGAATTGAAAATTTCTAAAGGAATTCAGAGGTTTGGGGATGTGTGTTAAACTGATTTGCTTTTTATTGGGCACCTATAATATACCAGCTACTTTCAGGAACTTTATTAGTTAGGAATTAGGCCCCGTGAGAAGTTAAATAACAGCTAATATAGCTAGGAAATAGCAGAGACAGAATTCATCAAACCTAGTCAGTCTGAATCTGCAGAGTATACCATGCTGACATCCACCATTTTTAGGAAGTTCTATTTGCTTAGGAAACCGTACATCTTGATACGTCTTCAGTATACTTTCTTTTTTTTTTTAACATTTTTATTGGCGTATGATTGCTTTACATTGTTGTGTTAGTTGCTGCTGTATAACAGTGAATCAGCTATATGTATACATATATCCCCATATCCCCTCCCTCTTGCGTCTCCCTCCCTCCCACCCTCCCTATCCCACCCCTCTAGGTGGTCACAAGGCACCGAGCTGATCTCCCTGTGCTATGCGGCTGCTTCCCACTAACTATCTACTTTACGTTTGATAGTGTATATATGTCCATGCCACTCTCTCACTTTATCCCAGCTTACCCTTCCCCCTCCCCATATCCTCAAGTCCGTTCTCTAGTAGGTCTGTGTCTTCATTCCCGTCTTGCCCCTAGGTTCTTCATGACCTTTTTTTTTTTTTTTTCCAGTATACTTTCTCAAATGGAAGTCAGTGGCCTTGTTAGCCCTTTGTATTGGACAGGTAGTGAGAGTGCTTAAGCAGCCTCTATAAATAGCATAGGCAGAGGAGAAAGAGGGAATGAGAATTAAAGAGGAAGTGCTGTGAGACTGAGAGGCTGATGATGGAGCCACTGTGGTGGTGCCCATGCCAGAAGTGGCCTGGCCTGTTTAGCCCACAGAGCTCTTGGGTGTTCTTCATAAAACCTCCGGAGAGTGGTCTTGTAAAAACTGATGTAACTTGAGGGCTGAAATGCTTAGAAGTAATGAGTTGAGCATGTACAGCTCTTTTGGTTAAAAGATACTTCTGACTGCATTGATTTTGATTTCTGATTGTGTTCATAACTGCACATTCAGAATCCAGCACAGGTTTAATGTAGAACAAGTCAGTGAGGTTTTCCAAGTCCCAGCTATGAGAACTCTGTTGTTCTGTTCCCTAGACTGACTGACTGTATCTCCTTCCTTTCCCGCCCTTCTGTTTCCTGCCTTTGGCTGTTTGTGGTTGGAAGGAGATGAACTAGGGAAAAGGAACCAGAACGCATAGCTGTGGTGAGGTTTGCGCTTATCTGGGACGTATGTATGTTCTGTTCCCCCTCCTTCTCTTCTTCTGGATCAGCAAAGCTTGATTGCCCCATATATCTAATCTAACTGCTGCAGCAGTACACCAAAACAGGTATTCCTCTATGGAATAAGTATAGTGTCGTTAGAATAGGAAAAGAGGGAATTCCCTGGCAGTCCAGTGGTTAGGACTCCATGCTTTCATTGTCCTGGGCCTGGGTTTGATCCCTGGTTGGGGAACCAAGATCCCATAAGCCGCTTGGCGTGGCCAAAAAAAAAAAAAAAGAAATATATATATATATATATATATATATATATATATACTTTTTTTAAAAAAAGGAAAGGTAAAGAATTTATAGCTAAGTTTTCACTTGGTGTTTGTTTTCCTTGTATTTTTGTGTCTGTCGGAATTGTCAAGCAAAAATCAAACAAAAAAAAATAGTGGGCCCAGTTCACATCATGAAGCATTTGAGCAAGAAATGAATTGAACCAACTTGCTACCTTTCTGGCAGATGAACTGACAGTTTTTGTTTTCAGAATTCTCACACTGATCTTTTTAAGGGACTTGGCTTAGCGGTCTTATTTGTTCTTCTAAACCCTATCCCACCCCCCCCACCCCCCCAAAAAAAAAACAAAACACATTTCACTTGGGATAGTACAGTAATTGGAGAAACTATAACAATGGATGAAAGGGAGTAGTTGCCATCTTAGAATGAAAAGTACCTTAGAAGCGTTCAGGGGACTTCCCTGACGGTCCAGTGGTTAGGACTCGGTGCTTTCACAGCTGGGGGCCTGGGTTCGATCCCTGGTGTGATCCCTGGTCGGGGAACTAAGACCCCCAAGCCACACAGTGTGGCCAAAAAAAAAAAAAACTGTTCAGGAACAGAAAGAGCTGCTCTTTTATTGTGATTTTGTTGTATCTTAGAACATAATTTGTTGTTGCCACTGTTTTTCGTAAGAGCACGTCTCCAGTTGGAAGTGAAAGCCAGGGGGAAAAAATAATGTCTTCCTAAGACATGCTGCTACACTCCTTGCTTACCAACCACACTGTGTATGCTTGAATCCCCAGCTACGCTGTGAGTTTCTCAAAGCTGGGAACAGATTTTGATTTAACTTTTCCTCACTTCAGAGCTATGTTCATTAAGAATAATATCTAACATGGGACTTCCCTGGTGGTCCAGTGGGTAAGACTCCATGCCCCCAATGCAGGGGGCCTGGGTTTGATCCCCGGTTGGGGAACTAGATCCCACATGCTGCAACTAAGATCCCACGTGCCGCAACTAAGACTCAGTGCAGCCAAAATAAGTAAGTAATTAAATAAATAAGTAAATAAAAATATTTAAAAAAAGAATAATATCTAACACTTAATAAGCACGTACAGTCTGCCAACCACTGTCCCAAAAGGGTGACTAGTGAAAACCATTATTAGCTGTTGTACCTTGGAATGTAGTTGGGTAAACTCTAGCAAGGGAGCTTTTCTTCCCAGGTGTCATCAGGACCATTTTCTAAGCCGGGGTGTTGTGCTGGTGTGAAGGTTCTCCCTACCACTTTGCCCTGGAGGCTTTCTTGACCAGGCAGTGCTAAGTAGGTCTTCTTGGAGCTCACACTGACCCTGTCCTTAACATAGTTCCGCAGACCTGAAAGTTCACTATAGCCTAGCGGTGATAGGTGAGATAGCCATGCATCTCGTTTACCAGACTTGAATAGGAATAATTGCCCATCAGTGATCCGCTTTAGTGAAGAGAAACTCCAGAATATAGCACCACCATGCTCTGGTATGGTCATAACCAAAATCATCTCTCCAGTCCTGTACTTGGAACTATTGGGGTTGCATTATGCTGGTGTCTGATGAGTGTTTGCCATAGATGGACAATCCTGGGTTTGGGCGTGTTATTTCAACATCTTGAGTTGGAGAGACAGCCAACATTATTGAATGTGGGCTATTAACTTGTTTTAGTTTACAGCCATGAATTCCACAGATGGACTTTTGCAATATAAGAAATGTACATCTGTCCTCTCAATTGTGTCTTGATCTTTCTTTCATTTGGGTGAAAAGAGAAGGCACTCATCAGTACTCATTCTGTATTGAGGACTTCTGATTAACTTCCAAAGTTTATCTCTTCACCTGTCTCCAGTAGAGAATTTTAAATGTACTTTTTCTGGTCTTTCTGGAAGAAGTGTTTTCTTATAACATTGAACGAAATAATTTGGTCTCATTTTTTTAGAGTGGCGAAGTGATTTAGACAGCTGGGCTACCACAATGTTCCTGTTTCACAGCATTAATAGCAAAGGGTTTTAGATGGGTGGGCTAGTCTTAATAGGAGTGGGGAGGGTAGATTGGCTGTTTCCCTTAACAAAGGAATCGAACAAGTAACTTTCACAAAAGAAGTACAAATAGTCAATAAACAAGAAAAACATCAAACAAAGATATTTAAGAAGAGATATCCCTGCTGTTTGGCAAGGATATGGGGGAAATGGGAACTCAAAAACTACTGGTGGGAGTGTAAAACTATACAAACATTTTGGAGGACAGTTTGGCAACATAAACCTTAATGTTATTTTTTTTTTTAAACCTGTTTATTTATTTATTTATTTATTTATTTTGGCTGCGTTGGGTCTTTGCTGCTGTGCTGAGGCAGGCTTTCTCTAGTTGCGGCGAGCAGGGGCTACTCTTCGTTGTGGTGTGCGGGCCTCTCATTGCGGTGGCTTCTCTTGGTGCAGAGCATGGGCTCTAGGCGCACGGGCTTCAGTAGGTGCGGGCTGTGGGCTCAGTAGTTGTGGCGCGTGGGCTTAGTTGCTCCGTGGCATGTGGGATCTTCCCGGACCAGGGCTCGAACCCGTGTCCCCTGCGTTGGCAGGCGGATTCTTAACCACTGTGCCACCAGGGAAGTCCAACCTTAATGTTCTTAATTTTTTTTTTTTTTCTTTTTGATGTGGACCAGTTTTAAAGTCTTTATTGAATTTGTTACAGTATTGCTTCTGTTTTATGTTTTGGTTTTTTGGCCGCGAGGCATGTGGGATCTTAGCTCCCCGACCTGGGATCGAACCCGAACCCCCTGCATTGGAAGGTGAAGTCTCAACCACTGGATCGCCAGGGAAGTCCCTAAACCTTAACGTTCTTACCCTTTGATCCAGCAATTGCATTTCAAGGAGTTTATCATAAGGAAGTAATAAAAATGTTCATTAGTAGACCAGAACAAAAACACTCAAAACAGCATTGTTTGCAATAGTGAAAAGTTGGGAATATTTTATAGCCATTAAAAGTCATATTCTTGAAGAATATGGGGAAATTTTTATTATATAAATATTATATAATAGAATATAAAGTAAAACATTTTTATTTTACAGTAGGAAAAGGGGTAAGGTATAAAATGATAGTAATCTAGTTATAAAAATGTATTTATGACGTGTATGTGTGTATATATACCTATATAAAAAACCTGGGAGGTTGTAACTCAGTGGATTATAAGAGTGTCCTGTGGCAGGGTTAAGGCTGATTAAAAAATAAACTCCAGGGGCTTCCCTGGTGGCGCAGTGGTTGAGAGTCTGCCTGCCAATGCAGGGGACACGGGTTCGAGCCCTGGTCTGGGAAGATCCCACATGCCGCGGAGCAACTAGGCCCGTGAGCCACAACTACTGAGCCTGCGCGTCTGGAGCCTGTGCTCCGCAACGAGAGAGGCCACGACAGTGAGACGCCCGCACACCGCGATGAAGAGTGGCCCCCACTTGCCGCAACTAGAGAAAGCCCTCGCACAGAAACGAAGACCCAACACAGCCATAAATAAATAAATAATAGGAAAAAAAAAACAAGAAAAAAACCTCCATGAAAAACAGTGTTCTATAGAGCTGTGCATTCCTTTATCAGGAAACCAAATAGTAAAGAATCCAATTAAGATATTGATATTTTGGGTGCTTAGCAGAGTGCAAGTTAAAGGTTTGTATTCCTCATTAGAAACTTTGTTTCTTATTTGAAGCAAAATACATCCATTTATTATCCTTCAATTCTAGAATCTCAGGATAGGGAGGGAATGCAGTTTAAAGTATGCCCTGTGTCAAAGGCCTCACACATCTTTGTGTCATGTGAATTTTAAGCATTCCTAATATGTCCTTCCTCTTGGACCCTTAGTGTGTCATTAGTTTGAGGATTTTAACACTTCTTTATTTTCCTGAGCATCCTTGTTTACCTTTTTTCAAGACCTGTTTGTTTCTAAGGGAACAGTCGAGTTTCCATGTTTTATTTAAGTGAAGATCTTATGAGTTGATTTTCAAGCAGTTAGCGTCTTAGTTTTTCTTTTTAGTTGTCAGAAGTGAGATTGAGGTCATTAATTGTAGATTAAAAAGATAGTCTAAAACTTTTTCTTATTAGGAATTGTACATTCTAGGTGTGAAGATACCAATGTATGATCCTGGTGTAGATACCAAGCTCTCCCCACCTCTTCCTGGGATAGCTGCTGGGACTTATGAAAAAGGAGAGCTTGCTACATTTCCTGAGGTTGAAAAGAAGATTGTAACACAGCCTTGAACCGTTTGTACCCTGTAAATGGAATAGCAACAGAACACTTGGGGAGAATGAACAAGAAGTCTCCATGTTGCTCTGTCTTTGATCCAGTATGAGAGCATGTCATGACTGGCGTGATTGGTCTATCATAGCCTTCTGACTCTGCTGCAGGTGGTGAATAGGCATCTTTCTTCCCAGGGAATGTTTGAGCTACAAAGTATGATTTTTAGTTTACTATTAGGAGAAGCAGTTATTTATTCTAGACAGGTTTTTTGTTTGTTTCTTTCTTTCTTTCTGATTAAATATTGACTAAATGTGTTTGGGAAATGCTTAAAATCTACATTGCGTCTCCAGTATAATGTATCTTTAAATAATACCCTGCTCTGTTTTTTTCCAGGGGTGAGCCCATCCAGACTCCGAATAGGAGATCAAGAATTTGATTCATTGCCTGCTTTACTGGAATTCTACAAAATACACTATTTGGACACTACAACATTGATAGAACCAGTTTCCAGATCCAGGCAGGGTAGTGGAGTGATTCTCAGGCAGGAGGAGGCAGAGTATGTACGAGCCCTCTTTGACTTTAATGGGAATGATGAAGAAGATCTTCCCTTTAAGAAAGGAGACATCCTGAGAATCCGGGATAAGCCTGAAGAGCAGTGGTGGAATGCGGAGGACAGCGAAGGCAAGAGGGGGATGATTCCAGTCCCTTACGTCGAGAAGTATAGACCTGCCTCCGCCTCAGTATCGGCTCTGATTGGAGGTAACCAGGAGGGTTCCCACCCACAGCCACTGGGTGGGCCGGAGCCCGGGCCCTATGCCCAACCCAGCGTCAACACTCCGCTCCCTAACCTCCAGAATGGGCCCATTTATGCCAGGGTAATCCAGAAGCGAGTCCCTAATGCCTACGACAAGACAGCCTTGGCTTTGGAGGTACATAATGTGCAAAATGTAGAAAGAAGAGATCTGCTACAGGGTCTCCCTTTCAGACCTCTTAGAGCTTTGTAGGAATGCTGAATACAAGCAACAGCATTGTGATGTTGTTAAAGATGTCGAATGGTACTTTACCATTAAGTACTGATTTTGGCATTTAATGTTGGGTTTTCTCTTTTTTATAGAAAACCTATTTTGGAATGAGTAAGCTTAAAACTGTATAACTGAATGTTCTGATTGATCTACTAAACCATACTTTGGCTACTTTAATAACACTACCTGAATTCACAGGAATTAACCTAAAATATTTTTTCTCATCTTCTCTGTTCTAATCTGTTTCTTTCTTTCTGTTTATCATTATCTAAAACAAGGTGGGCTCACACAGATTTGAGTACAATAAGTGGTCTCTATCAAAATACTTAAACTAATGTTCTTATAAAAATATGATGTTTTTACTTTACGGGGTATGGGGTTTCTTACCATTGATTGATTGTATTCATCAAGTAATTCAGGAGGAACAGTAAAGTGTATAGGTATGAAGAGATACATACCCAAAAGTATTAATTCCCAGGAGCAGCAGGTTTACTTGGTCTTTGTTGTTTAACGCATTTTATAGACATGAAGCCAGTTCCTCCTGAGGAATGAAGTTTTGCCTTTTACGGGTGAATAGTTATCCTTGGTAGCCCATCTCCTCTCGCCAACCATTGCATTGTGTTTATTCCTGTCTTTAGCACTCACAGCTTTGTCCCTTATCTCCTCTCTTTCTCCTTCCCTCCCTCCCTTCTTTTCTTCTTCCTTTCTGAGTTATGCAGAGCTAGTGGTTCAGCATAAAAGCTAGTGTAGAAGTAGCATGCTTTCCCATCTTTCAGAGCCTTTCAGATATGGTAACTTGAATGTAAGTAGCTAAATTTCATAAGCACAGGCTGAAGTTATGTGAGCACAAGTTAGCCGAGAAGGTGCAAAAGTATATTCTTGTAAACTGAAATCTCTAAATTTTGTTTCCTTTGGGTCATGTTTATACACTGAGGCGTGGGAGCATTAGCCTGTACAGTGAGCTGGAATTTATTTGAAGTAGTCTCTGATGTTACTGGATTTGAAATTTTTCTTTTATATTCTGAATAATGGGTGCAAAAGAGGGTTAGTTAGGTCTTACAGGTTTGACTGAAAAATGTGTGTTTTTAAGAGATCATGTTGTGACTTAAAAGAATTGTGTCCTGGTTTTGATGAGGAATGAAATGTATGTTGTCTAGGTCACACCACTTTTTCCCACTTAGAGTTTGGAGGATAAGGAAAACAAGTTTCTAGCCTCATGTTTTCATTCAAGTTCAGATGATGGCAACAACCAACATGGTGCTGTGCACATGACAGTTGTGACTCCTGACATTTATTGCAGACTCTGTTAGCACTGGGCTGGAGTGTGAAAATAGCATTCTTGGAACAAGCCAGCTGACACCCAGGAGAGAATAGTTATCACATTAATTTTGCTTCCATTTGCAATTCCTTTCTCAAAGAGAATTGTTTTGTTTTGTTTTGTCTTTTGGCTGCACTGTGTGGCTTGCGGGATCTTAGTTCCTCGACCAGGGATTGAACCCGGGCCCACTGCAGTGAAAGCGCCAAGTCCTAACCACTGGACCATGAGGGAATTACCAGAATTGTTTTTTGTTTTTTTAATAAATTTATTTATTTATTTTTTGGCTGCATTGGGTTTTCGTTGCTGCACGCGGGCTTTCTCTAGTTGCAGCGGGCGGGGGCGACTCTGTTGCGGTGCGTGGGCTTCTCATTGTGTTGGCTTCTCTTGTTGCGGAGCACAGGCTCTAGGCGTGTGGGCTTCAGTAGTTGTGGCACGTGGGCTCAGTAGTTGTGGCATGCGGGCTGTAGAGCTCAGGCTCAGTAGTTGTGGCGCATGGGCTTAGTCGCTCTGCGACATGTGGGATCTTCCCGGACCAGGGATCGAACCTGTGTCCCCTGCATTGGCAGGTGGATTCTTAACCACTACTCCACCAGAGAAGTCCCACCAGAATTGTTTTTAATGATGCCTGCCTTGATTAGAGGCTTTAGTACTCAAAGATGGTTGAGCTGTTCTGCTACTGTGAAACCTAAATCTTGCGAAATAAAAACTAAAGTGGAAGACTAGTTTATGATTTCAGTAAGTTTTTTTTTTGGATTGGATATTAGTTTTGAGCCACATGTGTTGATTGAGGAAGATAGCTTCTTTCAAGTTAGAACAAATACCCCCAAATAATAGCTTTAAAACACTGTATGTACTTAAAAAACATGATGTTAGTTTAGCATCATAGAAATCTGGAGCTGGAAAAGACCTTAGATATCCTTATTCGTTGTATGAAAAAAACTTATGTTGAGACAAATCGAATGGGTTGTTTAAACTAGTTGGAGGTGGAGATATGAGGAACCCAGATCTACGTTGGTGCCTTTTCAACCGTACCCAGATTCAATCTGCGATTCTTTTTGTTTTAGAACAGTGATGCTGCCCTCCTCAGTGTACGTTTCGTGTGGTTTCACTGACAGCATATCCTGAGTTGTATTCTCTATGCAGGGAGGCAGTTTTCCTTTCCCATCTCTGGTTTTTCATAGGAGCTGATGCCTCATCCCTATTGAGATGAGGCTAGGAGGTAAGATTAGGAGACTCTGGCTTTCTGACTGTAGCATTCTGATAAGAAAAACATTCATTGCTATATTTGACCCACTATAAATTTAGATCTGTAGGGGCTTCCCTGGTGGCGCAGTGGTTGAGAATCTGCCTGCCAATGCAGGGGACACGGGTTCGAGCCCTGGTCTGGGAGGATCCCACATGCCGTGGAGCAACTAAGCCTGTGAGCCACAGCTACTGAGCCTGCGCGTCTGGAGCGCGTGCTCCGCAACAAGAGAGGCCACGACAGTGAGAGGCCCGCGCGCCGCGATGAAGAGTGGCCCCCGCTCGCCGCAACTGGAGAAAGCCCTCGCACAGAAACGAAGACCCAACGCAGCCAAAAATAAATAAATTAATTAATTAAAAAAAAATTTAGATCTGTAGATGAGCTAGGCACGTTTTAGTGGAGTATTACAGTTAACTTGAAATTGATAAATTAGAATCATTGCATTTTAGAATTGGGCAGAACCCTAGACATAATAGGGTTCAGACTGCTTCACAGTGCCCTAACATTTCCCAGGAGGTAGCTGAGGTTGCAAGGTTCTGGGTTCCCTCTCTTGCTTTAATCAAAGCAACTCTGTTTTTCACTGTGTTATATATCAGGGTCTCTCTAAGATTTTTTAAGTACAGAGGGTTTCTGTACTTAAAAAAATAAATTAAAAAAATTGTTCAAGATCCACCTGTCCTCATCTTACAGATGGATGTTTCCTGCATGGTATATTTGCTGTGAACGGAGCCCTCCAGTAGAATATAAGTTAATGCCTATTTCCTCTTTTCCTACCCATCAGATTTCTCTAGTAGGAATGAAGCCTGTTGGAAAGAAGGGATTAATTCTAGCTAACAACCAAAGTAGGGGTATTCCTCTGCCCACTGTAATTCTGGGGGAATATAACTGAACCAGGAAGACACCATCTGTTCCATCCATAGTTTCTAATGAAGACAGATTTTAAACAAATGTAGATATGCTGAGTGTTTTGAAGGAGAAACACTGGAAGTAACACTAGAACAGTGCAGAGGCACCTTTTATTTTTTTGATCTTAGATTTGATCTAAGATTTTTTTTTTTTTAAGAAATGGAAGTTTATTTTTTTTTTATTTTTTTCTGGCTGCGTTGGGTCTTTGTTGCTGCTTATGGGCTTTCTCTAGTTGTGGCGAGCAGGGGCTACTCTTCATTATGGTGCACGGGCTTCTCATTGTGGTGGCTTCTCTTGTTGCAGAGCCGGGGCTCTAGGTGCGTGGGCTTCAGTAGTTGAGGCCCACGGGCTCAGTAGTTGAAGCAGTGGGCTCTAGAGCGCAGGCTCAGTAGTTGTGGCTCACGGGCTTAGTTGCTTCGCTGCTGATCTAAGATTTTGATTTGATTGGTTTTTGTTTGATGCTTATGGCTCCATGGGAACTTGAATAGTGAATTTATCTTGTAAATTGCAGGTGTTAAAATTTATTTTATGCCTCTGTAGACTGTCCAGAATAATCACATTATCTTTTTTCTTTTTTTTAATATTTATTTTTTGGCTGCATTGGGTCTTAGTTGTGGCACGCAAGATCTTCGTTGAGGTGTGCGGGCTTTTCTCTAGTTGTGGCGTGTGGGCTCCAGAGTGCGTGGGCTCTGTAGTTACGGCACTTAGGCTGTCTAGTTGTGGTGCTCGGGCTTAATTGCCCTGTGGCATGTGGGATCTTAGTTCTCCGACCAGGGATCTAACTGGCGTCTCCTGCATTGCAAGACGGATTCTTAACCACTGGACCAACAAGGAAGTCCCTCACATTATCTTTTTAAATAAATTTATTTATTTATTTATTTTTGGCTGCATTGGGTCTTCCTTGCTGCATGCGGGCTTTCTCTGGTTGCAGTGAGCGGGGGCTACTCTTCATTGTGGTGTGCAGGCTTCTCCTTGCGGTGGCTTCTGGCACGCGGGCTCAGTAGTTGTGGCTCGTGGGCTCTAGAGCGCAGGCTCAGTAGTTGTGGCGCACGGGCTTAGTTGCTCCACGGCATGTGGGATCTTCCCAGACCAGGGATCGAACCCTGTCCCCTGCATTGGCAGGCAGATTCTCAACCACTGCGCCACCAGGGAAACCCCCCGACATTATCTTTATTTTTTTTATTTATTTTAAAAATTTATTTATTTGTTTATTTATGGCTGCATTGGGTCCTCATTGCGGTGCGCGGGCTTCTCATTGTGGTGGCTTCTCTTGTTGTGGAGCACGGGCTCCAGGCACGGAGGCTTCAGTAGCTGTGGCATGTGGGCTCAGTAGTTGTGGCTCACGGGCTCTAGAGCGCAGGCTCAGTAGTTGTGGCGCACAGGCTTAGTTGCTCCACGGCATGTGGGATCTTCCCGGACCAGGGCTTGAACCCGTGTCCCCTGCATTGGCAGGCGGATTCTTAACCACTGCACCTCCAGGGAAGCCCCCTCATTATCTTTAAATGTACTAATCATGTAACTTCCATTTTCTGGCATCTTGCCTTTGGTAGATAAGACTTCTGAGTAACCAAGGAGCTTCTCAGGTGGACTTAGGCATGGACCTGTCCTTCAGGGCACAGATAAGGGAAGGTGTAAAGTGCTTTGGGTCCCTGATTATATGCAGCAGTGACTACATCAACTCTACATCTCCCCCTGTGGAACTCTGTGAAGCCTAAGTTATTTAGGCCTTTTGACCTATGTATGGAAAAGTGGAGTGAAGACCTTAATTTTCCCTGTGATCCAAAGAGAAAAAATGAGATTAGAAAGTATAAGAACCTGAGTGACAAGTCTTGGCTGTGTTCAGTTTGTCTTTTTCTGGAATTGTAGCTGTAGATTTCTATATTGTTCATTGAGACAGGTGTCTACTTTCCCTCTCCTTCCATCCTTTTTGGACTTCTTCTTTTCAAATTACAGTATCTCAGTGGGAAGAGAGTTTGGAAGTAACTAATCCAGCTTCTTGGACATTGAAGGCAGGCCCTCTGGTATCCTTAGAGATAAATTAAAATAATTTTTTAAATTAAAGTATAGTTGATGTACCATATCATGTAAGTTATAGGTGTACAACATAGTGAGTCACAATTTTTAAAGGTTATACTCCATTTATAGTTATTAGAAAATATTGGCTATGTTCCCTGTGTTGTAAATATATCCTTGTAGCTTATTTTAGTTTTTGATAGTTTATTTTTGTTTTTTGTTTGTTTGTTGTTTTTTTGGGGTTTTTTGGCCACGCCGCACGGCATGTGGGATCTTAGCTCCCCGACCAGGGATTGAACCCGCACCCACTGCAGTGGAAATGCAGAGTACCAACCCCTGGACCGCCGGGGAGGTCCCCCTTGTAGCTTGTTTTGTACATAATGGTTTGTACCTTCTTAATCCCGTATCCCTATCTCTCTGCCCCTCCGCCCCCAGATGATTTTTAAACATGTATTTGAATTATCTCTACTTTTGGGGAGCTCTCTATCATCCACAACAGTGTAGTCTAGAGGTTCCAGACTTTCTTGGATCATAGAACCCATAGTGTTTCAGTAATATTTTACAATGTTCCAGGCCAAATGAAATACTTAACAGTTCCATTTATTAAGTCAGTAGGTTCAAACAGCTTAAATATTTATATCTTAATAACTTAGTACCCACTTGAAAAAAATAATAAAAATAATTGGAAGAAAATAATATTTTTGTTTTTATAAAATAACTTCAGTTATTTAACTAATGAGATGTGTACACCTCAGTTTCTCAAACCTTGGGATCATATGGAACATTGCCACCTTCATTTCCTGTTCTACACTTATTTTCATGAGGTACTTGATTTTTATCATAGCAACTGCCAAAACCCAGCTTTACAAAGATATGACATCTTTGAAAGGGATGTAGTATAATCTGATGTCAAAATTTTTAACTGCCTCGAGCTGGTAGTTCACATGGCATAACAGATGTCAAGTATTGCTGTGTTTCCCTCAAAAATTTAAAATACTTGGTGGCACCCCTCTGAATTTGCTGCAGTGCCTCTGACACTGTACAGTTTGGGAACCTCAGGTCTAGTTCACTGGACTAGTTCTTAGAAAATTCTTTATGTTGAGCTAAAATGTACCTGCTCTATGTGGTCATCTCCCCACCTCTCACCAAGGGGATGGGGAGCTTAGTTGCAGTCATTATCAGTTGTTGAACTATAGAAAATCTTTTCTGACTTGGACTAGAATCAGGGTAAGACCTATCTTCACCACACCTATCACCAAAAGTGTGGTGCTTTTGCTCTACACCAGGAAGCCTACCTACCAGTTAAATCTCAAAGACCTGCAACTTTCCACCAATATGAGCCATGCCCGTTTCAGTCCATCTCTGAGGCAAGTGAATCATTAAGGCTGAATTGTCGTCACTTGGTCTTCACTGATTTGAAAGATTTTAGATGGGCTGTAAATATCACCTATTCCTTAGATCAGGGGTTTGCAGACTTTTTCTGTAAAGGACTTTATAGGCCATCTGGCCTCTGTCACTTTGCCATTGTAGCTAGAAAGCAGTCGTAGAAAAACAACAAATGAGCTTGCTGTGTTCCAATAAAACTATTTACAGAGGGGGCAGCAAGCTGGTTGTGGCTTATGGGCCATAGTTTGCTGACCCCTGTCTTAGATTGCTGTAGTTTTCTTACCTTTTTTTCCTCCTTCAGTCAAATCTTGGAATATTTACTAAATGTGTTCTTGGTGTGTTTGGATATATTTGAAAACAAGGTCCCTGTACTCCATCTCTGTACTTGGTTTCCCTGGTTTTATTTATATGAAGTTATGTGTGTTTCCTGCCCTGAGCTCACTGGAATTGTGCAGCAAATCTGGATCAAAGGAACGTTGGCAACCGTTGATGCCTTTCATGTTAGAAGGCAAACTAGAAAAGCAGTCACCTGGGGTTACACCAGCTGACTAGGTCACACAGCTCCCTGATGTCTCCTGTTTAATGCCATTTGGGCTCCAGTTTCTTTCTCATTATCACTGGAACTTACTGGTGAAGGTGAACTGGGTAATCTTTTGCTCCTAGATCAATTCTTTTTTTTTTTGGCTCGTAGATCAATTCTAGGTTTGACTAATCTGTACCAAGATCATGATTGACCTTGGGAACTACACAGAGCTAGGGAAGAAACCAGTGTGTTCCTCAAGTTCGCTGGGAGTGAAGAAACTGAAGTAACCACATTCAGTCCTCTTTACAGATGGTGCCATCATTTACTTGCACTCTCGCTCATGAGGATGTGGTATATGGTTGAGAGGCTAGGAACTGACTGGACACTAAAATAGTACCTTGGTGGTGAAAGAATCATCACTCTCTCTCCTTTACAAGGTGTTAGTGAGGTCTGCCTCATAAAAGGAAAGGTTAACTGCTTCATAGTGCTTTAGGTCCTTTATAAGTTCTTTCTTTTTCATTAGTATGCAGATGAGGATTTTTTTTCCATCTATAACTTGAATTTTGAAATCATTAGTGTTAGAACTACAGTTATTACTGCACTCACTGATTAGTACATTCTTTTGTGTCTTAAAATTGTAACATTTCTGGGGCAAGTATTCAGTTTTGCTTTCTTTGTCTTTGAAGTAGTACACCAAGCTTCAAACCTATATGCATCCCCTGGTCTGGCCTTGGGGAATTCTGCTTCAGAGTGTTGTTGCTTAACGGGAAGAGGAGCACAATTTATGGTGTCATTTCTGACTTGGAGAAAGAACTGGACTTAGTGGAGCACCATGTTCCTAGACTGCCCCATCCCCTCCTGCACTCAGCCCCAGGCTCGACAGCTACCCTTCCTTCCACCCTGTTGGAGCTCGAGGGCCTCATGTGTTCTAAAGGATAGTCATGTTGCCTTTGGGACTTGTCTGTTCTTGACCCCAAGAGTCCCCATGTGCTTTGAATATTTTGGAAGAAAGAACCCATAGGGTATTATACATAGGGTATTTAATCTTAGTAAGGTCTTCCTCAAAGTATTTGTATTTCAAGGCCGCTTTGGGCAGGTCAATTAGCCTATTAACCACTTACAACTTTCTTCTTTTATCCATTTAAAAATCAGAATCGTTTCAGAGTCATGACACAGCTTTTTTTTCCCCACCCTGTGGTGGTTGGACTTCTCTGCCAAGAACCTAAGCAACTGTAAAAAAAGATTTTGGATTCTAGAAGATGGAGTGCTTTTCCTGAGCCCTTCTCTGTAGGGTAGAACCAAGAGAGTGTATACATCAGAGATGTTGTATGATGTCAGACTCTGATGTTGTCCAGGGGACTAATTTGCACTTCATTCATCCCCCCAGTAACATCTTGCCGTATGGGAGCCCCGACTCATTTCTCCCTTCGAACTCTGAAGGAAGAAAGGCCTGAGGGCAGATCAGCAGGTTTTGCCCTGTTTGTGGAGAAGCTAGTGTGGTTTTGTGGTACTGATTAACAGCAAGGGGGTGGGTGGTCCACATTTCTACCTACCTGTCACTTAGAGCTCTTTGGGATGTGATTTGAGACAACACTTTGAATGCTTAAGAATAATGGCAATCTTACAGTATAAGAGCGGTGTTTAAACCTAGATTTTGGTATCAAGTAGAATGGTGGGCTTAAGGATGTATCCTGAAGAACCATCTTTTACAAAACACCTAGAAAAGCTGGATAAAACATAACATTCTTTTCTTTTCACTTTTTTATTTAGATATGAAATCATTTGGTAAAACGTACCAATCCTAAGTATATAAGTATATAGCTCAGTGAGTTTACATGTATATATACCTATGTGACAACCACCCAGATGGAAGTATAGAACATTTCCAGCACTCCAGAATGTTCCCTCATGTCCCTCGGGTGTGTTTTTAATATCACTAAAATGATGGATTCAGATATGACAGCTGGGGTGTCATTAAACCAGCTTCTTGAAAGAAACTGGCCCCTTCGTCCCCATCTGGAGGGGAATCTGACATGAGTGGCAATTTAGGTTTCTGACATGAGCAGACACGCCCCCTCAAATGTTTTTTTCTTTCTTAAGGCCAGGGACTTGTGTTATTCTGGGTCCAGCTACCTGAATAGCACTTTAGTATGACATGAGTGTTTTAACAGATAGTACAAATAAATAACAAAAACGGTGGTGGGAGTGCTGCACTTGATATAATTTACTGTATCATAGCAAGGGGCTAGCAGCACACGGGTATTTATTCCGGTAACATGTGTTGTGTGTGTGTATGTGTGAAGAGTGGGGAGTCACAGATAGTTGACAGTTCAGAAACAAGGAAAATTCACTAAGGAATAGTCACATTATGGAGTTTATGTAGAGGCTAACTTCTTGCAACACTGCAAGAATTTTATTTTATTATTATTTTTTTCATATTCTTCCTCTCGCACTTTTTTTTTAAATTGATTTGGCTGCATTGGGTCTCAGTTGCGGCACTCAGGTTCTTTCGTTGCGGCACGCGGGGTTTTAATTGCGGCGTGGGGGCTTCTCTCTAGTTGTGGCCTGTGGGCTCAGTAGTTGTGGCGCGCGGGCTTAGTTGCCCTGTGGCATATGGAATCTTAGTTCCCCAGTCAGCGATCGAACCCGCATCCCTTGCACTGGAAGGCAGATTCTTAACCACTGGACCACCAGGGAAGTCCCAAGGATTTTAAAAAGAAGAGAACAAGTGAGATAGTCTGAGAACTAGAATTGGGGATATAGGAAGAAATCTTTTAGATTGTTTTTACTACCAAGGAAATTTTCACTTGATGTTCTGGGCTTCCTCTCTTCAAAGACTGTTTGAAAATTTTTGCTTGTCATAGTTGGCCTGCTCAGATGTCAGAAACTGAATTGGAAGATTGCTGGGAATAAACAGAACCCTGGTGCTAGCAGCCTATAGGAACTGGATCTGTTTGGAAAGATGTACATGCAATATCATTTTTCCCTCTCCTCCCCTTACACCATTAGACTTCACTATCAACAAATCAAGCTGCTGCTTTTTCTCACACTTGTGTCTTATCCCTTGCCTCTCTAATATCCGATGGTTTCTGTCTTCCTTTTCTCAGCATCCTATGACCCCCACAACCACTTTAGACCTCTACGGTTTTCAGATAATTCTTTAGGAAATTGTAGACTGGCCAGTAGGCAGCCTGTTTCCTCTGTGAGTGAGATCAAGCTGGTTTTAGAGAAGGCCCCGGCCTAGACTTGGGTTGGCTTTGGCCAGTAGTTGGCCTGCATTCTTAGGGAAGGAACCCCCAGGGCTGTGGGAGCATAATTTGAACGTTCTTGGTATAGCAGAAAGAACATAAATGGGCTTGGGAGCCAGGTACTTCTGGCCTCAAATCTCAGCCCTGTCATTGGCTTTGTGACCTCAGGTATAATATGTAATTGCTCTGAACCTCAGTTTCTCGTATGTAAAATGAAAACAATTCCTGTCTTATAGGGGTATAATGATTATTAGAAAATAATTTATGTAAAATGCTCTCTATAGTACTTTATGAAAGTTAAATATATAGTAGTTATTAATTTAATAAAACCAAATGAACAGTAATGTTTAGAAAGAACTTGCCTGCTCAAAACTCCGATGTTCATAATTAAAGGATAGTCATAAAGTTCTTTAGTCCAGTGACATTTGGGGACTTATCTCACCATTGTTAAATACTTTGCTACAGGATGAATCCATTCATCAGACTCACCTTGTCTTAAGATTCATAATAAGATAGAGGTATATCCTAGATTGTCAAAAATATCTGATGTTGCAACAGGAAGCTTTTTGTAACAGCAAAAACGTGATGTCCCCTTATTGTTAATGAACAAGTACCAAGTGGCATTGAGGGAGCGACAAGGTCTGTCAGTACATGGTGGGGTGGGAGTGAGGGGACTGGCAGGCAGTGGCCTGCCAAGTAAAACTTGCTGAAGAAGGTGGGGTCTTTCAGGGAGCTGATGGAATTTGGAGTCTTGGCCTGTACCTGCTCAAGTGGGAAAAGCCTTGCCTTGGTAGGAAGGTGATGGGAACACTTCATTTTCTGGGACCAAATGAAGTATGCTTCCCATGATTGCCTTCTGCTCTACAAGCAGCAGCAGGCCAGGATATGTGTACGAGAGTGGGCTGGGGGATTGTGCTGCTATATGCCAGCGATGGGAGGGCAGTGTGGGTCAGGCAGGAAGCTAAGAGTAGTGGGTACAAAGATAAGGAATACTAGATCATTCTAGGTAGGGTTGCTCCTCCAGAGACACTTGAGATTTCTAATCATGTTTTAAGATCCCTTCTATCTTCTGTACTCTGTGTTTTTCTGCACTGCTAAAATCACTTCTTCCTCGTGCCTGCATTAACCACAAGTAATTGGTCTGGTGGCTGGGGCTTGGGAGGCAGCGAATAGCCATTTCTGTGGTATCAGCCCTAGAGCAATCACGTGGGCAGGGTATGGCTGACCAGGAATGGGGTTTTCAGCTTGCATTCATAACTGGAAATAAAGTGTTGTCCTTATTCTCCTCCTGCAGGTCGGTGAGCTGGTAAAGGTTACGAAGATTAATGTGAGTGGTCAGTGGGAAGGGGAGTGTAATGGCAAACGAGGTCACTTCCCATTCACACATGTCCGTCTGCTGGATCAACAGAATCCTGATGAGGACTTCAGCTGAGTATAGCTCTACAAACAGTTTTGCTCACAGATGGGAACAATCTGTTTTTTTTTTTCCAATTGCCATCTATACAATTTTCTTACAGACGTCAAAACAGTCTAGTTTATATAAGCATTCTGTTACCTGTGATCTCTTTTAGACTGAACTACTCCATCCCTAGTCTTATTTACCATATTCAGGGTACGAAACTGGAGGGCTAGTGTGTTAACTTTTGAATTGGCAATTCTAGATGGTAGCAGCGTTGCCTGAGTGTATCTGAAGGGATAGGTATCTTGCCTTTTTTCTTTCAGGCAATATAAATCAACCTGTGGAAAACTGATGGACAGGAGAGAAGTGTTGCACACTGCTTACCCTGATTTATTCAATGGTTTTATTTTCATTCTGAAATCATGCTATCAAATGGCAATAGACTGTTCCCTTCCACCCCCATGAAGTAATCATGCACCGTGTGATAGTACCCAGTGGGATTGCGTTTTCATTTATACAACATGACCATTGTATGACTCATTCTGACAGTTCAAATCCTGAGAATTCTGAGGACACTACAAGAGGCATTTGTCTTCCTTCCCAGTCAGTGCTTCATACTTTTTCTTGGGATTCTTTCAAGCCTTGTAATTCTTTTTCCCCAAACCTACAAATAGGTTGATTCTCAAGATAAGTGTTATTTTCATTCCAGATGATAAGCAGGATGTGCAGAGCACTTTATTCAGTGCATAGCTTTAAGCCAGTATTGGATTCACTGCATGGACAGCCAAACTCCCAGCTCTCTGCCATCCCTCAAGGGGTCATAGTAGGTTCACATTGCTACCACAGCTAAATAGACTCCTGGCTAATGGGATCCAGCAGGGCCATTCTCCTGAGTGCCAGTATCCTATCAGGGGACTCTGGAATTCGTCGCTTGTGTGTAGAGTGGAAGGACCAATCACTTAGAATATTCCATAGATGGTTGGGGGGCCAAATTCTGCCCTTTGCTTTATGTACAACTTGTATAAAAAGTCAAGTTAAAATTACATGAGTTTGGGGATAGGGTTAGTGGTTTGAAAAACATTTGAACCAATCATGAATTACTTATGTATTATTAATTTCATATGACCAGAATAGTGCTTGAAGTACATTACGTTATAAACTGCCTTCATTTGGGGCTCTTTTTCTTTGTGTTCAAGTTTAGTTTACAAACCCTTTTAAGTATGGAATGGTTTATATGGGGTCAGGTGCTCCAAAGAATTGACTTTTAAGACCAGAAATGATCTAGGCTATATAGACTACAGTATGAAACTTTCAAAGTTAGTTCCCAGTCTAGAGGCACTTACTGGTCTGTGGTGTGATATGACCAATAGAAACACCTTGTTTTTTGCTTTGGGCCTCATTTTAGAAAAGTAATGTAGCTTTCCAATTGTTTTGCATAGGTTAAGATTCATTTGCGTTCATTGAACATATGCCAAATCATGGTATCCCAGTGACTAGCGCAATGCCTGGACAGTTGGTGTACAGATACTTGTGTGAGTGAATGAGGGTTGTGCAGAAGCTCATTATGTGGCACAGGGAAGCCAGCTGGCACAGGATTACATACATTACCACAAGCAAACTAATGAGTTGACGCTAACTTAATATATTTTTACCTCACACTAAGGTAATGCTTGATAAGGACCTTAATACTCGACTTTTAAAATGTTCGCACAGTGCTGTGCACATAGTGGGTGCTCAGTAATGTTGAATGGACAGATTTGCAATACTAGACTTAATTCCATCTGGCCACTCTGTTAAATTTTCAGTTAGAGCATAGAGACTGTAAACTCCAAATACACATTAAATCTTGGCTTCCTAGAAGTATGACATTTAAAATATTTGGAGAAAAGCTTTGTCACAACTGATTTGAATGTTTGTATTTTCTTTTGCTTCAATTTTGATATTGGCTTGTAATGTCTCTCTTCATCGTATGTAATATTGGTGGAACATGCAACTCTACCCAAATCATAAGAATTTCTCAATGATCGGTTGTCCAAAGCCATTACATGAACTGTTGGATTAGATTTGGCTGGGTGTGGCGGTTGTTGGACCTTAAGAAATCAAAGGACTTCTTAAAAGTATCTTCCAAAAGCAAATGCTAGAATCCTATTTAAGTGCATATGTACATTATCATAGAGCAAAATAAACTGAAATTGGCTGCTATATTTTATATAATAATTTCTGCAAAAGCCCGTTTTTTGGATACTAATATTTGACATGATTAATTCTTATTAATTTGTTGGAATTGTTTATTGTTAATAATGCAAATAGATAATTTTTAATTATCTTTAAGTAACATTTCACTGTTAATGGTTTGAAATGGATGATAAGCAAACCAATTTGAAATAAAATATGAACATGTGCCATTGTATTATAACACTATACACTTTCTTGACAGTTAAATTTTTTAAAAAATGTTTTTTTTTTGTAGCATGTATTGTATATGTTTATAGTATATGTAGTAAATAAAAATATGGCCAAATGTTTGGCTTGGTGATCTTTTGAAGAAAGTAATCTTTGAATATTTTTCACAAAAGAGCTAAATCTTTTATGCTTAGGGAATAAGAGATAAAGAAACAATTATACACGCTCTGTGGGTACTCATAAAAGATGGGATCAATCATTGGTGTTATTTTGAAGAGTCTCCAGAAGTCATGAAATAATGATTTGAGGGGACTATAAGAAGAATGATTATGTAATGATTGGAAAGCTGGAATGATGTGAACAGATAACATCAAACTTGTCCAGAAATGGTTATATGTGGGTATAAAGAAATGGATGTGGTAGGGGCTTTGTAAAGCAAATGAGAAGTGTGGATGTTATACAATAGGTTTTTACAATGTTAGGGTAGATATTCAGTGTAATTCCTTCTTTTTTATGTAAGTAACACTTTTTTCAGGTTAGATAATTTAGGAAATTTAAAAGAGTTAAACGTTATGTTCTTCCCATCCTTTCTCAAAGCACATGTATATTTAGATGCATGATAGTGTGTGAATATATATACCTAAAAGGTTGATTTTATACTCCATAGTCTTATGTCCTGTGGGTAGTGAAGTTTTAAAATGAAAAGGACAAGCTTTGCCAGTCATTTATAGAGTATTCTGCCTTGGACCCAAAACAAACATCTAGTTACTGCTGTATACATAGCAGAGTATCAACCCAGAGTTAAAGGAAACTCTTGCAAGGGGGCCATCTTTGCTGTACACACACTTAACAGCAAGGTGATTTAAGCATGTTTCCACTTTTTATCAATAAGAAGCTGCCAAATCTTGTGATAGGTTGAGTGCTGGGTTCCTTTACATAGCCTGGAGTGCTCATAACAGCTCTTAAATTTTGTGACCCTTATCTTCAGATTAAAGTCTATTCCTCTTACAGATGTGGAGAGAGAAGTGGCCCTGTCCACAGATGAAAATATGAAAATGGTCTTCCAAAGTTTGGCAGGAGGAAGCTAAGAATTTGGAACTCTGCTGCCACACATATCATGAAGAAAAAGAAATGGGGAGATAAGGTAGGGGGCCGAGAAGAGCTAGCTCTTAAGAAGAAGTGACGTTCAAAAAGAGCAGGGCTTAAGGATCCTCTAGGGATACAGGTCGAAGCGAGCTTAACTTGCCTCCCCCTCTGGCTTAAATGTCGCTTTCTCAGAGATGTCTTCCCTGAACCCCTAAATCCCGTTTATAATCATCACATCATTCACCTTCACAGAGCTCCTCTCAGACTGTAATTATTTCTGTGATTTCATTCCACCTCCTCCGTTAGACTAAATCAGTTCCATGAGGGCAGGAGCCACATCTAATTTGTTCATTATTCTATTGCCAGAGCCCAGCGCAGAGCTTGGCTCACAGCCGGCAATACATATTTGTTGATCAAATAATGTTTTCCTTAGCAGGGTTTGAGTCTGGGGAATAGGGACCCGACCGGTTACCTCTCAGCTGCTGTCCCCAGTATCCCTGGTCTTGTGTATGCTTGAAGGCTGTAGGTTCATTTTAATATTGGTCAGAATTAACACCCATTTCCGAAGGTCTTTCTGTTGTAGAAACATGAAATGCTTGACAAAGCATAGTCTCAAGGGTTCTCGTGCTTTCCTGTTCTTTTTCCATAGAAAAGGAGGTGACTGGATTATTTAGAGGGGAGCTATATTCATACAATGAAGATTATTCACTGGTTGGTATTTTAATTTCTAGTTTTGACAATATTTTCAAAAAGGCTGAATTTCATTAACAAAAATGTCAAGATTATGTCTAAATTATCTTGTTCTAAAATACCAATTGTAATGGAAGTAGCTTAATATAGCCTAAACAATATTCAAAGTAGTTATTCCTTATCCTGTTGTCATTTAGGTCTTCAATTACAGACCTCAGAGGCAGCAACTCAAGAAAGCACCTAAGAGGGGCAGGTAAATTCTCTCTGTGCATTATGGTAAAGGGCATGACCCCATTCTAATGTGAAAGTAGGTAGGAAGTAAAGACAAAATTGGCCTGAGTCTGAGGCCCAAGTCCTTTTATGAGCCTTGTGATATAATGAGAAAAGGAGAGAGCCAGATCCCATCCCCAAAAAAGAAGGTAACAAGAGGAAGTGGTTTATGTAAATTCTTTGGCCACATCTTTTCTCCCACTAGAATCAAGTTCTTCCTCTACTTTCACTTTTTCTTTTGAATAAGAAATTGCCCCAGTTTCTTACTTCCCTTGTTAAACATGCCTGAGGGGTTAGGTTTATGGCTGAACCAGCTAGTTGTTTCTTGTTCCTTAGCAAGCTCTGCCATTTGATCAAGGGCAGTCTTTTTTGTTGTCATGGCAACCAACATTTACATAAGCAAGAACTAGGGGAAAACATTGGTTGTTTGGAATGATTTGTGGTAAATGTCATCGTAATGGAAAGATAAAACACCAACTTGGTGGGCTAGCAGCTAGAATTGGGAACAACAGGATGAACTTTTCCTGTTCTTTTTAGTGACATCTATTTGATAGGTACCACTTTTGGCTATCAAAAAAACCCTGATGTCTAGGAAAAAAGGAATGCATGTAATGATCTTTAGTTCTGTCCTTGATCACATTTTCAGTAGCAATTAGGATATGGTGTATGTGTGAGTGCCTGTTCTTCTAAAGCAGAGGTTATTGATCCAGAATCTTGATCCTTGGGGAATCCACAGATAGACTCATAAAGGGTGTGGCAGAGATTGCTCACTCAAAGCCATGTTCTTTTCTTCCTGTGCATCCTACATTTTCCAGGCTTCCTTGTATTACATATGACCATGTGATTGAGTTCAGCCAATGGACTGTGTACAGACGTGCCTGCACCACTTTCAGGCCTGGCCTATAGAAACCTCCCACAGGTGCTCCTCCATGCTCTTCCTTTCCATCAGGTGGGAATGGAGATGACACCCAGGGCAAATCCTTCATCCACCTGAGCCCAAAGTGACGACACAGAGAAGGGCCTCTTTGGCTTGGTAACTGGCTTAATTAGCAAGAAATAAACTTTTGTTCAACCATATGTTTTAAAGTCAAATAGTTACATTAGTTAGCCTACTCTGACTAATACAAGGGAGTTGAATTGGATAGGTGAGAGGTTGACCAACTGTCCGTTTGTTAGGACCACATGATGCCAAAGCTTTGTTGAAATCAATAAGATGCTTCAGGCACCTCAGATAAATAATTTTTTAGTGTGTGCCCTATGTAATACCTGAAATTTAAATTTAACTGGGCATCCTGTAGTTTTATTTGCTAAATCTGGCAGTTCTATTCCTGGTCTCCCCTTTAGAGAAATGCTGCTGCAGGGCTGCTGCTCTTTCCTCCACGGGAATTGAATTCTTCTGAAGGAAAAACAATCCAAACCAGGACAGCTAGGGCCAACCAGCTCATTCCGTAGCTCACGTTCTTGTCATCTTTGCTAATTGCCCCAAGTGTAAATCCCCCTAGTCACCTCTCATTTTGTCACTGGCATCCTCAAGCTGTACTGGGTCTTCTCTTCTGTCCCCCATTTTTGTACTTTACTCCATCTTTGAAGCTTTTGCCAACCTGTTAGGCTCCCTACCACTTTACTGTCACCAATCAAATTTCTCCTCATTTATTAAAGATTTTTGACGTCTGGCCCACAGTGTTTCTTCTTGCCAAGGTCTGCTGTCTTCTGGGGTTACCCATCCATCAACTAGCTTTTCACTTTTTTGACCACCTCAAATCCATTATCTTGTACTGTTATATCCCCGGAATCTTAAACATCTTACTCCCTGACCACTACTTTCTAGCCTTCCAGTTCTCTCACTGTCTTCCCAAAGCCTTTGCTCTTCCATTTCAAGGCACCTTCTAGTTCCTAAACTCTTCAACTATCAGCCATCTACTATCCTTTTTCTTTTTAGTTAGATAATGAAGAAATATATATAAAATATTGTTAGGTCTCAGATATATCCAACTGCCCACTGGACACCTTTTGGATATCTTGAAGGCACCTCAAACTCAGTATATTCCAAACTGGATTCATCATCCCTTCCTTATCTGTCCCTCATACACATTCCCTGTCTCAATGTCTATCACCAATTGGCTAAGCCAAAAACCTGGGGACTATCTTTTATTCCTTCCTCTCGAGAGTTCATCACCCCATTTCTAGTCATTTACCAAGTGCTAACTCCTGAGCATCTAAAATCAGTTTACTTACCTCCATCCCCACTGCTGCTACCTTCGTTCAAACTGCCAATGTTTCTCATCTGGATCACCTCAAAAGCCACCTGGGTGCCTTTAGTTTTGGTCCCCCCAATCCCTTTGTTATATTGCAGCCTTGGTGAGCTTTCTATAATTTATATTACATTAGATTATATTCTCCTTCAGCAGATATCTAAGCTCCCTGCAAAGGGATACAGAGCTCTTTATGTTCTAGTTCCTGCTCCTCTCTACAGCCTCCCCTCTCGTCACTTTCTCTGCTGTACTCTGGGCTCTAGCCATACTGAGCTTGTGTACTTTTTTACCTGACCCACCTGCTCACCCCTCCAGGCTTTTGTACAGTCTGTACCTCTATATGGCTCACCTTCGATTACTAGTCTTATCAGACACTCTGATTTGGGTTATGTATCTGTTCCATGTCCTCTCTTGGCAATATGTGCTTACCGTTGTCACACTGAACTGAAATTGCCTGTGCATGTGTCTGTCACAAGACCAAGACTTCTCATTGTATTTCCAACACCCAGCCCAGCTTGACACACAGCAGATACCCAGGGTATGTATTTTGAACAAAAGAATGAAAAACAGGATAGGTGGGCTAGAGGGCATCAAAAGCCAGGTGGGAGCAGTGGGGAGTATTACTCCTAGGGACTTAAATTTAGTGTCAGTTAGCTTTTGCGGCAAAATAAACCACATCAATACTTAATGGCTTAAAACAACAATCATTTATCTTAACAATTCTACAGCTCAGCAGTTTGTGTTGGGTTGGGTTCTGCTGGACGGTTCTTCTGGTCTGGTCTAGTCTCACTGACATATCTGAGGTCAGCTTGCGGTTGGCTGGGGGCTGGCTGGTCTTGGATGGCCCTTAGCTGACCGAGTTTAGTCTCTGCTTCCTGTGATCTTCCATCCTCCAACAGAGCAGCCCAGACTGGTTCTCATGGCTATTGACAGGGTTCCAAGAGAACAGATGGAATCACACAAGGCCTCATAAGGCCTAGCCTTAGAACCGACACAGTGTCAATTCCACTGCATTCTATTGCTTAAAGCAAGTCATAAGGCCAGCTCAGATTCAAGGAGTGAAAAAATAGATTTCACCTCTTGATGGGAGAAGCTATATAGTCATACTGCAAAGGGGTGTGGATATAGGAAGAGTGAAGGATTGTGGCCACTTTTGGAATCTACACAGCTACCCCAAAGAAACTATTTGACTAAAATGTGTGAAGAAGCACAGATTCCTAGGAAGCGTCATCACTGGGTGAGTCAATACCCAAATGTTCATAGTTTTTCTTCATTTTATTTTGTAACTTGAACATTTTGCATGTGTAATCATGATTTTTAGTACCTGCTAAAATAGGTGTTTGGAACTGGACCATGGGGACTGTATGAGAAGAAAGGCGCTTGCAGAAATGTCACTGAGAATGAAGACTCTGACAGGAAGCTTCACAAGGGAAGGGGCTGTGTCCACTTCATTAACTTTTATCTGTAGCATCTCACATGATTAGCACATGGAAAGCACTCAGCAAATATTTGTTGAATGGTTAATAGTAAACCTCTATTTACTGTTGTAAAGGAGAGCTGAATGTCTAGTCTTATTAGCAGTATGGCTGCGTGTGGACGTGCAGGTGATGCCCTTTCCAAGGACATGCCGAGCAAGGAGGAGTGAAGCCGAAATCCAACCTGCACTGGGCTAACCAAGAAGCAGGCCTGGTCCCTGGCTTCATCTACCTGCAGGAGGCATCATCTTAAATTCAAAAGCACATTTTGCTTGCTAAGCAGTGAGCCCCTAGGGCTGCATATATGTGGAAAGGGCACCTATTTTATAAGTCTCATAAAAGTGCCCTGTGGGCTAGCAGGGCCCTGATACTCAACCTAAGGTAGCAGAGAAATGGTTTCTGAGGAACATGAGATGGCACAAAATGCACAAAGCAAGAAAATTAAGTAAGCACAAAACACTGTTCTTACAAGTGGATCAAGATAAATGAATGAGGGATTGAGAGAAACAGGAGCAAGAAAAAAACAAAGACTTAGGTTAATATGTCTGAATCGAATTCAGAAACCAACTGAGAGTTAACAGACCAGAACATTGAAGCACCCAAAATATGATTTGTTTCTATAAAAGGCAAATCTGTAGAGACAGAAAATAGATTAATGGTTGCCTGGGGCTGAGAGTAGGAATGGAGATTGACTGTAAATGCACTCACAGTTTCATTTTAAGGTGATGGAAGTGTTCTAAAATTAGATTGTGGCCGTAGTTGTACAATTCTGTAAATGTACTAATGGTATATTGAATGGTATGCTTAAAATGGGTGGATTGTATGGTATGTAAATTATATCTCAATAAAGCCATTTTAAAAACATTGCCCCTTCAGTGTTAACGTCACTAAAAGCAAACAAGACATTGTTTCTGTTGTGATACAACAGGAAGCTCACAGCAAGCATCACCTCTGAGGCATTCAAACCCCCCAAAATTGACCCTGACTCTAATCCAGCTATTAGTTTACAGGAAATGTGAGGAATAGGGGAACAAGTTAAGTAACACCATAAGAAGTTGAAGAAACAAATCCAGGATGGGAGATATTCTATAAAACAAATGGCCCAGTTTCTTCTGAAATCAGTGACATGAAAAAGGACAGGAAGAGATATCTGTTATGGATAAAGAGACTTCACAGACCTATCAACTGACGCTCTCTGTGAATTTAGTTTGTATCCTGACTCAGGTAAACCAACCGGAAAAAAACACCAGACAAACATGGGGAAGTGAACATGGGTTGGATATTAGATGATGTTAAGAAATGTTAATCTTCTGGGGTGTAATAATGTTATTGTGATTATATTAACAAAATCTGTTAGTGATACTGTGGGAGACAAAATAATAGTCCCCCAAAGAGGTCTATATCCTGATCCCTGGAACTTGTTACCTTACATGACAAAGGGGGTTTTGCAGTTGTGATTAAGTTAAAGACCTTGACCTGAGGAAATTACCCTGGATTATCTTGGTGGGCCCAATGCAATCACAAGTGTCTTTATAAGAGGGATACAAGAGGAGTCCATGAGAAAAAGGAGATGTGACAGTGGAACCAGAGGTTGCAATGAGGCACTTTGAAGATGGAGGAAGGGGCAGTCAGTCATGGAACGCAGGCAGACTAAGTTGGAAATGGCAAGGAAATGGAGACCCTTTTAGAGCCTCCAGAAGGAACACAGTCCTGCTGACACCTTGATTTTCTTATCCACCGGAAGCATAAAATAATATATTTGTGTGTAAACCACAAAACTTGTAATTTGCTGTAGTAGTTATAGGAAAGTATTACAAATATCTTCATGAATATAGCCTTTTGGTTCAACTGAATTATTTTTAGCACAAATTCCCAGGAATAGGACTACTGGGTCATGGCTGTAACCACCATGATTATATTGCTCTCCAAAGGATGTTTACCAATCGTCAACACTGATAACAGAATAACCTAGAAAGTGTGGACCACCATTAAACTCTTAGAAGATAAATTAGTGGACTTCCCTGGTGGTGCAGTGGTTAAGAATCCGCCTGCCAAGGCAGCGGTCATGGGTTCGATCTCTGGTCCGGAAAGATCCCACATGCCACGGAGCAACTAAGCCCATGCGCCACAACTACTGAGCCTGCACTCTAGAGACCGAGAGCCACAACTGCTGGGCCTGTGTGCCACAACTACTGAAGCCCGTGTGCCTAGAGCCCGTGCTCTGCAACAGGAGAAGCCACCGCAATGAGAAGCCTGTGCACCGCAACGAAGAGTAGCCGCCCCCAACTTGACACAACTAGAGAAAGCCCACATGCAGCAACGAAGACCCAATGCAGCCAAAAATAAATAATAAATAAATAATTTTAAAAAATAAATAAATAAAAGTATTTAGTATGCTTATAAGTATGCCTCCTATAGCAATGTGAACGTACTTAACACTACTGAACTCTATACTTAGAATTGGTTAAGATGATAACTTTGTTATGTGTATTTTACCACAATTAAATTTTTTATTTTAATTTTTAAAAAGAATTAAAACATTTAAAAAACTATTTAGTCTGTTGCGCCAGGTCTTCGTTGGGGCTCGCGGGCTCCTTTGTTGTGGCATGCGAACTCTTAGTTGCAGCATGTATGTGGGATCTAGTTCCCCAACCAGGGATTGAACCCAGGCCCCCTGCGTTGGGAGCACGGAGTCCCATCCACTGTGCCACCAGCGAAGTCCCTAAGAATTTAAAAAAGTATATCTCAGCCACTTTATTTGTATATTTTTATTACCAGTGAAAATGAATCTATTTCCATTTATTTACTCCTTGAATTTCCTCATATATGAATTACCAGGTTATATCCTGTGCATATGTTATTTATTGGATTTACTGTTTATTCAAATAGTCGATTGTTACTTTTTTAAAAATAAATTTATTATTTATTTATTTTAGGCTGCGTTGGGTCTTCGTTGCTGTGCACGGGCTTTTTCTCTAGTTGCGGCGAGCCGGGGCTACTCTTTTTGTTGTGGTGCGCGGGCTTCTCATCGTGGTGGCTTCTCTTGTTGCGGAGCACGGGCTCTAGGCGCGTGGGCTTCAGCAGTTGCAGCACACAGGCCCTAGAGCACACGTGCTTCAGTAGTTGTGGCTCGCAGGCTCTAGAGCGCAGGCTCAGTAGTTGTGGCGCACAGGTTTAGTTGCTCCGTGGCATGTGGCATCTTCCAGGAGCAGGGCTTGAACCCATGTCCCCTGCATTGGCAGGCGGATTCTTAACCACTGCGCCACCAGAGAAGTCCAAAGACACAATAACCTTTTAAAAAAATAAGCCCTAAACTGCAAGATCCTGTAGGCAATGAGTAATCATATTTTTTAACATCTTATTTCCTTCTTGCAGTGGTTAGTACACTGCCGTGTGTTGGCGATTATTTCCTCAAGACAGGTCAAATGAGTTATTTCTATTAAAGGAGATTCTTCAATAAAGTTGAAAGACTCCTATTTAGGGGTGTGACCTATTGACCTGGTGATGTTGGTGACATATCCATCAACACAGCGGCATGAGAAGTGCAGTACCGTACTGCGGGAGCCACCCTCAGTTCAGCACCATGATTTTTTTTTATCAGTTTATAATCCCAGATGCTATATCATAAATGTTTCTCTTTATATTTTTGTTGCCCTGTCCACAGTTTCCGCCCCTTTTAGTTCTGTGGGTTGAGAGAACAGGCAGTACAGTCAGAGGATCAATCTAAGGTTTCAGATTTCTGCCTTTTCAGCAGTTGCTGAAAAGGCACCTTGAGATAGATTTTAGCCAGTCTTGGGAGACTATTCAGGAGAGAAGACCCAGTGGTTAAAAAGGTGTCACTCCTAATCTCTGCATATCCTGTGGTCAGTATGGCAGCAGGGCCAGCTTTGTAAGGTGGGGTGGGTTTTGCGAACATGTGGACCAACTCTATGATTTGGCCAGCCCTACTGGGGGATCACCGCTATTAAATGATCGCCCTGCCGTTTCACTGCTACTCTTCTCAAGAGAACCCTGCACTTACCAATTCCACGTTCTCGCCTTCTTTGTGCTTCGACCAAATGCAGTCGGGCTTCCAACACCCTTTTGAAACTGATCTTGAATGAAGGTCACTAATGACCTGATTGCTATATCCAGTGGCTTTTCCTCGGTGCTAATCTTGATGTCTCTGGAGAATTTAATTCGACCATCCCCTTATTTTTGAACTCTTCTTACTTGTATTTTATGACACTAACTTCTCCTGGTTCTTGCTCAAGCTTGAACCATACAAACATTAATAAACATAGCTAACATTCACTGAGTATCAGGTTCTTTTCTTGCAATCTACCACTTACAAGGAAAATTCCATTCTCATTTTATAAGTGAGAAAACTGAGGTGTAAAGAAGTTGAGTAATAGGCTTCCATTGCACAGGTGATAAGGAGCCTTTGAACCCAGGGATTCCAAGAGCAGAGCCCATCACCTTTGCTGTGATGTGTCTGGGAGGGATTTCTAGAGGCCAGCAAATTCAGCTGTTTCACTTCATTTCTGCAAAAAATGCCATTGGGATTTTGACAGAGATTGCATTGAATCTGTAGATAACTTTGTGTAATAATGTTATCTTAACAATACTGAATCTTCTGATCTGAGAACACAGAGTGTCTTTCAATTCATTTAGGTTTCCTTTAATTTCTTTCAGCAGTGTTTTGCAGTTTTTCCAGGACGTCTTTCACCTTCTTGATCGGTTTATTCCTATTTTATTATTTTTGATACTGTTATGAATAGAATTGTTTTTCTTAATTTCCTCTTTGTATTGTTCATTTGCTACTGTATAAAAATACAACCGACTTGTGTGTTGCTTTTTGTATCCTCCAACTTTGCTGAATTTGTTTATTTTCTTACCATTTTTTTTTTTTTTGTAGAACCTTTAGAGTTTTCTACATACAAGGTCATGTCTGTGAACAGAGATAATTTTGCTTCTTCCTTTACAATTTGGATGCCTTCTATTTCTTTTTATTCCCCAATTGCTCTGGCTAGAATTTCTAGAACTATGCTGAATATAAGTGGCAAAAGGGCGCATCTTATCTTGTTCATGATCTTAGGGTGAAGCTTTTGGTCTTTCACCATTGAGTATGATGTTAGCTGTGAGTTTCAAATATGGCCTTCATTATGTTGAGGAAGTTCCCTTCTATTCCTATCTTATTATTTTTATCATGAAAGGATGTTGGATTTTGTCAAATTATTTTTTTTGCATCAATTGAGCTGATGATTTTTTTGTTCCCCTTCATTCTGTTAATGTAGGGTATCAATTACATGGATTGAATTTCTTGAAGTAGCCTTCCATTCCTTGGTTAAATCCTACTTGGTCTTTTAATATGCTGCTGAATTTAGTTTGCTATTATTTTGTTGAAGATTTTTGCATCTGTATTCATAAAGGTTATTGGCTTGTAGTTTTCTTTTCTTGTAGTGTCTTTGTCTGGCTTTGGTATTAGAGGCCAGGTAATGCTGGTCTAACTAAATGAAGTAGAAAGTATTCTATTTTTTTGGAAGAGTTTAAGAAGGATTAGTGTTAATTGTTTAAAGTGTTCCCCCCCCCAAAATATTTATTTATTTATTTATTTAGGCTGCGTTGGGTTTTCGTTGCTGCACACAGGCTTTCTCTAGTTGCGGCGAGCGGGGGCTACTCTTCAATGTGGTGCACGGGCTTCTCATTGTGTTGGCTTCTCTTTGTTGCAGAGCACGGGCTCTGGGCATGCGGGCTTCAGTAGATGTGGCATGCAGGCTCAGTAGTTGTAGCTCACAGGCTCTAGAGCGCAGGCTCAGTAGTTGCGGCGCACGGGCTTAGTTGCTCCGTGGCATGTGGGATCTTCCTGGACCAGGGCTTGAACCTGTGTCCCCTGCATTGACAGGTGGATTCTTAACCACTGCGCCACCAGGGAAGTCCCTGTTTAACGTGTTTTGTAGACACGTTCACCAGTGAAGCCATCTAGTCCTGAGATTTTCTTTGTTGGAAGATTTTTTTTTCTTTGATTGTGGTAAAGCATGCATAACATAAAATTTACTATTTTAATAATTTTTTAGTGTACAGTTTAGTGGCATAAGTACATACATTCACATTGTTGTGCTGTTGGGAAGTTTTTGATTACTGATTCAATCTCCTTATTTGTTATACATCAGTTCAGATTTTCTATTTCTTCTTGAGTCAGTTTTGGTAGTTTGTGTGTATAATCTGTTTGTACACACAACATTTCTGATACCAAGTGTGTGTGTTTTCCACATCAAGCAGTTTTCCAATTCTCTGTGGATACCAACTGGGTGTTCTATAATTTAATTAATTTTTGACACTACCTGGAGTTAATACAACCAATTATACATTCAAATTAGGGGGAATAAAAAGTGCTGCTGGAAAATGGCACCGGTAGACTTGCTTGACCCAGGGTTGCCACAAACCTTCAATTTGTAAAAAAAAACAGTGTCCGCAAAGTGCAATAAAGTGAAGTGCAACAAGACGAAGTATGCCCGTACAAGAGTTTTAGGAGCTCTCTGGTAAGAACCAAGGACAAAGACCAAATATATATTTCTTTTTGTATCATGATATCACAGTGTGTTTCTAGGAATTTGTTCATTTCATTTGTTATCCAATTTATAAAACTCTTACACTCCTTATTTCGGTAAGGTTGGTGGTAACGTCCTCACTTTCATTTATAATTTTAGTAATTTGAGTCTTCTTTTTTTCGTAGTCAGTCCAACTACAGGTTTTTCAGTTTTGTTGACCTTTTCAAAGAACCAACTCAGTTTGTTGATTTTCTTTTTTTTTTCTGTTTTCTATTTTACTTATCTCCACTTTAATATTTTTTATTTCCTTATGTTGTACTTCTTGTAGTTCCTTAAGTTGTACAGTTAGGTTATCAATGTGAGAGCCTTCTTTTTTTTAATCTGTTTAACACATATATATTTTAATTGAAGTATAGTTGATTTACAATATTTCAGGTGTACAGCAAAGTGAATCAGTTATGTGTATATATATATATATATATATATATATATATATATATATATATATTTATTCAGATTCTTTTCCATTACAGGTTATTACAAGGTATTAAATATAGTTCCTTGTGCTATATAGCAGGTCCTTGTTGTTTATCTGTTGTTTTTTTTTGGCTGCGCCACGCGGCTTCTGGGATCTTAGTTCCCTGACCAGGGATTGAACCGGGCCCTCGGCAGTGAAAGCGATGAGTCCTAACCACTGGACTGCCATATAGTAGTCTGTATCTGTTAATTCCAAACCGAAATTCCCAATTTATCCCCCCCCCTTAACAAATATTTATTGAACACCGGAAGTGTGAGTGCTTAGATCTGATCCCCAACTCCTACGTGCTAATCGAGGTATTTACTCCTCACTCCCTCAGGTTTTCTAAGGATGAGACGGCTCAGAGACTCTGACTGTACCCACTGCATCACAGAGATCTACGCAGAGCACGATGGGCATGGGGGCTGAGGGAGGAACACCCATGTAGGCAGTGTGGATCTCACCAGGTACATTTATTCATGCCAGCAGGTCAGTGGCAGGTTCCCATCTGACACAGCTTGCTGAAATCTACAGCCAGACCGACGTTCCAAGTAAAGCTGGTTAATGATGACCATGAGCAGGCGCAGGACTTGAAGCTTTCAAAGCTTTACTTCTTTTATCAGTATTTCTGATTTTATAAATGAAGCCCATCAACCCCATTCCTACCCAAACCTCTTGGTAAGTTTGTGTATAGTAGGGCTTCACGGGGATCCAAATATTTTTAATAAAGCTTTGAAACATATGGGTGTAGGACCAAAGACTCAGGCTGCCCCAACCTGCAAGATCCTTCTGCTTTTTAAAAAAATTTTTTTTAACATTTTTTTGTTTGTTTGCGTTGAGTCTTTATTGCTGTGCGTGGGCTTCCTCTAGTTGTGGCGAGCGGGGGCTACTCTTCGTTGCGGTGCGCGGTCTTTTGCTGTGGCTTCTCTTGTTGCGGAGCAGGGACTCTAAGTGCGTGGGCTTCAGTAGTTGCAGCATGTGGGCTCAATAGTTGTGGCACACGGGCTCAGTAGTTGTGGCTTGTGGGCTCTAGAGTGCAGGCTCAGTAGTTGCGGTGCACAGGCTTAGTTGCTCTGCAGCATGTGGGATTTTCCCGGACCAGGGATCGAACCCATGTCCCCTGTGTTGGTAGGTGGGTTCCTAACCACTGTGCCACCAGGGAAGTCCCCTTCTTTTTTAATGTAGACATTTACAGCTATAAATTTCCCTTAGCAGGATTTTTGCTGCATCTCATAATTTTTGGTATAGTATATTTTCATTTTTATTCATTTCAAGGTATTTTCTAATTTCCCTTGTGATTTCTTCTTTGACCCATCAGTTAGTTAAGAGTGTTATTTAATTTCCACATATCTTCAGATTTTCCTAGTTCTCCTTCTCTTATTGATTTCCAACTTCATTCCATTGTGACAAGAAAAGACACTTTGTATGATTTCAATCTTTTAAGATTAAGACTTGTTTTGTGGCCTAACATATGGTCTCCAGTTAACTTTACAGATGAACATGAAGCTCAGAGGTGAAATGACTTTCTGAAGGTCACACATTTGTTTAGTTATAGAATTAGGGCTAGAACCCAGATCTTTTGATTCTTAGTCATTCATCATTGACATTTGATAAGATGTATTAAAAGTGTGAAGGGGCTTAAGGAGCCAAACTTTGCTGGCTCTTCTGCTTTCTCCTATCACTTGAAAGTAAGTATTCTCCAAGGTTTTGTTTGTCCTCCTACCTCCACACATTCTCTAGCTGCTTCCATTGCAGCCTCCCTCCAGCTTGGAATGCCAGTCCCCTTTTCCAATTCCATGCCTGTTATTTCTACTTTAGTGATATGTGAGAACCTTAGAACCAACATGTGATAAAAGGAACTCACGTTTTTCTCTGCATTCCGTCAGCAAATTTTCCTAGCATTCCTTTTTTTGTTGTTGTTAATGGTACTGCCACTCATTATCCCAGTGACTCAGGGTGGGAAGATTGAAGGTCAATTTTAATTTTTTTCCCTTCACAAGGTCTTCACATCTGATTAGCTGCAAACTGTTGTGGTTTCCCTCTGTAATACTATTCCTATTTGTCCTTTCTTTCACATTTTCACTGCTATTCTATTACCTTTTGCCTGTATTATTGTAATAACCTGATAATTCATGCTGCTCTTTAATTACTGCTATACAATATTTATAATCTTTTTAAAGAATAACTATGATGGTGTCATCCTCCTCGCAAAATCATCAAACAATAGCTTCCTTGCATCCACTGAATAAGGTGCAAACTTCTCAGCTTGCCATCCAGGGCTCCTCATAATTTTGTTCCAAGCTTTTTATTCCACATTTATTGCAGACTTTACCACACGGCATATGCTTTAATTACCTGAGCTTTAGTCTTGCAGCACATACTGTATTGAGTACAAGGTGCTGCGAATCCATTGGGAAGCAAAACAGACCAGGTCCTTTCCCATTCCTGCCTCCTGGATCTCAATCTGATCTTGGACCTACTCTTCTGCACCTTGCACTCCAGACCAGGCTCCTCTAAGAACTTCCCTGTTCCTACCCATGGTGGGCCTAAAGGGGAAAAGGAGGCTGCGGGAGAGGAACAGGAAAAGATTGCAAAGTGCGAAGGTGAAGTGTGAAAACTGCAGCCTTCCTTCCCCTATGAACTACAGCAGGGCCCAACTCTTTATCCCGGAGTTAAACGGGTCTGAATAAGGGCCAAGACTGGGCTTGGCTGAGAAAACGGGGCAATGGGAGAGAAGGTGGTTTCAGAGAGGAAGGCTTGCCATTTCAAAAACCGTTACAGCCTCTCGTTTCTCAGTCCGCAGTCCAGGCTCTCCTGCTCACTCTCTCCTGGAGCGATCCAAGCTGGCCTCACCCGGCCTCCCTCGCTCCCTCGTGGCGCTCTCCCTCCCCGCAGTCGCAGTTCCCGCCTAGAGCAGCCGCTGAGCCCACGGAGGAGGGGCGTCTTGCTGGTTACAGCCTCTTCGGGCGCTTAGCTCGCGGACCCGCCCCCCGCGCCAGTTGCCAGGGAGCGGTTGCCATAGAGCTGAGCAGTTGTCCGCGTGCGCAGGCGGAAGTCCCGGATTGAGGCGCCGCCATTTTTGCTGCCCGGGCGCGGAGCGAGAGGCTGAGAGTTGGAGACGCTATCCGCTTCCATCCGTCGCGCAGACCCTGCCGGAGCCGCTGCCGCTATGGATGATCGGGAGGATCTGGTGTACCAGGCGAAGCTGGCCGAGCAGGCTGAGCGATACGACGGTGAGTTGGCGGGGCAACGGGGGGCTGGAATTCTCGGACCCTATGCCGCCGCCCACAGAGGCCGGGAGCAGGAGACAAAATGGCGGCATCATCTCCAAGCCTGGCCCGGGGACGTGGATTCGGGAAGCAGGAAATGGCCTCTGGGCTCCCGGAGCGGTAGGAGGCTCAAGGCTCAGGAATTTGACCCTTTCGGAGTCCTCAGCTGTAGACATTCGCGAGCCGAGGAGACCAAGGCCATAGGGTGGAGGAGTTGGTTGTAAAATGGCGGCTGGGGGGAGGGCGAGTCCCGGGGCGGGGGCGGGGGAGGAGATGGCGGGTGCTGTCTCCGGGCGAGGAATCCCCAGGGGAGTTTCTGGGCCGGTTTTGGGATGTGGTGAACAATTTGGTGGCGTGATGAGGGAAGAAACACCCGCCACATGGGGGAGAGTGGCGACTGGGCGCTGTAGCGCGGGCGCCTTTCAGGGAAATATGGCGGGTGGGGGCGGTGGCTTTTCCCCGGAGGCCCAAAGTGGGGCGGCGGCTGTGGAGTCTCACAAAGGAGAACCCTTGCGAGCGGAGGGCTTCTCTGGGCTTGTGGTGGGGGGCCGTCTTGGATGAGGGTGGGGGAAGGGGGGAGAGAGTGGGAATCACTGCAGTTCATCCTTGGGCGGAGGCCAGCTGAGATGCTATGGTCGGATTTCCTTCCCGTAGGCCGGCACACCTTGTAGCGGGGTTTTTTAGGCTTTCCGTTCAACCTCGCCTTTTTCTAGGGAGGTCTAGAAAAATCTCTTTCACGCTCCCTGTCCTCAGACTTATCCCAGAGAGCTCGAAGTTTCTGTAATCATTTTCTGGCTCCATAAGTTGTGGGTTCTGCTGGATAGAACATTGAACAGGAAACAAGGAGATCATGACTCTTAGTCTCTTTTCCATGCCTGTGCTTCAGTCTACCGGTATTTAAAAATGATGACTTTCCTGTTCACACGCAGCGTTATGACAGATGGAAGGACCTGTTGAAAAATAAAGTTTTTTCATATAACGTGTAGTAACTATTTTGGTTGACTCCCCTGTCTTGGAATGCGTGTTGGTACTTCACTGGGGATATTCACTTATCCCAAAGCACTCAGCAGAGACTTGGGTTTTTGTATTAAGAACATAAGGGATCCCAGCAGATCCTGTTTTCTTTTCTCCAATTTTAATAGACGGCTTTATGTACAGATTCGAACAGTTCTTCTTTGTTCATTGCTCCTTTGTCCCTAAAGGTGCTATAGTCATTTTTCAGAACTTTATCGAAGTGGCCATTGTGTCTGTTTGCTCAGTCCCAAACTGGTGCTTTTTTAAATTGCCCCTCCCGGCCTGGGTCCCTCCCTCCCCCCATTTTGGACCTAGGTATTTGAATTACCCCCACATCCGTTAAACTAGTATTATCAAAACAAAAAATCATATGTATGCTTTTTGTGTTTTTAATGCTGTTGTGGGGTGAGACATGGTTGGAATCAAGTGTCAGTGATCTTTAGATTTTTCTTCATTAAACCATTTATTTTTCAACATGCTGTGTGGGAACCTTGCTTTCCTTGAATGCCTGTTTAGTCATGTGAATAGCCTCAGGGCTAGTCCCAGTGTGTCATCATACATTAGGATTCAGGAATTTGAAAATTAGGAGAAAAGACCTCGAACTCAAATTCAGGAAAGATCACTAAATTTCGTTTTGTAAATCCTTAAATTGCCGTTTGTATTGAACAAGATTTCTGTTGGGAGGGGGAGGGGAATAAGATGGGGAAATACAGCTCAAGGTCAGACTTGTCTTTATTTCAGCGTTTAAAAGTCAAACAAATGTAGGTGTGCTTGTAATGGAAGTTGTTTTCTTCTTCCCCTCTCCTGCCCCAAATAGGTTCCCCTCTTAATCTACCAGTGCCCTTGGGAAGAAACTCTAAATTGTATTTGAATGTTTTTTGTTCTGTAGGGATTTAGGCTTTGAGTAAACCTGCTGTGATCACCAAAAAGGACATGGAGGAAGGTTTTTTTAAGAACTTGTTTTAAAAACTGATTTGGAAGCTTGTGATTGTAGCTTCCAAGTAAGTGACAGTTTAGTGTGAAAATCATATTTTTGGAATTGGGTGTTGAGGATTTTTGACCAAAGGCTTAATTGGTTATTCAACACAGGACTATAGAGCCACATCCTTACCGTTGTTTAAACATGAGGGTTGTCCTTCAGGATCTAAGGGTGGGGGGTATATAGGATCTCCCAGGTGGAGAGGATCTCTTGTGACCTTTGGGCACAAAATTGGGAGGGATTCATTGGAAAGGAAGAAGAGGAAAATAGTCATTAGGAATCATCCTCTACCTTTGTCCACTCCTTTATTGGGTGCAATAATTCAGTTTTGTTTGTGGTCACAAAAAAATGACCCCATAGTTATAGTTGCCAAACAATTTATCAGGTATGGGGAAGGTGAAGAGTGCTTTTGATGATTTGGTTTGGTGTAGTTGGATATACATATTGACTTTTTTCCTTGTTGTTGGCAGTACCTTTAGCTTTTATCTTGCATGTTATGTTGAACCTAGTACTTAAACTTTTTTGTGGCATCATTTAACTTTGTCCTGGGGAATTGGAATCAATTGATGCAGATTATTTAATGGTACTGGAGGACGAGCTAAGCTGTGTTCAGGAAAAGGACAGTTTGGTGTTGCAGATGGGAAATATTGAAGTTTGGGGCTAGGACTGTTCACTTTGAAGATCAAATCTAGCATCTTATCATGTAACAACAGTAGTCTAAGGGATGGTTTTTATATTATTCATAACCATATTAAGCAAGCCCATCATCTCTTAGCATTTCTGAAGTCTTAACTTCTCATGTATATGAACCATATTAGTATGGGAAAGTGGGGAATATAGAGGGGGGAAAATGAGTAGTTTCTACATTTTTTGAGAATAGAGCGGTCAGCATAAGCTACATTTGGGTTGTGGGGTAGTGCTGGTTTTGGCCTTTTTTCACTTTTCTTCTCCATGTGATGATTAGCTCCACATGAGGTAGGGGTAACATTTTGATGGTCGTGTTTGATTCAGTCTGTGAACGCAACACCAGGAATGCATCTGTTCTGTGTCACTTGAGAGCTGTCCTTTTAAGACACCAGAGCCTCATCTCTGGCTTATTTTGGTAGTCAGTGAGGGGTGGGGGGCACCCACCCCCACAAGGAGTTTTGAATTAGCTCCTTAATATACATCTTGTTAGGAAAAAAAAAAATGGATGAGAGTAAATTGACTTTAGTAATGAGTTTAAAAGCACAGGTTAATTATCAGTTCTTTGACTATAGGCCAGTAATAATTTTTATTGTTGCTATTTCACTTAATGCTGAAATTAATTGCTATTTCAGTTAATGGAGTTAACTTTATTGAATACATTTCTTTTCTCCTACCTAAACATAAGCAGAGTTGGATAATGCAATTAAAAAATTCCTCCTACAAGTAGCTTTTGGTCTTTGTATTTAAGGTAGATGCTCTTTTGTGTATACTTTTGTGCATATACACAATGTATTATTCAGTGTATTTTGTTGGCTTACAAAACTATAGAATATAATGAAATCATGAATCATTGCAATTTGAGGTGGTGATGGGGTAAATTCTTACTGTGGACAGTTCTAGGCACCCTTTTCACCTTTGAATTCTAGTATGGGGAAGAACACAGATACTAAACTGAGCAAATTTTGGATTCATTAAGTACAAGCTAACCCACTGAAAGTCCATACGAATAAGCAGGCTTTTCATAATTGTTTTATAGCTTGGTCAAGGGAATATGAAATATCTTAAAAATTTCTTGACTTTAACCTGGTATAGCAAGTGAAATTTCAGCACAGTGAATTAATGTATCTAATTTTACAAATGAGTTTCAAATACTTGAAGAAGCTGATCTGAAAGCATGATTTTATTTTTTTTTAAAGGGCTGTAAGGCTGATTTTCCAGCAATTTTTTAGCCTTATATTTAAGTAAAGTGTATTTAAACAGTAATGACAGGCATAGGATAAAGGTTAAAATTTTAAACTTTATGTTATATAATTTCATATTTATATAGAACTTCACATTTCACAGACCACTTTCAGAAAATTTTTTACTTATTTCATGTGATATTGAAGTAGGTAATGTTAATTCCATTTTATGGTTCAGGAAAGTGAATTTGAGAAGATTTAGTGATTTTTTTTTTTTTTTTTTTTTTAATTTTCCTGTATCACATGATTAGTTGGCAAGTATATGGCAAAGCCAGAACTTGTCTGTCTGATGACCTTTAGACTGGTACTCTTATTTCTCCTGAGCCACTCACAAAAGACCCATGTGTAACTAAATCAGATGGTGCCTTGTGGGAGGAGGGGTATACTTATTTTTTTAGCAGTTACTTCACATAATATGTTTTGGTATTTATGACTTGACTCATATCCATTGTAAATAGATAAGATATCTTCATACTTGTCTAAAGAAACCTCTTGTTTTCTTTCAAAAACAAGGCACAGTGAATGAAGTTAGAGTGATGAATTTTAGGTAGTCTCAGAGTGTGTTTATATTTAGGTTTTTTGCTTTATCACAATTTCTATATTGGGATATTACTTAATGCCATAAATTTCTGTAAAGTACTTCTAAAACTTTTCTGCCCCTTACCTTAGTCTTAATGAATGCAGCCCTTAATGATATAGTTATAAAAATTTGCGGGGCAGGGAGGTTGGCAAATGATTCTCAAGTGTTCCAAATAGTAGCCTAGCTAGCTGTCAAGAAGAATCTATTAAGGGGTAGTGGGGAACAGAAACAAGATTGTTTTCACGGTTTTTGAAATGGTCAGTTAACAGTTTGATACAGTTAAATACAGATACATCCCAGTTGACAAATTGGTTTGCCAAGATAACATTACTTTGAGCTCATTAACTAAATATTCATGCAAGTCACTCTCCTAGGAACAATTTCAGAAGCTCGTTTAAGTTTACTAAGTTGTAATAACAGCTGCCATAATAATAGAAGGGTCATCATAATTTATTCAAGTCAGGATACCTTGAAATGAAGGGGTGCCAATTCATAATGGTGCTGAAACTACAAACTTGCCCTATGGTCGTCCTACTTAAGCTACTAGTTGTCTCATTTAGAAAGTTTCCTAGGCTCTGTCCATCCCTCTACCACCAAGATATCTTAGATCTGAATCCCCAGAATATTGGTTTTTTTCTTTCAAATGAAGTTATTATTTGGCAGAACATAAGACAGATCAAAGGCCAAGTGAAAGCTTTCGTCCTCTCACTCCCCTTTCCCCCAAATGGGAGCTGGAAACGTCAAGAATACAGTAGTTGCTGAAAATAGAGCTTACTGGCATACTAACTAGTCAATCAGACTGATAGTGTCAAAGCCAAGTATGTTGGTTTTATGTATGTTTACCTTGAGCTAGATCTGTGTTTAAAAATACTTGACTTAGGTGCAGACCCTTAGCAGCAGGGTCTGTCTTAAGTTTAGAACTTTCCAAATAATATTTTTAAAGTCTCACCCACGTCTTGTTATGATCATTATGTTTAGAACACTGAATCCTGAATAGTTTAGAAAACGTATGATCATGATGCTGGTTTATCTTTTTGAAATTTAATCTTGAATTTATTGCCCTGCTTCCAGTGATCGATCCATCATAGTAGCTGGGCAGATCTGTCATTGGTAGGCTTCATTTGTGATCAGGACAGGATTTTATCTAGCTAAAGCAATATAAAATGTATTAAGCCCTTTTCTTCACATATAAAAATTTGGAGGAGACACGTTACTATGAATAAGAATTAATGACTTCTGGACTTCCCTGGTGGCGCAGTGGTTAAGAATCCGCCTGCCAGTGCAGGGGACACAGGTTCGAGCCCTGGTCCGGGAAGATCCCACATGCCGCGGAGCAGCTAAGCCCGTGCGCCACAACCACTGAGCCTGCGTTCTAGAGCCTGCGAGCCACCACTACTGAGCCCGTGTGCCATAACCACTGAAGCCCGCGCGTCTAGAGCCCGTGCTCCGCAAGGAGAAGCCACCGCAATGAGAAACCTGGGCACCTCAACGAAGAGTAGCCCCCGCTCACCGCACCTAGAGAAAGCTGGCACGCGCAACGAAGACCCAATACAGCCAAAAATAAATAAATAAATTTATAATAAATAAATAGTTACCTTGTTAAATTTGCTTGTTAGGAAGTCAGAATACTTAAAAAAAAAATGACTCATACTTTGGTGGATGTAATGTAGTGCAAAGGCCTTGGAATCATCTGGATTCCTCATCTGTAGATTGGGGGTTAATGATATCTACCTTGCTTGCTAATTTCAAGGGTGGTTATGAAGTTGTGGGGTTTTGTAAACTGCAAAGTATAATTATCAGGTAGTAGTATTAATTGTGAAAACTTCCTCTTACCCATTGTCGGAGATGAAGTAAATGTTTTTGCTGTTGATCTACATTCATATTAGAGGATAACGTACCTTTTTTGAGTTATTCTGAGCAAGTGTATTCTCATGGGTTTAGTGTGCAAGTTACATTTGCATAAAGGTTAGTTCTCAAAACAAAGTCCTTAATCTTAACTCATCTGTAAAATTGCATATCCAGAGGATGAAGGTTGTCCAAATTTATTCCCAAGCAGTATAACCTATACTTTGGCCATGTTGAGGTATGTAGTACTTGATTTTTTGGCTGCACCTTGTGGCATACAGGATCTTAGTTCCCTGACCAAGGATGGAACTTGCGCCCCCTGAAGTGGAAGCGCGGAGTCCTAACCATTGGACCGCCAGGGAAGTCCCTGGTATGTCGTTCTTCCTTTTTTCTTTTTAAATTTATTTATTTATTTTTCGTTGCGTTGGGTCTTCGTTACTGCATGCGGGCTTTCTCTAGTTGTGGCGAGCAGGGGCTACTCTTCGTTGCACTGCATGGGCTTCTCATTGCAGTGGCTTCTCTTGTTGCAGAGCATGGGCTCTAGGCACGTGGGCTTCAGTAGTTCTGGCACTCGGGCTCAGTAGTTGTGGCTCGCGGGCTCTAGAGCGCAGGCTCAGTAGTTGTGGCACACGGGCTTAGTTGCTCCGCGGCATGCGGGATCTTCCTGGACCAGGGCTTGAACCCGTGTCCCCTGCATTGGCAGGCGGATTCTTAACCACTGCCCCACCAGGGAAGCCCTAAAATTTTTTTAAGGCTAGACTTTTTTTTTTTTTGGCCGGCTGTGCAGCTTGTGCTATCTTAGTTCCCCAACTATGGATCGAACCTGGGCCCTCAGCAGTGAAAGCGTGGAGTCCGAACCACTGGACCACCAGGGAATTCCCAAGGCTAAAAATTGTTTTACTCTTTTTTAAGGGAAAGTATGAGTTAATTTTAGAGTGAGAGGCTCCTCTGTTTAGGCTGGTGCATGAAGAAGAAAAATGGTACATATTTGAGTGTCAAGATTATTGTGTTTTGAAAAGCCTTAGTATTCAGAGTATGTACCAGGCACTGTTCTAGACAACTTGGGATGCACCAGTAAACAAAACAGACAAAAGGTCTGTTCAAGGGGCTTATTTTGCAGTGAATGTGTAAATGCTTTTAGAATTACTTTTCTGTTAGTATGTGTGATTAAGAGTTAATTTGAATTAGTAACAGCAGTGGTGTTTGGTACAATGTAAGGCATTATACCTGGTGCTGGTCCCTGTCCCATATCAAATTCTTTCTTTATTGACTACTAGTGTTAAGTGGTATTAACAAACAAAAGTTTTCTCAAAAAATTATTTTCATTGACTCTGTGATAATAAAACCCTGTAACAGTACCATCTGCTATTTATTAAAAACTATTCCAGGTGCTTCACATTCTCTCAATCCTCAAAAACAACCCTACAGAGTAGGTACTTTATTTATTTATTTTTATTTATTTATGGCTGTGTTGGGTCTTCGTTTCTGTGCGAGCGCTTTCTCTAGTTGCGGCAAGTGGGGGCCACTCTTCATCGCGGCGCGCGGGCCTCTCAGTGTCGCGGCCTCTCTTGTTGCGGAGCACAGGCTCCAGACGCGCAGGCTCAGTAGTTGTGGCTCACGGGCCCAGTTGCTCCGCGGCATGTGGGATCTTCCCAGACCAGGGCTCCAACCCATGTCCCCTGCACTGGCAGGCGGATTCTCAACCACTGCACCACCAGGGAAGCCCTCAGCCATTTTTGACCTACAAAAATGATCATTTTATATGATTTAACGTAATGTTAAGTTGTGGTTGGAAGGCCTGGAAGATGAGGCTTCAGTATACCCCAAAAGGCATCAAGCTTTTAAGGAAGCACCAGGATTAATGAGGGACTGTGCACGAATACTTTCCCTCAGAGGCTGGTTTAGCTTTTTTACTTACCTTACTTGAGTTGACCTATTTTCACTTTGTAGGTCTGTTCTCTGCTTTTTTTTTTTTTTCTTTTCTCACAATAATGGATTCAAATTTGCTGTATTTGCAATTCTTTTAATGCAGCACTTTCAGGGTCACTTTGGCATGATAAACTTCTCTTGGAACTGTGTGACATAGGGACCCCAGATACTTTGATCATTTTGGAGAAAAGGTGCTGCATAAAATACTGTTTTTTCTCCCGAATAACATGAATGGAATTTCATCCTTTTTTGCTAGTTGTCAGGATAAAGAGAATGTACAAGGCTGCTACCCTCATTGTTCTTTCCAGAGGAGAGTTGGTCTCAGTATTATACTTTGCAGTTGGTAAAATGCAGTTGTAAGAAAATGTTTGGATTTATTAGATTATGTAGTATTAATATGGTTCCTTAAGTGTAACCAGTAGAATCCCATTTATTAATGCGGAATTTTTCTTACTGTTTTATATTTTAAATTACTGTTGTCTTTCTGCTTTCCCCTTATGCCTTGTGAGATTCTTTGTTTCTAGCTTTGAAATCTTAACTAGTGCTTATTCCTAAACCCCCTGGCTTTTTCACATGGCCATTGAAGATGTTCACATGTTATTTTATTTAATCAAGGAATAGAGAGATTATGGGGCTTCCCTGGGGGCACAGTGGTTAAGAATCCTCCTGCCAATGCAGGGGACACGGGTTTGAGCCCTGGTCTGGGAAGATCCCACATGGCATGGAGCAACTAAGCCCGTGTGCTACAACTACTGAGCCTGCGCTCTAGAGCCCGCGAGCCATGACCACTGAGCTCGCGTGCTGCATCTACTGAAGCCTGCGCGCCTAGGCCCCGTGCTCCACAACAAGAGAAGCAACCGCAATAAGAAGCCCGCGCACCACAACGAAGAGTAGCCCCTGCTCCCCGCAACTAGAGAAAGCCCACATGCAGCAATGAAGACCCAACACAGCCATAAATAAATAAATAAATAAATTTATAGAAAAAAAGGAATAGATTAAACAGTATTGAGTAGAAGAAAAATACCACTTTGTAATTTCTTATTTATTTATTTTTGGCTGCATTGGGTCTTCGTTGCTGCTTGTGGGCTTTCTCTAGTTGCGGCGAGCAGGGGCTGCTCTTCGTTGTGATGCGCAGGTTTCCCATTGCGGTGGCTTCTCTTGTTGCGGAGCACGGGCTCTAGGAGCACGGACTTCAGTAGTTGTGGCACATGGGCTCAGTAGTTGTGGCTCTCTCTGTCTCTCACTGTCGCGGCCTGTCTTGTTGCGGAGCAGAGGCTCTAGACGCTCAGGCTCAGTAGCTGTGGCACACGGGCTTAGTTGCTCCGAGGCATGTGGGATCTTCCCGGACCAAGGCTCAAACCCGTGTCCCCTGCGTTGGCAAGATGATTCCTAACCACTGTGCCACCAGGGAAGCCCTCCCACTTTTCTAAAAAAAATATTTATTTTATATTTGGCTGCGTCAGGTCTTAGTTGTGGCATGTGGGATCTTTCATTGCAGTGTGCGGGCTTCTCTCTAGTTGTGGCGTGCACGGGCTCTGTAGTTGCCCTGCGGCATGTGAGATCTTAGTTCCCCGGAACAGGGATCGAATCTGCATCCCCTGCATTGGAAGGTAGATTCTTAACCACTGGACCACCAGGGAAGTCCACAATTTTCCCGATTCTTTTTTTTAACTACAGAAGCTAAAATTAAATATAAAAAAGTTAAACAAGTACAGCCCTATCAAATAAAAAATATTGACAGCTACTCCAACCTGCCGGATGTAACTGTTGTTGACAGTTTGAATATACTTTTAGAACTTTGCTCAAGTGCCAATGCATGTATTCACAAACATACCTTGTTTTACTGACTCTAATGTTATTGATATAACATGCATCACACTAATACAGAAGAATGCTAAATGCATCATGACATGCCACTGACTAAGAGAAATCTGGGTTTCAGAGATGTTAATGTAAAAAAAAAAGTGTCCTAAAGATAGATACATATTTATAGTATATACACATAATGTACTGCATTCTTTCATAGAAATCACATTATATATGTTATTCAGCCACATGCCTTTTTCCTTCAACAAAACATTGTGAATATAAAAAAGGTTTTTTAAAACAAAAATTGGGGACTTCCCTGGTGGTGCAGTGGTTAAAAATCTGCCTGCCAATGCAGGAGACACGGGTTCGATCCCTGGTCTGGGAAGATCCCACATGCTGTGGAGCAGCTAAGCCCATGAGCCACAACTACTGAGCCCAGGAGCCACAACTGCTGAGCCCGCATACCACAACTACTGAAGCCTGCATACTTAGAGCCTGTGCTCCGCAACGAAGACCCAACGCAGCCAAAAATGAATAAATTTATTTTCAAAAAAATTGGACCATTTCAACCAGACTAACATAAAAACTTTTAAAATGTCTGGTTTGTTCACCTATGTCAGTCTACCTTTAAAGAAGAAAACCTTCCCAAGGGATTTTACTGTGCAGCCAGGGTTGAGAAACACGGGAATAGATCGTTTCTCAAAGCCCTGACTAAGTCACTGTGAGGGTGCTTATTAAAAATTAAGGCATTTGATCAGTACTCAAATTTAATACATATCTCCGGGTATACAGCTAGGTTTGACTAGATGACCTTGTAGAGCTCCCTTCTTGGAGGCTGTCTTAGCTGTTTTTTCAGCAGTGAATTGCCAGAGACCCTGAGTTGGAGAATATGGGAAATTCTGTGGCAATATTGCATAGTTTTTTGTTCAGTTTTTTAAAAAAAAGGATCAATTAACTCATTTTTGAGTGGTGCTGCATACTTTGAGTGTGGACCTCTTACTATTTTTTCCCTTCATTTACGTAGTTTATTGATTTCTGTCGCTTTTCCCTGTATCTGCCTCTGTATTTTCATATTGTGTTTTTTAAAAAAATATATTTATGGTGCATTGGGTCTTTGTTGCTGCATGCGGGCTTTCTCTAGTTGCGGCGAACGGGGTCTACTCTTCGTTGAGGTGTGCAGGCTTCTCATTGCGGTGTCTTCTCTTGTTGCAGAGCACGGGCTATAGGCGTGTGGGCTTCAGTAGTTGTGGCACGTGGGCTCAGTAGTTGTGGTTCATGGGCTCTAGAGCGCAGGCTCAGTAGCTGTGACGCATGGGCATAGTTGCTCCGCAGCATGTGGGATCTTCCCAGACCAGGGCTCGAACCCGTGTCCCCTGCATTGGCAGGCGGATTCTTAACCACTGCCCCACCAGGGAAGCCCCCAGAGGTCTTCTTTAAGTAGAGATTATAACAGGAGGGTTGTGATGGTGCCTGGGATTTCTCCTTTTTCATTAAGCCCCCAGGTGATGTCTGATGTTCCTAGTCTGTAGACTACACTTCCTGTAGCAAGGATTATAGACTATGTTCTTCAACTGCAACTTTGTCTTAGTTTGAGTTTCCCTAGAAGTGGACCCTAAAGCAAAGATTCAGGAGCCAATGATTTACTTTGTTGGGGAAGGAAACATCAGTTGGGGAGTGAGGGCCAGCAGATTGTCAATAAAGGTGTATTATCAGGCTAACTACCCCTGTGGGCAACTGTAACTGAATGACCCTGGAGGAACTTTGAGAGCCATTGTCAAGCATATGTTTCATAGCCTTCTACTGGAAAAAGATCCCATCTGTGACTTTCATAGCTAGAGAGAAGTCAGGGCCTGGCTTAAAAGCGTCAAAGGACAGGCTGACATTCTTATTAGGTGCTAATGCAGCTGGTGATTTGAAGTTGAAGCCAATGCTCATTTATTGATTTTTTTTCTTAAATTTATTTTATTTATTTATTTATTTTTGGCTGCGTTGGGTCTTTGTTGGTGCGTGTGGGCTTTCTGTAGTTGCGACGAGTGGGGGCTACTCTTTGTTGCGGTGCACGGGCTTCTCATTGCAGTGGCTTCTCTTGTTGCGGAGCACGGGCTCTAGGCGTGTGGTCTCAGTAGTTGTGGTGCTTGGGCTTAGTTGCTCTGCGGCATGTGGGATCTTCCCAGACCAGGGCTCGAACCCATGTCCACTGCACTGGCAGGCGAATTCTTAACCACTGCGCCCCCAGGGAAGCCCCACATTTATTGATTTCTGAAAATCCTAGGGCCCTTAAAAATTATGCTAAATTTACTCTGAGCTCTGTAAATGGAACAACAAAGCCTGGATGACAGCACATCTGTTTACAACATGGTTTATTGAATATTTTAAGCCCACTGTTGAGATCTACTGCTCAGAAAAAAAGATTCCTTTCAAAATATTGCTGCTCATTGACAATGCACCTGGTCACCCAAGAGCTCTGATAAGAGATGTACAATGAGATTAATGCTGTTTTCATGCCTGCTAACACAACATCCATTCTGCAGCCCATGGATCAAGGAGTAATTTCAACTTTCAAGTCTTACTATTTATGAAACATATTTTGTAAGGCTGTAGTTTCCATAGTTAGTGATTCCTGTGGTGGATCTGAGCAAAGTGAATTGAAAACCATTTGGAAAGGATTCAACATTGTAAATGCCATTAAGACCAAGTTCACTGTTCTTTATTTAGCTTATTACTGCTTCAAGCACAGTGTTAACACTTCTCTAAGTGCTTACATCTTCCTGGATTCCTGTTTGTTTGTTAAGTCTTAAAAGAGGCAAGCAAAGAAAAGGATTTTAACATATTGTTGAGTTCCTATTATGTGCCAGGGAGTTTACGATGCAACCTCATTTTAACTCTCGTGTGATGGGTATCTTCCAAGTTGTAGGTGAGTAAACAAGTTCATAGAGGTTAAGTGACATAGGTCAAATAGCATGTAAGTGAATATCTAAGCCAGAATGAAAATCTAATCTGCATCATTCTGGCTATAAATGTGGTTTCGTACCATGCCATTTCCCAAAGTGTGTGTGTCTTTTGGTCCACCTAGTAACGGTACAAGTGATATGTAGATATGACAAGAATAGTAAAAATGTTACTGGAATAAAATATAAGACCTCTTTAGAGAGGCTTCCCAGATCTCCTGTTTTGTTTCAGCATCCTGTTCATTTCATATAGTACTCAACACAAAGTGTATTTAGATGTCAGATTTATTCTGTCAACTTTAAGCATCCTGTTCATTTCATATAGTACTCAACACAAAGTGTATTTAGATGTCAGATTTATTCTGTCAACTTTAAGCCATTTAAACTTTTGCTTAAAGAAGAATCCCAGGGACTTCCCTGGTGGCACAGTGGTTAAGAATCCGCTTGCCAATGCAGGCAATACAGGTTCAATCCCTGGTCTGGGAAGATCCCACGTGCTGTGGGGCAGCTAAGCCTGTGCACCACAACTACTGAAGCCCGCGCATCCTAGAGCCTGTGCGCTGCAACTACTGAGCCCATGCACCGCAACTACTGAGCCCACGTGCTTAGGGCCCATGCTCCACAACAGGAGAAGCCACTGCAATGAGAAGCCCGCACACTGCAACTAGAGAAAGCCTGCATGTGCCGCAACAAAGACCCAGCACAGCCAAAAATAAGTAAAAAATAAAAAACAAAACAAAACAAAACCCAGGAGTGGCTTCCAAATCTTGGCCAAACTGTTTACTCAGATTGCTTTTTTTTTTTTTTTAAATTTATTTATTTATTTTTGGCTGTGTTGGGTCTTCGTTTCTGTGCGAGGGCTTTCTCTAGTTGTGGCAAGCGGGGGCCACTCTTCATCGCGGTGCGCGGGTCTCTCACTGTCGCGGCCTCTCTTGTTGCGGAGCACAGGCTCCAGACGCGCAGGCTCAGTAGTTGTGGCTCACGGGCTTAGTTGCTCCGCGGCATGTGGGATCGTCCCAGACCGCATGTGGGATCTTCCCAGACCAGGGCTCAAACCCGTGTCCCCTGCATTAGCAGGCAGATTCTCAACCACTGCGCCACCAGGGAAGCCCTCAGATTGCTTTTTAAAATAAGTCTTCTTGGGGGCTTCCCTGGTGACGCAGTGGTTGAGAATCTGCCTGCTGATGAAGGGGACACGGGTTCGAGCCCTGGTCTGGGAAGATCCCACATGCCGCAGAGCAGCTAGGCCCGTGAGCCACAATTACTGAGCCTGCGCATCTGGAGCCTGTGCTCCGCAACAAGAGAGGCCACGATAGAGGCCCGTGCACCGCGATGAAGAGTGGCCCCCACTTGCCACAACTAGAGAGAGCCCTCGCACAGAAACGGAGACTCAACACAGCCATAAATAAATAAATAAATAAAAATTAAAAAAAAAGTCTTATTAATATATGTAAGATACATCTCAATATTTTGTTGGTTTTAACAAAGTATAACTAGTGATTACTATAGCTTTTTCTCTCTCTAGGAAAATATGTGATATAAGTCTCCTAAAGCTACAAACATCAGCTTTTAACTGTATTTTTAGATCCTTTCCACATTATTTACTGTTGGAATTAAAGTAGTTAAGAATTTTTTTTATTTATTTTTTTTGGCTGCGCCGCATGGCTTGTGGGATCTTAGTTCCCCAGCCAGGATTGAACGTGGGCCCTCGGCAGTGAAAGCACTGACTCCTAACCACTGGACCACCAGGGGATTTCCCAGTTAAGAATTTTTTAATAGATTGACTCACAATTTTGAGTAATGTAAAATCTTAAATTGTGTTGTTGCATGCACTCAGTGATTTGGAAGCACACTCATACAAGTGCAAAAAACATTTTAAAGTGATGGCATCACAAACTTTGTGCAGACTTAGACAGGTGAATTATTAGTGATGAAACTAAATTGTCGAATTTGGCAGGGATTTAATGTTCAACAGCCAATTTAAGTCACGTTAGTTTTCTGAGAATGTTTTGTAACCAGCTTAATCTGATGGGCTTATGAGAGTATAGCTCTGTCAAAAATCATGTTCCGTAGGGATCATATTGAATTTCTTTTATTAGCTGACAATACCTGCCCTTAAAATTGTCCAAATCAAATTTCTTTTCCATGCTTTATGGTACAGAATTATTGGTGCCAGTGGAGTATTCGTCAGTGTGACAGAGAAAATGCATAGTTTTAGAAAAAATTTGGTTCTTACCTGTATATTCCTAAATATTAAGTCATTGCTACCAAGAGATACGACTCTCTTAGAAATCTGTAAGACAGGATGGTGATTGTCATTGGGTTATCCATATGAATTGATTGTTTAGTGGTTGTATAAATTTTGCTTAGCTGATAATTTCACTCATTTTTTGGAGGTTGTCTAAGTCCATCAGATCATCTGAAAGCAGCATAACACCTGGACATTCACATAGGTAACTTGCTGTAGAAATGCTCTCATTGATTTCATGAGATCAGAAGTATCTGCGTGAAGACTGCTTCTCTTGTGTAAATCTATTTTTTTTTTTTTTATTATTTTATTGATTGATTGATTGATTGCTATGTTGGGTCTTCGTTTCTGTGCCAGGGCTTTCTCCAGCTGCGGCAAGCGGGGGCCACTCTTGATCGCGGTGCGCGGGCCTCTCACTATCGTGGCCTGTCTTGTTGCGGAGCACAGGCTCCAGACACGCAAGCTCAGCAGTTGTGGCTAACGCGCCCAGTCGCTCCGCGGCATGTGGGATCCTCCCAGACCAAGGCTCGAACCCGTGTGCCCGGCATTAGCAGGCAGATTCTCAACCACTGCGCCACCAGGGAAGCCCAATCTTGTGTAAATCTAGTCAAACATTTTCTGTGACTTCCTTTTTACGTGAAGATCCATATGGTAAATTCCTCTTAGGTTTAGTACCTTGGAAATATTTTCTCCAACAAACTTGCATATTTCTTGTTATCAAATACAGGAACAAAACTTAGCTTGGGACATTTTATTTTATTTTTTTTATTTCTTTTTTTTTGGAGTTTTTAAAAATTAATTTATTTTTGGCTGCATTGGGTCTTTGTTGCTGCGTGCGGGCTTTCTCTAGTTGCGGCGAGTGGGGGCTACTCTTTGTTGCGGTGGGCGGGCTTGTCATTGTGATGGCTTGTTGTGGAGCACGGGCTCTAGGCATGTGGGCTTCAATAGTTGTGGCACATGGGCTTAGTTGCTCCGCGGCATGTGGGATCTTCCTGGACCAGGGCTCGAACCCGTGTCCCCTGCGTTGGCAGGTGGATTCTTAACCACTGTGCCACCAGGAAAGTCCAGCTTGGGACATTTTAAGTTGTTGCTTCAATTGTCATTAACCATAGACAAAATTCGTGGTCTGTGTTAATTAATTGCCCATAATTCCTATGCGTATCTGTGATCTTACAAGTAATGTCTGGTTTGATAGCCTTTTTTTTTTTTTTTTAAATAAATCTTAGTGTGGTTTCATTGGGGTTTTTTTTTTTTTTTAAAGCTATATTGAGACACTATAGTGCGCCCTCCCCCCTTCTTCCAACTTCTTGTACTTGGGCAACAGCAGGGTCATGTGAGCTGTTTGGCCAGTGAAATGTGAGCAGAAATTGTATGTGTAACTGTGTACACGTAAGTCCCTTACATACGAACTTGTTCTGTTCCGAGAGCGCGTTTGTAAGTCCAATTTGTTACTAAGCCCAACAAAGTTAGCCTAGGCACCCAACTAACACAATTTGCTGTATAGTACTGTACTGTAGTAGGTTTATAATACTTTTCACAGAAATAATATATAAAACAAACAGTACCTTGAAGAGCACAGTAGTGCAGTACAACAGCTGGCATACAAGGGCTGGCATCGAGTGAACAGGCAAGAAGAGTTACTGACTGGAGGAGGGAGAGGAGGTGGGAGATGGTAGAGCTGAAGGATCATCAGCAATAGGAGACAGAGGGCAAGCTGCAATTTCACTCACACCTGACGTTGATGGCACAGGTTCTGGTTCCTTGATGGATTCAATTCTACCTGCCCTCTTGAAAAAACGATCCAGTCATGTCTGGGTAGTAGCTCTTTTTTTCTCGTCGTAAATGACACGGTAGGACTGGATTGCAATCTGAACGGCTGCTGCAGTACCGTTCTACGTTTGGGTCCTGTGCCTCAAAAAACTAAAAGTGCCTCCTCAAGTAAAATCTCCTTGCCATTTCCCACATTGTGAGTCTCTTTGATTCTTCAGTTACTACTTCTTTTGTCTCTCTTCGTCCTTTCTGTGGGTCTCCGATTCCATCAGGTCTTCATTAGTAAGCTCCTCATGTTGCACGCAAGGAGTTCAGTGAAGTCATCCTCTTGCAGATCTAGCTTGAAATAAAGACACTATACTATTGTACTCTATACAGTACTGTAAAGTACACAAAAGCACAACCACTTGTAAAGGTTGCATGCACGTGGCAGTGTACTTCAGAAAGGTGAACTGACTTAGGTGATTGGACATGCTAACGCATGTTCGTATCTTTGAAAGTTCACAACTTGAAGGTTCGTATGTAGGGGACTTAACAGAGACAGTGACCAACCCTTTCCTGATTCTTCTGTTTCTTCCCTTGCTTCCTTGACTAGAGAAGCCTCAAGTACCGAACTGTACAGCCCCAAGATGGTGAACTCTCACAAACATTTGAGTGAGAAAGAAACCTTTGTTGTGTCAAGGCTCTGAAATTTGGTGAATAATTTGGTTCCCAAGCTCACCTGTCCTATCCTTTGGGAATACAGAATTATCAATCACAATTCAGAAAAGGTTGAAAACGTGTTTACTGTTTCTTGTACTTTCAATTGTGAGATATTAAGTAGATTACATCCAGGCCTCTCTGCTTTCCAGAATCTTAGGGGAGGCAGAGCTGTCTCAAAATTATATGCCAGCTTTTCTAAAGATCATCCTTTGGCTGGTATGTTAAATATGTGCATGCTATATGAAGGATATTTTGCTTTCATGGCATGCCTCAATATGAATGAATCATTAAAGGGCATAACACTTCCCCCTTCTGTGCACACTAAGTCTCTGGTGGATTTCCTTCTTTTCATTCCTTAATTTCTAAACCGTATCTCTTCAGAACTAAGTATTGAGATTTTAAGGGAGATATTCATCACATTAAGCTCTCTGGCCAGCCTGAGCTCTTTCATCTTAAGCCTTTTAGTTCTCCCTTTGGTCCTCAATCTAGTTATTCTCTACTGTTGCTGGCACAAGTCTGGTTTTCTGCTTTTTATTCATTTGGGAACTCCCCCACCCCCCTACCCCAACCCATGCAAACATCAGGTTTTCCTTTGCTGCTGTACTTATCTTCCCCACTTTTGACCCAGAAAACACAAATATTTTTTCTGTGTATGGTACAAGAGACATTCACCTTCATACATCCCAGCTTTCAGTGTTTGGAAATGTTCCCAAAATTTAAACTTTTGACACTGGGGCATTCCCTGGTGGTCCAGTGGTTAGGCCTCCACGCTTTCACTGCAGGGGGTGCGGGGTTGATCCCTGGTCGGAGATCCCGCATGTGGTGCGGTGCGACCGAAAGAAAACAAAAAACAAGTTTTTTCTTCAGCAACTGGGAAAATACTTCAAGATATTTGTTCTCTTCCTTTTGCTGTTCTCTTCTAGTGCAGAATGGCTTTCTGTGACGGTGATTCTTTTCTCTTTATTATAGTATTATCCTTATTTGAGGTTTTTAGTTATTTTGTAAAGTGTCTCTAAGATAATAGTCATGTGATAAAGTGAAAAACTCAGTGTGAGGGGAAAATGGTGGTGTTATATTGAAAAGTACAGTTTTTACACTTCTATTTTAACAATAGATCTTTCTCTTTTGAAGAAGTACTCTCATTTAATATAAATACTAATATATCTTGGGGGAGGGGTAAAGACTTCTCTATATGTCAGTCCAGATGTATGCATATAAAATATATTCTGGGGCTTCCCTGGTGGCGCAATGGTTAAGAATCTGCCTGCCAATGCAGGGGACACGGGTTTGATCCCTGGTCCCAGAAGATCCCACATGCTGCAGAGTAGCTAAGCCCATGTGCCACAACTATGGAGCCTGTGCTCTACAGCCTGCGAGCCACAACTACTGAAGCATGTGCACTCTAGGGCCCGCGTGCTGCAACTGCTGAGCCCGTGTGCTGCAACTGCGGAAGCACGCACGCCTAGAGCCTGTGCTCCACAATAAGAGAAGCCACTGCAATGAGGAGCCTGTGCACCACAACGAAGAGTAGCCCCTGCTCAACACAACTAGAGAAAGCCCGCGGACAGCAATGAAGACCCAATGCAAACAATACACACACACACACACACACCCCCCCACACACGTACGTATGTATGTATGTATGTACTGGGACTTCCCTGGTGGCACACTGGATAAGACTCTGCACTCCCAACGCAGGGGGCCTGGGTTTGATCCCTGGTCAGGGAACTAAATCCCACATGCATGCCACAACTAAGGAGCCCACATGCTGCAACTGTGGAGCTCGTGAGTCGCAACTAAGGAGCCTGCCTGCTGCAACTAAGACGTGGTGTAACCAAATAAATAAATAAATATTAAAAGAAATATTGTAACAAATTCAATAAAGACTTTAAAAATGGTCCCCATCCAAAAGAAATTAAAAAATATATATATATTCTGATAGATCCCAAACTAACAATTTCAAACAACCATGCCTGATAACTAATAATTGGTCTAGAAAGATTTTTACTGAGGTGATTTTTATCATTTCAACAAGGTGATTTTTATCATTTCAACAAGGTGAATTTTACAGAGAGTTCTACAATTTACAGAGGTACCTTGGTTTTTTCCCCCTGGCTTTTCCCATGATAGTTCTGCATCACCCCTGAGATAACTTTGCATTGTTTCCATTTGACATAATGATTTGGGAAGCTTGCCTTCATGCAAGCCAGAAATAAATTTATTGTCTTAAGTTTCTTCTCATGTTGGGTCTTTGGAAGAGTTTCTTTTCAACATTTCCTACTTAACTGAAGATTTTATCAATACTATCATCATCATGTCTGTCATCTGGATTACTTTTCATTGAGAAGGGGGGACTACAGAGTTTGGGACAGAGCTACTTAGTTCATCTTCATCGTGTGTGTGTGAGAAAATACACATAACAAAATTTACCACGTTGATCATTTTTTTAAAACAGTGATACATATTTTTTAAAAATTATTTATTTATTTGGCTGCGTCAGATGTTGGCTGTGTTATGCGGGATCTTTGTTGCGGCATGTGAAATCTAGTTCACTGACCAGGGATTGAACCCTGGTCCCCCTGCATTGGGAGCTCAGAGTCTTTTTTTTTTTTTTTCCCTAATTTATTTTAATTTATTTATTTATTTTAGCTGTGTTGTGTCTTCGTTTCATGCGAGGGCTTTCTCTAGTTGCGGCAAGCGGGGGCCACTCTTCATCGCGGTGCGCGGGCCTCTCACTATCGCGGCCCCTCCCGTTGCGGGGCACAGGCTCCAGACGCGCAGGCTCAGTAATTGTGACTCACGGGCCCAGTTGCTCCGCGGCATGTGGGATCTTCCCAGACCAGGGCTCGAACCCGTGTCCCCTGCATTAGCAGGCAGACTCTCAACCACTGCGCCACCAGGGAAGCCCAGCTCAGAGTCTTAACCACTGGAGCACCAGGGAAGTCCCACCACGTTGATCATTTTTTAGTGTATAGTTAAATGGTGTTAAATACATTCACATTTTTGTGAAGCCATTACCATCCATCCCCATGATTCTTTCCATCTTGTAAAACCGAAACTGTATCCATTAAACAGTAACTTCCCATTGTCCCCTTAGCACCTGGAAACTAACATTATACTTTCTTTATGACTTATTTAAGTATCTCATATAAGTGGAATCATGCAATGCTTGTGTTTTTGTGACTGGTTTCTTTCACTTAGTATAATGTCCTTACGGTTCGTCTATGTCGTAGCATATTGCAGAATTTCCTTTTTAATATTCCATTGCATGTATATACCTACCTTTTGCTTATCTCTTCACCCGCCAGTGGACACTTGATTGCGTCCATGTTGTAGCTGTCATGAATAATGCTGCTATGAAAATATCCAGATATATCTGTTCAAGATCCTGCTTTCAGTTCTTTTTGGTATATACTCAGAAGTGGAATTGCTGGGTCATATGGTAATTCTGTTTTCAGAATTTTTCAGGGAACTACCATACTGGTTTACGCAGCAAATGTACCATTTTACATGCCCACCAACAGGGCATGGGGTCCAATTTCTCCACATTCTTGCCATCACCTGTTTTCTGGTTTCTTGATAGTGGCCATCCTAATGAGTGTGAAGTGGTAGATGATCTTAGTCTTTTAAATAAAGGATAGAGCTAGATTTTTTTCCCCCTTGATTGTCTTGCTCTAAATGCACCCTAGGAGGCTCTTGATTGGGAATCAAATCTGGTTATTATTTAAAGTGGCACTTTTGTATTCTCTGTAGATTGCTTTGATGGGCTTATTTCCTACCCTCTCCTTTTTTTTTTTTTTTTTTTTTAAACATCAACCAGCCACTTTTCCATATGAAAGACAAGTTATAACCCTTCACATTCTTTGTGCCTTTTCTTGATAATGTATAGCAGATGAATTGGTAAGCCTTCTAGACTACAGTATACCCAGTTCTCAGAATATCCCCAAATGCCTTGACTTTTGTGGTATGAAAGAGTTTTGGTCTTCTTTAGTCATTTCATGTACAGAATTCAAGATCAGATCGTATAATACTAGATACTTCGTAAGTCCCTAAGATGCCATAGTCTTGTTAATTGGGTATATTATTTGAATGTACTATAGGCATTTAACTGAAGTTTGATAACATAGGACACCTATACTAAATTCCCCTTTATGTATTTAATGAACAGAATTCATCAGGATGATTCTTTGGGTCTCAGAAACTTCTTTAGGGACAGATATAGCTAAATTTTCTACAAAATAAAATGGGCTGCAGAAAAAGGGCATATTGAAATTGCTGAGAAGGGACTATAGAATCTCTTGTTCTATCTGGGGGGGGATCCTTAAATAGGTTTCATTTATCTGTGATATAGTCAGGCCCACCAAAATATATTTCTCAGTCTCTATTAACATAGTTCAGTTTGCATTCTTCATTCTTTCATCAAATGTTTGTGTGCCATTTATATCATTAGATACTGTGCTTTTCTGGGAATAGAGAGATAAAGACACAGTTAATGCCCTTTTAGGACGGTAGTATTTGATGGGAAGAAAAACACTGATCCTCAACACAGAGAAAGGAGTATGAACATGGGTTGGAGAGCACAGTAAGGCTTTGCAGAATAAGAACTTGATCCAGAGGAATGAATAGTGTCCTAGACAAAGAGGAAAGGTCATGGGTCAACTGATCAATCTTTACATAAAGCAAACCCAAGACCTCTCCAGAACCTTGAGTGACAGAACCTTTTTAAGGCAGTGTTTGATTCTGTGGCCCTTTTCTGTCCTTGGGGTGTTTGCCGTTAGTGTTTCTGGACTTAAGAATTTGTTTCTGTGAGCACACTACTTGGAAAGTTAGTTGAATGTGGTGGTTAAGAGGGAGCTCAGGCACTTAAGTTAGATTGTCTGGGTTCGAATTCTGGTTTTACCACTTAATAGCTGTGTGACTTTAGGCATGTTACTTTTTCAGTTTTTTGTCTTTAAAGTCAGAATTAATGTGTTCTGACAGCCGGCAGACATTTTTTTCCATGTTCAGAGAAATTATGGTTATGACCCTGTATACTCTGGTAAGAGGTACATGAGTCCTATCATCCAGTGTAGAGCCCGCTTGTTTTCCTGTGACTGATTCTGAACAGTTTGCCTCCATCCTGAGTCTGGCTCTTACTAGAAACTGTAGGCCCCCCTTTAGATTTTGTACTCTGTCTTTATAAAATTAAGACTATTGGACCTCAGCAGAGACCTGTTGTACCATCTGGCAGGGACAGTCTTGGGAGAATCAAGTTTACTGGGATGTTGTTTACTGTTAGTGGCATGGGAGCATCTGCTCTCTACTAGGCATTGGCAGTTAAGGTTTTTGAAGATAATGTTCTGGGAGGTTAACTTGTAGGGGGAAGAAGATGTAAGAAGGAATAAACCACATTTTAATGTATTAAGCGTGTATGTCTGTTGTCATTGAAATCATTTATCTTGCATCTATTCTTATAAAAGCAAACGAAAGGATCCCCATACAGATGAATTCAAATGTTCAAATCTGAGATAATATGATTAAATCAAAGCATGACTGTGGAGTCAGAGTGCCTGTTGTAATCCACTGAATTTGTGATTTTGAGCAAGTTTCACCCTCACAGTTTTTAGTTTCCTTTTATAAAATGGGGATAATACTGGTACCTACCTCAAAGGTCTGTTCAGATTCAGTGCATTCAGATTCAGTGTCTGTTCCCGTGCAAAGCATTTGGAACAGTGCCTACCGTGAGGTGTTTTATTTGTGAATGAGTTTATCGAAGCAATGTGTAAATAGTTCAAAGAGCAAAAACCAAGAACTAAAGCTAAATTAAAGTTGGAGTGCAAAACATTTGACTCTCCTGGCAGGATAGTCAGTAACAAAACGAAGCAAGCTGGTTTAATGTAATGGATGTCTAACTAGGCTATTATCACTCAATGAAGGAGAAATGACCTGGAACGAAACAAGCTTAATATTTGGTTAAGATGTCCTTTGAGTTGTGAGGATTATATGTTTCAGAGTTTCTGTAACAGTGGTGATTTTCAGTCAGCTACCTGTTGTCCCCAAACTATCAAGAGTCCCAGAAATTATATTTTATTGCCCAAAACTCATGTACCAAACTGCGCATCCACAAGTAGTGATTTGACCATGAGTTGCAGTTCTCTGGTTCATAAATTGTGATCATATCTGCTGCAGATAGATTTGACAGCCTTCCGCCATCTGAGAAATGCTGAGATTGCATTGATAAAATAGTTGCTGCAATAATGATTTCATGAAATACTAGTGTTTGAGAAGGTTATGTGAATATAACTGGTGTTAGTCCTCTGCTGATGGAGGTTTTAAGGGTGTGGCTGGTCTAGAGTTTTGGATAAATTAGGGTTTTCACATACTTTTGGGGTATATTATAGTTAGGATTGTGTTTCTGTTGCTGGTGTTAAAAAAAGGATAAGGATGACACCAGTGTTAGGAGAATTTCTTTATAGTCATAATTTGTACAGATTGGTACAAAGCACTGGTTGTAGAACTTTTAGCTCTTTTCTCTTCTGCTTCAGGCTACTACTATCCCTTAATCTAGTTCCTTCAGGAATGAAGAAATTCTGAAGATAAAGGGCTATGAGGAATAGTTTGGCTTTTAAAAGTAACTACTACAACTCCGTGTAATAAAAAGGCAGATAACTCAAAAATTGTCATAACATCTGAATGGTATTTTCCAGAGAGCATACACAAATGGCCAGTTAGCATATGAAAAGATGCTCAACATCATTAGCCGTCAAGGAAATGCGAATCAAAATCAGAGATAACCACTTCACGCCCACTAGGATGATTATTAAAAAAAAAACAAAAAGGAAACGTGTTGGTGAGAGTATGGAGGAATTAGAATCCTCCTCTATTGCTGGTGGAATGTAAAAATGGTGCAGCCCCTGTTAAAAAGTTCAACAGCTCCTTCCTGAGAAAGTTATCATATGACCCCACAGTTCCACTTCCTAAGTATATATTCAGGAGATTTGAATGCATACTTACATGAATGTTCATAGTAGCATTTTTCGTAATAGCCAAAAAGTGGAAAGTCAACTCAAATGTCCATTAACTGATGAATGGATAAGTAAAATGTGGTTAACACTTATATACATTCAGTAAATGAAGTATCGATAGATGTTGCACTATGGCTGAACCTTGAAACATGCTAAGTGAAAGAAGCCAGTTACAGAAGACAACATACTATATAGTTCCATTTATATGAAATGTCCAAATAGGTAAATCCATAGAGATGGAAAGTGGATTGGTAGTTGCCTAGGGCTGAGGGATTTGGGGATAAATGGGGAATGACTGCTAATGTGTATGGAGCTTTTCTTTTTCGAATGATGAAAAATCGATTATAGTAATGGTTGCGCAAATTCTGTGAGTATACTAACAACCATTGAATTGTATGCTTTAAATAGGTGAGTTGTATGTGCATTATAGAGCAGTAAAGCTGTTATTTAATAATAACAGATAACTGCTACTTTTCTATTTGTACCACAGTCTTTTGTGCATTGTTTCGTGGCTTTTTCAACGAAGGGAATTATATACTTAATTGAAGCTGCGATAGTAGAATATCATTGAGTATTTAAAATATATTTCTCCCCTCACATTGTAAAACTATTATATGATCATTGCTGAAAATTTCTAGAGCACAGAAAAATGAAAAAAATCTGTCATCTGGAATAGTACCCAGAGACATACCATTGTTAAACTTTTAGTGGTATTAGATATTGGGTAAAGTTTTTCCATATGTAATGTTGCAGAGCTCTACAATTTAAAAGAATTATGGTCTTTTTTTGGTGTAGCTAGGTTACTTTTTAAATTGTTTTGTTGTTGGAACAACTTAGATGAATTACTGGTTCACTTCTGAGGCATGTTTAATTTGTTGTTAGTTTTTGAGAACTAGTATGGCAGTGAGCTTGAAATGATACCCTCTTTACTCCACTGCCACTAAATTTAGCCTTTTTTTCATGGCTGTGGTTAGAAAAAAAAATGGATGTTTCAAATGAATGTGCTCAGGCTCCCACAGATGGTCTTATATATGCCTTAATATTTTTTTAATGCTTCAGAATTGCATTAAATTCAGCTGTATTGAGGTAAAATTTATAATACACTACTTATACACATAAAATTCATTGTTTTTTTAAAAATTTATTTTTGGCTGAGTTGGGTCTTCATTGCTGCGTGTGGGCTTTCTCTAGTTGCGGCGAGCGGGGCCTACTCCTCGTTGCAGTGCGTGGGCTTCTCATTGCGGTGGTCTCTCTTGTTGCAGAGCACAGGCTCTAGGTGCGTGGGCTTCAGTAGTTGTGGCTCACGGTCTCTAGAGCGCAGGCTCCGTAGTTGTGGCGTGCGTGCTTAGTCGCTCCATGGCATGTGGGATCCTCCTGGACCAGGGCTCGAACCCACGTTCCCTGCATTGGCAGGCGGATTCTTAACCACTGCGCCACCAGTGAAGTACCAATTTCATTGTTTTGATAAATGTATTCAGTTGTGTAACCACCACGGTAGAACAATTCTGTTACCCCCCAAATTTCCCTTGTACTCCTTTGCTCACAAGCCTCTCACTTCACCCCCATATCTTGGTAACCACTTACTTGCTTTCTGCCTTTATAGTTTTGCATTTTCTATAACTTGATTTAAATGGAATTATTGTCCTTTTTGGTCTGGCTTTTTTCCTTTTTTTTTTTTTTTTAAATGTCTTTATGGGAGTATAATTGCTTTACAATGTTGTGTTAGTTTCTGTTGTACAATAAAGTGAATCAGCTATAAGTATACATATGTCCCCATATCCCCTCACTCTTGAGCCTCCCTCCCTGGTTTGGCTTTTTTCAGTTAGCATCATGTTGTTTGAAATTCATCCATGTTGTTACTTGCATCAGTATTTCATTCTTTTTTATTCTTGAGTAGTATTCCATTGTATGGATGGACATTTGGGTTGTTTTCACCTTTTGGCTATTATGAATAAAGTTGCTGTGGACATGTATGTAAAAAAGTCTTTGTGAAGATATATATTCGTATCTCTTGGGTGATACCTAGGAGTGGGCTTGCTTAGTCTTACAGTGTTGAACTCTAAGAAACTACTGAATTGTTTTCTAAAGATCATACCATCTTAATATTTCTATTTAACTTCTATTTTTAAAAAAATATTTATTTATTTATTTGGCTGGGTCAGGTCTTGGTTGCAGAATGCGGGATCTTCATTGCGGCATGTGGGATCTTTTGTTGCGGCACGTGGGCTCTTTGTTGCGGCACACTTGCTTTTCTTTAGTTGTGGTGCGTGGGCTCAGTAGTTGTGGCATGTAGGTTCTCTAGTTGTGGCTTGCCGGCTCAGTAGTTGTGGCACTCGGGCTTAGTTGCCCCCGCAGCATGTGGGATCTTAGTTCCCCGACCAGGGGCTGAACCTGAGTCCCCTGCATTGGAAGGTGGATTCTTAACCACTGCACCACCAGGGAACTCCCCCCACTATGTAACTTCTTGATATTCCTGAAGGGCTAATTTTTGGAAACATATCATTTCCTGGGATTACACATAATTTATCATATCATTAAGCAGTGTTTCATAAAGTCACCATCTGCATCGTACTTTAAGGTATGCTTATGCTTAGAATGTATGCTAAGGGTGCTTGTTAAAACGCAGATCCTTGGGTCTCATCACCAAAAATTCTGACTTAGTAAAAGTTGGAGAGCCACGTGCTAATATGGCATTTAGTTTTTTCTAAAAGCATAGTTTTCATTAATATATTTATTCAGTTAGTGTTTATTGAGCTGTTTTTGGCTCTTCCTTTGCGTTCACGTGCGTTTTATTAACTATTTTTTCCTGTACTTGGGATCTCCCAAGGTTTATCTGGGCCCCTTTCTTTGCTCGCCACCTAGTGGTGACAAATGAGAACCATACAAAACTTTGCTGATGAATGAATTCATAGGAGGCGGACAGTGCCCTTCTAAAGGAGGAAGGATTGCAAATACCCAGAGATAAGTTTGTGTTTGTGACTAACCAGATGCTCAGTATATGTTTGCTATATGAATGAATTCCCTTTTCTCCAGTGACTACTTTTTGGGGAAGTTCAGTTTATTTGTATTTAATTGGGGAATAATTTGTTTGAGAGAAAATGTATTTTAGAGCCTGTAAATTTAAAACTTTTGTTTTAAACTGCTAGCTGAATTATTTTTACTGGGAAACGGATAGGTGTGCACTCCTAGTTCTCTTAATATGGGAGAGATGCTTCCAAGCCATACTGAATTATACTTGATACTGTATGAAGCCATTTTGGTTCCATACAATTTATATTCTAGATCCTGTTTTTTCTGGGCTCTTAATTTACTTTATCTTTTACATGGTTTTAGTTTTTTACTCATACTAGTTTTGATGATTGTGAAGTTATTTTGTTAAAAAATTTGTTTTTTGTTTTACATTAGCTTGACAGAAAAAGATCTACTGTGATAGGGATGTTTCAACAAAACATAGTTTGTATGGTCTCATTTTACTTTTCACTTATAGAAATGGTGGAATCAATGAAGAAAGTAGCAGGGATGGATGTGGAGTTGACAGTTGAAGAAAGAAATCTCCTATCTGTTGCATATAAAAATGTGATTGGAGCTAGAAGAGCTTCCTGGAGAATAATCAGCAGCATTGAACAGAAAGAAGAAAACAAGGGAGGAGAAGACAAACTAAAAATGATTCGGGAATATCGGCAAATGGTGAGATTGTCATATCCTAGACAAGTTTAAAGAATGATGTCTTAGGTGGTGGACTGTTTAGAACATAGCCTAGTACACACATTGTTGTATACCTGTGTAATGTATATTTTACATTTTAATGGATTTACATCTTTCACTCACCTGGATTGGGAATTACAGGCTATACAGTATTTCGGGACGGAGGAGAAGAACTTTTTTTTCTTGGAAGCTGCAGAGAGTAGTGTTGAGCACCACACAAGTAAAGAACTAATTTAATCTTTGTTTTTATTGTGGTAACTACAAAATACTTCATTGAGTGACTTGAAATTACCATTCAGGACAATTTAACAAATATTTGTGTGCCTATTATATGCCACACCAGTTGCTAGGTGTTATGTGCAAAGTTGAGACAGTTACAGTTAATATCTTTATGGAAGATCAGTCTAGTCATTGTTTTTTTAATAGACTAGAAAGTATCAGAGGGCATTGGACATTATTTCATAAAGTTATTGTTTCACATATTACATGTGGGTATATACAGATATGTAATGTTTTTATTGTGGGTTTTGGTCAAGAAAGTTTGATCTAGTTCTCAACCAGAGGCGACTTTGCTCCTCAGAGGACATTTGGCAATGTCTAGAGACATTTTTGGTTGTCACAACTTGACAGTTCTGCTGGTATTTTAGTGGGTAGAAATGGGGATACTGCTGAGCATCCTGTTATGCATAGAATAGCCCCCCACTGTTGAGAAACTGATTCTAAACACACTCTTAAGAGTACAGTGAGGGAAATAACAGAAGCAGTCACAAAGTTAGCATGGGGAGTAGTCAACTTGGTAGGGGGAGGGAAAAGGGAAACGTTTATTGACTAACACGGGGAGATATTTGTAATATATATAATTGTGTAAGATACTGTATTTAATCTTTAAATGACCGTGTAAAGGGTAGGTATTACTCCAGTTCATAGATGGGAAAACAGGTGTTCTGAGTGATTAAGTAACATACCTGGGGTTACAGAGAAGGTGGTTAGCTGGTACCAGTGTGACCATTACTTTCAAATATGTTGAAACAAACAATATGGATTGTCGGTAGACAAGTTTGGTGTCTCAGAGGGATGAGGAAATGAGAAAGTGCTAAAGCGGTAAGTCTGTGAATTAGATTGTGGGATTTTGGATAAGTAGGAAAGGAAACAGGAAACAAAGAGAGGAACTGATAAATTGGGAGAAGATGAAAGAGTCAAGAGGCTGGCATTTAAGACTTCCAGGATAGAACAGCATAGTTAGGAGTATGGACAAGTGAAGGTCATGGAGTTGAGATGAAGGAACTGTGTTGAAAGGAACATGATAATACCTTGGTGTGTGATACCCGGAATTGGAGAGGTAAGCTGTAGATACTCAGTGAATGTGGGTGAAGAGCCTGCGGAGATCTACTGATAACAGAAATTGAGAAATTAAAACATAGTGGATGAGCTTCCAAGGAGGAAGGGTTTGGAGTATTAGGAGAGCAGTCATACTGAGTCAGTGAGGAGTTAAAGAGATTCAGAAATCATCCTTCTCTTAGAGCAGTCTATCTTTACTTGAAAAGCCATAAAGAAGGTAGTTCATTCAGGAGAGAGCTGGTTTTACTTAGAATCAGAATGAGATTATAGGAGAAGAGAGAGTGGGCGAATTATTTACAGTGGGAAGGAGGAGATTCCAGAGGGCATGAAATGAATTTGGAAAGGTTGAACAATGTCACTGTAGTAATAGAAAATGGAAAGCAGACTGTGTATATATGTTTAGGAGTAGTTTGCGTTTTTGGCATGATAAACGAATTGGGACGAGTGGCAATATTTCCTTTAGTTTACAGATTTTTGGTGTTGTAACTGGCTATGGATCTACCACTCAGGTGGTTGGCTGTTGAGCATAGTAGTGGTTAGAAATGTGAGCCTTGGAAGCAGAATACCTTGGTTTGAATTTTTATTCCATCCCTTACAAACTGTGACTCCAACCATGCAACCTTACCTGGGTTCAAGTTCTCACTCTGCCTCTGAGTTCTTTAAGTTAGTGATCTTTGGGCAAATATAGTAATCTTTGTTTTCCCATGTAAGTGGAGATAATAGTTGCTACCTCATTAAAGAAGCTACTTAATATAAATGTGCTGCACTTAGTAAGTAGTAATCACTGTTAGTTCTGTAGCTGAACCGTGAGGGTTTTTTTAAGCACTTAAGTAATGGCACATAGGAAGAAAGACTTTCCATAAACCGGAGACAGCTTTTCTCTGCTTTTGTGTCAAGAGAGGGAAGGGCGGTTTGGAGAAGGGTATGCATGTTCTCTTCTCCAAAACAAGAGATAGAATGTGATAATTTATATATAATTTCTTAAACAATTTTTCTGACTTTTTTTTCAGGTTGAGACTGAGCTAAAGTTAATCTGTTGTGACATTCTGGATGTACTGGACAAACACCTCATTCCAGCAGCTAACACTGGCGAGTCCAAGGTTTTCTATTATAAAATGTAGGTTCTATACTAGAAGGGAAAATGTCAGATTAAATGTTGGCTCTCTTAGAATCATCACTTTTTTATGTAGGTTTACAACATTTTATTTAATGTTGGAAAGATAGTTACGGGAGGAGTGAGTCTCAAGAATTAAATTAATTTTTGAATACTCATTTGCAGATTCACTGCTAAGAAGAATCAATATTACTGCATTTAAGGTGGTCAGACTATTACTGTAAAAATGTACTAGGTTTCGCTTTACCTGTTTATATTCATTTGCTTGTGTGGGGCTGCCCCCCTAGCTACAAGCAGTGCATTACACAGTTCAGTCTTAACAATTTATATGGAAGTTTTATTTCATGATTAACAAACTGTTGTGCCATTCTTTGGAACCACTTTTTATATTTAATTCTTGTCTATCAAGTGACAAATTTGTTGATTTTTGAGACTTCTCAGTTAATTTCTCTAGGATTTTGCTTATGTTTGGCAATGTGAAATCTCTGAGGAGGAAAACTAAATAGATGAGTCAGTCATTCCTGAAAGAGACTTTTTGAAATTGTTGAAGTATACCTGTTTCATGTTTTTGTCACATACTTGATCTTATGTAATAGAAAATTTTTAACAACTTATTTAAAAAGCATTATTCCTAATTCTGTTCTTTTATTTTTGTTTTGTTTTAGGAAAGGGGACTACCACAGGTATCTGGCTGAATTTGCCACAGGAAATGACAGGAAGGAAGCTGCGGAGAACAGCCTAGTGGCTTATAAAGCTGCTAGTGATATTGCAATGACAGAACTTCCACCAACACATCCCATTCGCTTAGGTCTTGCTCTCAATTTCTCCGTATTCTACTATGAAATTCTTAATTCCCCTGACCGTGCCTGCAGGTAGGTCATGAAAGAGAACAAACGCTCTCACTATGAAAGTAAAAAAGGTTACAAAGGAGAACAGCTACTTGTTTTTTGTCTTGTTCCTTGGGACTGCCTTCGTTGGCTTGGCCCTGTAATAAAGAATTATTTTGGCTTTTAATGCAGCTGTTTTGGATGATATGAAGACAGACCTATCTCATTTCACTAGGATAGCAGTTAGGATAATTATGTTGATGGGGAAAAATTTGATTGGTAGATTGAAAAGAATCTTGTTACAGAGTAAGAGGAAGGAATGAGGAATTTTCATAATAGAATTATCTTCATTTCTGTATATTAGCTTTCAGTCTTTATAGCCTGTGTTTAATATAGTTAGGCTCTTAGTGTACATGTCATTTTGTATTTTCTTTCATAAAATTTGGCATTTTATTGACGTATGTAAAAGTACTCCACCATTTATACTTCAGATTGTTCCCAATTTTTGATACACATATAAATTTGAGGAATATTTTCATGTGCATAGCTTTTTACTTTTTAAATATACATAACATGAAGTTTAGCATTCTGTTTTTTTTTTTTTAATTTAATTAATTAATTTGTTTATTGGCTGCATTGGGTCTTCGTTGCGGTGCGTGGGCTTCTCGTTGTGGTGGCTTCTTTTGTTGCGGAGCACGGGCTCTAGGCGCGCGGGCTTCAGTAGTTGTGGCTTGCGGGCTCTAGAGCACAGGCTCAGTAGTTGTAGCACACAGACTTAGTTGCTCCGCGGCATGTGGGATCTTCCTGGACCAGGGCTCAAACCCCTGTCCCCTGCAAGGCGGATTCTTAACCACTGCGCCATCAGGGAAGCTCTAGCATTTTGTTTTTAAATGTGCAATTCAGTGGCATTAAGTACACCCACAATATTGTCTGTCACCACTATTTCTAAAACTTTTTCATCACCTGAAACGAACTAATCACTAAACAATAACTCCATATTTCCCTCTGCCCCAGTCCCTGGTAATCTCTACTTTCTGTCTTTATGAGTTTGCCTATTTTAGATACCTCATATAATAGGAATAATGTATTTGTTCTTTGTAACTTCAGTGTTCTTGAGTATGTAGGAATCAGATATTCCATGAAAGGATTTTCCTGATGTAAGGTGGATTCATTTGAATGCAAATAAATATTAATTTATCTAAAAACATTCTAAATGTTGCTAGTCGAGTTTGTCCAAACAGGTAATATGTCTTAACTAATAAAGAAGCTATAGCTGTTTAGCTGATAGTACTGGTCTTTCATTGCCATTCTCCAGGGTAGCTGTCCCACACGTAGCTTCAACTTAGTCCTTTCCATGCTTTTGCTTTAATCTGAAGTGTGCCATTTGTGCTCTTTTCCTACCCATTAATTAGTTCAAATATGACTTCCCCATTTGTTCCTCCTCTTGGGTCCCTAAAGTACTTTCTCCAGGATAGCACTTCATCCTCCTTTTATAGTAGTTATTTATGTGTCAGTCCCTCTATTCTTAGATGTTTTAAAAAGTTCATTGTGGACCCAGGTTATGTCTCTCTTTCCTCTTTTCTTTTCCCCACCCCGTGCCCATCGTCACTTGGTGTACATAGTACACAGTACTCAATAAGTGAATGTGAATTTTGTTTCGTTTTAACTGTAGTAATTGGCTTATATGATCACATTTTTGTGAGTTCTAGATTGCCTGTTATTCTTCCTTGCTCCATTAACATTAAATTCTATTGGATTAAACTGTGAGATACTGTCCCAGAATTTTCTCTTTTTGCATTAAAACTTTGTTAAATAAGTGAACTGTTGACTAGAATTTGGAGATACCTTTAATATGCATGTATTTTGGTGATGAATTAGAATGGGATTTGGTCTGCTTGTCAAAAGCATATTCATAAGTGGAACTCCAAAAGTTCCACTAGTTCCAAAGTTAATGGATTACAAAATTAAAAAGGGAGTTAATAGGAAGTTAATTTTCATCAGTTACATCTGCTTTTCCTTTATTTCAGTGCCTAAACCCAAGCATTCAGTGTCGCTATTACTGTGTGATAACTGAAGAAAAGACTGAAATTTAACTTACGTCATTTCCAATTCTGGTTTTGGACTTTTTTAGTTTATTTTTGTAATACATTTATGTAAACACTTGTAGGTTGGCAAAAGCAGCTTTTGATGATGCAATTGCAGAACTGGATACGCTGAGTGAAGAAAGCTATAAGGACTCTACGCTTATCATGCAGTTATTACGTGATAATCTGACACTATGGACTTCAGACATGCAGGGTGATGGTAAGGAGACTGAAGTTAAAGTGTTGTCTCTTTCAGTTGTTGGACCTGTTTACTCTTAGAAGTTGGGATTTCTTTACATTAAGCTACAATTTAGAGTCAACAGCCTATCCTCCAAACTATCAAATTTTGATTACTGCCTTTACCGGAAATGATATCAAAGTACAGTCTTCCATTTTGGTCTGTAAGATGATAAAATAAAATAACTGTTTGGGAAAGGGGATCTTTTGTTAATATTCAGAGATTTAAAGTTTTGCCTCTAATACTGTTTGCTAAACTTAGTTTACCTCTTCTCTCACACTGTGTTTTGAAAGATGGAGGGAAAGGAAGCAGTTCATATTATCATTCCTCAGATTCAATTTTAGGGGGTCTAAGGTTAATTGTATTTGATTGTCATGATCACTGCTTTGGCTGAGTGGTAATCCTCAGGTTAAAACTAGATAGTTAGGGGGAAGGGTAAGCTGTGACAAAGTGAGAGAGTGTCATGGACATATATACACTACCAAACGTAAAATAGATAGCTAGTGGGAAGCAACCGAATAGCACAGGGAGATAAGCTCAGTGCTTTGTGACCACCTAGAGGGGTGGGATAGGGAGGGTGGGAGGGAGGGAGACGCAAGAGGGAAGAGATATGGGAACATATGTATATGTATAACTGGTTCACTTTGTTATAAAGCAGAAACTAACGCACCATTGCAAAGCAATTATACTCCAATAAAGATGTTAAAAAAAAAAAAACTAGATGGTTATAAGTAGATATTTATGAAGCATCTTTTCTGTGTGGAAATCTTATCTAAAAAAAGAACTAGTTTACCTCTGTATTCTACACAACAAATGGCATGTCCTGCCCATAGGTCCTTATTTAAGAGGTGTGGTGTAGTGTCTTGTTTTCTAGCATTGCAGTTGTAAATAGTTACTAGAATATTTTATAAAATTTAATCTTGTGATGGGTGGTGGGGTGGGGTGGGTGCTTAATGTTTCTTCCAGATGTAAAAGGCCAAATTTGTCACATTTCTTGATTTTAAAGGATATTTTATTCTGCCCATCTCTAAAGAATTGTTTTAATCCATGGTACATCATTGCGGGGGGATGGGACGGGGAGATGGACACAAACTAGTGTGGCATGATAATTATGAGAGTTTTTGTAATTGGTGGTGGTGGTATGGCGAGTGGAAATAAAGTTTCTTGTCACTTTCAGCTACAGATCCTTTAAGAGTGTATTACCCAAACTGAAGCATATGTTGTATTGCTTGAGGCTAGCTGTACTTTCCATTGGTCAAACCAACATGTTGTACTGTATTTGGAAACATACTTTTTAAAGATGTATTTGAAAATGGGTGTCAGGGCATGTAGGTTGGCAGTGGAAGGATAGAGTCAGATTTTAGAATTATCTTGGGTCATGGTACTGAAGTGAGAATTAGGTGACTCAGCTTCTAAAGTGCACCAGCTTGATGAACTATTTAGAAACTTGACTAGGGTTGGCTTGAGATATGTGGCACATGTGACCTACTTGCACACTTTACCAACAAAGCCAGATGGAGCCACAGATGACTTTTCATTCAACACAGCACTTGAGGGGCAACCACTACCAGTCTGTGGGACTCAAAACCAATTTAACCGTCTCTGAACTAATGACTAAGGTTCCTTCCAGCTTTAAATTCTATTGTATTCTAACAATAACTACTAAGAAGAATGGCCAAATAGCTGTGGACTCTTCACAGTCACCCCCAGCTCAGAGAAGACTAATATGTCTCTGCCTGTTTGAGGGGATAAAAGGAAAGCATGTGGAGAGTTTGGTAAGCAGTATTGACCTATAATATAAGTAAGCTCTATACCCCTTTGACCTCTGGGGATGTTTTTTTGAGGGTGAAAAATAACAAAAAGAAGGTGACTTTGAAAGGCAATTTTTTTTAGACATTTGATGCCAGCTCTTATGACTAAGTTGCTAGATTACAAAAATAAAGTCTGTATTTTTCATTATCACTCATAACCAAGAATTGATTGAGGGTAGACTGTATGTCACTCCATTTTTATACAGAACCAAAGATATGCTTTTTCTTGGTTATTGAGCATTGTTTTATGAAATGGATCATTTAAAAATAGGGTACCTTTAGATTTCTTACGTTTTCATAGTTGGGAAGGTTCTTTGTACAAAATGTTTTATTACATTTTAGGGTAGATTTCTCTTTAATCCTAAAACACTTAAAAATCTAGTGAAATTCAGTTGCATCAATTCCTTTTCACTTTGTAAATTGACCAATTAATTAAATTTGGTTGAAATAGACTGATTTTCATTTAAGAGGTTTGTCACAAAATATTTGGAATTATGAAGCAGTTTAATGTGAAAAATTCAAGTGGTCTATCTTGAAATTTTAGCAATGTTAACAAGCTATCTGAATTTACAAATTGTTGTCGGTATTAGGAAATTATTTGCCAGTTTTGCTAAAAGGTAGAGTATTACATGTTTCATTAAACTGGTTTTGTGATTTAGAATCAATGCTGAATGTAGAAGAATTTTGGTCATGAAATTGGTCAGGATTACTTGCATTTATTTTAAGGATTATTTAGATGGTTTTCTCCTTTTTTACTTTAAATATGAAAAATGGTGTCAAAAAGCTTTTGAATTGAGGGTTTCTAAAGGAAGAAGTATATGTTGTTCACAGGCCTTTACTTACACGTTTATATGTTTTTAACTGCAGAATATGTTAATGTCTGTCTGGGTCTGTTGAAACATAATTCTTTAAAGGGAGCACCACTTTTTCTCATCAAGTGATTTCAGTCCTTTTCCCTTAACCTGTGGTCAGAGGACTGTTAAATACACAAGTCCATAGAGAGGAAATGTGTTCTCTCTGTCCGTTCCCCTCCTCCCCCCCAAATCTAGAAACTGGGCAAAGAAATATGTATCTGAAGATATGTATGTATCTTTTTGCCCCCCTTCTGTATACCTTTTAAGAGGATATTATTTCTTCCTCTTAAAAAGGAACAGATTATTTCTTAGAGTGAAGTTCATACAAAGTAAAAAGACCAAAATCTGACTCCCCTAAATCATTGATGTTTTCCTTTGTCCTGCTCTTGGTTTATTTTTCTTGTAATGTTGCTTTCATATGATTGTTCTCCCTCCCTTTCTCCTTGCAATATAGATTCCTAAAGGAAAATCCAACTCTTCCTTTCCTAAAAACTCTACTTTGTAAGTCATTATCATGGCACAGTGAATTCTGCTTTTGGTTTTGGTTCTTCACTAATCATGCCTGCATATCATCATCTTGTCGCTTAAAAAACTGCTTGTTCTACATTTCAGGATGTGAAACCTTCTAAGACATTTATGATCTGCTACCCCTGTCTACCTCTGTTTGGGTGTGACTTATGTGACAGTATTTTTATGCCAAAGTTACTTGGAACTTTTGGCAAATCTAATGGTTGCTTATGAGTAAATTAGAGTGTGCTCTATTGTTGTATGTTAACCGTATTTTGGCAGTGTATGGCTGTTAAAAATGAGAGTGAACATTCCTACCATTTCCTAAGTTTGAATACATTATTGTTCTTTGGGGGAACAGTTGGGTGGACCATCATTTCTTCCCTCAGTAAATAGTTACTTTTGTCTTTCCTTGCACGTCTTTTTCTAAATGTGAGTCAAAAATCTTTATGTACATTAAGTACTTTTAGACTTAAACAATCAATGTCAAATATTTTTATCACAAAAGAAATGTTAAAAACACTGAAACTACCTTTACTTAACCCTTATTGCCATGACAACATTTATTGTATCAAGGTCTTTAAGACTGATTAAAAGCATTCCTCAGAGTTTTGCTTTATGTCTGTAGGCAGCCGGTCTTAGTGTCATTTGTCCATTCTAATTAAGTAATTTAACAAGCACTATGAATGGATGGGTTGTCTGAACTATCATATTATGATTGTTGGGTTAGTTAATTGATTTTTCATTTATTTTGATCAAACTAGTAACTACATAGGAATTACAAGTGGTTTGTTAAAGAAGAAGAATGTAACTTTTACCCGTTTATTTTTTGGCAAAAGCCTGCATGCTTCCTTATTATGGCTGACTTATTTAATGCTTATTAATAGGTAGATGATTCTCTGGTAAATAGGCTGGCTTTCTGTTGCATGTCATAGTGCAGTTGAAACTCCTCAGGCTAATCATCATGTTCAAAGGAAAAGAAAAGTGGCATGAGAGAACTGGTCCAAATGCCCTTCTTTAATAACCTCAGTGGTCTGGTTTACTTTGAGCATGCTATTCCACTTTGGAGTGAGAAATTGTGGTTATGGTTTGGTGTGACTTTCCAGGATACAAAATGTGTAAAATATTCGTTTACAAAAGCAGAATCCTCCCTCTAAAACTGTAGAACTCCTTTGAAGAATTTTGCTGCTCAGTTCTCTTATTGAAACATTTCTGATAATGGGACCTGCAGAAAAATTAGATTTTGCAAAAAATTATGAAGTACTCTTGGTTCTTGAAGAGGTGAGGTTATTGAGAAAGAGTATTTTGACTCAAGATATACATGAAAGCTTGAAAATCATTTTAATAATATGGTTACCTTGGCTGTCTACTTAAGAGCTTTTTTAGCATAAAAACACTGACTTTTACTGTGCATCAGTTTTTTTTTTCATCCTGTTGATCATTCAGGACCTTGATCCAGCAGCACCTCTTGGCTTAGGCATCTCAGGTGTCAAGGTAGAAATCCTTTGCCTGTCTGTGTTTAAACCAATTGTAGCAAATATAAGGAGTCTTTATGCTTGGAATGATACCTTTGTGACCACAACAGCCTAGTTTAGTCATTATGAAATAACTGTTATTCTTCTTTGCAGGTGAAGAGCAGAATAAAGAAGCGCTGCAGGATGTGGAAGATGAAAATCAGTGAGACATAAAAGCCAACAAGAGAAACCATCTCTGACCACCCCACACCTTCCCATCCCACCCCTCTTGGAAATTCCCCCATTGTCACTGAGAACCACCAAATCTGACTTTTACATTTGGTCTCAGAATTTAGGTTCCTGCCCTGTTGGTTTTTGTTTTTGTTTTTTTTTTTTAAAAACAGTCTTCAAAAGTTCTTAAAGGCAAGAGTGAATTTCTGTGGATTTTACTGGTTCCAGCTTTTAGGTTCTTTAAGACACTAACAGGACTGCATAGAGGCTTTTTCAGCATTACTGTATTGTCTCCTGCCAGATGTGGCAAGATCACCATTAGAAATGGAAATTACATTTGAAAACCATTAGACTTTTAGGTGATGCAAGCATCTAAGAGAAAGGTTAATCACACTATAGAGGTGTATGTGGTATCATTTTCCCTTTTTCTAATTGTTTAAATTGAATTTTATACCAATGTTTAAAATTAATTGGATGTTAGCTTGAGGTGGTTAAAGGTTGTTTGGGGAGTTTGTTGTAATGATTTTGCTGTAAAAAGTGTTTCAAACTCTGCTGAAATGTTGCTGAAAAGCATGGTGCTGGTAACAGTTCAACAATCCGTGGCTGCTCATTCTTGCCTACTTTACTCTCCCTCTGAAGCAGGTTAGCATTGAAGGTGGTAATGGAAAAGCCTGCATGCGTGTTCAATTCTTTGTTTCTTCTCCTTCCCTCTCCCCCTGGGCCCCGTCCCTCCCCTCCTTCGCTCGCTCAACCTCTTTTGTTCAGTATGTGTAACTTGAAGCTAATTTGTACTACTGGATATCTGACTGGAGCCACAGATACAGAATCTGTATTGTTCTTACTGAAACACAGCATGGATTAACATTAAACTTAAATAAAACAAACCTAAATTAAAAATGCCAAACATCATTGCGCCTCCATCCTTTATCCTTCTAAAATAAAATCTCTAGTCTGAACATATTGATGATATTGTTTGCCTAAATGTGAAAAGGATCCCATTTATTTTTTTCCTTCCGTAAATCACTTGTCTGTTTCCCAAAAATGATGTATATTTCTGGGGGGAAAATACCTGTAACCTGGTTGTGAAGAACAAGTATAAGTAGTGCAAGTATCCTGTCTTCTAAACCAGATAACAGCACGATGTTTATTTTAATCATTAAAGTGCCAGTGTGTATTTATAATACAAGGTGTAATTGTGGATCATCTAGCATGGAATTTTTGGGGTTGTGCAACCAAAGGCTGAATGTGTGAATGTGTCAGAATAATCCTTCTTAGGCTGAGGGAAAAATCCCTCCTGCCCCAATCAGTGACAGGAACAGAGAAGAATGATTAAATTCATTCTCAGTAGTACACGTACACATGGTAAAACAATAGTATGGTAGTCCCCTTTATTAGAAACACTCAATGTAAATAATATCTTCCAGAGATCATAGACATCAGTGTATATAGATATTTAATTAGTATAGATCATTGTCAGGCATTGAGATCTGTCTCATTCAAATGACTGCCTCACATTGATGTACTCCTGATTTTTGGAAAAAAACCAGTTGACTACTTTTGGACATTCAGATTATTTCCAGCCTTGCTATTGTAAATGGTGCTGCAGTAAATGCATGTGTATCTGTATGATACATTTCTAGATTTCGTGTGTCAGAAAACATATACTTTTCAATTGGTAAATACTATCTCCCTCCAAGAATTGTTCCACATAGCCCCATCAACAATGTATGAGACTACTAGCTTCACCACACTTGACTCGTTGCTAAATGAGATGTTGACACCAAAAGTAAACCTTGGGCTTGAGTTCTTCGTAGTAAAGACTTGGGAAATCAGTAGATTAGTGATGTACTGGTAGTTCTTATTAAAATAAGTGTATGTAGAATAAACAATGTTTTTGTGAATTGCTTTTCCATCAGATAATTGGAGACGATTGTATATAAATTGTACTCTTTGGAGCTACCTCCAAGAAGATAATCAGATTTGTTTTTTTCCAGCAGTAAATGTTGCCAAGTGTTGTCTGCTGCATCTCAGTCCAAAACTAGAGGAATATGTTAAGCTCTATCACAGATTTTTAAAGAAACTGCTAATAGGATTCAGGGTTTTGCAGGCCGCTCCCACACTAAACACTAATGTGTGAATGCCTGGACTTGGAAGAGTTTGAATGAACACATAGGTAATCTTTTTACAAAATAGTCTGGTTTGTGGAGGTGATTCTGCCAGGTTGGGTTGTCACATGAATTTGTTGAGTGAAAGAGTTCCTTAGTTGACTGTGTAGACTTCTATTTGTGTTCAGCAAATTCAGGATGCCATGAGCATTTTCAGTGGTGTGGCAATCTTGGTATGGAGAAAAAAGAACTTGCCATCCAAAGAAACCAATGAAGGCACTTAGGAAGGACAATCAATGGTGATTAATACAGGTCTTTAGAAAGATCCCTGTCAAAGATTGCAAGACAGCGAGCGAAGACTGCAGAAAGGGGACAGCCCTGTGAGGACAGTGTTACTTCACTTCCTGTATCTTTTGTCTGGGAGGTGGAGTGTTTTTTTCAGCTCCTGGTTTAGTCATTTGGGAGGATCAGTTGATTTCGATAGAAACTTGAGTTACCATCACAACTTGAATGCAGTTGTTTTGATTTTTTGGTAATTGCTTTGAAAAAAGTTTTAAACCCAAAGGTTTTCTAAAATGTTAGGAGCAGCAATAAATGGGTTTATACCCATACTTGGGTTCTGTGATGGGTGGCCAGAAAGGAAGATTTCCAAAATTATGTTTTGCTGCTTTCTAGGAAGACAAGAATTTAAGTTAGATCATAGTAAGGGCGTGTTGATGGAATAATATAAACAGTGACTCCTGCTCCAGACGAATGCCACTTGAGAGTTTTACAAAACAAAATCCCATATTAGTTGCTATGCTCTTGATCCTAGGACAGTAGGAGAGTGATCATGCTGAAAAAATTGCATAAAGATGAATCTTGCTTTGTTTTGAAATTTTTAACAAGTTCACAGGGATCCCTGGTAAAATTCTGGGATGCTTCATTAAAGGAATTGTTTTTCTTTCTTTGATTTGGATTTAAAGTTTTATTTTCCCCCTCAAAATTTTCTTAAAAATTGAGGTATAGCTGATTTGCAATATTAATGAGTTTCAGGTGTACAACAGTTTTTAAAGGTTATACTCCCGTTATAGTTAAAATGTTGGCTATATGTATTGTTTACCTCTTAATTCCCTACCTCTGTCATGCCCCTCCCCCCTTCCTCTGCCTACTGAAAAGGAATTGTGAGCTTTTAGAGGAAGTGGTGATACTGGATCCAACCCAGATCAACAAAATTAAACCGTCTAACAAGATAAGACATATCTCTCATTTCTTTGAGTTCCTAGACTTGTGATTGGTATTGACAACTAATAGCTAACATTGAGTATCAGCTATGTACCAGGCACTGTGCTCATTAGGCAGTGTCTAGCACATAGGTACTTGATAATTAGGTAAGTTTTCCATCTGCGTTTTTTAAATAGGAAAACTGGGATGGGAGAAGTTGAGGAACTTGTCCAAAGCCACAAAGCTAGTAGTAGTCAAACAGGATTCAGAGTTGGGTTTGTATGATTCTTAACAATTAAGCATTCTTTTTCTTTTAGGCTGTTAGTGTTTTATTGAAATATATTTTCCCTACCCTAAAGTGATCATCTAAAAAATATATTTTAACATTTCTGAGATCAGTATATGGTTTACAATTGATATATGCCTTTTTTAAAAAAAATTTATTTATTTATTTATGGCTGTGTTGGGTCTTTTTTTCTGTGCGAGGGCTTTCTCTAGTTGCGGCAAGCGGGGGCTACTCCTCATCACGGTGCGTGGGCCTCTCACTGTCGCGGCCTCTCTTGTTGCGGAGCACAGGCTCCAGACACACAGGCTCAGTAATTGTGGCTCACGGGCCTAGTTGCTCCGCAGCATGTGGGATCTTCCCAGACCAGGGCTCGAACCCGTGTCCCCTGCATTGGCAGGCAGATTCTCAACCACTGCGCCACCAGGGAAGCCCATGCCTTTTTGAAAAGCTATAGTAGACATTAAGCTGTAGTATAAATAATTCATATTAGAATTGAGGAAATAGAATATAAATGATAAATACATTTAGGGCTCTTCAGTGGCTACCATCTAAGAAGAGGATTACTGCCTAGATTAATTTTTTTGGCAATTTGTTTCTTAATCTGTAGCTTAATTTAGAAATTTAAAAATTAGTGTTTTTTTTAACAGGTGGAGCAGTTCTTCCAATTTAAAACAGTGTAGCTTGGACAAGTAGAGCCATAATCGAAATAGATAACCAGTGATTATGGATTGTCAAGTTGCTGCAGTGCTGTGACTGAGTTTTCCAGATAACCTAAGTCTTATTGTTCTTAAAAAGTTCCTTGGGTTTTGGACATTTGTTTCTCACATAATTGATGTTAAGAATGTGTACTTGCACAGCCCATGCAGTATGAGTCATGTCCGGGAGCTTTCTTCCTATGTCTAAAGCTATCATTGACCATTTTTTTCAGTTGTGCTGAAAAGTCTTGGAACTCATGCTTCCATCCCATATTGCTTGTTTCTGAGTCTTCCACAAAGACCCTTTTGCATTTAGAATTCTGGAGCTATAGGGTTGTGGTAGGGCTTATTTCAGCACCTAAGGCTTCTTTCCCATTAATTAGTGGTACATTTGTAGTGTTAACAGGCCACTATAACTGCTGAACTCCCTCAGAATTTGCTTTCAGCAGAGTTCAAGTAATAAACGTTTAAAAACTTTTTTTTCCACTTAACCTCATTCGTCATTAAGGATATGTAAGCCAAAACGAGATGCTAATTTCACCTTGCCTAAGATTATAATTATAGTTAGCAGTGATTAGATTTATAGAATACTTTGTTGTGAGGATGTAGAGAATACGTAAGACTATTGTTGGTATTTTTTTTAAGTAAAGTTTTTATTCAAGTATAAAGAAAAATACATCAAAGGTGTACATCTTAGAATTTTTACAAAGGGAACACACCATTTAACCACCACTCATATCAAGAAATAGAACAGGACCAACATCGTAGAGCACTCCATGCCCTCATTAATTTACCCCCTTACCCCTACAACTGGAACCAGTATCTTGATACTGCCATTGATTAATTTTGCTTAGTTTTTGAACTTGATGTAAATGGCATATATACATAAATGGCTTGTTTTTTTTTCCTTTTAACATTAGGTTTGTGGGATTAGTCCATATTATTGCCTGTAATAATAGTGTATTTTTATGACTGTAGTATTCTCTTGCATTAGTATACCACTACCTGTTCTATGGATGGACATTGGATTATTTTCAGTTTTTGGATGTTACAAATAATGTTGCTGTGGCCATTCTTTTACATGTCTTTTGGTATATACATGTATGAATTAATGTTGCATATATATCTAAGAATGGAATTGCTGGGTCATAGGGAATACATGTGTTCAGCTTAGTAGATACTGCAAAACAGTTCTCCAAAGTGGTTGTACTGTTTTACAGTCCTACCAGCAGTGTATTAGAATCCCAGTTGCTCTACATCCTCACTAGCATTTGGTGTGGTCACTGTTTTTAGCTGTAGCCTTCTGGTGGGTGTGTAGTGATATCATTCTGGATTTAATTTGTGTTTTCCTGATGACTAATGAGACTGAGTACTTTTTAATATGTTTATGGACATTTGGATATCTTCTTTTGCCTGTTTTTCTGTAGGTTGTCATTTTCTTATTGATTTGTAGGATGTCTTAATATATTTAAGAATAGAGTGTATCTTTGTAGTTATTGCAATTATCTTCTCCCATTCTGTATCCTGCTTTTTTATTATCTTAATGATGTCTTTTGATGAGCAGGAGTTCTTAATTTTAATATAGTCCAATATATCTGTACTTTCTTTTAAGGTAAGTGCTTTATGTATCCTATTTAAGAAATATTTGTCTACCCCAAGATTGTTAATCTTTTGTTTTTCTAGAAGCATTGTTTGACCTATCATATCTAGATCTAGAATCATCTAGAACCTATTTTGTGCATGGTAATAGGGAGACGTTAAAAATAACATTTTTCCATATGGATATTCAATCGACCTAGCAACATTGTTCCATTGGTCTATTTGTCCTAGTGCCAGCGCAACACTGTAGGAATAAAATAATTCAATATCTGGTAATGTAAGTCCTCCAGTTTTTTTGTTGTTCACGATTGTACTGATTATTCTTGGCTCTTTGCATTTCCATATACACCTTAGAATCAGCTTGTTAATTTCAATAATAGAACAGCAACAACAAAAACCTGCTGGGATTTTGATTAGGTTTTTACTGAATCTATAAATAAATTTGGGAGAATTAACACAGTCTTTACACAATTATGTTCTTTTAATCCATAAACGTAGTATATTCTTCCATTTATTTAGATCTTTAATTTTTTCCAATAATGTTTTTTATTTTCTTTTTTTTTGTGGCCGTGCTGTGTGGCTTGCGGGATCTTAGTTCCCCGACCAGGGGTCCAACCCAGGCCGCAGCAGTGATAGCACCGAATCCTAACCACTGGACCACCAGGGAATTCCCATGTTTTGTGGTTTTCTATGTAGAGGTGTGGTACTTTTTATTGGACAAATTTCTAGGTATTTGATTTTTTGTGTGTGTTATTTTAAATAGTATTTTTTTTCATTTTCCGGTTGTTGCTACTTATAGTAATACTATATATTGACTTTGTTTTCCATGACCTTGCTAAGTTAACTTATTAATTCTAACAGTTTTATGTAGATCCTGAGACAGGACAATATAAATGAAAGTTTTAAATGAATGCACCCTTTGCTTGTGTGTGTATGCTTACAAATAAATGTAAAATATGTTCACTTTGGCATTATAATAGCAAATTAGAAATAACCTAAATGCCCATCAATTTTGGTTCACCCTTACTATGTATATACTATGTTGCTGTTTTAAAAAAATTAGGCTAAAACATTTCTGCTAATGTCGTAAGTTGTTTGCATACAATGTTAGATGAGAATAGTAAGATACATAACATGCATAATCTTATATGTATAAAACAGGAAAATATTCTGTATGTGTATTAGCCTGTCTTTAGGAAATTTCTGAAAGATACAACTTCTTTTCATAAAACAGTTTTATTTGACTTAAAAAGTCATGTATGTAAACTATACAGTTTGAGAAGTTTGGGGATATGTATGCGCTTGTAAAACCATCATCATAATCAAGATAGCCAAGATAGCCTTCAACCTCAAAAGTTTCCTTGTTGTACTTCGTAATTTCCTCCCTCCTGTTTCCCCTTCCTTTCATCCCCAAGCAACCACTAATCTGCTTTTTGTTATTTTACATTAGTTTGCATTTTCTAGAGTTTTATATAAATGGAATCATATAATTCATGTACTCTTTTTTTTTTTTTTTTTTAGGGGGGAGATGGTCTGGCTTCTTTCAGCATAATTGTTTTGAGATTTCATCCGTGTTGCATGTGTCAGTAGTTTATTCCTTTTGTTGCTGGGAAGTATTCCACTGTTAACGATATACCACAGTTTGTTTATTCACCTATTGATGGACATTTGGGTTGTTTCCAGTTTCTGTCTGTTACTAATAAAGCTGCTATGAATGTGACAAGTCTTTATGTGGGCATACATTTCCTTTTTTTTGTGGATAAATAGGAGTGGAATGGTTGGATAGTATGGTAGGTGTGTATTTAGCTTCTTAAGAAACTGCCAGACTCTTTTACAAAATGATTGTACCATTTTACATTTCCACCAGCAGTGTCTGAAATCTCCTGTTCCTCCACATCCTGTGCAGCACTTGGTATGGTTAGTCTTTTTGCAAGTACAACGTACTATCCATTGTACTGTAGAGCTGGCTTAGTCTTTTTAATTTTTCCATTCTAGTAGGTGTTTTTTTATTTGTATTTTCCTAATGACTAATGATGTTGAGCATCTTTTTATGTGCTTATCTGCCATCTGTATATTTTCTTTAGTGAGGTGTCTATTCTAATAACAATATTGAGTCTTCTGATCCATGAATAAGGTATATCTCTCTAATAGTTTAGGCCTTTTAAAATTCCAGCAGTGTTTTATACTGTTCAGTGTACAGGTCTTTCACTTCTTTTGTCATATTTGTCCCTAAGTATTTCATAATTTTTAATGTTTTTGTATGCTTTTTAAAATTCAATTTTTGATTGCTCATTGCTAGTGTATAGAAACAACATTGATATTTGTGTATTGATCTCGTACCCTGCAGCCTTGCTAAACTCATTTAGTTTTAGTAGTAGTGTTTTGTTGTTTTTGTAGATCTCATCAGATTTTCTTCATAGACAATTATATTTTCTGTTAATATAAAGTTTTAACTTATTTTCTTCTCCTGCTCTTATGTGTTTATCTTGCCTGATTGCACTGGCTGGAACCTCCAGCACAATGTTATATAGAAATGGTAAGAGCAGACATATTTGTATTGTTTCTGATCTTGTGGAGAAAAACATTCTTTCACCATTAAATATGATGTTAGCTGTAAGTTTTTCATAGATGTTCTTTATTAGGTTGAGGAGTTCATTTCTATTCCTTGTTTGCTGAGAGTTTTTATCAGGAATGGATGGATGTTGGATTTGTCAGATGCCTTTTCTTCATTTATTGAGAAGAGCATGTGTGTTTTCTTTTTTAGTTTAATGTAATGAATTATAACGCATATAATGAATTACAGTGATTGCTTTTTAAATACTAAACCAACCCTGCATTCCTGGTATAAACCCCAGTTGTTACGTATTGTCCTTTAAAAATATTTTTGGATTTGCATTGCTAAAATTTTGTTTAAATTTTTTTTTTTTGCATTTATGTTCATGAGCCTGAAAGTTCTGGAGTGATGAAATGTAAATAGCACCAAAAGTTTTTCTTCTGTGGCATTAAGGACAAGATAGAAGAGATGGATGGTCATAATAGATCTTCAAGAAGGAATGGAAGAACACCTGAAATGGTAATATGAAGGTAAGTTATAAAAGACTTATTTCTCAGTTTCTTTAAAAATCTTACAAGTGTTTAAAGCAAAAATTATACCTATATTGTGGGATTGATAATGTATGTAGGTACATCATACATATGGTAACTGTAGCATTAAGAGGCAGCCAAGGGATGGTCAGTGGATACATTTTATTGTAAATTTCTTACATTTTACTTGAAGTGATACAATATGAATTCTCAGAAGACCTTGAGAGGTTGAGAATATATATGGTAATACTTAGGGCAAGCACTATATAGAAATAATGCAAAGAGGCATAGCTAAAAGTCAGTAGATAACAAAGATGGAATTCTAAAAATTATTTATTTAATCCAAAAGAAAGCAGGAGAGGACAAGAGCAGTTGTGCTCCCAGGTCTTCTCTCAGGGAGAGGTTGAAAGCTCAGTAAGACTTAATTTTGAGATTGGGAATTTCTATTAGGTGTTTTTTTTTTTTTTTTTTTTTTTTTTTTTTAATGGCTGGAAAATTCTCAGCAGTGTTGACATTGGGAAATGAATCTTCTGAGGAATTCACAGAATTGTTCTGCAGATTATACTATGTTGTGCTTGAAATGTTAAAGTCAGCTTTTAAAAACATGCCCAATAATTTTCGCATTTAAAAGTCTCTTTGCTGATTGAACTGACATTTCGGCTGCCACCCATTGCTAGTGAGACAATTTGCAATTTGATTTCAGTTGGGTAACTGCCTGATAAAAATTAATAGTCTTCAGAGGAACATAACAATCTAGAGTCCCATTCTTTACAATAACATGGATACAATCCAAAACTACTCAGCACATGAAAAAACAGGAAAACGTGACCCATACTCAAGAGAAAATCAATGGAGATTATCCCTGAGAAGACCCAGATAAGTAAATTAGCAAAGTCTTACTGTTGTTCTTCCACCATAGCAGATAAGAATTTTAAAGCTTCTAGTGTAACTGTGTTCAAGGATGAAAGGGAAAATATGTTTGTGCAAATTAAAAGAGGAAATTTCAGTAGAAATACTGTAATTATAATAAAGAACCAGGTGGACGTTTTGGAACTATAAAAAATACAATGTCTTGGGAAAAAACAAACGGGAATTCCGTGGTGGTCCAGTAGTTAGGAATCAGCGCTTCCACTGCCTGGGGCCCAGGTTCAATCCCTGGTCAGGGAACTAAGATCCTGCAAGCTGCACAGTGCAGCCAAAAAAAAAAAAAAAAAAAAAGTTAAAAAAATACAATATCTGAAATAAAAATTCACTGGATGGGCTTCACAGCAGAATAAGGAAAATAACAGAAGGATTCGTGAACCTGAAGTTAACTCAATAGAAATTTTCCAATCTGAAGGAGAAAGCAAAATATTAAAAAAAAAAGAGTACAGCCTCAGGGGAACCTGTGAGATAGTATACACATCAAAAGGTCTAGCATATGTGTAAATGTAGTTCCAGAAGGAGAGAAGAGAAAAAAATGGGATGGGAGGGAATTCCTTGGTTGTCCAGTGGTTTGGACTCTGCGTTCTCACTGCCAAGGGCCAAGGTTTGTTTCCTGGTCGGGGAACTAAAATCCCACAGGCTGCATGGTGTGGCCCAAAAAAAAAAAGAGAAAAGAAAAAAATGGGATGGGAAAAGTATGCAAAGAATGACTAAAATTTTCTCACATTTTGTGGAAGACATATATATAACAAGTCCAGTGAAAATAAGAAAAATAAATACAAAGAAAATGAATACTTGCTCACATTATAATTACACTGCTGAAAAATCAAAGGAAAAACATTGAAAACAGCATACATGTATGTTGACAAATGGAAAAATCATATACAAGTGAGTATCATTTCAAATCACTGACTTTTCATTTGAAATAACAGAAGCCAGAGAACAGCAATATTAAAGTGCTCAAAGAAGAAAAAAGCCAGCCCAGAATTCTATACTGCTGAAAACATCTGTCAAGAATGAAAGTGAAATAAAGATATTTTCAGATAAAAGAAAACTAAAAATTATTTGGGAGCAGGTTTTACAGTAGGGAATGCTGAATAAAGTTCTTCAGGCTGAGAGGAGATGATATCAGAAGTGAAGATATTTAAGAAGGAGTGAGTGTTTAAAAGAGTAATATAGAAATATTACTTCTTTAAGAGAGCATATGACTGTTTAAAGCAAAAATTGTAACATTGTACTTTGGGGTTAATAGCATGTAGCTGTAATAAATATGACACCAATAGCATAAGTACAAGAACTGATACACTGGAGGGCTTCAACAGAAGGTTTGAGCAGGCAGAAGAAACAATCAATGAACTTTTGAAGATAAAGCAATTAAAATTATTTAGTCTTTACTTCCCTGGTGGTGCAGTGGTTAAGAATCTATCTACCAATGCAGGGGACATGGGTTTGAGCCCTGGCCCGGGAAGATCCCACATGCCGTTGAGCAGCTAAGCCCGTGCGCCACAACTACTGAGCCCGTGTGCTACAACTACTGAAGCCTGTGCGCCTAGAGCCCGTGCTTTGCAACAAGAGAAGCCACCGCAATGAGAAGCCTGCACACAGCAACAAAGAGTAGCCCCCACTCGCCGCAACTAGAGAAAGCCCGTGTGCAACGAAGACCCAACGCAGCCATAAATAAATAAATAAATTTATATATAAAAAAATTATTCAGTCTTAGGAGCGTATAGAAAAAAGAATGAAGAAAAATGAGTAGAGCTTGAGGGACATGTGGGATACCATCAGACATACCAACATATGTGTATTGGAATCCCAGAAGAAGAGGAAAAAGGGGAAGGGGCAGAAAAATCATTTGAAGAAATAATGGCCTCAAGCTTTGCAAATCTGAGGAAAGGCATGAATATACATGTGCAAGAAGCTCAATGAACTCCAAGTAGGATAAACCCCAAGAGATCAAATTGCTGAAATCCAAAGACCAAGAGAATTTGAAATAGGAAGAGAGAACTGATTCATCAGTGTAAGGGATCCTCAATAAGATTAGCAGCTGATTTTTCTTTAGGAACCATAGAGGCAAGAAGTCAATGGGATGACATATTTAAAGTCCTGAAAGATAAAACTGTCAAGCAAGAAGTCTATCTCTGGCAAAACTATCCTTCAAGAAGGAAGGAGAAATTAAGACATTCCTAGATAAACAAAAACAGAGGGAATTTATTACCAGTAGACCTGCCATACAGGAAGAGCTAAAGGGAGGTCTTCAGGCTGAAGTGAAAGGATGGTAATTCACAGCCACACAAGAAAATAAAGAACACTGGAAAAGGTAACTAGTAGGTAAATATAAAAGTGCTATTGTACTTTAGATATGGTTTGTAATTTCTCTTCCTTTTATATGATTTAATAGGCAAAAACATAAAACAATAATTATGAATACATGCAAATAGGCATTCAATGTACAGAGATGTCATCTGTACCAAAAACAGTATAAAGGGGAGGGACAGAGGTTTTTGATTAAAATGTATATTTCTGAAACTAAGTTGGTATTATTCAAAGTAGGTTGTTAGTAACCCTCAAGGTAACCACTGTGAAAATAACTTAAAAATATATAGGAAAGGAAAGAAGGGAATCAAAATGGTACACTACAAAAGATTACATATATATTTGAAAAAGCAGTAATGGTGAAATTGAGGAACGAAAACCATATAAGATATATAGAAAACAGATAGCAGAAGTAAATCCTATATCAATAATCACACTAAATATATGTGGATTTTTTTTCTCTTTTTTTTTGCTGCACCGCACAGCTTGTGGGATCTTAGTTCCCTGACCAGGGATTGAACCCAGGCCCTCTGCAGTGAAAGCGCAGAGTCCTAACCACTGGACTGCCAGGGAATTCCCGTAAATGTAAGTGGATTTAACTCTTCTATTAAAAGGCAGAGATTGACAGATTGGATTAAAAAATCCAATAGGACCCATATATGTGCCATCTATAGAAGACTCACTTTAGATATAAGGACACAAAAGAGAATGAAAATAAAATAAAAGGATGGAAAAAGATATTCCCTGCAGATAGTAACCATAAGAGAATTGGGATGGCTACATTATTGTCAGAATAAATAGAATTTAAATATAAAAAGGTTACAAGAGACAAAGGACATTATATGTTGATAAAAGTTTCAATATAACTAGAAGATATAACATTTATAAACACATGCACCTAACAAATGAGCCCCAAAATATGTGAAGTAAAAATTGACAGAATTGATGGGAAATAGACAGTTCTACAGTAATAGATGGAGACTTCAATACCCCCTTTCAGTAATAGATAGTACAACCAGACAGAAGATCAATAAGGAAATAGAGAACTGGAACAACACTATAAACCAATTAGACCTAACCAACCAACCACAGGAGAATACACATTCTTCTAAAGTACATATGGAACTTTATAGGATAGACCATATATTAGGTAACAAAGCCTTAAGAAATTTAACAAGATTGCAATCATACTGATAACCTTTAAGCACAATGGAATGAAACTAGAAATCAGTAACAGAAGGAAAACTGGAAAATTCACAAGCATGTGGATTTTAACACTCTATTATGCAACCAAGGGGTCAAAGAAGAAATCACAAGGGAAAATAGAATACACCTTGAGATGAATGAAAATGAAAAGACAACATACCAAAATGTAAGAAATGAAGGAACTGCAGTGCTATGAAGGGAATTTATAGCTGTAAATGCATACGTTAAAAAAGATGACACCATGAATTGCTTCTTTGAAAAGATAAACAAAATTGACAAACCTTTACCTACATTGACTAAGAAAAAGAAAGAAGACTCTAATAACTAAAATCAGAAATGAAAGAGGACATTACCAATTTTACAGAAATAAGAAGGACTATGAGGGTACTGTGGACAACTGTACACCATCAACTTGGATAATCTAGATGAAATGGACAAATTCCTAGAAACATACAACCTACCAAGGCTGATCCATGAAGAAATAGAAAATCTGAATAGACTTATAACTTGTAAGGAAATTGAATCAGTAATTAAAAATTTCCTAACAACAACAACAACAAAAGCCCAGGACCACATTGTTTCACTGGTGTATTTTACCAAAGATTTAAAGAAGAATTAACACCAGTCTTTCTCAAACTCTTCCATAAAATTGAAGGGGAGGGAATACTTCCTAATTCATTCTATGAGGACAGTATTAACTCTGGTACCAAATCCAGACAAAGAAACTAAAAACTACAGATCAATATTTCTTATGAATATTGATGTAATAATCCTTAGGAAAATACTAGCATACTGATTTGAGCCTCACATTAAAAGGATTATACACCATGACAAGTTAGGTTTTTTCCTGGAATACAAAGGTGGCTCAACATATGAAAATCAATTATATACAAAACCCCAAATAACCCAATTAAAAAATGGTCAGAAGACCTGAATCAATGTTTTTCCAAAGAGGGTATGCACATGGCCAACAGGCACATGACAAGATGCTCAACATGCTAATCATCAGGGAAATGCAAGTCAAAACCACAATGAGACATCACCTTACATCTGTCAGAATGGCTATCATCAGAAGAACACAAATAAGTGTTAGAGACGATGTTGAGAAAAGGGAACCCTCTTAAACTGTGGTTGGAAATGTAAATTGGTGCAACCACTGTGGAAAACGGTATGGAGGTTTCTCAAAAAGCTAAAATTAGAATTACCATATTATCCAGCAATTCTACTCCTGGGTATATATCCAAAAGAAGCAAAAACACTAATTTGAAACCCTTATATTCATAGGAGTATTATTTACAATTGCCAAGATATGGAAGTAACCTAAATGTCCATCAGCAGATGATGGATAAAGAAGATGTGGTACACACACACACACACACACACACACACACACACACACACACGCACACACACACACACTCTCTCCCTCTCTCTCTCTCTCTCTCTCTCTCTCTCTCTCAATGGAATACTACTCAGCCATAGAGAAGAATATAATTTTGCCACTTGCAGCAACATGGATGGACTTGGAGGGTATTGTGCCAAATGAAATGAGTCAGATAGAGAAAGACAAATATTGTATGATACCACTTATCTGTGGAATCTAAAAAATACAACGAACTAGTGAATATAACAAAAAAGAAACACAGGGCTTCCTTGGTGGCGCAGTAGTTAAGAATCCACCTGCTAATGCAGGGGACATGGGTTTGAGCCCCAGTCTGGGAAGATCCCACGTGCCGTGGAGCAACTAAACCCATGCACCACAACTACGGAGCCTGCGCTAGAGCCTGTGAGCCTCAACTACTGAAGCCCGTGTAGCTAGAGCCCATGCTCCACAACAAGAGAACCCACTGCAATGAGAAGCCTGCACACTGTGACGAAGAGTAGCCCCCCCTCGCTGCAACTAGAGAAAGCCCATGCACAACAATGAATACCCAATGCAGCCAAAAATAAGTAAATTTTAAAAATATATTAAAGAAGAAAAAAAGAAACAGACTCACAGATACAGAGAACAAATTAATGGTTACCAGTGGGGAGAGGGAAGGCAGGAAAGGCAATATAGGGGCAGGGGATTAAGAGGTACAAACCATTATGTATAAAATAACTTATAAGGATATACAACACAGGGAATATAGCCAATATTTTATAACTATAAATGGAGCATAACCTTTAAAATTTGTGAATCACAATATTGTACACTTGTAAAATATATAATATTGTACATCAACTATACTTCTATTTAAAAAATCACACAAAGAAAATCAATCAGTATAATACTCCACACTCACAGGATGAAGAAAAAATACCTTCGGTTGATGTAGACAAAACAGTTTACAACATTTAACACTCTTTAATGATAAAAAAGAAAAAATTCGGGCTTCCCTGGTGGCGCAATGGTTGAGAATCTGCCTGCCAGTGCAGGGGACACGGGTTCGAGCCCTGGTCTGGGAGGATCCCACATGCTGTGGAGCAACTAGGCCCGTGAGCCACAACTACCTAAGCCTGCGTGTCTGGAGCCTGTGCTCTGCAACAAGAGAGGCCGTGACAGTGAGAGGCCCGCGCACCGCGATGAGGAGTGGCCCCCACTTGCCGCAACTAGAGAAAGCCCTCGCACAGAAACGAAGACCCAACACAGCTGTAAATAAATAAATAAATAAACCCAAAGTTTAAAAAAAAAAAGAATTTAGTAAAATAGGAATGGAAGGAAACTACAACATAATAACAGCACATATGAAAAACCCACATCTAGTATCATAAGCAAAGGTGAAAGACTAAAATCTTTCCCCCTGAGGTCAGGAACAAGACAAGGATGCCCTTTTTTGCCATTTCTTTCTTTTATTTTATTTTATTTTTTTTTTAGCCACACGGCATGTGGGAATCTTAGTTCCCAGACCAGGGATTGAACCCGCACCCCCTGCATTGGAAGGTGGAGTCTTAACCACGAGGCAAGTCCCTGTTTTTTTGCCATTTCTGTTCAACACTGGAAGACCAGTGTACTGGAAGTTTTAGCCAGAGCAGTTAGTCAAGAAAAATGAAATAAAAGGCATCTAATTTGGAAAGGAGAAATAAAATTATCTCTGTGTGCAGATGACATATGATCGTTTTTAAAAAATTTTTATTGGAGTATAAAAAGTTGATTTACAGTGGCAGATGACATGATCTTATATTGGAAAGCCCTAAAAATTCCACAAAAAATTGTGAGAGCTAATAAACCAATTCAGCAAAGCTGCATGATACAAAATCAACATACAAAAATAAGTTGCATTCCTATAAAGTAGCAATGAACAATCTGACAAGGAAATTAAGACAGTTCCACTTGCAATTGCATAAAAGAGAATCAAGTACTTAGGAATAAGTTTAAGAACAGTGTGAGGGACTTCCCTGGTGGCCAGTGGTTAAGAATCTGCCTGCCAATGCAGGGGACACGGGTTCGAGCCCCGGTCCGGGAAGATCCCACATGCTGCAGAGCAACTAAGCCCGTGAGCCACAACTACTGAGCCTGCGCTCTAGAGCCCTTGAGCCCTAGAGCCAGCGTGCCGCAACTACTGAGCCCCCATGCTGCAATTACTGAAGCTCACGTGCCTAGAGCCTGTGCTCCTTAACAAAAGAAGCCACATCAATGAGAAGCCCGTGCACCGCAACAAAGAGTAGCCCCCAAGAGTAGCCCCCGCTCACTGCAACTAGAGAAAGCCCGTGCACAGCAACAAAGACCCAACACAGACAAAAAAAAAAAAGTGTGTGAAAGACTTGTACACTGAAAACTATAAATATTGCTGAAAGAAATTGAAGACAAATAAATGGAAGACATCTCCTTTTCATGAATTGGAAGACTTAATGTTACAGCGTCAATATTATCCAAGGTGATTTCCAGCATTACTCACAATAGCCAAAAGGTGGAAACAACCCAAGTGTTCATCAAAAGATGAATGGATAACCACAATGTGATATATTAATACAGTGGAATGTTACTCAGCCATAAAAAGGAACAAAGTTCTGATACATGATACATCATGGAGGAAACTTAGAAATATGAACCTGAAATAAACCAGACATAAAATGACAAATATTATGTGATGCCAATTATATGAGGTACCTAGAATAGGCAATTTCACAGAGACAGAAAGTGAAATAGAGGATACCAAGAGATGGGGTAAGGGGGAAATGGGAAGTTACTGTTTAATGGATACAGAGTTTCCGTTTGGGATGATGAAAAAGTTCTGGAAATAGTGTTGATGGTTGCACTACATCGTAATATACTTAATGGCACTGAATTGTAAACTTCAAAATAGTTAAAATGATAAATTTTATGTATGTTTTACCACAATGAAAACATTGACAATGAAAAGGATTGCATCTACACTAAATTTTAATCCTTTGTTCCCTTCACTTTCTGTCACACATTTCCATGATACCTCAGGGCTCATAATTAAAAATGGGAACAGCTGCATGATATTCTAGCCTTCAGATGGACCATAATGGAATTTTTTCACTCTTTGTTGATCACTTAGGTCATTTTCTTGTTTTTTTCGTGTTTGCTCTTGGCTGTTTATACTAGCTTTTTCTTTTTGAATGGTTCCTGTGCTAGGATACTTTGGCACTGCTCTTTGGCTTCTTTCCTTTCTTTCCCTGAGCTGGCACCTCTCCTTCCTCATTTCCCACTGGCTCAGGGACTTCTTGTGAAAGACACATTTGACCCTATGTGCCTTGCCCACAGGCATGGTTTTATCCTGTGACCTCACCCTTGGGCTCTTTGACCCAAGGAGGTGAGTCATAACCTGGACTAAGCTGTTTCTGTCCAGAGAAGCTAAACTAAGATTCAGAAAACGTTCTTTGGTACCTGTGGAGACCCAAGCTGAAAGCCACTCTGACCTGGTGCTAGGCTACTATTTTGGATGATTTATGTGTTGATGAATCAGCTGAGAAAGTGTGCTGAGAGAGGCAGTAGGATGGAGGAGAGTGCAGAGTGGTGGAGAGGAGGCTTTGATAGATCTTGGTTTCTCAGTTTTCTGTTTCCCATAATGCAGTAAATTCACACTGGCTCACAGTTAGCTCCTGGGAAGCCACACAAGTGCTCCCCAGTTAGTTCCACATCTTCTCCAGATAAGAGATCTCGCCTGGCTGTGGCCAGGAATCCCACAGAGGGGAATTGGGGCTTGTGACAGATGGGAATCCATTGGGCAAAGATGAGTGTTGCATTCGGTCAAGACTGACAGCAAGGGCCATGAGGGTGAGCCCTGGATAACCTTCCTCAGCAGAGTGAGACCCTGCTAGTTTTTGGAGCTTGGTGGCAAGTGGGACCTAACCTGCAAGGGACCTGGTGGGACCTGAGAGTCTTCTACCAGGTCTGGCAACACCATCTCCCTCATCTAGCTGCATAGTATAGAAATAGGGTATGGACTGTGGAGCTACAAGTCTTCAAATACCAGTTCTACCCCTTAATTATCCTTGGGCATCCTCCACTGTTCCTCAGTTTTCCCATCTGTAAAATGGGGATCGAGATATAATTATGAGGATTAGATGAGTATAACATGTAGAGCAGTCTGCATATCTTACTGAGATACGCAGTATATAGATATGCAGCATCTATGCAGTATATAGATATGCTGTATATAGATATGCACTCTATATATGGGTGTTATTGCTGCTGATACTGCAATTCTGGCACCTCCTGTCTGGTCAGTTATTTTCTTAGTGTTCTTAAGGACTCCCTTGTTTTTGGCCGTGCCACTCTGCATATGGGATCTTACTTCCCTGACCAGAGATCGAACCTGAGCCCCCTGCAGTGGAAGCGTGGAGTCTTAACCACTGGACCACCAGGGAGGTCCCAAGGATTCCCTTCACGTTGAAGTCGCACAGGAACAAATTGCCCCCAAATAGTCCTCTTTTTCCCTCCTCTTGTGCTCAGGGCTTGTAGGGGCAGATGTGTGGGGTTGCTGCCTTTATTGTGGTGGAATATTTAGGGGGAGAGCAGAGTCCACCATAGCCTCTGCTGGTGCTGGAGCACCCTGGAGATTTGGGGGCTGTCCAGGGTGTCCTTTTGAGGAAACAATGCCCTGACCAGGCCTCAGTGTCCATGGAGGGTGGTCCCACTCCCAGAAGAGCACGTCTGCCCACGTTCCATCTGTCACCTGTCCCTGCCTCATGCATCCCAGGGGCCTTTCACAGCCTCTGAGCCTTATGTTAGTTTTGCCATCGGTGCCCCACCTCCATCTCCAGACTTGTTCTGTACAGTTTTCCTGACCAGGAGATGATCTGTTTTAACAGTCCCATAAAGAGCCTAACACATTTCCTGTTCATGCCCCAATGAATCTTAGTGATCAGGATGTTTACTACAACCCGGCTGCACTGGACCATGAGTCTGCTTCCTTGTGCCCATTGCTGCTGGCCATGGATGTGGGGACGTGACCCTCCTGGTGTGATTTGTTTCTAGATCCCCCTTCAGTCCCTTTCTGGAGCACTCTCTCCCCCACCACTGGATAATAAGGAAAGCCATATCTTCTGCCCATCCTGGGCTGCCACCTCCCCTGGGGCTCTGAGTATGCAGTGGAGCTGGCCTTCCTCACCCCTGCCTGCTTTCTCGGCCCTTCCCAGGCCCATTTCTGCAACCATTCCCTTCTTTTCCTCCTTAGTCCCCCTCAGCCCTCCTCCTTTCTCTTTCTCTTTCTCCTTTCACTCTTTTCCTTTTTCTTTTTTTTAATTGAAGTATAGTTGATTTACAATATTGTGTTTGTTTCAGGTGTACAGCATAGTACCTTAGTATTTTTGCAGATTATATTCCATTATAGGTTATTACAAGATAATGCATATAATTCCCTGAGCTATACAGTATATCCTTGCTGCTTCTTTATTTTATATATTGCAGTTTGTATCTGTTAATCCCATACCCCTAATTTGTCCCTCCCCCTTCCCCCTTCCCCTTGGTAACCACAAGTTTTCTCTGAGTCTGTTTCTGTTTTGCATATACATTCATTTGTATTATTATCGTTATTTTTTGTTGCGCTCCACAGCATGTAGGATCTTAGTTCCCTAACTAGGGATCGAACCCATGCCCCCTGCAGTGGAAGTGTGGAGTCTTAACCACTGGACTGCAGGGACGTCCCCATTTGTATTATTTTTTAGATTCCACATATAAGTTATATCCTATAGTATTTATCTTTCTCTGTCTGACTTACTTCACTAAGCATAATATTCTCTAGGTCCATCCATGTTGCTGCAAATGGCAGTATTTTATTCTTTTTTATGACTAATATTCCATATATATACGGTGTATATATATACACCACATCTTCTTAATCCAGTCATCCATTGATGGACACTTGGGTTGCTTCCATGTCTTGGCTATTATAAATGGTGCTTCTGTGAACATTGGGGTGATCTTTTCGAATTAGTGTTTTCATTTTTTATGGGTATATACCCAGGAGTGGAATTGCTGGATCTGTTTTTAGTTTTTTAGTTCTGTTTTTAGTTCCCATCAGGGAAGTACCTTCTGCCCATTTTTTGATCGGATTGTTTTTTTGATATTGAGTTGTATGAGTTGTCTGTATGTTGGATATAACCCCTTGTCAGTTGCATCATTTGAAAATATTTTCTCCCATTCTGTAGATTGTCTTTTCATTTTGTTGATGGTTTCCTTTGCTGTGCAAAAATTTTTAAGATTAATTAGGTCTCATTTGTTTATTTTTGCTTTTATGTCTTTTGCTGTTGGAGACTGATCCAAGAAAATATTGCTACGATTTACGTCAGAGAGTTCTGCCCATGTTCTCTTCTAGGAGTCTTATAGTTTCAGGTCTTACATTTTGGTCTGTAAACCATTTTGAGTTTATTTTTGTATATGGTATGAGAGAATGTTCTAATATCATTGTTTTACATGCAGCTCTCCAGGTTTCTCTGCACCACTTGCTGAAGAAACTGTCTTTTCTCCATTATATATTCTTGCCTCCTTTATTGTAGATTAATTGACTGTAGGTATGTGGGTTTATTTCTGGCCTATTCTGCTCCATTGAACTGTGTGTCTGTTTTTGTGTCAATACCATGATGCTTTGATTACTGTAGCTTTGTAAGTATAGTCTGAAGTCTCCAGTTTTGTTCTTTTATCTCAGGATTGCTTTGGCAATTGGGGGTCTTGTGTGGTTCCATATAAATTTTAGGATTGTTCTAGTTCTGTGAAAAATGTCATGGGTATTTTGGTGGGGATTGCATTAAATCTGTAGATTGCTTTGGGTAGTATGGTCATTTTAATTAATTCTTCCAATACAAGAGCACAGGATAAATTTCCATTTCTTTGAATCATTTTCAATTTCCTTCATCAGTGTTTTATAGTTTTCAGAGTATAGATCTTTCACATCCTTGGTTAAATTTATTCCTAGGTATTTTATTTATTTGTGATATGACTTTTTTTTTTTTTAACTTTTGGGTTTATTTATTTATGGCTGTGTTGGGTCTTCATTTCTGTGCAAGAGCTTTCTCTAGTTGTGGCAAGTGGGGGCCACTCTTCATCGCGGTGCGCGGGCCTGTCATTATCACGGCCTCTCTTGTTGCGGAGCACAGGCTCCAGACGCGCAGGCTCAGTAATTGTGGCTCACGGGCCTAGTTGCTCCGCGGCATGTGGGATCCTCCCAGACCAGGGCTCGAACCCGTGTCCCCTGCATTGGCAGGCAGATTCTCAACCACTGCGCCACCAGGGAAGCCCCTTTTGATGTGATTTTAAGTGAGATTTTTAAAAAACTTTCTGATGTTTCATTATTTGTGTATAGAAACGCAACAGATTTCTGTATATTACTCTTGTATCCTGCAACCTTGCTGAATTCATTTATTAATTCTAATAGTTTTTTTTTTAGGTGGAGACTTTAGGGTTCCTTATATAGAGTATCATGTCATCTGCAAATAGTGACAGTTTTGCCTCTTTCCTTACAACTTTGATACCTTTTATTTCTTTTTCTTGTCTGATTGCTGTGGCTAGGACTTCTAATACTATGTTAGAAGAAGCAGTGAGAGTGGGCATCCTTGTCTTGTTCCTGAATTTAGAGGAAATGCTTTCAGTTTTTCAGAGTGGTCTGTTGTATCATTTAAGACCTCTGTTGCCTTATTGATATTGTTTTTTGTCTGCATGATCTGTCCATTGATGTCAGTAGGGTGTTAAAATCTCCTACTATTATTGTTGTATTGTCAATTTCTCCATTTATGTCTGTTAGTATTTGCTTTATATATTTAGGTGTTCCTGTATTGGGTACCTATATGTTAATGAGTATAGTATCCTCTTCTTGTATTCATCCCTTTTTCATTATATAATGCTCTTCTTTGTCTTTTGTTATAGCCTTTTTAAAAAAAATTTTTTATTTTTATTTTTTAAAATTTATTTTACTTATTTTTTTGGCTGCATTGGGTCTTTGTTGCTGCGTGGGGGCTTTCTCTAGTTGTGGTGAGCAGGGGCTACTCTTCGTTGTGGTACGCGTGCTTCTCATTGTGGTGGCTTCTTTTGTTGCGGAGCATGGGCTCTAGGCGCTTGGGCTTCAGTAGTTGTGGCATGTGGGCTCAGTAGTTGTGGCTCCTGGGCTCTAGAGCGCAGGCTCAGTAGTTGTGGCGCATGGGTTTAGTTGCTCCGCAGCATGTGGGATCTTCCCGGACCAGGGCTTGAACCCATGTCTCCTGCATTGGCAGGCGGATTCTTAACCACTGAGCCACCAGGGATGTCCCTAGCCTTTGTTTTGTTTTGTTTTTTTTAATTTATTTATTTATGGCTGTGTTGGGTCTTTGTTGCTGCTCATGGACTTTCTCTAGTTGCAGAGAGCAGGGGCTACTCTTCATTGCAGTGCGTGGGCCCCTCACTGCAGTGGCCTCTCTTGTTGCGGAGCACAGGCTCTAGATGTGCAGGCTTCAGTAGTTGTGGCACGTGGGCCAAGTCGCCCCGCAGCATGTGGGATCTTCCCGGGCCAAGGATCGAACCCATGTCCCCTGCATTGGCAGGTGGATTCCCAACCACTGCGCCACCAGGGAAGTCCCTAGCCTTTGTTTTAAAGTCTATTTTGTCTGATATGAGTGTTGCTACCTCTGCTTTTTTGTTGTTTCTATTTGCATGAAATTTCTTTTTCCATCCCCGCACTTTGTCTTTTTTTTTTTTTTTTTTGGCTGCATTGGGTCTTAGTTGTGGCACGTGGGATCTTCACTGCGGCATGCAGGATCTTTTGTTGCTGCACGTGGGCTTCTCTAGTTGTGGCACGTGGGCTCCAGAGCACGTGGGCTCAGTAGTTGTGGCGTGTGGGCTTAGTTGCCCTGTGGCATGTGAGATCTTAGTTCCCTGACCAGGGATAGAACCAGCGTCCCCTGCACTGGAAGGCAGATTTTTTTTCTTTTTTAAAAATTATTTATTTATTTATTTATTCTTATTTTTGGCTGCGTTGGGTCTTTGTTGCTACGCGCAGGCTTTCTCTCAGTTGCGGCGAGTGGGGGCTACTCTTCATTGTGGTGCGTGGGCTTCTCATCGCAGTGGCTTCTCTTGTGCGGAGCACATGCTCTAGGTGCACGGGCTTCAGTAGTTGTGGCTTGCGGGCTCTAGAGTGCAGGCTCAGTAGTTGTGGTGCATGGGCTTAGTTGCTCCATGGCATGTGGGATCTTCCCAGACCAGGGCTTGAACCCGTGTCCCCTGCATTGACAGGCAGATTCTTAACCACTGCACCACCAGGGAAGCCCCTTATTGTAGGTTTTTGATTTGTGGTTACCATGGGGTTCATATATATTGACCTGTAATTATATCTAATTGCTTTAAACTGATAATCATGTAAGTTCAAACATTCTAAAAGATCTACATTTTTTGCTCCCCTCCCCCACATTTTGAGTTTTTGATATCATTTTACATCTTTGTGCTTATCCCTTTACTGTTTATTGTAGTTGCTTCTTAAAATTTAAAAAAAATCTAAGTACTGGCTTATTTAAGTGATCTTTAATCCTTACTATATATTTGCCTTGCCTATTGGGATTTTCCCTCTCCTATAGATTCTTCTTTTCCATTTAGAGTAGACCCTTCAACGTTTCTTTTAGGGTAGGTTTAGTATTGCTGAATTCTTTGTTTCTGCTTGTTGGAGAAATTCTTTCCTTCTTTTCTAAATGATAATCTTGCTGAATAGAGTATCCTAGGTTGCAGGAGTTTCTTTTTTAGGGCTTTGAATGTATTATGCCACTTCCTTCTGCCCTGCAGAGTTTCTCCAGAGAAATGAGCTGATAGCCTTGTGGGGATTCCCTTGTATATGACTCTCTGTTTTTCTCCTGCTGCCTTTAGAATTCTCTCTTTACCTTTAATTTTGCCATTTTAATTATGATATGTCTTGTTGTGGGCCAGTTTGGGCTCATCTTGTTTGGGACTCTCTCTGCTTCCTGAAATTGGATATGTTTCCTTCTTTAGGTTTGGGAAGTTTCCAGCCATAATTTCTTCTAGTACATTTTTGATCCCTTTCTTCTTTTTCTGGAACCCCTATAATGTGAACATTGGCACATTTTATATTATCCCATAGATCTTGTATGTTGTTTTCTCCCTCCCCCCCCCCCCCTTTCTTCTTTCTTCTGTTCTTATTGGGTGATTTCTATTATTTTATCTTCCAGGTCACTTATGCATTCTTCTGTGTCATTTAGTCTGCTATTCATTGCTTCTAGAGTGCTTTTTATCTCAGAGATTGAATTATCAATTTTTGATTGGGTCTTTTAAATTTCTAGTTCCTTGGTAGAATGATCTGTGCTTACCTCTACTGTCTTAATTCAGTTAGCATTTTTATTACCAACTTTTTGAATTCATTGTCTATAGACTGATTCTCTTTTTCATTATTTATTTCTTCAGGGGTTTTCTCCTGCTCTTTCAGCAGAGAGTAGTTCCTCTGCGTTTTCATTTTACTTAACTTTCTCTGTCTCTATGAATTGAGATGCAACAGTTATCTGTTATGGTCTTGAAGGGGTGTTTTTTATGTGGGAACATCCCTATGTAGACTGTGTAGACTGTGCCTAACATCTTTGGTGTGTGGGTTGAATTTGATGTGGATGCCAGCCCACTGCTTTCCTCAGGATGTGATGACAACTATCACCTTGATAGGGGGGTACGGCTGGCGTTGGAGGAGCCAAAGACTGTGCAGGGTGTGAGGCGAGACTTCCTGTCTCCTCACTGGCCGCAGTCGCCCTGTTGGGTGGGATCTGCTCCCAAGCTGCTGGAGTGGAAGCCCTGAGGGTCGGGCTGGAGCTGGCTCTGTTCCCTTCAGGTGTGTGTTTTTCCTTCTGCCCACACTGGAACCTTTGCCCCGAAGGAGGGGAGTGCTGCAGTAAGCAGGGTTTGTGTGCTTACACATGTCCAGTGTGCTGCTTGTGTAGGTATCTGCAGTCCCGCCCAGAACCGGATCAAGGTTGTCTTTTCCCCTATTGTGGTGGTCTCAGCTCTAGTGTAAGGTTGTGGCATGGAGTGGGTGCGCTGGAGCGTTTGCTTAGGGATCATGGCATTGTGGTTGCAGGAGTCGAAGTGGCTGCACTGTCATCAGAAGTCTGGGCTACTTCTGTGGCGCTGAGTAAGCACCAACAATGGCCATCACTCAGCCTGTACCATACCCCAGGCCCATGGGTCACCTCTGTGTCCCTAGATCGAGTCTTTTTCCAGGATGTGGCTGCCCTAGATTCAGTGCCAAGCTGTGGTGTGGAGTGGGTGGGGCCAGGGGGTTCACTCAGCTTGGGTCAGAGAGTGTGGCAAGGTGGCAGCTGCTAGGGCAGACCTCTCTCTGCCGTTTGGTGGCAAGCCAGCACTGCGTACTCCTCACCAGTGCAGTCTAGGCTTCTCCAGCCTTTCTGTGTGTCCCAGCTGTTCTCCAGGCAGCCGAAGGGTCTTGCCTCCTCTGTATAAGACCCCAGGACTAGAATGCCCAGTCTGTCTCTCAACCTGCTCACTCCCCAGGGTGAGTGTCCACCTGTACGATCTCCCTTTTCCTCTTAGTTCCCTCCCGGGGGCACAAGTCTCAACCTGGTGCTTTTCTTCCCATCCTACCTGGGATGGGATTATGGGGGAATCTTTCTTGCAGCCTTGGTTGTATAGGAGTCCTTCTGCCAGTTTCCACGTAGTTTTTGGTGAGAATTGTTCTACATGTAGATGTATTTTTTGATGTGGGGGGGAGGTGAGCTCTATAGCCTCTTACTCTGCCATCTTGATCCCCCTCCCACTCTTCCTTTCTCTCTCCTTTCCTCCTCTCATTCTCCCCCTTTCTCTACTCAGGGAACTCTGTGGTACTTGGGGTCATTTCTCATCTGTACCCCAGAAGTCTTTGGAGCTAACAGGAGTCTTGTGCATAGTCACCTGGGCTTGGACCCGCCACCTTCATAACCACATGCTCCAGACTCATGGATTTGGCTCCTTTCAGACAATGTCCATATTGGCAGCTTTCATCCATTCATTCAACAAATACTCGAGGCCTGCCCTACGCTCAGTCCTGGTCTGGGGTTACTGTGGTAAACAAGACAGGTGTGGCCCTTACTCTCATGAAGGTTAGTGAGGGGAGAAAGGAATAAGCAAATACACAAGGTGATTTTGGTGGTAAGTGCTGTGAAGAAAAGAAAGCAGGCTGATGCGGGAGAAAGTGACTGAGGTTGTCAAGACAGGCCTCACAAAGAGGTGATGCTCGAGACCTAGATGATCAGATTGCACTAGATCACCAGGCAGGTTTCTCTGTTGAAAATAACAGGATCCGACTCTAGTTAACGTAAGCAGAAAAGGAATGCACTGGAAGGGTATTGGGTACTTCAGAGAATGGGCGGGAGGCTTGGAAAATTAGGCCAGCACAGAGGCGGTTGCTCAGGGAGGTTGGCCAGAACACTGACCAAAGTCATGCTACGGCTGGTTCTTGTTAGGACCCAGCCGCCGCTGCTCGGGATACTGACCTCGAACCCTGGGCCCACGGGCGCACCACCACCAGAGGGACCTCCAGACTGGGCCTGATCACCGCAGACCACAGGTTGTTCACAGGTAAGCCAGGGTTGCTCCCATCTCACACAGAGTGAAAGCCACAGACTTTATAATGTCATCCTTGATCCGGTCCCCTGTTCCCTATGCTCTCATCTACCCTTCTTTCCTCGCCCCAACCTGCTCCACCCACATCGCTCTCCTGGCAGTTCCTGTCGCCCCAAGCCTGCCCCTACCTCTAGGGGCACTGGCTGTTCCCTCCACTTGGAGCACTTCAAGTCTCCCCAGAACTACCCCCTTCACCTCCTCCAAGCCTAAGCTCAAAAGTCACCTTCTCTGGAGGCCCACCACATCTCCCTATTTAAGCCCAGCCTCCCCTGCCCACAGGATTCCTTTATGCCTTTTTTTTCCTTGTCATCTTTTAACGTTATGTTTACTGTTTATTAACTGTCTTGCTGATGAATCTGCCCCAGGTGCCTAGACCAGTGTCTGGCCTTGGAGTTTACACTCCACAGCTGTTGGTTGGATGTGTAGATAATAACGTGGCATAAAATGTCTTGGGAGGCATAAGTTGAATCCTGGTCTGTCACTAACCAGCTGTGATTCTGCACACATATTTTATGCATCTGTAACATGGGCACCTCCCTCAAATGGATTCTTGGTTAAGAGTAAATGAGACAATGTGCAGAATAAGCCCTGGTTGCCGGGGTCTCGTTCTTTCCTGCTCACCCGTTCAAATCTATTAAGATGAGTCTCCCAAGCCCATATGATCACAATGAACGTTTCCATTTACTTTGGATTATATGTCATTATAAATATTAACAAATAAGACTTAAAAAGGACACCTTCGGGTAGGTCAGACAAAAGTACAAAAATTGTGTGTGGGGCTGCAGTTTCAGGACTGTTTCTGCAGCCGTCACATGATAGCAAAACGGTGGTAAGCAGTGCACGAGTCTGCGTCGAAGACAGCCAGAGTCCATGCATCGGGAGGTTCTCTCGGTTGGAGAAGGAACAAAGGGAAGACATGCTCGGGCCAGGAGATGCAGTTCCTCGCTCTCGCCACTAGAGGTCAGGAGGTTACCGCTTCAGGGTTGGAAGACGGGCCCGTGGGGGATTGGCTAGTGGTGGTGGTGGGTGCTGAGACTAGGCAGGGGGGTGGGGGTGGCGGTGGATGCCACACACCTGGTGACCCCCCCTGGTTATTGACATCTGACTTTGGAATGACTTTTTTTTGTTTTGTTTTTGTTTGGTGTCAAATTCACCGTCTTTGTGGGGCTGAGGGAGCAGAGGAAAGATGCCAGGTTGGGGTCAAAGGGAGAGCTCACACTGCAGCTTCTCAAAGCGCCTTTTTCTCTAACAAACAGAGAGACAACCTGTAAGGGGTCCAGAACAGTGCCAGGGTCCTAGTGAAGGTTCTCCCTGGGAGGTCTTCTGCCCAAGTGCCCCATCCTGCACTCAGGCTAGCTGTCCAGGAGCCCCACCTCCCAGCCTGACTGTCCCTGTGGTCAGCTGGGACCATGTTTAAGGACCAAATCTGCTCTTGCACAGTCTAGGGCAGTAGAAGGCCTTGGACTGGGTGCCAGGTGTCCTGGGTTCTTATCCCAACTGGGTCCTGTGTAGGCCCCTTCTGCTTGCTAGGCCTTAGTTCCCCCACGTGTCTAAGGAAGTTGTAGTAGGTGAGGCTCTAGGTGTACTTGTAACTTGGCCATTCAGCATTTCCGTGTGTTTACAGGGAATTCGTGAAGCTCCTGTCTGAATGAGAAACCTGCCTCCACCGCCCTAAAGGCAAAGCTGAGACGATAACCCAGAGTTCACCTAGACACAAGGTTCCTCATAAATAGACTCAGCCTCTCTGAATCTCCTTCCTCATCTGTCAAATGGCGATGGCAATTAAACCCATCTCACAGGGCTGTGAAGATTCATCAAGACAGTGGTTGTAAAACCCTTACCACACACAAAGCCTTCTTAGGGAAAACCAAGACTCCCTGACCAGCAAAGTTTGCCAGGTACTGTATGGGGGCTGGAGTCCTGTTTCCCCTGCAAAATGGAAAAAGGCTGATGGGCACTTGGTGGGATTCACATCATCACCCCAGGCCTCAGATGGTAATGTGCTTTGTGTCTGCAGCATAAGGTCTAGCCCCAGTGCCCCTGTGAGCCCTGTACAATCGTTGGTGTGGGTGTGGTGTCCAGAGCTCTGGGCTGGAGGTGGTGGGGCAGGGGCCATGGAACTTGGTCTGCCCCAGCTGTGGTAGGGCTGGAAGGCCTCAGGTAGATCACTTTCCCTCTCTGGGCTTTGTTTCCCATCAGTGCAGTGATGGGTTGAACACAGAAATTCCTGGGTTCTGCATTCGTTCATCCAGCGTTCCTGAAGGCCCCTTAGTCGGCAGGAAAAGTTTGGGGCTTCAGGCCTGGGCCCAAGATTCTGATGCCCTCAACCCCTTGCTGGAGACCTTCACCCAGGGTGCAGGGGGCTCTTTCTTAGCTCCTGGAAGACAGAACCAGCCCTTCCCAGAAACGAGGCCCTGGACTGCTGCTGAGGACTCCTGAAAGGGCTCTCAGTAGGGCCAGGGTGCAGGGGCAGCGCCTGGGGCTCCCCTCTTCCCAACGCTGAGCCCAGAAGGGCCCGGGGGGGGGGCGGGGGAAGGGGAGAGGAGGGCAAGGACAAGGAGGACTTTTTGGTTCTTTTCGTGCAAAGAAAAACAGACTCTTTCTCTTCTTGACTGCAACTGACCTGATGCTTGAGCTTGGAGCGAGAGGCAGGATCCATCCTCCAGCTTCCTCAGGAGGAGAAAGATCAAAGGTAGGAGAGCTGGCTCTGAGAACTGAACTTGACCGTGCACCAACATCAGTTTAAGCCACTCCCCCTATGTCTACAAGCCCAGTTGACCTGGCAGCTAGGGGTGGGGTGGGAGCAGGACTGGGTGCTGTTGCCCCTAACAAACAAACACTGCTCCCTCTCCCAGAGAGACCCTGGGTCCCAGACAGTGCCCCTGGCCCACATCACCTTTCCCCTCCAGGCCTTGTATATGGTTCCCACTGCTTACACTGCTCTTCCCCCTTTGTCTGCCTAGAAACTCCACTCACCGTTCAAGGCCTTGCTAAAGCATCACTTCCTCCAGGAAGCCCTCCCTGCTCTCCCAGCCGAGTCAGCAGAATCCACAGAATGTGCAGGTGGGTCAGGCTGGCCTTGGCATTCCTCACACTCCCATTGTAATGGTTTGTTTCCAGCTCCCTGACTAGATGGGGACCTCCCTGAGGGCAGGCCCTGGGTCTCATTCATCCCCAGGGGCCTGTGGAATCATTGAGTGAAGCGCTTGGTCTGTGCCCACGTTCACTGGGAGCTCCAGGATCTTTACCAGACTCCTGACTCTCAGGTCAACTTTTTTCCACCCAGAGATGAACAGATATAGTCAGAACCTCCTTTTGGGAATGAACTTTCTTCAGAGTCCTGTCTTGCCCCTGCCCAAATTCTCCTTCTCTTACTGCCCCTCTCCCTGATGGCACCCCTGCTCTCTCAGCCTGGGGTCCCCTGCAACTCACTGCTGACCTCTAGTAGGATCCTTGTCTTCTGGACTGCCCCATCTACTTCCTCCGGGTGGGTGCTGAGGCCAGGGTCCTCTTCTGCCACCTCTGGCCTTCTCAGGCCCCAGAGGGCCGAAAGCAGGCCCAGCTCTCTGCCCCCGCTGTCCCTCGGTGGGGCTGGGCCTTCCATGGCCTCTAAGTGGGGGCTGCAGTGGCTCTGTGTCCAAGCAGGCATCCTGGATCTCCCCAAACATGGGGGCGAGGCCCTTAGTGGCAGCTGAGGAAGCCCAGGGCCAGGCCTGTGCTGGGCCGGGCAGGGGTAGGTGCAGCGGGCAGGTGGGGGTGGGTCAGTCGCTGAGCACGGCCCCCGGGAGCTCGTTGGTGAGCGTGTGCCAGCGCTCGATCCGCTTGTCCTTGTTCTTCAGGCAATCAAACCAGTGCTTCAGGCGCTCGCCCTTGGCATTGATGCCCAGAACCACGCCGCCTGCAGAGGGGAGCCGAGAGGCAGCCGGGACACGGTGACCTCTGACTCTCAGGGTTTCTCTGGAACCAGTACCCCCTGGCACCCCTCCCAGACTTTGTGCTCCAAGGCCAGACTCTCTTCCCTGCCCACCCGCTCTGAGGGTGGACTGTGGTCTGACTGCCACACTCTTGGAGTGCCCCCCCCCCACTCCCCCAGTCAGGGCCCAGGGATCCTGCTCTTCCTTTACCCAGGACCAGAGCAGTACTGGGGGGCAGCACAGTGGCATGTGTTGGTGCCAGGGCAGCTCCACTGTGCACAGCCACCAAGCCCACCAGAAATTTGGGGCCACAAGGGCTCAGAGTCCAGCCTGAGGGGCTGACCATCATCACCTCTTACCCCTGCTCCACCACAGACTGCTGTGTGACTCGGCCAGGCCTCTTTCCCTCTCTGGGCCTCTTTCTCTGTCACATGGGGTCAGGCTGGATCATGTCTATGGCCCCAACTTTCCCCACAGGCCAGGAAGGCGGGACTGTGGCCTGATTCAGGGCCCCTGCCCTTTGCTGAACCCAGGATGGGCATGTTGCTAAAGAGCATTCCCATCGTGTCCTCTCACCGATGAAATCGTTGGATTTTCCAATGTCATAATCCCAAACGGTGATCTCCAGGGTCTTCTTGGCCAGGTCCCCGTGCTTAATCTCATAACAGAATTCCTGGTGGCCAGAAGGGGAGTGTCAGGACCAATGACAAGTCAGCCGGTGGCCAGGAGGGTGGCCAGTGCACAGCAGTGGGTGATAATGGATTCTCACCCATCTCACCCACTTCCCTCTTAGAGCCCAGCTGAGATCCTCAGGGTCCCCTTCCCTCTGACCCACCTGCCCCTTTGTCACTGAAGCTGCTTTTCTCAGGATCCTCAAGAGTCTCCTTATTGTAAGTCAACGCACACTTGGCAGCCTTGGCGTGCTTGACCTCTCTTGGGTCTGATTCTGCTGACCACGCCCTCCTTTGTGGAACCCTCTCTCCCACCAGCTTCCAGGATCCTTCAACATCTGGTGTCCCCCTCGCTCCCTGGCAGCACCTCCTCGGCCTTCTCTGCCTGCACCCGAGTCACTCAGGCTCTGTCAGAGGCTCTTCTCCCTCATCTCGTTCCTCGGAGCTCCTCTCCGGCTGCACCCACCGCCTGGGCTGAGGACCTGGGTATCTATCTGCGCCCACCTTCCTGGGGCTGCTCACATCCTCACACCACCCCCTCCACATCCAACATGGCTACAGTCCCATCAGTTCAATCCTCTGAAGAGTTTTCCAGGCCGCTCCTCACTTCTATCTGCACCACCTTGGCCTGGTTCAGCCTGGCCTCACTTCTCCCACCAGTCCTCCTATCCCACGGCTGGGGCCTCTCCTGTCAGTCCCTCCCCACCCTCCAGCTCCCACAGTGACCCTTGAAAAACCCAGTCCCTCCGGGGTCCCCTGTCCTGAGGGAGATTGAGTGGCTCATGGCTTCACCAGCCTCTCGTACCTCGTTGAACTCTGGGTTTAGGGTTTTCTTCTTTACTGCTGTCTTATGTTTGGATTTCTTGTCCACATCTGGCTTCAGGTATCTGGAATTATAATCAATCAATAGGCAGAGGGTAAGAGAGAAGACACTCTGAGTACACGTGGAGCCAGCAGGGCTTGGAAGAGAGAGATTCCCAGGCCTCCCGTTCATCCTAACCATCGGTGTCCCCAGCACTACTCTGTGACAAAGGTGAGCAGTCAGTGCAGTGGGAGAAGCAAGTGGGTCCTTCATCACCTGGACCTCTGTTCACAGCCCATTCCTGATGTCACAGAGCCCCTCCGTCCCCTAGGAAAGAGGATTTTCTTTATTTCTGGAAGTCTAATTTTCACAGCTCACATTTCCCACCAGAAAAACATTTTTAGCAAAGTTGGTCCCTTGCTAGAGCTCTTCTTTTTGTAATAGCAGATTATGGAGATAGAATTCACACGCTATAAAATTCATCTTTCTCAAGTGTATAACGCAGCGGTTTTTAGCATAGTCCCTGAGTTGTACAACCATTGCTGCTACCTCACTGGAGCTTTGAGGAAGGAAAAAAGGTCTTTTGGGCAGTGACAGCAGTGCTTCCTGCAGGGAAAGAGGGAAGCCCTGCTTGCGGGCCAGCTCCCTCCACGGGCATCAGCTCCTTAGACTTTGATGCAGAACAGCAGTCTTCATCTGGGGCTCAGAAAGGTGGAGGGACTCACCCAAGGTCACACAGCTGCTCGGCACAGGGCTGGTGCTCAGAAGCCAGGCCCTCTCCTTTGCAAAGCTTCTTACCCTGTCCCTGCATGGACACTGGTGACAATTGCCCTGTTCCTGCTGACAAGACCACATCTGTCTCACCCACCACCAGCTTCCGGTACCCAACTTGATGCCTGGCACTGGGTGGGATCAGTGAACATAGAAAGTGGCACCTCATTATTGCTTTTCTGTGCACTTTTTAAAAAAGTTGTGATTGTTATTACATAAGAAATACTGGTTCATTATAGAAACACTAGAAAATATGTATTAACAGAAGTTGGGGGTGGAGAGAGAAATGAATACACAGGTCTGCACAAAAACCTGTTCTTTAGCAGCTTTATACAGCCGTCAGAAATTGGGGACAGCCCCCATGCACTTCAACAGGAAGTGACCTGACGGACGACTACTTGGCAATGCAGACCTACAGACTGAACTCCGGGCTCAGGCACCACGCGGCTGGCTCCCCAGAGCATTAGGTTATGTAGGAGTTGCCTTTATAAGAAAGTCTGGAAAAGGCAAAACTGTCGCGACAGAAAACAAATCAGTGGTTGACTGGGGCCAGGGGACCTTTCTGGGGTGATGGTATCTGGGTCTTAACTGTGGTGGTGGTGACAAGATTGTATACGTCAGTCAGTCACACTTCAAAAGGGGAGAAACCTACTGGATGTAAATTATACCTCAGTAAAGATGACTTTTTAAACAGGTTGGGGGGTTCCCTTAAACCCTCACCCAGAGATGGTGAATTTCTGCATTCCTTACAAGCTTCCATGCACTTCTTGACTCGTCTTTGCCTGTTTTACTTTGGGGGCGAGGAGGAGGGATGGGGGCGGTCCTGCACAGTGGGAGTGTCTCCCAGCCCTGCCTCCGGAAGGCCCTGAAGGGAAGCTGTCCCAGGCTCCCTCAGCGCTGCACGGCCAGTGTCCATCTAGTGAGCCTCACAAGGCCCCAGCTAGGGGTCATCGCCTGTCCTGCCCCCAGGCCTCTGTCTATGCTGTCTCCCTGCCTGGAGTCCCTTCTCGCCTCACCTCACCACTGTAGGGGAGCTTCCCGAGGAAGTGTGGCCTGTGTGGGCGAGAAGTGCACCCTGGCCACGCTCCAGGGGCCCGCGCATGGCTGCTCACCCTCGCTATCAGCACCCCCTCCTGCCTTGGCCACCAGGGCTCATGCAGCCTCCCTACCAGTGCCACCGCTGGTGCCTTCTGCACAGCGACTGCTGCTCACCTGAGGCCCCTAGCAGACAGACAGCAGAGGGCTGGAGAAGGAAGGGGTTGCCCAGGGCAGCACAGCAAGTTGCTTTGAGCTTTCTCAGTGCCCCTGGGTGTGAGATGGAGATGGTAACAAGTACCGCACGGGGCTGCTGGGGGGCTTCAAAGAGGCCTAGCACAGCCCTGGCACCCGGCAATTACTCAGTACGTGTTAATGACGATTGTTTGTTAACCATCATCAGACCCTGAAGAACTGGACTTGGGGTCAGCTTCCAGCCTAGGGAAACTGAGGTAGCTGTCATCTGGGGTGAAGTTTATAAAAATAAGGGTGCCGACAAAAGGTCTTGGCCCATCTAGCTTTGCCCCTCGGCATCCTCCACCTGGCACTTCCATGTAGTGCTCTTCTCGGGGCCCCAGATGCTCCGCTCAGAATCTCACCTGTGCCTTTATTTCCCCTACTTTTAGCAAAGAGAAGGCCCACGGTCCATGAAGGGGCCTTTCAGAGATAGGGAGCCCTGAGGAGCCCTGAGCAGCAGCCCCTGCAACTCACCCAGGGAATTTCAATCAGATGTAGGGGTTTCTAGGCTGCTGGGGGCCTCCCTCTGATACAGGGGGCCACCCACAGAGCTGCCTGTAAGGCCACGTTGACCCCGCCCATGGCTGGAGGGTGGGCCCAGCAACTACCACACCTGTGGCAGGGGGAGCCCCAGGCACAGTGGACAGGCCCTGCCAGGGCTACCTCTCCCTGGCTGTGGGAGGTGGCTGGACCCTCTGTTGTACCAGGTGAGATCCTATTTTCTGGATAACCCAGCATGAGACCCTGGAATTCCTATCAACTTGGCAGGTGGGAACTGAGCCCGATTTAGAAATTTCACACCAGCCTTCCCTGGTGGCTCAGTGCTTAAGAATCCGCCTGCCAATGCAGGGGACACGGCTTCGAGCCCTGGTCTAGGAAGATACCACATGCCGCGGAGCAACTAAGCCTGTGCGCCACAACTACTGAGCCTGTGTGCCTAGAACCCGTGCTCCGCGACGAGAAGCCACCGCAATGAGAAGCCCACGCACTGCAACAAAGAGTAGCCCCCGCTCACCGCAACTAGAGAAAGCCCAGCGCGCAGCAACGAAGACCCAACGCAGCCAAAAATAAATAAAATAAAAATTAAAAAAAAAAAACCTCTAGCATCACAGTTACAGGTGGAGGCACTGTCCTCCCTCCCCAGAGACAATCACTACAGTATCACACTGGTGCCCCCCACTACAGTTTGCTTTGGGCTCAGCATAGCTGTGTCCACGTTCATTCACCTGGTCCTCACTTATTCACTTCAATTGCATAGTACTCCACTGTACGCAGATGCCACATCTTATTAATCTGATGAACACTAGGCTGTCTCCATCTTATCGCTATCACAAGCAATGCTGCAAAAGCAGCTGTACGCCAGGGCCTGGGTCTCTAGGGCACAGGCCTGGAAGGGAAATGATGCGGCTACAGGGCGTACGCGTCTTCCTAGGTTACTGAGTATCACTTACTTTCCCGCCACTGTTTTTAGGAGTCTGTTTCCTGAGCTATTACAGCATTTCCGTTCCCAGTGGTCTCTGATCCACTGGAAATCACTGTCTTGCTAATGGATGAAGTTGGGGCCCAACATTGTTTTTTAAGCAGAAAACCAGTAGTCCTTGTGATGGCCTCTGTCACCTGGGCCTCCTTACTGTCCCCTGAGGCCAGAACCATCCCTGCTTCTTAACTATCTTAAATTCTCTGTCCCTTTCCCTGAGCAGAAACACCTCCTTTCTGCTGAGCCAAATTCCTCCCCAAGTCCTACCCTTCAAGACAACCTCACTACGTCCATCTTTTGTCTGTGGAGCGCACCAAAGCACAGATGGTGGTCACCACAAAACAGGTTTTATCCCTCTCCAAACGGCCACCAGCTCCTGCCTGAGCTAGGATCACAGCCTGTCCTGACCCAGGTTCACGGCTCTGGGGCCCCTGAGTTAAGTCTCTCCCCAGTGCTACCAGAAGCCCCACCTGGCAAGGCTGGGTGGACCCCTCCCTATCTGTGTCTGTAGTACCGTAGAGCACTGCCCACATGTGCCCAGCCCTAAGTCCTGATGGAGTCCCTTCACTGGATCTCCCGGCCTCCTGTCCCCTCCTCCAACCTGCTCACAGCCCTTCCTGGGCCCCATGACCACAGAGAGACCTGAACCAAACACCAGGAGATAACTGCTCTCTATCTGTGTGACTGGGCTGCCACTCAACTTCTATGGACGTCAGTTTCCTCATCTGAGAAATGGGTTTGGCCAGACTCAACCCACAGAGTTGCCCAAGGAGCACAGAGGAGTATGACCTCGTGGGCACAGCACCCCCTGTGCTTCACACAACTACTTGCCACACGGACTACTGATCTCGATGCATGGACCTCCCAGTCCCTGGAGGTGAGAAAGTGGGGAAGGAGGCGGCTGGCCTGGGCTGCACACTCACGTTTTCACGTAGGGGTCCGAGTAGCCGTTGGCGTCCATGGCAGCCAGGTGTGCGCAGCGCACGATGCCAACCAGCAGGCCCTGCTTCTGCGAACTGTACTTGAGGGAGATGAGGATGCGGCCCCGCTCCTCCAGGGACTTGTCTTCTGTCTTGTCCACCTGTGGGGCAGGTGGGCGGTCACTCAGCTGTCCTTGCCTGCTCCCACCTCTCCTGCAGCCACGGGCCCAGGCCAAATGGAGCCTGGTGGGTGGTGAGGGGTCACCCTGGCCCTGGCCCCCTGGAAGGTGCTTCTTGGAGCTTCTTAGGCACATTCCCAACCCCAGGGGGAGCTAGGAGGCAGGTGGGGTGTGGCCTAGGCCTGCGTCCTGCTCCTCCCTCCACCCCGCTGGTCTCCCCGCCCTGGCCCTCCACTCCCTCCCATTCTGAGGAGCCTGTTAAAATGCCCTCAGATGCCTTGGCCCCTGCCTAGCACCCTCCTGTGGCCCATCTCACTCAGGGATAAGGCCAGAGTCCTCCCAGCCTCCCCAACCCCCCAACCTCTGCTCTCAGTTCCCAGGACCCCTTCCTCTCGCTCTCTCCGCCCCTCTCACTTGACCTCTTGCCTGTGCCTCCCACAGGCTGGGCGCTTTTCCATACAGGGCTTTGCACCTGCTGTTCCCTCTGCCTGGAATATTCCCTGCCCGCCAGGTGACCCCTCCCAGAGCACCTGTCTAACCCACTGACCCCTCTCCTGCCTTCTTTCTCGGCCCTTATCCCTGCTGCACAGACTGTCTGTTCCGACCCCTCTCCTGCCTTCTTTCTCGGCCCTTATCCCTGCTGCACAGACTGTCTGTTCCGACCCCTCTCCTGCCTTCTTTCTCGGCCCTTATCCCTGCTGCACAGACTGTCTGTTCCGACCCCTCTCCTGCCTTCTTTCTCGGCCCTTATCCCTGCTGCACAGACTGTCTGTTCCGACCCCTCTCCTGCCTTCTTTCTCGGCCCTTATCCCTGCTGCACAGACTGTCTGTTCCGACCCCTCTCCTGCCTTCTTTCTCGGCCCTTATCCCTGCTGCACAGACTGTCTGTTCCGACCCCTCTCCTGCCTTCTTTCTCGGCCCTTATCCCTGCTGCACAGACTGTCTGTTCCGACCCCTCTCCTGCCTTCTTTCTCGGCCCTTATCCCTGCTGCACAGACTGTCTGTTCCGACCCCTCTCCTGCCTTCTTTCTCGGCCCTTATCCCTGCTGCACAGACTGTCTGTTCCGACCCCTCTCCTGCCTTCTTTCTCGGCCCTTATCCCTGCTGCACAGACTGTCTGTTCCGACCCCTCTCCTGCCTTCTTTCTCGGCCCTTATCCCTGCTGCACAGACTGTCTGTTCCGACCCCTCTCCTGCCTTCTTTCTCGGCCCTTATCCCTGCTGCACAGACTGTCTGTTCCGACCCCTCTCCTGCCTTCTTTCTCGGCCCTTATCCCTGCTGCACAGACTGTCTGTTCCGACCCCTCTCCTGCCTTCTTTCTCGGCCCTTATCCCTGCTGCACAGACTGTCTGTTCCGACCCCTCTCCTGCCTTCTTTCTCGGCCCTTATCCCTGCTGCACAGACTGTCTGTTCCGACCCCTCTCCTGCCTTCTTTCTCGGCCCTTATCCCTGCTGAACAGACTGTCTGTTCCGACCCCTCTCCTGCCTTCTTTCTCGGCCCTTATCCCTGCTGAACAGACTGTCTGTTCCGACCCCTCTCCTGCCTTCTTTCTCGGCCCTTATCCCTGCTGAACAGACTGTCTGTTCCGACCCCTCTCCTGCCTTCTTTCTCGGCCCTTATCCCTGCTGAACAGACTGTCTGTTCCGACCCCTCTCCTGCTTTCTTTCTCGGCCCTTATCCCTGCTGCACAGACTATCTGTTCCGACCCCTCTCCTGCCTTCTTTCTCGGCCCTTATCCCTGCTGCACAGACTGTCTGTTCCGACTCCTCTCCTGCTTTCTTTCTCGGCCCTTATCCCTGCTGCACAGACTGTCTGTTCCGACCCCTCTCCTGCCTTCTTTCTCGGCCCTTATCCCTGCTGCACAGACTGTCTGTTCCGACCCCTCTCCTGCCTTCTTTCTCGGCCCTTATCCCTGCTGCACAGACTGTCTGTTCCGACCCCTCTCCTGCCTTCTTTCTCGGCCCTTATCCCTGCTGCACAGACTGTCTGTTCCGACCCCTCTCCTGCCTTCTTTCTCGGCCCTTATCCCTGCTGCACAGACTGTCTGTTCCGACCCCTCTCCTGCCTTCTTTCTCGGCCCTTATCCCTGATGAACAGACTGTCTGTTCCGACCCCTCTCCTGCCTTCTTTCTCGGCCCTTATCCCTGCTGAACAGACTGTCTGTTCCGACCCCTCTCCTGCCTTCTTTCTCGGCCCTTATCCCTGCTGAACAGACTGTCTGTTCCGACCCCTCTCCTGCCTTCTTTCTCGGCCCTTATCCCTGCTGAACAGACTGTCTGTTCCGACCCCTCTCCTGCCTTCTTTCTCGGCCCTTATCCCTGCTGAACAGACTGTCTGTTCCGACCCCTCTCCTGCTTTCTTTCTCGGCCCTTATCCCTGCTGCACAGACTGTCTGTTCCGACCCCTCTCCTGCCTTCTTTCTCGGCCCTTATCCCTGCTGCACAGACTGTCTGTTCCGACCCCTCTCCTGCCTTCTTTCTCGGCCCTTATCCCTGCTGAACAGACTGTCTGTTCCGACCCCTCTCCTGCCTTCTTTCTCGGCCCTTATCCCTGCTGAACAGACTGTCTGTTCCGACCCCTCTCCTGCCTTCTTTCTCGGCCCTTATCCCTGCTGAACAGACTGTCTGTTCCGACCCCTCTCCTGCCTTCTTTCTCGGCCCTTATCCCTGCTGAACAGACTGTCTGTTCCGACCCCTCTCCTGCCTTCTTTCTCGGCCCTTATCCCTGCTGAACAGACTGTCTGTTCCGACCCCTCTCCTGCCTTCTTTCTCGGCCCTTATCCCTGCTGAACAGACTATCTGTTCCGACCCCTCTCCTGCCTTCTTTCTCGGCCCTTATCCCTGCTGCACAGACTATCTGTTCCGACCCCTCTCCTGCCTTCTTTCTCGGCCCTTATCCCTGCTGCACAGACTATCTGTTCCGACCCCTCTCCTGCCTTCTTTCTCGGCCCTTATCCCTGCTGCACAGACTATCTGTTCCGACCCCTCTCCTGCCTTCTTTCTCGGCCCTTATCCCTGCTGAACAGACTATCTGTTCCGACCCCTCTCCTGCCTTCTTTCTCGGCCCTTATCCCTGCTGAACAGACTATCTGTTCCGACCCCTCTCCTGCCTTCTTTCTCGGCCCTTATCCCTGCTGAACAGACTATCTGTTCCGACTCCTCTCCTGCCTTCTTTCTCGGCCCTTATCCCTGCTGAACAGACTATCTGTTCCGGTGATTCATTTCATTTTTGGTCTGTCTCCTGCCCAAACTTCACGAGGGCAGGGAGATTTATCTGTCTCCCCGGCACCTGCAATTGTGCCAGGCACATAGTAGGTGCTCAATAAATGCTCCTGGGCCTGCGCTCACGGCAGGGTGGGCCTTGGACGGCTGCAGAGCCCACAACTGGAGGTTGTGGCCCACTCACCGGCAGCTGCTTCTCCAGGCAGATGCTGAACGTCTTGGTGTGGTTGGGCTTCAGCTTCTTGAGGGGCACCCGCGTCTCCCCGATGAACTCGTTGTGGCGGAATTTGTCCTCATCACACACCGAGATCCTGGAGGGCAAGGGGCCTCTCAATTTGCTTCCAAAGTCAGTGCGGATTTGCAGGCGGTGGGCCGGGGGGTGTGGGGAGGGCCTGCCCTGTGGACAAGGCTGGGTGGGGTGGGGGAGCCGGCGGCCTGGGGTCTCACCCACCGCAGGGTCTTTCGGATCATGTCTTCATCTGTGATCCCGTAGTAAGTGAGGGTCTCGTTCCATGTGGGGTTCAGAGTGTTTCGGAGAGTTTTCGTTCTGAGCTTATTTGCCTGGAGAGAGCAAAAATGATCCTCTGAGTGTCAGAGGGTGATGGGCAATGTAATGGCGCCAAACACATCCCAATCCCCCAGATCCCGTGCATAAGCGCTCTCCCCTGGCAAAGGGGGATTAACGCTGTTGTTAATCAGCTGACTTTAAAACAGGCCGATTGGGGACTTCCCTGGCGATCCAGTGGTTAAGACACTGCACTTCCAATACAGGGGATTTATCTGGATGATGTGGGTGGGCCACATCCCACGTCATCACAGGGCCCTTAAAAGTAGAAGAGGGAGGCGAGAGACGAGTCCGAAGGAGCGTGACAAGGGGAGAAAGTCAGAGAGGCGACACTGGCTTTGAAGATGGAGGAAGGGGCCACGAGCCAAGCAAAGGGGGTGCCTCTAGAAGCTGGAAAGGAATGGGAAATAGCTTCTCCCCTCGAGCCTCCAGAATGGAACGCAGCCCTGCTGACACGTGATTGTAGCGCAGTGGGACCTATGTCGGACTCGCACCCTGCAGAACTGGAAGGTATGAGACTTGTGGTGTCATAACCCACCCAGTTGGCGGTCATTTGTTAGCGCAGCCCTAGGAAACTACAACAGGAGGATCCTGCCTCCCAGGTGCGTGCCCAGGTGTGTGGCGGGGGGAGGGTGTCTGCAGGAGGCGTGGTCTGGGCGGCTGGGAAGCCTGCCTTGGACCTAGATTCTCTCCCTCAGCCTCCTTGCCTTCGCTCAGGCTGGCCCCTGCCGGGAAGGCACCTCTCCTGGAGGACGCCTGGGGGTTGCCTCCCCTCCTTCCTCAGTGCTTCCAGAGATCTTGGTTCTTAGACTCCTTACCTGCCTTGCCCCCTCCAGACCCTGACTTCCGTAGCCGATTCCCTTTGATGTCCCCCACAAACCGGCCCAGGCTTTGAGGTCAGACAGCCCTGGGTTCAAATCCCAGCTCCACCACTTACATAAGCTCTGTGGAGCCCAGGGGGTTACTGACCCTTTCTGAGGGTCCGGCTCCAGGGCGTAACACCACATCTCTCTCAGCCTGGTTTTTAGGACCTTCTCTATAAGGTGCTCTATGAAACTCTGCCCTACGAGGGAATCTATCCTATGGGCGGTCCCTAGGATTCAGCAGCCAGGTACTGCCGACTCGAGGTCCCAGGAGTCTAGAGACGCACGGTCACTGAGCCCCCGAGTTGGGCCCCTTCCCCTGGTCGCGTGGCCTTCACAGCCCTGGGGGGCCCCCCTGCAGCATGAGGACAGAGAGGCCTGGAGTGGGGAGCTTGCTCCTCCAGTTGTAGTGGGAGGGCCACTGCCCTTTCTCCCGCAGCCCTGCCTTCCCTTCTGGGGTGGCGCCCCCGGACCAGGGGGAGCCCGGGCCCCAGAGTTAACTCAGGCCCCAGCAGCCTGTGGCTCCTCAGCCCGGGGTGGCCACCTGGGGGTGGGACCCCCCAGTTGGTCTGCAATTGTCCTGAGCAGTGTTGGGGGAGGCCCTCTGCCCAGGGGGGTGCCCCCACTGCTGATTCTTCCTCTCTATCAGGTCACTCGAGGGCCAGGAAGGAACTCCCCAACTTTGGCTTCTCAGAAGGTGGCCAGGACAAGAACACCAGCCCCTGGGCTCTGCTGCTCACCCTCCTGTGTCCTGTGTCCCCTGTCCCTCTGCCTCCGCCCTGGTCTCTACTTGGAAACAAAGCTGCTGGGCTCCAGTTGAGTCCCCCCTGGCATAGGGTCTGCCCTACTCACCCCTTGAGATATCTGTGGGCTAGGGAAGGACCCAATTCTGAAAAGATGTGACCTTCCCTTCCATGAGATTACAAATAAAACTACACTGAACTGTAAGACGTATGAAAGAAGTCTCATCAAGTTCTTATCTTCCAGTGCTGAAGGCCACCTTGTTGCTTTTCATAGAGAATTAAAAAAAAATTTTTTTCCTCTCCTTTCATAGATGCACCTGTTGGGCTGGTCTGCTTGTCAGGTCATCTGGTACAGGAACAAGGGTTCTGTAGTCAAATAATTTGGGCAGTTGCTGACTACTCCATATCCCTTGTGGGGCATCACAGAGCAGCCCATCAACACATTAAAGGCTCTGGTAAGTCCTGCAGTAAAGAAACCTGTTTAACAATGTTTCCCAGTGTTATCTGGCCACAGAACCCTTTGTTTGCGCATAGTATTAACGTCCAGCTGAGAGTGTTTCTTATAAAACGCTGGCCTAGAAATTCTCCCGGGGAGTTTCCCCAATTCAGTAGGCAGGTGGTGCTGACTCAAGGTCCCTGGGAGGCCTAGAGGGTGTGGGGGTGACTAGGTGCTCTGGGTGGAGGTGGAGTGAACCCCTCAACTTGCTTGGGCTCTGAGTGGGTGTGGGAGCTGTGGGCCTCCCTGGGTGCCCCAAGCCCAGCCTGGGCCCCAGTCACGACGGGCAGGCCCCTCACCTTACTGGCTCCTGGCAGCAGGTGCAGCTTGACATAGGGGTCCGCCAGCCCATTGTGGTCCATCGGCTTCAGGCCCTGAGCAGAGGAGAACGGCAAAGGGTGTCACTGGGGGCTTGGGGACACAGCAGCCAAGGCCTCCTGGCACCTGGGTCAGCAGGCATCCCCGCCCCCTGGGCCTCCTGGCTGGGTCCATTCATGACCCTCTTCACAGAAGCAATCCTGCCCCACCCCCCCAGAATGGGGGGTGGCGAGGAAGGCTCCGTGCTGGTGCCATCTCCCCCCCCCGCCTCCCCAAACATCTGGCCCTGGGCAGGCGACACGGGGTGCCTTTGCCAGATCAGCCTCTTTCTGTTTTCCTTATCTTGCAGGCCAGGTGACCACTTTCTCTGAATGAGGCCCTCGTTCTCCTGCTGTGGTCAGGCCTTTCCTTCTTCCCAATCCCCCTTCTCCCTGCTCCCCATGCACTGCGACTTCCCTCACCAACCCTAGGTCCTTGTCACCCTCTGTCCGCTCATCCACACGCTTCCCTCTGCGGCCATGGGAAAACGTTGTGTCCCCAGAAGCCACACAAGCTGGCCGGCCGTGGAGGGTCCCTCCACAAGATGGCACCCCTCACTCACTCTCAACCACCAGTCAAGTGTGCACAGCCACGGAACTCACGGAACCATAAACAGACAGGGGCCTAGGTGACCTCATGCTTGCTCCTGTTTGTGATAATCGTCTATTCTGCTTCCGGGATGGCACACGGGGATGGAGGAAGGCAGCTGGGGCATGTGTGGGGTAGAGCTGGCAACCCCACAACCTCATTCAAAGATGAGCTGCAAGTTGGCTGCTCATGACCAGCCCACCTCCCCCACCTCCCAGGGGAGCTGAGGCTCCTCTCCCCCCTCCCCACCTTGGTTCGGAGGAGCTCCCAGGCAGGGGCTGAGATCTGAGGTGGGGCCTTCCGACTTCCAACGAGCACTGCTCTGCTACCGGGAAGGGGCCCACGGGTTTTAGAGCCAGGCTGGCCGGGGTTCAGGTCTCAGCTCCTGCACTTATCAGCTGGGTAAGTGGATGACTTCATCTGCCTCCTGAGCCTCGGCTTTATCATCTGTAAAATGGGATAATAGTCCCCACATCTCAGGGTTGTTGGGGGAGCTGAGCAGGCAATGCTGACGCGGGGCCTGCTGGTGGGGCATTTGCTCCCCTTCCCCTACATGCCGGGCCCCTAGAAAGATGCCGGAGAAGCGGCTGAGGGCGGAGGCATCTGAGCTGGGCCGGGAGCTGCCGGGGCTCCAGCTCTGCCCTGCTCCGTGGGGCCGGCTCCAGGACGAGGCTTGGCTGGGAGGCCCTGCGTGCACCGTGGCAGAGAGGCAGACCTTCCCAACACAGGCCTCTCATCCCGCCTCTCACCCTTTCGCACGAAGGTGGAACTTTCCAGTTCTGCTGTGGATACGAGTGCCCGTATGTGCGTGTGCGTGCGTGTGTGTGTGGTGCGGGGGGTGGGTGGGGGGGGGGTGTCTGCCGCCAGGCCCTGTCCTGCAGGACAGCTTTAGGTACTGAGCACTCACTCATTTAATGCTCACAACCACCACATAGGTGGGGATGATTAACCCTATTTTACAGATAGCAAACTGAGGCAGCTCTGCTCACCTGGAGGGAGGGTGGCCAATCTAGGGTCCAGAGCTGGGGCATCTGGCATCCTCCCAGAGGCCCCCGAGGGGCTCTGCCTGTCGGCCTCAGCCTTCCTACCCCCTGGGGCTCCTCCTCACACCCCAGCCCAGCCCCAGCTCCTCCCATGCCTGCACCACCCCTCCCCTGCAGAACTGGATCTAAGCAGAGGATGAACTGGAGAATGTGGGAGCGACCATGGCTCAGGGTCCTCCCATCCCCCATCTCGAATGCCTTGAGTGATACAAACCCAAGTGGACACACGCGTGTGCACACACATACACACACACCCCCCAGTACACCCACATAGCCCCTCTAGAGCCTGGGTAGGGAAGGCGGGGCACACAGCACAGGCGGGGCCTGGAGTCTGGGTGGGGAGAAGGGACTGCTCTGGCCAGAGCAGCCTGGCAGCCAGGGCCCATTCCCAGTCCCCAGGCCTGGACAACCTCTACACAGCTGGGTGGAGGGAGAGGGGAAGGGGTCTGCCGGGGCCGTGCACCCTGCCCTCCACCTCAGCACAGCTGGGGGTTATCAGATTCCCAGCTCTGTACCTAGGGCAGGTCTGGAGCCCTTTCGAGGAGGGCAGGGAGGAAGGCAGGGCATGCCCTGTGTCACAGCCCGGGCAGCTCCCAGAGGAGGGCAGGGGGGCGGATGGTGCTGGCCCACAGGGACACTGCTCACCGCTGCCACGGCAGTCCAGCCACGGCGGCCCAGGCCGGGTGGGGCACAGCTGGGGCAGAACGAGGCAGCCTGCCCCTCTGGGTGAGCAGAGCCACGGGCAGGGTGGGGGAGGGGCAGAGAAGCTCGCAGGTTAGGGGGCTGGTGGTGCGGGGCTGGGCGCGGGCAGCGATGCCGGAAGATCCTCGCCCTGAGCCAGGCCCAGGCCCTTCCACAGCTCTACCGGGAGGTCTACCAGGCCGCACGGCTGCCCTTACCTTGCGGGAGAGCATCAACTTGGGCACCTTCCTCCCAGGGGGAGCGTTGCGGTGTGGGGACGAAGGGAACAGCGTGGCTGAGAACAGAGCTGACCATGCCAGCCCGGGGCAGGACCAGCGTGGGGTTTACAGACGCCCACGCCTCCACCCAGAGAGCAAGCTCAGGCCGGTGCGACCAGAGACTAATCCCCCGCCTGGCGTGGCGTCAGCGTCCAGAGCCTCCTCGGGGAGTCCGGAGGCACCCAAGTCCAACCCTTCCTCTTGGCCTGCAGGACAGGCCTGTCACCTCCCCGCCTGCCCTTCCCTCCTTCGACAGCTCCCCAGCTCTGGGGCCTCTGTTTCCTGAAAGCTGCCTGCCCCCCACCATTCTCTCTGGCTTCTCTGTTCTACTCTTTCCCCTGAAAGCCTCGCTGTAGGGGAGGCAGCTACATCTCAGGAGCAGCTGAGATGACTGAAGCGAGAACTCCCTCCTCGCCCTTGGCGCACAGGTGGGGCCTACCTTGGCCTTGCTGATGGTGCAGTGGAGAGCGTTGTTCTCCTGGTCGTAGAGCAGGCTGAAGTCCAGCGTGCCCAGGGCGGCTGCAGAGAGGGAGGGCTCAGGTCACGCCGGGCCCACACGGTGGAGAAGTGTCACCCACCCCTGCGCGGCCGGACGAGGTGCCACAGTGACCGTGTTGACTGCCACCAGCAGAGCGCCTGCTGCATACTGACCCCAACCCTGGGAAGGAGGCTCGGGGGCGGGGGGGTTAGGCCCGTCACCTCCAGACACCGCGAGCGGTGAACTGAGAGTCAAAGCCGGGCAGTGGGCCCCTGACCCCTGCGCCGTGCCTCGCGGCCCGTGGCTGGTCCAGGGTGGGGCCACGTGTGCCGTGCGCTCAGCTAAAGGGGTTCCTGTCCTCCTGGTGCAACCACCGGCCAGGGCTCCACACCTCAGCTCCCCCTGCCTCTTAACTGTCCCAGGAGTGTGCGAGAAGGCAGAGGGGTCAGTCTCTGTGACACTGCAGGCCCCAGCCCGGCCGACTGGCTGGCCCACTCACCACCCCCCAGCAGCACTTGGGGCTGCGGTTCCCTGGTCTCCCCGGTCCCTCGGGAGCCCTGGGCAGGCTGTGAGGAGCGAGCTGGGCCCGCGTGCTGCTGCCCCCAGCCTTTAAAAGGCAGCGAGTGATTCCCAAGGGCTGGCCAGAGGGTGCAGCAGTGATTGGATGCAGCTGCCACCCTCGGGCGTGATCACACACGGCAGCTGTGGCTTTTCTCACATGGTTCCTGGCCTGAAGGCCAGGATTGTGGGTGGGAGCAGACCTCAGGGGCAAGTCTCTTCCCCACGAGGTACACATTCACAGGATGTCTTTAGAAACCCAGACCCTCCTTGCAGGCTGCTGGGCTGGCCAACTGGCATCTCATTCATTCATTCATTCTTTACCAAGTGTTTACAATATGCCAGACTCCAGGAATGAAGATATCAATAAGACAGGGTTCCTGCCCCGAGAAAAGCACAGCTTAATGGGAGGAACAGATGAAAAGGATTGGTCACAACAAAGTTTCATGGGCCAGGACTGATGGAGGGTTCACGGGGGATGCCTGGCCTGGATGTGAACTGGGGCCATCAGGAAAGGCTTCCTGGAGGAAGTGACGCTTCACCTGAGCCATGCAAGACGAGTAGGGCTTGGCCAGTGCACACTGGGGCTGGGGGAAGGGGCATTCCAACCACAGGCCAGCCCAGAGGGTGGGGGGCAGAGTGGTTGGAGTGATGCTCAGGGGAGGCCAGGGGTGCCCAGTGTGCGTCTACAGCAAACCACAGCCTGCTGGCCGAGTCCAGCCACTACTTGTCTTGCACCCCAGCTCCTAATACAGGGTCAGGCACACAGCTCAGTGTCTCTGTCGTTGTCTGGCGGGGGCACCCGTAGGGTGCGAGACCTGCCCTCTGACGTCTGACCCTGGGTTCAAATCCTGGCTCTGCACTTCCTTGCTGTGTGACCTTAGACAGTGTATCTAGTCTCAGTGTGCCTCAGTTTCCTCATCTGCAAAATGGAGACACAACAGCATCCACCTCATGGCATTGTGCTTTAACACCATGCCTGGGGTACAGAAAGAACTCAGTAGATAATTATAGAAGGAGCAGATCCATTTAGGTGATTTATCTAGATAACTGTACTTGCCCCTCTGAGACACTTTCTGGAATGAACTCATTCTGAATTGGATCACTCCCCTCCCAGCCTTTGTGAGCAGAATACACAAATGGTCACGTACACTTTTCAGAATAACCTGAGTCATTGCTGTGACTACGGTTACTGTTCTGTGTGTCAGGGTCCCAGCCCAGACACAGAAGGGCATGTGAGATGACTCCTCCACCGAGGGATCCCAGGCGGCCACTCTTTTTTGAGGTTTTCTTCATTTTTTCCGCCTCCTCCTTTGCCATCAGCTTGAAACTCCTGTTAGAGTACCTGCCCCTGGTAGCACAAACAGCTCTCGCTCCTATTCACTAGTTACTTGTTTCTTCTATGAAACCAGGTGAGAATACTTGTTAAAACTGTGTCTAAACTAAAAGTCAATAGGCCATGGGACTTCCCTGGAGGTGCAGTGGTTAAGAATCCGCCTGCCCATGCAGGGCACAGGGGTTTGAGCCCTGGTCCGGGAAGATCCCACATGCCGCGGAGCAACTAAGCCCATGCACCACAACTACTGAGCCTGCGCTCTAGAGCCCGTTGAGCCACAACTACTGAGCCCGCACACCACAGCCATTGAAGCCCACATGCCTAGAGCCCGTGCTCTGCAACGAGAGGCCACCGAAATGAGAAACATGCGCACCGCAACGAAGAGTAGCCCCCGCTCACCGCAACTAGAGAAAGCCCGTGTGCAGCAACGAAGACCCAACTCAGCCAAAAAAAAAAACAAACAAAAAAAACCTCAACAGGCCTTGAGCGGAGCCTAAAGTCCTTTTCCCCGAGTGGAGCATGCGTGCTTTAGTCCAGGTGTATCTGGCCTCTTGCTGCCTGTATCCTAGCTCCCCTCTGTGCGGGTAAGCAGGTGAGGTGCTGTAAGGGAGTGCGATCTGTCACCACGTCTGTAACAACTAACAGCCATGGGCCCAAGCTTCTCCAGGCCCAGGCTTTTGTAATAATAGTCTCTAAAGCTCTTGGCTTTGCACGACACTAAATCAGTCTGCTGTTCCCTTCAGACCTAACCTGTGGCTGTGCCCCCCAGACATTAGCCTCCTGAGGGCAGGGACCATGCCTCGGCCACACCTCTGACACCAGCAAAGAGCAGATGTTCAATCTACACGGCCAGTCCATCCAAACCAACTCATTCTCCAGCTGCTCATGAGAGCAGAGATGTGGTGTGATGCTCATCTATTAAAACACACAGTCCACGATCTCTGCCCGGTTCCCAATTCCAGAGAAGGACAAGCCAGCAGACAGAGTCCCCACTGGGAAATTCAGCTCCAGGCGCGGAGAGGGGTCCCTTCCACTGGCTCTACAGACATCCGTGTTTAAGGAAGGCCTGATGCTGCTCAGTGAAACCAACACTGGTATTCACTTCCCAGGAAGGAACAGCAAGCCCAGTGCTGCCCCAGGATGGGATTGATGAATTTCTTTGAACTCCAATGCAAGTTTTATAAGAAATAATAGTTTATAAATAGAAGCTCAGTCACCATTTTTAGAGACTTGCCAGTGGTGGAGCTCTCTCATTGCTCATAAATAAAAGCTCTCTCATCGCTCATAAATAAAAGTCTTTATTTCCTATTTGGAGAAATGAGGCTCAGAGAGGGGAGGTGATTTGGTCAGGGTGGCACAGCAGAGCTGGATGCAGAATCCAAGCCTCTTCACTTCCATCCTGATAGCTCCTGCCTTAAAGCTTAGTGGCTTCCAAAAATTTTTTGTCTGCTGCTTTGTTTAGCTGAACTCTTGAGAGGGTGCAACGCAGAAACAAAAGAGAGAAAAACAGAATTGCTCTTGGGGTGTGGGGAGCGGGAAGGGCTCAGCCACCGCCCTGGAGGAGCCTCTCAGTTGAAAAACCCCCTGGGCTTGTGCAGGCGAGGCGGGCCCTGAGGGCAGGTGAAGGTGCTTGTCTGTGTGAGCCACAGGGTCCTGTCCTCCAGCCACTCAAATCACACCTCCTGGCTAAAGTTAACATCCTTGGATAAATAATGAGGCTTGGTCACTAATGGGCCTTTGAGAGTTGTCACCAGCTTGCTGATAATTATAGAGCTTTAATGGGGCTAATTCAGAGACAATCAAGCTCCAGCCCCTGTCAGTTCCTCTAAGGCAGCACATCCCTCTGCTCTGCTGATGGAGACTGACAGCATCATTTTGACCTTGGTTTGCACCTGGACTTTCCTCACCCGTACACCCTTGGGAGTAGGAAACCAGCCCTGGTTTTGTTTTGTTTTGGTTTTTTAAGAAAAATGTCAAGCCTCTGAAATAGTTTAAAAACAACAACAACAACAACAACAAAAAACATGGCAAGAACCACAGAAAATGATCAAGGCTGCGTTGAAAGCATTTCATAGTTGGGGAAACTGAGGCACTGACCAGGCGCTGCAGGGGGTACAAAGAGGAATGAGCCACACACCATATAGCCCTGCTTCTCGGGAGCTCAGAGGCAGAGGGTTAGGACTTTTATAAACCTATTCATTCTTTACATTGTTCAAAAATTTTCCACTGCCACCTGGACTCAGTTCAACCTCCTTGGTGTGGCATTCAAGGCCGTCTGTGATATGACCGCTTCGGCCTCATCATCAGAGGCCTTTTCCCCTTGCTCCAGCCACTCGACTCTTCCTCCTTCCACTAAGCCAGGCTGCGTCCTCCCTCCTCCCTCCTCCCAGCCTCAGAGCACCCTCTCTGTGGGGGAACTCTGTGCAAGCCGGTGCTTCCCATTTGGGTTCCTGACTCCCTGTCCTCACTGCTGGGCTACTTGTGTGTCACGGTTTCCATGAACTCCCTGATGGCAGAGATCGTGTCTCAGGCATTCTGGAACCTCCACACTCAGCACAGCGCCCGACACCTAGTTGGTCTTATAAGGTTAAGTGCATAGAAATACGGTCCGGGTAGAATATGACTTGGCTCCAAGGAAAGGGAATCACAGCCAGCGGGTACAGGGAAATTATTCGAGCTGAGGGACTTCTGGGCAGGCCTAACAGCGATTCCTCCCCTCCATCCTTGCTCCAGGCCTCTGTGGGGATCAGTCCTGACCTAGCCCAGGGTGAATCATGCAGGGGCAGGTGTAAGCATGGGCAAGAGATGTAATTCTGGCCGAGACAGAAGGACAGATCTCCTGGGGACTTCTGGGAGAGGCTTCCTCACTTTTAAACTGAGACATGGGAGAGGAAACTGATCCTTATCAAATTTAGGATCTTATTGTTACATGTGATGTCTGGACCTGCAGCAGCCACCTTGAACCATGAGGGAGGTCAGCCTAAGAGGAAAAGGGCATGGCCAAGTGGAAAGACAGAACCATCACCACTGATGCTGCTGACGAGCGGCTGCATGAATCCACCCCAGTGCCACATGACCTCCATACTCCTCACTGTTTAAGGCACTCTGAATTTTTTTCTGTTACCTACAACCCCCGAATATCCTAGTCATTACAGCTTTGCAGAATGGACTGTTTCCACAGGTGGAGATTGGGTGGGAGGGCATCTCAGGCAGGGGAGCAGCACATGTGGAGGGTGGGACATAGGACCCATCAGGAGGGCAGCAAGCAGTGGAGTCCAGCTTAGCCAGGCTGCACTGTGGACCACTGGGAGGGGAAGGGCACTGGGGGGACACTTCTAACTGTAACATTTCTGCATCTTCTCCCCATCAGTGCTCCTCTATTAGATCAATTTGGAACCTGTCAATTTTGTGCTTATGCCTTGAGGTGACTTAATAAAGGATGGGCTTTAAAGAGAAGGAAAAAAAGGCCGAATAAATAAACAGCACTTCACTCTCAGCCTTGGACAACAGAGCAACCGTCCTAATTTCTTTTTGTTAGAACAGACATAATCCAATAATTAGGGCAGCAAATAGCATAACCCTGGCTAAAGCTGTAATGAACCATCTGGCTTGAATCATTTAGGCTTATTGTAGGGATCTGGTTGTCAGAGCTGAGACGGGGGTAAAGCCTGGAGTATTGGGTAGAGAGCGGTTCCACCCGGAACCTGGTCCCCCCATGGGCAGGAGCCAAGATTTCTGTGCTCCCATGGTGGGATGTTTGTTCGGCCACTGAGGGGGTCTAAGCCCAGGGTGGCTGCCCCTTGAAGGGAATGAGGGGGCCAAGCTGGCCCTGGCTCAGCCACACACCGTCCACCTTGGCTCTTTTCAGCAGAGTGCCCTGGTGACATGGGTGTGGCCAGCCCATGGTTCAGGCTGGCAAGGCTGTGTCAGACCTTGTACCGCTGACCTCACGTGCGTCTGTCCCCTGGCAGGACAATGAGCTCTCTGGGTCCAGGGCCCCAGCCCTGTTCCGTCTCTGCTGCTAGGAGAGTGTTCTGTGAAGGACTGCTGAGTTGATGGACTGAAGATGGGGTACTTTCGGGTCCCCTCCTTGCCTGTGGGTTCAGGGACAGCCAAAAGAAGCAACCAGATTTCTCACCTCTTAGCCGTATGTCATCAGAGGGCCCTGAGTGGCACCAGGAGGGCCTGAAGCTCAGGCAGAAGCCCTGCCCTGCTCGCTTGCTCCCTTGGCATAGCAGGAAAGATGCTGGAAATGGGAACAAGTTCCTCACCCCTTCTTCTGGAGCTGGCTGAAGATTCAGGGCATGCAAAGGGGTGACCTGGGTCTCAGTTAGGGCCTGCCCAAAGGCACAGCAAGTGCCTTGCCCAAGGTGCCAGGAGCTGGGGGGGTGAAGATTCAGGATACAGCCCGGAGGGCAATAAACTCTCCCGACCCAGTTTCCCCAGGCCGGCAGGAAAGTGGAGGGAGAGGACTGCTCCCCATCCCCATGCCCAGAGGGCAGCGCCTCATTACGCCAGGCTTTGGCCAGAGGGCTGTGGTCCAGGCCCGAGAAAGTGCAGAGCAGGCAGCTTTCCCAGCACAGGCCCGGCTCCGAGCGACCCACGGTCTGACAAGCCTCCTCCCACTTGCTCCGCCTGGGCCTCCCTAGGTAGGGTGATGAGAGGTCGGGCCCCACCTCTTCCCGCAGTGGTCACCCCCACTGTCAGCTTCCAAAGGCACATTTTATTCTGGGGGAAACTCCAGACCCCCAGCCTGAGGCCCGTGTGGGCATTCAAGCCAGACGCAGCCAGCCTCGCTGCGCTGCGCGGGGGATGGGACCCGGCAAGCCTGGGGGAAGTCGGCGAGCGACCCCTGCCCCGAGAAAGGTCCACCTCCCAGGCAGGGCCGGCGTCTGACTCGGGTTTTCCAGCTCTGAGAGTGACGCGGCTGGGGCTACAGCTGGGCTGGGGGCCTGGCGAGCAGCGCAGCCCCCACCCCCACCCCCATCCCACGTAAACCCATCCCGCACCGCCCGGCGACCTCTTCGTTCTCGGTTTCCCTTCCAGTCCCGGCGCGGGCACCCTCAGAGCCCAGAAAGGCGCCAGGAGCGCCAGCCGGCCGGTCCTCGGCCCCGGAGGCCCCGGGAGCCCTGGCGCTTGCCTACTACCTGGAGTTCGGGGCTCAGCCCCGGAGGAGGAGGCGCGGGCTGGGGTGGGGGGCCCTTCCCGGCCGGGGAAGCGGGTGTAACAGGTGGGCGAAGGTCGGCGGCCCGGTCGAGCTGAGCGGCGGGACCAACGGACGCGGGAGGAGGAACCACCAAGGTTTCTCCAAAGGACAAGCGGCCCCGCGGTCCCCTGGTCCTCCGCCCCCACGCCAGCCAAGCCGCCGCGCTCTGCGGCCACCGGCCCCACCAGGGAGGCCGCCCGGCCCGGGCCCCGGGCGCCCTCTGCCTCTCGCCCAGCCCGACCCTCGGCCGAAGGGCCGGTCCGCCGCGAGCTCCGGAGCGGGGAGCGACCGCGCGGCCGGCAGCAACTGGTGTTTCCCCGGGGCGCAGTTCCGCCCTGCCTAGGAACAAAAGCCGCCGCCCGCGCCGGGGCTCCCGGCGTGCGGGCCGAGAGGGGGCGCGGCGCGGGCTCCGGGGAGCTGGGTTCCCGGAAATGGGACACCCCCGGGGGGGCCCCCGAACTTCCCACCTCTCCGATCTGCTCGGGGGCGGTGTCGGGGCTGTGTGTGCCGGGCGCGCGGAGGGCGCGCGGAGATCGCACAGCGCGGCCGGGGGCAGCGACACAGCGGCGGGTGTGCCGGGGGAACCGAGGTCGCAGGGGAACCGAGGGCGGGCGAGGTCGGGAGCGCGAGCAGCCGCGCAGGGGAGGGGGCGAGAAGCCGGCGGGTGGGAAACTTACTGCAGTCGTCGGACTCGTAGCCGTCGGCGTCCGGCTCGTCCTCGGGCAGCTTGGCGGGCGGTCGCGCCGTGCTGCGGCCGGGGCCGGGGCTGGCGCCGTAGGCTCCAAACAGCTGGTCGACATCCTCGTCGTCGTCGCGGGCGCCGTCGGAGGGGCTGCGGCGGCCCGCGCTGGCCGCGGCCGGGCGCGCGGGGGCGTCCGGGGGTGCAGCGGCGCGGGGCCCGGCGTCCGGCGGCAGGCCCCGCGGGAAGCGGGGGAAGTAGTCGGAGATCTGCTTGATGGGCCGGATGGGGCCGGGGCACACGTCGATGGCCATATGCTCCTGGATGCTGATGGTCGCCTTCTCCCCGCGCCGCCGGAGGGTCATGCAGGCAGCGCGGCCCCGCCCGGGCGCGGCCCGGCCAGACCCGGCGCGGCCCCGGCCCGGGGGCGGCTCAGCAGGCCCGGCAGGGCGCGGCGGGGGCTGCGGGCATCGCCGGCGGCACCCCCGGACGGCCCTGACGCGGCTGCTGCCTGCTCGGCGGCTGCTGCCTGCTCGGCGGCGGCCGGCGCGAGTGAGTGCCAGGGGCCGGCAGGCAGGGGGCGGGCCCAGCCCGCGTCACCGGCAGCCGCCGAGCAGTGCGAGAGTGCGGGCGGCGAGGGCGGCGCGGCGCGGAGCGAGCTGAGCGGCGCCGCACTCACTCGCACTCACACCGGCGCGCACGCCGGCCCGGGACCCCGCGCGCGCACACTCGGCGGGCAGGGCCACCGGGCGCCTTCCACTCACGCACCGCAGGACAGGCGGGGAGCTGAGCAGGGACCCGCACATTCCCGCGCGTGCCCGCACTTTCTGGGCTCCGTTCACACAGGGCACATACCGGTGTGCAAGGACACTCCCAGCGCACAGAAACGTGTGCAGAACTGGGCGGAAGCTCCCACTGCTCACACCTGCAGGACACACGTACCCGTACAGAGTTGCTTGAGGCTGCGGTGGCACCGTATACCCCCCAGTACACACACATCCCTAACAGGACACACAGACAGCACTCGTCGAGGTGGTCAGGGGACCCAGGGCACCCCTGTCCCCAGCACACCTAACAGGACGTACGAACACACCCAAAAAGTGATCAGGGGACTCAAGGCACCTCCCAACCCCCAATCTAGCAGGACACACAGCCACACTCCTAGGAGTGCCGGACAAGATGCTCACACACGAGCAAGACATCCACAGCGGTACAAGGTCACTCCTGGCGCAGTCTGTTCACCCTTCCTCTCAGGTCACATACAAACACACTCTCTGTAACCAGGAGTCAGTCTCTCACTTGGTCTGTGAGTAGGTTGAGGGACCCAGCCCCCGCCCGCCCGCCCCCCATGGCCAGGAGAGGATGAGGGCAGGCAGGGCTGGGCATCCCCAGGGAATGATGAGCGAGGCAGAGGTGGAGTGGCAGGGTGTGGCCGGCCCACAGGCTCAGGCTTCCCACATGGTCAGATAACCAAACAAATGCCCAGCCCTGGCTGCTGTCCTGCTTTCCCAGGAACAACGCTCTGTTGGGAACGGCTGCTGCTTATACAGGTGTGTCCCCAGAAAGCCCTGGGTACAGACGGAATCCTGTTCACTCTCTGGTTTCCACTGAACATCAGAAACGCTTATCTTCTTGGCTGGGTCCCTTCCAGGAAAACTGAATGCAGGACCCCAAGCCTGTGCCCCTCCACCCACCGTAACCCCTGTGGAGGTGTGGAGAGCAGAGAGAAGAGAGAGGAGGCCTCACCTTCATCACTTCCAGTTGCATCATTCTGGCAGATCATTGGCTCTCTCTGAACCTCAGTTTCCTCAGCTGTGAAATGGGGCTACTTCCAACCTCACAGCATCGTGGGGAGGCCGCATCTAGCGCAGAGCATGGCAGATAAGAGGTGCTCACCAGCGTCGGCTTTCTCTTCACCCTTCCCTTCGGGAGATGAGACTCATCGTGAGACATGTGATGGAGATCCGCATGTTGTTTCACGGCAAGTTCTGAAACGGATGGTGAAGGTCACCACCCACCCTTGAAACCTACGGTATACTCTGTCAAGAGCCTTCAACAGCTGTTATCTCACTGATTCCTTTTATCACCCCACGATGTAGGCAGGGTACGATGTTCCCATTTTGCAGGTGAGGAAATTAAAGCTCAGACACAGTGACTCGCCCAGGTGACTGCTGGCTGGTGGCAGAGCTGGGGTCCTGACTCTCTGGAGGCTCCCACTGCCCCCATCCCCGCCTCTCCCTCCTCACCCCTAGAGAGCAGAGCTGGAAACACAGGTAAAATCCTGCTCCCCAGAGCTCTTCCTGAGGCTTCTTGGCTGGGGACCACCCAAACTGATGAGGAAGAGAGAGGGGGCCGAGAGTCTTAGGGGTTACAGTGGGAATGAACCAGCCTGGGAGCTCCCTAAGGACAATCTGGGATCCTGGTAGGAGAAAATTCAGCCTTCCAAGAGTCAAAGGCCAAGCGAGGGACAGGAGAGCCTGGAAGCCTAACACAGTGAGTGGGTTTCCCATTCCCAGGGATGCGTAAGGGGATTAGTCCTTAAATAGGCGCAGAGTGGCTTCTGTGCTAGAGGTGGCTGCATCACAAAGCGATTATGTAATGACACGGGGTACTAAAGTACAAGCACTGAACCATCATTTCGTACTTCATTCACTTGAGGAGCACGAGAGTGTTGTCACCATCTTACAGATGGTGAAACTGAGGCTTCAGGAGGTCGAGTGACTGGGAATGAGAGCCTGGATTTCCTGACCCTGTGCCCTTTTGATGGCAAGGCTCTACCCGTGTGTTCACTGGGATGTGGGGACAGAGGGGGCTGATCACTTCCTCCTGGCTTCTTGACTTTCTGTGGGTCTGGCTTTCTGGAAGATCAGCCCCCGGCTCTTGGCTCTGCAGGTGCTGGCTTTAGGGAGGGTCTGGAAGAAGTGGGAGCCAGGATGACCACTGGAGAAACACGTGGCATATCTGAGGCCAACCTCCAGCAGGCGGCAGAGTCAAGGGCCACTCTGCGATCTTACTTCATCCAGCTGTGAGCCCAGCTGAGATGAGGTAGGGCTCCCTGGAGGGGTAGAATTGGTGTTATCTGGGCAGGTGTCTAGTTTCTAGAAAGAGTCTGGGCAGGGGAGTTAGGCAGATGGATTCAAAAGCCAGTGTCTGCCTCCTCCTAACTGCGTCTGATTTGGGGCAAGCTGCTTAACTTAGGCCCGCAGCGTCACCTGTGGAACGGGGGAGGCCATGAACAACCTCGTGAGAAATGAAGGTAGGGATGCCTATAAAGCGTCTGGCCCGGTGCCTGGCACGTAAGAGGCACTCAGTGAATCGTCATTCTCTTGCCCCTGCCTTCCCGGTGCAAACCATGGTTGGACGCCCTGTGCCTGCCTCTGTCTCTCCATCAGTGAAATGCAGTTGGCTGCCTTCTTTTCCTGTCCACTGCCAGGACCAGATGAGGACGCTGGGGAAAGTGCCTTGAGAAGTGAACGTACTGGCCAAGGATGGGGTGCCGGCTGGCATGTGTGGGGATCTTTAAACAGCTGGACGTGTCCAGACCCCATCAATCACGTTGCCTTCCATTCCCCACACAGGGGTGGGCAGCTCGGCAGCTAGACTCGTCCTTGGCAAAGTTAAGCGGGTAGACTCACAGCCCTCAGGAACCCTGCACTCTTTTTTTTGGCTGCACTGCGCAGCATGTGGGATCTCAGTTCCCTGACCAGGGATGGAACCCGTGCCCACTAAAGTGGAAGTGCGGAGTCCTAACCACTGGACCGCCACGGAAGTCCATGGAACCCTGTACTCTTGATTCTCCCCCACGTGCTTCTCCTAACAGGCTTCTGCCCTCCCCCCTCCCTCCCCAACAGACTACAAAGGCCCCTGTCCAACAAGGTAGAAGTGGGTTCCTCAAAGGACGGCCCAGGTACCTGTATCCCTGGGATGCCTGCTAATAATGCAGATTCCAGGCCCCTACCTCACACCCACTAACTCAGATATGTGCGTGAAGACTCAGGGTGCATCTTAACAAGCACGCCTAGATTATTTTTATGCACAATTATTTTTATGAGAATCACTGGGTTAGCAGGTGCAAACGGTTTAACATTCTCACCTGTTTTGCTGTCCCCACACTGTCCAACGTGCAACACTCAGCGGGGAGGGTTGGAATTTCTAGAGCGCTTTGGCAAAGTCCCAACAGGGAGTCTGAAACACCCCACATCAGGCATTGTGACTTCTTTCCTGGCTGAGAGCGACCAGTTAAAGCCTTTCCTTCCAGTAGGTGAGAGGCATTTAGAGGAAATGACCTCTACCCTGCACTTGGCTGGACGTCCTTGGTTGGCATCTCTGGCTGGTGTCCGTGTGCCCTGGGAGGAAGGACCCTCCCTGGCCCTGGTCTAACGTGTAACCCCAGTCTCCATCCTTCCCTGATTACTGGAGGAGCTCTGGGCTTGCTGTGCTGATAGAAGTTTCTCTGTACTGATAGGAAATTTTAACCCAAACGAGGGGCTGATGGAAAAATTCCAAGCACTTGCTGTTTGATGGAGAGGGGCCTTCTGGGGGCCCTTGTCCATTCATTTCTCTAAGAATCCACACTGTAACAAATATTTATTGAGCACCTACCCTGTGACAGGCTCCAGGCTGCGTCCTGCAGGGGGCCTGATGGTGAACAAAGCCCCCATTTTTCTTTCGATTCCAGATGACAGAGGGCAAATCAGGAAGGGAGGGGAGCCATCCACTCTGGCCGCCCCCTGCCTCTTCCTCAGCCCACGCCGGGGCCTCAGCCCGGGAAGCGTGCAAGTCGATGCACAATAAGTCGATGGAAGCGGTTGCCATATAGCCTGTGGCTGCTGAGAGGCAAACTGGATATATTAAGCAATATTAAAAATGCAGCTCTTTCTGATAATTTATTATGCACATTTCATAAACATATTATACTCATCACAGTACGTTTACTAGCACTGGGCCTACCAGTGGGGAAAAGTTAACACTTACCTAATGATGTTATTTCACAGATGTCAAATGTTCTTGGAGCTCTCGTGATGGGCTAAATGGCTCAAAGAGATGCTCGTCTCCTTCTCCTCCTGGGACACCTGTTCAGTGGTTTGCAGACCACAGGTCTGTCAGCACCCACAACTCCCACTTTCTGAGGCCTGGAGATGGAGGACCTGGCCCAAGGTCACGGGAGGCTGACCCAGGACTTACACCCAGGGGCTGAGTGGAGGGACTACGGCTCTCTCTCCTTCTCCACATAGGCCATGGTCTGGGCTGCCGGATTGGAAAGAGGCCAAGGTGAGAAGCTCACCTGGCAGGAGGGGCTTAGCCCAGGATCAGGCTGCCTCTGGCTGGAGATCAGATGCCAGGGAGGGATAATGCTGAATCCTTAGGGGAAGCTCCAGAAATAACCTGCTGAAGGACAGGGTGTGTAGCCTGAGGCTTAGATGACAGCAAGGATGAGGCAGCACCCTCTGCCCCCACCCTAAGAGGCCTGGGGACTGCTGGAGCCCAGGGGCTGGTTCGAGCGTCTTCTAGAGTGGCGTGAACGTTTCAGCATTATGAATGGGCTAGAATGGGCAGGAGCACTAACTGGCCGTTTTGAAACTGAGAGCCAATAGCCACGTATGTTCCCTCAAAGAGCTTTGAATTATGATGCAGTTCAGAAGATATTAACAATGAAAATGGTGGCTTCCAATTTTAACTCATTCTACTTTTGAAATTTATAAAATATTTCAGTCATAGAGAAAAGGCCTAGAGTATAACATAAAGACCCACAAGCCAGCCCAAAAGCAAAACATTTCAGGTTTCTCAAAAAGCTAAACATAGGATTACCATATGACCCAGCAATTCCACTACTAGGTACACACCCAAAAGAACTGAAAGCAGGGACTCAAACAGATACTTGTACACTAATGTTCACTGCAGCATCATTCACAACAGCCAAAAGGGAAACAACCCACACGTCTACCAAGATATGAATGGAGAAACAAAATGTGGCACATCCATACGATGGGATATTATTCAGCCCTGAAAAGTAATGAGTTCTGCTCTATGCTACAACCTGGATGAAAGTTGAAAACACGTTAAGTGAAAGAAGACAGACACAAAAGCACAAATATTATATGACTTTCCTTATAGGAAATGTCTAGAATAGGCAAATTTATAAAGACAGAAAGTAGATTAGAGGTTACCAGGGTCTGGGGTGAGGGGAATGGGGAGCTTAATGGGCACAGAGTTTCTGCTTGGGGCAACGAAGGAAGTTTTAGAAATAGAGAGCAGTGATAGTTGCACAATATTGTGAATGTAATTAATGCCACTGAATGCTACACCTAAAAATGATTAAAATGGCAAATTTTGTGTTTTATATATATTTCACCACAATTTAAAAAATTACAGATGCATTTGAAATCCCCTGATCTTCTCCTCCATCCCATTGCTCTCCCCGGGGGCCATCACTGTCTTGAATTCCATAATTATCATTCCACACATTCATTTTTACGTTACTAAATATGTATGCATCCATAAACAATATATGATATTGTCTTGCACATCTTAAAACTTCATATAAATGGCATCATACTGTACACATCCTCATTCAACAGATTTTTTCACTTACCATGGTTTGTGAGATTTATTCCTGCTGATGCGTAAACTATAGTTTGTTCTCATTGCTGTATAACATTCCACTCTGTGACTACACCACAATTTATTTCTCCTTAGTCCCATCATTGGACATTTAGGTTGACTCCCACACTTTGCTATTGCAAACCTGTTGCCATGGATAGTCCTATCTCCTGGCCCACATGGGAGGGTTTCTTTGCAACTTCCTGGATAGGGAATTGCTGGGCTGAAGGATATATGTATCTTTAGCTTGACCAGATAATGCCAAACTGCTCTCCATAGTGGTTATGACCCTTTCATTCCTATCAGCTATGTCTGAGGGTTCCACTTCCTCCACACCCCCATCAACACTTGATGTCGCCCGACTTTCGAATTTTTGCTGGTCTAATTGGTGTGAAAGGGCATCTCATCATGTTTAATTTGTTCTTCTTGCTAACTAGGTGCTGTTGCATTTTTTCCCCACTAAGAGTGGGTGTGAGCTGACAATAGATAAATGTAGCAAATTGAAAATTGAAGCATTTCTATTGATAAGGGGTAGGTTAAATACAGTATGACTCACCTTTACAATGGAATATTATTATGTAACCATTAAAAAGGACAAGGCACCTCTGTGTGCACTAATATGGAGGATATATTGATATTCTGATGCACTAAAAATCTTTTCATCACAGATATATTGTCTAATAAAAAAGGAAGAGGCATAAAACAGTGTGTTCTCTTTGTATATAAAGATGTATATACACATGTATTTATATATGCATAAGATACCTCTGAAAGAATAAACAGGAAATTGATAAAAACTGTTCATCTGTGAAGGGAATTGTAGGGTCAGGGAAATTTTTTTGCTCTGTGCATTTACACTACACATATGTATTACCCGTTAAACAAGAAATTCATAGAGACAGAAGGTAGAATAGAGGTTACCAGAGGCTTGGGGATGGAGAGTGGGAGGTTATTATTTAATAAGTACAGTTTCTCTTTGGGATGATGAGAAAGGTCTGGGAATGGATAGCGGTGATGGTTGTACAACACTGTGAATGTACTTAACCCACTGAATCATACACTTAAACATGGTTAAAGTGGCATATTTATGTTATCTATATTTTGCCACTATAAAAAAGTAGGAAAAGATGTTAAAAAAAAAAAGTAGGAAAAGAATAAGCCCATGATGAAAAAAGATTTTAACTGTACCCTTTAAAAATAATAATTATTTAAAATGTTGTTCCTTTCTGAATCTCCGGCCCCTGAAGATAAGTCCTAATCCTGGCTCCACAGCGGGCATGGTGGGAGCTGGGAGCCAGGACCTGCATCTAGCGGGCAGGGGTCTCCACCGGACGGGAGTTGAGACTTCCAGAGTCCCCCAGAAGACAGAGATGCCAGCTCCTGAGGCCTCACCTTGGCTGAGCACTGCCTAAATCTCCATCAAGACTCTGGTCCCATGAACTTGGTGGCCTGGGTGGCCCATGCAGCTCTGAGGTTCCCCAGCCCCACACTTCCTTCCACTGCTGCTTGCCTCTCAGCCCTGTCCCCGTGGCTCGCAGATCCCTGCTTCTCCATAAACAAGACCTCTGATGACCTGGGCCTCTCCCACCATTTCGCCCAGCTTGGCCCTCCTCCATGCCTTGGCACTGGAGTCTCCCCAGATCCTTCTAATGCTCTGCCAACGTGTTGTGCCCTAGTGCCCACCCCCTCCGTGCCATTCTTACGGCTCCGGATGCCTTTGCCCCTCAACACGACAGCCCCGGCCCGGTACCCCTCCACCAGCAACCTCCCTCCCAAGGGCTTCACGTCAGCCGCCACTTCCCACGGCCACACCCCGGGCCCTGCCGTGCCCTGTCACCGCGCTACTTCCTAAATCACATCTGCAGCCCAGGCAGGGTGGGGGGATCAGACACCAGAGAAGGAAGACCTGGTTCACAGGGCGAAGCAGCTTCCTTTAGTCTCCCTGCTGCTGCAGACACCTCGCCTGCAGGTCCCTGCATTTCCACCTGAAAACCTCTGAGGGTCCCAAGCCCCCAGCAAAAGCCCAAAGCACAGCCAAACAGAGGACACCCCGTAACCTGGCGTTCCCCAGCCTCTGTCACTTATGCACCAGCTTCTCAACTGGGACCTGCGTTATTATTTACTTTAAATCAACGTGCATTAAAAAAATGCTTTAAATACCCAGGTTAGCTTTGTCCTAACCATAATATCTGTGATGGGAATTGATGCGCTGGTTATATTTCTCTACTGCACACTGAAATAAACATATAATTATTACCATAAAATTGTTTTCATTAAGTAAATAAGGTTAAGTCAATTGCCCAGGGTCTCATAACCAGAAAGAGGCAGAGCTAACACGTGGCTGACATCACTGTTCTCCCAGCCCCCATCAACCAGCCAAGTCTGCTACACGGTGAAGCTGAAGACGACAGAACACAGCTCTGCGCAGGTGCATTGCAGGGCGGGGCGAGCCTGTCTGAGGTTTGCTTGGCATCCTCGTGGCACCTGCCAGCTCTGCGCTGGCTCACCCCTGCACACACACACAGGGCAACGGCCCAGGGGCCTACGCTCCCACGGGGCCAGGCCTTGGTGCTCACCTTCTACCTCATTGGAGAGCCCAGGGTCTGAGTCAGATTAGCAGCATGGCAGCCCTACCTCCCCTGCCCCCAGCTCTAGATCCCCAGCGACCGGCCGGCCCGCACAGGAGGCAAGGGCTTGTCCTCAGTCCTGAAACGTGAAGGCAGAGAGTTAGGTCAGCAAAGGGGGTGGACGGAGGAGGAAGGGGTCCCGGCAGAACGGCTAGCGGTTGAGCTGGCTGCAGCTTGGCTGTGAAGCGGGGCACTACAGGGGCGGGGGGTGGAGGCCTGATGGCCCTGCTGAGCCTTACACCGCCCCCCTCCTGGGGGGCTACTTTCCCGCGGGCTCCCCTGCCTGCTGGGTGAGTGTGTGAGCACTTCGCTGCGTCCGCTTTTAGAGTCAAAGACTCCAGGACGGTGCAGGGTCCTCACGGCTCCTCCAGCCTCCCCTCGCACTGCCAGCCCGGTGCCCAAACACACCCATCGCCCAGCCGGGCTGCTCCACCTCTGCCTGCTGCCCTCACCTCCCCCCCGCCCCCCGCCCCCCACCGCACACACCTGCGCTGCCCCGATGCTCAGGTGTTGTTCCTCCGAGGCCAGGAATTCTTTTCACGATGCCCCCTCGTGGCTGGGTCTGTGCCTCATTAGAGCTCTCTTCTCACTTTCCGTGACTTCTGTTCCAGCGTCTGTCTCCCCGAGTTTCTTGAGGGCCTCGAGGGACGGCTCCATCTTTGAGACCCTCGAGCTGTGCGCTCAAGGTTGACACGCCTCTGGAGCCCCGGGGGCTTTCCCAGGACTCACCCCCGGGAGCCCAGGCTGCAGCCCAGGGCGGCCCGGGAATCGCCCAGGGTCCCAGAGTTCAGAAGCTGGGGGGCAGGCAGCCTTCCACAACACAGCCAATGTTTGTTAACATGGAAACCTAGGCCCAGAGATGTGACCTGACCTGTCCAAGGTTGCTCAGTAACTCTGAGGCAAGCCAGGGCTCGTGGCTCTGTGCCAGCCTCTGTCCTGGGGACAAAGAGGGTGGTTTTACCCTTTCCTGCCACTTGGGATTCTTTGGGTGCAGCCTCCAGCTCAGGATTTGAAGCACATCCCAGATACGCCGGTGGGGTTTTCCTGCTCCCTGGGCCCTGCCTGGGTTCTGGTGGCCCTGGTGGTGACTGGAACTTGACCCCTTCCCACAAGGCTTTGGCAGAGGATACTTAGTCCTGAAGAGGAATCCATTTCCTTTCCTTCATCCTATCCTCCTCCGTCCAGGCCCATTGATGCAAGCCTAGGTCTGCCTCAGGGCCTTTGCACTAGCCAGCAACTCCTCCAAAATATCCTTGTACCACATCCTCTCATGGGGGGCTCATTCCCACCTTTTAGATTTCAGCTCAAGGCCATCTCCTCGAGAGGTCTGACAACCTGAACAAGCCAGCTGAGTTCAGGTCCTGTTTACTGTTCATTGTGGGTGAGCTCATTGGAGGTAGGGACGCAGCACAGTGCCTGGCCCATAGCTGGCAGGCACTCAGTTCACAGTGGCTGAAGGAAAGAATCAAGCACATTAGCAGCCAGGCCAACCAGAACCAGCCGAGGTTGTTGGGGAGAACCTTGGGGTTACAGGCAGGGCAGCTGTGGAAGGAGGGAGGCAAGGCCAGCAGAGGCCTCGCCAGCCCGCCCGGCTTCTCCCTGCCTGCACAAGTTCCCACCCTGGGCAGGCGGTGGCCTTGGAGACAGCAGCGTCCAGAGGGAGGAGGGAGGGAGAGCAGAGGGTCATCCATCAGCCGGAGACGTGGAGAGCCTGGTAAATCAGGGAGGCTGTCTGAGGCTCCTCCACCAAACGTCTGCCTGGTGCTCTGGACATCTGGGAGCCCGGTGGGCAGGCGGAGGGGCTGCTTCAGCCCAGCTCCTATGGGGACTGCGGACAGCCAAGGCAACCCCAGGGACACCCTGACTGAGGAAGGAGGACAATGCCCTCCCTCTCCCTGTACCCCCAGGCACCTCAGTGTATGGCCAGTGACCTTATACAACTTTCACCCCATCCTGCAAGGCAGGTCATTATTTTGTTTGACTTACGTTGAATTTCAATATACAAGAGTATAGAGGTTGACATATCAAATCCCAAAACATACCCACCAAAATCAACATGTTCTTTTTTCAGAGACATTTTTTAGCTTAAAAAATGTGAACTATAACAGAAAATTGCATAAAACGCAGATGCACAGTGTAATGAATAGTTATAAAGCAAACACCAGTGTAATCACCACCATTTCATCACAGAAGTCATGAAGTAGGGAGTTACGATCCCTCCCCGCCCGAGGTGTCCATGATGTGTCTGTCTCACTCCACGCTTCCCTTGCCCCCTACAAATTCTGATTTTTATGACACCATTGCCTAGGTTTCCTGGTCTTTTAAATATATAAATACAATAAAACATTACAGACAAAAATGTCCCTTCCTGAGCCCCATCCACTCAGCGGGCAAGCATAATTATGATACATCATTCCAGGCTCTGTCTGATGTTCTTACTATGCATACTTGTATTAGAGAAATACTGTTTTATATAGTTTAAAACTTTTCACAAGTGGCATCAATACTGGGTGTATTATTCTGCAACTTGCTTCTTCACTCCTCTCTAAATGCTTTACCAAAAAACAGCTTTATTGAGGTATAATTTATACACCATAAAATTCAGCTGTTTCAAGTGTACGATTTAATGGTTTTGAGTAAATTTACAGAGTTGTGCAACCATCCGCACAGTCCAATTTCAGAACGTTTCCATCCCTCCAAAAAAGTCTAAATGCTTTCTTGTTTTCTCTCTTTTCCTCTAAACGCTTTTTTAAAAAAATAAATTTATTTATTTATTTGTTTTTTATTTTTGGCTGTGTTGGGTCTTCGTTGCTGCACGCGGGCTTTCTCTAGTTGCGGCGAGCGGGGTCTACTCTTTGTTGCGGTGCTCAGGTGGCTTCTCTTGTTGTGGAGCATGGGCTCCAGGCACGCGGGCCTCAGTAGTTGCGGCATGTGGGCTCAATAGATGTGGCTCACGGGCTTAGTTGCTCCGCGGCATGTGGGATCTTCCCGGACCAGGGCTGAACCCATGTCCCCTGCATTGGCAGGCGGATTCTTAACCACTGTGCCACCAGGGAAGCCCTCTAAATGCTTTTTGATACACATTTTAATATCTGCCCTCTATAAAGCTCCTACTACGTGCCATGTGTTCTAACAGCGTTACCTATGTCACTCATTTAACCCTTGCAGAACCTCTGTCAGATGAGTTCAGAGAGGGTGAGGAACCGCCCAAGGTCCCTCTGCTAGAAACCGATGGAACAGGCCAGCAACCCAGCCACCTGAGCCCAGAGGCTGCAGAGCAGCTCCGTTCCCCGGATGCTCTGAATTGCACGTTTTTCCTACTATAAGCCACGTTGGGCGAACACTTTCATCACACAGATGAGACACTGCAGCTCAGAGGGGCCAAGTGACTTGCTCGATATTCCCGGGGTGGGAACCGGCAGAGCTGGGATTCGGATCCAGGTCTGTGTGACTCCCAGGCTCCCCCTTTTCTGGTCCCCTCTGCTGCTTTTCTCTTTTCACTACAGAAAAGGGAAAAGGGAGGGAAAGGAGGGGGAGGCTGGGTGGAAAAGGAGAGAGAGATGTCAGAACCGACCTCTAAATTCGTGCATGTACCCACAAACACACTGACACAGCCGCACATGCGCACAGAGGGCTGCACACACCTGTGTGGGTGCACATCCACCCAGGTGCACACGCACAGCTGCACACACACTCACCTGACCAGAGTCAGTGTTCAGAGGCCCCTTGTGTTCAAAATGAAGAGAATGTCAGAGAGTGTGTGTGTGTGTGTGTGTGTGTGTGCAGTGGGGGATTCAGCCTTGCCGGGTCCCTCGGTGGCCCCTGTGTCAGGGTCCAGACCTGGGAAACGCTCCATCAGGGGCAGGGCCCCTCCCTGCGGGGGGGCTGGGCCTCCGTTCCCACAGCCCCCTCTCCTGTCCCGGTGTCTGCTGAGGGTCTTTGCTAAATAAAGTCTCAGTTCCAGGGAAATGGAGCTGGGCGTGATCTCCGGGGACTTCACGGAGCTGTTGGAGCCGCAGGGCCAGCCCGGCTCCTGTGCTGCCAGGAGCCGAATCCACCGTGTCTCTGCTCACTGGTCTAGATGCCGCCTGTCCCCAAAGATCATTCCTGTCCCTGGACTCAGGTGAACCTACACAGACATGCGAGGGGCATGGGAGCCCCGCTGAAAAAGCAAGAGCAAACACTGAGTGAGCACGCACTGTGTGCCAGACATACGGCCTCGACGCAGGTCTGTGAGGCGTGCACGGAGACCACTACCATTGCAAACATGGGGAAACCCAGGCGCTGGGGGCCTTCTGCAGGACCCTACAGCTAACAAGAGGTGGGCTCTGGATGCAGACGCGGGCTGTGTGTCTGCTCCACGTGGCACGGGGAATACCCAGCCCCCCAACCCGTGCAACAGCACAGTGAGTTCTGGCATCCAGCCCCCAAGCCTTGGTCCTGCCTGGTGACTTGCAGAAGCTGCTAAGCTGACAGGACCGCGACAAGGTTTTTACCCACAGCTGCGGCAAAATGGGAACAACAGAGGACAATGTCGTTACTTTCTCACAACGTTAAATTCCCTTAATTCAGAAAAGATGGTCTTTTCTTGATTCTTTTTCCTTTCTTTTCTGAAATGAGAGTGATCTCATATGATGGTTATGATTTTATATTCTTATTTGGCAAGATAAAAATGTGAGCAGCTGCATGCCAGCCCCCAAATCTGCGGGAGGTTTTGTTTCCGGTTGATGGACCCCCGAAAGTCTGGGCCTCTTCAGGGTACCCACCACTCGGCCCACCTCAGCCTGGAATTGGGACTTCTCCTTTTGTATCAGTCCTCTCCAGTTTCATATTTGCATTTGCCAAAACAATCCAGTTGAGGAAGTCCTGTCCAGGGTGTTTAAAATCTTTATGCTACCAGCTCAAACTCTGGATTGAGTTAACAACAGAATAGAGGAAAACTTTTTTCTTCTTTAGGAGTCAAACTTCAAGGGAACTTCAACCTGGGAACTCAGCCAGTTCCTGGGAAGTGAAGAATCAAAGACCTCTGAGCAGTAAAAAAAAAATGTCTTTAGAACAGAGCTCAGCTCGAAGTCCAAGCTTTGGCCTTAGTGGACATGAAGAACACTGGTCTGGTAAAGCTTGTTTATCTCCCTTCCACCAGCTAACGCGGCGCCCCCAGGGGCAGCGGGCAGGAGGTTGGAAAGGAGGCTGGCAGGGCTGTCTGGGGCAGGTCTGTTTAGGGAAAGGCAGCAGCTCAATATACTCGGGGCATTTAGTACTGGGGGCCAAGGGATCTCGTCACGCCCACAGCAGCCTGAGTAGTCAAGCGAAGTTTCCAGGACACTGATATGTTGACCTGGAAAAGAAGGGGTGCTCCTAATACGCCTCAGAAAGATTTCCATGAAACTGGCTAAAAAGCAAGCACAAGACCAAAACCAAAACCAAACAGACAAGGGAAAGGATAAACTTCAGCTGTCTGGAAGCTTCGGAGAGAGTGGAGAACACTATAGGGTGAGTGCCTGGGCTGGGTGGGAGGTGGGGGTCAGACAGCCCTCCCCCTCCCCCTGCCAGATTAGCAGTGCTGTGCAGGGGCAGGAGCTTACCTGGGGGAGCTGCCTCCTGGCACGGGCCTGGTACCTCAGATGGTCCCAGGGTCATGTGTCCAACTGCAGTTCCCAGCCTCCCCTGTTGGAGCTTGCACCCGGAGCCTGGGAGCTATTCTGTCCCCCCGCTGATCATGTGAAGTGGGCGCAGCCAGAGAGAGCAGGCGAGGCAGGGCATTTACCGCTGTTATCATGAGTGAGGCACCAATCCGAGCAGGTGTCATGCATTACTTCCTGTAATCCTCACTATTGTTCTCTTCAGGAGACTGAGTCTCAGAGAGGTTAAGTTACTTGCCTAAGGTCACACAGCCAGCGGATGCCAGAGCTGGAAAAAGAACACAGCTTTGTCTGACTCCAGGGCCTGGGCTTTCTGCCCTTGACTCTTCAGCCAGCTGGTGGCAAATCCTGCCACCTGCAGCTTCCAGGGAGGACACACCTGCTTGGGCCCAGCTGTGCGCCAGGCCTGGGATTAACCTCACATTCTCCCTCACCCCTGGGGCTGCGCGGACAGCGGCAACCAGAAAGCTTTCATTTATCTTTCCCCAGACACCAGCTCTGACACCTCCAATTTCTACTGCAATCACAGTGTTTTCTGAGTCAAGCAGGGTAAAAGGAAAATCGCTCTTTCCCTGGAATAATTTTTCATCTTGTTATTTCCATTAGCTGACTCTGCTTGAACCTGTTCCACGCTGCACGGTTTGAATTCCCAGCTTGGAAATCCCTGGGCTGGGCGGGAAATACTGCTTCCCTCCTAGGAGCGGATGAGGGGGTTGCTGCCAGCAGATGGGGGGCAGGGCATGGAACACAGTGGGGAGGGGGGCTGATAAAAACCAGGGCAGGAAGGAGGGGGCATTTTTGTTTCTTCTGACTCCAGAGGAGGGTGTGTGGTGGAGTTCCACAGGGCTCTGCTGGGCTGATGGGTGTGGGTGGCAGAGGCCTGCTGGGACCCACAGCCAGGGGGCCCAAGGAAGGCAAAGCCATTGGCAGGAAGGGGGGTGGTTCCAGAAAACTAGAGGACTCTGGACCCATGCCCCGGACCAGGGCACAGAGTAAGGCTGCTTGAGGATGCTGATTTCAGTTTTCGACAAGTTGAGAATCCTCAGGGGACCATGTAGATGAGCACAAGCTTAAGAGTAGGGGGCTGGGCTTCAAATCCTCGCTCTGCCACTTGCTAGCTGTGTTATCTCGTGCGAGTGGCTTAATCTGTCCCAGCCTCAGTTTCCTCATCTGAGAAGTGGGAGGAATATGTCTGCCTCCCACTGTCGTGAGGACTAATGGGGGTGAAGTGTGTGAGGGGCTTAGTCTAGCATCCAGTGTGGACCGTGGGACCCAGATGTCAGCTGTTTACGGTGAGCGACCCTTCCCAGTGTGCCTGGGACCTTTCCAGGCTTTGACACCAGAGGTCCTGCATCCCGGGAAACCCCTTAGGTGTTGGGGACACTGCGATGGGCCGTCATCCCGGCTGCGGTCTCCATGCTCCTCAGATCCAGCAGGGGAGCCTTCAAAGTCCACTTAGGTGCTCTGGGAAAGGCTGAAGCCTTTGCTAAGGTTTCTGCAAAACCTGGGGTGTTTGCATCACCTCTGGCTCGGGGGTCTTGCTTTGGCCGGGTTGACTCCATATTGTGGAGTGGATATCATTTCCATACTAAGATTCTGAACCACAGAGATTCAGATGTGAAATTCAGCCCCTTCTTCCCCCAAATCCGTCTCCACAAGGTACGTGGGTGTGCAGGTGACACTGTGGACGTTTCAGGTGGGGTGGGAGTGGCTTATATCACTGCAGAGCAAACAGCATCACAGGGAACAAGACAGGCCAGTCCTTCGGCCCCCTTGGGGGCGTGTGGCCATGTGGGGGGCAGTGGTGGCTTCACTCAGGGATCCCCAGCCCCACCCTATCTCTCTGGCATCACTCCCTGACCTCTCTTCCTTCCTCTAAATTCCTGTTCATTTCTATCTCCTCTGGGGCTTGGGCCCCAGTTAGACTATGTTCTCAGGATCATCCACAATCAGCCTTAAAAAGTATTTTCCTAAACAAAGACAGTTCCTTCCCCAAGAAGAATGGTGGGGCCAACCACTCAGATAACAGCAGGTTGTTGCACATGAACTGTGTTGAATGATCTGTTTAGACTGGGAAGGACCTCAGGGTGGGGGAAGGCCACACTGGGGATCTGTTCCTGGTTGTGCAGGGCTCCCTTCCCTGGCTCTTTCAGAGACAGTGCCCCTGGGCTCCCATCGATTTCCCTCCTGGTGCTCCAGCCCCTGCAGCGGAGCTGCTGCTGTTGAGGGAGCCATCTTTCCCAGGTGACACCTGCCCCAGGCTGGCTCTCACCCCGGAGCTACAAAGTCACCACCTTCAGGGCCGAAAGACCCTGGAGCACAGCTGGTTCAACCTTTTATTTAATGGGGAAACCGAGGCTCACGCTGGCAAGGCAACCTGTCTGCACCCACACGCTCGGGAGGCAGCAGAGTCAGGACAGTGAGGAGAGGGGTGCAGCCAGATGGGCAGCCGGACTTGCTTCTGCCACACCCCAGGCAGCAGCTGCTTTGGGGCCTGGAGGCCCGGCGCCCGGGCAGGGTACTAATGGAGGCTCCAAAGACCGGGTCCTCAGCAGCCCGGGTCTGTCTCAACATCGGCTCTCCCCTGGGAGCCTATCAGCTGCTTGGAACTGAGTGAGCCCCAGGCAGGGGACCCCACAGCTTGTGGAAAGTGTAGGCTCCTGATCTGCTGGCCTTTCCCTAGGGATGGAGAACAGACGGGCCCTGGACTTGGGAGTGTTTCTATCCATCCATCCATCCATCCTCCCTCAGGAGAGCAGTCCATCCTTCTGTCCATCCTCTCTTGTCTTTCAGTACACTGGTCCACACACAATAATCATTCACTTATCTTTCCATCCATCTGCCCAACACTCCACCCATCCACCCCTCCCTCCTTCTCTCTCTCTCCCCCTTCCTCCACCCATCCACCCCTCCCTCCCTCCCTCTCCTCCTTCCCTTCCTCCCTCCCCTTCCTCCATCCATCCTTCCCTTACTCCCTCCCTCCCTTCCTCCCTCCCCCCTTCCTCCATCTATCCTTCCCTTACTCCTTCCCTCCCTCCCTCCCCCCTTCCTCCATCCATCCTTCCCTTACTCTCTCCCTCCCTCCCTCTCTCTCCCTCTTCCTCCATCCATCCTTCCCTTACTCTCTCCCTGTCTCCCTCCCTCCCTCCCCGTTGTTTACCCATCTCTCCACCCAGCAATATTTCTTGACAGCTAACCAGGGACTCAAAGGTGCATAAGACATGACCCTGCCTTTAAGGAGATGGGGTGTGGGTGCGGGTGGGGGGACGGACTCTAGGGAACCCAGCTCAGCTGCACCTCATCTAGAGGCAGCGCCCAGGCGGCAGGCGCAGGGTGCGGATCGGAGCAGGCTCTGCCTCGGGCGGGGGGCAGGGATGACAACACCCAGCTTTAGGTTCCCTTTTCCCCATTAAAGAGCCTGGGCAGAGAGGTGGAGAGGCCGGCAGTGGGGAGGGAGAGGCTTCACCCGTCAGCTGCTCAGCAGGTACAGTCAGATTTAAAATGTCGCCAAAGAGTGTCTGCCGAGAGGCAGGGGGTGAGCGTGCTGAATTATTTCTCCAGTAATTGGCACTGAAGCAGCTGCAGACATCCTGCGGTCTGCATCAAAGAGCGCAGAGCTTGGCCTGTCTCGGTGAGGCCTTGGGGGCAGCTTGTCCAGGTCTCCCAGGGTTCTTCCAGCTCCCACCCGCCTCTCCCCTCCCCCTGCCCGCCCTCCTCCCCCTCCCCATCTCCTGGTACTGACGGAGCCACCAGTTCTCCCTGGCTTTCTGTACAAGGCAACCTGGGGGGCGGGGCTGGGCGCGTGCAGGTCGGAGCCCTGGCCAGCTGCTGGTGAAGGGACAGGGACGAGGACACTAGAGCACCGAGGCCCTTCACTGCAGGGGACAGCCTTGCAGGGGGCTCTGCCAGTGTGTGTCTGGCAGGGTCCCTTTCCCCAGATGGTCTGGGCAAGGCCAGTGCCAGGTTTTCCTTTAGTCTCATCCCTCCCGTGTGCAGAAGAGCCTTTGGTGGCCCTTCAGATGAGCAATTTGAACTGACTGGTCACACATGTTTTGTAAACGGTTGGATCTTTCTGTGTGTGTGTGCGTGTGCGTGTGCGTGCTGTCCATCTCCCCTGGCAAGGGCCCCTCCCAGTGCATTTCTGGCTGGTGCCTGGGGCACCTCTCCCACCGCGGGGCTCTCCACCTGGTCTCCTTATGCCGGAGGCTTCTCTCCCTCCCTGGGGGCGGAGCGCAGGGCTGGGGCGGCCCAGGGTGGAGGATCCAGACAGCTTGGTCAGTTTCCAGAGGCTTCCTTCCTGCCGCAGAACCAAACAGAGATCAGGTCAAAGGGAGCCCCCGTGTTGGCAGTAGGGGTGGGGATGGGTCCCACCCCTGCCCCTGGGACTTCCCATCTCTCCACCCCCTCCCAAGGGACCTCTGGGGAGCAAAATTAGAAAACTATTTAGTGCAGTTGTCTCATCTCATAGATGGGCTGGCAGCAGGGCCAGACAACCGGTGTCCCCAGGCTGCCCCTCAGCAGAGTGTGAGGACCCCGTCAGGCCCTGAGCGTGGATCTGGCCATACTCACCGGGTCTGCACCCAGAAAGAACAGCCAGGCCAGCCAGGACCAGCTACATAATTTGCGGGGCCCAGTGCAAAATGAAAACGTGGGGCCCCCTGTTCAACGTTATTGAGAATTTCGAGACAGTGACAGCAGAGCCTGAAACTGAGTGTGAGGCCCTGTGTGACTGTACAGGTTGCGCACGTGCCCGTGAGGCCAGCACTGAGGCCAGTCAGCTTCCAGCCATCGAGGGAGCCGCTCAGGTCCCCGGGTGACAGCTGTTCCCCATGCCATGAGCCACAGGGGGCAGAGAGATGCAGGACAGCTTCCTGCCTTAGAAGGAAAGGCAGAGCCTCGTGTGCTGCTGGTGGGAATAGAAAATGGTGCAGCTTCCGTGGAAAACAGTGGTGATTCCTTAAGAAGTTAAGTGTAGAACTACCACATAATCTAGCAATCCCACGTAATCCAGCAATACACCCAAAAGAATTAAAAGCAGGGTCTCGAACAGATACTTGTATATCAATGTTCGTAACAGTCTTACTCACAATAGCCAAAAGGTGGAAAAAACCCAAATGACCATCAACAGATGAATGGAAAAACCATGTGACCTACCCAGTGGAATATTATTCAGCCATAAAATGGAAGGAAATTCTGACACAGGCTACAACATGGATGGACCTTGAGAACACTAAGCTAAGTGAAATAAGGCAGACACGAAAGAACAAATACTGTACGATTCCACTTACATGAGGTACCTGGAGTAGTTAAGTTATAGAGACAGAAAGTAGAACGGGTGTGCCTGGGGCTGGGGAGGGAGGAATGGGGAGTTAGTGTTTAATGGGCACAGGGGTCACTCTGGGATGACGAGAACGCTCTGGAGATGACGGTGGTGATGGCTGCACAACAATGTGAACGGATTTAATGTCACTGAGCCGTACACTTAAAAATGGTTAAAATTTATGTTATGTGTATGTTACCACAATAAAAAAAAATAAAGAGAATAAAGGAAAGAGGGGCAGGTGGCGTGGGAAGACAAGACAGTTGTGGACGTTTGACAGTTGAGATGGGTTGGGGGCTGTGGAATTGCAGCTCCCGGTCCTGGAGTTCAGGGGTCATGTTCAGGTGCGGCTCCCACACCCCTGGGAGCAGTTGCAGGTCAGTCCAGAGACAGGCTCTGGCTCCAAAGGTGCTGAGAGGCTATTTGATTGATGGAAGCTCCTGGAAACCCTCTAAGCCAAATCCTCCCGCTTATACAGGCCTGAAAAGACAACTGCTCCCCTGAGCCTTCCCTGGGTCTCCCGATAAGGGAGGACTCAGGAGAGCATGACGTGTGCTCAGCCTCGCTGGACACGAGACAGCGTCCAACGTGGGGGCAAAATCTCTGCGCAGTGACTGAACTTTATTCTCACTTGTTAATTAGCAGAAGGAAAATACCCCAGTGGGACAAGGGGCTGACTTTACCCTACTCATCTAGACATTATGATCTGTGTCTTTCTCCGCCTGCACAGACCTCCCTCCCCGCACTGAACCCTGATTTGTTCTCACCAGACCGCCCCCCTGCTCAACCCAGCATGGTCTTTGGCATCTGACTGCTCTGCATTCACATACAGGCACTCTTGACCTCCCTGGGCCTCAGTTGCCTCTTCTGTAGAATGGGAACATTAGAAGCATCTGCCGCATAGGTGGGTGAGGACCCCTAAAGCATGCAGCAGGTGCCCGACCCAACAGGCGGCGGCCACGGCGGTTATTACACAGCACAACGCTTCATCTCTCCCGGGCCCTGGCTCGGCGGAGTTGAGGGCGCTCTTTGTTGTCAGCAAACAAAGTGGTGTGAGGAGGCGGGAGCTGTGAGGGAAGCGAGGGAGGGCACCGCCTGGGGTCCTTGATGGGCCTCCAGCCGGGCAGCTCTCCTCTCCACTGCCTGCTGCTCCCCGGCACGGCACTCGGGGAGAACACGTCGGAGACAGTTCACCGGAGAGGCAGGAACAGGAAGAGATAAGAGATTTCAGGCTTCTGGGAACCTAGGGATGTGATGCCAGAAAGTGGGCGTTTTCTCCTTTGGGAAAGGTGCCAGCCCCCATCTCTGTGGGTAGAAGTGACTCACCTGCTGGGCCTGTGGATGCTCTTTGCTCCAGGGCTAAGGAACAGCTGGCGGTGGGGCCTCTGTCCAGGGGTGGGATGCGACAGCAGGACTCGGTCCCAGGCTTGTCTCCTCGTCCAGTGGGGCGCTGTGTTTCCTCTGCCAGCCAGGTCCTCATCACCCGCCCGCCGCTCCCCTGCCTGGGTCGGTCTAGGGGTGTCAGTCCAGGGAGACACAGGTAAACTGGTTCCACTAGATCCACGGGACTTCAGAGTTGGTCTCCTGCACTTCCCTGGTGGCGCAGTGGTCAAGAATCTGCCTGCCAGTGCAGGGGACACAGGTTTGAGACCTGGTCCGGGAAGATCCCACATGCCGTGGAGCAACTAAGCCCGTGTGCCACAACCACTGAGCCTGCGAGCCGCAACTACTGAGCTCGTGTGCTGCAACTACTGAGGCCCGCGTGCCTAGAGCCTGTGCTCCGCAATAAGAGAAGTCACTGCTCAACGCAACTAGAGGAAGCCTGCGTGCAGCAACTAAGACCCAATGCAACCAAATAAATTAAAAAATAATAATAATAATAATAATAATCTGCCTGCCAATGCAGGGGACACGGGTTCGATCCCTGGTCTGGTAAGATCCCACTTGTCGCGAAGCAACTAAGCCCATGAGCCACAACTACTGAGCCTGCACTCTGGAGCCTGCAAGCCACAACTACTGAGCCCGCGTGCCACAACTACTGAAGCCCTCGCACCTAGAGCCCGTGCTCTGCATCAAGAGAAGCCACCGCAATGAGAAGCCCGTGCACCGCAACAAAGAGTAGCTCCTGCTCGCCGCAACTAGAGAAAGCCCGCATGCAGCAACGAAGACCCAACGCAGCCAAAAAAAAAAAAGTGGGTCTCCCAATGGGGAGCACCAGCATCACCTGGGAACTTAAAAATACATGTTCTCAGCCCCACCCTGGAGCTCTGAGCCAGAAGCTCTGGGGTGAGGTCCAGTGACCTGTGTTTTAACAAGCCCACCGGGTGACTTCGATGCTGCAGAAGGGTGGGGGCCACTACTGAACCTCAGCCTCTAACACTGCACTTGACACTTCGGCAGCTGCCCAGTCAATACTGGATAGATGAACCATTATTCTCCGAGGGGAAGAGCATGACCATCTGCTGTGTCCCAGGCTCCATGCAGCCACTGCACTTACCTTCTTACGTCATCTGAACAACTCTTGAGGCAAGTGCCACGTCTGAATCCTACGGGGGTCATGACTAATAGCAGTGGTAGGAGTTTTACAAGTGCTTTCAAGTTTTTAATTTCCACAACAATCCTGTGAAGGAAGTATTATCCCCATCTTACAGATGAGGAAGCTGAGACAGAGAAGTACCCATGATTTCAGGTACTAAGTAGTGGAGCTGGGATTCAAAATCAGGTATCCAAAGTTCATGAGCTTTCCACCTGTGGTCTCTTTTAGGGACTACTTGGGTTATCCAATATTTGGGACAAGTCAAGTCATTTCTGCGCTCCATGATTTTTACAGATGCCACAGACCATCCTCCACCCCTAACTGTGAGAGTCTCAGCTTCAAAAGTTAATTTGTAAGTTGGATGCTTGAGACTCAGAAAGCAACGATTTCTTGGTTCCCAGACCCACCATAAAGAACCCTTGACTCCTGGCAGCTCCCAGACCCTGGTGGGGGTATCTGCATCCCATCTCTGCCCTAAAGCTGAAGGCTTCCGGGGTTAACACATGATGAAACTGCTTCAGAACCCCATCAACCTGGGACACATCTCTAGGAAACACATTTGGAATTCACCCTGGAGGCTGTAAGGATTGGGTCCTTCTCCTAGACTAGGTCTGGTCCAGGCACGGGGTTCTAGTGGGAGCTGAGTGTGGTGGCTTGTGCTAACATCAGGTCTGAGGAGTCTAAAGGGGGTGTCGGTCCCAGCACAGAGGTTCCTGAGAACCGGGAGGCAGAGGCAACAGCCCCTTACAGGCCGGGCATTTGGATAAAGGGACCTCTGGGGCTGTATTTTCTCTGCAAGGCAGGTCCTCATCGCCTCTTTATCTTACTTTCCTGCTATGGCTCCAGGGCTCTCACCCACATCCCACGGGTTTATCCTGTTTGATACATATTTTTCCACAAAAAATTCCATTGTTAGAAATATAATTTGGTACAAAGTTAAAAACTGTCCTATAAAATTTATAACATAGGGCAGCCATCTCCTGCCCCCCCCCATCCCCAACCCAAGTCCCTCTCTAGGCAACCCTTAGAACTCAGCCATTTCTGCTGGTGTTTACCTTTGTACTGAAATCTCATGCTGATTCTACTTCTTGATTTTTCAGTTTTATATATTATTTTATATGTCATGATATAGAATATCATGATATCATATTCAATCTCTCCAACACAGGTATACTTCTTATCCTGTTTGTACATCCTTGGGTATCTCCCCTGTCCTCATGCTCCAATCTGGGCTGGCTGGCCTTGGCCTCTAGCCCCCACACACAGCCACTGCCAACATCCTGGGGACTCTCTTTGCCTCTCTCCTCTGTTGGATCCTCAGTTTCCTGTGTTCCTGTGTCCTGGTTTTCTCCCTTGTTTGGTTGGAGCACATCCTGTAGTAGCTGCCTGAGAAAGAATGTATGGGAGGTAAATTAAAAACAAAACAAAACAAAACTTCACAAGTCTGAAAATATCTTCATTCTACTGTCATTAAGATTTGGGTGGATATAAACCCAGATTAGAAATTATTTCCTGCCAGAATTCAGAAGATACTTCTTCACTATGTTCTGGCTTCAAAATCTGCTTTGAGAATTTCAAAGCCATGTTAATCCCTGACCCTTGGTATATGACGTGTTTCAAAAAATTTTTTTTCTCTTTGGAAGGTCTTAGGATTTTTTTTTCTTTAGGATTTTTATCCTGGTGTCCTGAAATTTCATGAGAAGTCTTGCTATAGTTCCCTAAATCTTTATTCTGAAAGATTTCAGACATATAAAAATAATTCAAATATGACATATAATGAAATATTATAAATATTACAAACCCATCTATCCATCGCTGAGATTAATGAAACATTATCAGTAAAGTTGAAACCGTTCCTTGTGCCTCTTCTTCTCAAGATGTATCTTGAAAGCTGTTGTTTATCCTTCCTATGCATTTCTTTATTCTTCCACTGCATAAAATATATGTTAATATATAACATTTTTGCATGTTTTAAAATCTCTACATAGACGGTGTCATAACATATTTATTTTTTCTGCCATCTGTTTCTTCGCTCAGCATTGTTTGTAAGAGTCATCTATACCGAGCGTGGCCTGACTATATCACAGTTTATGGATCTAGTCTTCTGCCGATGGTATTTAGGTTGTTCCCAGTTTTTAGCTAATAAAAAGGTACTGCTCTAAACATCCTGTGCACATCTTCTGGAACACACATAGAAGAGTTTCTATACGGAAATGGTTCTTGGTTCTGCCAGCACGTGGAGCCATCTGGGGAGCTTTACAAAATCCTAAAGTCAAGGCTGGGCCCCAAATTGATTAAACCAGAATCTCTGGGGGTGCATCCAGCATGAGTGTGTGTAAGGCTGGCCGAGTGATTCCAATGAGCTGTCAGTGGCGACCACCACTGCTCTGGACCCGTGCTCCTCAGGGTATGTGGTCCTCCAGCCAGCAGCCTCATCTGGGAACTTGACAGACGTACATGCTCAGCCCCTGGCCCAGACTTGGTGGGTGAGAATCTGTTTTAGCAAGACTTCAGGTGATTGCACTGCACCTGCAGGCCAGGTGCATCTTCATCTACAGGTATTGCCACATGGCAGCTCACGATGGTTGTGGCCCACCGCACGGCTGTGGTTTTACGTCACTGTGCTTGGCACTCGGTGGGTTCTCACTCTATGGAAGCTCCTTTCCTTCAGTCCTAGGAGATATTCTTGTATCATTTCTTCTACGATTTTCTCTCCTCTCTTTTCTGTTTCTTGGCTTGAAATTCCTATTAGTTGGAGGTTAGACCTTCTGCATGGATCTGATGTTTTGGTTGTCCAATGGTCTTGACTTTTCCTTCTTTGTTTCGGTGTTTTACTTTCTGGGAGATTTTCTCACATCTTCCATCCCTTCTAATGCCTTTTAAAATTTCTGCTATCGTGTATATTTTTTAAATTTTCAAGAGCTTTAACACTTCCTTTTAAAAAATGACACTCTCTTCCTGTCTCATAGGCAAATATCTTCAGAGGATTGTTCTCTGACCCCTTTCTTCTGTGTACTGGAGTCTCTGTACCTTCGGCTGTTGGTTTTGGTCAACTGCTGGTGCCCCTGGCTGTTGCCACTATGTAACACAGCAAAGCTAACAGGAAGCTCTGTACATGTGGGTAGGGCTTGGGAATGGGGGCCTCATAGTGGTGACTGGGTAGAGACTGGGGAATTGTCAATATCAGGATCTGTCAGTCTTTTCTCTTTGCTCAGTTTCCCAGAGAGAAATTCAGTAATGTCCTGCCTTGGGGTGGCTGGATGGGAACAGGCCCAGCTGTCAGCAGAGGAAGGGGGCTGAGGGTCTCCCCATTAACCATCGCTTCACCCCAGCCTTTGGCTGGTCTTGGGGTTCCCAATCCAGAATCCTTCTAGTTCAACCTTGGCCAGCTGTACACCTGTCTTCTACCAGGATCAGAGAAGGGCAGTCATGTGCCATCTGGGCTCAGGTCTAACCACTTCTTCCAACCAATACTATTTTCACAGCATCTTGAACTTCCACCTTAGGGATACCTGGTCCCTCCATGTTCTGAGCATTTGGGGGATTCTGCAGAGAAAATGGGCTTGTTAAGGGCTGCCAGCTCCCTTAGACACTTTGGGGAATGGGGGAAGCTGGCACTAAACAAGTTATACTCTTCCATCTTCCAAAGTTTTCAGACCTCTCTTACCTGCTGCCATCTTTGCAGTTCATGCCATTTTCATTCCTTTATGTCATTTTGGTGGGGTTTGGGGAGATGGAGGAAATACAGATGTGTTCAGTCCACAGTGTTTAACCACAAATCCTTGCCCATTTTACACGCATTTTGACACATGTACATATAAGTTCATAAAACTCATTTTGATTATTTGTACGTTTTATTTTTACTTAGATGGCCTTGTTTTTCCCATTCAACGTTAGGTTTGTGAGTCCTTCTAACCCACGCAGATCTAGCTCATTCCTTTTACTGTGGCTTAGCAAGTGTTCCAGCAACCAGCATACCACATTTTTTTCCATCCATTTCTCTACTGATGCATCTCAGAAACACAAGTGATTGTGGCCTTTTGATCAACACGCTGGCTCAATGCAAATTCTAATCTTTATTGTTTTTATTCTGAAGCATAACTTGTCACAGGGAAACAGTGTTTTTATTACTTTTTTTTTTTTTAACTGTCTGCCAGCGACAAGGGCAAAAGAGCTAATGGTGGGGGCCTGAGAGCCTGGAGAAGAAGGCCCTTCGAGGACCAGGCACGGGGTGGTCAGGAAGGAGGGTGTGGACACCATACACACAGAAACACACATTCTCTCTCTTCCAGGAAAGGTTTTCCAGAAGCATCTGCCCACACTTTGAATTAGGTGTTTTTCTGCCAAACTGAGCCTACTGAAGAGGAGTGAATTAATGGCTTAGGGAGCTTCACGCCCAGCAGGGGGCTCAGCTGAAGGCGGCTTGCTCTTCAGTGAGTGAATTCACAGTGTTCACCAGAACCCTTTCCAGCTCCACCAGCCCTCGGGGAGGCCAAGGAGGGCTTCCAAGAAACCTAACAGAGAGCCAGGTTCAAGAGCAGCTCCTGGGCCAGGAGGGAGGAGGCTGCATCCACGCTCAGAGCTGCAGGGGAAGGGGAAGGATGGCTGGATCTCTCATGCCACCTGCTCTGGGCTCCTCTCCGGGGGCCACGCTCAGGTGTGAAGGGTCACGCTCAGGCTTTGAATTCTTTTTACGTGAATACAAATATGGAGAAAGCCCTGCCTGGCACCCTCTGAATTTGCACTGCATAGGGGAAGGCCCCAGAAGGTGGGTCTGAAGGCCCTTCCAATCCAACTAAGACGAGAGCAAACTTAAAATGAACATAGGGGTAGACTGGGGGTGGGGCTGGGGGCAATAAATAAAGGTCACGGCTGAGGGGAGTGACTGGGATGGCGGTGGAGAGGGGGGCTCCCAGGAGAGAAGGGGTGCAGAAAGGCACTGGGTGGGGGGAAGCAGACTCAGCCCCGCAAACACTGGTTTGTTGAGTCAGAGGTCACGTCCGACAGGGCTGGCGGTGGAGGGCCCGGGGACTGGTCAGGAAGGAGCCGGCTAGGGTCTGGCTCCAGCTCTTTCTCTCTCTCTCAAGCTCTTCCACCGGAAAGCCTGCCCCATGCACCAAGCACGCCTCTGCTCAGGGCAGGCAGGGGGGACCGTCGGAGCCCACGTCAGCAGCAGGGGCTCGCCCAGGTGTGCCTTTTACCTTTGGGGGAGAGAAAAAAAGGCCACTATAGGGGGAGCAGAGGCAGAGTCCCACCCCAGTGACAGTGTGAACTTTGGGAATGAAATGCAGGGAAGGCTGACTCCTTGCTGGAGCGGCCCGCGCCTGAAGCAGCTGCCCCGTCTGAAACTAAGCAGGGGGCTGCCCGGGAGGGCCGGCGGCTGAGGGCTGGGCAGGGGGCGCCTGCATGCTGGGCCCAGCCCTGCTCCGCTGTGCTGTGTCATTGCAGGCAAGTCGCCCAGTCCCCGTGCTTCAGTGTGGCCACTGATACCTGGGCTAGTCAACACAGGTGATCTCGGGAGGCCAGCAGGAGCAAATGGACGTGGGAACATACAACCTTCGTCTAGGCCAGTCCTGTCCAAGTAACAGCTTAAGCCCTGGAACCCTGTCTATGTGCTGGGCCACACAGCCTGCCCCGTGATTACTGGACATTTCCTGAAGACACACTCAGGTAGGTACCCCACATGGACCCTGGATCTTACCCTCCCTGCAACCTGCAAGGGACACAATGTGGTCCCCATTTCAGTGATAATGGAACTGGGCACTGAGAGATCAAATATTAGGTTGAATCTTATGGATTGGCCAATATTTAACTGTTTTTGATCTACAAAAATGCAATTTCATGTGGTTCGACCTGATGGTTTGCCCAAGTTCCCATGGGTATGGGTGGCAGGGCTGGGACTGGAGCTTGGGCCTGCTTGATTCCAAACTGCCCTCTCTGGGGGACTGCAGGAGGCGAGGGTAGGGGAGAGAGGGCGCACGCCCACGGCGCCTCCCTCCCTGAGACCTGCGCACCCAGTGTCACAGTCTGTCTCTGTCCCTCATGACCATCAAGAGGGGAAATGAGGGAGGAGGAGGGAGGGGAGGGGAAAGGGGAGGGGAGGAGCGCTCCCACAGGGTTTCCTGTGGGCACTCCCCACCCCAGCAGGCCTGCAGCCGTCCCCGTGAGCGGCAGGGGCACCAGCTGCTGCGCTGACCCGCACAGTGTGCACCGTGGATCCTCTGGTTGTAGATGCACTAAGTCCAGCTGGGGCTTCTTTCTGGAAGGAGGCTAGGCGCCGATCGTGCACCTGCACAATTTTCTCCCGCTTGAGTGTGAGGACTCCCCTGCCCCCCAAGTGCATGGTGACCTCAGGTTGGCCGGGGCAGGTGCGAGCTTGGACTCTTGCCCTCGGCTTCCACACTGGAAGCCCATATCTTCCACATGGGGATAATGAGCCTCCTGTCTATTTGGCCAAGAGAACGAAAGTTGACCTTGGAAGTGCAAGGGCAGGCCGGCCTCCATGCCGTCCGCTCTAGGGGTCCTGAATCCTCCCTCTTAGGATTTGGGCCTGCCCTGGCCTGGGCTCTGTTTTGGGTGAGTTGATTGGCCTTCCTCAGCTATGCGGTAGGTTTCTGGAGGTCAGGGACTGTCCCCCACCGCACCCGGCCCAGGCTGGGCACGCACTGCCTGGCGAATAGCAGGTGCTCTGAAAACAGAGTTACTGTGACTGTTAGGCAGGAAGGGAAATGCTCTGAAAGATTATACATTTCATAAAGCAGAGGATGGAAACAGCCATTGTTACAGTTACTGAGAATGGATAGGGACGGTCCCCACTGTTCTTCTGGGCCCCTCTCTCTGTTCACTGTGGGCACGGATGGGTCTGGCTTGCCTCTGTTCAACTGGCACCTGGCACAGGGCTCCTAAATGCAGACCCCCTAGCACTCTCCAGCGCAGAGAACTGAAAACACCCCCTAGCACTCTCCAGCGCAGAGAACTGAAAACACCCCCTGGGGGGTGGGTGCAGATAGAGAGGAGGTGGGTAGGTTGGAAGGAGGAGCTTGGTACTCACTGCGGCCTTTTGGGTCCGGCCAGGGTGGGGCACCCCACTGCGGGTCCGCAGAGCCGGTCCGGTCTCGATGGCCAGGCTGCTCTGGCTCCCTGAGAGGTGGCTGGGTGGGCGGGGAGGCCCCATCTTTGATGACTCCACGCTGCCACCTGCAAGACACCACTTGAATGGTTCAGGGCGGGGTCCTTCGGGCCTTGAACTGAGACAGGGACCATCTCAGCCTGACAAGGAGCTGATCTAAAGTCTCCTCATTTGGAATTGTGACCTGTATCTATGGGACCGTCTGCCAGAGCCCCTTCCCCTGGGAACCGCCACCCCCTCTTCCCCATCCACATGGCTGCCATGTTCTAGCGGGACCCCACCCTCTGGCCACCGCCGACTGGCCCACAACCTACAAAGGCAATTGAATGGGCCCTCAGGTCGTTTCACTAAGGAACAAGTAGTTACCCACATGAAAACTGGCAATGAGGTCGAGTCTGTCCTGCCCTCGGAGAAGGAGGGTGTCGTGGGGAAGCGTGTAAATTTCTGTTAACCCAACAAGAGGGACGTTCACTGCTGCCTCTGCAAACTAGAGAATCCTCACTCAGACGCGGTTGTTAGCCTCTGCCCGGCCCAGAGAGCAGACGTGGGGCCTGCAGACTGCACTCCTTCTTTCCATCTCCTGACCCGCTTGGTCGCAGCTGAGAGCCCGTGTGAAGAGAGGGGACAAGAGCTGCGGTAGTGGGAGGTGAGGAGCGCAAAACCTGCCCTAGCAACCAAGGCTGGCAGGTAAGTGTCCTCCACACTTTTCTAAGAGAGAATCTGCAGCTTGAAGGGGCCTAAGAGACCATCTAGTCCGGGGACAGTTTTCACCTCATGCGTCATCCCCGCCTACTGATACTGATCCCTGGGAAAACTGCATGGAGGAGGCTTCCGAAGCCACGTCAGGCTCTGTGGGAGAGAGTACCATGATCAACTAGTAATGTCTGCCATGGGCACAGGAGTGCCAGGCATTGGCATCTCTGACCTAGTCCAGACTGCCACCCCCGGCAGGAATTCCTTCCGTACCAGTTCTGGCAGAAGATCACGCAGCCTTCCATTTCCTTCCAGTTTGAGGCAGTTATTGAAAAGCTTTCTTCTTAGGTATTAAATTCAACCTGAAATGTCATGCAAGTATCCCAGTTCTAACCTTTGGAGTAACTCTGAATGAAGCTGGTCCTTTTCCTGGGAAGGTCCTTCCTGTGTCTAAAGGAGAGCAATGGAAAATGTGCCACCAGGCCTTCTCTGCATATATACCTGAGCCTCCCTTCCATATGTTTTTTTTGTTTTTGGCTGCTCTACACAGCTTGTGGGATCAGTTCCCTGACCAGGGATTGAACCCGGGCCATGGCAGTGAAAGCCGGAATCCTAACCATAGGCCGGCCGGGAACTCCCCTTTCCATCTGTTCTTGAGTGGTGCCAACACTTTAGCTCCTAGCCCTCCCAGCTGAAGGCCCATTTTGCCTCCCGGATCTAGAACAACTCCACAGACCCACCCACTGGGGAGCCACTAGGGAGCGGTAGTCTGAAGAAGCAGCAAAGCCACTGCCCCGGGGGCTTGGGGAACAAACAGTGCAGCTTCCCACACTTACCCGATTCCCCCCAGGGTTTGTCGCCTTTCCGGTCCCTGACCCCAGTGGGTGGGAGTCTGTCCTCCAGGCTGGAGGAGCTGAGATCTGAGTCGCTGTCACTGTCGCTGGAAACCACTGGAAAAGACACCAGCACAGGAGGTCACCTCCACTGGCCACCACCGGCAGGCGTGTCAGACAGAGGGGACCAGGGCAGGCCTCTTCCTTCCAGGACAAAGTAGCATAGGACCTCCGCCGGCCCTGGTGTTCGGGGCACGGGGACAGTGGTCCAGGGATAGGGATGGCAGGGTACTCCTTTCTGTCAGTCAAAGAGGTGAGTCCCGGTGCGAGGAGGCTGGGACTCGGGGGGACGGTGCCCAGTATGACCAGCACCGGCAGGGAGGGCTCAGTCCTCAGGCAGCCCTCTCCACCCATCACCCCCTCGCTGTGGCTGAATCAGAAGCCTCTTGCTGGCAGGAGCTGATTACCCGCTTCGGTGCAGGTCCAACTGCACCTGGCAGCGTTTAAAGGTGCCCGGCCATGCTCTGCAGGAATAATTCCAGTCCTCGCTGACCCTGATGGAGGGCTCCAGGCCCCTGACACACACTAACTCAAGGAAGCTTCAGAACAACCCTGCAAGATAGGAAATAGCATTGTCCCCATTTCACAGGCAAGGAAACCGAGGCCCTTGCCCACAGTGGGATTCTTACTCTGGCGGGCTGGCTCCACAGCCTGTGTTTGTAACCACTCTGATTCCACCAGAAGAACTGAACTGGGAGCCAGCAGGCCTGGGCTCTCATCCCAGCTCATCCAGCAACTCCCAGTGGGGTCTTGTGAATGCAGAAGGAGCAAGGCTGGTGGGGCTGGAACCCCAGGAGAGGGAAGGGGAGGGGGGGCTCCCACAGTGAGCACCTGCTGTGGCGGAAACCCTCTTTTCTGGACTAAATGCAACCATATTTGGCTGGTTAATCAACAGTGGGAGTCATAATACAGGATCTATTCACACATTAAACACTCTTTTAATTTTAAGCATAGAAATGTACATTCATTCGCCAATCTTTTGATGGAGGGCTTGGGTGCTTCTTTGAGATCGACCCACATGGTCTTTCGTGTTTAAACTGCATCCATATTGCATTGTGATTCTCAGGTTCAGTTTCTTTAAATTGGAGCAGATCTTGAAGACATGGGCAAGGAAGAATCCTCTATTTTTCCATTTCTTTCTCTCTCTCTTTTTTTTTTTTTTTTTACAGTTGTGCTGCCTACACCTAATTCAATAGCTTTTTTAAGCAAGTGACTTCTACCAAGTCTTTCCAAAGTCTTGGTTTTAATGAAACGACTCTGTGTCTTTTCTGACTTATTTCATCAATTTATATAACATTTAATTAAATGATGTAATTATAATAGCAAGTATAACCGCACAGAAAGGTTTGGGATCACAGGTAACCAGCTTGCATAGGTGACTAACTCAGCGGGTGGGGTAAGAGTCAGTGTGTCTTCCCCAGGAATGCAATATGCTGGTTACGGAGGGAGTTGAGTGCTTTCTGCCAGGCACTGTGCTAGGCACCTGGGAAGCATTATCTTACTTGATCTGTAGAACAAACCTGAGCCATAGGGACATGTTTGGTGGGAGATGATACTGGAAACAAAATCAATCTATATCAAGGGCGGCTAATAGGTTTCATCTGATGCTCGAGGCCCCTCTGGAGCAGCATGCAGAGGAGAATCCTGAAATTGCATTAAGGCCCAGCAGGGAGAGAGTCTGGTCAGTTAGGGAAGCCCACAGTGGTTACAGGAAGGGAAATGGCAGGACCTATGCCATGTAGCTTCCACCTGGATCTAGAGTCTTCTGGAAAGTCTTCATGCCTTCAGCCTGTGTCACCTTTCAGCTAAGGAAGTCACAAGTCATAGAACCAAGCAACCAGAGGGGCTGGAGCTGGCTGACCACTTCAGCCTAAGAGATCCTTGACCCTGTGCTTCCACAGCAGGGCAGCCGTGCTTTGAAAGCTTTAATGACTAATTGGTTCTTCTCCCTCCCTCATCCCCACATCTTGCCAGTTTCACCTAAGCGGTTCTTCAATCAGTGGCCTCCTCACCCTGGTCGCTGCCCTTGCTTCACTCAAGGCCTCATCGTCTCCAGCCTGGATTGCTGTGACACCTCCCAGCTGGGCCCCATCCACAGGCACCTCCTTCTGCACAGGCTCCGCTAACACACAGGTCCTGGCTCACCCTTCTTTACAGGCTCCCCGGGACCTACAGGATCAAGCCTGAACTCCTGCGCTCCACTACTTCTTCAGCATCATCCCGCACAACTGGCTCTCCTATCTGGGGCTCCTCTGGCCCCACGCGGCCTGGAGCTCCTGCCAAACTGCCGGTCAGCACCTCCCGCAGGGACTGGTTTCCCTCTACCCAGAATGCCCTGCCCACCCCTCTTCTTCTGGCTTAGTTCGGGTACCACCTCCTCCAGGAAGCCTTCCCTATGGCTCCCACCTGTCTGGCTGAACGCCTTGTGTGTTCTGCTGCACCTGCAGCAACTACTTCCCGCTTTAAGTGTTCTGTGTGTGTTTCCCCCAGCAGACCGAGAGGCTCCTGGAGGGCAGGGGCCAAATTGCACCACAATTAAGGCTGGCGTGCTTCTCCTGCAGAGCCTGATCCGTGGGGGTGGGACGAGAACGATGCGAACAGGATTGTTTCCAGCTTTGCCTTCCTCTGTCTGCTCACGGATTTTGCCTCTTCTGCTGTTCTTTCCCTTCTTGCCCTCAAGGAAGAGTTCTGCTTTGGCTTTCTGGGCTTTTGTGATGTAGAATCAAAAGGAGACGGGGACGGGAGAGGTTGTGGTCCACACGCCCCCTTTACAATATTTGAGAAACGCAAGTAAAGGCCTGACTTATTTTGCAGTTGCTTTTCAGGTCCCAGACTGGGTTTCTTTGATTATGAATCCACCGAGACCCGATTTTATGGGCATCAGTTTTATAAGCATTTACGTATTTTTGGCTCATTCACTGACTGACTAAATGCCAACTCTGTGGGTCCCCAGACAAAGGGAGTGGGAGGTGGCAGGAGGTAGCAAGCAGCTCCCCACGTCTCCCTTGGGGCAGATGCAAAGGAACTGGGGAGGATTCTGCCCCCTCCCGCAGCAGGAGGAGGGGTGTCCAGCAGCCTGTTAAGCAGTGGGAAATCCCTGAGGGGAACACGGTTACTATTCTCTGCATTGGTTTCCCCGTCTCTTTGGCAGAGATGCTTACGGGTAATTTATTCCTTTTTTCCTGACTTGGAATGTTCCGTCTCCCCCATGTTTGATATGCAGGACCTTCAAAATTCTGGGGCAGGGTGGAGAATATGAGGCTGAGGCAGTGGGGGGGTAGGGGACATGACATGGGGCTCCATGGTATGGAAGTAATGCCTGGATTCTTTGGTGCTAATGAGCAGATGCCACAGGGCACAACATACCAAGAGCTTGAAAGGAGGCGATGGGAAAGGACATCCCAGGACTCGGGTTATGGTGGCCCCTCATTCACCGCATTTCTTCGCTCTGCTCCCTGTTCTGTCATCTGTGGTACATGGTCACAGTGCTGAGCTAAGAGTGGGCTTAAGCTGCGAGAAGGCCGCTATGCTATGTCGCAAGAGCATTTTTTGTTGGGAGGGGTATGTGTTGTCCAAGCACCAACCCTGGAGGTGGGGTTCGGGGGCCATATTGCCTAGTTCCCACTTGGTGCCTATGCTGTGCAAGGTTTAGAAAAAATAAACCTCCCCAAGTGACAGTCAGTTGTCTTGTTTTTTGTCTCCTTTTATAGACAAGGGCCACAGCCGTGGAAGTGGGGGAACAGCCCCAGATGACAACTGAGCTCACAAAGACATCACAGAGCAGAGAGGCAGCCAGCCAACGACTCATCCCTCTTGGATACGTCTCCCTCAGCTCAAGCATCCTTGCTCACTGTGTCTGCGATTTCAAGCAGGGGGCCAAGCCTCAGCTTAGAGGTCTCTGTGGTGCAGACTCAATCCCATTTCTAGTCCACTCTAATAAACCCCACTCGAAAGGAATAAACCCAAGGAAGTCGGCAGTGTCGACACCTGGCCTCGGCACTTATGTCAGTGGGAAAGAAACGCACCAAGGAGACACTGCAGAGAACATCCCTGGACACAGCCCAATGCAAACGCTGTTTATCCAAATACTCCTCCGGCAGCAAGGGAAGAACTTTTTCTTCTTTCTCCCCCTCCAAATGTTGCTGTAAAACCCGAACCTTGGCTAATTTGCCATTCGATTGCCACTGCCACCTTTTTCTCTGCACAGCAGCTGCAATCATAAATCTTCCAGGTCTATTAACAAAGCTTTTAGGCTGATAAATCTTTTGGTTCTTGTTCTTTCATCCTCAACAAAACACTCTGTGTGTCTGAAGGCTGATTTTTTTCCTCTAATTCCCCAAAGGCTGAGTCCAGGATGGCTCGGTCAGTGACGAGCGCTTGTATTCTGCCCACGCCTGATTTTCAGATTGGAAATGGGAAAACACCAGGGAGAAGACTGTCCCGATAGCTTCCCCAAGAAGGAGGTGTCACTAAATGGATTCACCCGGGCTCTGCCAGGAGGCAGGGAGGAGGGGGGCCTCCCCCTCTGCAGTGGCTTGAGCCCCCCGACCACTTGCTTGGGGACCTGGCGTCCCTGAGATTTTCCCATCATGCCGCAGCAGGGCTGCCCCACTCTGCCCAGCTCTCATCCTCAGAAGCGGACAGCCCCAGCCCCAGCCATGCCTGCTTCTCTGGGGAGAGGCCAGCTTTCCCCCCCCCCTCCCCCCCCCGCCCCCCCCCCCCCGCTCACTCTTAGATGGATTTGCAATTTGACTGTCACCATGGAAACTCAGAGTTTTGGTACATGAAGGTGGGGGGAAGTCTTCCCTTTTGGAAAGTCTTTCCTGACTGCCTCAGAGAACATGTGTGGCAGCTGCCGGCTTGTGGAGATACCTTGCCTGGGACGGTCCAGGGGACAGGCAGGCTGCTGGCCACTTGACCTCACAGCACTGCACTGGGATTTGGGGGACCTGCTTCCTGCCTCTGCTCTGCCACCATCTCTCTTTGTGACCCTGGGGACACCTCTCAGGGCTTCATCACACACAAAAGGAGGCCAACCTAGACAGCCACTCCGGGTCTGAATCCTAGGATTTAACTTCAGGTCAGGTTTGTTCCATCAGTGGAGAGACCCCAGTGCCCCACTCTGGTTGAGAGGCGGGGAGATGTGACTTTTGGGCCACACAACATCTGCCTGCCTGGCACAAGGACAGCCAGCAGCCTGTAAGCTTGGGAGGCCCTTGTGAGCATCTGCTGCTCTGCTTGGAGGCTCCCAAAGCCCCAAGAAATTACGGGAATTAGAGAGGAAGAGAGATATTTTCAGCAAACATTCTGCCAAAGGCAAAGCAGATGGTGGAAAATTTTGCATACTAAAAGCAAAAAAAAAATTTTTTTTTAATGTAAAGGAAAGAGAAGGCCCTGGGGAATGCAGAGACGTCCCCAGTTAGCCTTACCCAGCCCTCCAGGCTGGCACGGCTGCAGAGAAGAGTCACAGAGCTGTCCCCAACAGGTGAGGGCTGCCCCACCTGGGAGTAGGGCCAGGCTTTCAGCCTGAAATCCCACCAAGATGCCTCCCAAGTCTGGGGCTCTGTTTGGTGGCAGCAGGAGCGAGGTGCGGGGGTGGTGAAGAGGCTCTGAGTCACACAGTGTCCTGGCTCTGCCATTTCCCAGCTGTGGGACGTTGGGTCGGTTTCTTCACCTCTCTGTGCTCAGCAGGCCCACCTATGAAATGGGGCAATGACGGATCCTTTCCTGGGTTGTTGTGAGTATTAATAGAGATAACACAGGCAGTGTCTGGCGTGTGGTAGGTGCCTGATAAATGGGGGCTATTTTATTTGATGGGGGGGCATCCTGAACTCATGGCCCACACCATCTGGCACAGAGCTGGCCTCTGCACTCACCATGTTCGGGGCCCGGGCCAACCTCACACGGGTGGACTCACCTTTTCCAGGGGAGCTTAGATTTCCAAGTTGTGTTTCATAAGACACTGGAGGCACTAGGTGCCTTCAGAGGCTGTTTGGAGGCCGAGCTGGGATTTGAACCCAGGCCTATCTATTGTTGGAATCTCTGCTCTTTCCTCCTCACCCAGGATGCAGGGCACCCCATGGGTCTGGCCTCACCCCAAGGGCTCTGGTCCCCTGCAGGCAGGTCAGTTCATCCTCTGTCTCCTCAACATGCCTTTTCCCGCCAGAGGCAGGGGCTGCAATGTGTGTGAGAAAAACGTCTAGTTCACTCCCAACATCTAGGGTTGAATTCTAGCTCTGCTTTGGACACTCCTGGGCAAATACCTTCATCTCCCTGAACCTCAATCTTCTCATCTGTAAAATGGAGACAATAACAACTACCAATAAAATAAGATCAAGAGATCAAGTAGGACAAAAAGCATTGCAAGTCTAAAAAGCCATACGAGCCTATACATATTTTTGAAAATTAGATTCCAATTCATCCTCCAGGAACCCATCCACACCGTGCCTCTGTTGGAAAATTTCTCCAGCCCAAGGATGGAAGACAGGCCCTCCTTCACTCTCCCCACAACTGCTGGGGCAGCTCTTCTGGCCCCTCTCAGACAACCCCTGTCATTGCATTTCTTTTCCTACAAACACCTGCCTCGACTTCCCCAACTGTACCAGGAACCCCTTCAGGGCAGGGTCACGTCTTAATTGGCATCTGGCTCCTTCCCTCAGCCCCCATCACTGGGCCTTGGGCCAAGCAGGCACTCAGCAAATGCGTGTTGACTGCTTTCTGAAAGAGCCTCTCCAGGAGAGAACGCGGCACTGTGCAGAGACAGCAGGACTGATGGTGGTCAGCAAGGTGGTGGCGAGCCAGCTCGGGCTGGGCTTTCCACCAAGCAGGCGCCTCCTTGCAGCCTCTCCCAGAAGGACACTCAAGTGGGACGAGCGAGCCAGGCGATGGTGGCCTCAGCCTGAGCTAGGCACAGACTAATGGGGGGAGGGGCTGTCGGAGGCCGGTTGCCATGGACACGGGATGAGTGGGATCTGGGGAGAGGAATGCACTGTTCATGCAAAACCTTCTCTTCTTCCAAACCCCAGGCCCGAGGACAAGGACGGGCTCTTCCTTTGTTTTGGAAACTCCCTCCAGGGTCCCAGAGAGTCAGGGTCTGGACAATAAGAAATGTAGTCCCAAGGCCAGGGGGCCTGTCCTCATAGGGATGGGCTGGGTGGAGCCAGAGAGGCTCAGAGCCCGCCTCCCTCCCTCCCTCCTGGACTCGGAGTCAGGAGATCCGGGTGACCCTCCCTGTCCAGCGGCCTGATCACCCTGGGCCTCATTTCCTCACCTCTGAGGTGGGGATAGTCACAGGACCACCACAGAAGGAGGGGTGAAGGAGTGGGACCTGGGAGCTCTCCTTCCTTGGTTCCCCTTCCAGGCTGCCACCTGGGACCTCAGCAGGGACAGCACAGACCAGGCCAGGAATTGAGAGTTGGGGAGTGGAGGGTTTCCTGTGCTTGCTTATTCATTTGCCATTGATTTTAGTTAACTCCCTCCTTGGGGCTTGCAGACAGACAGGAGGCACCAGATAATGAAGATGAATCCTCAGATCAATAGCAATGGGGTCGCCAGCATTGAAATCCTGTGGCCCTGCCCTGGCTGGAGGAGCTCCAGGTAGAATGGGAGATGGACGGATGGAAGATAAGAACAGCTCCTTCCAGAGAGAACATGATACTCTGTAGGGGAGGCGGAGAGTGTTCAGGGAAAGAAGTCAGGAAGGACTTCCTGGAAGAGGTGGAATTTAAAGATGGGCATGATTTTGGCAGATAGAAATGCTGGGACTGGGGTGTGCCAGGCATCCCTGACAGAGAACAGGAAAGGCAAAGGCCAGGTGGTGGGCTTCTCCAGGGCCAGGATAGGCTCAAATGGAAGGCTCCAGACTCAGGCTCCTAGGGGACGAGGGGCTGGTCTGGCTTGGATGTGCTCTGCACTATTTCTCTCTGGCAGGTTATTGCTTCTGATTTGTGGCAGAGATGAAGCAAAGTGGGCGCATACCTCCTGACGGTTCCTTTGCTGGGATGCAAAACGCATCTTCATCCGCTCCATGACGTCAGTGCTCTCTCTCTGTCCTTCTTTAGGTCTCTGTGTGTCTCTGGGTCTTTGTCTTTGACTTCATCTCTTTGTGCCTCTCTTGTTGATGGTTTAAAAAAAAGCTCTCTGCCTTTGCTTCTCTTGTCTTTCTTTCCCTCCCTTGTGTGTCTTTGTGTCCCTGTGTGTTTTGAGTTTTCTTGGGTTTGTCTCTTGATCCTTATTTCTGTTTTGGTCAGTTTCTCTCACTCTCCAGTCTCTGCACATGTCTGTCCGTCTGTCTCTGGGTCTCCGTCTCTGTTTCTGTCTATCACGTCCCCTCAGAGTCTGGCCTCAGGGTGTATCCCTCAGGTTCCCTCACCGGGGCTGGAATCTCAGTCCCTGCTCAGGCCCATGGCATCTGATCTCAGAGCCTAGGTGGGGGGCTGGGCTGCCAGCTTTGCCCGGACTCCATGTGGACCCCAGGAGCCACTGAGGCAGCGGCGGCCCAGCCCCTCCTTCCTGTATGGAGATCACCGGACAGACAGCTTCTCCCAGCCTCTGCCGCCACTCCTGGACCAGCGAGCGGAAATCATCCTGGCCCCATCCGTGGGCCCGGCCTCCACCCCGTGGTAGACAAGAGGCCCGGGGAGAGGACTGCTGAGCCGAGCGGAATCAGCACTGTTATCTCCCAGGGCTTTACTGGAGTCAGACAGGGCAGGCAGGCCCAGGTTTATTCACTGCACCAGGTCCCCAAAGGCCGAGAAATCTAGAGTGGGCGGAATTAAGCTGTAGGTCCACACGGCGAGGCAGGTGAGCGGCCGGAGAGGGGTGTGCTGTATTGCACTTGGCCAGAGTTCTGCGGTCATCTGCTCAGCTGAAGCCGGGCTGCCTGGGGGTGGGGCCTGTTTCCCCAGTTCAGCTCAGATGGGGATTGCAGGGTTGGCGGGGGCAAGGAGTCCCAAGACCTCACCTTGCAGCTGAGGCTGTCATCGGGTTGGGACAAATTAGAAGCGATAGCCATGCCCCTGACCTCTGTGGTGTGGCTAATGAGGGCCTCCTGCTCTTGGAAAATCAACCCCCAGGCCAGCGAAGATGCCTAGGACAGGCAAGAGGGCTGCAGGGGGCAGGGGTGGGGCGCAGCAGTGGGGACAACGGTGGCTCCTGGAAGCTCAGGGCTTCTATTCTGGGGGTGGCCCCTCCATTCACACATGCCAGCATCGAGCTAGCGTTTGGCTTCACCAAGGGCTCCGAAGGTCAAGACAAATTAGTAACGCATGGGCTTCTCTTTCAAAACACAGCCACGCAAGACATGGCCAGGCCTCTGTTTCCCTGAGACTTGGGAAAAGGGCAAAGTTTCCCAAACACCATGGGGATTTCTCGTTCTGCCCACGCCGAGATTACAATGTAAATTATCTGCCTTAGTTTCCTCTTCTATAAAATGGGACGACAGTAGTACCCCCAGCACAGGTGTCAGGGTATTATACAAATGCACAGAGCCTGGCACGGGCTGCGGTCCACGGCGGCTGAAGCCTGAGACCTGCCTCTTTCACCTGCACAGACCAACAGGCAAGTGGCACCCAGGCCCTCAGCTGAGCCTGGAGGAACGGTGGCCGCACAGAAGACTGACTGTCAGTGTTTGCCCGAGCGGGGCTCACGGTGGGCTCGGGCAACTCAGCACCACCCACCCCCTCTCCTGCCCCTGGCAGGGTGGATGGCGTCCCATCCCTAAACGGCTAGTGGGAGCCACAGACAGGACTGCCCAGCTAGGACGTGTTTTTGTTTATTTATTTTTTGGACCCAAACAGCCGACCTACACCGTGAAGACCGGGGTCAATGGCTTTCAGGGTGCCGGGCTGGGCACACAGCACCCTCCTCAGGTGGTTCAAAAGCAGCCTTTCATCCCTCCTCTCTGAGCAGTCCTTTCTGGCTCACACCGGTCTGTGTGTATTTGGTGGTTTCTATTATATTTATACATTAAAAAAGCCCAGGTACTTCCAGCTGCCCAGGACTCTAGAACCCATGCAGGGTGTAAGACGAACTGAGACAGGGAAGGTGATAATGAAGCATTAGCGACAATCCTGGGGACACGACCGTGAGAGGAAGGTTCAGGAAGGTCATGAGCACTTAGTGACCGTCTTCCACAAACACAGGGCATGGGGTGGGGGGAGGGGGGATGGGATTCCACTGGCAGCACATACCCGGAGTGTGCGTGTGTGTGTGTGTGTGTGAGAGAGCACATGTGCGTGTGTGTGTGTGTAAGCGCGTGTGCGTGTGTGTGAGAGAGAGACGGGGCCACTGCTGAAATGGGGCTGGTCTTTCCGGTAGACGCAGCCTCAATGTACAGTCTGGGAGCTGCTTTACCACCTGTCAGAAATTCCTCCATAAAGTCTCATCCCCTTGGATTTGGAACCGTGAGATATGAAAGCTGGAAGAGAACGGACTCTCTGTCCCAGTCACCGTCATCCCCATCCTCCTCATGGGGAAACCAAGGCCCAGAGAGGAAGAAGGACTTTAAAAAACTAAAGTTTTTCTGCCCGGGGATCCCCTATTAAAACACAGGAGGTCTGCAAGGCCTGACCTCTTAAGCCCTTATTGGCAAGGCCCTGGGGGCGACAGTGGTGGGTCACCTCCACAGAAGGCGCAGAAGGCAGGATTTGTGGGGTCAGGGTAGGAGGAAGGACCCCCAGATGTGCCATGGTCAGGCTCCTGCCTCCCACTGGTCAGGTGAAGGGTCAGTGAGTGAGGTGGGCTGGATATGAGAAGCCTTCACTTCCACAGAGACGTGCGCCCACTGTTTTTGCAACAGGTGTCCCTGCTGGTCTAACTGCTATTCTCTCTCTTTCACTGGGATGTGGAAACAAGAACTATTTCACTTTCTCCTTAATAACCCAGCAAGGGTGATGATCAAAGAGCGTGAGAGACAATAGGGAGGGGTGGGGACTGCAGCAAACCAGAGACTGCAAGGCCTGGGTGAAGGGGGAAGCTGCCACTTAGCCTGTCCAATTTTTCCAGGGAGGGGTGGTATTGCCAGACCTTCTGATTTTCAAAAAAGAAGCCAGAACTCCATATTCTTTTTAATGAACATTCTCTACCTTTAAAAAAGTTGTCAATGAATTTAAAGCAGTGAGTCGGATCGAGTCACTGTTCCATCAGTTGGCGACCTATAACAATGGCAAATGTCCAACCCACCCAGGACAGATGGCATCCCACCTCCAAACGATGAAGCCCTCCTGCTCTACTCTGCCTCCTTCTCCAAGCCTTGGCCAGCCTGCCCCCACCCCCCGCCCATGCCTGCCCCCTACAACACACACTCCCAGCTGCTCTGAAGGCTGCAGGGAGTTCATGTACCACGTCCAGGCTGATGTGATAGAAACGGCAAGTCCTGAGTCTGCTGGGGAAACACTGGGGGTGAGTAGGGAGTGGGGGAGAGGGCAGCTGAGCGCCCCGAGGAGCTTCCAAAACGCTCATTTCTCAGGAACAGAGAGAGAAGGAAGGCGGCATAGCAACAACTGGCTGTGGGCAGTGAGCAATCCTGTCTGAAAATAAAACATTTTACAATCCACAACCGTGGCTCATTAAGAATGAATGGATCTACTGGTATAAATAGCATGCTGCGTTAAGAAGTCAGGAAACAGCATATGCGTTTGATGGAAAAACGGCTGCCTCGAAACTGCTTATTAGCTCAGTCGGCTGCAGCTCTGTGCTAACGAGACACAGGTCTCGGGTTCAAAGCCATGTGGCTTTCTCAATCTTGGGCCATAGACTGTGTCCTCATCCCCCCAGCCCTGGTCACAACATGGGGTCATAACTCTGGATACACAGTAACAAGCCCCATAGTAAGCTTCCCCCAGTTTCTGAGCCATAGTATATCCCTACTATAATATCCAGCCTCTGCTTGAATGCTCCCAGTGACAGGGAGCTCACTGCCCTGTAGGATACAAAACACCCAATTCTGTGATTCAATGGCTATTGAGCAAGAGATACAAATTTCTCCCTGCTCTGTCCCAGCTCTGCCTTTGGGGAAAGCAGCCTCAACTGGGCGTAACGGGCCACACCATCTATAATGTCTGACGGGTTACAGGCTTGATGCATAAAGGGCATCCTGAGCAGGAGGGAGTTGGGCCAATCACGTCCTCCCCAAGTGTGGACATGGGTCCTGAGAGTGGGGGCAGAGGCTGAGACTGAAGGGCATGCAGACTTGCAGCTGAGTACCAGCTGCTGGACGGGCAGCGGCTGGGGAATGGAGCTGATCCGAGAGTTCCCTGAGAAGCAGAAGAAGATGCTGCCATATCCCCCCATCCCCACAGGCCTCGAAAGCCTACCTCTCCATCCCTGCTTCTGGGAGAACTTCCTCAGCAGCCTGGCAACCAAAAACCCTTGAACCAAGTCCGAAAGGGGAAAGCCAGTGTGTGTGGCGATTTGGGCAATAGCTTTACTCCGAGCTACACTCAGAGGGGAGGAGAGTGGGCTGGGATTCAGGAGCCTGGATCCCAGGCCCTCTTAGCTGCAGCCTATGCGACCTTGGGCAGACATCCCCCTCCTCATCCATCACTTAGAGTCAATTTCACGTCCTCAGCTGCCCCATAGGCTGTTCTGAGCATCAGATGAGATAATGGCTGTGAGTCAAGGAGCGCTGGCTGAGGCCAATGCAGTACCAATGACTCGGCTTCTCCAGGGGGACAGGAGCCGGCGGCGTCGGGGCGGGAAGGCTGGCTGAGGGGTCATTCAGGAAGGGCGGCCCCAGGAAAACATTTGCAGCTGAGCCGAGCCAGACCACTCAACCCAAACATCCCCGAAGCTTGCTTTCACTGGACTGCAAACAGAACCACAGCTCAGGATTTAAAAAAAATTTTTGTTTAAAACCTAGTGAACCAATAAAGTGGTAACAAAACTCTGATTTTTCTTAAAACTACCCAGCTGGAAAAAATCCAAAACCTCGAAGTACTTTTCCAGAACAGACCTTGAAGTGACCAGTGTGTCATTCTGTTCAGTTCCATCCAGGAAGCCTGTGCTCTGCTCAGGGGGATGACGGAGGGTGGGAGGAGGGAGGGTTCCTGCGGAGGGTCCTGGGGAGGGATTGCGCCCAGGGCCTCAGTGGGGAGGGGAAAGGGAATTTGCCTCGTGGCTACTGGGAGCTCAGAGCACCTGCCTGTGCTCAGCCAGGGGTTTTTGGGGTCTAGTGGGGCAGGCAGAATGGAAAGGCCTCCCCAGGCTGGCCAGGCCACAGGGCAGTGACGAAAGCTTTAGATGGCGATGGGCCCCCGGCCCCCACCCCCTGCCTGGCCCCAGGCTCCCTAAGAGAGGCGAATACAGCAAAGCCTCACAGATCCAGGAGTCGGTCTCCTAGGAACCTCGGCTCTCTGGCTCCCGTCTGAGAAAAGGACACACACCCTAAAATACCCCCGGAGTACTGTATGGACCCGAGACTTGGGGCTTCAGTGCTGCCCCCACCCCATCGCAGGTGCACAGCCACAGCTGGCAAAGGCGGGGCAGGCCAGCCACAGAGCAGACCCAGGGCAGTGCTGTCTCCCAGTCACAGCACTGGGGGCCGAAGAAGATAAGCGCCATCACGTTAAGTGTCCTCGGCCTTGGAGGCAGAGAAGCACAAAATCCTATCTGAGCAAAACTGCCACACATAATGACTTCAGTCAGATCAATTCAGCTCTCCATCAATAGGGCATCAGGCTCCCCCAGCACAAGTACCAGCCTGCTTCTATTATAATGCAAGGCTGCAGAGGGAAAAGCTTAATTTTCCAGTCTCCTCTTTAATCTTTCTTCTTTTCCTTGTAGTAATGGCTGGAACTGTAGCAATCATCTTGTGACCATGAGGGAAAGAGCAAGAGATATCAAGACATCTGTCCTGACCTCACTGAGCTGCTGAACCAAAGCTGCAGTTGCTTCCTCTAAGCTTTCAAGTACATGAGAAGGGCTTTCCTGGTGGCACAGTGGTTAAGAATCCGCCTGCAAATGCAGGGGACATGGGTTCAAGCTCTGGTCCGAGAAGATCCCACGTGCTGCAGAGCAACTAAGCCCGTGTGCCACAACTACTGAGCCTGTGCTCTAGAGCCCATGAGCCACAACTACTGAAGCCCGCGTGCCTAGAGCCCGTGCTCCACAACAAGAGAAGCCACTGCGACGAGAAGCCCGCGCACCGCAACGAAGAGTAGCCCCCGCTGGCTGCAACTAGAGAAAGCCCCCGCGCAGCAACAAAGACCCAACGCAGCCAAAAAAAAAGAAAGTATATGAGAAAAAAAATGTAATCTCTTATTACCCAAATATGCCAGATTAATATCCCTACACCCAGCAAATATCTTTCCACACACTGTCCGAGGGTGGGAATCCAGCTGAGAGGAAAGATGCCTGCAGAAGAGGTGGGTCCAACTCGAAAGAGATTAAGACCTAAGAGCCCACAGTACTGGTTCCACTATTTACACCTTATATTTAACAGGGGAACAAAGAGGCCTGGGAGTACACAAAAACTGACTATATTTATTGCTGCCATAAACTTGGAGCAACGACCTGCCAAGGGAAAGTAGCGCGGAGCACGCACTCCAGTTGGATTGATTGGGTGGGAGGGTGGAGCCCTTTCCCCAGAGGCAGCCAGGTCAGACCCAGGGTCAGTCACAGGAAGAACTCAGGTCACACTGTTTCCCTACCCCATCCTGGAGAAAGAACGAATGTCCTGCTATGAGCAAGCTTGTAGGGGGCTCACCAAGGGGTCTGCACGCAAATCCTGGACCAAAATCAACACCCGGTGTCCACAGGAGGGAGAGCATAGCCAACTCAGGTAGTCAGCCTACCTGTCCTGTAGGCGCCAGAGTGTCTCTGAGTTTGACACAGAGGAAAGAAACACTTCTGATGTTTCTCTAATACATTCATTGTGTTATTTCTAACATTTAGATCTTTAATCTGTCTGCAATGTGTTTCTGGATACAGATGGAATGGGATGGAAATCTAATTATGCTAGCCCTGGTTGATAAATAAACCAGTTATTTCCCCATTGAACTGAAAAGCTACCTATGTTTAGCTTCCATACATCCTTAGGTCTATTATTTTTCTATTCTGTTCCACTTATCTATATAAATAGATATTCTATTTATTCTGGTGACAACACTACACTGTTTCTCTTCACTATAGTAACTTTAAAAAAAATTGAAGTACAGTTGATTTACAATGTTTCAGGTGTACAGCAAAGTGATTCAGTTATATATATATATATATATACACACACACACACACTCTTTCAGATTCTTTTCCATTATAGGTTATTACAAGATATTGAATATAGTTCCCTATGCTATACAGTAGGTCCTTGTTTATCTATTTTACATACAGTAGTGTGTATTTGTTAAACCCAAATCCCCAATTTATCCCTCCCCTCCTTTTCCCCTTTGGCAACTATAAGTTTGTTTTCTATGTCTGTGCATCTATTTCTGTTTTGTAAATAAGTTCACTTGTATCATTTTTTAAGATTCCACATATAAGTGATATCATATGATATTTATCTTTGTCTGACTTACTTCACTTAGTATGATAACCTCTAAGTCCATCCATGTTGCTGCAAATGGCATTATTTCATTCCTTTTTATGGCTGAGTAATATTCCATTGTGTGTCCTTTGATAAGAGTCTATAATTTTCTCCATGTTTGACCTATAATTCTTTTTTAAAATTTGTTTGTGGGCATTTTACAATTTTTGTTGCAATTATGAATGGATTTTTCCACTTCTACTTCTAATTAGTCAGTATAGAGTAAAACTGTTGATTTTTTGGTGTAAACTATTGATTTACTTTGTGTCCTGTCACTTCCCAAATTCTCTTATTAATCCCAGTGGGTTGTTTTAGTAGACCCTCTTGGGTTTTCTTGGTATACAATTATGTCACCTGCAAATAAGAGAATTTTTTCTTTTCCAATAGTGACAGATTATTTTATTTTCTTGCCTTGTTACATTAGTTAAATACTACAGAATATTGTTGAATGATGGTGATGGAGGTACTCTTGACTTGTATTTTGATAGAACATGGCTTCAGTGCTTTATCAGTTAATATGATATTTGGTGTTACATTTCTGCTTTTTGGGTAATTTTATCATATTTAAGTATTTCCTTTTATTCTCATACTACTTAAACTTTTTATTTAACAGATTTTTTTTTAACCTTGTAGAGGAAGACATTTCAAAGCAAGATAGGAAACCTATGAGCCACAAAGCAAAAGAAAGACATACTTGACTTCACAAAAATGAAAAGAAATTGTTTTTAACTGGCGAAATACTATAAGTAAACACTAAAGTCAAACAAAATTTAAAGTCAAGGAGAAAAAGGTTTGCAACCCATTTAATACCCCTAAGGAGCATCTACAAATCAGTAAGAGAAAATAAACAATATAATAAAAAATGAGCAATGAGTTTAAACAGGCAAGTTTTAAAAGAGGAAGCTTAAATAGTCAATAAATAATAAGACAGGAAGAGACGTTCAAATGTACAAATTAGAAAAATGAAATATCCTTTTTCCTCTAGCCTACTGGCCAAAATGATAAACACCAAAAATATTCATGGCAGGCAAGGATGCAGGTATAGATGAGTATAAAAAACTATAACATTTTCAGAATATAGTTTGGTAATGTCTACTGAAATTTAAAACACACAATCCGTTTTTGGAAACCTGCCCTACGGAAATAGAAGCATCAGATACATATAAGGATGTTTCAGTACTGCCTGCAGTGGCAAAAAGCCAGAAATCATTTGAATGTCCATCAATAGGTGAATAATTAAATCACAATATATGATATGACGGGATTTTACTCAGCCATTAAAAAGAATAAAATAAAATCTATATATCGATTGACCTGGAGGGATGCCCATGATATTCTTTTAAGTGAAAAAAGCAACATGCAGAGTTATGGGTAAGAGGCTATTTTTGTTGTTAAAATAAAAACAAAAGAAAACATAACCCTATATCAAGTATATGTTGGTAGGAATAGGGAGAAAGGGGTTTGGAGATGATGTCAGGAGAGATTTTAATTCTTCATAGACTTTTGAATTGTTTAACTTGTTAAAAATTTATCAGGTATGCTCATGTAATTAAAAATTAACCAGGACAATTTAAAGGAGGAAGAAAAGGGACCTGCCTCAAAAACATCAATACATTTCACTTGATTGCTCTGTGGCCTGCAAAGTTCTTGGCTTCTATCTATTGATTCCCCTTCCTCTTCCAAGTGAAGTGAGCTGGGATTGGGGTAGGGGGGAGAAGCTGGGAGGCACAGGTGTACCTGCCCAAGAGGGAGGGAGGGAGAGAAGAAGGTGGTGGGGAGAGGGAGAGAGTGAAAGAAAGAGGAGAGAGTGTTGCAGGGGGCGGTGAGGGGGGTGGTCAGAGAGAGGGAGCTGGTGTCAGGACCAGCTTCCACATCAGGGAGCAGGGACTGTGGGGCTAGCCCTGGAGACAGGAACGCGGGAGGAGAGCTGCCTCAGGAGAGCAAGGTGGTTTTCATAGCCTCCTGGGCTGTCCACCAGACCCCTGACCCAGGGGAGCCTGAGGTCCTAATGAAAATCCCTCCATAGGCCTTTCAAACATCCCAGAGCAGGTGGGTGGTTCATTCCTTCATTCTTCCACTCAATCACCTAATAAGCATCTACCTTGTGCCTCTCCCATGCTACGTGCTGAGGAATCGGCCTGTTCAGGACAGACACGGCCCTGCCTGCAGACAGCTTCCAGCGTGGTTGGGGGAGCCCACACCCCAGTGCTGGTCACTCTGTTTCTGTCTGGCCCAAGCTCAGTTGGGGCTGAATGAGGTGCTACGAGGGCCAGGCTTAGCAGACAGGCTCTGATCTGGACCACAGACCGCAGCTCTGACCCCAGCCTGCTGCCTGGCACCCCGCACCATTGATGATGGGGCTGCAGATGGCGAGGGGAAGCCACTTTCCAGCGGCCTTGTGCTCTGGGGGCCTGGGGGGCTTCCAACCCAGTCTGCAGAGGGAGACCGAGTTCACACCGGGGTCGGGGGGACCTCCACGTTGCCTGGCCCGGCCTCACTGCAAAGTCAGTTAATAACGGTGCCAACTCCAAGTGTGTGGGCCGCTGGCCTCCTTGCCCACATAATTAAAAGGGCAGCTGTGTGTCTGCGTGGCTGAGGAGGAGATGAGAGAAGGTCCTGCCCTTCCCTAGGGATGTGTGTGCGTGCGTGCGTGTGTGTGTGGGCATGCACACGTGCTCACGTGTGCCGCGCTGGTGCTGGAGCAGACAGGGCACTGAGGCCCCTCGGGGTGAGGCCTCAAGGTCTCTCCTCCTCAATCTACGGGAAACAACGTTCTAGACCCGCCAGTGTCCCCCAGCTTCAGCCTCCACAGCCGTATCTCTTCCCTCGGTCTGAGGGACACAGATGCACCCCGACCGGGCGGGGGGCAGGAGAAAGCCCCAGCGCTGAGGGTGGAAAAGGGACTCCGCTCCGGCCGCCTGCTGCCCCCTGACTGCCCAGGTTGCACCTGCACTTGCCGTGGTCCCCACCGAGGCTGCTCTGTGGCAGTGATGGCAGGGAAGGTGAACTCATGGGAATTAGAAGGGCAAACAGAGCCCAGGAGAATTAGGCAGGAAGGCTGGCTGCAAAAACCCGGGTGATGCCGAGAAAAAATATCTGGAGAACAGACGCCAAGCTGTTAATGCCAGTTATGTCTGGAAGGGCTGACCTACAGGGGATTTTTACCTCTAAGTTATATCATTTGACAACTTTCAAAACTGTATTAATAAACATGCCTTACTTCTGTAACAAGAAAACCAAAGTCCAAATGACATGAAGATAAATGCCAGGTCATAATCCAAACATGGAGATGTTCGAGAGCCCCTCAGAAGCAGCTGCCATGTCTACTCTCTTGGGTCCATCGTCCCCAGTAACAGGATAAGCCCTCATCCCTCCGGCTGCCTTGTCTCATGTAGGACCCTCAGACCCTGAGTCTTGGGCTGAAACTCCGACACTTCAGGGCAGAAGGAGCAAAAGCCCCAAGGGCAGGACCCCACCTTTTGGTTCCAGCTCTGCCACACCAAACTGAGAAAATCCCTCCTCTTCTCTGGGCCTCAGGCTACTCATCTATAAAATGGGGCTACAAAATACCTGTTCTGTCCACCTCCAGAGTCTGTTGTGAGACCAGGAACTTTGAAAATAAAATCACAAGCACTATAGCATCATGCAAGCAGTGGAGAGCCGTCCACCACCCCAAGCACTGTTATCATGACCCATGGGGCGCGTTCCCCTTCTGATGGTGGCCACTTAGGACCCACCCACATCAGTGCAGTCACCACAAACACCAAGGGGCCCTGGGCACACCGTCACTTTGCTTGTTAAGACCAGGGAAGCCAGGAGTCCCCCTTCCTGAGACATAGACAAGCATTGAGAAGAGGTGGTACAGACCTGCCTTAGAAAGATGCATTTTCATACTTTGCAAAAAACCTCAACTGACATCACATTTCTGCACAGATCCATAGTGCTGTCCATGGCATTCCCGCCCCCAAATTAGTGCTTGCTGGTGAAACGGCCCCCAGGGGACCCTCCTGGTGCAAGCAAGCACCCTGCTGAGGACCAGCCGCCCACGTGGTGCAGGCGGGGAGCCAAGGGCACAGAGAGGAACGAAGCCCAGTGTGAGCCACATGGAGGGGTGGTGGGCCCTGGCCTGGTGCATGTGGCACTGCTTGGTTGGCTGATGGCTCAGATGTTGGTTGCCATCCCGGAGAGGGGGCAGTGGGGACTTACCTCTCTCTCGGGCCCACGTGTAGACGCGGCCGCTCTCAGTACTTCTGGGCTCTTGCTCTGCTGGCTCCATGGGCAACGGTCGGAAGTGGGGCTGATCGGCCTGGCCGGGGGTCTTCAGGGGCAGGATGTACTTGGGGATCCCTTTGTAGAACCAGGCCCCCGACCTCTTCCAGACCTGGAGGGGGAGACATCTGCTCAGAGCACAGGATGCAGAGCAGTCCTCCCTGTACCCTGCTCCCAGCTGGCCCCGCCTCCCAGAAGGCGCTCAAGAAGCCACTGCATTCCTCCGGCCTGCCCCTTCCCCTCGAGACTCTGGGCAGAGCGACAAGAGGTCAGAGGAAGAGCTGGGCTGGCCACGGCCTGGCATTGACCACGGTCTTGGAGAGCTTCTCGGGATGTGATCATCTCTGTGGGGGGCACAGACGGGCCCGGAGCTTACAGAGAGCCACAGATTAGAATTCAGAGCAGCGAGTGCAATAAGGTTCCTGAACCCTTAACGCCTGCTTCAGAAAACGCCAAGTGCTCTGTAATCTCTTTCCTGATGAAGGAAATGTGTTCAGGGTATTTATAAGAAGAGTGGGAGCGTGTGAAGGAAGGAGGTGACCTTTTCTGAGAAGAGGAAGCCTTGGCAGCTCAGAGCAGATGTGTGGGTTTGAATCCTGGATCTGTCATCCCGCAGCCGGGAGATCTGGACGCATCAACCTTCGTGACCCTCAGTTTTATCATCGGTAGATGGAAGGCAGGAACAGTGCCGGCTCCCAGGGCGGCCATGAGGGTCAGGCTTGCAAGTGAATGTAAATTGCCATAGCCTGGTTCCAGGCACAGAGCAGCCACTCGACAGACATGGTGCCCACTATTGTCACTGTCACCTTCCTCCTGTCATCTGACAAACGTGCACAGCTTTACAACCAGGGGACCAAGTCCCCTACTCAAAAGGGACAATTTAAAATCAAAAGGCCAATCATCAAAAAGTCTACAAACAATAAATGCTGGAGAGGGTGTGGAAAAGGGAACCCTCTTGCGCTGTTGGTGGGAATGTAAATTGATACAGCCACTATGGAGAACAGTATGGAGGTTCCTTAAAAAACTAAAAATAGAACTACCATATGACCCAGCAATCCCACTACTGGTCATATACCCTGAGAAAACCATAATTCAAAAAGAGTCACGTACCACAACATTCATTGCAGCTCTATTTACAATAGCCAGGACATGGAAGCAACCTAAGTGTCCATAGACAGACGAATGGATAAAGAAGATGTGGCACATATATACAATGGAATATTACTCAGCCATAAAAAGAAACGAAACTGAGTCATTTGTAGTGAGGCAGATGGACCTAGAGTCTGTCATACAGAGTGAAGTAAGTCAGAAAGAGAAAAACAAATACCGTATGCCAACACATATATATGGAATCTAAAAAAAAAAAAAAAGGGTCTGAAGAACCTAGGGGCAGGACAGGAATAAAGACGCAGACGTAGAGAATGGACTTGAGGACACAGGCAGGGGGAAGGGTAAGCTGGGACGAAGTGAGAGAGTGGCATGGACTTATATATACTACCAAATGTAAAATAGCTAGCTAGTGGGACGCAGCCACATAGCACAGGGAGATCAGCTTGGTGCTTTGTGACCACCTAGAGGGGTGGGATAGGGAGGGTGGGAGGGAGACGCAAGAGGGAGGAGATATGGGGATATATGTATATGTATAGCTGATTCACTTTGTTATAAAGCAGAAACTAACACACCATTGTAAAGCAATTATACTCCAATAAAGATGTTAAAAACCCAAATCAAATCAAATCAAAAGGCCAGAGTCTGCCCTGATTCTCTAGAGGACAGTGTTTCCCACTCCCCAACTCCTCTACACCAACTGGATCTGTGGGATGTTAGCAGGGACCAAGCCAAAAAAAAAAAAAAAGAAAGAAAAGAAAAATGAAGAGTTCTCCATCATGTTCATCAAGAAGCACCAAGTTAAACCAAGCTCTGTTACTGCAGGACTTCTCAGAGCCTTTAATATACCAATGTGCACAGGGCTCTCCAACAGAGCAAAAGGACAGACAGTGCTTCCCACTTGGAACCTACCCAGCAAGTTTTCCTAGAGGAACTCAACCCTAGTAATGGGTCTGCAGAACCTTAACTGTAGCACTTACTGTTCCCTCGTGGAGTGAGGTGTATCTATTTCTCCAAGTAGACGGCAGTCACCTCCTTATGCTCCAGAGTGCCAGGCACAGGACCACTGAGTCCAAACACTGTCCTGGGCACGAGTCACTCAGCCCTCCCTCCCAGCTTCCCTGTGCAGAAGGGTCTGCTTTTGTGTGTGGCTCTTGAATAACATAGAGATGAATGTTTCTTGGAGCCGCCTTGGAAAACCCTTTCTGATCCTCTCGCAGCCCTCCTACGATACGTAGTTATTTCTTTGAATTAGTAATACATGCACATGATCTAAAATTCACAAAGTGCGAAATTAAAAAGTCTCCTTTCCCATTCCCAGAGGCATCTGGTGATAACGGTTCCTTGAGGAAGCTCTATTATTATTCCCACTTTCCAGATGGGAAAACTGAGGCTCGGACAAGTTAAGCAACTTGCCCAAGGCCAGCCTACCATTCTATTGGCCTCTACTCCACACTGAAGGTTCCCGGAGTCTCATCCCAACAGTCTACAGATGTGAAGTAGGGGATTGCTGAATTGTGGCTGAGCAGGGGTAAATCCTCAGCAGGTCACACATCACCATCATGGATGCTAAGTGTCTAGATGCCTAGAGGGCAGGGAAGTGCCATATAGGGAGAGGAAATAAACACAAACAGCCGCCACCAAGGCTACCCTGTCCTTGTAGAGCTGCTGAGTGGCTCCTGAGACCAGGTGTCCAAGTCCAGGGCCATGGGGGGCTGGTGAGGGGCTCACTCGGCCTCCCTCTGCTAAGCGAAGGCCTGGGCATCCATCGGTGCGTACTTTGCCTGCCCTCCCCTGGGCATGCCAGCCTCCTGCCCCCAACATGTCTGGGACTCGGGGGGACCAAGTGAAGCAAGCCCTCGAAAGTCATCTGTGAATGGTGGGGTCTGGGTGGGCTTAGGACCCTCATTGCACTGCCTCTCTGACCCCCACCATGGATGTTGCTTTGCCTTTTTTCCCCTGAGAAATACACACATATCATGCAAAATTAGGACAATAACAAAAAAGCAAAATGAGGAAGGTCACACAGATAGAGCCCTGCTTAACACTGTGTTGTGAATTTTCTTACACCCTTTCCTGGGCATATATACAATTCAGTTTTCCTCCCTCCCTCCTTTCCTTCCTTCCTTTTTGGAAGAATAGGGTCATGTAGATGTTATTATATGATACTTAACTATACATCACAGCAGTTGTACTGTGTTAATACATAATGGTCTCCACATGAAACTATGGTTCTATAGTTTGGATTTATTAAACTTAATTAAATCAACCCCCCACTGATGGGAGTTTAAATTGTTTCCAATTTTTTACTCTTCTGAACAGTGCTGCAAACGTCATTGTGGCACACTCATCATCAGACGGCTGTCGGTTACTGCCTTAGGAAATATCCCCAGGAGTGAAACTGCCGGGTCAAGGGATATGTATACATAGATGATGACGTATATCGTCAGACTGCCCTCAGGAAGAAAAGTCAAATCCCCAGCGGGGCACTAAGTGACTTCAGGGGAGGGACCCCACATTACACTCTCAATTGTGTTAAAATACACACACTATAAAATTTACCATCATAACCATTTTTAAGTGTACAGTTCAGTCTGTTAAGTACATTCACATTGTTGGGTAGCCCATTTCTAGAACTCTTTTAATCTTGTAAAACTGAAACTTTACCCATTAAACAAGTCCCCATGCCTGTCTCCCCCAAACCCTGGTGACCACTGTTCTACTTTCTGTCTACGAATTAAGTGGAATCATACAGTACTTGCCTTTTTGACGTACATACAGTATTTGTTATTTCACTGAGCATAATGTCCTTAAGGTTTATCAACATGTGTCAGAACTTTCTTCCTTTTTTGAGGCTGAATAATATTCCGTTTTATGTATACACCACATTTTCTTTATCCACTCATCCACTGATGGACACTGGGTTGCTTCCACCTTTTGGCTGGTCCTTTATTTTTGTCTGTCTCTCCCACCAGAGTCTACCAGCCGGGAGGGAGGCCCAGGGCGTCTCTGCTCACCACTGGATCTTTAAGCTCCTAGCACACGCCTGACACACAGCAGGTGCTCCGTAAACACCGGCTGAATGACTGAATTGGCAGCCGTGGGTTGTTTGCTGGAGCGTGACCCAATCCATATAATCTGTCGCCTTCCTGGGGAAGTGGCCGGAGGGTTTCACCCAAGTTCTTGTAATTAATCAAGTGGATTTACCACTTCAGATTCAAAGAGGGATAAAGAGGGAGTGCCTAGCAGGGCGTGCCAAGGTGCACATCCCTGACCTTGAACTTCAGGGCACAAGGCAGCCACGTGCTCCCAGTCTTTCCTCGAGCACCAGTGAGACCCACAGCCCCGGCTGCCCCTGCCCACCCTGGCATATCACAGCCAGCGGGCCCCATGCCATCAGCTTCATTTCCTGTTGCAACGATACACCTCCACCCGTACCACCCACCTAAAAAACACTGATCAGTCAAGTGCTTTTGGAAAACGGGATAAAGAGCACAAGATCCAAAGTATTCGGTTGAATTGCATGAAACTACTGATAGTCAACCTTTTGTGTGTGTGTGTGTGTTCAACCATTTTTGACCTATAAAACCCCCTGTCAGTTTCACACAATTCACCCCGATATTTATGCGCAGCAGGGGCCATGGCCCCACGGGTCTGCCAGGCGTGCAGCGCCTCCCTGGGGTCCAGAAGGCAGGTGAGTTCATTGTAACGGGGCCTTGGTCTGTCTGTTTCTCTCGTGCTGCCGCTGCAGTCCGGGTGGAAGGCCAGATACCGCTGTGACGGGCAGAGACCAGACCAGACTGGCTGGTGATCCCGGACCAGCTGGAGGAGCAGCATTTTCTGAGTCCCGAAGGCAGAGGGACGAGAGCACACAGGTGCATCACTTGGTATGGGGGGCACACCGTGTAGAGGTGCATTCAAGACACTGTCGGGTGTTTTGGAAAATGCCTTCCACATGGGAGAGTCAAACTGGTGAGGCGAGGGGTGAGGGACTCCCAGCTCTGAGCAGCCGTCTCTCCTCCCCTCACACCAGTCCCCGCAAGTCCTCAGACCTTCTCCCGCCTTGCAGCCCGCCGCCACCCCGTAAAATGCAGTAGCTTTTAATCACGTGATTTCTGCTATATGCATCCAAGCCTATCACCCACAGCCTGACATCAACACTTGACCCCGTCCCCAAGAACAGTGGTGGGAAAAGCCCTCCGTGGAAATTAACCCCCAACCATTCCTGTCTAGGGCCGCAGATGGGGAAAACCTTTGCTTTTTGGAGAAGCCGTGTGATTCTGCAAAGCCGCGCTCTGCTCCCCACGAGTGGTTCACTGTGATAAGGCCAGCAAAGCAGCTAGCCTTGAAAATGCCATTTAATGAGAAAAAACCCACACAGCCCCCATGGCACTTGCGGGAGGTCAGGGTGTGGGGTGGCTTCAGCCTTAAATCCTCCCCTCGCACCGCCTCGCGCTCTGTGCTCCGCCTCGAGGTTTTCATTCCAATTTCACCTCACTGCCAACCTGACAGCAGATACTGATGGATATTAGCCAAGCTGTTCCCGGGGAATTTTAATTACCATGATAACAATCGCTAATCATCTGCGTTTCCTGAACGGCTGTGGCTGGAGAAGGTGGTAATTGGCAGAGCCTGTTGGACAGAAGGGCAGGTCTAGGGCACTGGCCTCCAGGGAGGATGTGGGAGGGGTGGCCTAAGACCTCTGCCCCTGCTCACTGCTCTGCCTTCCGTGTGTTACCACCTCTCCCCACCTCCCACGCAACTCAGGAGTGCACCTGCGTCAACTCAGGGGAGGCGACCACGCTCTCTGCTCCTCACCCCAGGGCTGGGAGTGGGGGGACAGTCTGGCCTTTGCACATGCTGTTCCTTGCACCTGGAGTGCCCTTCACCCTTGGCTCCATGAGGCAGGGACACTTCCCCTAGGAAGCCTTCAGTGCCACTTTGTGCATCATCAGAGCAGCTCTGCTGCCCCGTGGCTCTGCTGCCCCAGACCCTCACCCAGCTAAGAAGCTGTGAGCTCTTCCAGGGCAGGGCTGTGCCGGAGCCATCCCTGTATTCCCAGGACCCAGCTAGGAGGCTGTACGTGGCAGGAATGTTGCTGACTGAGTGACTGAATGAACAAACCAAGTTGGCAAAGCAAAGGAACTGTCCCCGGGGGACAGAGCGTGGGACTCTGCCTTGGGACTCTGCCTTCAGGGGGACCATGTTCTGTTTGCTTAACAAGCTCCAGTCTTGAAAAGCCATGGGAAATGGCCTGTTACTGAATGTCTCTTAAAGGGTCCACCCACCCTGGCAGGGAGACAGCATAGCTCTCCCTACTCCATTACCTGAACACACACACACATACACCTACACATACACACACAAACACACACACAGTGCTGGCTTCCCAGGAGCTCTGACAGGCAAGCTAGACTCCACAACGTGGCAAATAAGACCCCAGAGCTCTGCCAGCTCCTGCCTCTCTCCCCAACACTGGGGATCAGCCAAACATAGCCACTCCCACTCCCGGACCACACTAAGCTGTCTCACGCCTCCAGGCCTTTGTACATGCTGATTCTTCTTCCTTCCCTGGGCTGGGAGAATGAAATCCAGCCTTTAGGAAATTACTTTTATCCAGAAGCTTCCACAGAGCCAGGCAGGTCTCCCACTGCAGTGCACACACATTGTTATGAACGCCTATTTACATGTCTGTTTCTTGCACCAGACTGAAAGCACCGTGACAGCAGGAGCCCCCCAAGCCCCCCAGCACCTGCCAGCACATGCTAGATGCCTGACAAATACCCATCAGCTGAGACTACTGAACACATATCCAAATTTCAAGGCTTTAAGTAGCTCAGCTTACTTAACAGAAACGCTGGCTCTTAGAGGGTGCTATGGACTGAACTGTGCCCCATCGCCAAATTCATATATTGAAGCCATAAACCCCAGGGTGATGGTATTTGGAGATGGGGGTCTTTGGGAGGTAATTAGGTTTAGATGAGGTCATAAGGGTGGGGCCCTCACGATGGGATTAATGTCCTTATAGGAAGAGATACCAGAGAGCTTGCCTTTCTCTCCTCTGTGTAAGGACACAGTGAGATGGCAGTCTGCAAGCCAGGAAGACAGCCCTCACTGGGAACTAAATGTGCTGGCACCCTGATCTGGAACTTCCAGCCTCCAGAACTGTGAGAAATAAACTCCTATTAAGCCCCTTGTCTATGTTATTTTGTTATGGTAGCCCGAGTTAAGACAGAGGGAGACATTGCCTGGGAGGTTGTAGTAGATTAAACATGGTCCCAAATTATTTTTCTCTTTTCCCATCAAGAGGTGGAGTCTATTTTCCCCACCCCTTGAATCTGGTCTAGGCTTGTGATTTGCTTTGACACATAAAATGTGGCAGAAGTAACATGTGAAAACTTCTGACCAGTTTGGAACACTGCTGCCATCATGAGACAACCTAGTCCAGTGTACGGAGGACAAAAGGCCACACGGAGAAGAACCAAGACACCCCAGCCAACAGCCAGCACCGGTTGCAGAGGAGTGAGCCTTCTTGGACCCTGACCTCAGTCAAACTGTCAGATGACTATGGTCCATGAATGACACCAGGAGACACCAGCAAAAGAACCACTCTGCTGAGACCAGCCCAAGCTGCAGATGAGCAAATAAATGATTATTTTTTTAAGGCATTTAAGCCTCCACACCTCTGGTAGGACATCCAACCTCTACACACTTCTAGAAAAAGGAAACAATTGGATAGGTTGGTAATTAACTGAATAAAGTAGGAAAGTTAAATTCAGGGACTTAAAATATATATAGGCTCATTCATCAAATATGAACAACATGCTGCGAAAAAGGAACAATTGGAGAATAAGAAAAGGCCCCTAGAAATTAAAAATATAATGCAGAAATATAAAAATGTAAAATAGAGGCCAGAAGATAAAAATGAGAAAATTTGGAATGTGGAGCACAAAGATGAAGAAACAGAAAAAAGTGGAAGAAATGATGAAGACAAAAATGCTCAACTTGAGGGGTCAAATTCCTAATAATAGACTCCTCAGAAACAGAGCAATAGCAAAACATTTCCAGGAGCTGAAAGAGGACATGAGACTTCAGATTTAAAGGTTTTTAATTGAATTTAAGGCAGAAAAAAAGGAAAGTAAAATACATACTCATAAAATCACTTAGTTATAAATATAAAAAGATCCTAGGGGCTTCCCTGGTGGCACGGTGGTTGAGAATCTGCCTGCCAATGCAGGGGACACGGGTTCGCGCCCTGGTCTGGGAAGATCCCACATGCCACGGAGCAACTGGGCCCGTGAGCCACAACTACTGAGCCTGCGCGTCTGGAGCCTGTGCCCCGCAGCAAGAGAGGCCGCGATAGTGAGAGGCCCACGCACCGCGATGAAGAGTGGCCCCCGCTCGCCGCAACTAGAGAAAGCCCTCACACAGAAACGAAGACCCAACACAGCCAAAAATAAATAAATAAATAAATAATTAAAAAAAAAAAAAAAAATCCTAGAAGCTTCCAGAAAGAAAAATAGGTCTCTTACAAGGAAACCAGAATTAGAACAGCATCAGACTTATCATTGGCACACTGGGTACTAAAAGACTTTGCATCTAGAATTCTACCAAACTGTCAATCAAACAAGAGAATAGAGACATTTTTAGACTTGCAAGGACTCCAATTTTCCTATACATGGTCTCTTTTTAAGAAGTTACTTCAGGATGAGCTCCAACAAAACAGAGGTGAAGAACAAGAAAGAGGAAGACAAGATCCTAGAAACAGTGTCTCCAACTCAGGAGGTGAGTCAAAGGGAAATGCCATGAGGATGGCTTTCAGTAAGTAGTGCAGGATAGAGCCAGAAAAGGGTCTGCAGGGGTTTCTGACAGGAAAAGAGAAGGCTCCACACAATAGAAGGGAAAATCAAGGAGCTGCATAAAAGAACATAGAGTTTCATTATTTTTTTGTCAATGAGAACAAAGGTCAATAAAAAACTCCAAGGGAAAACTAAAATCATACCAGTAAGTCATGGTCCAAATATTAGGGAACTTAAACTGTGACGTGGTTTAAGATATAAAGAGTTAAAAAGAAATCCATTTGATCATGATACTAGGAATGTTTTCCTTTGGATAGTCCAGGGGTCGAGGTGTCACAAATTACCAAAATGTGATCTTCACATATCATTTGACCCTGAGGTGTTTAATGTTTACAAAATGATAAAAAAATTTAAATCCCTAATAATTATTGAGCACTTTGTATGTGTCAGGCACCATTCCAAGAATTTTATATATAACTTATTTAACTCTCACAAAAATCCGATGAGGTGGGTAGTATTAACAGCTCTATTTTACAGATGAGGAAATCAGGCACAGAGAGAACATGTGACACAAACAGGGAAGAACAAAATAAAAATTGGACCCCAGGCAGTATAGCTCCAGAACCTGCCCTTTTCACCCTCTTACAAAATCATATACAGGTTTGTGAAATTAAATGCTATTTATTGATTTTCAGCTCTTAGAATTAATTAACCTAGAGACAAAGTGTTGTTTTCTTAGATTCTGTATTTGTCTATTTGGCATCCTTTAATCACAGGGCCAAACCAATGGCCCAAGCTGTTTACATCTCCCCTGTGATGCAGCTTCTGCAGGCATGTGAAAGTCATATTACAAACCCTCCAACCGATCCTGAGTCCACACTCTAACCACCCCCTTTACCTAACTCTCACTCACCAAGCCAATATTCCCCCTGCCCTAACTCAACCCAGGGCCAGGTACCAGGCAACCAGGGCCAGCCTCTATGCCCCAGCGGCCACTGAAACTATTCAACCTAGCCCACCCTAAGATACTTACCCTGCCCTGCCCTGCCTTTCCCGTAGAAACCCCATTAAAGGCTGTGGCGCATGCTTTCCCTTCACTCCTTTCTGCCTCTGGTGCTTCACCATGTGGCCCTGAGTGGTGTGGAATGCCCCCTTCTTTTGGGAACTGTAAGCAATGAATTCTTCTTTCAATGGCATTAGCCTCTTCCTATCATCACTCAGTCACCTTTGTAAACTAAGATTGAGGCATAAATCACAAAGCATGGAAGAATTACCTACAGCAACAGAACAATCTAAACATACAATCCTGGCAATCTATTAGTAAGGGTGTCATCTAGAAAAGGAGGGAGGTGAGAGTAGGGGAGGGAAGAACAGAGGCATTCGTACCCACAACTCATGCAGAAGGAGTGGAGGTGTGAATGTTAAAGTTGATGGAAGAAGAAAGAGGCAAATAGTATAGAAAGTTACAAATGTAATCAAAGAGTTAAAAAATAATAACAGTATCAGAAATTAGGAGGAGAGAGGGCAAGCAGAGTAGTCCAAGCTAGCCAGCTCCTCATCTTTCAGAGCATGGAGTCGAGTCCATAGAGAGTACCTAAAGTTGATAAATCAAGAAAGTCAGGGCATTGCTGGGTCATATGGTAGCTCTATATGACCCAGCAATCCCACTACTGGGCATATACCCTGAGAAAACCATAATTCAAAAAGAGACATGTACCACAATGTTCACTGCAGCAATATTTACAATAGCCAGGACACGGAACCAACTTAAATGTCCATCAAGAGATGAATGGATGAAGAAGATGTAGCACATATATACAATGGAATATTACTCATTCATAAAAAGAAACGATATTGAGTTATTTGTAGTGAGGTGGATGGACTTAGAGTCTGTCATACAGAGTGGAGTAAGAAAGAGAAAAACAAATACCGTATTCTAACTCATATATATGGAATCTAAAAAAAAAAATGGTACTGATGAACCTAGTTGCAGGGCAGGAATAAAGATGCAGACATAGAGAATGGACTTGAGGACACGGGGTGGGAGGGGGAAGCTGGGGCGAAGTGAGAGTAGTACCGACACATATACACTACCGAATGTAAAATAGTTAGCTAGTGGGAAGCAGCCGCATAGCACAGGGAGATCAGCTCGGTGCTTTGTGACCACCTAGAGGGGTGGGAGGGAGACGCAAGAGGGAGGAGATATGGGGATATACGTGTGCATATGGCCGATTCACTTTGGTGTACAACAGAAACTAACGCAGTATTGTGAAGCAATTATACTCCAATAAAGATCTATTTAAAAAAAAAAAAAGTCAGGGCAGGAGTCAGCATGTGAACTAAAGCAAGCAGTCCATATGTGATGGGCTGGGTGAGGGAGGGGCGGGACAGGCGACTGCCATCCTCCAGCATAAGCTCTTCAGAACAATTGGATTTTTTCTTAAAAGCACATGCATGTATTACTTTGATTTAAACTAAAGTATAACAGATTGGTAATTGGATGTCAATGTTATTAAATCCCTGGGCTGCTTGGCAGGTTGACACATGGTGTTGGAACGGTCTGTGGCTGGGATGTTGAATCTGGATGTGCTGGTAGGGAAGGAAAAGAAAGCAGTAATTAAATTTTTTGTAGTGGAGCAAGATAGGAAAGGCTTAGTCAAGTGATCGTTAGTTTGAAAACACCAGCACGAGTTCGCAACACTGACATTTCTGCCCCTGCAGAAAGACAAGCTCCCCCTCTGATGTCACTGCCCACCCCTAACCTCCAGGAGTCAGAATTTTGACAATAGGAAAACCCTGGACAACTTTTCAAAGGGAACCAGGGCTTCCCAGCATAAAGGCAGGCAGAGCTGGATCCCTCTGAAAAGAGAAAGGGCTCAGGGCATCATGCTGTTAGTTGGAAGAGACGCTTCTCTCAAGACTGCTGGGCAGTACTCAGTGACCAGGTTTCCGTGGTGACAAGCTGAGTATGAAAAGCCATGGTTACTGCCGAGGGCAACAAGCTGATACTGAGCAAGGCGAGTCAACACAAGATGTGCTAAGGTAACGTGCACATTTATTTTCAGCATTACTTTATGCCAGAAACGCTATCTGTCCAGTCAAACCAGATTAGGACCACACGACTTTACAGCTGGATTATCTGCTACCCTATGCAAACAGGATGGAGATGCGGCATGTATACGACGTGTGTGACTGTGGCACGGATGTGACTGTGCAGGCTTGTTTAGGGTGAGGAGCAAGCGGGGCAGAAGCAGGTCACAAGCCCGTGTCACACATGTGTAACCAGAAGCAGCCTGTGGAGACGGCATCACCTGCCGTCCTATGTGCCTAGGATGACGCCTCCACCTGCCTCTGTGATCAGAAAAGGGCTGTGATCCTCATCCCCCAAAGGTGCGTGGATCCTATCAGCAAAAACTGAAAACAGAGGTGCATCCAGTCTTCCTAAAAAATTGCTCAGTTGACAAACAGATGAATTAAAATAAAAAGCTCCAGAATGGGGGCTCAATGGTACCAGAAAACTCACCAGGATCGGTGAAATAAATGAAAGGTAGAATTCAGTCTAGATAACTAATGTAAATATAACTGAAAAGTAATAAAAATGTGAAAGAAATGATGCTTAAAAATAGGTAACAGTAATAATCTGTCCCCAAATTTCAGATTGTCTCAACAAAAAGCAAGAAGTAGCTGGAAAGAAAAAAAGCATTGGGTTCCTCGTTTTTCAGGGCAAGTGGAGTTAATAGGCACTGTTTCTACTGTAATGTAAGCGATTAGACAAATATTGGTTGGAATAATTAAAAAGCTATATATGCTTATATACACCTATCTGTCTGCCTGTCCATCTAAGACAACTAGCAGAATTAAAACTAGAGAGTTTTTCATACTGAAATACTTGATTTTCTGATAGTTTTATTTTTCTTCTTCTTTCCTTCATCTCTTCCTCTCTCACTTTGTTTTGTTTTAAAATTTTTTCCTTTTTCTTCTTTTGGTAGGAATTAAGTTTAGAGCAGTCGTCTTTCCTCACGGCTTGCTTCCCCTCCCTCAGAAAGGCGAAGCTTATAAACAACTTCTGAAGAGGGAGTCTGCAGATATTCATTCATTCGAACAGCATTCATTCAGTACCTCCTATGTGTTAAGATTGAGCAATGGAGAGAAATGATCAAATGTCCTTGCAGATGGGTGGCCCCAGGACCTAAATCCACAAAGGGCTGGGATCTGTGACTCTGTTTTTCGCTGCCATGTGAGAGTGTGTTCATGGCCTGCCCTCAGGAGCTATTCTGTCCGGGGAGGGTTTCCCTGTATTCATCCTCCCAGCACCTGGGGTGGAATCCTCAATCTTGCGGTGTAGAGCACAAGTAAGCAATCCAGAGGGAAGCCAGGGCAGCGGGGCAGAGCTCCCCTCCCAGCCCAGGCACCCACCAGCCACCCACCAGGTTCTGGCTCTCTACTAATCCCTTCTAAAGTGCTAACTAAGAATTGAGGTACTAGAGAAAGGACTTGAGGATATGGGGAGGGGGAAGGGTAAGCTGTGACAAAGTGAGAGAGTGGCATGGACATATATACACTACTAAATGTAAAATAGCTAGCTAGTGGGAAGCAGCCACATAGCACAGGGAGATCAGCTCGGTGCTTTGTGACCACCTAGAGGGGTGGGATAGGGAGGGTGGGAGGGAGATGCAAGAGGGAAGAGATATGGGAACATATGTATATGTATAACTGATTCACTTTGTTATAAAGCAGAAACTAACACACCACTGTAAAGCAATTATACTCCAATAAAGATGTTAAAAAAAAAAAAAAGAATTGAGGTGTTAGGGGAAAGCTAAATGAGACCCCTCCCAGGAATATTTGCATATTTGTAATTTAAAGGATAACACTTTAAAACACATCAGGCAGGGCTTCCCTGGTGGTCCAGTGGTTAAGACTCCATGCTTCCACTGCAGGGGGATGCGGGTTCGATCCCTGGTGGGGGAACTAAGATTCTGCATGCCGCAACTAAAGATCCTGCGTGCCGCAACTAGGACCCGACACAGCCAAAAAAAAAAAAAAAAAATCAGGCGTGTGTGTGTGTGTGTATGTGTGTGTGTGTGTGTGTGTGTGTGTGCGTGCGTGCGGTGTTGGCGAGCCAGTGAGAACATCTCCACCATCCCCCCACCCACCCTTCCCCGTATTGCTGGCTGCTTTCAGGCTCCCTACACAGGGCCCAGGCCCCAGCCTCACCAGGAGACGGGCTAGAAATTAAGCCCCAGCAAAGACAAGAGGGCACGCACCTGCCCCTTCTTCCAATGCCCGCCCCTGCCCCCCCCCCACCAGGAGCCAGAGCCCTCCCCAGGGCCTGAGAGAATTTCCCCTTCATTTCAAGTGTTTTTTTCTTTTTTTGCCTTTATTTATTTTTTATACAGCAGGTTCTTATTATCTATTTTATACATATTAGTGTATATATGTCAATCCCAGTCTCCCAATTCATTCCCCCCCCACCGCACACACACACAGACACTTTCCCCCCCTTGGTGTCCATACGTTTGTTCTCTACATCTGTGTCTCTATTTCAACCAGGGCAGCCTGGGCGGCAGGCAATTGCTAACAGAGTGGAAACGAAAAAATGCAGTGAGAAGAAATATTCTGAGGGTGCTATCTGTTTTCTGGACAGATAATTAAAACCCCTTGGTTAGGTAATTTCAGAACTGGAAGAAATGCTTTGGCTTCCATTAACCCCTGGTGAGGGGTATGCTCTGGCTAGGTCTCTGCACAATTACTGGTGAGGAGCGTTTGCCAGCTTCAGAGGGAGGTGGCATCCAATAAGGGCTCGTGATGGCTGCAGGGCCATGTGCCCCGGGGTCACAGGATTTCTGGGGCGGGCGGGTCAACCTCCAGCTCTGGCCTCACCCTCTGCCATGGCCTCCAGGGGTGCCCCGCTAGCCCTTGCACCTCCCAGATTATCTGTAACATGGAAAGGTCCCTACAAGTCACTGAGAACAGAGACCCCCTATCTTCCTTCTCTCTCTGGTCCCAGAGAGATTGTCTTCTCCTTTGTCTAGAATGGTCTTGGAAGTTTAACAAATCCACGGAGGAGAATGATGCTTTCACTACTGTTCTTAACTTTTTTTTTTTTTAAGTAACTATTTCTTTTTTTTTTAAATTTTATTTATTTATTTATTTATTTATGGCTGTGTTGGGTCTTCGTTTCTGTGCGAGGGCTTCCTCTAGTTGCGGCAAGTGGGGGCCACTCTTCATCGCGGTGCGCCGGTCTCTCACTATCGCGGCCTCTCTTGTTGCGGAGCACAGGCTCCAGACGCGCAGGCTCAGTAATTGTGGCTCACGGGCCTAGTTGCTCCGCGGCATGTGGGATCCTCCCGGACCAGGGCTCGAACCCGTGTCCCCTGCATTGGCAGGCAGATTCTCAACCGCTGAGCCACCAGGGAAGCCCCCCTACTGTTCTTTTTTTTTTTTAATTTTTAATTTATTATTTATTTATTATTTTTATTTTTGGCTGTGTTGGGTCTTCGTTTCTGTGTGAGGGCTTTCTCCAGTTGCGGCGAGTGGGGGCCACTCTTCATCGTGGTGCGCCGGTCTCTCACTATCGCGGCCTCTCTTGTTGCGGAGCAGAGGCTCCAGATGCTCAGGCTCAGTAGTTGTGGCTCACGGGCCCAGTTGCTCCGCGGCATGTGGGATCTTCCCAGACCAGGGCTCGAACCCGTGTCCCCTGCATTGGCAGGCAGATTCTCAATCACTGCGCCACCAGGGAAGCCCCCCCACTACTGTTCTTAATTACTTGCTTCATCAACACTGTACGCCCACCTCTTAGTCTTTATTTGCATGCAGCATGAAATCCCTTTGAATCCCGAATATTTAACTATCTTCCCTGTTCCAGCACAGACCTGAGAGAGGGCAAGCGTGCCGCGGTGGTGTTTGGCTGCGAAGCCAGCCTCTGTTCCCAGATGGAGTGGGCCACACACGGCAGATGAATAGGGCTGGAATCAGAAAACTGGACAGGCCGGCTATTCCCAGCCAGGTCTTTTCAGAGGAGCTTCGTGATTTTGATTCAATTCCCAGAACAACAAACATGCCTCTGTGCAAACACAGTCTCAGAAACATATTCCAAAGCCAACATGAAATGATTTCTGGGCTGACCCCTACTTGGCAGAGCTCGTGGGTCTTCCGGTGTTCCGGTGTGTGGTCTTGAATCACGGACGCCTTCTTCGGTTATGGATTTGATTATTGCTTCATTTCCTATTGGTCTTGTTCCTTCTTGGGGAAAACCTATAATTCTGAGGTTCCATTGCCTTCTCTGTCTTCCAGATTCATCATTGTCTCTGTTATTGTTTTTAGCTCTTTGGGGTTTTTTTTCCCCCCTGCATTCTGGGAGATTTTAAAGGTTCTTCTCCATATCACTGATTCAAGCTTTTTTGGGTCTGATTTTTGGTGATCTCCTGTTACCTTTTGGGTGTGTGCCTGTGAAATTTAGCGTACACACAAAACCGTATGAAAACACAGTGTGTTTCAAAGAACCACACTGAAGTAAACACCTGTGAACTCTTTAAGAAATTAAGGGCTTCCCTGGTGGCACAGTGGTTAAGAATCTGTCTGCCAATGAAGGGGACATGGGTTCAAGCCCTGGTCCGGGAAGATCCCACATGCCATGGAGCAACTAAGCCCATGTGCCACAACTACTGAACCTGTGCTCTAGGGCCCGCGAGCCACAACTACTGAGCCCACACGCCAAAACTACTGAAGCCCGTGCACCTAGAGCCCATGCTCTGCAACAAGAGAAGCCACCACAATGAGAAGCCAGTGCATCGCAACAAAGAGTAGCCCCTGCTCCCCGCAACTAGAGAAAGCCCTCACGCAGCAACGAAGACCCAACACAGCCAAAAAAATAAAAATAAATAAATTAAAAAAAAAAAAAAAGAAATTAAATATGACCAGATCTGAGAAGGCCCCGTTGGCCCTCCCTGTCTTCCTTCCAAAAGTAACCACCATCTGGAATCTTCTGTGAAGCAATCCTTTGCTTTTCTTTCTATTTTTAAAAACTGCTTCTATGTATATTTCTAAGTAAAACATTTACTATTACCTGTTTTTGAACATCGCATTTTTGAATCACTGTGTATTCTTTAGTGACTTGCTTTTTTGCCCTTTTGCTCACTGGGTTTTTAATTCATCCGTTGAAATTTACCTGTCTATTCCACCATGAAAGGTCATTTGGGTGGTTCCCAGTTTTTTGTTGTTACAACAAATGCTGCTACGTGCGTTCTCGGTCATGTTTCCCGGGAAGCACGTGTGAGAGTTTCTCCAGGCTGTACAGCTAGGAGTAGCGTGTGAGGCTGAACGTCATACACAGACGACACTCAGGAGGTGCCAAGTGCAACGTGGAGACAAACCAGCCGGGATGCCTACTGAATGGCCCTCTCATTTAGTTTGCAAACAGGAAGCATCAGGAGCAGGGCTATGACAATGACCCTTGGGTTGACGCAGGGCGGGGAGCAGCAGGCAAAGTTCAAGGGTCAAGAGGACAATCAGGTGCTGGGACCCAAAACCAGGTTCAGGGATATAAGTAGTTAGATAACACTCAGGGCCAGGCTGGGCTTCAGCTGTGGGTGCGTTAGCCTGGGTTGGGATGTAATAACTTACAAAATCAGGGCAAGGAGAAGCGGGGCAGGGACCCAGGGGTCCCCCAGACAGTCGGGGATCACTACGTTGGCCACTGAGGGTGAAACCTCCCGTGTTCCTCCAGCCTGTGGGCCATCCTGGAATAGGAAGGCTGATTCTTGAAGGCAGTGGTTGCCAGCTTGGTAGAAATCAGGAGGCAGCTGGTCTAGTGGCAGTAGCCTTTTAGACAGCCCAGGTTCTGCACGTCCTGCTGTGTCACCTTGGACCTGTCACTTAAGGTCCCAGAGCTTCCGTTCGGTGGGAGGAGTGGGGACACAGGGCCCCACATCTGGCCCAGACAAGGACCCCAATAAAGGCTGGTTCTCTTCTTCTTCCTTTTTTCACGGAAGGATTTTCTGGCATAGCAGGAGGACACGTGTCTTGAGTTATCTCCTTAGGAGAGGGGATGGTTGTGTATTTCCAGGGCTGGGCACCACCTAGGAGCTTAATAAATAGCTCCTAACGGATGGAGTCTCACTCTGCTCCCTAGTCCCCATCTGCCAGACAGCTGGCTAGTGGAAGGGGAACAATCGTGCCAGCCAATGTCATCTGGCATCTGGAAAACGTGCAGGAAAAGCTGATTATCCAAATTTTTATTCCAATTAACGCAAGAAAAGGACCACATTCAGATGCTTTCTCCCTAGCTTTTCGTCTGCCTCCCCAGGGCCATGTAGAAGAGGGTATCATAGCAGGGAAAGCCAGGTTGTGCAGGCCCAACAGGGGGGGAGAGGGGGGGTAAGCGGGCTGTGGTGTCAGGATGGTGTCACACCAACTGATCACAGGGTCAGTGAAGCTGGTCCACACCTTGTTATTCTCAAGCCTGGTCAAGGGGAGCACATGCTAGGACCTGTGGGCCCTGTTCCTGGTGGGCCAAGGGCTTACTATTGGAGCACATCGACTCCCCGTGGCCAAAGAGCCTCCGGGGACCAACTCCTCCTCCACCTGCCTTGGGGGAACCCAGGACCACCTCACGTGGAAGGAGGGGAGTCTCACTGGTTCCGTGCTGTTCTGTGAACACAGGGCACTGGGTGTGGCCCCATCCTGGGCTGCTCCTTCCCAGAGAGCCACTGGCCTCCCCGCTACACCTCCTTCAAGTCTTTGCTCACATCTCACCTCCTCCAAGAGGCCTACCCTGGCCAGTCTCCACCCACACCCTTTTTTATAACTGTGGTAAAATGTACATAACATAAAATTTACCTTTCTAACCATTTTCAGGTGTACAGTCCAGGGGCATCAAGTGCATCCACACTGCTGTGCTACTGTCCCCACCATCCGTCTCCAGACCTTTTTCATCTTCCCATACTGAAACTCTGTGCCCGTTAAACAATAATTTCTCATTCTCCCACCCTCAGCCCCTGGCAACCACCCTTCTACCTTCTGTCTCTATGAATCTGACTATTCTATGGACCTCATATAAATGGAAATCCTGGGGACTTCCCTGGTGGCCCAGTGGGTAAGACTCTGCACTCCCAATGCAGGGGGCCCGGGTTCGATCCCTGGTCAGGAACTAGATCCCGCATGCTGCAACTAAAACATGCCGCAATGAAGAACACACGTGCCGCAACTAAGACCTGGTGCAGCCAAAACAAATAAATAAATATTAAAAAAAAAAAAGGAAATCCTACAATATGTGTCCTTTTGTGCCTAGCTTATTTCACTTAGCATAATATCCTCAAGGTTCTTCCATGTTGTAGCATGTGTCAGAATTCCATTCCTTTTTAAGGCTGAATAATATGAATAATAACAGGCATACACCACATTTTGTTTATCCATTCATCCAATGGTAGATGCTTGGGTTGCTCCCGCCTTTCGGCTGTTGTGAACAATGCTGTAAGGAACACTGTATATACCCAGAAGTAGAATTGCTAGATCATTAATTTTTTGAGGAGCTGTCATACTGTGTTCCATAGGCTGCGCTATTGTACTTTCCCACCATCAACGCACAAGGGTTCAAATTTCTCCACATCCTCACCAACACTTGCTATTTTCTGCTTTTTAAATATTAGCCATCCTAATGGGTGTGACATGGCGGCTGGTCTACTTTCAACATGGCTACCTCCCTCCCCACCCTGCACCCCACACTCCTGATCTCTTTGCTCTGTTCTACTCTCTTCTTCCCGTGCAACATCTAATATACTGTATAATTTGCTCATTTATTAAGTTTGGTTATGTTAGGGGAACCACTGACTGAAACTGCCCACACTGGCCAGGCAAGATAGTAGCCATTTGCATAATTTATCTTAACAACAGGAGGTCCTGATAAGGAACGGGGAACTAACAAGCTACCACCAACCGGAAGAATTCAGGAAAGGTCAAAAGGAGAGAGGAGACACCAGCCCATATGTCCTACCAACCTCCCAGAATCCTTCTCGCTGGAATCCATCTTGGCTGAGTGATGCGAGCGCCACCAGGAAAGACCCTGAGTCAGAATGAGTGGCCAGAGACAACCCGGAAACTAACCCCATTACCATAAAACCCGAGTCTGCGAGCCACATGGCAGAGCAGTTCTCCTGGGTTCCCTTACCCTCCTGCTCTCTGCCCGTGCGCCCCTTCCCAATTAAGTCTCTTGCTTTGTCAGCACGTGTGTCTCCTTGGACAATTCATTTCCAAGTGTTAGACAAGAGCCCACTCTTGGGCCCTGGAAGGGGTCCCCCTTCCTGCAACAGTTATGTTTATTGTCTGTTCCTCCTCTCCTCCCCTGGTCCCTGCTAAAATGTAAACTCAAGGCAGAGATATTTGGCTGATTCATTCATCACTATTTTCCAAGGGCCTAAGACAGTGCCCAGCACATAGTAAATACTCAATGACTATTATATGAATGAATGAATAAATGAATGAATGCATGAAGAGACAGTAGAGTTGTCAGAAGGAGTTTTGGAAGCAGACACACCTGGCTTCAACCTCTGCTCCATCAATTACTACCTGGTGTCTTTGGGCAAGTGACATGAGGACAAGAGTGAATACCTCACTGGGCTCCAGTGAGGATGAAGCGAGATACTGACTGGCCCACAGTGGGCGCTGAGTTAATGCCTGTGACTCAGAGCCAGACTGGACTCCCCAGCTAGGACACCAGGCTCAGCGGACTGGAGTGCAGCGGTGAGAAAGTCAGTTCCCTCTTGGATCAGGCAGCACCTCAGAGAGGAAAGTTCTTTCTCCAGCGCATGGACACAGGCTCAGGTAGGCACCCCAAATAAGGGGCAGGGAGGGGTGGGAGACCACTGTGCCTCCCCACAGGAGGAAGGGGGGCTGCTGGGCCCCAGGACCCTCCTCCTCCTGTTGCTTCCGCCTGTGTGGGAGGCCAGGAGCCTGCGTTGATAGCTGCTCCACTTGGCAGAGCAGGGCACGTGGGCGATGGCCAACACACTGAGGAAGTGTGACCATCCGGGTCCCCTGGGGCCGCAGTGGCAGCAGCCCAGAGCGAGCCAGACACAGATGGCGGAGCGCTCAGGCAGCCGCCCGCGTGCCAGCCTCCCACTCCTGCGCGCACTCCCGGGCCTCCGGAGGCGACCCTCTGTCAAAGCTGTTTGCAGCAAAAATCCAAACTGCAAGTAACAGCAGGGCCAGAAGAGAACCAGAGTGGGGAAGCAGATGGCAGCTTGCGGTGAGCACGGGCTGCCCTCCTGGGAGCCAAGTGCCACGAGGCTGCTGGGCTCGGCTGGCATGGCTGCTTCCCAGGGGCTCCAGCTGGGAGCGAGGGAGCCCCTGATTCTCCCAGCCTCCTGCGGGCTTGTGCCAAGGCGGACCCTCCCCGGGGGCCCTAACTGGGCTACTGGTTACCCTTCAGCCTGGGGGTGGGGGGTTGAGATGATTTAAAAACCGCCATGTGAAGCCACTTTCCTACTCCACAAGTGCCCCTTTCAGTCAATCAACAAGCCACAAGGAGAGAGGGGCCGGAAGCAGGAATACAGACCTAGCATCGATGGGCACCGCGGGACCCCAGCCAGGGCCATCTGTGATAAGACTGCAGGGAAATCAAAAGCCCCCTGCTGGGAAAAGGTTCTAAAGTGATCTAAACAAGGAACCTGCTTTCCTCTTTCGCAAATGTCTGTTTCAATCAGCAAACCTTTCCCGAACACCTTCCATATGAAAAGCCCTGCAGGAGACACAGTCAGTGTTGGTGCAGCCCAGCCTCTACTGAGTTATAATCAGGATGCGGAGTGAAACAGGGAAGGCACAGCGGACGCTGAGCGGAGAAGAGTGCTCTAATTGTATTAATCAGCTTCCAATTACTTACAAATTGGCCTTCTCCCCTTTCTAGCTCATCCCCCTCAGAGAATGCCTGCATCCTTAAAGAAGCCTTCCTACTCCACAGGTACATTTTAGAGGCTGCAGGAATGGTTTCTAGAATCCTGGGGAATCTGGATTCCAATTAACTTTCCCCCTGATTACAGTATGACTTTGAGTGAGTCACTCTTTTTTTTTTTAAATGAATCGGATTAAAGGCTAAACAATCAATGACGTGAATTTCTGGCTTGCAACGTCATGTGTTTAGAAGCCCCTGATGAGGTCCTTCCCAAGCTCGCACTAACACACCCAAGAAAGCTCGTGAATAAAGGGCACGCGAACACCAGCACAGGAGGGATCTGACATTTCACCTACAGTCAGTCTCCTCTCTGAAGACAGGCGAGTGGGATGGATGAAACGGGTGTCACTGGCCCACCCACCCTTGCCTGCCTAGCAGGGATCAGGGTGCAGGATTGGGGCTGCCCCTGGGCAGCCTTCCTGGCGTGGCATGACTACGGGTTTCTGGTGCTGCTCAGGGGCTGTCTTCCCTCCTCTAATTCCGTCTTTATGGATGGGAGATAGACTTCCAGCAAACAACCGGCAGCAGTGGGAAGGAGCTGGCAGCAGTGAACCGCATCTGGGAAGGTGTGTTTTCTTAAGTAAAGCTCAATCGTGGGAGAGTGGGGAGAGGGGGGAGAGCCAAACTAGGGGCTACAGATTTCCAAGTCCTCCCTAGTTCTGATGGCCAGAGGGCCAGGTCCCAGGAGAATCAAGGTACCTCCTCCGTGGAGCAGAATCCCAGACAAAGGAAAGGGGCTGTGAGCAGTGCTTGAGCTGCTTCTGGTAAACCCTGGGCCTGCAGCTCTCACAGCATCAGGAGAGGGATAAAGGCACATGTGCAACCACCAAGACCAAACACAGGAAACCACCAAAGTCAGACCAAAAAAAAAAAAAAAAAAAGGAATCAGTGACATGGAAGAAAAGTTTTAAGATTTTTCGGAATGGAGGGAAAAACGAAAAGAACTTGAAAATGACTTGGTAGAAGATGATAAATACACAAGGCAGAGAATGGAAATGCACTCTTCAAATTATAAGTACTCCCAAGAAGAGACCAGACTAGTTCAGGAACAAAGCAATAAGCAAAAACATAATTGAAAAGCTTTTCTGAATGGAAGATCCAAATATGTTTGTCCTAGACAAAAATCAGTGAAAATGACCTAGGCATATCCAGATAAAATTATTAACTTCCAAATACAGGCATAAATAATACTACCAGGTTATTTAAAAGGGAATAAAAGCATACGCCTGGCTTCAGACTTCTCCCCCACGTCTCCGTTCTTGCCTTCAGAACTACTTTATGCTGAGCATCAGATCTTGTCAGGCTGCCTTCTCCTGTTCTCAGTTTTGACTTCACGGGCTACATCTGCTTGTTGCCTACACCGCATCCTGGAAACTGTCTTCTGGTTCACAAGGTCCTTCCCTGGGCTTCTGCAGGTGTGCCTGATGTGCTATTTAACCAGTCCACTGAGGGATGTCTCATTCCCTTCTCTTTTTTTTTTTAGATTTTTTTTTTTTGATGTGGATCATTTTTAAAGTCTTTTATTGAATTTGTTACAATATTGCTTCTGTTTTATGTTTTGGTTTTTTGGCCATGAGGCATGTGGGATTGAACCTGCACCCCCTGTATTGGAAGGCGAAGTCTTAACCACTGGATTGTCAGGGAAGTCCCTTATTCCCTTTTCTGTGTCTTTAAATCTTGAACTTATATCAGAGTTTATTAATTTGCTGACAAGGAAACCAGGAAAGTGACCAAAGAACGTGCCCATCCACAGAGGGAATAGAAGTGAGGTGGGACAGGGAGCTGGGAGGCTGAACACTTATATAAGCAGCTGGTTTAATTAGGTAAAGACTGTAGTTTCGTGTGGTCACAAAAACATCATATTCATGGCAGTCAGTACAGCGGATATCAGGGGCCAGGGACGCCAAGCTGTTGGGAGTGCCAACCAGGGATCAAAAATAAAAAACAATGAATAAGAAACAAATGATAAGGAAACATCTGTGTCTGTTAATGACAAGGTTTACTGCTCTAAAAAATTACTGAAGTATCATTTGATTGAGTTTGTGAATTCCTTAATAACATTTTTCATTTTTAGAAATGAAAATGGTTCATTTGGTTCTTTTTCAAATTTGCTCATTCTTTTTTCAAATGTCCTATTTGTTCAGTTTGGCTTCTGTTGCTTCTCTTATCTCTTTTACTTAATTTAAAAACTTATTTGGACTTTCCTGGCAGTCCAGTGGTTAGGACTCCATGCTTCCACTGCAGGGGGCACGGGCTCGATCCCTGGTCGGGGAGCTAAGATCCCACATGCCGTGCAGTGAGGCCAAAAAAAGAACCTTATTTATATTTCTTTCACAGTTTCACTATTATCTCTAGTTCTCTGGGCACTGATTCTCCTAGTCGTTACATTTGCCTACTCTCCCTCATGGTGGTTCTTTTCACATGTGGTTGGTTAGACAACAGAAGCCAAACTCACAGAATTCTGAGTGGGAAAGATTATGATCAATTGCATTATCAGTCAAGTCACTGTCTTTTTTGTATAAAGGCAACAGCTGTTACCAGATAGCAAAAGACTCAGAAAATACACTGTCCACATGTCATTATTTAAGATCACATAGCCAGCTAATTATAAGTCAAAAGCAATAACTCAAGGGTCTATAGGAAAAGAGGGACTATAAACACTGATGTTTATTTTTCCCTTCTAAGTAACCATTCTGAGGACATAATCTCAAATGTAGGCAAAGAGCTATGTACACAGATATATAAAGCAATTAGCAACGAGAAGGAAAAAAGGAAATAACTCAGATGGCTTAAATTAGCAGAATATCCATATGACAGAATGTTTACAAAGAGTTATTGATTACACTGAGAACTGCTTACGATAAAATGTTAATTTTAAAACAGAGATTCAACAATATAAAGAAAAAAGACACAGAAAAAAGATAGGAAGTAATTATGCCAAAATGTTAACAGTGATTGTCTCTGGATGGTAAGATCATGGATTTTGGGAGGGTGTATATTTCTTTATGCTTTCTATACATTGTGAATGTCAATGATCCGTATTAATTTTATAATCAGAAAAGAGTAAAATGTATAAAATATTTAAAATATGAAAACTTCTAAGGGTAACAACAGTCAAGAACTTAAATATCTGGGGTAATATTAAATAAGAAAGATGAAATATCATGGTACTAACTCTGACATTATAGTCTATAATTTATACTCAACACAGTAGCCAGAGTATCCTTTAAAAATTGGGGGAGGATTCAGGTCACGCCTCTCCTCTACTTCAGACCTTCGAGGGCTCCCCATTTCACTCAGAGTAAAAGCCAAAGTCCTTCCAAGGATCTACAAGGACCAACATGGTCTGACCCCCTGCCACGTCTCTGACCTCCTCTCCTGAACCTGACTTTGCTCCAGTCACACTGTTGTCCTTGCTGTTCCTCAAACCTACTAAGGACATACCTGCCTCAGGGCCTTTGCACTTGCAGTGCCCTTTACTTGGAATGCTTTCTGTCCACACAGCCACATAGTGTGTTCCACACCTCAGCTCAAATGACATTTTATCAGTGAGCCCTTTCCTGACCCCTGTATAAAATAGCAGCTACCCCTATGTTCCCATCACCCCGTCCCCTTTACCAAGTACTTTTTCACCATCTGTGACATGGCAGAACTTACTTTATTGCGTATGTAGTCTCCATCTCCCATGAGAAGAGTTCTTTTGCCTGGTGCACAGAAGATGCCCAATAAATAAGCATTGAATGCCTGAACAAATAAATGCGTGAGACTGTAAGCTCCTCAAGAGCAGAGGGGCTGAAGCTGACACCACTGCATCACTGAAGTGCACACAACAGGCAGCAATGCCAACCTGATGGTCCCAGGGACATGTAACCAACATTCGACTCACTCCAGAAAAAAATACTTATAATTACAGCCAAAGATGACAGCAGAGAAGAGTCAAATGGAAAAAGATGATAAGGGTGTTTGGGCACAGTAATATGAGAGTTTCCATCAGAAAAGGCAAGATCTTCCATCAGGACATGGTTTTTGCTGCACGACAGAACTCCACAGTTTTATCACAGACTCAGAACCAGCTCTATGTGGCACTTAAAATGACATTTCAAATGCTCTTTCTATTTAGCTATCTCTTTGTTGCGATTAGATATTTTTCTACGGAAAAAAAAAAAAGGCATTAGGAAACCAATTTCCCTGGCACTCTCCCACCCCAAAAGCAGGCAGGAAAATGCAGTGCTTGGGTATGGTATCCACAGGCACCCGGACAGACACACATACTTTCAGGGCCCGTCCACGCCTCCTAAACGTCCACAGTCTGCCTGGTCCTGCAGAAAAGGAATACAGCATCCTTGATCTTGCTCAGTTTTATCAGCCTCTAGAAACTCAAGGACAAACTGATAGCATAGTGCACAGCTTCATATTCTTTACTTTAGGAAAGATAAGAAAATTCATCCTAAGCTATTTCAGACTTCTCTGGGCATTGGAGCGCTCGGAGATTAGGACGGGCTGGTGGTGGACGCTGCCTGCGGTAGCTCAGGACTGTTAATGAGCGTGAGGGTAACTCATGGTGGGGCTGGACGGGGGCAGCTGACCCCCACCCAAGCCCTCCACTAAGTTATTACATTTGCTAAATTTGTCTTTCCTCTCATCCCCCTCCTTTTCCTTGACAATTCCTTCATCTCTGTCCTCCCCACAGCTCAGCCGCGTCTTGTCATCCTGCTCAGGAATCTCCTACAAGATAGTATTTTAGGGAATTTTCCTCTCTCGTGGATGCCTGCATCTTAAAAGGGACCCCTTGAAGCCCAGAAGGACCTCAAGTTCAGAGGGGGAATTTCCAGCTGGGTAAGAGAGGTAGGCTTCTAATATTGATGGAGTGCCTATTCTAGGCTGGACATTCTGTACACTTTGTCTACTGTAATGATGTTGCTGAATTTTCACAGTATCTCCATGAAATAGGTATTATCGTCTCCATTTCAGGATGAGAAATCAGGGACTTCTGGGCAAGACAGACTAGAATGTTAGTTCACGCTTGGAGGCCCTGCCTACTATCTTCCCTGTTCCAAAGGCACGGCAGTGATACATGAAAAGATTCCAACAAGGAAGCTCAACTGTGCTCAGAAGTAAGATATATATCTCGATGGATCAGAAGCTCCAAATATTTACTATTTTGAGGAGCTGAAGGCACAGCCTACTGACTCAGAACCCAGAAGCAGGTGGAGGGAGCTGGAAGATTGGTTTTCTAGGGGTACAGGGACTAAAAGTCTCCCATGGGAGGTGGGGGACCAGTCCCTGAAATGGGGGCTGGTGAAAGCATTTTCCATCTGAGAGAGGAAGTTGAAAAAAGCAGAGATACCACCTCACCACCGTCCCAAGACTAAAGCTTATCTGTGAATGTGAACAGTGAGAGAAGCTGGAAGAAGCAGACACGTAGCCAGGGCCTGGCCAGACTGCCTATGGCTTTGACGATTGGCTCCAGGAATAATCCCATTATCGCTGTGAACACGCAGCTCATCACTAACCCAAGACAGCTGGCCCTGCGCCGGGGGACCCAGGACCTGGGTGGGGGCAACTTGAAATCACTTGGCAAGGAGAGCTGGGTGGAGGTGATGAGCAAGGAGAGGAAGAGAGAGAGACGGACTCCCACTCAAGATGAGCAGACAAACCCCGATTCCAAAACACCCGAGGAAAGCTGTCGCTGAGAGAGACAACCAACAAAGAGTCTCCAGGATTTAGCGAGCTGGAAAGCAGTACTGAAGAAATTTACCCAGAAAGTATCTCGGAAAGGTAAAGAAAAAAACGAGAAAGCAGAGTTGGGAGCTATGGAGAACGGATGGAGAGGCTCGGAACTGTATCCCACGGGGTCTCCAGGATGGGAGGCTTGGAATGGCAGGGCAGCAATATCCAAGGACATCACGGCTGAGGGTTTTCCCTCACTCGAGACACTTTATGGATCCTCAGATGAAAGGCGCGCATTAATCACCAAGCAGATAAGTAAAAAAAATAAACCCACATCTACAAAACCTGGGGCACCTTCCCTCTACCCGACTCCTTCTGTTCCTGAGATCCCTGGCCCATGACCTCCCCCAGGAGCTGCCTGACAGTGTCCTCCACTGTTTTAGCCCCACTCCTGATCCTGGTACAGTGAGGAAAGCCCTGGGTTTGGGGTTGGGAGACGTAGGTTCGAGCCCCCCATCTGTTACTGCCTCAGAGTCCTTGCTGAGCCTTGATTTCTTCCCTTCGAATGGAATCAGAAGCAGAATGATAGAAACTTAGAACCAGGAGGGACTTTGGGGGCGGCGTCATCACAGCAGACCACGGCTGTCAGACCCACTAGCTAGCTCAGTGGCCACAAGATACTTAACCTCCTGCGTTTCCATTTCCCCATCATTGAAAGGGGATAATAACAGCACCGGCCCCGGGTGTTGCATAAGGATGAAATGAATTCATTCGTGTAAAGAACTTAGCACGGTGCCAGGCGCAGAGTAAACCTTCAACCCGGGGCAGCCATTTCTGTTATGATAATAATAGACGCCCGTGAAATGCCACCTGCAACCTACACTCAGTGCGAGGGGCTCCCCACTGAAACCACGGACCCCAGGCAGAGCAGAACCAGGGCCCATTGCCCCCTCTGCACTGGGGAACAGGCAAGCCAGCCGGCTGTCCTCCCCACTCTCGTCCCGGGCAGCCCCTGGTAGGCCCTCCTTGGCCTTCTGAGAAGCCCCTCTCCGTGACCAACCATGAACTTCCCCGAATTCGTGCACGCCCCGGCCCCACCCAGGCCCCCCCCAGACCCCGCTGCCCCGGGTACCCTACCTCTCTCTGCTCACTGCAGATCTTACACAGCCACAGGGGCCGCTTCTGGCCGGGGGAGGCCTCGATCCCGCATTTGGTGCAGACTTTCTACAAGAGAGAGGACATGGGAACGTAAGCACTCAGCCCCTTCCTCCTCAGCTGAGGGGCTGGGAAAACTATAACCAAGGAGCCCTTTGGCACCTTCTGAGGGGATGGCTTTTGCTTCAGGCCCCAAGGGGAGATAACCCAAAGGATACCCATCATCTAAAACCCGTAGCTGGCTTTGGGGCACAATAGGTGTGCCCATCCAAGGATCTCCGTGATAGAAATTCACCCTCACAAGTACATCCTGTTGGGATCACGTCAAAAAAAATAAGCTTGCTGAGAGTCACAGATGCGTCATTTTCAATAGCAAGGAACTGGAAACAACCCAAACGCCCAATGCCAGAGGCCGATCCAGGCAAACACAACTGAATATGATACGGCCTTAACACAGCGGACTGTGTCGGTCCCTGGAAATGTGGGCAGGAAATGATGTTATTCAACAAAGAAAACATTAAAAAAAAAAAAAAAAAAAAAAAAAGAACATGGAATAGTGAAAGGAAGGGTAAGACCAGGAACAAATAAATTAATTAATTAAAAAAAAAAAAAAACATGGAGCAAAGAAAACAGACATTTGTATATAACCATGCAAAAAACTCACTTGTGTGCCTGACAAGGTAAGACTATGATATGGTGAGAAATACCAGTGACCGCTTGGGCACTTCCTTGATGCCGAGGCCCTTCATTTAACGATCCCAGGACCCCTATTATATAAGAATTAGGCCCATTTTACAGGCAGTAGTTTGAGAATTGCTCAAGTTCACGCAGCAAGTAAGTAACAGACTCAGGTCTGCCTCTAGAGCTGCTATATAACTGTCCCCGGACACATAAGCAGCCAGAACCTAGTCTCTGCAGCGCTTCTCCTTCTACAGAGTTGCTGAAGATCATATAACTTCTCGGTACATATTTTGCTTCCCCGAGATGCACAGCCACAAGCCCTGGTGGAAAAAAGCCAGATGAAAAGCACCAGGCGGCAGAGGGGCACCTGGTGGGGCTGAGGCCTCTTCTGGGCTAACCCAGGCAGAGTCTGCTTCAGGGACAGCGTGTCCTCCTCAGAGAACAGTCACACCAGCTAATCAATCCATCTTTCTGCCGCTGCGTGGAAGCCGCCCGGTCCCTGCGGGGCTTGGGGCTCTCTCCTTCTCTCTCCTGTCGAGGGAAGGCTACATCTGCAGCTTGGCCTTTTCTGCAGGCTGCCAACTGAGCAAGGAGCACACCTCTCCACGGAGAGGGAAATGTCACCAACTTGGCTTTGCAGAGCGTGTTGTCACCGCCTGATTGGGCAGTGGGACCACAGGAGGTGAGGAACCAGCTCGTGGCAGGAGGGGAGCTATGACACATTCGTGGGGGGGGTGCATTTGCTTCCATCAGAGCCGCAGGTACAAGAAATGTCACTTTTCTTTTCTTTCTCCAAATAAACTGTAATCTGCTCCAAGCTCCTGTCCCCCTGGGTTGGCAGGGAAGTCCATCCCAGTCTGTCTGGGCTCGGCGCTCGCGAAGGTCCCAGGCTTGGGGTCTTTGGTGGCGCAGCACGTCTGGGAAGGGTCCCCTGGGTGCTGCCGGACCGCTCACTGCTGTGCTGCTCTCCCTCTGAGCTCCCACGGTCCCTCGGAGGGGGAAGGGGCCTGGCCACCTCTGTGTCAGGCCTGGGTTTGGGATCTGTGCCAGGCTGGGGTGCTGCCTCTCTGAGGGCCAGCAGCCTGTCCCCCTGGATCCCCAAGCCACCAGTCTGGAAACTCTCCCTTCCCCACTAGAGCTGCCTCTTGCTACCCCTTCCAATGCTCACCCCAACCCTTCCACCTCTAGGACAGGGGCCCCCATAAGCCCATAAGATGGGCCTCAAGAAACACACACGGGCCCCTCCTCCCTGGGGTAAAGAGAGGAAGGAGGCGCTGAAGCCAGTTGGCTGTTTTTCCTGCTCATTCCCATGATCCCGTATAGATGGTACACATGGGAAAATTAGTGGAGCCATCTCAGAGAGGTGAGATTTTCCTCTTGTGTTTTCTACGTGCTTGTAGGGTTCGATGACAGCTTGTCCTCCAAGCGCGCAGTGTGCCCTGACCCCCTCCCAAGGCTGCTGAATCAGACGACGCTGCCGGGAATCGGGAGAGAAGACCAGTTCCTCCCATTCCGGAGCACCAGGCCCTGCCACCCCGGCAACAGAGCGTGAAGGAGGTGGGTGTCATGATGTCCGTCATACGGGTGAAGAAAATGAGGCTCAGAGATGTTGACGACTGCCCGCAGTCCCACAGTTAGGCAGCGACAATCAGGATTTGGGAAGCCCCCTCTTCCGGACCGTAGGAGAGCTGAGCACCTGCGTGGAGCACAGCCCGGTGTTGGGGGCGTGGGGCCCGGTGAGGCTCCCAACGCTCAGTCCCAGGTCGGCCTGCCTGCCAGGCCAAAGGGCACGTCTGGCTGCCCTGAGGGAGTGACATTTAAGCAGGGTGTGAAGGATGCGCGTGCACGTGCCCTCCATAAATAGCATCTGATTGATTGACTGATCATCTGTGCTGTTGGGCGGCAGGGAAAGAAGCTAGGAGAGAGTGCTTGAAAGCTGTGTCCTGTCTTCTACCCAGAGAACACAGCACACGGAACCACCTGACCTGGGGGCAGGAGCTGTGTGGACCAGTCGCCTTCCAGAGGCAGGGTCAAAGGCTGTTGGGTCAGCTCCCAGTCCTGGTGGGGGAGGGACGGATGGCATGTCCCAAATGTTCTCTCCTCCCCTTGTCCTGTGGGGTTCTGGAGGGAATTGGGGGTGACTTGACAGGGCATACCCTCCTTGGCCCACGGGCAGCCCTGTTTTCAGGCTACCAGCCATCACTAGTGGAACCCCCGGTCAGTCCCAGCCATCTCTTGGTCCGTCTTTACAAGCTCCAGCGTCTCCAGCTGGGGAATCCGGGCCAGCAAAAAGATAACATGCCCCAGTTCAAATAATACATAATTGCTGTTCTATTAAATCTCGACCAAGAAGAGAATAACGAGCCTTTTCCCCTTATGGGCTTGGTCTTTGTTCCAGGTTCCAATAAAGAAAATAAAGCAGGTGGTATTTTAAAAAGCCAGTGAGAGAGAGTGTGAGCCGGCCACAACATCAACCCAGTGCAAAGGGAACACTGCACAGTCGTGTCAAGGACAGCCGGGCCTGGGGGTGGCCACCAGCTTCCCTGCCAAGTGGGTTTCCATTGAGAGGAATTGCCCGGGGTGAGTGAGCACTGGCTTCCCGGGCTTGGCTCTCTCATGCTTCCTGCAGCCTCAAACTGTGTCTGAGCGTTAAACAAACCAAGTCTAGGGCTTCCCTGGTGGCGCAGTGGTTGAGAATCTGCCTGCCAATGCAGGGGACATGGGTTCGAGCCCTGGTCTGGGAAGATCCCACAGGCCGCGGAGCGACTAGGCCCGTGTGCCACAGTTACTGAGCCTGCGCGTCTGGAGCCTGTGCTCTGCAACAAGAGAGGCCGCAATAGTGAGAGGCCCGCGCACCATGATGAAGAGTGGCCCCCACTTCCCACAACTAGAGAAAGCCCTCGCACAGAAACGAAGACCCAACACAGCCAAAAATAAATAAATAAATAAATAAAAATTAAAACAAACAAACAAACAAAAAAAACCAAACCAAGTCTAGCTTCTGGGCCTGACTCAGATGCTCCTTGCATTCCTTTTGCAAATGTACATCCCATCCCAGAACATGCATGGGGAAAGGGGGTGGCTCAGGGTGTAGCCCACGGGACACAGGCTTTGGGGCAGGGGAGCACAGAGTCTGCCATTTAGATGCAACCTTGGACTTGTTATTAACCTTCTCTGAGCTTCATTTTCTTGTCCTGAAAACGGTGGTAACAGGCAGGCTCATGTCACACTTAGGAGGGTCAAAGGAGATGATTGACGAAAGTGCTCAGCACAGTACACGGTAAGGAGCAGGCAGCAACCACAGTCCTGCACAGCTGTCTCAGTGAAGGATGCCACACGCATCAGTCATATAAGCCAAAAACCCAGAATCATCCTTGATCTTCACTCTCCCTCCTGCCCATCCAAATAATCCATCTCCAAGAACTCTAAATCTCACTAGAACTGTCCACTCTCCTCCAACACCCTCCCTACCCATACTGCCATCTCCGGGGCCTGCACCATGGCCCCACCCCACTTTGGCCAGCCTCCTGTTGGTTCCCAGCATGGAAGCCAGCGTGATCTTTTCAAGATGCAAATCTAATCACGTCCTGTCTACCATCCTTGCCAGCTTAGGAGCCTCCAGAGACTACCTGTTGCCCTCTGGATGAAGACCACACCCTTCCACATGATGCATGATGCCTGCTCAGGGTAGACCTACCTCCTTGTGACCTCAGCTTGCACCCCTCTCCCCTACTCTACTGCCTCGTTCTCCATCTCAAGCCCCAGCCGTGTTGGCCTGACTTCAGCCCCTGGTCCTCAATCTGCTCTTCCTGCCACTGGACCTTGGCACGTGCTGCTCTCTCTGTCTGGGATGTACCTGATCACACGCTCTCCTTATTAGCCTGTGCATCCTTCAGACCTCAGCAAAAGCAAAAGCACCGCTTCTTCACGGAAGCCTTCCCTGCCTTCTTACCCGGTTGGAGCTTCCCTAACAGGCTCTTGCCTCTTCTCCTCCACTGAGACTTACCCTCACTTGTGTGGCTGTGTAACTACGGTCGCTTCCCCTACTAGGTTGTCAACGACCAGAGGGCAGAGGCCGCGTCTGTTTCTGTTCACCTTCCTGTTTCTGGTATCTGGCATGATGAATTTTTGTGGAATAAACGAATGAACAAATGAGAGCTACTTTTAACATTTAACATTTACTTTTAACCTGAGAAGGCAAGATGTGGCCCCTCCTGGAATGTGCCAACCTGCTGGGGGGAAGAGACGCACAGAAACAGGAAACACTCACTGGGCAGCAGGGGGCAGGGGGTGCCCCGTCCGCGCTGAGTGATGCTGATTGGTCAGGCGACGGGAGATCAGACAAGGAAGAGCCTCCTCTGGGGTGGGGTGTCAGGGGTGATGGGACTGCTGCCCGGTGGGCCTCACTCTCAGTGGGCGGGGCAGGAATCCAGGCTGGGCTGGCCACAGAGGAAACGACACTGAGGGTCCTTTGCTAAGGGTGGGGGCAGAGATGTGTGCCCCGCCCTCCACGTGGCCACTCCTGCCTGCCTCCCCAGGGGGGCATCCTGCAGGCTGCCTGTGTGTTCAGACTCTTTCCAAGGTCTGTGGGGTGCCCTCCTGGGCATCCTCATACCCTAGGCCACTTCGGTCACCCCAAGACTCCCCGGAACCCCGCCTCTCCATCCAACATCATCACCTTCACCTTCCCACACTGTAGGTCAGAGTCAGAGGCACGACAAGGTCTGGGAGACCACAGAGCTCGGGCACCTCACTCCCAGGCCGGCCTTCCCAACCTCACCGTGAGCCCCTGACTCATTCCACGCAGAGCCCTCACGCTCCATGGCGGAGTCCCCAAGCTGCCGCCGAGTCGAAGGGAGCAGGTGCGGTGCCCACGTGGGGGTGGGAACGAAACTGCTCGCACCCCTCCAGAGCACTTAGTACCTGGGAATCAGCCACGCCCTCCGTGACAGGCCCTGAAGGCTTCGCTGCGTCATCCATCACACAGAAAGCGGTGTTCCCGACAGTCAGCCCACCAAAGAAAGACGAAATTGTGCTTAAATGTTGCATACAAAGAGGCCAGAAAAATGTACGCTGTGCTGCAGGAATGAATAATGGCGATGGTTAATTTGAAAATATTTGGTGCTTCAATTCAACAAACGTTTACTCAATACTGGATGGAAGGTGCTGTTCTAGGAATGGTGAGGATGAACAAGGCACGGCCCTTTGTCCTCAACGAGGGTTCCATCGAGCGGAGGACTTGATGAATGAGCAAAACTCATCTGGAAAAGGACTTGCCCAAGAGCTTCAAGACTGAAACTGGAAAAGGACTTGCCCAAGAGCTTCAAGACTGAAACTGGAAAAGGACTTGCCCAAGAGTTTCAAGTTTCACCGACTGAAATTTGTCAGTGAGACGGTCTCTCCTTCGGAACCAGGCAGCAATGATGCTCATGGAGTGGTCGCCCCCGACCCGCACCCCAGGAAAGCAGGGTAAAGAAATGGCTGTGTCCAGACGATCACAGCACAGGCACGAACAACGTGAAGAAATCAGCCCACGAGTGTGCATTTCACGCCAGCCAGTGTGTTCCCCATGCTAGAACTGGAATCTTCAGCAAGGAAAAAAATCCGATTGTGTTTTGGAGAAAGGTACTCGGCGATAAAAATGACGACGTAAACAGAAAGAATGAAAACAATCACGACGGAACTGTGTATTTACTGACATGGAGCAATGTTCACAATAAATTAAGTTAAAAAAGCATGTTATAAACAGTAAGCCTAGTGTGATTCTCTACCATATAAATATGTATATGTGCCTATATCTATTTAGAAGTAGATATATGCACAGAAAAATATCTGGAAGGAGATCAGCCAAAACATAAATCGAATTGTGCTAAGTCGAAATCTATTTTAAATGGGTAAGCAGAATTCCTATTTAAAGGAAGGCTATGCTAAATGTTTTGGGAAATCACTTGCCCCGACTTCACTTTTTGACCCTATCTGGATTTTTGTGGGTCAGGATAGATTAAAGAAGCTGAAGGTATAGGCACAAACGGGAGGGAGACTGGACCTGTTGGTTGAGTGTGGCTCAAATGTAGATAGTCAGCCTTGCCTCCACCCCCCTCCACCTCCGCAGGTGGTGTCCACGGGTCACTGACCCCTCTGATCACAGGATCAGTCCTGTTCAACCTCAAGACATCAGCCAGGCTTGGAGGTGCATCACCAGCCCTGGAGGGCCAGGAGTGCAGGGGCTAGACACGGCCTCCTTGCTATAGACAGACTCAGTATCTGGAACCCAGGTTCTGCTGCCAAATGACTTTCAGTACATTAGATATTGATGTACGTATTAAAAATATTTATATACTTTAGATATTGATGTACATATTATAAATATTTATATACTTTCTCGAGCCCTGGTGCTACACCAGGCATCAAGGTAGGTGCTTTATGTAGAATCTCACTTAATTTTCATAACCACACTAAGAAGTGGGTATTACGGTCCCTATTTTATCAACTCAGGATCTGAGGCTTGAGGCTAAGTAACCTGACCACGAGGAGCTGGGATGTGAACGTTGTGCTTTTTGAGCCCCAGGTTTCTGCTCAGACAAGAGACTCATCCAAGCCTTCCTTCTCCACCGGCGGCTCAAGTGAAGGCAGGGCTGGCTCCCTAGGCCCCGGTCCCTCCTCCAGAACACCAGACTCGGTCAAGCCTCAAGTGGGAGAGGGCACAGCCAGGGCCCTCCTCTGTTCATTAGGACACAGTCTGGGGGCCAGCAGGGCTGAGGGCATGCTGACCTGAGCCCTGACCACTGCAAATACTGAGTCACCGAAAGACGCACAGCCTTAAGAATGCCAGCCACCTGCTGCTTGGCCTGAGACAGAAGCCAGGAGGCGACCGGAGAAGAATTTCAGAAGGAAGACAAGTCTCTCTGTGCTTCCAACACTGGTGCCATGCCGGGGAAACGCCAGCCTTCCTGTGTCCCGGCTGCGGGTGGCAGGTGTACTAACCCACGCAGGGCCACTCTTCACCTCGGTCTCTGGAAGGCTGCCCCGCCTCCTCTGAGTGAGCCCTCCCTAGCTCCCCACCAGATGAGCCACTGATGCTATGTGGGGACCACCTGCAGACCCCCGCCCTGGGCAGCCCCCAGCCACCTCTCCCAGCTGAAAGGCAGCACTGCAGATTTCAGGACTAGCCTCCAAAGCACAGCCTTCCATCTCCTGCCACTCGCTACCGTGAGCTCCGCATCCTGAGCAGAGAGGAGGGTTAAAAAGGCAATGGAAGGAGCTCGAGATGAACATTCATAAGCGCGTACTAAAAAGGCATGCCTAGGAGGTGGCTCTGGATCATCTCTGTGCTCGTGCCCCACTGCGTGCCTGATGGGACCTGGGGTACCTCGGGCAGGAAGAGGCTGCCAGGCTGCCGGGAGGTGGGGGCGCCGCTGGCTCCCCGCCCCCACCTGCCCTTGTTACTCTTCCTGGTCCTGCTTATCCTCAGCATCACCCCTCAAAACGGAGACTCCGTGCTCGGTTTTTGCCTCTTTCCCAGGCAAACGTGGGAAGCAAAGATTTGAGCTGTCTCGACGGGCCCTGGGGGCATGCACGGTGGGTGACAGGGGGGCCAGTGGATGCACCACGGCTGCAGATGAGAATTTGGGCAAAGGAGCGGAGACGGGTTATTCAGTCTGAAGCTGAGAGGGAGGTTTTAAAGACCAGCAAATCTAATAACGTACGATCAAAAGGCGGACCACGTGAGACACGGCCCTGGGTCTCGAGGAATTCATTCATTCCTTCAGCAGGCGGCTGTGCGGGGCACGGTGGGTACTCAGCCCCTTGGGGGGAAGAGACATGCAAACACTGGATTGCGCAGACGGAGCACTGACTCCTGGTGAGACTGAAGCGCGCCAAGGCAGAAGCACTGGGTGGAAGGGAATTATGCACAAATCATGGAAGGGATGAGGGCTGAGGGGATGGCCGGGGGAGCCGGTGCGTCTCAGGCGAGGGCCAACGTCGACCCCCGAGGCTGGGGTGTGCCCCTCTGAGGGCGTGCCAGACCCTCCAGGGCCGAGGACAGGACACTTGTAGCGGGAAAAGCACATTCAACAGTATGCTCACCTTTTTCAAACATAAAATATTATTTTGAAATTTCAAATAGCATTAAAAAAGGTGGATGGTTTCTACATTTATCTAAAGGGAGTCTGGGTTTTGAAAGGCTAAACGAAACTGCTCTGAAGTCCCGATGGGGAAGAAGGACAGGTGGGGACTCCACACTTCTCCCTCTCAACCTCTAAGGGGACCTTGGGTCTCACGGGGCCTTGTGTGGGGACAGGCGATGGCACTGACTCTCCCCAGGGGTGAATGAGGGTAGAAATCAATGGGCGTCAGACATAGAAAGCAAACTTATGGTTACGGAAGGGGAAGGGGGTGGGAAGGGATAAATTAGGAGTTAGAGATTAACAGACATACACTACTATGTATAAAACAGATAAACTACAAGGACCTACTGTATAGCACAGAGAACTCTACTTAATATCTTGTAATAACCTATAACGGAAAAGAATCTGAAAAAGAATGTATCTATACATGTTATATGCATATATAATATGTGTATATATAACTGAATCACTTTGCTGTACACCTGAAACTAACACAACATTGTAAATCAACTATACTCTAAAATAAAATTAAAATTAAAAAAAAAAACCAAGGACCTACTCTATAGCACAGGGAACTATATTCGATGTCTGTAATAACCTAAGTGGAAAAGAATCTGAAAAAGAATATGTCTATATATATATAGCTGAATCACTTTGCTGTACACCTGAAACATTGTAAATAAACTATACTTCAGTTAAAAAAAAAAAGTAATCAGTGAATGGTTCTATAAGGGGTTCTCGGGCGCAACCCTCCTAAAGTCTCCTAGGCCTGGAGTGCACCCTAGGGCCCCCCGTCCCTGGGCCAACCTGCCGAGGGGGAAGACTCTGGGGTAGATGGAGTTCAGCCCACGCGAGGGCTCCCTGACCCGCGCTGAGCTTTCCTGAAGCTCTGACCGCGGCCGGCTCCTCCCCGCCTGGGTCCCGCCAGTCCTTCGGGGACGACTCCTGGAACCCTCACTAGCTCCTTCCAGCCCTAAAGGAAGAAACCCCTCGCTCCTGGAACTGACGGGGCCTGGGCCATGGTTGAGCTCATCAAGTCCTCTGGCCTCTCAGCCGCGGGCCCACGTGACTCCATCCAAATCCCTGGCCCAGCGGCCTCCCGGGACCACCACGTCACACGGCGGCCTGCAGCTCTCCCACCCCACTCTGGCCGGGAGGGAGTCAGGGCAGAGGAGGGCCCAGGTGGTGGAGGAAGCGGGCTCACATCCTCTTGCTCCCTGCCAGGTGGTTACTTAGAGTTACAACTCGTAATAATGATAACAGTCACCGTTTACTGAGCACTTACTCCATGCCTGGCACCCAGCTCAGCGCTCAACACACGTTATCACACTTAATCTCGTTTATGTTCACAACAGCCCTGTGAGGGGGTTTTTATGATCCGAATGCCTTGGATGAGGAAGGCATCCTCATCCTCAGAGATCTTGGGTGGCTTGGCTAAGTTCACGTCACCAGGAGGTGGCAGAGCCAGGATGGGGACCCAGGTTCATAATCATAAAAAGCAAGAGCTTACATAACACGTACTGCGTTGCTGGGCACGGCAGGAGTGCTTCACACAGATTAGTCACTCAGATGACGGCACTGGGGCAGACAGCCCAGGTAACTTGTCCAGGGCCACCCAAGGAGAGTAAGTGGAGGGCCAGACTGGGGTCCCAGTCCCCATCTTGCCTCTCACCCATGCCCGCTCTGACCCCCACCCTAGTTGAGAAGGATGCCGATGGGGCCAGGAAACGGATGTCCTGAGAGAGAGGAAGTGGATGGGGTTTTCCAGTGGACAGTGGTGGTCTGAAGACACATGGCTGAGACAGACACTGGCCATCCCGGGAACATGAACTCAGGGAATTAAAGGCCCCAGACACAGCCAGCTCCAGCCTCCCCCAGCCAGGCCATGGTTGCATAACCAACCTCTGTTTTCCTGAAGCATTGGGCTGGGGCCTCCCACAGATGATCTCTCACCCAGAGGCGTGCCTGCCACCTGGTAGCCGCCTGGCCCAGGCTCTGTTACAAGAGCACAGCCAAAGAAGAGGCTGGATCATTTTGGTTTTCTGTCCTCACAACCAGCATCCTAAAAACACCCTGCCCCTGTCAGCAGCCTCCCAGCTAAGGCTACAAGTGAGCCTGGCTCCTCTGGGGCTGGCCCAAAGCCATAACTTGGAGGGAGGGCCAGGCAAGGAGCCCCTGGCCAGGTGTGCCGAGCAGATCCTAGCTCCAAAATTCTATGGCTCTAGGGTGTGTGACCAGCCTGTGGGACGGACCCCCAAAGATACTGAAGTCACAGCCCTGCTTTTGGAACGCTTGAAATCTCCATGGGAAGGCTAGGTGGGGGTCTCCGGTGGACCTTCACCATTCCTGCCTCTAGAATTCGGTGGGGGAGCAACTTTAGCTGCAGGTTGGGCCAATGACGTCAAGAGCATTCAGCAAATACTTCCTAAGGCCCTGCTGCTACCAGGCCCTGGACTAGGTGGAGAACACAGTGAGGCTCACAGGCTGAGGGCACAGAAACGAGAAGACGGATGCACACATATGTGAGAGCCTTCCTCCTCGGCCCCTGCCTAACTCGCCAGCCTCACCAAGCCCACCATGCCAGCCCCAAACACCTCACTGCCTGCTCCCAACACTCTAGGTACTTCCCTGCCTCTATGCATTCACCCAGGTTTTGCCTCATGACTAGCGAACTCCTACGCATCCTTCAGGAACAACTCAAATGTCTCCTCCTCTGTGACTCCTTCCTTGATTTCCCCCCAGGGGAAGCACTAGTTACTCCCTCCTGTGTGCTCCCAATATGGGTCAACATCTCTAGAGGAGTGTTAACTGCATCATATTGAAATTGTCTATCCCGTGACTTTGCCCCCTCTAGAAAAAGGACATTGTTGTTCTTGTTTAAATCCCCAAGTTTAGTAGGCGTCTGGCACGTAGTTGGCTAGGAAGGAAGGGAGGGGCTGACTGACAAGCATCATGGGCTGTGGGGTTGGGATTCTGCAGACATCTGGGGGCCGAGGGTGGTTTTTAAGGAGGGGAGGGGCACGATCAGATCTGAGTTTCAGAAAAATCACCTTTGCTGAAAATACAGATTCAGTCACTCCTCGTCAATTTGTCCTCTGTATTCTCAGCAGAGGCTCTTTTTCCAGAACATTCCCAGATGCCTATGGAATTCCAATCCTAGCTGGGTACGGAAGGTGAGGAAAAGGAAGGACTCTGGTTCATTCTAGAGGCTGCCAGCTGGCCAACAGGATGGACGGTGGTCATGTTAACAGAGTGGGGACGAGCGGCTGGCAAAATATTCGGCTTTGGACACATGGGTACTTGCAGTGCGAGCGGACTCCTTGGAAGAGCTGTCGCGCCGCAGGTGACACCCAGGTCCAGAGCTTGGGAGGAAGGCAGGGGACAGAGACGAGGGAGGGCCAGCACACGGCGTTGCCTGAAGCTTGGGAACGCAAGGCAAGTGAGAGGCCGTGTAGATGGGTGAACTTTCGATACTGATCTGAGTGCATCTACCGTCAGTTTCACCACCCTTAGAACAGGTGCTTCAGGAGGGGCCGAGGCTTGGCCTGACCCTGAGGTCACTCTGGAACCTGGACTGGTGCTTGGCACACTGTAGGTGCTCCGTAAATGTTTGTTTAGGCTGAAGGAGATATGAGCATTTGGGCTCTGATGGAGCTGGTGGAGGGGGAGGGCATAAGGAGGGGGAGGGGCCTCCGTGGGGGTGGGGCCAGGACCTGGGGGGGCAGGAGGGGCCCCAGCGCAGAACCAGAGGGGCGGGGCTGGATGCAGACAGTCGGCCAGACAACAAATTCAAGCTGCTGGGCCAAAGAGAACAGGGTGGGGAGTGGGGAGGGCTTGGGGAGACCAGAGAAGGCCAATCCAGGGTCCACAGGAAGCCAAGTTAGCACAGGTTTCCCCCACCAGCCCAGTGTGGACATTCAGCCCTCGGCAGCCTCCCCTGTCCCAGGGTCAGCACCGTCTTCTCTGACTTTCCAGGGTTATCCTAACTCTCAAAAGGTCAGTTTATGTGAAAATACCCTCTCCCTTCTCTGTGCCCACTCCAGTGCCTGGACACAGTAAATGTCCTCGAAGCCAGTAAGTACCTGTCATTGGAACTGATTTTTTTTTAATTAGAAAAATACAGCGGACTTGACAAACACCCTAGGGCTTCTTAACATTCCAGGAGCAACAGCACTAATGATCAACTAAGGACCCTGGTGATGTGCAGGAACAGGGCTCCAGGGAGCGCGGTGACAGGTCTGGGCCAGGTGGAGTCAGGTCTGACCCTCAGGCCTCGGAACTCCCAGCCCGGTATGCAGTGTATGCTGCTAAGGTCAGCAGCCTGTGCTCAGGTGATGAATGGACTGAGGGCCCTGGATACCAAGTGGCGGCGGTTAGACTCTATTCTAGGCAGTAGAACACAGTCGCAGTAGACTGCCACTGAAGACTTCAGCCGGAGGGAAAAAGCCACGCTTGAGCAAGACGAAGAAGCAGAGAAGCAGAGAATGAGCTAGAAAGCGGACGATACTCCACTGCAGGCAGTCAGGAGCTGGGCGGGGAGGCCCCGCAGTGGCAGGTAGGTGCTCGGGCCTCACTCCCTGGGGGGTCCAGACTACACTCCTGTCTGCGCCTGGAAACTCAGCAAAGGCAGATGTGGTTCTTGGGCAGAGGGGTCTCTGGAAGGCTTGGCAGATCATAACCCCTCTCAGCCTCAGTTTCTGCATCTGTAACCTGGGAGAGTCATCCCTCCTATGGAAGGCAGGACGACAAGGGTGAGGAAAGGGTTTGGAAGGGGAGAGCTCAAAAGTCCCCTCTGAGAAAGGCCTGGCTCCTTCCTGGTTTGGAGGGCCGGGCTCAAGGGTGCCCTGGTGAGGACCCGCCTCCCGTGCTCCCCTCCGCTCCCTCTATCCGCAAGAGCGGCATCCTGGTCTCCCCGCGGGGAAACAGAAGGACAGGCTAAATCCACCTCCAGTTAAGGTCAGTGAACAGCAAACAGCTGTGCGGGAAGCGACACAGCAGGAAAAACAGGGGCAATTTGAGAGCGATGAAGAATCGCAGGGCCTGAGAAGGGTGGCAGCTTGCGGGGCGCAGCTGGCGAGGCGAGGGCCACGTGGGCGGCGCTGGCCACAGCTCGGACTGGAAATGTCATTATCTGTTATTTACCGCAACAGAGGACAAGAGGCTGCACAAAATTACCGTTCCTGGTAACAGCCGCTAAACAGATTTGCCAACACGGCTTCCTGCTGCCGGCGGGCTCGCTACACTGACCAGACCCCGGGAGAAGAGCCACTGAGGGGGGTAGCGAGGGGCCCAACGGGGTGCCGGATGGATGGACGTCTCAGTGGGAAGCCCGGCTGGTGTCCCCAAACCCAACCCAAGCCCAAGCCTACAGACACTCTGCCCACTCAGGGAGGGGCTGGCCTCACACTGACCAGTGACTCAACAACCACAAACACCCACGTGTGTTCAGCTGCTGCTCAGCCACCTTAGGGGTGTGACAAACTCTGGGGGACAGGGTCCTGCCTCAGGGGTGCTCAGGGGGCCACACCCGACTACGGATGGTGAGTCCTAGTGTTGGGGCTACCATCCCTTCCCCAGTGTTGCGGGCACTTAGCCAATGGCCTTTGCACTCCATGGACAAGCTGGCACCAGACAACACCTTCCTTTGGGGGTCTCCTGCGTGTCTTCAGCTCTCTTTACTTCCCAAAGGGCATGTGGGCAAAGTTCTGAACCAAGAGGTAGGAGGAACTGCAAGGCCCTGGCTGTGCCACCAGGAGCAAGTTATCCCTCTGAGCCTCAGTTTCTCCATCTGGAAAATGGGTATAATCACTGCCTTTTACCTACCGACCTCCAGGGGGCTCTGAGGGACTTATGGCATCACAGGAATATCAGGGGCAGAGGGGGCTTTCAGAAGCACATGCCGACCCCCACCCTGGCTTCCTCCTGCTGCAGACTCAATCACAGCCTGAGCCAAAGCCAATTGGGAAGCAAACCTGCCGTGGCTTTAAAATAACAACAAACCGAGCTGTGTTCCGGAGACGCAGAGAAATGAGCTTTAGCTCACAGCTGCGGCTGCTGCTGCTCCCTGATCTGTGCAGGCCCCTGGGGCGCAGGTTCTGGGGTGGTGATCCTGCAAGGACTGGGCCGACCTGAGCTTCACGGGAGGAAACTGCTGGACAGCCCAGGAGACCCTCTCCTCCAACCCCTCCAACTGCTTCCTTTCACAGGGAGCACGAGAGGCCCAGAGCGGGAAGGGATTTTAACCCGAGGTCACAGGGGGAGCCCAGGGCAGAGCTCTCCTGCACTCCTGACGCCCGGTCCACTCAGAGCAGGTGCAGGTGCAGCAGTCAGTATGAGTTTAGGCAACACTGGCCCCGCCCCTATCCCACCCCACCAGCTATGTCCATCCTCTGACATACACAGGGACCCGCGCCCTCAATTGGACTTAAGACACGGGTAGGATGTGTGTATCTGGGGAGAGTGCTGAGCAAAGGAAGGCAGCAGAAGCCGAAGTGCAGAGGTCTGCGGCCCTGGGAGAGATGCAGACGAGGGGAGAGGCCAGGCCTAACAGGGAGCAGGATGAAGGGCGTCTGGAGCAAGAGAAGGTGGGCCCAGGCCCAGTGTCCCCACCCCAGTCCTGCCCCTGAAGGGCGTGTGAGCAGCCTGGAAAAGACGGAGTTACAGGGAAGGGAAGGGCAGCTGATAACTAAGCAGGGGCCCGGCCCGGCGTGAGCTCTCAATCACTGGCAGCTTTTGTGATTTCTAACTCTTAACCGTCTTTGGAGTCCCCATCCTGGTTGTTCTTGCCTGAATTCAGGCCTTTATTATTGCTAATTGGATAATTCAGCATCCGACAGGCTCTCTCCAACCCACTACACGTTCCCTCCTCCAAATCCACCTCTGGACTTAGGCTCCCCAGAGACCCACCTGACAGTCATCACCTGCTTAGCACCCTTTGATGGCTCTACCGCCAACAGCCTGGCACACGGGGCCCCTTCGTGATCCTCGCTTCATTCTCTCCCTCCCTCAGCCTGCCTCTCACCATCACCCCCTCCTTCTCCCTCCCTCCCCGACATGCACCAGCTCTGCCAAACGCCCACCAGTCCCTGCACTTCCTCCTGAAATGCACCACCCCTGCCCCTGGGTATCCACCCTTCCAGGCTCAGCTCAAAGTGAGCTCCACGCTGCAGCCTCCCGTACCTCTCAGGGGCCAGCCACCCCCGCCCCTCCACTCTGGGATCACTCCATGCCATCTGCATCTACAGCACTTGTCACACCGAGCTGCATTATCTGTCACCAGGTGAGTTCCTAGAGGGCAGGGCTTGGCCAGAAGGTGAGCTAAGTGGGCAGGGTCTCCAGATGGCCAATGACCATGGCGCTGGTCTCTCTCCAGGACACTCTGGGCCTTGCCACCGGGAGCCCAGCCTGGCTCTCAGCAGCTCCTCCGCTGCCTTTGTCCTGATGACCCTGAGTTGGAGGTCAGTGTCAGATCGGGCTATCAGAAGGGCTCTGAACTGCACAAAGTGGAAAGAAAGAAGCTACTTTGGGGGAGGAAAAGCCACGGCGCAGGCACCAGGGCAGCAAGAAAGAAGGGTGCCTTGACGGAGACGTTCTGTTCGTCAAACTCCTGATGGAGGCAGATGTTCCAAGATGCTGTGTGGGGTCTGGTCCAATCCTCCCATCCCGGCAACGGCAGCCAAGTCAATTCCTGCCAAGAAGTCAGAGCGGGCCCTCGGGGCAGACGAATTAAGTGACTTTTTCCGGGAATTTAGGAAACAACGGTAGCTGAATGAAAAATCCATCTTCGTAATGAGGCACAAACACACGTCTCCTAACATCTGAATTAGGTCGAGGAGGAAAAAGGACATTGCAGGGCCAATTTGGAGGCAGCTCAGATGAAACAGCTGTTGCTCAGGAAGCTTGCTGTTTTTGCGGCCGCACCTGAGGGACAGAGATGCTGAGCGCTGGGTGTGGAAAGGGAGCCGAGGAAGACTTTCACTGCACCTCCCATTCGGGAGGGAGGCCCTGCAAAAAACTGCCCCCTCCTAACCCTCGTGCACTGTTGGTGCGATTGTAAAACGGTGCACCCGCCGGGGAAAACCTATGACGGGTCCTCCAAAAATTAAACAGAATTCCCCCATGATCCAGCAATTCCACTTCTGGGTATACACCCACAAGGACTGAAAGCAGAGTCTCAAAGAGATATTTGCACAGCCATATTCACAGGAGCACGATTCACGAGAGCTAAAACGTGGAAGCAAACCAAGTGTCCATTGCCAGATGAATGGATCAGCGAAACGTGTTACGTACACAATATTATTATTTAGCCTTCAAAAGGAAGGACGTTCTCACACGTGCTACCACATGGATGGACCTTGAAGACATTATGCAAAGTGACAGAAGCCAGTCACAAAAAGACAGATACTGCATGAATGCTTATATGAGGTACCCAGAGTAGTCAAACACATAGAGACAGAAAGAAGTGGGGTGCCAGGGCCTGGGGTGGGTGGGGTGGGGAGTTATCATTTAATGGGTATAGAACTTCAGTTCTGCAAGATGAAAAAGTTCTGGAGATGATGGTGGTGATGGCCGCACAACAATGTGAAGGTACTTAACGCCCCTGAACTGTACACATAAAAATGATTTAAATGGTACATTTTATGTTTGTACATTTTACCACAGATTTAACAATAAATAATTTTTTAACTTGCCTCTGATTTGGGGGAATCCAAATTAATCCAAGGAGCAGGGTGGGGCAGCTGCCACCACACAGACCCAGCAAGGGCCAGGCTACGGAGATGTGAAGGGCCATCGGTGGGGCCTCCCCCTTCCCTTGCCTCCCTGGCCTCCTTTCTGGTCCTCGCTTAACGCCGTGCTCTTTCCCGCCCAGTGCCCCGTCCACGCCGCTCCCCCTGCCTGGGATGCTTTCTGCCAGATCCTGCGTTTCCTCATTCCAGTCCCAGCTCAGACGTCACCTCTTCATAGAGGCCCATGCTGCGCAGCCGAAATAAAATAGCCGCCTTCCCACGCCCTCCCCACTGGCTGTTCGATGCCCCCCACCTTCAGTTTTTATGTTCCTGCCTCCCACTTTCTGGAATTGTTGTATTTACTTGTCCATCTCGCCTTTCTAGCTCATAAACTCCATGGGGGAGATGTGGTATAGCGGTAATGGCCAGGATGCTCGGAACCAGACTGCCTGGGATCAAATCCTGGCTCCACGCCTGACCGGCTGAGTGATCTTGGGAAAGGTACTTAACCATTCTGAGCCTCAGTTTCCCCATCTGTAAAGGGGGGATGATAAAGGTGCTGAGCCCACGGGGTTGACAGGAGGACTGTTGGATTGATAGGAATGAGTTAACAAGTGAAAAGGCCTTAGAACAGAGTCTGGCACAGTACTGACAAGAGAGAAGTAAGGGGTCTCATTGTGACAAGTGGTGGGTACAAGGACAAGGCCTACCTTGCTCGTCACGGTACCTGCAGGGCCTGGCATATAGTCAGTACCCTATGAAACCTTAAAGAATGAATGAATCAAAAAATTCTGCAGAGAGATAAGACCTTCACGAAATTCAATTTCATTTTCGAGGATGGGCCTATGGAGCTGAGTCAGCTCCCAAGGAGGTAAAAGTCCCCCAAGAGGGCTGCTCCATTCTCCTGCCCACACAGGCCTGGGCCCCTTGAGGTGGGCTCAACCCAGTCTCAGGTGCTTAGCTTTTGCATTGGGAACATCCTGAGAACATTCAGGCTGCTTCTGAAGGTCTTGGGAAAGTAGGTAGAAAAGCTGGTTCCCCCCAGTGGTGGTGAGGGCAGCTAGCTGGCCACTGCTGGTATCAAGGGAATACAGGGGGAGGGTGGGCTCTGGACAAGGCCATGTGGGTGCACCTGGGGTCCTCAAATCTGCCACTGCTTCACCTTAAAGTGTGTTCTTTCTTTGTTATTTGTTTGCTTATTTATTTGTCCTCCCAAATATTATTTTACCTTTCACATTTAAATGTGAAATCAAGCTGGAATTGACTTTTGTGCCTAGTGGGAGGTAAACGTCAAGACCCATCATTTCCATATCAGTATCCGAATGACCATGCATTATTTATCCAAAAGACCATTCTTTTCCCACTGCACATCTGTGTCTCCTTTGCCATACACTGGAATTCTCATTTTCACTCATTTTTGCAGCAGGTGTATAGAAATACAGGCACACCTCATTTTATTGCGCTTTGCTTTACTGCACTTGGCAGATATCGCATTTTTTACAAATTGAAGGTTTGTGGCAACCCTACTTTGAGCAAGTCTATCGGCGCCATTTTCCTGACAGCATTTGCTCACTTTGTGTCTCTGCATTACCTTTTGGTGATTCTCACAATATTTCAAATTTTCATTATTATTATATTTATTACGGTGATCTGTGATCAGTGATCTTTGATGTTACCCTATTCCCTGAAACACAACAATATTGAAATTAGGCCATTTAATAACCCTCCAATGGCCTCTAGGTGTTCAACTGAAAGGAAGAGTCACATGTCTCTCTCTTTAAATCAAAAGCTAGACATGGTTAAGCTTGGTGAGGAAGCCATGTCGAAAGCCAAGCCAGGGGACTTCCCTGGTGGCACAGCGGGTAGGACTCCACGCTCCCAATGCAGGGGGCCAGGCTTCGATCCCTGGTCATGGAACTAGATCCCACATGCATGCCGCAACTAAGAGCTTGCATGCCACAACTAAGGAGCCCGTGTGATGCAACTAAGGAGCTGGCAAGCTGCAGCTAAGGAGCCTGCGAACCACAACTAAGGAGACTGTGAGCCACAACTAAAGAGTCCACATGCTGCAACTAAGGAGTTGGTGCTCTGCAACTAAGGAGCCCGCCTGCCACAACTAAGACCCAGTGCAACCAAATAAATAAATAATTAAATATTAAAAAAAAAAAGAAAGCCAAGCCAGACTAAAGCTAGGTCTCTTGCACCAAACAGTTAGCCAAGTTGCAAATAAAAAGCAAAAGTTCTTGAAGGAAATAAAAAGTGCTACTTCAGTGAACCCATGAATGATAAGAAAGTGAAACAGCCTTACTATGAATATGGAAAAAGTTTGAGTGGTCTGGATAGAAGATTAGACCAGCCACAACATTCCCTTAAGGAAGGGCTTAATCCAGAGCAAGGCCCTAACTCTCTTCAATTCTATGAAGGCTGAGAGAGGTGAGGAAGCTGCAGAAGTCTGAAGCTAGTTGAGGTTGGTTCATGAGGTTTAAGGAAAGAAGTCGTCTCCGTAACATAAAAGAGCAAGGTGAAGCAGCAAGTGCTGATGCAGAAGCTGCAGCAAGTCATCCAGGCGATCAAGCCAAGATAATTAATGAAGGTGGCTACACTCAACAGCAGATTTTCAACACAGATGAAACAGCCCTCTACTGGAAGGCGATGCCATAGCCAGAGAGAGGAAGTCAATGCCTGGCTTCAAAGCTTCAAAGGGCAGGCTGACTCTCTTATTAGGGGCTAATGAAGATTTAAGTTAAAGACAATGCTCATTTACCATTCTGAAATCCTTGAGCCCTTCAGAATTATGCTAAATCTACTCTGCCTGAGCTCTATAAACGGAACAACAAAGCCTGATGACAGCACATCTGTATACAACACGGTTTACTGAATATTTTAAGCCCACTGTTGAGAACTACTTCTGAGAAAAAAAGATTCTGTTCAAAATATGACTGCTCATTGACAATGCATCTGCTCACCCAAGGGCTCTGATGGAGATGTACAATGAGATTAATGCTGTTTTCATGCCTGCTAACACAACATCCATTCTGCAGCCCATGGATCAGGGAGTAATTTCGACTTTCAAGTCTTATTATTTAAGAAATACATTTCATAAGGCTATAGCTGCCATTGATAGTGATTCCTCTGATGGATCTGGGCAAAGTCAATTGAAAACCTTCTGGAAAGTATTCACCATTCTAGATGCCAGTAGAACTTTCATGATTCATGGGAAGAGGTCAAAATATCAACATTATCAGGAATTTGGAAGAAGTTGATTCCAATCCTCATGGATGACTTTGAGGGGTTCAAGACTTCTGTGGAGGAAGTAGATGTGGTGGAAGTAACAAGAGAACTAGAATTAGAAGTGGAGCCTGAAGATGTGACTGAATTGCTGCAGTCTCATGATAAAACTTGTACAGATAAGGAGTTGTTTCTTATAGATGAGCAAAGAAAGTGGTTTCTTGAGATGGAATCTACTCCCGGGGAAGGGAGTAGATTGTTGAAGTGAAGATTGTTGAAATGACAACAGAGGATTTAGACTATCACATAAACTTAGTTGATAAAGCAGTGGCAGGGTCTGAAAGGATCGACTCCAATTTTAAAAGAAGTTCTATTATGGGTAAAATACTATCAAACAGCATCGCATACTGCAGAGAAACTGTTCATGAAAGGAAGACTCTAAAGTGTAAATATAACTTTTATATGAACTGGGAAACCAAAAAATTTGTCACTGTATTGCAATATTTGCTTTACTGCAGTGGTGTGGAACCAAACGCACAGTATCTCTGAGGTACGCCTGTCCGGATATTTTTGTATGTATATTAAACTTGTATACAACCACCTTGCTAAATTCACCAACTAATACTAACCATTTGTATTTAGAGTTTTTCAGATTTTCTAGTTATATAATCATGTCTTCATGATAATGACAGTCTTAGCTATTCTCCAATCCTTATGCTACACATTTCTTTTTCTTGTCTGATTGCAGTGGCTAGGCCTCCAGCACAATGTTGGATAGAAGTGGTGATAAAGATACATAGAACTTGTCTTACACCAGACTTTACGAGAAAAATTTTCAGTAACTATTGAGTATGATGTTTCTTCTCCTGTGCTCTTTAATAAGATATCCCTGCTTCTCCAAGGAAGGGAAAGCATGAGATAATGAATGCTTTGGTCTGAAGCAATGGAGGCGCAGCATGGCACAGCAACTCACCCTGGGGGGCCCAGCTCCCCACTATCTGGCCAGGTGACCTGAGCAGCCCACACCACCTCAGCTGAGCCCCTGTTCTCCATCTGTGACTCTGGAACAGCCTCACCAACGCTGATTCCCTTATGGCTTTGCGCTAAGGACCCAGAAGGATGACTTTTGTGAAAGTGCTTTATAAACTCCAAAGGACATCACAAGGTGAGACAGTGGCCTCCATGTTCACTGTTTGCAAGAGCGAGGATGGCCTGAGGGAGGATGCAGGAGACTCTCAGCTGAGGGTTTGGGGATGTGGTGCAGGGGAGAACATGCGGAGGGCAAGGGGAGCAAGACAAGCAGAGGGAAGGCGGTCACTTGAGGTCCTTCACCACCACCCTGAGCCGGGTCTGGGGCTGGGACCTTAAAGCAGGGTTGGTTGTTTTTTTTTTTGGGCTATGCCATGCAGTTTGTGGGATCTTAGTTCCCCGACCAGGGATTGAACCCAGGCCCTCAGTGGTGAGCGCATGGAGTCCTAACCACTAGACCTCCAGGGAATTCCCAGAGCAGGGGTTTTCCAGCCCAAGGAGGATCAGAATCCCCAGGAGTGCTGTTTGTTAAACACACTGCCTCTGTTGGCAGAGTTCCTATTCAGTAGGTGCTATGGATGAAGTGTTTGTGTCCCCTCAAAATTTGTGTGTTGAAGTCCTAACCCTCCATGTGATGGTGTTTGGAGGTGGGGCTTTGGGAGGTGATTAGAGTTCAATGAGAGGTCATGAGGGTGCGGCCCCCGTGATGGGATTAGTGGCTCCAGGGTTACTGCCTGCTGTGGGTCTGGGATGACCTCAGCAGGATACCGCTCCTCAGAGCCTTGAGCAGGGTTGGGGACAGGGATCAGTGTCTGGCCTGGCCCCTTTCCTCCAATGGCCCCCCATCCTGGGTGGGGGATGCCTGCCCACCCCACCCCACCCCCACCCGACAAGCTGGATGTCCCCTGAAGGCTTTGAGCAAAGTGCGGGGCTGCCTCACTCTTTTTCACCAGGACTCAGCACACATTACCGAGACCATCATTTCATGGGCAGGCTCCTCTGCTCCCACACGTGGAGCACATTTTAGCTGAGACCAGAGAAAAATCTGATTGCTTCCCCCGCACAGTGACAATGCCATCCTGGGCTCAGGCGGGCTCTCCAGCAGCCCTGCCCAGCCTCCTTATTATTGGTGAAGCCAGACTCTCAATTAAAGTGAAAGCTGGCAGACTCAGATCCTAAGCAATTAGGAGGGCCAGGCCTCTCTAATTAACCAGCCAGCCCCTCTCCCTTCCCACCACAGCCTTCTGATGATGAGAGCAGGCAGCCTGGGCATGCAGGCCCAATTAGAGGGGACGCTGCTCCGAGGACCAGCATCACGGGTTCCACCCGCACGCTCATTAGCTTGTGGCCGCCGAACGCTGCCAGGGCTTTTGCTCGGGACACGGCCGTGTGGCCAGGAGCACCTGAGGATCTGCCCCCCGACATGGACCTGGGTGCTTCCCACGTCAGAGATCTCCCCAGCATCCCCTCTCTGCAGCCTGCCCTTGCCCACGCACCTCCTGGGAGCCAGTGCTGTGGCCATTGCAAACGGTGGGGAGGTGGAGAGGAGAGAGAGAAATAAATAGGGAGGCACCCCGGAAATTGGTGAGCCCAGAGTGGAGGGCTCCTGATACCCCCAATTTGGTCAGTACCTTGTTAGATCTCTCTTAGCCCCCGAGGGCTGCCTCTGAAACCCCAAACACAACTGTAATGAATTACCCATAATCATTTAACACCCACTGCCTAGAGGGCAGGCATCTGTGTGTCTTTACACTGTATCCCCAATGCCTGCACCAGTATATTGTCATATTTATAGGACAACACATATTTGTTGAAAGAGTGAATAGATGACATTGTCTACCCCTCCCAGACACCAGAGAGCCCCTGTACAAGGGCTAAAGCTTTGCAGGGGGCTGTGAGGTTAAGTCTGGGCCTCCCTCCTGATTCTCCAGAGACTTGGCTCCTAAGCGACCACCACCTGGCAGAGTGGCCCAGGGTGTCCTCCCTGTCTTCTGGGCCTGAATCCTCATAGTCAGGCACTTGCCCAGCCCATTTCCAGCTATATGCCTCTGCTGTGCTGTTCTCCCCTCCCTGGAATGCCCTTGGCTCTGCTTTCAGCCTCTCAGAAGCCTAACCAACTTTCAGGAGCCAGCTCCTCCAGGCAGCCCTCCTGATTGTTCTCAGGCCTGGAAACCCTGGTCCCAGCCATAGTCAGCATCACTCTAGAGGGTACTGTCTGCCCACCTTGACCATGAGGACCAGAGGGAAGTGGCCGTTCTGGACCCTTCTCCTTTTGGAGTCCCCTAACCCAGAATTAACTCAGAACAGGCTGAATAAGTGATTGAGTGTTAGGTTCACCTGAGGAACTTGCACAGAAATCAAGTTTGGTTTCCCTGCTTAAGACATCCAATCCTGGACAGCTACAAAGGCTTCCAGAGGCTTTTATATAGATTACAAAAAATTTGGGAATAACTGTGGGAACACCAATTTTCAGTTCAAGAAAACATGAATTGTAGGGAATTCCATGGCAGTCCAGTGGTTAGGACTCAGCAGTTTCATTGCCGGGGCCCAGGTTCAATCCCTGGTCGGGGAAGTAAGATCCCGGGTAGAGGGGTAGGGAGGAGAGAGAGAGACAGAGAGAGACAGAGAGAGAGAGAGAGAGAGAGAGATGAAGGAAGGAAGGAAGGAAGGAAAACATTAATTCTAAAAAGGAGAACATACGTTGCTATTGGCTGAATTGTGTCCCATCAAAATTCTTGTGTTGAAGCCCTAATCCCCAATGTGACTGTATTTGGAGACAGGGTCTTTAGTAGGTAATTAAGGTTACATGAGGTCATAAGGGAGGGGCCCTGATCCAAACGGACTAGTGTCCTTATCTGAAGTAGGAGAGAGACCAGAGCCCTCTCTCCACCATGTGTGGACACAGTGAGAAGGTGGCCGTCTGCAAGCTAGGAGGAGAGTCCTCATCAGAAACCAGATTGGCCAGCACACTGATCTTGGACTTCCCAGCCTCCAGAACTATGAGAAATCAATTTCTGTTGTTGAAGCCACCCAGTCTGTGGTCTTTTGTTATGGCAGCCTGAGCTGACTGATCCATGGGATATCCCTAAACCTCTTCTGAGATGTATGTGAGGTTGGTTCTATTTTTGTAACACCTGGGCAGTCTGAACAGCCAGGACCTCGAAGCGAATTAATAATAATAGTGATAATAATGATAACAGGAACCCTTTACTGAGTGTTTGCAATGGACCCGACACTAAGGGCTTCCCTGCATTAGCTCATCTACTCCTCACACCCACCCAATGATGATGTAGTTCTAGTTCCCCGTTTACAGATGAAGAAACAGAGGCCCAGAGAGGTTAAGTGGCTCATACAAGGTCACTGCAGTGTGCCCAAGCTGGAGCACAGCCCAGGTCTCTCTGCATGAGAACAGCACTTACTGGCAGCCCAGGAGGACCTCCGTCCCCTCACTGTGCAGGGCCAAGTGACCTCTAGCCCTGGCCCACTGGGAATCTAGGACCCGCTTTCCTTCCTAAGACCCTCAATCACCCCCCTAACCCCTCCCTATTTGCTTAGAATACATAGAAGAGATTGAGTCCCTTAGCGTATGGCCTTTGTCCCTATGTTGCCTTGTCCCCGACCTCATCATCTTCCAATGACAGCCATCGCCACCTAACTCATCTCCTGCTTTCCTTCTATGTCCCCCTGCAACGCACTTGCCAGACAGCAGCTAGGCTCTCCTCTTAAAAACACAAACCAGATCACATTACATCCCTGCTTAAAACGCTCCACTGACATCCCATGAAACTTAGAATCACATCTCAACTCCTGACCTTGACTTAACAAAGCTCTTTGTGATTGGCTATGCCCACCGCTCGCTCCCTCTGCCCCAGATGCCTTCATTAGTTCCCTGAACATGCCCAGCTCATTTCTGCCTCAGGGCCTTGGTGCTTGCTGGTCCCTCTGCCTGCAACACTCCTCCACCTGGATCCTCCTGGGGCTGGCTCCCGCTTGTGGTCAGGTCTGAGCTCACAGAGACTCAACTTGAGCACCTTGTTTTAATTCACTACAGAGCCCTAGGTCTACATAACGTTATTTTATATTTGTTTATTGTCTGTCTTCTCCTACCCCTAGAAAACAGTCTCCATGAGAGCAAGGACTTTATCTTGTTCATGGTATCGCCAGAACCTAGAACAGGGCCTGCACACAGTAGACCCTCTACTATTTGCATAATGAGTAAATGAATGACTGAATGAATGACACGGTCTTCTCAAGGATGGATGAAGATAACCCCCCCAAATGCCCATCATTCAGCTGTGGCCCTAATTGGCACGCTCTCCTCCCGCTCTCACCCAAGTACAAGTCCCCTCAGAGACTCAGAGGGCTCCTTATCTCACCATCCAAGCCAGGACCAAGTCTTCAGCCTGCTGTGAAATAAGAACAATTTCAAATAGAAATGTCTTCCCGAAAAGCCATGGGGTGGGGCTGGTGAGAGTATCTGGAAGAGCATTCCCCCACCCCCACATCCACTGAGGTTCTCCCCTGGGACTCCCACTGTTGCCTAGGAAACGGCTCTGCAAGGAGCAGCGGGCATTAACCCTTCAGCAACCAGGGGCAGCAGCCTGTCTCTGCAGCAGAGGCCCCAAACTTTTCCAGGGAAAGGAGACAAGGCTCTGACAGCCTCTTCATGGTCCCGCAAACCCGGACATTTATAGTAGTCATGGAGTTGAGGGGCAGAAGGAGGAAACAGGCTGTTGGACCTCATTCTCCCAGGCAGAAGTCACATACTAGAACCCCACCTGTCCAGGTGCTGGGAGCAAGACATTCCTGAGTCCCTGTGCCCAGTACCTCGTTGGTATCTATCTAGTCTAGTCCTATGGAGGCTTGCGGAGGAGCGGCACCAAAGTGCCCACCCCCTCCCTGACCCTCAGGCCCCTCCCACACCTCCACTGTTCTTGGGACCCCTCACCAGTTAATCCACATTCCTCAGCCCAGTTCACCACAAGCGACAGAACAGGGGAAACGGGACCTTAGCTGAAATCCTGGCTTTCCCACCTATTCATTTGGTACATTAACTTTTTTGCACCTTGGTTCTCTCATCCAGATTTTGAACATCACTGAAAATGCCCTTGTCAAGGCTGCCAATGGCCTCTGCTGCCAAGTCCATGTTTACTTCTTTGACGTTCCCATATTTTACAGTCCTCTCAACTCTTAACGTCCCACCCCACCCTCAGTCTTCTATTCCCTGTTAATTCTTTCCAGAATTTATTTCTTCCTGAAATCTTATCTATTACTCTACTATTTACTATTTACTTTATTTATTTACTTTACTATTTACTATTACTGATTATCTATTACATTACTTTTTTTTGGTTCCCTCAGGAGAGAAAGTTCTTTCTCTGCCTTGTTCACCAAAATAACTCCAGGCTTAAGATAATAACTAGCACATGGAAGTTACTTGAGAATGGGTTCTGGTAAAACTAGAGTGAAAAACAAAAAAAGAAAAAGACATGGTGTCTTGGGAACAGTGCTTCTAACCTAGGAGGGCAGTAAAGGGAGGCCCCATGATGACAGCTATGCAGTAACTACTGTAGGCTAGAGCAGGAATAAGAGTCCAGAAGAGTTTCTGGCAGGGAAGAAAAAAGTAGGCTTCACGCAGTAGAGAGTAAAATTCAGATGCTAAATAACCTTGAGGACTGGAAGGCACATTATTCTTTGGTCAATGAGAAAAGAAAGGCAATTAGAAACTCCAGGAAAAACAAAAAGTTATTTTAAGAAGTCTTGGACTCAATATTAATATGTGGCATAATTTAGAACAATCCGTGGAGTATAAGAAAAGGAGAAAATCCACTTGGCCTTGCTGCAAAGATCATTCTCATTGGAGTGGCCAGGGATCAAGAGAGCAGACCAAAGGATAAGAAGTATAATCTTAGCGAACTGTTTGGCCCTGAGGAAAATAGTATTTATTTAATGACAACTAATAACATATCTTGAATACTTATATGCCAAACAAGGTTTTAAGAGCTTTGCATATAATATCTAATCCTCACAACTCTCTAAGATACATATTATCATTATCCCTATTTTATAGATGAGGAAGGTGAGGCTTAACATAGTAAATAAGTTTTCTGAGGTCATACAGCTAGTGGAAGAGCTGAATTCACACCCAGGCCTGTGAGACCCAGAGGTCCACTCCCCAGAGCTGGCACTAGAAGCCTGGCCATTTGACCTTCAGGCCCCAATCCTTCTTGCCAAGAAGCATAGGATACCACGTGTGCACACATGTATGCGCGAACGTACACACACACACACTCCTGGGAGCCAGGATGCAAAGCCACAGAGTAACAGGGCTGGTCCAGGCTGGGAAGCCAGAGCAGGGCCTTACCTTCCTGCAGTCTTTGCAGAACACCGATGAGCTGCCCAGGAAGCCCAGCACCTCCCCACAGAGCAGACACTGGGAGAGGCCATTCCCCATCACATTGCTCCTCATGGTCTCCAGCCGCTCCACCAGCCGCCTGCAGCACAGGACACAGAGTCAGATGGCATGTGCTTCCTGTCTCCAACCAGACCCCTGCCCAGGCGTGGCTGCCACGGGGCCCCAATACTATACCACTTCCTGGGGGTTGTTCCCTCACCTGGGGTACTGTTCCCTGCCCCATCCCTTCCCCTGGCTAACTCCTAATCATTCACTCACTCACCAACCACTAACTGGGCACCTACAACATGCCAGACACTGGGAATATTGTAGCAAACAAGCCAGAGATGGACACGGTCCCTGTTCTTATGGAATTTATGTTCAATAAAGGGAGAAAGTCCATAAACAAGCAAACTGACTTCAGAGGGGGGAGTGTTATGAAATAAAATAAGTGGGGCTGGGAGGGAGCAGGGCATGTTAGATGGTGATTAGTGAAGGCCTCTCTGAGGACATGTGAGCTGAGAGGTAAAGGGTGACAAGGACCAAACACGTGAAGAGCTGGGGGAGCATCCCAGGCAGAGGGAACCGCAAGTACAAAGAGCGAGGCCCCGGCGCATTAGAATGGGGAGAAGGCCAGGGGGGCTACAGTGCCTGGGATGAAGGAGGCTGGAGGGGCGAGGAGGGGCCAGATTACACGGGGTTTGTAGGTTGGCTTGGTCTTTGAAGTTTGGATTGTTTTCTAAGATCAACGCGAACCCACTGAAGAGTTTTAAGTAGAGGAGTGATCTGACCTCAGTGACATTTCTACAAGCTCCCTCCAGCTGTTGTGAGAAGCTGGGATTACAGGGGGAGTCCGGTGAGGAAGCCGGCAGGAGGCGGCGGGAGGTCTGGGGAAGGAGGACGGAGAGCAGGACGGGCTGTATTTCAGAGTCATCGTGGATGGATTTGGGGGAGGAGAGGTAAGAGAAAGATCCAGGATGGAGTAGAGGCTTTTGGCTTAAGCACCTGGGTGGACGGAGAAGCTAGAGGGAGAAAGAGAAAGAGGTCCTCTTTGAACCCCGCTGGGCCCAGAATAGGTGCCTTCCCTTGAGTCCCACGGCCCCTCAGCCCACCGTGACCCCTGTTTCATGACAACCTGTCATACAACACTGCCACGCCCACAACACGCGGCCACTTCTGCTTCTGTTTCGTTGGCCACTGTGTCTCCAGTGCCCAGTGGATTCCCAGTGAACATTCTTGAATGCATGGAAGACAGGGTGTGGGTACGTTATGTCCTGTAACTCTCACAACCGCCCAGCGCAGAGGATGCTGCTTCCCCCCCACTTTAAAGGTGAGAAGTTTGAGGCTCCGAGATGTGAAGTCACTTGCCAGCGTTGCACAGCTCCTCAGAGGTAGAGCCAGGGCCACACTCAGGCCGCCCCAAGTCTCATGGGAACTCCACCCTCTCCCCTGGGGTGATCAGGCCCTGCCTGGGGGCCGACGGAGGGCGGACTGGGCGCCGAGGCTGCCTCTGCCCACCTGCTGGCACTCCTGACTTCCACAGGAATCACCGTCCCTCTTCCAGGGACCTGCAGGGTTCCAGGAGCAAAGCCGAGTTCGGCCCTGGCCTGACCCATTTGTTTTTGGGGGACCCCCTCTCCGTACAGCCCTGTGACTCCCACTCATGGAAACACACAGGATGCACCTCCTCCTTCTGAGATGATTAGCTGCCTCCTGGGCCATTCCTGCCCCAGCCAAACCCAGCGCTCACAGCCAGGGCCAGACGACGTGAGCGGCACAGGGAAGGCAAAGGTGGCAGCCCAGAAGGATGAGGGGGGGCACAGATGCTTCCCACAACTGCGGGGAGCCCACGGGGGACACCCTTCACCAGCTCCCAGCACGCCCTCCTGGGGGAGCCGGAGGGGTGTGGTGCTGGCCCATCAGTCATCGGCACAGGCACCTCGGAGACCTGCAGAGCCTTGCAGGACCCTCGGGCTAGGCCTGAGAGAGGGAGGGGCCCCAGCCAGGTGTGGCGGGGAGAAAAGAGCAAAAGACAGTTAGTCTGTCAGATACAAACCCTTTTTGTAATGAAATGGTAGTAATACGTCAGTGTTACGGAGGCACAGACAACAAACTGTTTGGACAGCAGTGGTCTTTGTAGTGGTGCTTTCACTTTCTAGAACTGTGCATTTCTACAATGTCTGACTTTTTTAAAATGATCATCTATTTAATAGAAAAAGATAAATAGAAAAAGAACAAGGAGACCAGAATCAAATTAATTCCTGCCAGTGCCCCTGCATTTATGTTTTCCTCCTTGTGCCTGCCTGTGTTTTTCAGATTGTCTAGGAAGTATGAATTGCTTTTGTAATTAAACAAAAAAAAAAAAGACACAACAAAACTGAAGACTATGTAGTAGACAGCTCTGGATGCCGGAGGCCGGAAGAGCTTAGAATAAGCTGGAGAGCGGCTCCTGTTGGTCTTTGATGGGAGAACCCACAGTTCAGCCTCCACATCAATCCCTCCCCTGGCTGAACCACAGGGACCCTCCTTTGTGCAGAGCTAAACAGACCTTATCGTGTTTGATGGCACTCATTCATCCTCCCCACAGCCTGGGGCCCATACATCAGCCGCTATCCCCATCTTACAGAGGGGTATACTGAGGCTTGGACAGGCTGGGTTAGGAATCTGCACACCAGGGGTGTTCAGGCAGAGCTGACTCACTCCCAGTGAAAAGCTGGAACTAGGAGCCAGGGCGCCAGATGCCCAGCCCACTGATCTGGCACTAAATGCCCTTGCTTCCCTCTCCACGGCCTCACTCCTGCCCCATCTTGGGGGCAGCCCTTACCCGATTCTCTGCTGTTCCAGGACGTCAAGCCGCTCAGCCCTCTGGATGACCTGCAGGATGGCCTCCACCTCAACTGGGCTGAGGCACTGGCTCTTCCTCTGCTTCTCTGTCTGGTAGGTGTGCACAGACCAGCCCGTCTGCAGCCTTGAGAGAGAACAACACAGAAGTTCAACCCCAGTGCAAACCGGCATCCCCGCCACATCCACAGAGGTCCCCTGAGCACAGTCTGTGTGTCAGGGGCAAGGGGTTCAGACACCAGCCTCCAAACGCTGCCTCTGCCACCCGCCAGCTCCCGGGTCCCACAAGGATAGCAGCACCCCCTTAGCACCTCGGGCGGGTTGGGGGGAGACAGGAGCATGGAATGTGCAGAAGGCCACGGCCACAGCATGGGCGGTTTCAAGGGAACAGCACAGAAGATGACCAAGAGAAGAATGAACACCCGGATCTGAGTTGTACAAGAAAGTGAGATGGAGTTTATTTACTATGGGACAGGAAAGACTGGTAATTAGGTTAAAAACAAGCGCTGAGGGTAAAAGGATATTCACGCAGCATTCTGAAAGCTAGAGGGATGCAGGGCAGGAGGGTACCAGCAGCACAGGAGGGGCGGTGAGGGCTGGCCAGGGCGGCGAGGCAGGGCTGGGGCCCGGCCCAGAGCCCCAGGACTGAGGGGAAGAACGCCAACCCTTTCTATTTTTCTGGATGGTGAGAGTGGCAGCAGTGGACCAAGCCCCAACTCCCTGCCCTGGGGCCCAGCTTCTCCCAGACTTCCTGTGCCAGGTGGTGGGAACACAGAGACGGACAAGGTGGCAAGGTCACTGCCCTCCAGAACTACAATATTCTGGGGGAGACGGATGCCCGATCAGTTACAAAAGTATTTATTTACTGAAAAATTCGGAGAGTGATTCATTCAATACCTATTTATTGAGCATCCACTGTGATGCCAGGCTCGCCAGGTGCTGGGACGAGCCACTGGGCAGGCCACGCAGGTGGGCGTGAGGAGGATGTACAAATAAGGGGAATTGACTCAGGTAGGGGAGCAGCTCTAGAAGGGCTCCCCTAAAGAAGCGGCAGCAGGCAAGAGATTGTGACACAGGATGCAGGGCAGGAAGATGAGGGTGTGGATGTCTTCCTGGTGGTTCCCTGAAACGGATGGACACTGGTGGTCTCACGTCACCACCCGGTCCAGCTCTTGCATTCAAGCGCTGCCGACACTGTATAAGTTAGGAGAGCTAAAAAGCATGTCCTCTCTCTGTGAGTAGAGAGAAAGCCATCCCAGGCTGGTTAAGGTGAAGGACTCAGATTCTGAAGTCCAATGGATGGTCTGATCTTATGGCTCTGTCCCTTCCCAGGTACGAGAACTTGGACAGCTGCTCATCCTTGATTTCCTGATCTGTCTCTTTAAGGGATGCCAGGAAGATGAAATAAGGAGGGTATATAAAGTGCCCTGTACATAGCAAATGCCCAGTTGCTTAATAAGTGGCAGTTAGTGATGATTTTTGTAATGATCATGGGTGAGACCATTAGGAACAGCTTAACCAAAGAGGTAGCATTTGTGCTGGGTTTTGCAGGATGAATACGAGCTCCCCCAATGGAAGCAGGGAGCTGGCATTCAGGCAAAGGACACTGAACGTGCAAAGGCATGAAGGCATAAAGTAATGTGCTGCATTGGAGAGATCCGGACTTCTAGACTGCCTATTTCTCCAATTAAAAAAAAATGCCTTGGTACAAACTACTATGTACAAATAAATAAGCTACAAGGATATAGTGTACAGCACAGGGAATATAGCCAAAAATTTTTACAGTAACTTCAAATGGAGTATAATCTATAAAATATTGAATCACTATGTTGTACACCAGAAACTAATATAATACTGTAAATTGACTATACTTCAATTTAAAAAAATACCTTGCCCTAGACTAATACTTTTTTAAGTGACCCTCACAGAGCTGGGCAAAGCAAAGAATGGGAACGGGGCAGGACTCGCGGGGACAGGAAGGGAGGCCAGGCCTTGGAGTGGGCAGGGGTACACATTCACCTGTCCTCTGTGCACTGGGCGGACTCAGGGCATTTTGGTCTCGAAAAGGGACCCTCCCCCGCCCCACCCTTCTGGTTTTCTCCGTCTGAGCATTTCAGGGACACTGGCGGTTGGTGATTGGCCAGGGGGAGGAAAATTGTAAAACAGAGCCCCCAAGCTCGGGGGCACCCCACCTCCACCATGTGAAAAAGGCAGGCCAAGGAACACGGAGGTGGGAAGACGCCAGCACTGCTACCCGTCCTGGTGGGCACAATGTCTACACAGCCCAGGGCGCTGCGGACCTCCTCCCCCTGGAGCCCCGTCATCCTGCCAGGCAGGCCTCCCCATCTCTCAGAGGAGGAAAGAGGCAGGGTGCAGTTAGATGGCTTTCCAAAGGCAAGGTGGAGGTCAGCACGCTTCCTGGCCTGGGGAACTTACATCCAGCGGCTGCCGACAGCCATGCCAGGCTCTCCTTTTCTGCCTGCCTCTCACCCACAAGTCCTGACAGTTTACATCCTCTCATTCGACCTCCTTCCCAGGCTCACTACTCCTGGCCAGTCAGGCCCTGACTCCCGCTTACGGCCACGGCTGCCACCAAGCATCTTGCCCACGGCAGGGCACCTCCACACAGCCAAAGGAGGCCGACTCAAGGCTGCCAGACGTAGACGGGGCTGCAAACCCTGGGGAAGAAACTTCAGTGGCGCCCAGAGCCCATCTGTATGCCCCCTCACACAGTGTACATCGCCATCAACTGCTCCTGCTTCCCTTGTGTTCCGGGTTGCATGCTGTCTCCAGGCCTTTGCTCAGGCTGTGCCCTCCACCCGGGGTGCCTGCCCCTCTCCCTAAACCCCCTTTCCACTGGTTCACTCTTCACTCCTGTTCCTTTTTAGCACATCTTTTAGACGTGATCTTTACAGGAGGCTTTTCCTAGATCCCCTCCAAGACGATTTAAGAGTCCACTCTCGGAGTTCTCTAAGGCCCGGGCAAAGCTCCACCACTAGGCTTAAACATTATTACAAGGCAAAGTGGGACCTTCTGTCTTGCCCTTTAGAATGTTAAGTCCCAAGGATCAGGCCCTGCCCCATCTGGCCCCTGCCCACCTCTCCATCTTCCTTCCATGCCATTCACCCCCTCGCTCTCTGCATTCAAGCCACAGTTGCCTCCTGCCAGGTCTTCTACATGCCATGTTCCTTCTACCTCAGGACCTTTGCACCTGCTGTTCCTTCTGCCTAGATGCTCTTCCCCCATATTCCCATCTAATATTTACCCCTCTCCCAGGATTCACCATAAGCATCACACTCTCAGGGAAGCCTCCTCCAAATCCCAGATTGTTAGCACCCCCCCTTCACCGGACTGCCTGTTTCCACCTTCAAAGCAGCTGCACAAGGGTAATTATGTGTATCATGCTCACTCCTCCCCATCAGTGCCTGAAGACAAAGGACCATATTGGTCTTGTTTACTGCGGCACAACAGTCCTGGCACATAGCAGGGGTTTAGAAAATGTCTGATGGTGGCTGGAGGATAGGAGGACAGACCTGAGCTGGAGCCAGGGAAAGTAACCTCCCCAGGCCTCACAGAGGCACAGCGCCTGGCTGCGGGGATTTGTAACACTCTCCTTTAAGGAGCCTGGCATTACAAGGCAGCACGCTCCGGGGAGGAGATAAAAGTATTTACTCTTCTAAAAGGTGCTACGGGCTTCCCCGGTGGCTCAGTGGTTAAGAATCCCCCTGCCAATGCAGGGGACACGGGTTCAAGCCCTGTTCCGGGAACATCCCACAAGCCACGGAGCAACTAAGCACGTGCGCCACAACTACTGAGCCCGCGTACCACAACTACTGAATCCCACGCACCTAGAGCCCGTCCTCCGCAACAAGAGAAGCCGTTGCAATGAAAAGCCCGCACACCACAACGAAGAATAGCCCCCCGCTCGCCGCAACTAGAGAAAGCCCACACACAGCAACAAAGACCTAACTCAGCCAAAAATAAATAAATAAATAAAAGGTGCTACAACAGCTTCTGGCTGCTGCTGAGCGCAAGACCAGGTCATGGAGAACCAAAGGGAATGCCGGCGGGATCACCAGGGGTCACACTGGGCCCTCCTACAAGAGCACAGCTCTCGCCAGCTCCTCGCATCCAGCCACGGAGGACGCATCATCTCGCCTGGTGTCAGAGGAGAGAGGGAGCGAGGACGGTTTCACCCCTGGTCTCTCCCCCACAGGGGCCACACGGGGGCTAAAAGAGCCAAGCCATCCCAGTGAGCAGGACAAATTAACTGTGGTGCAAAGAGTCCTGCAAATCACGCAGGACTCCACTCTTCTTGGGCATTTCAGATTAATTTTTCTGTCCTCTTTTGATGTTTCAGCTCTGTCCCCTGCAGGCTCACAATGTTTAATTGCAAATTTCTTGAACTTGGTCCCACTTGGGAAATGCTGGCTCCTGTACCCAGCACGACTTGACAGATGAAGAGGCTCTCTTGGGCTTATTTGACCCCAGGGACCCCCAACTCCCTGGAGGGACAGGAAGAGACTAGAAGGCTGGAGAGGCATCTGGGAGCCCCTGGTCTCCAGCCACAGAGGGGGGCAGTGGGTGGAGATGGGCTGATCTAACTACAGCCGAGGGGTCACCAGGCTGAGAGATAACAGGAAAACTGGGGGCAAACCAGAACAAGAGAGACCCTGACACGAGCATGGCAGAGACCTGGGATGCTTCAAGGCTGGCTGTGTGTTTCAGCCCAGAGGGCATCTCTTCATAAATTAGACAAGCCTTTGGCCTGTCAACTCAACTATGAAGTGGGCGCTCAACTATGAAGTGGGCATCCAAAGATCAAAGGCTCCCCGCTGCCAGGGACTCAGGGACTGAAGGCTCAGTGATGGGGGATTTATACTCCTAACAGAGAAGGTAAAGGAAGTGGCCTGGCTCCCTGGAGCCTATTGTGATCGAAAGAACATAGGCGTGGGGTCAGATGGACCCAGGGGAGCCCCAGCCCTGCCACTCACAAGGTGGGTGAGGACCTCAGCCTCACTGTCCTCATCTGAGAAATGGGAATACATTCCATACGGCAGTTAAATGAGTGAATGGCTGTTAGGCGCCCAGCTCAGCGCCAGGAGTGTGGTGTGTATTAGACGGGCACTTGTCTCCAAACTGCTCTTTCTGGGGGCCTGGGATTGAATCTTGTTAAAGAAAGGAGGGGAACTAGGAGCGGGGGAGGGAAGGGAGGGCCCGGCCAAGCCTTAGAGGTACTCACTTGGCTCGCAGGGCAAGCTGCCGATCATTGGGGCAAACCCACTGATCATTCCCACTGCCGAAGATGGTGTCGGCCATGACTTGGAACACCCAGCCAGGGTGTGGAGTCACATCTGAGGGGAGAAGAGGGAAGAAGAAAGAGCATGTCATTGGCTGGGGTACGGACGGCAGACAGGGTCCCTCAGACACCCAAAACCGGTACTTCCAACCTATCCCTGTCCGTTGCCGGCCCCTGCCCCATCCCCACCCCGTCCCCGAGGCTGTCTGGAATCTCACCAGCAGAATCACTCCTCCAGCTAAATGCTATTCCCTCAAAGCTCCTCTTTCAAAAGACTCGTGATTCTGGGAGGGGTAGCTAGGTGGATCACGCAGCTAAGTGACAAGGTTGGACTTGACTGGCAGGATGTCAAAGGGACAGAATCGGAAAGGAGAGAAGAGGTACACCTCAGCAGTTTTCAACTTAGCGGGCAAGCCCCAAGGGCGTTTGATCCCTGCACCCTCCAAGTACTACCCCTGCTTTACTTCACAGGGACCACAATGAAAACGGCCCCCTTGGGAATCCTGCAGGGAGGAGACCCTGCTCCAGAGCTTGCTGGTGGCTTAACTTGTGCAGCCTAGCTTAGCTGGCTTTCTCCTTGCCACCAACGATGTGCGTTGGTGGGGAGAGTAAGGAGGGGAAGAGAGAGGGATGAGTTTGAGGGAATCCCAATCCCAGAGCAAAGACGAGGGGCAGTACTGAGTTATCCACACTCCCCTAGTCTAATCCCCTCCAGACCAGTGGTTCTCAAACACAGGACTCCATTACACTCTTAAAAATCACTGAGGTTGGAAATTAGTCTGGCAGTTCCTTAAATGTTACATAGAGTTACCATAAGACCCAGAAAGGACTTTGAAGTATAAACACAAGAGAACAGGAAACATATGTCCACACATGAAATTGTACATGAATATTCACAGCAGCATTATTCATAATAGCCAAAAAGTGGAAACAATTCAAATGTCCATTAACTGATGAATGGATAAAATGTGTACAATGAAATATTGTTTGGTCATAAAAGGGAATGGAGTACTGACACAGGCTACAACATGGATGAACCTTGAAAAGACGCTAAGTGAAAGAAGCCAGTTACAAAAGACCACATATTGTATGGTTCTATTTATGTAAAATGTCCAGAATGGGCAGATCCATAGAGACAGAAAGTAGATTAGTGGTTGCCAGGGGCTGGGGGTGGAGGGGAGGGAGGAATGGGAGTGACTGCTAACCGGCTCAGGGTTTCTTTTTTGGATGATGAAAATGTTCTGGAATTAGATAGTGGTGATGGTTGCACAACTTTGTGAATTCACTAAAACCACTGCACTGTACCCTTTAAATGTCTGAATTTTATGGTATGTGAACTACATCTCATTAAAAAATTCTATAAAAAAATTCTTGAGAACTCCAAATGATATGGGCTATATCTATTGATATTTACCATATTAGAAATTAACACTGAGAAAAAATTTTAATTGTCAATTCATCAAAAAATAATAAACCCATGAGATGCTCACATATTTTATTTAAAAACTATATTTTCAAAACAAAAACAGTTAGTGAGAATAATGGTATTGTTTTGCATTTTTAGAAATCTATGTAATGTTTGGCTAAACAAAAGTCAGTAGTCAGTTTCATATCTGACATTTCTTTCAATCTTTTGTGATATGTAGATTTGCTAAAGCATGTGAAGGACATCTAGACTCTCACAGATACATGCTATAGCTGGGAAAGGGTGGAGTATTTTAATAGCCTTCCCAGATAATTGTGGACATTCTTCTTTCATACTGTACACAAACTCAACAGATGGTAGTTTCTTAAAGATTAGTTCCAATGTGGCATTCATGCCAATGAACTTTTCACCTGTATAGTTGTGAGAGAACTTGACCAAGCGTATTATTATTATTAAAATAGTTTTTACTTTGTGGACCCCCCAAAAGGCGTTGGGAACCCCCAGAGATCCCTGGACCGTGGTTTGAGAACTGTTGTTCTAGACCAATGTCACCTATTTCTGTGATGACCAGCAGGGGGCAGCGTGCAGACTGCAGCTAACTGACCCACTCAGGGACCAAGCCCACTACCTTGACCGCAGTGGGCTCTCTATTCCACTCGGCTGATCCAGGCACCCACTCCCCATTGTCAGCCACCTTGAGAGCGAGACCTGAGTTAACCCAGGCCCCAAAGAGTCGCGTGTGGAGTCCCCGTGGCCAGGCCCAGTGCTGGGAGGGCTGCTGGTGCCCCTGTCACCAAAGGCCTCCTCACATTTAAAGTCTTGACCTTCTCCCAAAGGAGACTCACATCCAGTCCAGGAAAACACAGGTGGGCTCAAAAATGACACGCTCATCAAACAACTTTAAACCAGTCCCATTTCAGCTACGATTTGTTTTGCTGTTTTTTTAAATAAGTTCTGTTATCTTGTGAATAGCGCAGTCACACTGCTGCACGGGTGTGAAAAGCGTTACTCTGTTCCAAGTAAACATTTAAAACACACTCATCTCAGTAGCCCTGTTTCCTTATTATTTTTAAAAAATATTCTGGGAGCTTCAAGAAATGGAAGTGATGGGGTGTCCCTAACGGGGACAGGCTGTGCCCAGGGTTAACTAGGTGTCCATCACCTCATAGGCACTGCCTTTCCTGCCGTGGCCTGCAGGGGGCACCGTGTCTCGGACCACTGCTCCCAGCGCTAGAAGGCCCTGAGCCTTCCTGCCAACCCTGCTGCAGCTGGGTGCAGTGAGTATGCAGGTGGCCCCTCTGCTCTGCCAGGCACCCTCACAAAAGCAGGGATGCACCAGTGGTGACCCAGAGGGAGGGGCAAGCCGGGGAATCTCAGGGTGGGAATTCCATCGTCTGCAGAAGCTTCTGAACCAAAAGGGAGTGGAGCTGAGCCCGGGGAGGAGGCGGGAAGAAAGAAGGGACCCTGTCCTCTCATGCTCGAACCTTCACCTCCTTTACAGCGGAACAGGTAGGGACGTCCAGGAGACAGCAGCAAACACAGGTGGAGAGGCACAGCACCTCACTGCCCCAAACACATCACCCCCAGATGAACCTCTAAAGAATGAACTTCTTTTGTCCCCTTTGGGTCACTTCTTTTTTTTTTTTTTTTTTTGATGTGGACCATTTTAAAAGTCTTTATTTAATTTGTTACAAAATTGCTTCTGTTTTATGTTTTGGTTTTTGGCCGCAAGGTATGTGGGATTTTAGCTCCCTGACCAGGGTTCAAACCCATACCCCCTGCATTGGAAAGCGAAGTCTTAAACACTGGACCGCCAGGGAAGTCCCTGGGTCACTTCTTAGGGGGCCAGAGTTTTGGGATCACTGACAAGAGAACCCCCAAACTTATATTTATCTGTCCTCTGACCCATCTGAGGTCTATTCCTTTTCTTTGCTTTGTTTTTTTAACTCGAGCCAAAATGACTCTGCAGCCACCCACAGGATCTGTTCTGTTCTTCATCAATCTAATTATTTTTTGTTGGGCAGAAGAGAAGAGAATGAGGATGAGAGACTGAGAAAAGGTCACACCTATGCGGGTCTGCTAACCCTTAACCAATACTACTTTTTCTGCATCGGGTCACCTTGCGCCGTAAGTATGAAGGGAAAGGTTTCGTGGCAGTGAGGATGACTCAACTAGGAGAGAAAAGACCTGGAAAGTCTGGCTTTTATGCAAACTTACTGGAAGACCAGGAACAATCAGTTATTTTCCCTGGGCCTCAGTTTTCCCATCGGTACCCGACGGAGCTGAGACAGACAGGCTGGAGGGATTGCCCTGGGCAATTCCAACAGATTCCCACCCGCCGAGTTGCAGGAGGGAGGCAGGGATAGCAGGCGGGGGACTGGAGAAGGATCCTGGGGTGGGAGGTTGGTCGCTGCTCCAACCTGGTGGGGGGATCTGAGTCCCCACCCCAGCCTGGTCCCCGGGGCAGGGAGGAGGAGGCATCCTGGGTCCCCCACCCTTCTCGCTTCTGGAGCTTTGAGGGAGATGAGCCCACGGAGCCAAACACCTCAGAGAGGTCCAGGGAGATGAGAGATGTCCCCTCCCGGGGCCTGGGGCCTTGGGCACTGGTGGCAGGGTCTTCGACGATGGTAAGCTCACGGCTGAGCATGTCCACAGCGGTGGCTCCGAGCAAGAACTCAGGCCCCGTCCAGGGACTGCGGTGCCTGCCCCGGGCTGTGGCTGGCACCTCGGAAGGCACAGCTGTCCCTGGCCCACACGGAGCAATCTCGGGACAGGTGGTGGGAGGGGAAGGGCAGCTTGGGGAAACATGTCTTAGGAAACTGCCAACAGAGTCAGCTTAGGTTCCCCAAACCTCTGCAGTCTGAGCTGGCTGCCAGCTCCTCGCCCGCCAGTTGGCCCCTGTCCCCGGCTTCCCACACCCCGCCTTCTGCCAAGCTGTGTGCTCACTACCACCCAACACACCTTCTGGGCTCTGCTCCGCCTCCAGCGGGGACCTCGAGGAGGAGCAGGGCAGGAGGTGCCCTTCCCAAGGTCCAGGCCCTCTTAAGAGCTGGGTCCTTCAAACTTCCAAAGAGCGGTCCATGTGAGCTGAATACAGACCGCACCCTTGTATTGACACACTTCGATCTGTCCTGGCCAAAAATCAGATGATGAGGTGACTTCCCTGGTGGCACAGTGGTTAAGACTCCGCACTCCCAATGCAGGGGCCCCAGGTTCAATCCCTGGTCAGGGAACTAGATCCCACATGCATGCTGCAACTAAGAGTTCGCATGCCACAACAGAGGAGCTGGCAAGCCGCAACTAAGACCCGGAGCAACCAAATAAAGAAAGAAATTAAAAAAAAAAAAAAAAAAAGAATGGGATTTTTGCATAAGAGAGGTATATATCCAATTTGGGAAAAAAAAAAAAATCAAATGATGAGGGACCAAAACAGGGGCTTAAAGAAGGTAAGTAAAAAGCAGGAAGGCGAACCCACACATTTACAAGTGGAAATGGCCCAGAGCCTGGAGGGGGGCAGAGGCAGCAGGGTCTGCAGGCGGAGGGCTGCATGGGGGCTCTGGCTTTGCTCTAAATGAAGCAGCACCTGGGGCCCGGCCTGTCTCGGAGGTCCTTCCAGCTGTGAGGGGGAAGAGGCTGAAGGATGGGGGTGTGTGTGTGCGCGCGCACGTGTTTGTGGGCTCCCTGGGGGGCCTGCATCCTCTCTCCATCCCTGCACAGGGCCGGCTACAAAGTAGGTGTTTAGTGAATAAACTGCAGTGGAGCTGATTTCATCAGACAAATGGCCTTTCCCAGACAAGCAGGAACTCAGACAACACGCCAGACACGCTCGGAGCAGGGCTGGGCTCTCACTGTGTTCTGTGGCGTGTTCACCCCCAGGCAGTCTGTTCCTCAGGATTCCCCACGTGGTAGTTAGCGCCCAGGTGCTCCGGCTGAGCCACCTCCCTGCAGAGGGGCCCACCGGGGCCTCCGGGTGCCGCCTGCACCCCGCTGGGCGAGACAAGCTGAGCAGCACCCTCCCCAGCGCTTCTAAACCCTGCAGCACAAGGGCTCAGGGGACCCTTGGGGGGACAGAATCACAAGTTGCCTGGTGCTGGTTTCCTGAGAAAATTCCTAGGGGGTAGGGGTTTGTGAGCCCCAGGAAACTTTCAAGGCAGATCTATGAAAGCGAACATTCTTACAGGGAGATCAACTCTCCTCTCCTTAAACTCAAAAGCGTGTCACCCTAGCATTAATTGCTGCAGGCAAATGATGGAGTCACAGCCGACTCCACTGGGCAACAGTCAAAATGCAAGCTCCCGTGGTCTCTCCCGGGCACTGCTGAATATGCACCCTAAACGCACTCAGCACCCACCCCCAGATGAAGACTCACCATCTTCGTGTAAGATCTTCCCATGTTTTCCTAGGTGTCTCATACAGATTTTAAATAAAATTGGGTTCTTACTACACACGCTGTTTGCTCTGCTTTCTTATCATACTGCACATTCTCACCTTATTGAAAGTCCTCAAAAACATGATTCTTAATTGTAACTTAGTATTCTGGATATATTTTATCACTTTCCTCCTGGGGGAGGCACACAGATTGTTTCCAATTTTGTTCTATTATATTCAGCCCTAAAATGGATATCCTGGGACATAAATCTTTGTGCCCACTTCTGATTATTTCCTTAGGATAAATTCCCCAAAGGGAAAGGAAATGTATTTTTTTTTGAAATGCACCTCCAAAGCGCATCTAGAATCATTCACTACAAAAAGTTCTGCTGCAGGCAGCTGTGTCCCGTCGGCCTCATGTGGACTTTTGTATTTTCAAACTCAGAACTCAGAGATGGAAGAATCTGTCTGTAAATCTCCAACAAGTTGCTTTTAATAATGTGTACAGTCCTAATCACTAAAAAAAAAAAAAAAAAAAAAAAAAAGACCTCTTCTCTACAAACATTCAAGTCTACTTAAAAGAAGGCTTCTCCCTCTTAATGGACTTTGTGGGCTTAGAATCTGGTGAAGCCACACCGGCCTGAGAGCCTGGTGACCCGGTGGTCAGGTAACACCTCGCCAGCCGAGTTCTCTCTACAGAGGGCTGGGGTCTCCACCTCCACACAGGCCCGCAGAGAAGATGAAATGAAAACACAAGCCTGTAACCTCCAAAGAACAGCTCCCATCATTACTAACCCAGGAAAACACTGCTGTTTGACCCAACCTTCCAAATCTTACTGTCTCTTTAACACAGCCTGGAAAATGTTTCTAGCCTGCAGCTGTCTCTGAGATGTATCAGATTCTGAAAAAGATACCGGAGGGCAAAACAACCTGCCCCTCCAGAGGATCACACCCACGCACAGAGGCTCTGCCCTGCCTACAGGACCACAGGGACAAAGGCAACTACCAAGCAAGGAGAGCTCCTCATGGCCTGCACCTCCTCCTGGTGGGGCTCTCTTTCCACCTTCAGACCCTGGTGCTTTCACCTCCTTGGTTTTATTTCAGGGAAACTTTCACTGGTAACATACAACTGAGCCATGTCTGACGCCCCAGGCTGGGATGTGAATGGAAGAGCTTTCATGGAGCCGTAGGGTCTGACCTCGTGGCAAGAGCAGAGATGATACAGGGAGAACAGCGAGAAAGAGGCGGGGGGGATGGAAGGGCTGCAAGGAGCCGCAGGGTCTAGGAGGGGACACCACGTGCAAAGGCAAACACAAGTCACCAACAAGTGCAGGACGCCGGGTCCAAACAGCCACTGAGAGAGAACAAAAGTGCATCTTTCCACACAGGTGCAGGTGGGTCTTCTGGGAGCGGATGAACCAGGATGAAGGAGACATGAGGCCCAGCCAAGAGCAGCAGCCATCCCACAGACTCAGAAGCAATAAAGAAATGTTGTAAACCACCCAGTTAGGGAATGGATGTTACGTGGCATTACCATGGCAATAGGTAACTGGTACAAATGGCATTTGGTAGACAAAATCCCAACCCTGACCTCAATATCCTGCTGAGTCGAAGCACCCAGAGCTGTTTGGAGTTTGATCTGCAAACTGTGAGCAGTGGAAAAGCCAAAAGGCCAGATGAGAGAGGCAAAACAGGAGACACAAGAAGCAAGTAAAACCCATTCTGTGATCCTTTAGTCATGCCTGCCCTGGGTGTGGGAGGGCAGGGTGGCTGCCCGTTCACTGCTGCTGCTGGGTTTGCCATGCGGACAACTAACTGTGCCTGGGCAGGGGCGGCAGGGGGACGTGGTGGTGGTCAGGGGGAGGAAATGAGGGTCTAAAGGAGGGAGAAAAAGCAGGGACGAATATAAAAGCATACTGGCCACCCAGCCCGTGCTTCCCGAGGCCTCAACGACACCGTCTAAGAGCCTGCAGTTCTACACCCAGGGTATTAATATTCCAGGGAATCCTTAGCAACAGGCCCTGACATCTGCTCTGTTACTATGATTCGGGAAACAAGATAAGAGCAGCAAGATACGGTGAGCGGAGACATCAATGTTTCCTCCACCTGTCACACTGCACTCGGAGGATGAAAGATTCAGACAGGAAGCCTCAAAGGCCTGTCTGAAACCCGAGGGAACCTCTCTTGGGCTAATTATGCACGAGGCAAGGCTGGAGAGCATTCAGGAGATGAGACAGGAGTCCCGGGGAAGCTACTGCCTGACAAACGTCCCTAGGAGTCACCCTATCAGCGGGCACCGTGCCTGATTTGCTTCCTTGGGTGACTTCTCTCCCCCTCCCCATTCGATTCTCCCCCTATCTCTGCCCAGACTCTGGCAAAGCCTTCCCAGTTGGCCTTTGGACCTCCTGGGGCTCACCTCACCCCCTTCACTTGTAGCCAGAGAGATCATCCTTAAAGTGTAGGTCAGACCATGCAATTCCCTTGCTCTAAAACCTTCAATGGCTCCCCAGTGCCAAAGGGAAAAACCCAAGCTGCACTAAGGCCATCCATGATCTGGCCCAAACTATCCCTCCAGTCTCACCTGCCACCACATCCCTCCGCAAGGTCAACACTCTCGTCACTGGGAGCCTGGATGTGTTCTGGCTGCTCAGCTTTGTTTCTGGAAGTTCTCCCGTGACCCGCCTTCCCTGTACACTGTCTACCTGCAGAGGCCCAGCACCAACCCTCTGGGGATTCTCCTCCCCACCGAACCCCAACTCGGAATTGACCCCCTTTGTCTCCCCTCAGCATTTCACTCCACTCTGTGTCCTGGAGCGGGTGGGTCTTTACTTCTGTTAACCCCACGAAGAATGCAGCTCTCAGGACACAGGACACAGGTCCACCTTTACAGAATGAATACTGACCTTCGAGAGTTTACCACAGCCCATGGAATAAAGCCCAGCATCCCTAGCCTAGGATTAAAGGCTGGGCACTGTGACCTCCCCCCGCCCCTTAACCTTCCTCCCAGCCACACGCAGGCCCCTGCACTGAGCAGGTCTCACCTATCCTGCCTCAGGCCCACTCTGCAAAGCAATTTATACCAACTAAAACTGTGGGAAGGGACTTCCCTGGTGGTCCAGTGGGTAAGACTCCGCACTCCCAATGCAGGGGGCCCGGGTTCGATCCCTGCTCAGGGACTTAAGATCCCGCATCCATGTCGCAACTAAAAGGGCCTGCATGCCGCAACTAAAGATCCTGCGTGCGGCAACTAAGACCCAACACAGCCAAATAAATAAATAAATATTAAAAAAAAAAAAAAGTTGGAAATCCCCAAAGGGCTCTAACTCTTGAATGGTCAACAGTAGCCCATCCGGCACAATGTCACAGTCAATGTTAAAAATGACAAATGACCTGGAAAAGGGTTTACAGCAAGAGTAAGTGCCAGACGTGTAGACCACATCATAGACACATTGACAGCACAATATAACAGTCATGGGCCCACAAGGAAAATGCAGAGTTCGTGTGTCAGAGAGCAGGGTTTGGGATTACAGGTGAATTTACTTCTGGAGCATTTTTCTAAGGATGACTTAGGAAGAGTCAAACAAATGAGGGCACCCTACCTGTCCTCATGGCCCACGCAGGTTCCTCCTCTCAGGTGGGGCTCTCTAAGACCCCTCAGCCCTAGCTCAGATTCCTGCAGCCTTTCCTGTCTGTGCCCTGCAAAAAGCAGCCCATCCTAGACGCCCCAGGGCACATCCCCACTGAGGCACAGGGCTGAGTGTGCTGCTGGCCTCAGAAAGACAAGTGGCACTGCTTCTGTCTTCATTGCCCTCATTCATTCATTCAACAAACAAGCTCTGAGTGTTGACTCTGCGCCAGGCACGTGCCACATCTCAGCTGGCTGCAGGGCGAGCCGGGGCAGCTCCCTTTACCCCTAGAAGGCCTCACAAGGTGCACAGGTAGGAGCCCCACTTACCGCTGCAGGGTCTCCTCCCCCGGGAAGTAAATCCTCACCCCAAACGCCCACTCCAGTGGACCCAAATCCCTGCCCGTCTCTTTGTCTCGCTGAAACTGTTTTCTCACTTCCAGGCTGCAGCAGTACTTGCAGCCTCCAGCCGAAATGAGATGCAAAGCATCCCACTTCGTACCCCTCTCGCTTCAGGTGCCAGCCCTCCGATTTTACCAGCCACAAGCTCTGCCTACGTGTCCCCAGAGGCACAGCTCACTTCTGTCATTTCTAAAAGGCCTGAAACAGAGCAGGTGGAGGTCCCAGATCAAGACGATCACAGAGTTGATGGCGGCCGACTCCAGGGCAACCAGACTCCTCAGGCAGGACTCACCCTTGAACATACGGGAAGGAGGGAAGTCTCGCAGGCTGGCTGCCGGGCCCAAAGCAGTGGTCCAGTCCCCGTTGCACCACGTGGTATTAGTCTCCGACAGCCGCTGTAACAGGTACCACGAGCTGGGAGGCTTACAACAGTCCTAGAGCCTGGAAGTCCAAAACCGAGATGTGGGCAAGGCCAAGCTCTCTCTGCAGGATCCAGAGAAGAATCTGTCTAGAGAAGCCTCTCCCTTAGCTTCTGCTGTTTGCTGGCAATGCTGGGTGTTCCTTGGCTCGTGGCTGCTTTGCGCCAGTCTCTGTCTTCATCTTCACATGGCATTCTTCCCTCTGTGTCTCCACGTGGCCGTCTCCCCGTGTTTCTATCATGTTGGATTAAGACCAAAGGAGATTCCGATATGACCTCATCTTAACTAATTACATCGGCAATGCCCCTATTTCCAAATAAGGTCACGTTCTGAGGTTCTGGGCATTAGGACTTCAACAGGTCCCCTTGGGGGACACAATTCAACCCATAATACATGGGGAAAAGAGAACCCAGAGCCCTACTTTGGGGGTGGGGACAGCAGACATGGCGGGCCCTTTATGTACGCATAGGTGTTTAAGCTGGTCTAAAATGCCCCCTGGAGTCCCTGGGTCCTCAGGACCAGGAGAGGGGTTTACATCCAAAACAGGGAGCTGTCATGGTTGATGCAAAAAGCGGATTCAGGAAAACAGTCTCCTTTGGTCATTGCTTGTCTTGCGAGTTCTTAACAGGGGAGCCATGAACTTGGATGGGAACAAACTGTATCTTCATTTTCATTAACCTGTAACTGAAATTACCTATTTCCTTTCATTATGAATATAGGCAACACACCAGAGTCATTCTAAAAGTACCTGTGTCTTAGTCATGGGTAGAATCACAGATATTTTCATACCACAATACTGAGCTGCAGATACCTCGAAATATTATTTATGCTCACCACTACTTTAAAATTACAATAGTTATTAGACCCACTGCAAGGCTGTTTACTTAATGATTCAAAAAAGAAGCACAGGGACTTCCCTGGTGGTCCAGTGGGTAAGGCTCCACGCTCCCAGTCAAGGGGCCTGGGTTCGATCCCTGGTCAGGGAACTAGATCCCGCATGCATGCTGCAACTAAGAGTCCGCATGCCACAACTCAGAAGTCTGCATGCCACAACTATGAGCCTGCATGTTGCCACTAAAAGATTCCGCACGCCACAACTAAGAACTGGTGCAGCCAAAATAAATAAATAAATTAAATAAATTAAAAAAAAAAAAAAAGAAGTACATAGGTTACTGTATCAAAAGCTTGTTTTTAAAAAAAGTATTCTGATAATGATAAGTCAATATAATTGGCATCCTCTGTAATCCTGTTTGTGCATTTAGAGCCATTATTTTGAGAAACATTCCATAGGATTCACCAGACTGTCAAAAAAGAAGTCTGTGGCGGGCTTCCCTGGTGGTGCAATGGTTAAGAATCCGCCTGCCAATTCAGGGAACATGGGTTTGAGCCCTGGTCCTGGAAGATCCCACATGCCGTGGAACAACAAAGCCCATGCGCCACAACTACTGAGCCCATGAGCCACAACTACTGAAGCCCACGCGCCTAGAGCCCGTGCTCCGCAACAAGAGAAGCCACCACGATGAGAAGCCCGCGCACCGCAACAAAGAGTAGCCCCCGCTCGCCGCAACTAGAGAAAGCCCGCACGCAGCAACGAAGACCCAATGCAGCCAAAGATAAATAAATAAATTTTTTTAATTAAAAAAACAAAAAAGAAGTCGATGGCACAAAAAATAAAGAACAGGAGATGGAACTGAAACTCAGCTCAAAGGTTACCAGAATAAAATCAAGCCTTCACTGTAAGCAGGTGTCCGTGGCTCGGGGAACTCTGCTCAGAAAATGCCCAAGTCGCCCATCCCAGGGGCTGCCAGGCACCTGGCTTGGGGTGCACACTGAGGGGTGTGAAGGCTATTTGTCTTTTCACGCAGAAATATAAGCCTGTTTCCATCTTAGCAATTTGTGTGGAAAGTCCCAAGCAAACAGAGTTTCTGCAAAGGAAATCTGATTTCAGCTCACACCTGAGAGCTGCTTATTGGAGGAGCCCAAGAGAAACCTCTCCATGAAGCAGAGAAGCCTCTGGAAGGAAGAGAGGCCCACCCCTTCTCACCCAAGCCTCAGGTGTGACGACAGGGTACTCCTCCGCGTGCTCAGGTCCCGGGAGCGGCGGCCTCTGACAGCCCTGCCAGGATACCAGCTCCAGGCGGCTCTTCCCAGGCTCTGCCAGGTCCTTCAGCCCACTTCTTCCGCCTACTTCCCCAGAGCCGGGGCGGGGACCCTGGCCCTGGCTGTTTGCATAAAGCCAGGAGGCAAGGCAACCCCTGCTGACCTTGCTGCTATCTGTGGCCAGCTGTCCTCTCTCGTTCATGGAAACACAAACAGACGGTTCCCTGTTCCAGCTCCAAGGTTAAGTACGTGCTGCACAGGTGCCAGCTGTCAACTTCTCTGCACATGCCCTGTTCCTCTGGCAGAGGCTAAGACCCCAAAGAACTGGGGGTGCCCATCACGAACGACCACGGTGAGGACTGCCAAAGACTCAAGCCAGGCAGAGGGCCATCTGAGAGTGAGAGAGGGGACCACCCCCAGAATGTGGCTTGGGACGGAGAAGGTGAGTGGGGAAAAGGCCAAACAGGACCACCGGCATTTTGCAGGTAGTTTTGGAGGCTTTTAGAAGGAGCCCGCACATGCGCTGCACATGCGCAGCCTGGCCCTGAGCTGCCTAACTGGGAAGGGAAGGCAGCCGACTTTACAGGGCACTGCCTACCTGCCAGGTGCTGGCCACAGGCTGACCAAGTGAAACTCATCACAATCCCAAGGGGATGGCACGCCGTCATCCCCTTCCAGAGAAGAGGCTCGAGACCTGATGCTTGAGAGGTGCAGCCACTCGCTCAAGGCCACGCAGCTGGCTTCTGGCACTTTCTGTCACCCTCTCTGCCCCCAAGGAGCCCTGGCTGCAGCGTGTGACACCTAATGAAAGCAATAAGCCAGGGCGCATTCTCCAAGCCTCTCCCACGCTCCCAGCACTCAGGAATGTGCCAGGAATTCACAGAAACCGAGACCTGCAGGAACTGGACGAACAGGAGTTCTGAGAAGGCTCAGAGTTACCTGGGCTGGAGCAGAGCTGGACGTACCGCAGAGGATGCAGGCTGGCGTGGGTTTCCCAGAGCAGGCAGCCAGTGGCTGAGGTTAGAGGTGTGAGGCCCGGGAGATGGGCAGCAGGTGCTCAAGCGCTGCTGTGCCCCACCTATGCCCACAGGGCACAGCGGCTTGAAGCCACAGGTCTCTGACAGCCCCTTGTTCCCCACCATTCCCACTGCCTGACCCAGGAGCTCACCCAGAGCTCAGTCACCCTACGATCCTAAGTGGTTCCCCTGCATCCTGGCTCCCCGCCCCCCGCCGACCCAGCCTTCCCCGCCACCAGAGGGGCCCTGCAAAGGCCCGGCTCTGCTCAGACACTTCCAAGTCAAGCCCAATGTCCTCACTTGGGAGTGCATGGCCATCCACAGGCTCTATGCCACCTTGCCAAATTTATCTCCAGACAAACAGAAACACTGGGCATCATATCCTGTGACTAAGCCCAGGCCTCCTCCAGGCAGCCCCCCTGCTGCTCCCCAGGCCACACCCATTGCCCCAGCCTGAAGCGATGACTCCCTCCTCGGCACCTCCACAAACACTTTTTACCTCTTCCCAGCACTTCCCAGTTTTGGGTGGTTTATGAAAGCGTCTGACCTCGCCTTCTGGACCAAACACTCCCTGAGAGCAGGACAAACCTCGTGCCCAGATGACACTCAAAACACGTGCACCAGAATAGAATTGAGAGTCCAGAAATAAACCCATACATCTGTGATCAACTGATTTTTCAACAAGAGTGTCAAGACCACTCAAGGCAGAAAGAAGAGTCTTTTCAACAAATGGTGCTATGAAAACTGGGCAGCCACATGCAAAAGAATGAAGTTGGACCCTTACATCACACCATTTAAAAAACGGACTCTAAATGGATCAAAGAGCTAGTAAGAGCTAAAACTATAAAGTAAGAGCTAAAACTATAAAGCGCTTAGAAGTTAATAGAGGGGCAAATCTTCACGACCTCAGATTTGGTAGTGGGTTCTTAGATATGAGAATGCAAACCTAAACCACAATGAGATACCCCTTCACACACCAAAAGCATAAGCAACAAAAGAAAAAAAATAAAGTGGATGTCATCGACATTCAAAAATTTTGTGCACCAAAGAACCAATGCTAATCCTAAATGTTTTCCTGAACATACGTCTATTTCAATATTTTCATGGTATATTTATAGAAAAATATTAAAAGAACAAAGGCTCACCATACACACCTTTTATTAAATTTCATAAACAGCAGAATTATTATTGCTTTCCATCTCTTATTTCCTATAACTTCCCTACTTCTGTAAACCTGATTCAAATTACTGTCCTGATTTTTATAGCTCAGGTCTATCTCGGGTGTTTGAGAGAAAAATACAAATGTCTATTAATAAACGTTGCCTTTCAAGATTTTGAACAAACTGGGTGGCTTCGTTGCCTGTACCTTGCTACCCAGGCCCATACAGCCAGCACAACCCACCTTTTTCTCATGGGTGTGAATCTTTAAAGTTGAGTATGTGACTATGTAACCCTGGAAGGTAAGGATGCTACAAAAGCTGCCACTCCGGTCTTGGAAATGTTTTCACCCCTCAAAATGTGTTCACTTGTGCAACAAAAGATAGGTATAAGTATGTTTGTAGTTAAATTGTCTTCAATGCACCCAAACAGGAATAGTTTCAAATGGCCATGTAGAGTGCAATAGAAATGATTCATTAAAATGGAAAAAAAGAAGGTGAAAAGATAACTCACAGAACGGAAAAAAAATATTTGCAAATCATATATCTGATAAAGGGCTAGTATCCAGAAAATATAAAGAACTCCTACAACTCAACAATAAAAAGACAACTCAATTAAAAAATGGGTAAAGGACTTGAATAGACATTTCCCCAAAGGAGAAATACACATGCCTAAAAGCACATGAAAAGATGCTTGTCATCATTAGCCATCAGGGAAACGCAAACCCAAACCACAGTGAGATACCACTTCACATCCACTAGGACGGCTATGCTTTTAAGAATGGAAAATAACATGTGTTAGCAAGGATGTAGAGAAATGGGAACCCTCATTCATTGCTGGTGTGAACGTAAAGTGGTGCCGCCACTGGGGAAAACAGTTTGACAGTTCCTCAAAAAGTTAAATATAGAATTACAACATGACCCAGCAATTCTAATCATAGGTATATACCCAAAAGAACTGAAAACAGGTCTTCAAACAAAAACTTGTACACAGATGTTCATAGCAGCACTATTCACACTAGCCAAAAGGTAGAAACAACCCAAATGTCCATCAACTGGTGAACAGATAAACAAAATGTGGTGTAACCAACAATGGAATATTATTTGGCCATAAAAAAACAAAGTGCTGATTCATGCTACAACATCTATGAAGCTCAAAAACATTACACTAAAAGAAGCTGGCTGCAAAAGACAACATAGCAATATGACTCCATTTATATGAAATGTCTAGAATAGGCAAATCTATAGAGACAGAAAATAGATTAGTAGTTGCCTAGGGCTTAACGGGAAGGAGGACACGTAATAGCTAAAGGATATGGGGTTTCTCTTTGTGGAGATGAAAATGTTCTAAAACTGGCTGTGGTGATGGCTGCTCCCATCTGCGAATATACCAAAAACCACCAAATTGTATACTTTACATGGGTGACCTCTGTGGTATGTGAATTACATCTCAATAAAGCTGTTAAAAAACAAAGCGTGGGGCACAGTGAAGAATGAATCGGGGGTCTGGACAGGGCAACCAGCTACACAGTCTCCAGGGGACAAGGAACTGGCCACTTACATTTTACTGTCACCCTCTGGTGGTCTGGGGACAGATTAACTGCAAATTAACCTCAATAATAAAAAACAACAGATGGTGCATTTGTGAAAACACTGCGGGAGAGGGGCAGGGGAGAGAGAGAGAGAGAAAGCAAATATGGTCAAATGCTAAGAATGACTGAATCTAGGTGGAGGGATTTCTTTATACTGTTTGTCCAGCTTTTCTGTTAGGGTTGAAAACTTTCACAGTAAAACTTCCATAATGAGCTCTCAAAGGCTAAAGCTGGAACACTTTGCACAACAAAAAAATAACAGTAGTATTGGATTATAACCCATAAGATAAAATAAATATGTGAGTCTTTATGATATAAATAATTGAATAAATATATAAATTAATAGGGAAAGGGGACAACTCTCTCTTACAGAAGGGCACCAATTAATAAATACAGGCACACCTCGTTTCATTGCGCTTCACTTTATTGCGCTTTGCAGATATCGTGTTTCTTAACAAATTGAAGGTTTGTGGCAACCCTGCATCTAGCACGTCTATCGGGGCCATTTTTCCAACGGCATTTGCTCACTTTGTGTCTCTGTGCTACATTTTGGTGATTCTCACAATATTTCAAACTGTTTCATTATTATTATATTTGTTATGGTGATCTGTGATCAGTGATCTTTGATGTTACTACTGCAAAAAGATTACAACTTGCTGAAGGCTTGGATGATAGTTTGCATCTTTTAGCAATAAAGTATTTTTTAATTGAGGTAGGAACATTGTTTTTTTTTTAAGACAAAATGCTATTGCACACTTAATAGACTACAGTATCATGTAAACATAACTTTTATATGTACTGGGAAACCAAACAATTTGTGACTCACTTTATTTCGACATTTGCTTTATCCCAGTGGTCTGGAACTGAACCTGCAATATATCTGTAGTCTGTCTTGTACAGAAGGAATGAAGGGACAGAAGAATCAGCATTAAAACACACCAGTAGTAACTGTTGCAGGTCAGATCCATGGATGGACCCTAAAATTAGTAAGCAAAAGTTTGGGGAGAAACAGGACACTTACATAGTCTCAAGGTATCTCCCCTGGATAGTTATTAATTACAAAATAAAAAAGCAGTAACTTTACAGGGGAGAAAGCTGGCGGACACAACTTTAACCAAGTGATCAAGACTAATATCACCAGTGATAAGACATAACGGACATCACATCCCTCCTGAAACAACGTACTGAGAAAGACATAACATCGTTTGGGTGGTATTCTTGCCCGAAATGCTAACTGCAATCTAATCATGAGAAAATACCAGACGAATCCAAACAGAGGGACATACTATAAAACAACTGACCAGGACTCTACAGAAACATGAAGGTCATAAACGATAAGGAAAAATTGAGAACAGTCGTATTCTTATATGAGATGTTAACAGGGCAAGCAGGGTGAGGGGTATGCAGGAACTCTCTGAACCATTCTTGCAACATTCGTGGAAGCCTAAAATAATTCCAAAATAAAAAGCTTTAAAAAGTTTTCATACTTAAAAAGCAGCAGTTTTGATGAAAGGTGTCTGTTGTTTGGAATCACATATACCAAGCAATACATGATGTGCTGTGGCCTCATAGGACGGTGCCAACTGGGGTAACATCCCCTCCCTGCCCAAAGCAGTAGCTGAGGCCCATCTGGGGAAGGTGAGAGGGGACTGAACGGGTGACCGTGAGGGCCCCCACTTCCCCGCATGGGATCTGGGCTGGAGGGGGCAGGAGTTAGTGGAGGAAGGGGTGAGAGTATCTGCCAAGGTCTTTGCTTATTTCTGAGACAAAGGATGACTCCACAAAAGGGAAAGAGGACGTCATCTAGAATTTCCCACAAGTGGCCTTCTTTGTGTCTGACAATTTGTATGACTTTTATTGTTTGAAACTGTTGCACTTGTAGTATTTCTATACTTTCAGATGGCCTGGATTAAATACTAGACGACATTTTTAACTAAGTAACTTTCCAATCTACTTAGTAACTTGTTTTCACTAGTTTTGCTTTAACAGTGGTCACCCACGACCCTTTACCTCCCCCATTAACCTGGTTAATGAAGACCATGTTGTCTGATTACCACTGCCTATGTTATGAATGTGTTCTCCTCGTGGAGAATTTACAGTGTGTTCACTGACCCACCAGCCAGAGACGACACTGAACTGGGGTCCAGACAAGGGAAACAGAAGTGCGATAAAATGTTACTAGTAGAATCTAAAGTGGTGGGCATATAGGTGTACACTGCAAACTTCTTTCAACTTTGCTTTATATTTTAAATTTTTCATAATAAACCAGTGTTTAAAAAAAAGTAAAATTACAAATGAGTATTTTGGGCAAACAAACTGTAAACCCAGATTCACAGCCTCAGCGGGAGAATGCGCCTAGGAGGCTCCATTTACAGAAAAACACGTGCACACCTGTCCCTTCTCCCCGCAGGTGTCTGCAGGCGACAGGGCTGTGTCTGAAGGAAGGAGAAGCAGTGGGACGTCACCGTCATGGCCAAGGCTGGAGGCCTGTAGACACAGTCTCCACATAAATACATTCAGCTCCTTGGGTTCAAACCAAGTCAGAAAATGGGTAGCAGACACAGGTTTTGTTAGCTCCGAATGAATTTGGCAATGGATGCCCGGGCTGACCAAGCAGGTCCCAACCTGGTCACATACCCTAGGTGGCCCTGCCAATGGCTGATGAATTCTCTTCTTCTGCCAAAAAATAAAGGGCGGTGGTTCCTTCTGAGTCTGTGCTTTGGGGCAGGTATCTGGGATCTACATTCTCGCCCTGTGTGAATTATTAGCTCAGTGACCTTGGGCGGCTTCCTTCATTTCTCTAAGCCTCGGTTGCCTCACCTGTAAAATGAGTAGCAGCCTCCCGGCCTGTTGGGAAGAATAAATTAGATCAATGGTTCTGAAACAGGGTGATTTTGTTCCCCCACGAGACATGTGGCAGTGTCTGGAGACATCTCGGGGGCAGGGGTGCCACTGGCTACAACCCAGTGGGTAGAGGCCAGGATGCTGCTAAACGTCCTACAATGCGCAGCTTAGCGCCCAACAGCGTAAAATTATCCAGCTGAAAATGTCAACGCGCCAAGTCAGAAAAACCCTGATTTAAAGGGTACAGGTAACCCACCTAGCATAGGACCTGTAACACTGTGCGCTCTCGGTGCGGGGCTGCAATCATCGTCATCATCATCATCATCATTACCACCACCATCATCATCATCACTATCACCATCATCACTCTTATCATCACCATCACCACCAGCACCACCACTATCACCATCATCATCACCATCACTATCATCACCACCACCACCATCACCATCATCACTATCACCATCATCACTGTTATCATCATCATCACCACCAGCACCACCACTATCACCATCATCATCACCATCACTATCATCACCACCACCACCACCATCACCATCAGTATTATTAGCCTGGAACTCCCAGTACCCAGAAGAGCACAGGTAGGGAGCATCAATGACAGCGTTTTACTAAACTGAACAAACAGGTCATTCCTTTGAGTTAAGGACATTCCAAAATGTCCCTTCAATCCCCTAAGCCAGTGGTCCCCAGCCTTTTTGGCACCAGGGACTGGTTTCATGGAAGACAATTTTTCCATGGACCGGAGGTGGGGTGATGGTTTTGGGATGATTCAAGCACATTATATTTATTGTGCAGTTTATTTCTATTATTATTACATCAGCTCCACCTCAGATCATCAGGCATTAGATCCTGGAGGTTGGGGACCCCTGCCCTAAGCTCACCTGAGGGAACTGAAGCATGTAGGAGCTGTGAGACGGGTAAGGGGAGTGGGAGTTGTGGTGCCTTGGGGAAAGGGTCCGAGCAGATGATGGCAATACCAGCCGACATCCTTATTTAACACTGAATGTGTGTGAGTTCTGTTCTAAGCATTTGACGTGTATTAATTGATTTTACTCTCTCAGTGACCAAGGAGGTCAGTTCATAACAGAATAACATATTCTAATAATATTCTATTATTACTCTCCACTATGATCATAACCACTGAACTGCTGTTTCCCTGATGGGAGGGAGCAGTGGCTTTGCAGAATTCACCCTCCGCCTGTGGCCAGTCCCGCAGCTTGCCTGACTGCTCTGCAAAGAACCTTAGAAGGCACGGTCCTGTCTCCCAGCAGCCTGCAGGGAATGTGGACGGTTTCCGGGCCTTCCGTTCAGTACTGTAGGAAATGCCCAGACAAGGTCATTTCTGGGCAGGGCAGGTGCCTGGTGAGCAGAATGCCTGTCGACTGGGAAGAGAAGCCAGCATGAGGGGAAAGGCCATGTGGCTTTCCGGAGAGGGGTGGGGGACGTGTTGGTGAGGCCACCTCAGAAATCAACCCCAAGGCCCATCTCTAAAGGAGCCAGGAGCCGGCCAGTCCAGAGCCACTGCCGGGAGGACCCCACCAACCTGGTCATTTTCCCGCCTCTCCGCCTCTTCCTCACCTGCCACCAGCAGGATCTCTACTGGGCCTAGGGTTCATCCGCAGAGGAGTCAAAATGGGTAGTAGCTGGGGTGCCTACACTTATAGCCAGCCTTGGAGACACAGGAGCCCAGGGGACATGGTGGATAGAAGGAGTGACCAAGAAGAGATGAGTGGAACACATCTGGGGCTCCCGACAGGGAAATGAGAGGAGGCTGGGGAAGGGCTGAGGCTGAGCAGTGGGTACCTGCTGGGACGTGGCAGGCTCCCCACATGCACACACACCCCAACTGTTCACTGCAAGCACAAATGGAATTCTAGTGGGTTCTGGGGTCTCAAAGACTAGGACACAAGGGAAACCCAAAATGTCACACAGGAGAAGCAAAAAGTATGTCTGCTAATTGTCTATGAGAAGACCCACCATTTACTGAGCGTTTACTATTTGTCAAGCTTGGTGCCAAGTGCTTTATAGAATCACCTTTATTTTTCACAGTAGGTTTTAACAGCTCCATTTTACAGGGGAGCAAACTGAGGCTCAGAGAGGTGAATGATGTACCCAAAGCCATAGGAATTGAGTTAGTAGGTGACAACGCCCAGGATCTGAACTCCAAGCTCAAGCTCTTAATTTCAAGGGTATCCCAACTTCTCGGCACTAAACAGAACTATGTGTGTTTTGGGGCCTTATCCCATGCCAATCACCCCCACTTACCCACACAATCTTTCCTTATCCTTTCAGCTAAGTCGGAGACAACGAGTAAGATTCTAAATAGGGAAAACACTATTTTTCAAAAAATAAGAAACCAAACAACCCAGTTAAAAATGGGCAAGAGACCTGAACAGAGACCTCACCAAAGAAGATATACATATGGCAAATAAGCATAAAGATGCTCAATGTCATATGTCATTAAGGAACTGCAAATTAAGACAGCAATGAAATACCACTACAAACCTATTACACGGCCAAAATCCAGAACACTGACAACACCAAATGCTGACAAGGATGCGGAGCAACAGGAACTCTAATTCATTGCAAAATGGTCCAGGCTACTTTGGAAGGCAGTATCTTACAAAACTAAACATACTCTTACCATATGATCCAGCAATTACATTCCTTGGTGTTTACCCAGAGAACTGAAAACCTACATACATACACATACACCACAAAATGGCACACTAATATCTATACCAGTTTTATTCATTATTGCCAAAACTTGGAAGCAACCAAGATGTCCTTCAATAGGTGATTGGATAAATAAACTGTGGTATATCCAGACAATGGGATAAAATTCAGCAATAAAAATCAGCCACCAAAAAGAAAAAAAATTTTAATAAATAAAAAAATGAAAATGAGCTACCAAACCATGAAAAGACATGGAAGAACCTTAAATGCATATTGCTAAATGAAAGAAGCCAATCCAAAAGGCTACATACTGTATGACATTCTAAAAAAGACAAAATTATGGCGGCAGTAAATAGATCAGAGGTTCGGGGGAGAGAGGGAAGGATGAATAGGTGGGGCACAGGGGATTTTTAGGGCAGTGAAACGATTATTGTGTATGATGCTGTCATGGTGGATACATGTCATTATACATTTGTCAAAACCCATAGAATGTACACCACCAATAGTGACCCCCTTACTGGAATCTATGGGCTTTAGTTAATAATAATGTATCACTATCAGCTCATCACCTGCAACAAATGTGCCACAACAATGCAAGATGTTAATAATGAGAAATTCGGGTAAGTAGGGGGTACGTGGGAACTCTGTACATTTCAATTTTTTTCTGTAAACGTAAAACTTTTTTTTTAAAGTCAAATGCTACCAATACAATGGAAAAAAATTTTTTTTTAATTTTCTTCTATAGAGAAGAAAAAATATTGCCCTAATCTTCATCAATGGGAAAGAATCTTGAGATATTAATATTATTACAGTTAGATTTGTATAACGTGTCATACCTTTCAAATTGTTTTTGTGTTGATTAACAATTTGATCTCATCCCATCTGCAAACAAGGAAAGTGCATGCTGTTCGGGCCTTTAGTCCACAGACGTCTTGTCTGTCCACACCACGTGGCCCTCATGGGTGGGGGACACAGCCTAGTGCTGAAGATGGATAGGTCTTCATTGCATGTATCACAATTTGAATGTGTGCATTTATTTCTTTGTTTACTTGTAATCTCTGGAGAGGGGCCACCTCTGTTTTGTTGGCTGTGAATACCCAGTGTGGACTATACGTGAGTGAGATGAATTCTGAATGAATCAGACAATGGCTCTAATAGATGCTGGGACGCTGCACAAAGGACAGTGGGAGCAAAGAGCAGTCTCAGCCAAGACTTCTCTCTGTGGCAATCCCAGAGGGCTTCCAAGTGGAGGAGAGTCTGGCAGAGAGCTGAAAGGAAAAAGTAAGGCCTTGGCAGGCATTAGGCAGGCATTCCAGGAAGAGAGACATCCTGGTAGAACTGCTGGAAAGGAAGAAGCCTGTCTGAATGTTAGAGCTGGAAACTAACTCAGAGAATGGCTAGTTAAGGTCACAGGCAATTAGGACACAGCTTTCGGGCACTAATTTAGGGCAGGTGAGATCACAGACCTGGGGCCTCCTTGGAGCCAGGGGAAACCACAAGGTGCACCTTTATTCTCAAGCTTTCACCTAAGTCAGGCTAACAGCAGAGGAAAGAGAACACAGATTTCCCCTCCTCTCTACACGCACATCCCCCGACATCCAGGGACGGGGAGTGTGGCCAGAAACAGGCAGGCCAAAGGCACAATGTCTCCAAGGTCAAATTTTCCCATTCTAAGCCATATGTATTAATTATTTTAAAATTAAAACAATGCTTCTCCCCCACCCTAAGTGATATCCTCCCAAAAATGTCTCCCAGTAAAACTGATGTTCAGGATTGCAACTCTAGTTTTCTGTCTCACAGCAGTAAGAGCAGCTAACGCTGACACAGCACCTTAGCTATATCATAACTCATGCAATCCCTGCAGCAACACTGGGGGGGGCCAGCATCCCTATTTTACAGACACACCCCAGCACACTGCATGGAGCAGCTCCCCACACCAGACAGGGGAGCAGAGACAGTGAATTCTTTCTCCCAGGTGGCATATCTGGTCCACAGTCTCATTCCTACAACGACACAGGTGTGTGAGTTTGGAATCAGGTGCTTCAGTGAACCGACTGTATAATTTGCGACAAGTCCTATTTCCCCACACCCTGCTTCATTCTCTGTACAATGCAGGTTTTGTCCAGGGTGAACACAGTAAAAGTTCCAAACACAGGGCCTGGCACACAGTAGGCCTTCAAAGGGAAGAAAAACAAAAACAACTCTGATTTTTAAACCAAGCCTGTCTCTGAACTCCTGGGGAAATTCTCTGCACTAGAAGGAAAAAAAATGGGAGAATTAAACAAACAACAACAACAATCTGTAACCCAGATGACCGCGGGTCCAGCTGATGAATGAAATCTTGGCCCAGGGCTGCCAGCCAGGCTGCCTGGGCCTAACTGTAGGGCAGGAATCAGCGCTCTGACCCAGAGAGGAGCTTCCTTCGGCCGACCCCACCCGCTTTCCCCAGAACATTCCACACTCAGCCAGGAGACCCCAGGAACAGGCCACTGGGCCCAGCCAGGAGAGGCAGGCACCTCTCTTCTAGGCCTCTATGCACAACCTCTGAGCCGCACCCCTGCCCGGCTCCCACTGCTTCCCTACAGAGAGACCCAGAGCTGACTCCTCTGCCCCAGACCTGCCTCTCTCCCGCATCTCTAGGCAGCCAGCCAGAGCCAGCAGGAGACAGGCCGGGGGGGCTGAGCCGCTGGTCCTCAGCCATGGCTCTAGTTCGGCCGCTTACGCTCTCTTTCCTTAGGCCCCTACCTGGTCTTCCTGCCTCCAGTCCTGGTACCCACTACAAATAAATGAGTCTCTTCAGATAGTCATGAAGCACTCCCCGCCTCAAGCACCTTCAATGGCTCCCACTGTTCCCTGAATTAAGTTTGGGGTCTGTATCCTGGGATTCGAGACCCTCCACAATACAGTCTAAACCCACCCTCCAGTCCCGACACGACCCATATGTCGCAACGAAAATGGATTATACCAAGATTTGCACACACGCATTTGCACACTTGCCAGTTCAGATGCACCCTCTCCCGCCTCCACCTTGCTGGGTCCTACCCCTCCCCCACCCCAGCTTACTCTTCCAGGAGCCCTTTCCTTCCCGAGCCTCTGAATTTCTCCAGCACGCTCTTCCCAAACCTCAGGCGTTCCCATGCCACCTGCCATCCGTACTACTCTTTACTTAATATTTTCCTTTAAATCAACACACTCTTTTACTTAAATTTATTTTCAAAGGAAACTTTATATCTCCACCATAAATAGAAAACCGTATCATTTGCTATAAACAGAAGGGAACTTTAAAAAGTTACGTTCTAATGCACATGAAAATACATAGTCATTAAAATGTTTTAAGTGCTCCTCTGTAGAATATACTTAATATTACTGTATAATATACTTAAAAATCCTCTCACACTCTAAGAAACGCCGCCTTGGCATGTCTTTATTTTTGCCTCCTTCTGGCCCTTGGTTTTTCTGGTCCTGTCCCACAGTTATCTGAGGACTTGTCACAGTCTTATCCTGGTTGACCCCAAACAGCACCTGGGGGGCTGCAGCCCCTCTTCCAGTGCCTACACACAGCGTGACGTGCAATAAAAATATTTAACGAAAGTTCCATTTGCTCAGCTATAGTAACATGGCCCCTTTCTCCACCTGGCCCTGGGCCCATCTGCCTCTCAACTTTCCAAAATACACATCCTCTCCTCCAGCCACCCCTGAACCCACCCCTGTCCACTGGGGTCTCTCAGAGGATGGTACAGCGAGTGTGGTAACTGTCAGGGAGGTGCTGGGGGGCTCCCCCCATTCTCCGACCCCTGCCACCTCTTCCTGGGAAGCAGCAGGCCCTGGGGTAACCCGGAAAAAGCAAGTCAACCATTAACGACACTCTCCCAGCACAGACACACCCTTCCCGGGTGTTAGCAAAGTTCTGGGAAAACTCCTGGCTCCAGAAAATACAAAATCTTCCCGTCACCTCTTTGCCAAAGACCCCAAAACACCTACCAGGAACCGAGGGGGCCTGGCCTGGGCCTGGACCTGCCGGCACCCCAGGCAGAGGAGGTCCTGCTCCCGCCTACCACGTGTTGTCAGGGGCGACCCTGATGAAGATGAATCACTGGGACTTAAGTCAATAAGCGGCAGCTGTGGGAAGGCCCAGCTGGAGCCAAACCAAGGCCTGGATTCTCCTCGGTGGACGGCGGACGGAAGCCCAGCTGAAGCCCGCCCACGGCCAATCGTGGGTGACCAAGTCCCCCTAACGACATCTTCTAAAACTGAACAGATAAGGGACACTTTCTATTAGCGGGAGGCCTCCCTTGGGAACGTTTGCATTCTTTTTGGTGTTTTTTTCTTTTTTTAAAGTCTTGCCACTTTTACAAGTTTCAAGGATTTTGTTGTTATTTAATTAATTTATTTATTGATTATCCATTTTATTGTATTTTATTTTTTGTTGTTGTTTCTAAAAAGGGCACATTTTATGGAAAGGTATCAAAACCATTCATTCCAGGCAGTGGTCATACGTGGGGTGTCAGCATCTCGTGACTTCCTGAAACTTCCACTGCTGGGGGCGAGGCATCCATCTGGGTGTAGCTCCCCAGGAAGAAGGTTTACCGAGGCCCAGACAACGTGACCAATGCCGCAAATGGAGTGGCCTCCCACGTGCAGCTCAAGGAGGACAAGGGTCACGAAGGGACAGCCTGACACCTGCCTGCAGGGAGAAGGAAGGTGACAAGGATCCCCTTCTTGCCCTTTTCATAGTGCGAACAAGCTAATGACAGAAAAAAATGTGGTGGTGAGAAGAAAAACACCACATCTAGCAACTATTTCCTCATGGGGAACAAAATCAGGTGCTACAGAGAGAGATGGATGGACACAATCATGAAGAGGTTCTCAAACTGGGTTCCAAGGAGCCTTAGTGGGGGTGCCATGTACCTCTCTGGGGCTGCTGATGTGGAATGAGGGGGAGGTGGATAAAGGGGATGTATTCCAACCTAGCCCAGGGCAAAGCTGCTCTTGTCAGCTTCCTCTACTGGATTTTCAGGGAAGACAGCCTTTGAAGAAAAGATTCTGTAGCTAAAAATGTTGAGAAGTGCTAATGTGTGATCCCGGTTGTACCACGTAGGAGAATGTGATGTGAGTCTCTCTGAGTCTGTGGAAAGCAGTCACCACATACGCAGGTGTGCCGGGAACCCACTGGTCCTTCATCCTGAGTGGGTGCTCTGTCTGACTTTAGGAGAAGTGACAGGTCCAGCCTGGCCACTCTGCCCTTCTCCTGGCAGGACCACAGGCTGGAAACTGCAGGCACAATCAGGCCAAGCCTTGAGCTGAGTCAAACGTCCAGATAAGAGACTCCATAGGGACGGGGGCCAAATGCAGACCCCCCGTGGGGCACACAATCTGCCCCACAAATAGAGGCAGATTTGTGGATCCAGGGACCAAAGGCCAAAGAGAAGTGAAAAGTGGTGTCAGTGACTGGAGGCGGCCTCTGGGACAGACACGGTGGAGAGAGGTTGGTTTCCACGTGCTCCCAGCAGCTTGCTGCACAGAAAGGCCGACCCTGTTTGAAGGTCCAGGATGGACCAGACCTGAGGATGTGAAGAGGCCCGAGTGTACATGCTCCACTTAACAGAGAACAGCGGGTGCGCTGCTGCCCTGCTGTGCAGTTGGCACCCTGAAAGCTGCCTCCAGACGGCCGGGGCCTCTGCCAGCCTTTCGCAATGGGCGTACATTCTGTCTGCCCAGCCTCCCTCTCTTTGAGAACGACTCCTCCTCAGGGCCAAGGAAATCATGCCCAGTTCTTCTGGGTGGGAGAAACAGGCCCTTCCTTCCTCTTCCTCAGGGTGAATGTGACTGGGGCCGGCTGATGAGAATATCCCCACCCACTGGGCACAGTGACTGACCGAGGCCCAGCTTCCCTGGGCTCTCACCAGAGTTACTGACAAGTACCCTCTTTCTCTGTGACAGCAAGCTGTGAGAGCAATGTTGGCCTGAGATGGCCAATGGCCATCTTGCTGCCACTTGGAAACAGCCTGAGAATAAAGCCAAGCAGAGCTGAGAGATGGAGGGAGATAATCAACTGCTGGATCCAGCCATGCCTGAACCGCTCGTTTGGTTCCCAACTTGCCAGGTCCACAGAGTCCCCTTTTTGCTTAAACTAGTTGAGCTGGGTCTTTGTCATTTGCAATCAAGGGCCCTGGGTATGTCACCTATCCAGGAGCGGGAAGGGGTAAGAATGCACCACATGTACTAACCTGAGTGAGCCTGATGTCTTAACAGAAATGACAGGAGCCCTGGAAGTAAGCTTCCTGCTCCCATGCCAACTACCCCTTTGGAGCCCTGTGCCAGCAGCTGCCTGGCTCAGGGATGTCAGGGCGGCAGTTGCTTTCCTCTGAAGCACCCAGCGCTCATTCCTAGGCTTACTTTGGTTTCTCTGCAGCAGTCACGTGGTCCACAGGGAGCCCCTCCACTGGGGGCTTCTTCCATGGTCCCTAGATGATGTGTCAGCCTCCCCTGTCTCAGCATCCGCCCAGACCACTGCAGGAAGTTGACGCACTTGTTCACACCCCCAGGGACACATGAAGCTGCCCCGGGTCATCCCAGACCCTTGGCTCATCTCCCAGGTTCCAAGTTCAGGCTCCATTGTCCACCCCTGGCCACCCCAGGTCGGCCGGTCTTCCGGGCTAACGCAACCAGAACGAACGTGGAAAGGAGGCCTCACATGCTGGCTCCAGAACCTTCAGCACTAACACGTGAGCAGCGTGTGCATCCATTAGCATCTCTCCACCCTGCATCATCCTAGGATCCAGGGTCACAAGCAGCAAGGTCCCATTGCCATTGCATCTCTTCACTCTCCAGTCAAAGCCTCACCGGGTGGGCCTGAACAGTGAAAGTAGGCGCCAAACTGCTTAACAAATCCACACATAAGATGTGCAAGAAGGAGGCCAAAAGGAATAAACTGAATGACCCATACGTGAAATGGAGTAATTTGATAATTAATATAAATAGTAAATAAAAGTTCCCTAGGTAAGCGACAGAAAACACACCTTAAAGAGTTCAAGAGGAAGGAAATTAGGAAAGCAAAGCTCTATCTGGAATATCAAAGACTGTGCTCAAGATAACATGCTAGGACTTCCCTGGTGGCACAGTGGTTAAGAATCCACCTGCCAGTGCAGGGGACACGGGTTCGATCCCTGGTCCGGGAAGATCCCACATGCCTCAGAGCAACTAAGCTCGTGTGCCACTACTACTGAGCCTGTGCTCTAGAGCCTGCGAGCTACAACTACTGAGCCCTCGTGCCACAACTACTGAAGCCTGCGCGCCTAGAGCCCATGCTCCGCGACAAGAGAAGCCACTGCAATGAGAAGCCCGCACACTGCAACGAAGAGTAGCCCCCGCTCACCACAACTAGAGAAAGCCCAGCACACAGCAGCGAAGACCCAATGCAGCCAAAAATAAATAAATTAATTAAAAAAAAAAGATAATATGCTACATGTGATCAATGTACATTCTGTTTAAAATTAGAAATATGTTGGCCACAGTGCTATTGGGTAAATCAGCTACACAGAACCCCCTAGAGAGCTGGGCCAGGCTGGGGGCAGGGGAGGGCAGAGCATGGCTGGGGCTGAGTCCTGGGGCCAGAACCTGCAGAGGGTGGTCCCCAAGGGTCAACAGGCACAGGAGAGGAAGGAAGTAAACAAAGTCCAGGGAGCCCAGGCACTGCCTCCACCACCCCCAGGCCAAACTGGGGCCTCCCTGATTTCCCCAGCTCTCCCACCAGCCTGCTCCTGCCTGCCTGGGGCCCCTCCCACCCCATCCCTGCTCCACTCACGAATCTGCTGCCCAAATCAAACCTGTGGGCAAAGCTCCAGCAGCTGGCTCAGACTCACCTTTCCTGGTGTCGCTGCTCCTGCTGCCTGCCACTGCCCTGAAAGCACCCCAAAGTCATTCTGGCTCTTCTCTCCTCCAGATCCACCTCTCTGCCTCGGCTCCTGCTGCCCCCAGGGCCCCAGATGTCCCTCCCTCCACCTCATCCTTCCAGACCCAGCAAAGGGTCCTGCTACACCATGAAGCCTGCCTTGCTTTCCCCTTCCCTCTGGTAGCAACCTCTCCTCCCCTGAAGTCCCTTAGCTCCTTGCCTGTCCCCTCCCTGTAGCACTGAGCATTTGACAACTTATACTTATGTTCTATCTTCTACTGGGCAGTCTGCAACCGCTTCACCTCTGCACTCTCTTTATTCTTTCATTCATTCATTCCACAAATATGTACTGAGCACCTACCATGTGCTGGACCCTGTGCTAGGGCTGGGGATACCATGACGAACAAGACAGACACTGTCCCTGCCGCCTTGGAACTCACATCTCAGTGGGGGAAACACTAAACAAACAAACGTAAATAAATATATCCGCATGTGCTGTGATACGGGCCATGAGGGAAAGGCGCAAGGGGGCATGATTTGTGAGCTCTGATGTAGAGAAGAGTCAGGAAGGCATCTCTGAAAAAGTGATGTGAAACTGGGATGAGGCGGGTGAGTACAGTGGGTCAGGCACTCTTTCTAGGCGCATAATAGGTGTTTTCTAAATATCTGTGGAACAAGTATATGACTGTAATGAGTCAGAAATTCCTAGTATGTCCCCTGTGTCCCTCCAGACGCACTTACGACCCGTCATCACCCTGATGGGTCCCTCCAACTGGCACCTAGAGGCGGTTTACAGCAAACACACCTTCTATGGACAACAGGACATGGTGTCCACTCATGTCACCCCTGCAGAGGTGCTTGCCACGGCTTCCCGTGGCTCTCCACTCAGAATTCCCTCATGACTCCCAATACCACCGTCACCCCCAGAGCTGGAATAGCAAGCAAGTGGTTTTGTCCTGTATGCAGACTCCACACCGTTGGTAATAGCCGCCTGGAACACCATGCTTGAAGGACTGCAAGGCTCTCTCTGGCCTCAGTGGGAAAGGACCGTGATTGATTAGTGATGTCTAGCGTGGGAGGAGGAACAGAGAGCAGGGGCACACGTGCCACGTATTTCCCTTGCCCCTCAGGGTCTCGTGGATGACCACCAGGCAAGAAATTCCCTTCAGATCTAATTGCCTGGAAAAGCACTCAGCGTCTGGTCTCCGGCTCCTTGTGGACCCCATGAACTGTGTAAATAATACATTTTTTTTCCTGCTTTGATCACTCATTAGCTCAGAGCTAAATCTGTGGTTCAACCATAGTAAACTGGGCATAGCTCTATGGCCTGAATATATGTCTTAACTCTCTTCCTGGTTGTGACCTTCCAGTTAATCTCTGTTTTCCCTGATCTTATTTTTATGGGTTTCTATTTAATTACATACACACACATATACAAGCATATCTAAAAAATATCTATACATAGCTCTGGCATTAAGTATCTACTTTATACCTTTTTATTATAAATACACATTTCTCTAATTTCTTATATAGTCAAGATATATAGAGAAATATATGTTCTTGTTAGTATCTCAATCCCTTTATAGAACAAGACGGAAGCATAAATGGAGGGATGGATGGATGACAGACAGGAAAACCCGGAAGAATAAGCTACAGTCTGTGCCTGAGAGAATTCCGAAGACCGTTCCACTCTGTTGTGAACAGAGTCCGGGATCCAAAATCAGAAGGCAGGCTTTTAGTCCCAGCTCTGACCAGCTGTGTGGCTGTGAAGGGTAAACAATTACTCACACACCCCCTCCATCCCATGCCCAGGCAACCTGAGGGTTTATCAGCTATTAAATGCATATAAAACAATCTGCCCTACTTCCTTCACTAGGTTATAACAGAAATTAAATGCACAGGTTTGCGGCTGCTACTCAGAGGTGAGGCACGAGCTGCACGCCACCAGCGTCATTATTAGCATTGGAAACAACATTCCAGGCAGCCAGCACAAGGCTGTAAAGAAGAAGACGCCAAACCGCTCAGCCTCCTATAAATGCTGCAGGAATTCAAAGAGAAACGGGCCTTTGGAACTCACATCTGCATGCAGTGTCCTTCCTTGTCCCCCACTCTCTGACGTCTGAGAGAGTATCTGACTAAAGGACTTCAATTCCCTGCTTCTCACGGCGAGAGAAAAAGCCCCGTCCAGGATCAATCCCCCTCCTTACCACTGGAAATGGCTGTCCCGGGGTGAAGGGCCTGGGGCTCCCAGGGTCTCCCCGCCCCCAGTGGTCTCCCTTCCACAGCATTCCCTGCACAAAGGGCAGGCGGCACAGCACGCGTTACCGGCAGGCCTGCTGAAACCAATGAGCTGAGGCTGGAAACGGTGGGGCTGGGGACGTCATTGGCGGCTGACCCTCACACATGCCTCGCACTGGACCTCACAGACACTTCCTGTCCCCTCCTGTCCCCAATCAGAGGCCCATTTATTCCGCAACCACCAGGGCTTCCAGGCATCCGATTCAGCGCCACTTGAGTTTCAAACAGCAGGTGAAGATGAGACAATGACAGTAACTGGGGTCCTTTTCAACAAGCTTTTCAGCAGGGCATGAGCTGGACCTTGCTTTTCTGGGAGAATGGACAGAATTCACAAAGGCAGTAAGACTAATTCTAAATTCTGGAATGTTCCCTGCCCAGTTAAGGGCTGAAAGTGGAGGCCCAAAGGGGAGGGGAGATGGATAGTCAGAGGGCTGTTTACAAGCCAGTTCAAGTGATAAAATAAGGTCTCGTGTGGTTTATCCCTAGGGAGAGACCCATCTTAGGCAATGAGTTCTCCAAAGTGGGGGGGAGGGACCCTTGACACAAGGTCGCTTGCATCCCATTGGATACCCCTTCTTCTCCCTGGTCTTACCAACTGCCCAGCTGCCTTCAGGCGTGGGCTCCAGAAGCCTCAAGTTTACACTGGGACCAGCCTCCTCAGGCCCAGCTGACTCTCCCAGGGGTGCACTCAGCCCAAGCTGGCATATTGAGGTCTCTTCCTTGAGAATCTAGGAAATGGGCTAAGAGACTTCAGTTTTAACTCAACTGCTCTCTGGAATAATAAGATGCAAATTTAGGAGCTGATGGAGGGGCCATTTTCCCCAGGTGGGAACGCCCAGGGAAGAGAAAGGTGGTCTGCGGTGAGAGAAAAGGGAGAACTGAAATAGAGGATGAGCAGACACAAGGCAGAGGAAGGGCTCCTGGGTTTTCCTCTGGCCCATGTGCTTGATCCAAACCCTTCCAGGGGCCTGGGCTTCTGTGACATGCTCCAGTGTCCTGGCAATAAATCCCCATTTCTACTGTTTAATGTCTACCGTTTGCAGCGAGCCTGGCCCTAGTTAGCCACAAATCCTACTTAGCCTGCTTAATACGATGTCCATTTCCCTCCCCCCCTCTCATTAAGCACAGAGATCTCAGCCGCTCTCTGGGCTGATTAGGAATACCTGGGACGATGCAAATCAGTGGCCTGTGGAGAGCAGAGGTTGCATTGCCAGAGGGACCCAGGTCTGGCTCCATCTAGTGCGGTGACCTTGAACAATAACCTCCCTGACAGGTAGGTTCCTCTCTCACCTGGGCTACCGCAGACGCCTCCCCAAGTCCACTCCTGGCCCTTTACAATCTGTTCACCAGGGCTTCACTGGTGGTGCAGTAGTTGCGAATCCACCTGCCAATGCAGAGAACACGGGTTCGATCCCTGTTCCGGGAAGATCCCACATGCCGCGGAGCAACTAAGCCCGTGAGCCACAACTACTGAGACCGTGTGCCACAACTACTGAAGCCCGCGTGCCTAGAGCCTGTGCTCCCCAACAAGAGAAGCCACGGCAGTGAGAAGCCTGCGCACTGCAATGAAGAGTAGCCCCCACTCGCCGCAACTAAAGCCCACGCACAGCAGCAAAGACCCAATGCAGCCAAAAATAAATAAATAAAATAAATAAATTTATTAAAAAGAAAAGTCACAATGAGCTCTTCAAAATGCCAGCCCTGCAACGGAGCCACCTACAGAAATCCTCCAGTGACTTTCTACCGCTCTAATGATAAAACCAAGGGCATCCCACCCCACCCCAGCCCAGCCCAGCCCACCTGGGGCCTCTGTAACACACCACACTCTTTCCCCTTGGGGCCTGCAGACACCCTGATACTCCTCTCTGGGGAATGCTTCCCCTAACTCTACTCCTCCCAACCTCCTTCGCCTACTTACCCACTTTGATTTTTTTTTAATTAACACCATTATTGAGATTTAATTTAGGTACTATAAAATTCACCCTATTAAAATGTACAATTCAGTGGTTTTAGTATATTCACAGTTATGCAGCCATCACCACTCTCTCATTCCAGAACATTTTCATCTCCCCAAAAAGAAACCCTGTACCCATTAGCAGCCACTCCCCATTCCCCCCTCTCCCCAGCCCCCAGAAACCAGTAATCCTTCTGTTTCTATGGATTTGCATATTCTGGACATTTCATATAAATGGAATCACACAATCGGTGGTCTTTTCTATTCTTTTCCCTTTTTGTGTTCTAATCTTTATTACTTCTTTCCTTCTGCTTGCTTTGGATTTAGTTTGCTCTTCTTTTTCTAGTCTAAGGTGGAAGAAGGCTATTGATTTGAAGTCTCCTTTTTTAATATAGGCATTTACAGCTATAAATTTCCCCCTGAGCACTGCTTTAGCTGCATCCCGTAAGTTTTGGTATGTTGTATTTTCTTTTTCATACATCTCAAAGTATTTTCTAATTTATCTTACGATTTCTTCTCTGACCCACTGGTTATTTAGGAATGTTTTTACTTTCCACATATTTGTGAATTTCCCAAATTTCCTTTTCGTTATTGGTTTCTAATTCCACTCCACTGTAGTCAAAGAACATACTCTGTATGATTTCAATCCTTTTAAATGTACTGAGGCTTGTTTTATGACGCAATATATGTTCTCTCATGTGCACATAAAAAGAATATGTATTCTGCTGTTGTTAGGTGGAGTGTTGTATAAATATCTGTTAGGTCTACTTGGTTTATACTGTTCTTCAGGTCTTCTATTTCCCTATTGCTCCTCTGCCTACCAGTTCTGTCCATTATTGACAGTGGAACCTTGCAGTTTCCAACTATTATTATTTCTCCCTTCATTTCTCTTAGTTTGTGCATCATACATTTTGGGGGCTTGTTGTTAGGTGCATCATGTTTATAATTGGTATGTTTTCCTGATAAATTGACCCTTTTATCATTACAAAATATACTTGTTTGTCTGTAGTAAATCTATTTTGTCTAATATGAGTGTGGCCACTTCAGGTTTCTATTAGTTACTGCTTGCATGGTATATCTTTATCTTTTTACTTTCCACCAATGTGTACCTTTGAATCTAAAGTGTTTTGTAGATAGCACAGACTGGGGTTTTTAACTTATTCTGTCAATCTCTTTTTATTGGAGTGGTTATTCCATTTGCATTTAATATAATTACTGATAAGATAGGATTTATGTCATTTTGCTATTTGTTCTCTATATAGTCTTATGTCTTTTTGTTCTATACTCTTCCCTTATTGCCTTCTTTCCTGTTAAACAGGTATTTTCTAGCATACCATTTTAATTCTCTCTTTTTTAAAAAAAACTTTATTTATTTATTTTTGGTTGCGTTGAGTCTTTGTTGCTGTGCGCGGGCTTTCTTTAGTTGTGGCGAGCGGGGGCTACTCACTGCGGTGGCTTCTCTTGTTGCAGAGCACAGGCTCTGGGCGCACGGGCTTCAGTAGTTGTGGCATGCAGGCTTCAGCAGTTGTGGCTCACGGGCTTCAGTAGTTGTGGCACACAGGTTTTGTTGCTCCGCGGCACGTGGGATCTTCCTGCAGGGCTCGAACCCGTGTCCCCTGTGTTGGCAGGCAGATTCTTAACCACTGTGCCACCAGGGAAGCCCTTAATTCTCTTTTATTACATATTTTTTAGTTATTTTCTTAACAGTTGCCCTGGAGATTACAACTAACATTTTAACTTAAAAAAATCTAGCTCTGATTAATTCCAACCTAATTTCAATATATACAAAAACCTTGCTCTAATATAGCTGTTTCTTCCCCCTTCTTTTATGCTATTATTATTATATGAATTACATCTTTGTACATTATAAGTCTGTCAACACAGTTTCATAATTATCGCTTTATGCAGATATGAGAAGAGTTATAACAAAATACATTTACACCTTTAAAGATGCTCCTTATTTCTTCTTGTGAATTTGAGTCACAGTCTAGTGTCCTTTCATTTCAGCCTAAAGGGCTCTCTATAGTATTTCTTGTAGGGCAGGTCTGATAGCAACAAATTCAGGTTTATTTATACAGGATGTCTTGATTTCTCCTTCATTTTTTTTTTAACATCTTTACTGGAGTATAATTGCTTTACAATGTTGTGTTAGTTTTTGCTGTATAACAAAGTGAATCAGCTATATGTATACATATATCCCCATATCCCCTCCCTCTTGCATCTTCCTCCCACCCTCCCTATCCCACCCTTCTAGGTGGTCACAAAGCACCAAGCTGATCTCCCTGTGCTATGCAGCTGCTTCCCACTAGCTATCTGTTTTACATTTGGTAGTGTATATATGTCAATGCTACTCTCTCACTTCATCCCAGCTTACCCTTCCCCCTCCCCGTGTCCTCAAGTCCATTCTCTACATCTGCATCTTTATTCCTGTCCTGCCCCCAGGTTCATCAGAAACTTTTTTTTTTTTAGATTCCATATATATGTGTTAACATACGGTATTTGTTTTTCTCTTTGTGACTTACTTCACTCTGTATGACAGACTCTAGGTCCATCTACCTCACTACAAATACTTCAATTTCATTTCTTTTCATGGCTGAGTAATATTCCATTGTATAAACGTGCCACATCTTCTTTATCCATTCATCTGTCGATGGACACTTAGGTTGCTTCCATGTCCTGGCTATGGTAAACAGTGCTGCAATGAACATTGTGGTACATGTCTCTTTTTGAATTATGGTTTTCTCAGGGTGTATGCCCAGTAGTGGGATTGCTGGGTCATATGGTAGTTCTAGTTTTAGTTTTTTAAGGAACCTCCATACTGTTCTCCATAGTGGCTGTATCAATTTACATTCCCACCAACACTGCAAGAGGGTTCCCTTTTCTCCACACCCTCTCCAGCATTTATTGTTTATAGATTTTTTGATGATGGCCATTCTGACTGGTGTGAGGTGATACCTCACTGTAGTTTTGATTTGCATTTCTCTAATGATTAGTGATGTTGAGCATCCTTTCATGTGTTTGTTGGCAATCTGTATTTCTTCTTTGGAGAAATATCTATTTAGGTCTTCTGCCCATTTTTTGATTGGGTTGTTTGTTTTTTTTAATATTGAGGTGCATGAGCTGCTTGTATATTTTGGAGATTAATGCTTTGTCAGTTGCTTCATTTACAAACATTTTCTCCCATTCTGAGGGTTGTCTTTTCATCTGGTTTCCTTTGCTGTGCAAAAGCTTTTAAGTTTCATTAGGTCCCATTTGTTTATTTTTGTTTTTATTTCCATTTCTCTAGGAGGTGGGTCAAAAAGGATCTTGCTGTGATTTATGTCATAGAGTGTTCTGCCTATGTTTTCCTCTAAGAGTTTTATAGTGTCTGGCCTTATATTTAGGTCTTTAATCCATTTTGAGTTTATTTTTGTATACAGTGTTAGGGAGTGTTCTAATTTTATTCTGTTACATGTAGCTGTCCAGTTTTCCCAGCACCACTTACTGAAGAGGCTGTCTTTTCTCCATTGTATATTCTTGCCTCCTTTATCAAAAATAAGGTGACCATATGTGCATGGGTTTATCTCTGGGCTTTCTATCCTGTTCCATTGATCTATATTTCTATTTTTGTGCCAGTACCATACTGTCTTGATTACTGTAGCTTTGTAGTATAGTCTGAAGTCAGGGAGCCTGTCTCCTTCATTTTTAAAGGATGTTTTTTCCAGATATAGACTTGGTTGATGGTCTTTTTGTCTCAGCACTTTGACTTTCATTCCATTGCCTTCTGGCTTCCACGGTTTCAGGTGAGAAGTCAATTGTTAATCTTATTAAGGATCCTCTGCCTAATTAGTCTTACCCTTCAATTCTGAGCTCAGCCACCTCTTCCTCCCTGGACTAGGTCAGGTCCTTTGGTACATGCCCAGTGCTCTGTACTTGTCCCCTGTAGAGATGATCACAACTGTAGTTAAATAATTAATGATAGAAGTAGCTCTCCAGTTTGTTTCTATCACTAGACTGTAAGTCCTGTAAGGCAGGGACCAAGCTTGCGTTTTTCACCACTCTATCCCCAGAGGCAACACAGTACCAGTCATACTGTAGCCTTTCAAAAAAACATTTACTGAGCAAGTAATACTTTACTCATCCTAAAGTAGGCTGAATTATTGGTGTCAATTCTTCTCTCTGTAAGAGTATGAGATAGCCACACTCTGCCATGGCTCAATAGTAGGCAGGGTGATTCCCTGCCCCTTGGCTTGAGATTGCCCATGTGACTTGCTTTGGCCAAATGATGTCAGTGGTGATGATGTAAGCAGAGGTTTGAAATGTGCTTGTGCAACTGAGCTTGCACGCTTGCACTCCTGCCTGTAACTATGACACAAACATGCCTTGGTGGTCATTGGTTCAAGTGGGATAAGAGACACATGAAACAGGCCTAAACCCAACTCACAGCTTAAAGCCAACCAAGTCCCACTGCGAGCAGCCTAGGTCAGCCAAACCCCACCCAACCCACAGATACATGAGGGATGAATAAATACCTATTGCCAAATGCCAGTGGGTTTGGGGTTGGTTTGTTACACAGTAATATTGTGGCAAAAGATGACTGAGACATATGCCCTGGCAAGTCTGAAGAGTGGGAGGAAGTCCTGGGGAAGGTCTTGCACCTGACCCTTCATATGGCCCACAGTTGGGTCTGGGTTGACTCTACAATCGGATGCACATCCCGTCTCTAATTTACAGACTAAACTTCCCCAAATTCTACAGTCCCACAATGGGGATACTCATCTACCAGCCTCCAGGAGCAGCCCAAAGTGTATTAAGCACCTACACAGTGACAGGTGCAGAGTGGGTACTTGATAAGAGTTAGTCTTCATCCTCCTCCACCTCCTCCACCTTCTCACCCATTCCACCCCTGGGCCTGAGAGTGCACCTTCACAGCCAGAATATCTGCAGCCTCTTCTCTGCTGTGCACCCTAACCTGTCCCAGGGGCTGGCCCTTCTTATTGCCAACTGATCCCCCAGACTCAGGTAAGACGAGGAGACAGGGATGTGGCAGGTAGAGCATACCTCCTTACACTGTAACTCTGAGTCCATGTAGGATCTAAAATTATATTTATTCATTGGAAATTTATAACTGCCTATTTCAAGGAGGGTTTGAGGCAGCTTATGGGCTGAACACAATAAAAAATAAACAAGTTGAGGATCAAAGAGAACAGAGGCCAGGCAGAGAGCAGAAAGAGGAGGTGGCACCAGAAATCATGCAATACATCGGACTCTGAGATTTCCAGCAGCTGTAGAAACAAGACAAGCAAGCGGGCTACAAAATTCAGTATAATGAAAGCAGCAGCCCTCAAGTCTGGGTGTGAACCCCATTCGCAGGCAACTCTGAGGCCAAAGGACATGCATCAGGCCAAATTGGGGAGACCTCAATACTAACAATAATAACCACCATCCATGCACCAAACACTGTTCGAAGTGCTTTGTACATGACTTCTCACGGAGTCCTCTGAACAATGAGACAGATACTATTATTATCTCCATTTTACAGATGAGCAAACAGAGGCAAAGCAACTTCTCAAGGGCACAGGGTGAGGGAGTGGCAGAGCCAGTATGAACGCCTGCAAGTCTGAGCCCAGAACCCTTAACCACTAAGCAAGCCAGCTTCTGCTTTGCTCACGCTGGGCCCAGCCACAACCCGGAGACCCTGATCACTGGGCCTCTGGCTCTGAGTTGGCTGTAGGCCGACCTCCTTCCCTGTTGAGGCCTTATCCCCACGCTTCTGAAGATCTGTCGCTAGCCTAGCCTGTTTGTCAGGACCCCATTACCTCCTGATAAGACCCTGCAGATGGCCTGCCTCGGTTCCCACCTGCCACCCTCTGGAGATGTGCCTTATCTCCCTCCCCACCTAAACCTGCACTCCCAGAACATACCCCTTGCCACCCAGCCCTCCCCAAAGTGTATCAACTTCCAGCTCCTCTGACCTGCCTCAATTTGCTATCCATCCACATGCCTGTCCCAGATTCCAACACAAACTCTAAGAGTCCACGTTCTACATCTGTCAGCAGAGCCCACCATTGAGAGTGATGTACAGTGAACGTCCTCTAAGCCCATGACCCCTGGAGTGCAAGCCTTCAGCCCCTGACTAGCTACCGTGTGAGCCCACGCTCCAGACACTAGGTCTGCACCAAGAGAGGCCAGCCCACAGTTCGGTCCTGCCTGCCCCCTGGGCCTGTCCTCTCTGCCCTGACCTCAGAGTGTCCTGGATGCAAAGTCTCAATTCTGTAAAGGCATTTTAGATTCCAAACAGGGAACTCTCACTCCTGAGTTACTCTCTTTGCTAAATTATCCCCCTTCACCCTGTCAGGGGTGACCCAGTTCACCACACGACACCCAAACCTGCAGATGGGTTTGGGGAAATCTGAGGCCGTCCCAGCCCACGAGGCCCTTTTACATGAAGTGAGAAGAGGTGACCCTTGGTGGAGGTGTGTCTCTTCCACCTGTTGGAAAATCTCTGTCATAAACTGATAATGCTAAAACAAGATGCTTCACCGCCATGTGTGAGAAAATCGCCATCATAAACCACAGTGGAAAGCCTCTTCCATGCAGTGCCCTCGTATGGCTCCCAACCCGCAAAAATGACTTTGGCAGACCTGCTGCATCCACAGCCATGGCAGCTCTGGCCAAGCAAGATACTCAAAGCAGCTAGTTTCCTGCTCCACAGAACCCTGCAGACGCGGAGACCACGTGGTCAAGAATCACGCCCACTTTCTGCTGTGCTCACGTTAACAGTGGAAAGTCCTAACAAACCCCAGGAATGGGAGAAAGGTCTTCGTGTCCAGGCTGGGGTCATCGGCCCCCAAGCAGTGCCTTCTGCAAATGAGGAAAACCGCCAGCAGGATTAGAACTGGCGGGTAGAGAAGGTCACCACAGGAACAGGCTCTCAAGAAAAGCCAAGGAAGGAGACCTGGGAAACACGGAAAGCAGCTCCGTGGCTGCTCCAAGACACGGCCTGGGCTGATCACTACCATTTGGGGTTAGAAAGAATTTCACATTCATCTCTGACCTTTTCTTGGCAAGCCTCACCCATGGCACCGACCCCCGATCAAATACCTGCCCCGACCCTGACATTAACGAGGACAACCACTGACAATGCTGAGACCAGTTGAAATTGGGTCGTTTCCTGTCACTAACCCATGTGATTCAATGACATTAAAAAAGAAACCAGAAGAGAATTCATTTCTTTTTTTACTTGTAAATGAGGCCCCACTTAGAGCAGACCAATTTCAACGTTGAGCCTTCTGAGGCAAAGGGTCCCTGAGGGATGGCGTGAAAGAACTTGGGGCCTAGCCCTTGTTTTCTGATCATGGCACCAAACACCCCCTCATCCAACCCCCCTGTGCTCTACATTGAAGAGAAATAAACCTGGTTTCCAAAAATGAAGTCTGGAAAATAATACAGACTCCTACATTTCACCTTCTAAATTAAGCCAGTTACTTAAGCTATTAACTTTCCACTGGGGACTGAGAGAAAATTGTTTCAAAACTGGGAACTAAATATAAAGTTAGGCGGAATGGGACTTTGCTGGTGGTGCAGTGGTTAAGAATCCGCCTGCCAATGCAGGGGACATGGGCTCGAGCCCTGGTCCAGGAAGATCCCACATGCCGCAGAGCAACTAAGCCCGTGCACCACAACTACTGAGCCTGCGCTCTAGAGCCCGCGAGCCACAACTACTGAAGCCCATACACCTAGAGTCGTGCTCCACAACAAGAGAAGCCACCGCAATGAGAAGCCTGTGCACCACAATGAAGAGTCCCTGCTTGCCACAACTAGAGATAGCCCGCATGCAGCAACAAAGACCCAACGCAGCCAAAATAAATAAATAAATAAATAAATAAATTTATATTAAAAAAAAATAAGGTCATGTAAAAATTCAAGGATTAGCTAGACGCAGCTTCTACTCTGGGTTTTTAGCAATAGGAGGGGCACACTCCACCAAAGTTTTGGTGCTAGCAATTGGGCACACTGTATCCAAAAGGATTCTTCGATTGCAAGCAACAGAAACCAGGTCTGGCTGACTTAAGCAGAAAGGGATTTACTGGCAGGATACCTGGACGCTCAGAATTGATGGGAAGGCTGAAGGTCCTGATGTGGAAGAACACAGGAACCACGGCAGCTGCAGAGTCTGGGCCTCAAGGTCTCATCAGCTGCCACCGTGGGAATAAGTGGCTCCAATACCCTTTCCCTTCCTGCTTCACTCTGCTTAGATTTCACATCTCACAAAGAATGGCCCAGCGGAGTAGCCCAGCTTGGGCCAACATCCCACCCCTTGACCTGGGTGATGGCTACGTGGCTGTGTTTACTTTGTAAAAATTAGACAAGCAGTACATTTAGAATTTATGCCGTTTTCTGAATGGATCTTACGCGTCAGTAAAACCAAAGATAAACCTAATCAGTAATTCCACTCCTAAAAGAAGTCAAACACGGAAGAGAAATAATACACATAAGAGAATGAAAACATATGTCAACAAGAAGACTTACGGCCACTCCATTTATAATAGCCCAAAACTTACCATATGACCAGCAATTCCATTCTAAAGTATACATCCAAGAGAAGTGAAAACATATGTCCACATAGAAACTTGTACATGAATGTTCATAGCAACATTTTTTATAATAGCCCAAAGTGGAAATAATCCAAATGTCCATCAACAGATGAATGGATAAACAAAATGTGGCATAACCGTACAATGGTATATTAGTTAGCCATAAAAAGGAATGAACCTTGAAAACATTACAAGTGAAAGTTAGGGAAAACCACATATTGTATTATTCTACTTATATGAAATGTCTAGAATAAGCAAATCCATAGAGACAGAAAATAGATTAGTGGTTTCCCAGGGCTGAGGAGGTTGTTGGGAGAATAAGGGGAGTGAATGCAAAGATACAGGCTTCTTTCTGGGGTGATGAAAATGTTCTGGGACTAGTTCGTGGTAATGGTTGTACAATCTTGTGAATATACTAAAAACCATTGAATTATATACTTAGAAATGGTGAAGTTTATAGTAAATAAACTATTGAATAAAAACAGGGACTTCCTGGTGGTCCAGTCATAAAGAATTCGCCTTCCAATGCAGGGGACGTGGGTTCGTAGGGGAACTAACATCCCACGTGCTGCGGGGCAACTAAGCCCCTGCGCGTCAACTAGAGAGGCCGAGTGCCGCAAACTACAGAGCCCACGTGCTCTGGAGCCCATGTGCCACAACTAGAGAGAAGCCCACACACCACAACAAAGATCTCATGTGCCACAACTAAGTCCCAACACAGCCAAAAAAAAAAACATAAACGCAAATGCATCTATTAAAAAATGGAATACAGTGTGACTCCGTTTATAAACGTTCAAAAGTATACAAAATTTTAAAACGTATTGTTTAAAGACATAAACCTACATGGTAAAGTTATAGAGAACAGCAGGCTAATAATGATAACAGAATTCAGGTTAGTGTATCCCCTGGGGATGAGGAGAGAGGAAAACCCACCTAAGGAGAGGCATAAAAACAATTTCTAAAGGGCTGTTGATACTCTGTTTCTTCATTTGGCTGGGCATATGTCTGCTTTATTACTCTTCTTTAAACTGCACATATTTGTTTTATATGCATATATATCTATTTCACAATAATTTTTTAATCAAATACTCTTATATTCCAACAATATCCAGTTAAAGATAAGACTGGGGGGAAAAATGATCCTATTCCCTAGCAACAAAAAACATAAAACAGGGGCTTCCCTCGTGGCGCAGTGGTTGAGAATCTGCCTGCCAATGCAGGGGACACGGGTTTGAGCCCTGGTCTGGGAAGATCCCACATGCCACGGAGCAACTAGGCCCGTGAGCCAATTACCGAGCCTGCGCATCTGGAGCCTGTGCTCTGCAACAGGAGAGACCGCGATAGTGAGAGGCCCGCGCACCGCGATGAAGAGTGGCCCCCACTTGCCACAACTAGAGAAAGCCCTCGCACAGAAACGAAGACCCAACACAACCATAAATAAATTTAAAAACAAAACGAAACATAAAACACCTAGGAATAAACAAGAAATGTTCACAACCCCCATAAAGAAATCTATGAAACTTAAGTGGGTGCTATAAAAAAAGAGAATGACAGGAAGGAAGACACGAATCAGTAAGAGACAGACCATATTTCTAGAGAGGAAAACTCAATATCGTTATTATTTTAGAAATCTATTGTCATTCCAAATTAGATTCTAATGATATGTACAGAAGAGCTATAAAATGATTATAAATATCATAAAGAACGACTAAATGGGCAAGCATAACCAAAGAAAAGCTGAGAAAGAATCTGCATGGCCAGGGGTTAAATTTAAAGTCATAATTTTAAAAATCTGATAGTAGAAGAAAAAGAGGTCAGTTAATGAAAAAAGAGAAAACCTGGAAGCTCATATGTTTGTGCACGATAATAAAGCTAACATTTAGAGTCAGTCGGGGGAAGGGTGAAGGAGATCTAGTCCAAGACCAAAATCTATTAACCTAATAACACAGGTTACTGGACCTGGGAGGCTAAGGGAGAGGGGGGAGGGAGACTCTCATGTTTTGCCTTTTTGAATTTTGAGCAACATGGTTGTAATGTACAGTTGACCCTAAACATGGTGGAGGAGGGTCAAGGGCATCAACCCCCTTGTAATTGAAAACTCCCGTATAACTTTACAGTCAGCGCTCCATATCTGCAGTTCCACATCCTCAGATTCAACTAACAACAGATTGTGTAGACCTGTAGTACTTATTTAGTGAAAAAAATCCATGTATAAGTAGACCCACAGAGTTCAAACCCGTGTTGTTCAAGGGTCAACTGAATAGTCCAAAAAAATTAAATTTCAATTTCAAATGTAGTTGGTAGGAAAAGAAACTGAACTAAAAGAACTGGCGGACAATTTGAGAAGAAATAAAATCAGGCTCTAATCTTATACCATAAACCAAAATAAATTTTGGTAGGATTAGATTTGAATGTAAAAGAGAGAGCTGAGTGGAAAAGCTGACACCAAATAAAGAACGAGAAGAAAATATAGGTGAATATTTATCTGAACTTGGGGTGGGGAAGACCTTTCGAACCCAAAAGCAAAGGAAGAAATCACAAAATGAAAGGACTGATAGACTTAACCACAAGGATCAGTCTGCTGGGGCTGCGAAAACAAAATACCATAGACTGGGAGGCTTAAAAAACAGTAATTTATTCCTCTCAGTTCTGGAGGCTGGAAGTTCAAGATCAAGGTGTCAGTCAATTCAGTTCCTGGTGAGGGCTCTCTTCCTGGCTTGTAGACAGCAGCCTTCTTGCTGTGTGTCCACATGGCCTTTCCTCAGTGCATGTGTGAGGATGGAAAGAAAAAGAGAGAGAGAGAGCTCTCGGCTATCTCTTCTTATAAGAGCACTAATCCCATCATGCGGGCCCCACCCTCAGGGCCTCATCTAACCCTAAATACCTCCCAAACATTCCATCTCCAAATATTATCCAACTCTTGGAATTAGGGCTTCAACATATGCATTCAGGAGAACACAAACATTCAGTCCACAACACCACATAAACATTAGAAACTTCTCTATGTTTAATAATAATAATAGAAAAACAAACACTGAACTGAGAAAAAATGTATTACATATATGTCAGTCACTATTCTTATGGATAAATAAATGTTAAATAAAATATGGGTTATAAAATCATTCAGGGACTTCCCTGGAGGACCAGTAGTTAAGACTTCACCTTCCAGTGCAGGGGGGTGCAGGTTTGATCCCTGGTCAGAGGGCTAAGATCCCACATGTCTTGTGACCAAAAAAACCCCAAAACATAAAACAGAAGCAGTATTGTAACAAATTCAATAAATTTTTACTTTAAAAAAATAAAAAATAAAATCATTCATATAGAACGATCTCAATTTTTAAACATTAAACATGGTTATCTCTGGAGGCTGAGAATCACAGATATTTAATTTCTCCTTTGTGTTTTTGTGTATTTTCTAAAATTTCCATAATGAATATGAATTACTTTTAGGATTTAAAAAAATTACCATTATTTTTAAAAAGTGTTATGTCATGTTCACGCAACATCGGGGGCATAGGGTCCAGTTCTGCAAAACTTTAGGAGGATGTTTGATGGGCCAGGTGCCCAGCACGGCCTGGGGTGTGACCCATATCACCCTATAGACTCTACAAGGAACCCCTGAAAGAGGCAAGTCCTTCTCCCTGGAGGAGGCAGGCATGATGCGGATCTTGCACCAGTGAAAATCCTGCCCCATGGAAAATAGACTTATTTGAGATGGCTCCAAAGGGACAGACCCAGAAGCGAAGTGACAAAGAGACAGATCTCAAGACCTCAGCTCAAAAGAGGGAATAATTTCTACCTCTATGAGCTGCCCCTAAATGCAAAACACCATACAGTGAGCTTCGTGTCACGGTCCATCCATGACTCAGGCATAGATGGAAGAAGGCTTCTTGTATGAGGAAGGGGGATAAATTAGACATTAATTTTTAATTGTGTAATTACTTTTCCTTTTAAAAATTTAAAACAGATTGTATACTTAAAATGAATGACTTATTTGAGGTATATAAATTATACATCAATGAAATTATTTTTAAAAGTTTAAATATCACAGAGAAGGCTAAATTTCTCTTTGATTCCCCCCACCACACACACACATACAATCCTGATGCCCTTCCCCCTTCCCCGGAGATAATAGCTATTGTAAGTTTGGAATGCCTTTTTCTAGACCTTTTTATATTCTTTTACATGTAGGTATGTGTTACTTATATTCGTATTCATATAAAGTATGAAGGACTATGTGAAAACGTTTCTATGAAAGGCATCATAATGTATTCAACACTTGGAAACTTGCTTTCTTCACCTTATAATCTGAGAGATTCGTCATTATTGTTATAGAGAGATCCAACTAATTCTTTCTCAAAGCTGCATAGGACTCCCAGGTATGAAAATGTGAGCTGATGTAGCAGGTGCTATTCCACCACCAGCAGACATTCAAACTGTGTAGAGTTTTTCACCATGGACTGCAAACTGCCACAAAGGCTGTCTCAGAACTTTCCACCTGTGCACACATGCCAGGTTTCCTTTAGGGCAGACCCTGGGAAGTAGAATCCTTATGATGTAGGGCAGATGCTTTTTAATTTGACAGGTCCTGCCAAATTGCTGTCCTAGCCTCAGATCCCATGGCTTTAAAAACCTGATCCCTGTGAAATGTCTTCTTGTCAGCTTCAGCTCAGCGTTTCAGCCTACCTGGCATATTCTGCACCTTGGTTTTGTTCCATTGCTCTCCATAACTATTCAAATCATCCTCCAACCATGAGATGGGCTGCCCTGGTCACTGGCAGCACTCAAGCCAATGGCCACCCACGGAGGGGACCTCTTGAATGGGGAGGAGGCCCTTCTAAGCTTCTGTGAATCAGAAGATGCTCTGCCAGTAAATGAGAAGGGGATGAGGGCTGAGCAAGAAGAAACTGTACAAACCCCGGCATCAACTCAACTGCTTGGATGGGCTGGGCCTAAAGAGGAAAATGCAATCAACACATTGGAAAAAAAAAAAAAAAAAAAGCATCAACACGTAAATTAGGTGTGAGCGCAGCCGACTGAGTCAGGCAGGCCTGGATATTGACGATCGTTCACCCTCCTCACCAGGCAAGCCAACCACCAACTCCGTGATGATGCCCACCAAGGTCACCGAAACACCTGACCGATTAATTGTCTGCGCTCTACTAAGTGCTTTTACATAAGGGGCTAACTACGTAACTGTGGTCTTACATAAGGTGCTCCAGTATTTTTAGCAGCATATAACTGCCACGTGAAAGGAGGAGCTGATCCCCCGGTGAATGCCGCTCACTTTCCAGGCGGGCGCAGTCCTAGAAATGCTGACGTTTTGCAGGCAGCCAGCCGACTGCTGGTGGAGGGGTGAGGATGTCTGCGCAGAGGGTGGCAGCAGCAACCATATCCCGCAGTTTCTCCGGCCAACCTGACCCCCGCCGGCCAGCAGAAGGCGACCCACGTCACCTCCTTACGCCCAGGCCTCACGGCAGGGAGAAAAGGGCTGCCTCATGGGCAGAACCCAACCAGCCACCTCCGAGCTTAGCAAGCTCTCCCCAAACCCAGCGGAGCAGATGGGGACGGGAGAAAGCCAGAGCTGCCCCTGGCCCTGCTCCCACATCCCCAGAGCCGTCTGCCCCAGAACCTGGGTGCCTACCCTCAGGTCACCTCCCACCCCTCACAAGAAATCTAAGATTCTGGGTTAGTGTCAAGTGTGTGGCCCCTATAAGGGACTGGAGAATCAGTATTCATGTCCTGGGTTGAGGGTCGCTGCTGCCTTTTTCTCTGTTTCAGTACATTTTATTGAAGTATCACACACACACAAGTACACATACTAAAATTGGTGAACGTCGAAAATATGAGCACACGTATGGGACCAACACCCAGATAGAGCAACCGACCATCACCAGCCTCCCAGAAGCCTTCCTTGTGCCCCTGGGAACTACGACTCCGACTTCTAACACCTTACATTCATTCTGCCTTTTTTGCACGTTATATAAATGGAATCCTACGGTACATGCTCTTTTCCGTCTGGCTCCTTTGCTCAGCAGTGTCTGCATGATTCCTCCATGACGTTCCATGTGGCTGCGGACTGTTCTGTGATACAGTGTTCTATTGTATGCATTCACCCCACTGTATTCGTCCATTCTACTGCCAAAGGATGCTGGGTGATTTTCAGTTTTGTGGCTATTAAAAATAGTGCTGCTGTGAACACTCTAGTACATGCCTTTTCACTGCAGCCTTTTGCCTCTCATAAGATATAAAAAGTTGAAAACGACTGTTTTAAATCAAATCTTGAGAAAGCCAACCTGCTCTATTTCTCCAATTCACCCTCTCATTCTTTAAACGCAGTCTTTCCACTATCTACGTGGTACCAAGTAAAGAGCATTGGCCACAGGAGTCAGACTTCCTAGTACTAAAGCCCAACTCTACCACCTACTTGCTCTGTGTCCTTGGGCAAGCACTCAACCTCTCTGTGAATCATTTTTCTTTACCTGTAAAATGGGGAAAACAATAGTATTTCTACCTTCATTTGGTTGAGGATTAAATAAAGGAATAAGGGCTGCACAAAATAAGCACCCATCAAAGTTAGTAGCTATGATTATGGCTAAAGGCACCCTGTCTCTCTCACCCCTGAGGCACCGTGTTCTGGGTGGCCTCTGCCAGGACAGCTGAGCAAGGCTCTCACACAGGAGGAGACAGCAACTAAAGACAAACAATTTCACCACCTCCAACGGGAACGAAGCTGTACCAAAAAGCCCTCCCTAATTCCCTGGTGGTCCAGTGGTTAGGACTCCATGCTTCCACTGCAGGGGGCACAGGTTCGATTCCTGGTCAGTGAACTAAGATCCCACATGCCGTGTGGTGCAGCCAAAAAAAAAAAAACAACTGTTCTAAAAAGACTTTCTTTTTTTCTGTTCTCTGTTCTCGGGGTTCTCTGTTACACCAGACCATGCTCTTTCCCTCTGTCTTTCCAGCCATCAAGGCTGCGTGGAGGACACAGCTACTGTCCTTTTACCCACAGGGCACTGGATTTCATTCAAAATGTGACCTAAACCAGCGGCACCATTCGGGGTCATTATTAATGGTGTGCCAGCAGCCTGGTGACAAGCTGCTGGGGTGTTAACAGTGCCCAGAAATCGCTGCCTGAAAAAAACCAATGTTTTAAATGTCCCCGCAAAAGGAGAGTCAAATGGTGTATTTCATTTTTTTAGGCGACAAAGATGGAAAAAGCCCCTAGAAGCATACGGTGCAGAGACCTAGGAGCAAGACTCCAGGCCTCGCATTACTGGTTGCCGTGGCAACTATATTTCACATCAGGAACTCATTTTCATATGATAGTGACCTGTGGAGGGAAGGGAAGGATAGCTCCTAAGGAAACTTAGTTGAAGGTGGTACTGTTTGGGGATAGGGTTGATTTTGTTTACAAAAAAAAGCATTTAAAAGTATCCTAAGGGGGACTTGCCTGGTGGCACAGTGGTTAAGAATCCGCCTTCCAATGCAGGGGACGTGGGTTCGATCCCTGGTCAGGAAACTAGATCTCACTTGCATGCCTCTACTAAGAGTTTGCATGCCACAACTAAGGAGCCAGTGAGCCACAACTAAGGAGCCTGCCTGCCACAACTAAGACCCGGTACAGGGGCTTCCCTGGTGGCACAGTGGTTAAGAATCCACCTGCCAATGCAGGGGACACGGGTTCGAGCCCTGGTCTGGGAAGATCCCATATGCTGCGGAACAACTAAGCCCGTGCACCACAACTACTGAGCCTGGGCTCTAGACCCCGTGAGCCACAACTACTGAGCCCATGTGCCACAACTACTGAAGCCCACATGCCACAACTACTGAAGCCCACGTGCCACAACTACTGAAGCCCGCGTGCCTAGAGCCCATGCTCCACAACAAGAAAAGCCACTGCGATGAGAAGCCCACGCACCACAACAAAGAGTAGCCCCCGATCGCCACAACTAGAGAAAGCCCGCACGCAGCAACGAAGACCCAACACAGCCAAAAATAAAATAAATAAAAATAAATAAATTTATTTAAAAAAAAGACTCGGTGCAACCAAAAATAAAGTAAATAAAATAAATTAAAAATTTAAAAACACTTACTAAAAAAAAAAAAAAAGTATCCTAAGGGACAGAAATGACCTGAGGGCTCCTCGGGGTCCTCTGTTCCATAACTCTTACTTAAGACACACACACGGCCTGTTTTCGAAGGCCTCTGGGGCAGCTGTCACAGCCTCCCCTAGTCACTGGTCCCACCATTAAGCATCTGTTCTGTTACAAAGTCCTTTCCTGGAGTCCAGTGGGGTCCCAAGCAACCAGATGACCACACCACCAGGACAGCCTGCACATCTGGGCCAGGTGCTAAGAGGACCTGTAACACGCTCCCTGGACTGAAGCGTATGCTTTCCTGGACAAATAGCAACCCCTACTATCAAAAAACAGTCTCAGGAGTCAGGCGGACTTGAGTTTCAACCTCTGTTCCACCCACCTACAAGCTGTGTGGTTTAGGCAGGTCCCTGGACCTCACGCCATTTGTGTCCTCATGGGGAGAATGAAAACAAGAATCCTAGCTCCTACCCCTCTGGGGGCTGCGCAAATAGCATACACGAGGGATTGCTTGGAAAGATCAGCACACGCCCAGCACATACCGACCATTCAATAAACAGCTGCTATGATTAAGAACCGGAAAAGCATCTCTCATACCCATGATACAACTGGAGGCTAATAGCAGAGAACAAAGTATTAAGTTGGGTGGCACAAACGGTAATGAATCCATCCATGAGCCCAGAAGTGCAGGCCAGTGGGAATCTGGGACTCGAACAGTCCAAGAGGGAGGTGGGATTTGAACAAGACTCTGAAGGATGGCCAGAGGTGTTCTTGGAGGTTAAGGGGAGGAATTCCTTTATTGACAGCCAACAGGATACCCAGTCCTGGAGATCCGGGAGGAAAGGAAGAGGCTTCAAGGATACAAAGGGGCCTGTGATCAGCAGACAGACAGCTGTGGTCCTGAGGGCACGGTGGAGTGGGAAGGCCAGGAAAGAGGCCCCCAGGGCAGCTGGGAGAGGCAAAGCTTTCCCAGGGAGACAGCTCTGAGCTGGGTCTCTAAGACTAAGGCCGAGAGGGCTGACCATGGTAGGGAGGGAAGAAATCTCCGGACTGGAAAGTGGCTCTGGAGGGTGAGGCCACACGACTGAGGAGCTACAGGAGGTGGAGGAGCTGAGCTTTGTGCGGGAGGAGACCAGGAGCCTCTGAAGATTTCCTAGGGGAGAGGGCTCAGCAACAGGGTAAAAGCAGTAGTCATCCAGAGGCCACTGGTCTAGAGGTGACATGCCAGATGGACTGCGGGAGCTGGAAGGGATTCTGGCATCAGGCCAGCGAAGGGGCCTCTGACCTCCTGCCTGAGACATTCAAGGCCTGGAACAGTAGCCTGGTCACAAAGGGGCAGGGAGAGGCGAGACGCTGCAGGGAAAAGTGAGTGTGACAGAAGGGAAGGAAACCCACTGCTGGGGAGTAAGGAGGACATGGTGAGTTTGGGGTGTCACTGGGCATCCAAGGAGCCAGGACTAGAGCTAGAATGGGGGTGGGGCGGGGAGTTCCCTGAGGGATCCCGAAGCAAGTTCTCTGAGAAGATAAACACGGGGCCTCACAAAACATCCCAGAAAAGAGGGAAGGGGCGTCAGAAGAGGAGAAGGAATGATGGAGAAACAAGAACAAAATGTGGAGAGAAATCACAGCAGAGAAGGCTGCAAAGAGGGGCCTGCTTCCCGGGCAGAAGGACTTGGCAGCAGGATGAGGCCGACAAAAAAAATCGGTGTTTGGAAACAAGCTGACTTTCAGAGAAGCAGTTTCAGCAACGTGGTGGGGACAGCAGCCCAGGCTGCGCAGGAGTAAGAGGGGAGGCATGGAGCCAAGAGGCAGGCAGCAGGTGCAGAGCCCTTGCCGGGAAAATGTGACAGGGAGAGAAAAGAGGAAACGAAGCTTTCTGCTCCAGTGCATGGGTTTTTCCCCCCAAGAGATGGGAGGCCAAGTGGACGTCAGAGGCAGGAGGATGGAGGGGCACCCGGAGACCGGCACAATCTCTCAAGGTGTGTGTGGGGGGAGGGGCAGAGACTGGACTGCATCCCCGGCTCGGCCAATGCTCTTACCAGGGTGTCCCGAGACACTCTGACTCCCCCAGACCTCCAAATGCTGGGGGATCAAAAGTGCTCACGCAGCTGCACAGATGGAGCCTTATCACCCCCCCAGCCCTGAACTCACAGAGGATGGGTGCCCACCTCCCGCATCACACCTCTCCCCAGGGCCACCTCCAGCGGTGGGCATGTCACAGACCACACAGGTGAGAAAATCAGGTCCTCCGCCTTCTGAGCCCCAAGCAGGGGACAAAATTCCCAGACTTCCCAGCAGAACCCTCGCTGCAGCCCAAGAAAGGGGGCTTCCACACCCACAGCGCAGGTGTCACAGGCACCACTGTGAGCGCAGAGCCTTCATCCTGAAGGCAGGGAGCCCCCCCTGGATGGATCTCTACACTTCCTCCAAACCTTCGGCTGAGAAAAACAGAGCTTGGCCCGACTGCTGGGAGCAGGGTTTTGGGAAGACTGGAAAACAAACCCGGGGCAGGATTCTCAGGCTGAAAGAGGTGCTCAGGGTGAGGAATCCTGTCTGGCCATTGAGAGCTACCTCCATGCCGCCCTCCTCACACCCTCCTGGGCACCAAGTGCTATTCGATTCCCACTCCTGACCACTTAACTGGGGGCGAAAGTCCCGATGGCCAGGGCCCAGGCCCACCATCTGGAGCGCGGGATCCTCACCGAAGGCGAGGCCGAGCGCGGAGAGGTGGTGTGCGCCGTCCCCGCGGGGCCCCTCCCGCGCACGTGCGCGCCCCGCGGGTGGTCGGTAAACACCGTGCTTGTTGACGCGCTCGCCCGGAGCGCTCTCCCCAGCGCCGCCCGCGGTCCGCCGCCGGTCTCGGCCGCCCACTCGCTCCCCGCGACCCCCCAACGCGGGCGCACGACGCCCCCCACCTCCCGAGGGCCCCAGACAGGCTAAGGGCCGGACGCTGAGCACCAGGCGCTCCGGGGGCCGGGCCCAGGCGCTGGCCCGAGCCTCTCGAGACCAGTCCCGGGCTCCAGGCCAGGCGGGCGGCGGGCACGGCGGGAGGGAACGCGGCTCGGCCCTGCGCGCGCCCCGCGGCCCCCAGGCTCGTCCCCACCCCGCGCGCAACAGCTCCCCGGACCCACCCGCCGCTCCAGGGCCGCCCCACACGCCCCCGCGGTCCCCGCCACCGAGCCGAACGCACGCCCTGGCGCTCGCAGACCGGGCCCCGAGAGGGGGGCCGCCCCCGGGACGCCAGACTCACCCGGGGTCCGGCCGGCCTCCAGCACGCTCCCTGGCTGCCCTCTGGCGGCGGCCGCGGGAACCCGGCGCTCGACCCGCCCCGCCCCGCCCCGCCCCGCCCCTCCCGGCCCGGGACCTGAGGCCTCCGGCGGAGGACCGGCCTGAGGTCACCCTGTAGGCCAAGGCCCTTCTGGGTGACTGTCCTCGCCGCCGAACCAGTCTCAACGACCCCTTCGTTTCTGGATAACGAACATCCCTGTCTGTTCCCTAAGCAGCTCCAAGTCCTCAACCCCCGAAATGAGCCATTCTAACCGCCCAAGGTGCAAAAGGAGGGCAGGTATGACTTCTGGGGCCGGAAACAGCACCTGGCACCTGCTGCAGCTCAACGTGTGTTTGTTGAATGAATGAACGCTCCACTGACGGACGCCGGACAAGCTGTGGCAACTTGGCTCAGTCACTAAAGGAAACAGCCACAAAAAAGACCCATCAGCCCTGTGTCTCAGCTCCCCTGTTTCAAGAACATCTGCCACATTCTCCACTTCCACCCACCCGGAGCCTCGGTGCCTGGCTTTGTATGCAGGTGGGGTGGGAGCGAGAAGCTTGGAGGGGCAGTGCTAGAGCCCTGTTACCCTTCATTCTCTATCAGGAAAACGATTCGACCCAAAACCTGTTTATGAACTGATTTCCTGAGATAACTCCAGCATCAGTTGCTGAGTGATGACCAGATCTGGAAGTCCTGGTTTCCAGACTCACACAGCAGCCTCCACCAGTACCTGGGTCAGACCTCCGTTTGGGTTCTGGATCTTGCCCGTGGGAGAGGTGATCTTGGGTAAGTGAGCACATCTCTCTAAGCTACCACTGTCCAGTAAACTTTCTGCCATTATGGAAATGTCATACTGCCATGCTGTCCCCTAGCCACCGGTCACATGGGATGAACTTTTTAATTTCATTTAATTTTACTTCGTTTAAATTTTACTTTGCCAGTGTAGCTAGTGGCTGAGCCTCAGTTTCTTTATGTGCAAAAGGGACGTGATAGTCCCATTGGGAGGGTTGAGTGAGATCATGGAGAAGCCCCCGATCCTAGGCCTGGCTCACTGGAGGGGCTGTCGAGTCATTAGCATCATCTTCACCACCATCATCACCTCACTCAGCCTGAAACCTCAAGGCTGTAGGGATTCTACAGGCTCTAGGCCACCTACCCACCCCGCAACCGCCCCTGCAGGCAGGAGTCGCTCACACCGCTGCTTGCACAGCCCGTGACACGGCGCTCACCACCTCTGGGGGCACCTAGCCTCTCTTTGGACTGCTGACCGTGGGAGAAAGATTTCTACACTGACCTGAAGTGGCCTCCCTGTAGCACCTCTTCCTGGCTGAAGTTGTACCTCTTTGGGGCTCAGAAAAAGTGAACCCCGCTAGCCTTCATCCCTTCAGTATCAAAGCTTTCAGCAAAGCACTGCTTGTCCTCTGCTCTGTGCCAGGCTCTGGCTAGACTGGGGATTCGCACTCATTTCACCGAACTGTTGTTTCCTCAGGCCTCACCACATTGTCCCAGTGACAGTAACAAAACAGCATTTGTCTGGCTCTGCCCCATGCCCCGGGGGTGACTCACCGGGGACAGCAGACACAGCCTCCCAGCTCGCTTAAAAAGCCACTTCCTGCTCTCCTGGCCCGGGGTTCATTCCCTTGGCCCGCAAGGCAGTACGTTGGTCCTGGCCCATTCCTCCCCCCTCCCCCGACGCCCTCCACCATAACCTCCTCATCCTCTTGGTGTTGGGTCCGTCCTGCTCACTGCAGAGGGACACACGCTTCCACACATGCGCACACACCGGCACACACAGGTACGTACCGCCCTCGAGCAGCCCCGAGCTGCTGCACAGCCTCTCGCTGCAGTGTCCTGGCGCGAGTCTGCTGCTGAGGCCCTTTCTTTTGACCAGCTCCTCTTCCCATAGCTTGGGGTAGAGCACCCTGCCTGCACCACCCCCGCAGCCAAATTCAGAACGGCCTCCTCTCCTCTCTTTTTGCGACTTGGTCCAAATAAGCTCACGTCTCCTCTTTCTTCAGATGGATTTACGGGATGACGGAACAACAAAAACAGAAAACCCCTTCAAGAAATCAAGGGTGCCTATGAGAGGGGCATCTCGCTCCCCAGGTGGATGCTGGCTGAGCCGGTGACTCTCTGTAGCCCAGGAGCAGAGTACGGTGAGAGAAGAAGTTTAGGGGAGTTGACTCTGCCTCCTGGACTTCGGGGGCCAACATGAACCTAGAAGAGGGTCACTCAACCGTAGCTCTGTTGACATTTGGGCCAGTTGATCCTATGCTGTTGGCCGGGGGTGCTGTCCTGTGCCTCGCGGGATATGTAGTGGCACCCTTAGGCACCCACTCCCCAGTCATGACAAACAAAAATGCCTCCAGACCTTGTCAGTTATCCCCGGGTGGGGGGGGGGTCCACCCTCCTATCTTCCACCCCCCATCATTGAGAACCATTGATCCAGAGCCTAGAGAATTATGGAGGGGAGGGCAGGAAACTGCTCTGTGCTTACAGTAGTGGGACAAACAGGATAGGGTAGGCAGGCCTGCATTTCCACTATTAGGCCAGGGGAGAGGCCAAGAGGAAACTGTGGAAAAGAGCTGTGTTTGGTCTCGAAGAAGTTCCTGTCCAAGAAAGTGGCTGGTGGGACAAGGGAACCCTAGCTGTCAGAGGCTGCAGGATGTTGCTTGGGAGGCAGGTGCTTAGAGGGAAGCAAGAGAATACATCACATAGGGGCTCCTGGAGAAACCTTCAAATGCCTAATCCGGAGGAGATCAAAGCAGGAAAAAGATAAGGGAGGGAGAGGAGAGAGCTCTCCTCCTTCCTCCCTTGAGAAGAACAAGGCTATTTCCTGGATTGACATCATCAAGTTGAATTTGTTCAACAAATTCATTACACAATCAAATAAGAATATTTTTACCCAGACTTCTGCTTCGTTCAAGATGGAGTAACAGGGACCAGAGTTAGCTTCAGGCCTGAAACCACTAAAATATCAGACAAAATATATGAAACAACAACACTCAAGACATTGGACATCAGGCAACAAAGCAAAGTGATTCCTGGGAAAGAGGAAACAGCAAGGTGAACCCTACACTACTCAGCTTACTGCCTGGAGAGTTTCCAGACCATGGTTCAGAGAAGGAGGAACCTACCTGAATGGAAGAGACAGAGTTGGATTCTGGGGAAATGAAACCAGTTAGAATTCTCAGGGCAGAGGACTAGAGAGGAGAGAGATACACAGAGAGAGAGAAATCTAGAGATCTGCAGAAGTTCCCCCTCAAGTATTCAGTGAGTACTGCTCAGCACAGGCGTGTGAGAAAATTATGCGAGGCTGGGGGATGAACCACCCAAAAGGATTAGTGGGAACCATGCCTGGTGCTCACACAAGGCTGGAATAGTGCCTGTTCCCAAGAGCCAAAGTGGAAAACATCACAGTTCAGGGGCCACTAGTTAGAATACTAAGAAAGGTCTTGCTTTGAGGCTAGAGAAAAATTAACCTTAGACTAAATCCAGAAATCCAGTTCTGGTCCCACTTAAGAAAGCTTAAATTCAAGATCGGAAAGGATAAAACTCTTTCCCAGTAAGTTAACTGCCACAACCAAGTTCAAGAATGTTTATAGGAATTCAGAAATATTCTGTACCCAACAAGGTAAAATTCACAGTGTCTGGCATCCAACAAAAAATTACCAGAACACAAAAAAGAAGGAAAACACAACTCATAAAGAGGAACAAACTCAATTAATTGAAACTGACTCAGACATGACACAGATGATAGAATCAGTAGGCAAAGGCATTGAAACAGTTACATGTTCCAGAAGCTAGAGGAAGGCTTGAATATATTAGGTACAGATATGGAAGGGTTTTTTTTTTTAAAAAAGACCCAAATTGAACTTCTGGACATGAAAACTACAATGTCGGAAATGAAAAGTACACTGAATAGGATTAACGGCGGATTAGACATTGCAGAAGAAAAAATGGGCAGCTCCCCTACAAAACCCTCAGTGAAGTCTGCTTAACTCGCTCACACTTTTGTGTGAGTTGATTTTGGTGGACAACTCAAAGAAAGTGTTGAGTTTTTTAAAGAAAGTGTCCTTGCACAACAGCAAGGACAGGGCCCAAGGCAGGAAGCCTTAAGACAGTAAGTGCTTCACATTAGGGACGGGTCCTGCTTTGATTTCAAAGCAGGCTTGGAGGAGCCCCAGCTGACACCCTAGTTATTAAGAGTTCTTTCCCAAATTTTCTTTGGTTGCTTCTGCAAATTCCACCCCCGCCCCCGTGCTGCCAAAAAGGCCCAGTGTTCCTGCGACCACAGCAGGTGTGTGACTTGGAGGAGCATTGAAATCTGCTACGTGAGGAAGATGGGTAAAATACTAGGTCTTCAAGAACCTCATAGTTCAATTCGGAAAACAGAAACATAAAGAAATCATCTCTGGGGCTTCCCTGGTGGCGCAGTGGTTAAGAATCCGCCTGCCAGTGCAAGGGACATGGGTTCAAGCCCTGGTCCGGGGAAGATCCCACATGCCGTGGAGCAACTAAGCCTGTGCGCCACAACTACTGAGCCTGTGCTCTGGAGCCCACAAGCCACAACTACTGAGCCCACGTGCCACAACTACTGAAGCCTGCACGCCTAGAGCCCATGCTCCACAGCAAGAGAAGCCACCGCAATGAGAAGCCCACACACCGCAACGAAGAGTAGCCCCCGCTCGTTGCAACTAGAGAAAGCCTGCGCACAGCAATGAAGACCCAACGTGGTCAAAAATAAATAAATAAAATAAATAAATTTTTTTAAAAAAGAAATCATCTCTGGACAATGGCGTGCAGGCTGTAACATGCTGCCTATTGTGTACTGATCTCATGGTAGACAGATGCCATGGAAGTAGGACATTGTTTATCTCCATTTTACTGCTATGATAGTTGAGACATAAACACCTTAAAGAATTTTCCCAAGGTCATACAGCAGGTAGTAGCAGGGCCATTATGCTACCTTACCCCTGTGGCTACATAAGATACAAAAGAAACAGGAGTGAACTACAGTGTGGCAGGGCTCAGATCCAGCTTTTCAGAGGAAACCCTTGTTCAGCCTCCCAAAGGAGTAGGAGTTTGCCAGGTGGGCCAGATAAGGAAGGACATTGCAGGTAGAAGGAACAGCAGGTGCAAAGGCTCAGAGAAGGCAAGAAAGGGGATGTTGAAAGGTTGGGAGTGGTGAATGGTGAGGCAGAGCAGAAAATGAGCCCAGAGTGGTAGGTAGGGACCAGTGGGAGAAGGGTCCCGGGCACCTGGCCAATGATGTGGATTACAGATGGCCAATCATTTCCAGTCTCAGATTCTTGAATTCTGAGGCACCATCAAGAAGTAGAGAGAATCAGCAATCTATTTGTGTGTGTGTAAAGAAGACATGCCTCTTCTCTACTGAGTCTAAGAGACAAAGGTAAATAGATATTGGCTTACACAGATTCACTCCCACAGATGGGACTGCTTGCTAATGGAAGACTTTATGAATAAAATACATACTCATTATAGACTTTTATATATTTCCAAGTGCCACTGATTGATGTAATAATCTGTGGCATAGACATTCATGTCCTCAGGTTATAGACGTGCTCATTTATGTGCCCAGAGACACACTGGTACAAACTAGTGATTAAAGCTCAAACTCTCTTCTTACTTCAAGGCATGTGGTATTCTTTTGGTCCAGTAAACCACAGCTCTTCTGTATGTCTCCTATGACACTTTCAGAAGATTGGAGATGGGGAGCAGGCAGTGTGGACAAGTTAGGTGGCAGGACACCCCCAAGAGCCCGAGGGTTTCTGGGTGTCTGTAGTGATCCAGGACCACATTGGCTGGCACCCTCTGGCCACCTAATCAGGTGGCAGACCCAGAAACCCTCACTCTTGGCTTCCCAAACTACAGGGATGACCTCATTGACTTCCACCTTCCATTTGACAAAGGCTCTTTCCTTGACCAAACTTCCATCAGGTACCTCTGAGCCCGCCTCTCAACTAGGCCTCAACCTTGGCCTGTGAGAACTGCAACTCCCAACACAAATGATTTTATCCACTCTCCCACACACAGAGACTTGAAAAAAAAAATCTAGCCTGGCTTCTAGCAGTCTAAGGCCACGGTGTCCCTGCAATGACCCGGTCCCTCCCTCCCTCTTGAGTTTCTGTCTGAGAAAGCTCGTCTGCCAAGGGAATTTACCAATTGTTCCAGCCAACGCCTGCTAACAGGCTCCTGGCCTCCATTTCCTTAGAGCATTTATTTTGAAAACTTATGGTTGTAAATCCTTTCTCTGTGCCTTTGAGATGTATGTGTATCTCCTGGAACCCAGGAGTGTCTTTCTCATGGACCTGGGAGCTATTCCTTTGAACTATAACCATCAGGGACGATGGGGCCCCTGTGTCTCAATCTCTGTAGGCAGGTCTCTTGGTTGAGTGCCAGTCACCAGACTAAGATGGCCTAATCATACTGACATTGACCACTTACTTGCTTTTTATAATTTTTCACTGTCTTGACTCTGCTTGAGTCCTCACTCACTCCCCTTCCCTACTCCCTTACTCTCCCTTTAAAGGCCAAGTCCCCTCTACATAGATCAGAACCAAGCTCGGTTCTATTCTAAAGAAGTCTCTTTCCCCTGCTGCAGTAGTACTGAATAAAATCCGTCTTTACCGCCATTAACTATTATCCAGCTTTGTTTTTCTTTAACACTTTCTAGAAATGTTCCTGGTGAGTCGGAGCCTTGGGGCTCCCTCATCACCTCAGAACCAACAGGCGTCCAGGATCGGCGTTAAATAGCAGCCCACAAAAGCAAACATGAGGGCAGCAATTTAGATCTTTTAGTTCCGGAAATAGACTGGGGGCCAAGATGTAGAACAATCAAGGAAAGTTCTGAAGGAAAGCTAAAGTCCCCAGGGAGGCTCCAGCGTCCTCATCAGCGCAGCACTTAACTGCATACGGTGTGGGGAAGGGGCTGTACAAACAGAATTGCCTGTGTAGGTCCCAGCTTCCTGGGGTTTGTCATATGAAGAGACAAGCAGAAACGGCCCAGACGTGAGGAACAGACCATCACACCTGAAAAGCACCCAGACCCTGTGTAAAGAGGCATATTTGGGGGTGACATATTCTTCTACCCTTCAGGGTGAAGGCAGGACATCGAGAGCAAGAGTGTTCGGTGGGGGGAGCAGGAAGTCAAAGACCTGGGCTGAGACGTTTGGACATGTAGGAGAAACAGCTAGGCGGTCAGTGGGTCAGTGTGGTTGGAGGGGAGTGAGGAGAGGGTAGCAGGTGTTAGCAACCCCTTCACACTGCTCTACTTCTTCTCCAAGGACACTCTCTTTGCCTTTGTCCCAAATCAGCCTAAACCAGGCTGCCTCATTCTGTTTTAGAAGCTCCCAAGTAGTCTGCCATATGGCTATAATGCGATTTACTTAATAGGTTATAGGATTTTTCTTTTCCTTGTTTTTAAGGTACCATGAGGTACGAAGTGAAAATCAGGAAGCAGTTGGAGTGGCTTATAAAAGGAGGAAAAATAAAGAGCAAGCCTGCTCTCAACAGTTGCAAAGCCCGGGGCAAAAGTAGATGGAGGCCCACATACCACATGTCTAAATATTAAAAGTGATAAAATAAATTGACATCCTGTTAAATAAAATAAATACCATCTTTCTACCTTGACAAATAGACCTTCATACCAGTCTGGAAGGCCAGATTTAAATTTAGAATTTCTGGCTCTTTGGCGCTCTGCACCCAGCCCATGGCCTGCCCCCTCCTCTTCCGACACCCAGCTCCATCCTGCACTGAGAAGGCCCTTGAATACATAGGTCTGGACACCTCAGCCTGCCTATTGAGTTTCCACCTATGCTGCCCTTGGCCTAGGGCTACTCAGGAGGATGGACTCAGGAGTGAGGCCCAGATACATCCTACAAGCAGGCAGGGGTCATTTGGGCAAGAAATTCCAAGGTGCCAGGTACTCAGACTGGGGGCCACAAGTTGGAGGAGGAATATGAGGTGCTGGGTGGGAAGGACCCCTTGATTCCACAGACTTCCTGTCCCTTAGGGAGGGATACAGTCGTGGGGGGAGAGTCAGAGCAGTGTCCTGTGAAGCACAAGGCCCAGGGCAGGGACCCCACTTGCCCAAGTCTAAGGCTGGTGCTGCTAAAGAGTGGACACTGCCTGTCTACCTTGGGGAAGGAACTGACAGCATGGAGAAAGTGGGCAGGAAAGAGCGAAGGGCTGGAACCAGCAGCCCAGCCAGCTGGGGGGACCAAGGCGGAGCAGGCATCAGGGAGGGACAAAGCTGCAAGCTCTACCCAAGCATGCCTACGTCAGCACTGGACAAAGGGGACAACCTGATCCTTACAGAGGAAGAAACCTTAGCTCCTACCAGCTCATAACTATAACAGCCACTGGAACCACAAAGAGAAAGTACAAACAAGGAAGCTGAAACAAATAATGAAAACACTATCATCTCTTCTGTTGGTCAGTGAACATCTTTGTAAAGTCACCTGTTTTCCTGCAAGATGCTAGATGTGTAAAACTGGGAAGGTAGACTCCAGGCCCAACTTGGAGGCTAATTAGCATTGAGAGGTGAGCAAGTCACTTTGCATCTCTCTGTTTCCTCATCTATCAAACAGGGATATACTTGCCCTATCTCTCTCTACTTGCAAGGGATTTTTGTGATTATTCCAAAAAATGTATTCCTTTGCTGGATGTGAATTTTGTCTCTCGAAGCTGATTGGCTGGGTCAACATAACCTCGATGCAACCTTCACGAAAATCGGGAAGAGAAGTGGCCAAGCTGCCTCCTGCCAGATAAGCATCCAGGCGAAGAGGACCAGCTGAGAGGGAAGACAGGCCAGCCTTTCTTGGGAAAGGAGGGCAGCCGGTCTTTGAAAGCACCCGTCTGCGAGCACCAGGGTCAGCAGGGTAGGGTATCTGGAAAGCAAACCCCAGACATCTCCATTAGCAAGTGGTCACCTGCACAAAGGACCTCTGTGATTTCATTTCACTTAGCTCCTGGGGACAAAAGCAGACAGTCAAGGGGCAGATTACAAGCACTCTCTGTGTGCAGAGCTGTAGGGGATACTTTAGGGAGCTTGACAGCAGGTGAGAGATGGAGGAAAATAGAAGAACAGAAAAGTCTTTTACAGAGCAATGTGTTCACTCATGCCTGTGTATGGATCAGTACTAATGACCATCCTCGCTGAGTACTAAGAGTGCCAAAATGTATAGATTTGATGCCATTCCCATCAAAATCCCAGCCGGCTATTTTGAAGAAACAGACAAGATGATTTGAAAATGTATATGGAAAAGCAAAGGCCCTAGAAGAGTCAAAACAATCTTCAAAAAGAACAAAGTTGGAGGACTTAACATTATTTAATATCAAGACTTACTATAAAGCTGCAATAATCAGGACACTGTAGTATTGCTGTAAGGAAAGACAAATAGATCAATGGAACAGAATAGAGCCCAGAAATAGAGTCACACATATACAATTAGTTGATTTTCTACCAAAGTGCCAAGTCAAGTCAGTGGGAAAGGAATGTTGTGGTGCTCCAAGGACAATGGTGCTTCAAGGACAAAGGACGACCCTGCCTGAAAAAGTGTCAGCGTTACACGCCCTACCGGACTCTTACTCACCCTCCCCACCATGTTGCAACGGTTATGAAATTCCTGAGCCCACCTGGGTGACGCCCACCTGGGTGACGCCCACCTGGACAATGGGACCTGTCCCAAATAAGGAAAGGCATCTGGCCTGTCCCACTCCCACTCTATAGAAGGAAGGTATATGTGCCTCGACCAATCAGTAAACAAAATTTTCACCTCGGACCGTTCTTTCGTTTTCTGGCTATAAAAACTGATCAATAGCACATGTTCAGGCTTGACTCTACCAGACTACTAGGAAGTCGGTCCATTGTTCTGGCAGCGACCCTTCCCTCTAATAAATTCTATCTTCTTTACATTCTGCCTTGTGTCTGGAAATTCTTTTCCAAACCGCATTTGGACCACGACAAATGTCTTTTCAATGAAAATTTCTAGAACAACTGGAAATCCATTTGGAAAAAAAATGAATCTCGATCCCTATCTGACTTTATTCACAAGATGAGTTTGAGATGGATGGTGGACCTAACCCAGAACCATAAAGCTTCTTGAAGAAAACAGAAGAGTACTTTTGTGATCCGGAGTAGGGAAAGATTCCTTGGCCAGTATACAAAAAGAAAAAACTTATAAAATGGCTTCATCAGAATATAAAACTTCTGCTTACCACAAGACACCACTAAGAAAATGAATTGACAAGCTACAGACCTGGAAAAAAAAAATCTCTGCAGCAATATATGTGACAAAGGATTTATATCCAAGACATGTAAAGAGCTTTTACAAATCAACAATAAAAATATAAATATCCCAATGACAAAATGGGAGAAGACTTCAACAGACACTTTACAAACTAAGTTACACAAATGGCCAGTAAGTAGTTTAACAAGTGCTCAACATCATTAGTCATCAGGGAAATGGCACTTAAAACGGCAGGGAAATATAACTTCATACACACTAGAATGGCTAAAATCAAAGACTGATGTTTCAGTTATCTATTGCTCTGTAACTTATCACCCCAAAACTTAGTAACTTAAACAGTTACAATCATTTTATTATTTCTCACAGTTTCTTTGAGTCAGGAATTCAGGAAGGGCTTGGCTTGGTGGGGCTGGCTTGGGAGTCTCTCCTGCTGTTATAGTCAGACTATGGCTGGAGGTGGAAAAGTGGGATCTGGAGCAGCTGGGGCATCTCTCTCTCTCTCCTTTTACATAGTCTGGGGGTTTCTCCATGTGGTCTAGTTTGGGCTTCCTCACAGCATGGTGGCCTCAGGGTACTCAGACATCAGATGTCTTAGCAGGAGGCTCAGGTCTCCAGGAGCAAGTCTTCAGCTAACAAGGTGGACATGCCGTCCCTTTTATGACCTGGCCTAAGAAGTCACACGGTGTCACTTTCACCATATTCTACTGGCTACATGTGGCTCCACCAAGCCACCCCGATTGAAGGGGAGTGGAATTAGACTGTGTCTCTTGATGTGGGAGTGGCAAGATTCTAGAAGAGCCTGGGGAATAAATGTTGTTACTGCAGCCATTTTTGGAAAATACAATCTGTGGCGGATTAACCTGGAAAGAAAAGCTGACAGATCATACCAGGCCTTGTAAGCCACACTAAAGTTCAGTCGTGTGATGGCCCACTCCCCCCCACCCCCCCCGGAGGGTTTTAAGCAACAGAGTGAAATTGTTCATCATCTTAAAAAGTTCCGGCCTTCCCTGGTGGTGCAGGTGGTTAAGAATCCACCTGCCAATGCAAGGGACATGGGTTCGAGCCCTGGTCTGGGAAGATCTCACATGCCGCCAAGCAACAAAGCCCATGCGCCACAACTACTAAGCCTGCGCTCTAGAGTCCGTGAGCCACAACTACTGAAGCCCGCGCGCTCTAGAGCCCGTGCTCAGCAACAAGAGAAGACACCGCAATGAGGAGCCCATGCACCGCAACAAAGAGTAGCCCCCGCTCGTCGCAACTAGAGAAAGCCCGCACGCAGCAACAAAGACCCAATGCAGCCAAAAATAAATAAATAAAATTATTAAAAAAGAAAAGTTCCTCCTAGCAGCTATGTGGATTTGGAAGCAGAGACCATTTAGGAAGGGGGTGCGGAAGTTCACGTCCCAGACACAGTGGTCAGCCCTAGCCTAGGTGAGGGTACAGGGAGAGAGTGGGGGTAAGGAAGACTGCCAGGGCTCTGGACTGACCAGCTGTTTTTGTTCACGGAGATGAAGAATGATGGAGAAATGAGTTTGTTTGGACACGGTGGGCTTGAAAGGCCAGGATAGACATATGAGATTGGAACTCGGGAGATAAAAATTTAGGAGAGAACACAGCATTTAAAAGGGCACAGGGGACTTCCCTGGTGGTCCAGTGGTAAAGAATCCACCTTACAATGCAGGGGACACAGGTTCGAACCCTGGTCAGGGAACTAGGATCCCACATGCCACGGGGATGCAACCAAGCCCGCGGGCCACAACTATGGAGCTCGCGTGCCTCAACTAGAGAGCCCACGTGCTGCAAAGTAGAGCCCAGGCGCTCTGGAACCCGCGCGCTACAACTGGAGAGAAGCCCTAGTGCCGCAATGAAGAGCCCGCATGCCTCAACGAAGCCCCTGCTTGCCACAACTAAGACCGGAGGCGGAAGAAAGGAAGAAAGAAAGAAGGAAATAATAAAAGGGCACAGGAGTGGAAAATGAGTGTCAACCCAAGCATTCAGAATCTCGCTACCCACGCTTCCTCGACACCGCAGACCAAGCAAGCGCGCAGGATGAAATGCGCATGCGCACCTCTCCACCAGCGGCTCCTGGGCGGCAGCCTGCGGATTGCGCACGCGCGCGGTGTGCAGCGGTCGCCGTGGAGACGCGTGGCCCTAGCCGGGCCCTCGGCGCCCGGAGCCTCCGGCTCAGCAGCAGCGGGTCTCCTGCTGCCCCAGGCGCGGGGGGCGGCCCCGCGGGCGGATGGACTGCGGCGGTGGGGCCGGGGCGTCGGGGGATGGCGAGGACGAGGAGGAGGAGCGAGAGGGCTGCATGGCGGCCTCGCAGGGGTCCAGACTGCCCCCCGTCTCGGGCTGCGCCTCAGAACTGACCAAACGGAAGGTGAAGAAGAAAAAGAAGAAAAAGAAGAAAAAGACCAAGGGATCTGGGAAGGGGGACGGTAAGAGGAGCAGCTAGCGCATCCGCCTCAGCTCCCATACCTGAGATTCTTCTTCGAGGACACCCACCCCACCCCTCAGAGACCCCCACCTACGTGGGGACCTTAAGCCCAGAAACAGAAACTCGCCAGTCCCAATCAGAGGTCCTCCCTCTCTCCGCAGGATGATGACCCAGCCCTCCGCACAAAGACCATCCATGTCCGCAGAGACCCCAAATCCTGCGTCGAGAATTCTCAACATCAATGGAGACCTTCAACCCCACACAGAGACACGCCACAGAGCCTCTCAGCCCCACCTGTGACTCCTAGCTTTACACAGACACTCACTCATCTTCCTCATCCCTCAGTCCAAGCTTAAAATCCTGAACATCTATACCTTCCCCACAGAAATCTCAAGCCCTCCTACAGAGATGCCCCCATCCTCACACAGAGACTTTCCCCATCCACAGATACAAAGGCACTAGTGACAGATGCTCTCACTCATACACAGAAGCACAGGCTCCTGCCTTCCGCCTGGACACCCTCCTTTCAGCCTCATTTGTTAGGGGCACCTGCCTCTGGTTGCTATGTAGACACCCAGGACATGCATATAAAGTATGCTCCCTGTACAGGCCGCCCTTCCTTTTCCCTCATCTACCAAGGCCACCCTTCGACTGCACACAAACACCATCACACCAGTCACTGCTACACACTCTTATAATCCCTGACACCCTCAACAACACCCCCTTCTATCAATATAATCACCAAATAAAGCTAAAGCACAGATACCCCAGCAGGCAGACACATTCACAGTCTGCACACACAAGCAGACACTCTGCTACATACTCATATGCCTAGACCTCTCCACTACACGTATGACCATACACGTGGGGTTCTCACTCCAGGCCCTCCTGTGGACACTTCACAGACGTACACCCACTAACAGCTGCCACAAAAGCACAGAGCCCTACGGCTCACCGAGCTCCTCTCGTAGAACGCCCTGGGGGCTCGACAAAGGCCCTGAGCACCCATTTGTGGAGAGAGTGCAACAGTGACGTAGAACGCACCTGTCCACGGGTGCTGTAAGTCTCCACTGTCCTTGTGTGGTTCGCCTCGGTGGCTCTTGTCTGTCAGGGAGGTGGCTCTCGTTGACCCTGGCACAGCTGCCCTGACCTCCAGCACGACTAGTCCTGGGTTCAAGTTTCTGGGTCCTGGCCCTCTTGGTGCAGAACCAGCTCCCCTGACAAGCTGAAGGCAGAAGGAGCGACGGGCAGATTATAATTACTTCTCCAGTTGGGATCATAAGAAAAAGGCAAGAAAACAATTCTGGAGTTTAGGTCAATAAGCTCCATGTGTATCTACCAAACCAAATGAGGAAATTTATTATCTTTTTAGCTTAGCTTCTGCCTCTAAAGATTACAGCGGCATGTACCTCATACTGTCAGCAGGGGACACCAAATAATTTTCAGGGAGTAGGAAGGTATAGGAATGCCAAGAGAGGAATTTTTTCTTATTTTCTTCTCTCTTTTTTTGGTGGGGGGAGGGAGATTCATCTCTCCCAAAGAAATAGGATGAGCTGATTAAAGAATCACAAGTTGTAGTATTGTATATGCATGTTATATAATTCAGAAGGGCTGTTAACATTTTTAAAAATCAGTGTAAGCCACACAGCAAAAGTATTTCCTGGCTTGGCAGAATGCTTTCCACAGTCAGATTTAGGAAGCTTTTCTGTTGTTCTTCATTTCTTCCATCATAAAGTGTCTGGAATAGGGGTAAGTCATAGGCTTCCAGAACTGGGCAGTACCTTGGCGAGCATGTGGGTAGGTGAGTGGGGGGCAGTGTGGAAAGGACAGGGCCCTGGCAATCGGGTGTGTGTTCAAATCCCGGCTCTGCCACCTGCTTTGTGACATTGGCAACTGACTGAAACTTTGGGAGTCTGTTTCCTCACCTGGAAAATAGGGCTGACAGCCTTTACCCAGAGGACCTGGCTCATAGTACGTGCTCAATAAATGGTTCCTCCCTCCCCAAAATGCCAACCCAAAGCATGTAGGCAGTGGATGTGTACGGGGCTGGTGGGCTTGGCCACCTGAGGCCCCAGGTGAGGAGGGGCCTCCAGGTCCCCCCTCACATCTTTAGTGGTTTGGGCATCACCCCCAAGCAGGCTGAGGGCAGGCATCACAAACGCTAACACCACCCATCTGCTCAGCAGATGAACATCAGAGTCGAGGCCTGAAGACTCAGCAGCTGTCTCCATCCTTCCATGACATTTTAAGTCCCAGCAAAGATCATGGCCCGGGGCCAGAGCACAGACAGGACAGGGATGAAAGCAAGCTCACCCCCTCTTACTCCTCCGCCGTATGTCTCTCCCGCTTTGCCGAAATAGAAGAGACCCTTTCCAACCAGATCAACGAAAGTCTGCGTTGGGATGGCGTTCTCGCTGACCCAGAGGCAGAAAAGGAAAGGATTCGCATTTACAAGTGGAACCGGAGAAAGCGGTACCGGGTTTGGGCCCTGAAGGGCTTCCACTCTGACCCCGGTGACGAGGAGGCCCCAGAGAACCTAGCCTACCTCTCCGACGAGACGGCGGCAGCGGCGGCTGGCAGCCCTCGCTGACGACCAAGCGCCCCAATCACTGCTTTGAAGGAAACCTTATCCCGAAGTTCCTCCACCCTGATGCTCCACCTGGGTGAAAGCCCACCTGTGACACGGACAAGCTTATCATTTATCCTTTCCACACATTTATGTGTTAAGAAAAAAAAGAATAAAAATAAAAGGAAATCAGACCTACCTCTGAAGGAAACATGTGTCTGGTGTGTTGATGAGCCCAGCTCACCTTCCACCAAAACGCCGCTCGAGGCCCGGGAAGCCACAGCTCCTTCCTGAAGAGCGTAAGCAAGTTAATGAACAAAATTCTTTTCCGAATGTCCTTTTTTTCTCAAATAAGCTGGCATCTCTTTGTTATTTAATTTCCCATCACAATTAGATATCTATAATCTCCCCCACCCACAAAAAAAGAGAAAGTGTGTAGATTGTATCAATTCTAAATTTTAAACTAATTTCATGGGTAAAATTCCTCACACAGCATGCTTTCCAGAAGCCCAAGGAAAATGCCCCGAATTCCCTAAAGCTTTTTTTTTTAATTAAATATACTCCCTGCCCTATGTGGCCTTCAAAATAAGTGAGTTCCGGAACATCGTCTTTGGGAGGTTATTATGGAAAGTCTCAAAAGGAATATTGCTTCTCTTATCAATATGGGCCTCCTCTAATCCCCCAAGACAGCATTTCAAGCAAAGTTCTGGAGCATTAAAAGGGCCCTACAACACTACTTGTTCTAAGTTAATATTCTTCCTTTCCACAAATATTGAGTGAGGGCCATGTGCTGCCTTAGTTTGGGTTCTTCCAGAAGCAGACAAAGACTGCACTGCAAGTACATTATCTCAATGGAGAGGATGCAGGGAAGGGGAGACGGCCAGTCCAGGACACTATTAAGGCAGCTTCCATACTGGGCAGCAGGGCCTCAATCCCACAGGGAAACACTGTCAGGATTATCCCCGCAGAGGGTGAGGGGGCTGGGGTGTTATACGCCCCAGAGGCACTGGCTGATGGGTCCTGGGGGTGTTGGTTTCCTGGCATTTCCAGCCTGCCACACGCGGACCAGAGAGCAACCTCAGCCGGGGGGCGGGGGGGGGGGGCGGGGAGCGGGCGGGGGGGGGCGGGGAGCGGGGAAGGGGGGGGAATCGCCCTCAGGCACAAAGCAGCAGCCTGAAAGTTCCAAGAGATAGAGGTGGTCTCTGGGGTAGCATCGGACACCTGTGTCCAGCACAGTGCAGGCCCCGAGGGGGACGGAGTGGACATTTAGGATGAGATTCCTGCCTTCCAAGGAGGTAAAGACATATAGTGTACTCAGGAGAAGTTGAAAGCCAACACGAAACATCACAGAATGCCTATTTGAAAGTCAGGCGAAAGTGGTCCTCTTGGTCTCCGCTAGCCCCCAGCTGGCAGAGCAGCCCCCTACCCCTTCCTTAAAAGGACAGTGACGGTTTTCACGTCGGCCACCAGACCCTGGCAAGATAGACTGAGGGGCTTTCAGAAGAGCCCTCTCCTCCCCTGGAGAGGAGGTTAGCAGCCGGGCCTGGCAGGGGCCCTCCCTGTGCCGAGGCTGGGCCTGTTCCCTGCTGCCAAGTTGGGGCGCACCCATGGAATCAAGCAAAGGGCACTGAGGGCTCAGGCACAGCTCCATGGGGAGGAGGAGATGGGAAGTATGCTAATACTCAGACCTCACCCAGTGAGCTGGGTTCAAGGTAAAGACAGCAGAGGGTGGGGCAGTTCAGTTGGCATTTCCTGTGCCCTCTGGCTCCGCCATGGTGGCTGGGGGTGCGGTGCATGTATGAGTCTGAGGGCACACCTGCCTCGGAATACCTTGGTCTCTTGGTATCGTCTTCCATGGGGCGTGGGTGGCCTGTGGCCACCTTTCTGCCATGAGATATTCTGGGATAATGGTGAAAATGATGCACTTTGACCTCAGAGCTGCATTTTTCTCTTTCCCACCACATGCTGTGTGACCTCAGACAAATTGCTTAACCTCTCTGAGCCTTAGTTACACCATCTGGAAACAGGGATGCAAATACCTACCTCAGTGTTGTGAGAATCAAATGCAGTAATTACATAAAGCATTTAGCACAGCGCCTGGCCCCTAGGAAGCGCTCAATCTATTGTAGGAGTTTTGAGCAATGATGTTTTAGGTGGGGTGGCTACACAGCCACCTCATCAAAGGGTGAGCTTCACAAAGAAACGTGGCTTCAGTGACTGGCTGATAGAATTCAAACAAACTGCAAAACAAATTACAGGGGTCTGGAGCAAGAGGGAATGTAGGAGGAATGAACCGAGGGTCTCAAAGTCCAGTGTTCTGGGGAGGGGGCTTTGAGCCAAACAAGAAAGTGCCTACTTGTAGCCTGGAACTAAAGGGGAGTCTGTGCTCAAGATATGAACAGAGGAAGCAGGTGGGGATTAGCTCTTCCACAAGCACCGAACTGGCTCCAACTCAAACCACACTGGATTAGAAGTTTTAAGTATCTTTCTCACATCCAGACTGTTTCAGTGAGGACTCTTTACCCAATGAAAACTGGCTTACTGACAAAATGGAGTGACTGATTTATAAGGCCAACAGTCCAGGGTTGGATATGGCTTCAGGCATGACTGGATCCAGGAGGTCATACTGTGTCATCAAAATTTGTCTCTTTCTCCACATCTTGCCTCTGCCTCTCTGATTAGCTTCATGTTCAGGCAGGTTCTCGTAACAGGATTGCAGAAATGGCCACTGACATCCTTATAGTTCATCGAAGAAAAGAGAGTCACTCCTGTATCCATATCAACCCCAGAGAAGATCTCTGGCCTGGCACAGTTCATATACCCATCAATGGACTAATCACAGTGGTCAAGGAAATGGAGTATTTGCTGTAGAGACCTAGGGTATGGTGGGGACGTGGCGGAGGAAGCCAACCCCACTGGACACATGTACTGAACAGATTGTCATAGAATCTATATAAAACCTACATAGAATACAGAGTGACTCCCTAAAGAGATGCCAAGTAGATTTGTCCATTACCCTCCAGGTGAAGAATGATTCATTTTAAAAGAACTTCAGGAAGGGTCATGGGGGTGGATTGCATAGCTTGAGTTAATCTCAACGACCCAGACTGACTGCACACTCATCTCCAGAACTACTGACTCTTGCCCAACACTGTGGAATCTATTAACTAAAGATGAACAATACTGTGTAACCATGGGTCCGTGAGCTGTTTTGGAGCAGAATGTTATCAGCTGGTCAGCACAGTTTAGTAATAATTGGGTTTATGATTTGCACCTGGTTTTGGTGGCGCCTGGGGGTGGATTTCAACCTTTAAGGCTAGAAGCTAGCCTTAAGGTCAGGTAGCTAGAACGTGCCTACATGACCAGCTCACTCTAAGACACTCCCACCCTAAGTAGCTCCCGGGTTTCCACACTAGTAGTGGTTGGAGACTCGGGAACAAAGCGCTACTGTTTGAGCCTCGTGAATATCCACCGTGGACACTGCAGGAAAATTCCAGGGATGTTACGACTTCGGTGTGGATTGGCGTGGTAGATACGGCAAAAGTGATGAAATGTCTCTTCCGAGATGAGGTTACAAAAAGAGAATGTGTTTGCAGGAAGGAGGGAAGGATGAACAGGGCTGTGAAACTATTCTATACGAAACTGCAGTGGTGGATACGTGTCATTACACATTTGTCCAAACCCATAGAAAGTATAACACCAAGACTGACTCCTAAACTATGGAGTTTAGTTAATAATAATGTATCAATGTGGGCTAATCAATTATAACAAATGTACCAACTCATGCAAGACGTTAACAACTGGGGAAACTGGCGGGGGTGGGGGAGAGGTTCACGTGGCAAGGAATCCGCGTCCCCCCCCCCAACAGCCCACAGCCCCACGCGTGAGCTCGGAAGCAGGTTCTACCCCCGTTAAGCCTTGAGGTACCACGCCCTGAGTGACATCTTGGATTACAGCCCGTGAGACCGGAAACCAGAGGCATCCAGCTGAGCGACACCCAGATCCCTGAACCACAGAAACTGCGAGATAATAAAGTTGTTTGAAGCCACTAAGTCTGGGGGCGATTTTGTTACGAATACAGTTGGCTTCTTGCCTCACCATCAGCTGTGCTTCTCAGCAAGCTGCGTCCCCTCGACCTGAGGGTGGAAAACCCGAAACCCAACCTTCTCCTAAAAGCCATGTATTATCGGGCACCCCAGACTCCCACCACTGGTGCTCCGAGGAGGCTTAAGTTTATATCCAGAAGCAGTGCTGTGCCCTGCAGGGTTGAGCGGGGCTGCTGGATGAGTTAAGTGATAGGTAAGACTGAACGGTTTCCACCTGTTACGCTCACACCTGGAGCCCTCGACAGCTATTTATATTTTCATGGTCTGTGTTTTGCATCCCGCCCCGCACCTTGTAATTATAATATCTTAGGTCATTTTCTAGTTTATAGGTTCTTCTATCTCATTTGTTCCTCAGTCAAGATGTCCTCTGAGTGGTGGGAACTATTATCTCCACGGTACGGTTTAGGCTTAAAGAGAAGAGGTGAATTGCTCAAGTCACACAACTTGTAAGAGATGGGCTCTAAGGTCTCCAATGGTCTTTTTAGAAAATGTGTTATCAAGTCACTGCTCAGCCTGCAGTTCTCTGCTCATTGCTGCCAGGATACTGGGAATAACCATCTCATGGGTCAGGCTCCTCCCCGTCCAGGAGTGGGGTCCAGGGGCGGTGGAGGCATCACACACCCAACATAACACGATTCCATCTCCGCAACCATCTCCAGTTCGTTCCAAAGATCCAGCTCTTTTTTTTTTTTTTTTTTACAAATGAACTTATTTACAAAACAGAAATAGACCCACAGACATAGAAAACAAATTTATGGCTACCAAAGGGGAAAGGGGTGGAGGAGGGATCAATTAGGAGGTTGGAATTAACATATACACACCACTATAAAATAGATAACCAACAAGGACCTACTCTATAGCACAGGGAACTGTACTCAATGTTTTGTAATCGCCTATAAGGGAAAAGAATCTCTAAAAGAATATATGTATATCTATATCTATCTATCTATATACATAACTGAATCACTTTGCTGTACACCTGAAACTAACACAGCATTGTAAACCAACTATACTTCAATAAAATAAAAAATAAAGATTTCTTCCAACAACAACTCAGTTTGACAGTGTATCCTCTTAGATGTATTAGTGTAATTTCTTTCTTCACGTCGTACATTCAATTACTTTTCATGGCTCCCTCCTCTGTGTTTTCAAACACACAGGGCAAACTTCTGTTATAGCACTCATTGCAGGGTATTTGGGTTACCTGCGGTTCTAATTACTATTGTTGAAAGGTCCAGCTCTTAATCGCTGTGCTGTGGTGCCTCAGATGGGCTCCCAAAGCAACGGGGAGCCAAGCTGCACTCCCTCCTGGACTTCGACCGCCACGGAAAGAGGCAGATGAAGACAGAACGGGGGCTCGTCGGCAGGGCCGGTGGCTGAAGCCGGCTGGGGTGTAGTTGAAAGGAGGGAGTCCTTCCCGGGAACTGTGGCTGGCAGGGAAGCTTCCTGGGAAGAAGAGGCCTGGGGAGGTAGAAATCCCCACCCACTGGGCTCCAGAGGGCCCCAGGGTGATGGGAAAACACTCTCTGGGGCCTCCTGGCCATGCTGTGTACTTGTTCATGGTCAAATCTGGCCTTTGAAACTCCTGACACACTCCCTTCTGATCATCCCTGGGAAGGGCTTAGGAAGGATCCTCTCTCCCACCTCACCCCAGGCCCGCATGCCCACCTGTGACTACTTACCGGCCACGCCTTGGCGCTGAGGACGGTGCCAAGGCCTCACTGTCAAAACAGGGGCCTGGGACCAGCAGCACCCACAGGGCCTGGAGCTTGTTAGAAACTCTCCGGCCCCAGGCCAGACTTCCAGGATCAGAACCTGTAGTTTAACAAGCTCCCCAGGTGACTCATGCACGTTGATGTTTGAGCAGCTCTGGTGCTTGGGAGACAGTGTCCCCAGATCTCTCACGTGTTACGCATCTTGTGAGGAGTCTCAGACCGGCTTTGTTTTTTCTTTTTTTTTTTGGCCGCACCGGCAGTATGCGGATCTTAGCTCCCAGACCAGGGATCCAACCTGTACCCCCTGCAGTGGAAGCGCGGAGTCTTAACCACTGGACCGCCAGAGAAGTCCCTTTTTTTTTTTCTTTTTTTTTGCCTTTGTTCTTTGAAGGATGTTGGGGTGACCAACGGCCTTGGAAGATAGACAGGGTCTCGATTCCAGTTCCTAAGCTCAGAGTTCCTCTCCCGTCAAACACCCTTTATATCCCAGTGCCACCTGGCCCCCTCTGCATCATTCCGTGGGAATTGAGGCTCTGGAAACCAGCAAACAAATGCTGACCCTCTAGCTATTGCTGTGACTCATAAATCACCCTTTGTCTCTGACCCAAGAGTCTCATGTCTTTAGCCAACATCCATGAAAGTGTGGAGGCTAATGTGTTAGCTTGCAAATAGTGTAAAAGCTCAGACGCTACACAGTTCTTAACACACTGACCATTTAACTCTCTGGTTTCTCTTCACTTAGATCACCAGAAAGCTGTACCATGTTCTACACACAGGTTTTACTTCTCAAATTACACAGGAAATGCATATATATTACAGACAAATTAGAAATTACAGATAAGCAAAAAAATGTTTTAAAAACACCCAATAGTCTCACCATTCAGAGAGACTGAGCCTCATCTGTTTGGTATCCATCCTTCCAGTCTTTTTCTATTCAAGTCTCTACATACAGGAAAACAAAATTAATGGGTTAATAATACATGTGTTGTCTTCTAATGATCCTCTTAAAAATACAGCATGAACATCTTTCCAAGTCACTAAATTGACATCCACAACAGACTTTGTAAAGCTTGCCTGGTATTTTATTGTATAGACTATTTATTCAATCCCTATTTGTGGACATTTACTTGGTTTCCTACTTTTTGGCGATTCTGAACAATTTTGCAAAGATAATCCTTATATGCACATTTTAGTGCAATTGTCCAGTGCTTTGGGTACCTTCTTGGAAGCGACATTACAAGCCAAAAGATAATTAAAACAAGAAACACTGGTATGGCTTTTAACTCATGGCAGGTACTGTTCTAAGCACTTTGCATGTATTAACTCACTTAATCTTCACAAGCTGTCTATGAGAAAAGAACCCTTCTTATCCTCATTTTACAGAAAGTTTAAGGGACTTGCTAAGGTCACACAGCTAATAAACGATGGAGCTGGGATTTGAATCCAGGTGGTCTGGTGAAGAGGTCTAGAATATGCCACTCCAAAATATGCCACTTTGGCATAAAGATTATTTTGAGCTGAAGGCCACTGAGAATCAACAGATGTAGGAAAAGTTCTTTGCTTTCCCCTTATCTGCCTAAAAGCAGGGCATCACTTTCCCTTTGTGAAGTTGGCATAGGTTGCTCCCGCACCTCCTATACATGATGAGGAGAGCAACTCTCGTCACCAGAGACAGAGAGGCACCGAGATGAATCTGCATAAACAGGCCTTGTTAAATAACCCTTATCTTCCATTAATTTCCCCAATTATTTCCTAGTCACTTTCCCACAGTTTATTGGCCCTAGGCCCAAACTCCCTTTCCTTTTTCTAATGACTTCTCAATTTATCACCCTTTGTTAAAATGGTATATAAGCTCCTGAGTCTAATTTCTTTGGCTTTTCACTTCTGTGACAACCCCGTGTATGTAAAAAATATTAACATCAACAACACTGTATGCCTTTTCTCCTGTTAATCTGTTTTTTGTCAGTTTAATTCACAGGCACCATGCACTAAACCTAAGAGGGTAAAGGAAAAGTTTTTTCCTCCCCTCCCCTGGCTCCAGAGTCTGTGTGTACCCTTACCATACATATTAGTGCCTATTTTAAATGCCCTCCTTGTTTTTCTCAAGAGTCCAATAGGAAATGGTACTGGAAGAATATACGGATCTTTGATTTTGTGCCCCTTAAATAGGTACAGGTGGTGGGAAAGTCCTCTTTGAACTTAGTGCCAGGAAACAGCCCTGTCTTTAGAGGTTCACTGCCTTATACTAGATACTGTCACACAGTCTTCTTTCCATTTTGGCCATGCTTGTAAGGAAGCTCAAGACTAAGTTTTATCCTCACTTACAGCAGCTCTTTGTAGTCTGGATTCTGGTGAAGTTCCTCTCCAACCCCCCCACCCCTTCACTATCTGGCCTTTATCCTTTTACCCTGGTTTTGGTGCCTGTATCACATAGAGAGGGTCTTTTTTGTAGTCATCCCTATTCCCTTTTGAAAGTAAACAGATACAAATAAAGACTTGAAAAAAAATGAATAAAAGAACTCATTTCAACTAACTTTTTGGACCCTTATTGCTTTGTAAGAACTTCTCCAGGTTGGAAACAGTGGCGCTGGCATTCAGAACGTCCTGTTATTTGTGCTGGCCAGCTTAATTACCTGCCCTAAGCCCCAGTGCTTTTGGAGAAAAGCAGTAATTTGTAATTACCAGCAATTGGTTTGACACACCCCAGACCCCTGCATTCTCCTGCATTCTCATTCTGAAAAAGAAACCAGCAAACGTAAAGAATAGAAACCTCCTGGGAACTGCCTGGCAGTCCAGTGGTTAGGACTCCGCCCTTCCACTGCTGGGGGACTGGGTTGGATCACTGGTTGGGGAGCTAAGATCCTGCATGCCGCAAAGTGAGGCAAAAAAAAAAAGAAAAAAACAAACAAACAAAAAACCCTTTATGCTCTGATGACTAAAAGCAATGTTGTCTCTTAGATTGGTCCATTCAAACCACCATCAAAAGCTACAGTTCTCCAAAATCAGTAATGGTTTATCAGGGAAATAGGAGTGATTTTTATTTTCTCTAATATGTATTTTCCAATTTTTAAAAATGATCACTTTTCAGTTGTGTCATAGGAACATTATTTAAGATATACTTTTTCCAGTATTTTAGTATCGAAAATTTCAAATATAAACAAAGCAGACATAGCATAATGAAACCCCATGTACCCATCACCCAGTTTCTAGAATTTTCATCTTCTACCATTCTCGTTTCATCTATATCCCCATCCATTCCCCACCCCTCTCACTTTTTATGGTTCTCTTTTCTTTGGGTAAAAAATTACATTAGAATGCATAGATCTAAATTGTATAATCTTGACAAAGTATATACCCATGCAACGTACCCCCATCATGGTATAAAACATTTCCATTCCTAAAGAAAGTTCCCTCACTTCTCTTCCCAGTCATCCAAACCACATACACCTAGGCAATCACAATTAATTGTTCAACTTAGTTTTGCCTGTTCTAGAATGTCCTGTATATGAAATCATGCAGTATATATTCTTTGGTGCCTGTCAGCATTATGTCTATGAGATTCATCCATAATGTTTCATGTAGCAGTGATGTATTCCTTTTACTGCTAACTGGTATTACATTGTAGGAATATACACCAAGGTGGATCAGTTCTCCTATTGATGGATGGACATTTCAGTTCCTTCAACATATGACTGTTGCGAACAAAACTGTCGTGAACATTATATATTTTATGGACCTGCATTCATTTCTCTTGGGTAAGTACCTAATGGCATTTCATTGTGACTTTAATTTGCATTTCACTGCTAGCTAATGATGTGGAACACTTTTTCATGTGCTTATTTTCCATCTATATATCTTCCTTTATGAAGTATCTGTTCAAGTCTCTTTCCCATTTTTAACAGGGTTGTCATTCTTATGTTGACTTGTAAGAGCTCTTTATATAGTCTGGATATAAGTCCTTTGTCAGATGTGAATTTTTTTTTCAGTGCATGGCCTATTTTTTATTCAATATTTTCTTAATGGAGTCTTTGAAGACAGAAATAAATAAATAAATAAATAAATAAAATAAACAGTTTGCTTTTCTTTTCAGATTTTCTATTTCACCTCATGTCAGTTGGGTCAGATAAAGTTTTTTAAGGGAATTTTTCCTTTTTGCCTATGTTGTCAAATTTGTTGGCCTACAGTTGTTCCTAATATTATCTTATTATGCTTTTGGTGCCTGTAGGATCTCTATTCAGTCATGATATTGGTAATGTATGCTTTCTATTTCTTAATCAATCTAGCTGAGATTTATCAATTTTTTCAAAGAATCAAATTTTTGTTTTTAAAATTTTCACAATTGTTTGTCCGTTTCTATTTCATCAATAAGAATCTTTATTATTTTCTTTCTTCCTCTGACTTTGGGTTTAACTTGCTCATCTTTTTCTAGCGTCTTAAGGCAGAAATTGCCATAAGGGGGCGTTAGGGGTGGGAGCTGCTTCCTACAGTTACTAACAATTGGGATTACTTCCCCTTATTCTTTTAGCCTTCCAACATCTATGTGGTCAACTCTCTGTATGAAATCCCCTTTGTTGGAAACATCTTGTATGGTTTTAGTTTTCCAGACTGGGCTCTGATTGTTATACATACGAACTAGCATTTCTTAAAGTGCATTCCAAAAAACACTAGTCCTATGAAATGCACATAGGCTCTTTGGTCTAATGAGTTTGGAAAACGTTACATACTAGATCTTCCCTTTTGAAGATTATCAATGCATGTTACCACATTAAAGGCTAAGGTAGATTATTCTACAGCAAAAACTCACTACTTCTCACATCCATGGTGGAAGTATGGTTCCCTGACCCACTGATGTGAGCTTTGGCCATGCACCTTGCTTTGGCCAGTAGAAAGTGGGTGGAAGTACCAGGTTGCCAGTTCCTAGTGTAGACCTTAAGAGGTATTGTATGTTTCTACTTTCTCCTCTGGGAGCTTTTGACCTCTTCCATGAGAAGAATGCAACCTTCCCAGCCTACTTCAGAGACAAGGGGAACAAACTTGAACTCAACACCTAGCCTTGGGCAGAAATGCCCTATCAGACCCATAGACTCGTAAGCAAGAAAAAAATGCTTGCTGCTGTATATCACTGTGATTTTGTGGGGGATATTACATAGCAAGAGCTGATTAATACACGGGTTCCAAGAAGCCTTCAATAAGCATGTTTAACATTGTTCAACTTTTCATTTCCCCAAACTTATTTGATCACAGAACCTTATTTTACTCCACAGAAAGCACTCTAGGAAATAATGATATATACAAACCACTTGATAATGATTATACACCAAAATAAAATTATGAGAATTTAATTTTGACAAGAGGCATTCCACACAATAGGAGTCATTACCTAATCAATAGAGTTATTCATTTCTTAAATTTCTGGGAAGTATACCAAAAGGGCTTTCTAAGATTTATCATATTACTATTAATTATACCTACTGCTGCTTCTCTTGAGGGCACCAGCTTAATCTGATACACTTAAAAAGGTTGAAAAATTGAAACATTATTAGCTTCAACACACTTTTGCCTCTTTCTCTCTCTCGCCACACACGCACGCACACACACACACACACAAATTATAGCTTTAATCCTACAGGCTTTAAATATTTTTCCATCAAAACCTTGGAACTGCTGAGTAGCTCATTCATTTTATGGAAAATTTACACCATATAACCTAAAAGGCAAAATTAGCCCTCACTGTCATCCCAACCAGCCAAGTTAGACTTAATTTCTATTAAAAAGAGACTGGCTTTTAAAATGTATTTGTAAGAATGGTAATATGTATTCCTGGGACATGTTTATTTCTGAGTCGCAACTCAAAGACTAACGGATGAGGCACAGAGCCTCGCCATGAGTTTGAGGCTGGAGTGAAATAAGATGCCTTCACTTTCAGTAGCTCTTACTGACCCTCTCTTTCGCTTTGCCCTAAGGGACTCTTCCTCAGGGAAGACAATAGTCTGAGACTGAAGAGATGTGGGTGGCCATATGAAGTGTCATCATTCTGACCGCCTCACTGTATGAGATATTGCAAATGAGAGCTCCCAACGCGGGCCCACCTTGCTTCCACCACCATGACGATACACGTGCAGGACGCTTGCTGCCAGGCATGCACAAAACCTACAGTGGACCCTGGTGCCCAGACACCATGTTTCTAGCTGTCCCTTTGTCCTACCTACAGGTTTTTCCAGCCCAGAGCAAAATACCACAATAATATTCAGGCTGGGTGGACTAAGGTGCGTATTTCTTCTGCAAAGTGGGAGGAAGGCGATTTGAAAGGGAAGGTGGGAAGGGGCTGGCCTGACAACGTCATTCACAGGTGCATCTCAGAGCAGATCGGCTTTGGGAAAGAGTACACATCAAATCTGGGAACAAATTCCTTAACATTCCTGTGCCCAGGAACCCCTTGGAAAATCTTCTTGTACCCCCAGGAGAACGCATACCCTAGTCAGAAGTATTGTACTATTAATACATAATCACGTCTTAAAATTTCTCAAGAGGAGGAGCCGTTTCTCTCACTTTTCTCAACGAGGCATTATGAGTTTATTTTAAAAAAAGGAAGCATCTCCAAGTGTTTTTAAAGGATAATTTATTATTAAATGAAGAAGTCATAAAACAAAACGAAGTGAGACAGATGTCAAAGATAAATTTAAAAAGTCGTTTTCATCAAATACTATTCCTAAGGTGAGAAACAGGAAATGTATCAAATGAAAAGGTACTTATTCTTTTTCAAAGATCTGTGATTTCAAAAGAAAACTTTGCTCTGAAAATACAAATCATCCTTATTACATAAAAGACATAACTTAAGAGTCTGAGAAAAAAGACTTTTTAACTCATAAGTAAACGGTATTTCCCAGACTCCCTTAGGAATGTTTGTTTTTCATCAGTGGGTTTTAAAAATCATCGCTTCCACCTTGCAAACTAACATGAATCCACCACGGATCGGCAACACGCTATCCACCCTGACGTGTCCCCTTACGTCTTCACATGCTTCCTTTTCTGCAACTTTCAGCAAAGCAGATTTGGAGAAAAAGAAAGGATTTGAGAGAACTACAGTTTGGTCCCTAGTGAATAACTTAAAACAAAATCTGCTTTTCCATTCACATGACACATGTACAGTCGCTCACTTCTACTTACTTTACTGATATATTTCATATCAAAAAATCTCATACATGCATCTCAGCACGGGGCTGTTTAAAGGCCGCGTTCTCTACCCCTCGTCTCTCTGGCCGAGCTGCCCATGACATCATCCTGGGCTCATCAAGTGTCTCCACTGGGCCAGAGCAAAACCTTGGGAATTCTCTTACCATAGTTCAAAAATTACATTTACCACTTGTCTTAAATGACAAGATTATGAAATCAGAGAGAAAAACCCATTTTTAATCAATAAATGCTGCGTAATTTACTCTTCCAAACGCAGGAGGCTGCTCTGCATGAAGACAGGAGACTATGGGGTCTTGGAGTGACCCCTCGAGGGGTCCCTGCTGAGCTTCACGCTGGCAAACTCGGGACCATGGAGCTGATAGCAGGCTCCACGGAAGGGGTGCTTCCAACCAGGTGCACGACAGACTAAACACTGTTCAACCTGAAGAGGACAGCAGACCATTTGGCCCTCTAGGCCTCTGATGACTTTAAATGACAGTGATTATCATCACACCTGCTCTCCTCAGAACAGAAGTCCCTGCTGTGGCTCCAGGGTACCCAGAGAGCTCTCAATTCTGCTTTCAGGACAGACAGAAGCCATCAGCACAAACCCGGAGATGCAGCGGGAGTCCGAACTTCCAGGACTCTGCAAGCCCCGAGCACTTGACATAACTTGGATGCATTCAAAGAGAAATACCCACGGTTTTGTTCTCTCTGATATAAGAAGAGCAAAAGCCATCTGCCACTTTCTTTACTCAAAATCCACAGGTATCGGCAGGAGAAAGAAGTACGGGCCGGGTGAGGCAGGGCGGGCAGGAGGCTGAAGGCCAGAGGCAGCCTGGCACCCGCGCCCTCCTGACCTGGCCCAGCCTGTGTCCCCGCTTCTGTGGCCTGTTCAGCTGAATTCACACAGTTTCTTCCATTTACACGCGATGCCATGATTGTCACACTAAAACGAACGCTTAGACGGGTACGGTCACCCCAGCGCCCAGGCTTTGGAGCCTGACTTGTGGCGTCCTTCCCTATGCTCAATTCTCCTTTGCTTCCCTTGGCTGGAGGCAGGGAGGTGGATTTCCTTGCTTTTTCGCTTAGACCTCAGGCACCAGCAGAATTCCTCTGCAGTGTTGACCAAAGGTCACTGGAAAGGACGCCCAGCCTGATGAACCAGATCACCAGAGACATCTGTGTCCACCTCCTCCCCGGGGCTGTCAAGTCCTAGGTGTGACCGTCGGCTCCCACTGTGAGTGAAACGCCCCCTGTGGGCTCCCCCAAAAGTGTTTTCCCTAAGCAATCTTTCAAAATGCCATTTCTCTCCAAAGGACCCTCTGCTATGTTTCGCCTTATGAAAAAACTAGGAAAGTATTTGGAAACCCCAAAATACATATCAGGAGAGTTACACAAGCCTGTGGAGACATTACCAGATGCCAGGGGTTCAAGGCGCTTCGCCAGAGCCCGAGCTTGGAACCCACCCGTGGAAGGAACCAGAACCAAGCTGTTGCCCCCAGACTCAGCCACCAGTTGATCTGACCCCACTCTAGAGAAAAGTACAGGGTGAACGCCTTCCTTCCTTCCTTCCTGCCTTCCCCCCTTCCTTCCTGCCTTCCCCTTCCTTCCTTCCTCTCTTTCTTTTTTTTGAAAGGCATCTTATATTGTGGTTTGGGGTTTTTCGATATCACAAAAAAGATTTAGAGAATTCCAAGAGTTTTGGTTAACAGGAAATACAAATGGAAATTTAAAAAACCAGAATGGAACTCAACTCTCCAGATTGAACCCATATGGGTGTCACAGCTCACTGAATTAGCACCACTTTCATAGTAGTGAAGACACCCGGGGCAGAAAGTTCTTCCAACTCACTTTTTCCATCTCAGAGATTTTTTCCACGCTCTTCCTCAGACAAACTGACTGATGGAAGAAGAGCGCTCCCCTCTTCCCTATTTCGAAGTGTGGCCATTTTCCTTTTGCTCTAGCCATCCTTTTATTTTCTCATCAAATTGAGACTTCGGGGCAGCTACGTAGCAGCAAACTAGGAAACACACTCCTTTTAAAAACAATTGGAAAAAATTGTAAAAAATCAAATTCTTTCAGTAATTAGAAGACGTTGTGACTTTTTTTTTTTTTTTTTTTATTCCCCAGGCTGGGCTTAGAGGTGTCTCTGGGTTAGACTCTTCTGGGGCTGGAGTGACACACAAGGGCAGCCTGGCCCAACCCAACCTGGACAGGAAAGCCGGGCCAGCCCCCCAGCCTGCCGCAGTCAGCTCTCCTCCGACAGGTAATCACCGCCCACGAACTCCATGGCTTCGAGCTCCACGCTGGACAGGAACCTCCTCAGTGTCTTGCGGCAGTTGTAATCCAGGGTGGTGGTGTAGATGGTCTTGGGGTACTTGGGGTAGACGATGGTGGTGCTGAGAAAGCGGGCAGGCTTGTGGCGCGGCTCAAAGCGCACCTCAGCCTTGTAGTTGCGCCACGTGCAACTGGGAATGCAGGTGATGGTCTGGCTGCAGGAGGCCACCGCCAGGCCCAGGGGCAGGTGGACGTCGTTGATGAAGTGTCGCTCTGAGTCATACTTGACTGAGGACGTGTACCTGAGCGGGAGACATAAGGCAGCGTGAAGCCGCTCCTCTGAGCTGGGGGCACAGGGATCCCTACCGTGACCTTGAACCTTGAGATGTGGTGACTCAAGGGAGAAGCCGCACGGAGTTTATAACGTGCTCACTGTGTGGTCCTGTTCTAGCACTTTACTTCCAGGATCTAATTTAAACTTCCCACCAACCCTGGGAGAAGAAATCGGGGTGCAGAGGTTAAGGTCACAGTGGGAGGGAGCGGTAGAGCTGGGGTTTCAGTGCAGACATGCAGGATTCCCAAGTTCAACCCGCACTCACTGTTCCTCACTGCAGGCGGCAGCCCCTGGAGTCGGCTCCCACTGACTTAAGCTTTGAGACTTTGGCCAAGTTACTTAACTTCCAAGCCTGTTTCCTCTTTCTGAAAAAGGTGCCCAATAGAATGGGGGAGCGTGTTAACACAGCGACTGCTGTTGGTGGGAATGATTATATATAACAAGGCAGATTCTCCTGTCCACGGGGGATGAGTGGTTTCTCTGTCCCCTGAAGTGAACAATCAGCTCTTTAATGAGAGGAGAAGGGAACCCAGACATCCTGAATGCTGGTTCTGAAAGCTCGGTGATACCAAATACTAGTACTGGGGCCACCTCTGCCTTCGGTTTGGAGACTCTCTCAAACCCAGGGAACCGAGATCTGACCTTATCCATCACAGCCAATTACAGTCTTGTTTTCCATAAAATAAATTAACATCCACGTTCCTCAGCAGCTACTTTATAATTTTTTTAAAGTCCTTCTTGGGCAATTTGGGATTTTTTTTTTTTTTTGGAAGCAAAGCATGAATTCATATTACTTCCTAATTATGGCATCTTCATAGATACTAAAATATGCACAAGCGGGACCTCCCTGGCAGTCCAGTGGTTAGGACTCGACGATTCCACTGCAGGGGGCAAGGGTTCGATCCCTGGTCAGGGAACTAAGATCCCGCATGCTGCAAGGCGCGGCCAAGAAATTTAAAAAATAAAAAATAAAATTAAAAATATGCACAAGCATCACACATAGACAAACTGAACAGCACTGCCCCTCGCCAGCCCCTACCCACTGGTCAGGGAGTAAGAATCGGCACTCTTTTTTAAAATGAGTCCAGTGGAAACATCTCTTCGCCTTGGGCAAGTAGGTTAAAAGGCTGGGAAGCTCATGTCATGAAGTCATGTCCCCATTTTGTTCAAAATACAAGCTCCTCAGGAATAAAAGGCTGAACTGCTCACCTCCAAACTGGTGAGCCTCCTTTGTTCTGTGTCAAAGGGCCCTTTGTATTCATGCAAGGAAACTCTATCTCTAAAGCCACCAGCTACCAAAAGTAAAATTCCTTTCTCTAAAAAGACGTATCTTTAATGGAGCCTCTCAATGGATCTCTGCCCCCAGGTGAGCCTGGATGATAAATTCCCCGAGGAAGAAGAATGGTACTTGCCCAGTGAAATCAGAACCTGAGGCAAGGTCACAGCACCTTGACACTGGGGTGGGGTGGGGTGAGGTGGGGGTGGGGAGATGTGGAAAGAAGCTTCTAGAAAGAGGAATTACTTTATTACAAATTTTTAAACATCTGATGGCCATGATAAGTGAAGTGCAAAAAGCAAGTTTGCAGGACTTTATGTATAACACGATCTCATTTTTATTTTAATAAGTGTATCTATATTCAAATGGTTAGAGTACAGAAAAAACATCCGAAAGAGTACCCACGAAACTATAAGAGTCTTTGGCATACTTCTGTCATTGACTATTTTTTTTTAAATAACAAGTGTTAATTACTGGAACAAAAAATTGAAAATAGAAATAAAATGAAATCAGGGCCTGCTATATTTACCTTACTTCCGTTGGTGGTAAGGGGTCAAACTCCACTCCTTCGCCAAACGACAGGGGGCATAACCTCGGCGAGCAGCCAGAGCCCAGGGCGTTGGGGAGAGAAGCTGGATTCTGCAACAATAGAAAATGCAGTTAGATCACAGGCCCATCCGATGCTTTCCCCGCAGAAGGTCCTGGCTCTAGCCTCCAGCTGATGGGCCCAACTGAGATTTGTGTCACCCTCCAGGGAATGATGCCAGCGAAGGGCTGACCCACAGCACGGGAGGACCACTGGACAGGGCACGGAGGGTGCCAAGAGGTCTGCTCAAATCCCACGTCTATCATGAATGTGTGCCCTCGGCAGAGTCACAGCATATGCCCTGTGACCTTATTTGCACACAGGGGGTATCCCTTTCCATCGATGAGGTTTTGTGGAAGGATGAAAAGAGGAAACAAATTAGAGCTCAGCGTCGTGACCGCTGCCAGACCCCGGGGCTGCTGCATCACCCCGTGGCAAGGCGGTGAGAAAACCGCCATGAACTGGGAGTTCACTAACCAGAACCTTCAATTATGTGCCCCCAACCCTGTCATTGTCTCAGCAACTCTTCAGAAAAGGCCAAAACCAACAAAGAGAAATGCTACAAGGGATTTTTTTTTTTTTTTACACTGAAGATTCAGTCCAACTTCCCCCATGTCCTCTGCCTCTGAGGCTACCAGATCAATACCCAGCCAAGATGGAGGAATCTGCAAACTCACTGGGAAGATGAACACCAGAAAGTTCTCTATGTCACCTTCCACTATCCAGAAAACCCAAAGAGCCAGAGCACAGCATCCCAGGGGTTCACCGCCTTCCAGCCTGGTCAGAGCATCGGGCTTTCTGATTCACCAAGTAGCCTGAGTAAGAGACGGGACCATCCTCCACACAGCTGCTGGTTTTTCACCTGATCTGACTGGAATCAGGGCTTCTGTGTTAAGCGAGCAACAGAGAGCAGCCCTTTGGGTTCCTGGGCTAACTGGGAGCTGTCATTTTCTTTGTCTGATTTGAGAGAAGAACCTACACTTGGGCCAGGGTATGGCGGTGGCAGCCCCACCCCCGTGTCTTCCAGGAAGCAGACATTTCTAGAAGGTCGACTCTAAGACTCTTATGTTACCAGGACAAGGTGTCAAGTGGGGGCATAGAGTGGACATGCAAAAGCCAAAGGGGACCAGGTAGGTCAGGGAGAGGCAGGGGGTCCCCAGGGTCCAGCCCTGAACTTGGTGGGGGGAGAGTTTAAGAAGCCTTCACTGGGGCTTGAGAACCCAGCTGGGGGAGGGGGTAAGGTGTGGGCACCGGCTGCCCCAGAGCTTTAGGAAACAGCCCCCAGCAGTGACAGGGGGCCCTGCGCTGCCCCAAGCTCTCTAGCTGCAAGACACTCCCCAACCTGGGGGTGCCTTCCGGGAGTCCTGGGGGCTGCAGGACGACGCAGCCACCGAGAGGAGGTAGGTGCCACCCAGCACTCACATGACAGCCTTCTTCCAGGTATCCAGACAAGCACTCGGTTCTCTTGCCCCTGCTTCCTCTGCTCCCTTATCCCTGCCACCCAACGCTCCCTGAGCACCCAGCCTGCTCCAGTGCATGCTGGGAGTGGGGCAGGGCAGCAGGAGTTCTACGCATGAACAAGGGGCCTACCAGGGAAAGGGGGCGAAGTCACAGCCTTTGGCATGGTTCTGGGAAGCATCCAGGAAGACTTCCCAGAGGAGGTGACAAGTTGGGCACTGCAGGGCTGGCAGGGGTTTGACAGGTGGAAAAGCCAGCTGGGTGTTGGGAGAGGTAGAAGGGGATGGCTGGGAGGGAAAAGGCACACCAGGGGGAGAAGCAGCATCAGAGGCACCGATGCGTGTATCTGCCTGTGGTCAGGGGATGTGGAAGAGGAGGCTAAAAAGGGCCAGATGGCGAGGGTTCTGAAGGCCACGATGAAGCAAGTGCTGCCTTCTAATGGAAATGAGAGGATGCACTGATGTCCACCGAGAGACAGGATCATTGGTCAAGAATTCCACGCACCATCAAAGGGGGTGGGTCCCTGAGGAGCAGCAGCTGCCACTGACTACTTCACCCAGGGGAGAAGGCTGCAAACACCCATCCCCAAAGGGGAGGGGTGGCCTCAGAGCCCCACTTTCAGCTTGACTGTAGGCAGGATGTGGGTCCCCTGGGCTCTAGGTAAAGGCAATAAACACCACCCTGTGAGCCATTTCTAAGGTAAAAGGGACCTGGTGTTTTTTCTTTAAATAAAAATTTTAAAATAAAGTAAAAGGACTCATTTTTGAAAGTTTCCACCCACCTAAAGGCCTCCCACCCATCATGTGCCAGACACAGGTTAGGTGACGGGCCAAGAGGGACCACGGATCTGAAAAGGTCCCCTCCAAGGCCACTAACAGTCCCCCAAAGCTGGCCCCCTTTGCTCTCTGAATCGGGGAGCCCGAGTACACCCCTCTCCCCAACACCGACCGGGAGGGGAAGCAGGCCCGTTGGAGCCACCGGGGTCGAGGGCAAAGCCCGGAGGTGCCTGGGGGAAGTTTGCTCTCGGTGTCCCTGGACCCCTCCAGCCCGGCAGGGTCAGGAATGTGGACGAGCCGCAGCCTGGCAGCCCCGGGGGCCGTCACCCCGAAGGGAGGAGGCGGTGGTCGCCTTTCCCGGGGCTCCCGGGCCTCCCAGGCGATGACAATTTTCCAGCCACCGGCTCCAGCTGGCCGGGCTCTCGCCGCGCTCCCGCCCCAGGCTCCCAGCGCTGGCCGACGCGCGGGCGGCGGCGGGGACAGCGTGCCCCGGTAGGGCCGATACGACCGCTGGGGGTCTCCGGGGCCCGGGCGCGGGGGAATGGAGAGGATGGGGGTAGGGGCCGAGGCGGGGTCACTCACCGGGGCCGCGGGGGTGGCCGCCGCGTCGGGCTCCAGCGCCCCAGGGGCCGGCGCCCGCTCCCCGCCGCCGCCGCCGCCCCCAGCCGCCGCGAGTGCCCAGTGGCTGGGGCTGGGGCTGGGGGGCAGGCCCGAGTCCGGACTGTCCAGGACGCCGTCGCCCTTCTTCTTCGCGTCCACGAGCTCGGGCACATCCTGCAGGCTCAGCCGGCCCACCATGGCGGTGCGCGCGGCGGGGCCGGGGCCGCTGCCCGCCGGCCGCCCTCCCTGCCCGCCGCCCGCGCGCCGTCCGGGTCCGCCGGTCGCCGCGCTCCCGGGCCCGCCCCCTGCCCCGCCCCGCCCGGGGCCCGACCCGCCCGCCCGCAGTGGCGGAGCCGCCAGGCCGGGCGCCAGGGGCCGCTGCGCTACCGCCGTGCGCAGCCCGCGCTGCGCTCCGCCCGGCCGCTCAGCCCGCCCCGAGCGGCCGATCACAGGAACGGGGGGCACCGGCCCGGGCCTCTGGCCCCCCGCTCCGCTCGGCCGCCCGCCCCGCAGCAAGCCGACCCTGTACCCCGCTCGCGCTGGGCCCGAGGGCGCCTTGTCCCCTCGCCCTGGCCCAGCCAGGCGCTCATATCTCGAGCCCTGGCGTCGGGCGGGAGGCAGAGTAGAGCCCGGGCCCGCAGAGGCCGGGGGAGCCGGCTGAACCCAGCGAGCAAACAACTGGAAATTATTAATAGTTAATGTGCTTCGTATGGTTCCAGCCGCCTCTTGGCTCAGCCGGGCGGGCTCTCAGTTTGTTTCTGGCTCTCATTTCTGCCCCGGAGGAAAAGAGCGCCTACTCCGTTTCTCCTCAGGGGGCTCAGGGGCTGGGGGCTGGGGGCGGAGCTGGGAGGAGCGCATCACTCCCTGGCCTGGGTGCTCAGCGGAACAGGCCGTGGCCACACCAGGCAGGAAAATTCTGCGTGGGCGCAGACTGGACCTCGAACCAGACGGACGGGCTCAGCAGGCTGCCCACCGGCTGTCTGAAGGGTCAGGGGCTGCCTGGTGGGGGTCACAGCTTTTCAGACGGGGGACTTCCTCCTTAGTTTGACAGAGAAGCCCTATCTGAGTGGGAACTTGCTGCAGTAGCTGCCAGCTGTAGAACTGGGCTGTTCTCAAATCTAAAAGTACTAGAAAGTTCGAGTACTGTTTCTAACAGAGACCTCCCTGATTATCAATAAGTATAGGAAGTCCCCACCTTCCGCCAGCCACTGTACCCTGGGGGTTTCTGATGGGTGCCCAGCTAGGGCCTCAAGCTGGAGCTTGCGCAGACTTAGCCCACAGGTGCCAGCTCTGAAGAGGAGCAGTGCCCTGGACTAGGGACTTCCCTGGCTAGATGAGAGGTGGGCGTGGTGCACGCCCCACCATAGCACCAAGGACAGTCTGTGTCCTTGCAAAAACAAAGGATCCTTGTTCTGCTTGGGACCTGGTGAAGTCCAAATTTAGAGCAGGTAGATGTTCCAGATTTGCTGGGAAAGTTCAGCCCTCCTACCCTCCTCACTCATTACTTTCAGGTAAGGAAACGGAGAAGGAATTTGACTTGCGCCAAGTCACACCGCTGGTACAAGGCAGCTTGCTGTGACCAGAAAGCCCAGGATAATCCCCTCCATAGAGAATAAAACTGGGTACGTGCCGGTGTGCTGGAGGTCATTCATTCAGGACCTGCGGGAACAGATTATAAAATCAAGCGTGCACAGTCCTGGATCAATGGTTCCTGCAAGGACATACTGTAAGCAGTGGGTCTTAAAGATTGGGCCAACTGTGTGGCTACAATTCCCTACCCCTGTTGACCTCACCATCTGCACATCCCAGACTGCCCCCAACCCGGGGCATCACGGGAGGAATCTAAGAGCTTCCTGGGGGTGTGGAAAGGCGGTCTGCTGGCAGTGGCAGGACTCGGCGCCCTAGAGGGAGTTTGCCCACCAGCATTCCCAGGTAGATCCTGAGAACTCTTCCCTAAGCTTGGCCAGCTGGGAAGAGGTGTCCAGGAAGATGGCAATTGCTCCCTCTTCCAAGGTCATCAGTCCGGAAGAGGAGGATGAGACTGAGGAAGGTCATCATGCTAGGCCAGTGCAACCACTGTCTCCACCAAAGCCTGGATCGTTGTGGATTGTCTTGGGAGGGATTGCCACCTGGACCCGCTAAAACATGGAATCTAGGGGGAGCCCTGAATTGCCACCTTCTGAGGGGAATTCTGAAGGTCTTAGATTACTCACATTCTGACAGAGATCCACAGAGACATCAAAGCTACCGAAGTGAGCAAGGGAGTGTGAAGCTGCCAGCTTTGGAGGGTCCAGGCAGATCAAGGGGACACCTTTGAGGCACCCCTTCCTCCTTGGCACTGGGGTCATCAAGCAGGTGGCCCAGGACTTCACGTGGGCATCTCAGCCATCAAACTGGACCCAGGAAGCATCTATGTCCCGAGCTCCAGCCTATGACAGTTCTGTCTGATCCCCAACATAACCTCTCCCCAACTCCAGAAGAACATCTTGGTTTAATAGAGATCAGGACATCCTCAGGCCTCAGGACAATTGCCAAGGAGCTCCCAAAGTGTAAGATGATTGCATACCCTGGCCTCCTTCCTTACAGAGTAGCCCAGCACTGATACACACACAGGAAACTGGAGGGGCTTGAAGAGGAATTCAGCCCGGGGACCTGACACTGACGGAGAAGCTGCACCAAAGTCTTCCCCTCCATGGTTCCCAGAACCCTGCTGAGCCAATCAGAAGACATCTGGGACCCCAGGTTTGTCCTCTCCTGTCCAGACTGTCTTCAAAGAGCTCAAAGATAAGCTGGAGCTGACTGGAAGCTGCTTGGGTTCAGAGGAGAACGTGCAGGGCATGCCCGGCCAGGCCCAGGTGTCCTGCCTGCACTTGCATCTCCGTGAACTCGTGGCAGTCCTGGTGGAGATGAGCAGAGGGCTTCTTACAACAGGAACCATCTGACTTCAGGCTGCCCATGAGCGCCCCTGGGTGGGAGAGCCATGCAGCACAGACCCTGGAAGACAGCTGTGTTTCGTCAGCCCTGAGCCGTGAGTCCGCACTACGTATCTGCTATAGTCCTTGGGAAGAGCCCCACGCCCTGGGCTCATCATTGTCCTACATCTTCTGCCAGATTGTTTTCCAAAGGACGTTTCTTAAAAAAAAAAAAAAAAAACTCTAACCAAGTCTTGGGAAAGACAACGGATTCCACTTTACCCCCTCCTCCTGGTCTGGCTTCAAAGACAGGCCTTCTTTTGGGGAGCATCTGGGTTGCACCTAGAAATCAGGGGTGAGTTGCACAAAACGAGACCACGGACCCTGCCGAAAGAGTGGCCTCTCCTCAAAGCTGTCCTTTCCGCGCGGCCATCATCCCCTGCCTGGATCACAGAGACTGGTGTCCTCATAGGACTTGGCTTCTGGCCCTGAGGCCTCTCCCAGCAGGGTCTGAGGAACAAAGCTGCGTCACGATGAATGCCAATCCTGCATTTTCCCTTTTTCTCCACTAAATTAAGCTGATGCCCAAACGGGAGTTGAGTCAGACAAGAGCAGGGCGGGACCCCCCACAATGGCGGCCGCTTATTGTTTTTGGAGCAGCGTGCTGGCGTGTGCCCAGGGCCCCAGGCACCTTGTGGTTTCAGCCCCCTGGGTCTCCGGGCTCCTGAAACCACGAGGCAGTGCCTTGGCCTTAGTATTAAACCAGGTCCCCCCTTGCCTTCATATACACCCATGTCAACCAAAATGCTTAAAAAAATAGGACTTTATTTTGTTTCCTTAAGTGTCTTAAGATTAAGGTTACTGGTTTCAAAGAGCATGGAAAGGGAACTGCCATATTCGATAAAGAAAGAAACTGCATTAAAAAGATGTACTGACACAGCCCAGCCCACAGGAGTCTGTGCACACATGCGTTGGTGAGCTTGGTTCATACCTCTGTGCTCCCGGGACTCACAAAGGTGGCCTGAACCGGAGGCCAGGGACACCAAAGGCTGGCCATTTCAGAGCGAAATGGGCCTGAGGGAACAGGCTCCTTTTCTTTCTTTCTTTTTTTTAAAAAAAAAATTTATTTATTTATAATATTTATTTATTTATTTATTTTTGGCTGGGTTGGGTCTTTGTTGCTATGAGTGGGCTTTCTCTAGTTGCAGTGAGCAGGGGCTACTCTCAGTTGCAGTACACGGGCTTCTCATTGAGGTGGCTTCTCTTGTTGCAGAGCACGGGCTCTAGGCACGCAGGCTTCAGTAGTTGCAGCACCCAGGCTCAGTAGTTGTGGCTCACGGGCTCTAGAGCGCAGGCTCAGTAGTCATGGCGCACGGGCTTAGTTGCTCTGTGGCATGTGGGATCTTCCTAGACCAGGGCTTGAACCCGTGTCCCCTGCACAGGCAGGCAGATTCTTAACCACTGCACCACCAGGGAAGCCCCCAGGCTCCTTTTCTGACCCCTCACCTGGGAGACCACCAGGTCAGGTGGAGAGATGGGATCTGGCCCAGCCTCAGTGGCGACGCTCACCCAGACACCGAATGAAGCTTGGGGTGGAGTCAGGCCGGTGACCCCTGTGTGGGGAACCCGAGGACCCCAAATACAGGCTCCACCCTTGAGGCCTCCTATGTGTAAGCTGAGAGCTGTTCTCCCAAACGCTCCCTAGTTACACAGAAAAAGGGCCGTGGCATCTGCAAAATAAAACCCAGATGGGATTTTGCAAAGAGCTGGGGCTCACGGCCTCGTTGGAACGGCATCAATACACTTGCACTCCTGGCTCCGTTCTGCGTATTCACACCAGACAAGGACTTGCAGCCCAGAAAAATAGCCCTTAGTTGAGCAACTGAAGTTAAGACCCTTGGCTCCTTGGCTGAAGGGCGTGCTAGAAGGGTGTGCAGGCAACAAAAGGCCAGTCTGCATGGCCACTCTCCAAAGGCAGCCTCCAGGACCCCCGGGGGATTTCGGTCTGAACGCTGCGTGGGAAAGGATGGAGAGTGGGAGCCCGGGGGTGGCCAATTGGCTCTGCTGTCCTTCCCTGGAGCCGGTGTCCCTAAGTGCATTCCTCTCCTCCCCCAAATTCAAAGCAGAATACCCACCAGCGGGAGGCGGCTGTGGTTTGCAGCTATGTACTGTTCGGAACTCCTGAGACTTGCTGAAGACATTTACATGCCTTTGAAGAAATGTTTTTCAGTTTTGAGGAAAATTAGCCAGGGGTCGGGTAGGAACTTGAGGTGAGAGAAGAGGGACCAAGGAAAAATTCCATGCGTCTCATGTTTTCCCAGGTCGTATCAGCTGGGAGTTAACTGGAATTTTATTGACTCTTGCCTTGCACTTCTGCAGGATGACCCCAACCAATGACAAGTATTTCTGGAGATCTCTGTCTCTCATATGCTCATAAATAAATCTGGTTATATGCAGAGGATGCCTGCCATTAAGTTTCTTTTCCTTTTCCTGCACCCACTGCCCCAGCCTCTGGTTCTGCTACGTTGGGTGACAGTGCCCCACACGGCGGCCCTCCAACAGGCTGCCCTTGCAGAGACCACCATCAGCTCCACCAGGCACTTAGAGAGGGGCTGCAGCCACGCCACCGCTGTGGGTACCAACGCCCCGGGCACTGTTGCCAGTGCTGGTGGCGGGGGGAGGGCTACGTAGCTCGGAGGTGCCGGAGCTGTGCTGTGGTCCGCAACTAAGTGCCTCTCGCCCCTTCTGGTTGCGTTTATAGGGTGGTCCTGATGCAGTGCGGCTTCCTTTATGCCTGCCTCCCGCCCTAGGATTCAACTTGAACCGTGCAGGTCTGGGCCAAGAGACAAATAGTAAAACAAGCAAGCAAAAAACCCCTTTGAATTCCAAATCCCTCTCCCCTGAGCCAGGCTTACCCTTCTGGGCCCTTCTCTTGGGATTTCTCCAAGATGCTTCCAGGTCCTGCATGCAAAGAGCGCGTCTGGACCTGAGAATGACGGGGATACTTGACTTCAGTCCCAGCTGGGCCCCCTGCCTCACCAGACACCCATCAAATATCACCCAACTCCCATCCCAACACCTTGCTTTTCAAAGACTGAAAGGTAGACTCTGCTATTTCCAGGGATGCCTTTTTTAGCATCAAGGCTGTCTGCCATCTGAGAAAGGACCTTCTGCTGTTAGCAGGCTGTGTTGGAAGCAGAAGCTTCTAGAATGTCAGATATCATCATCTTACAAACGCCAAGACAGGGCACAATTCTACCTATTCTCCACGCTTGTAATAAAAAGAGCAGTTAATACGAGCTCAGCCCGGGCCTTCCATCACACACGGACATTAAGGAATCTGGGCTTTGTGTTCCTCGTTGAAAGACTGTTTATCACCAGATACCCTGTTCTTGTTCCCCAGAATCCATTTCACCTCTACTCCCAAGGCTGAGAGCTCTTACCAAAACCTGCTCTGGGTTAGAGTTTTTGGGGTTCGTGTGTGCTCTCCTGCTAGACCCATTCATTCAATCAGCACCTACCAAGGGCCTACTTTGTGCGAGACAGAGTGTGAGAGCACAAAGGGAGCCTCACCAGCCTGGTGGAGAGAGGGAGGTGAAGATTGGGGGAAGATTTCTGGAGGGAGTGAACCTGTGCTGATACTAAAGCAGCAAATAAGGAACAGGCAGGCAAAGAAGGGAGGAGGAGATGATGACCAAAGCTCTGCCATGAGGTCTCTGAAGATCTGGTCATCCTTCTCCCCTGGCTTAGATTCACTGAGTGGAGAGCATTGCAGACGTGACAAGTGCCCCAAGTTCACTGCCTCTGGAGTCAATTAGCTCCATTCCCGGACATGCATCCTGCAAAGTTGTTGCACTGGTGACAAAGGGAAGCAAGAGTTAGGGTGGCTGGTTTAGTCCAGCTGTGCTCCTGGAAATGCCATGTCAAGGACACGGCAGCAAGCTGTTACTTTTCCTTTTGCACTTGTCACGGGTGTTGTTTTGTGACTGTACTCTGGCATACAAAATATTAATTCTCTTTTTATTTTTTTAAACTGAGCTCAGTTTAGCTTGTAAACCCCCAGTTTCTCTCTAGACCGGAAAAGTGTCTTGCTCACAGTATAGCTCTTCTGGAAAATGACCAGTGGCTCTTGGGTAATTACTACTCTCATCCTTCCCTTTTGCCTGGGTGGCATCTGGGGAGGCTTCTGTAACATCACAGCAGCAAGGATGGGGTGGCTGGTGGTGAGTGCCTGGTCCGTGGTCATCTTCCTACCTCTCTGGACACTACAGAGGAGAAATTTGCTCTGCTTGGCCAAGGAATGCCACCCTCTGCTTTTTTTTTTTTAAATGGCACTGGTTGGCGTTTGTGCCTCTACAACGTAGTTTTTTGTTTTGTTTTGCTTTTTTATTTAATATATTTTTGGCTGCATTGGGTCTTGGTTGCTGTGCATGGGCTTTCTCTAGTTGTGGCGACCGGGGGCCACTCCTCATCGCGGTGGCTTCTCCCGTTGCGGAGCACGGGCTCTAGAGCGCAGGCTCAGTAGTTGTGGCGCGCGGGCTTAGTTGTTCCGCAGCACGTGGGATCCTCCCGGACCACGGCTCGAACCTGTGTCCCCTGCATTGGCAGGCAGATTCTTAACCACTGCGCCACCAGGGAAGCCCCACCCTCTGCTTTTCATGTCCATATGCCATCTGATCTGTACCCTAGTTGTCCCAGCCTGAGGTCTCTTCCAATGAGCTGGCCCTTTCATTACTTCTGGGAGCTCAGGGAGCTTGGAAGCCATCACCTCCCCATGATGGGGTGTGAGGGACTCTGTGAGGTTGCCCGCCCTTGGGCCCACCTGGCCGGACAACACTATCCGACACTCTCTCTCCTCCTCAGGTGCCTTGTTGAACACCTCACTTCTCTACAGGGACTGCAGTCTCCCAGGTTAATTGCTGGAAGCCAGGCAATGGCTTCTAGGTCAGGGTTTCCCTCAAACTTATGGGGGTTTCTCTTATACTGGGGCTCAGCCCAGAGTGGTAGGGTTCTGGATTTCTTCTCCATGACCTTCCAGCCTCAAAACCAAGTCATATCCCCTCTAGTTCTTCCTTTTCTATTGATACCTGCTGGTCAAAATCCCCCCTCCCCTCACCTCTTTTTTTAAAAATAAATTTATTTATTTATTTATTTACTTTTGGCTGTGTTGGGTCTTCGTTTCTGTGCGAGGGCTTTCTCTAGTTGCGGCAAACGGGGACCACTCTTCATCGCGGTGCGTGGGCCTTTCACTGTCGCGGCCTCTCTTGCTGCGGAGCACAGGCTCCAGACGCGCAGGCTCAGTAGTTGTGGATCACGGGCCTGGTTGCTCCGCGGCATGTGGGATCTTCCCAGACCAGGGCTCGAACCCGTGTCCCCTGCATTGGCAGGCAGATTCGCAACCACTGCGCCACCAGGGAAGCCCCCACCTCTTTTTTTTTATGGAAAAGAATGTTTATGTCAAGTTGCACTGTCCCTCTGCTGATGGTGCCGGCTGTGTGCAAAGTCCTCCAGCATTTTGGCTCTTAAAATGTAAAGGGTAACTTTTAGAATAAAGGACAAAAACAAAGCAAAACGCCATTCCAACAATTCTTGTAACTCTCGTGGCTTTCAAGACTTTCTTCGCTACTATAGAATCACAAAGTCTCTACAGGAATTCAGAAGCTAAGAGTTTGAGCTGTTATCTCCAGAGCATCACTGCCAGAAGACAGTGCATACAGGGAGCCCTGCCTGCTGATGGGGTCTGGGGAAAGGGCAGAGATAAAGAACAGAAGGGATGCTCAATTGAATATCAAACTCTACATATAGCAAGGATGACCGCTGCTTTCATGAGCGAACCAACAAAGCATGTCCTCTAGGAGCCCTGACCATGAGGGAAGCCATGGGGCTTTTGCTCAGTTAGAGTGGTTTCTTGCAGCAAGACACCGCACTGGTTGGGTCACATTTGGTTTTGTGCAATGAAAGCCAAAGGGGAACTTCTGCTCACTGGGTTTCTACAGATAGAGCTGCAACTACATCCTCTCAGTCAAGAAGCAGGAAAAAACATCTAGGGCAAGTGAGGATGTGGAGAAGAGGGTACACACGTACACAGGGTCGATGGCAGTGTGCAGCATAACAATCTTTGCAGAGGGCATTTTGGCGAGAGCTAGCAACATTTCAAATGTGCGTGTCCCTTAATCTTTTAAAATGGGAATTGAACGATTTTAGGAGAGTAGCCTACAAAAAGGTGGGCACAAGTAAGCAAAGATATTTACAGAAAGATTTTCACTGGCGATGTGTTTCTCACTGCCAAAAAATAGAAACCTATTTGTATACTGATAGGAGACTGGCTAAGTAAACGATGGTCTATCTCAACTATAAAACACCATGTAGCCTTAAAAAGAACGAATGGCTCTATATACGCTGAGGGAAAAGATATCCAAGATTTCTTGTTTAGCTGTAGAAAAATATGAAAATATGCTTAATATTAATTTTGTTTGCAAAGTGCCCTCCCCACACAGTGTAAGACAGAGAAAGTCTGGAAGGGGAGTAGGACTTTTGATATATTTCTATATTGTTTAAACTTATTAACATGAATACTGTGTACTTTAAAAATGAGTATTATTATTGCAATATTTTATAAGGTGAAGAAAATAGAAACAGCAGTGCAGAAACACTCAAAATCATTGGGGTTAGCAGTCATGAGAGGAGGTCAGTGGAGCGAGCCTTATGCCAGCTTCTTCGCAGAAGCCCTCAGAGCAAAGAGGAACTCCGTGGGCCCGGCTGGGAGACCACGGAGAAGGGCTTCCCCATGAGGAAACCCCACCTGCCAGGCCTGACTGGGACTGAGAGGCTTGATTTGCTGGGGCAACTTAGATTTTTCTCTTGGTTTCTGTGACTGGTGTTTGTATAATCATTAAGAAAATGTTTTACGATTAACTAACCATATTGGTTGACAAAGAGAGTTGCCAAGGGTGCCTGACTCTAAGGCCTTGAGACTGAGGAACTAGGAAAAGGAAGGGGGTGCCCTTTAGAGACGGGGAATTTCAGGAAGGGAGCCAAGTGTACCTGGAGATGCTCCACCCAAGTCGATGATGGGACCTGCAAGCGCACTGGGGTCAGCTGAGGGGGACGGACAAGGGCTACAAATCTGAGAAACCTCAGAAGGCATAGCTGGTGTTTATGCCTGTGATGGGCAGAAAAGTTCTCTGAAGGAGTCTGGAGTGAAAACCACAGGAGGCCTAAAACCTTGGGGCTTAACCACAGTCAAGGTTCAAAAGGAAAAGAGCGTCAGTGACGGAGACCAAGACATTCAGGGAGCCAGGAAAGCAAGGCATCGAGGGAGTGAAGGGAGAATTCCCAGGGGCAGGGAGGACTCACCAAATCCATGGAGAGTGCAAAGACGATGAAAGTGCGGCAAGAAGGTCATCCTTCCAGAGAAGTTTCTGGAAGGTAGTTGAGATGGATGCTGAATAAGAGGGAATGCACATAGGGGCTGGAGGTGATGGCTGTAACCTTTTGTTGGAAATGGTAACAAAGGCCACAAGAGAAGTAGCCCGGGGGCCTGGGAGGGTGGTGGGAGATCAAAGAAAGCATGGAAGCCCTGGTTCACTTCTTCAGGCAGAACGGAAAAGGGGACAAGCTCCGAGAAACTTGGTGGGAGTGCAGGAGGGGGGAGGAAGGGACGGGTGGGACTCCAGGGAAGGCCAGCCAGGGAGGGTGGAGTGGTGAGTGGCAAGTGGGATATACAAAGGTGGCTTGGATTTTGCCAGTCCTCTGCACAGTGGAGGGCAAGCTCATGACTGGAACTCTCGAGGTCTCAGTTTCCCAACTGATAAATGAGGAAATTTGACCAAAGTTCTAAAAACAAATAAACCCACATACCACCCAACGCTGATGCTCCAATTCAGAGCTTCCCAACTAGAGAGCTGGGCCGTGGCCGGAGTGCACAGCAAATGCCCACATGGATCCCCTCAGCCCTGGCGAGCCGGTTGGCCGGGGCGGGGGCGGTCCCCTGAAGCAGCCACAGTCCCCAGGCCCATCAATATGGCCCTGGCAGCCTCTTCAATGGGTTTGCCCCAGTGTGATGCCAAGGGAGCACAAATGTCATCATTTCTATGCTTCAAGTCCTGAAAAGGTTGGGAAGCATTGCATGTACACAGACAGACGTGCGAGGCCTCAGGAGTAAGATTTGGGCCTTGTCGGGATTTTGAGAGAAGGATAGGCTTCCTTGCAAATGTTGCCCAAGCCCCCTCCCCCAGTTCCAGTTGCAGAGTTTTGTTCTTAGAAAAGAGCTGCCTCGCACAGGGGCGGGGGGGTCGGGGGTGGGTCCTTGCCCTCTGATGTCCTCTTTCTAAAGGTGGCAAGGCTCAACCCAGAAGGCGGCCTCCAGCGTGACTCGGACAGGATTTGGGTGACAGTTCAGGGGTGTTGGTGAGTGGGTTGTGGACCTCAGATGAAAAGCTGCTCTCTCCTGTACAAAGGTGACACCGCCAAACACCTCCTCCCCTCTAGCAGCAGCCGCTGATGAGGGCAGCAGCTTCCAAACTGACTTCTGTGGAATCTGGAATTCTTGAGATGTTTTAGGGGGCAAAGGAGCTCCACAAGGCTTTGATTCTAACCTCCCTTTAAGGATGCATACTTTAAGCCTATTCTAAAAACTGAACATTCGGAAGTAATAACATAACATGCAAATGTGTCATTGGTGCAAATATAAGATTTTACAGATCCTTGGTGTGTTAACCTGCACTGCCAGGGCTGTTCCGTCCACGGAGACCTCAGGACAAAGAGTCCTTGTCACATCTGGGTAACCAAAGAGTATCTGGGATTGGGAGGAGGGCTTGTTTAAAACAAAACTGATACTGTTTGCAAATTCTTAGCTGGATTAAATCAAGATTTCTCTATTCTATGCAACCAAAGCAAAACACAGAAATAAACTGGATGCTGGGGTTGATGCATATCAATTGCCATCCATAACCTTAGCTTTAAAATGCTTTCTATTTAAGTGAAACAGTTTCAGTGTTCTCACTGATTTGCTTTGAAAGATACTTGAACTCACAAAATATATTAATAAAATACTTTTGTCTATTCGTAGAGTGAGAGTCCCATGTAAAGCTGGGTCTCATAAATTTGAAAACCACTTGCGAAGTGCAAAGAGCATGGGTGACACCAATCCTGGCTCTGCTACTCACGAGCCACACAGCCTTGGGCACATCATTTGCCCCCCAGGCTTCCAGGTCCACAGCCATAAAATCATACCCACTTAACAGGGGTTTTGATCCAATGAGGTCTCTTAACTATCCAGGAGGCAGTAAATACTCACTTCCCTCCCCATCCAATAGCATGGAATGGCCTGGATCTCACAATCAGGTATTATTTGCATGCCAGACAGTAGCTGGGCTGCAACTATGGGCCAGGGCTTAATCCCCTGGGACCATAAGGCCCGTCAGCACCCTTCTCTGACGACTGAGCGAGCCAGCCAGCCGGGGGGCCAACACTTGGGATCCGTTGAGAGCAGTGCCAGGGTTGCAGCAGGGCGTGGGTATGAGGTTGGGAGAGGGGGTGTCTCTGTGTGTGCACTCATGTTTTCTTTACACAACACTGGCCATTTTTCCATTTGCCTGCTAAAGCGCTTCGGTGGCTGCCCCAGGCAGCCCAATCGCAGGACTTTAGTCTGTGAAGAATTCCGTGGAATGCGGTCTCTTCAGCAGGTGGTGCGCTTCCCCTCTGCTTGAGAAGGGCCTTCCTTTTCCATCAGCACAAAGCAACCGAGCAGAAGAAGCTGGAGTTTCTCTCCACCGTCTCACCTGGTGCCCCTGAAAGTTGCAGCCTACTTGGTAAATACTTCTCATGGCCCCAGAAGTAAAGGGAAGTTTTGTTGAGAAGCTGTTCTTAATTTCTCACGTGTTGAAGAATTACCCCAAACAGGAGGAGGCACCTGCGATTGTGCAAATTCTATTTGATTGCTGAGCAGAAGCTACCAGAGCTCTCAGATTAAGTGATAAACATTCCTAGGGGACAAAGCATTTACACAGCTTTTCCTCTGTATCACTCTTATCGCCCAGCATTCTCTGTATCAATATCCCCAAAGGGGATTGGAAGAACCAGGCGGGTACTTCTCAGCTGATTACAGGGATTCCGCGGGCCTTGGGAAAGGTCTGAACATCTTTGAAAGGCAACTGTGAAGTAATCCGAATAGCTGGTGAACTTCTGGCTTCCCTGTTAGGTCTGCCTGTCCCAAGATAATCTCGCTTAGCATTTTCTGGGCATTAAAGGTCCAAAAAAAAAAAAAAAAAGAGTGCAGGCAAGAATTTTGTCCCTGCCAGGACTGGCCAGTTGAAATCAGTTCTGTGGACACCGGACACCATTTCTAAAGACATGTTTTTTGGAAAGCAACCTTTGGCAATCCTTCTCATTTGCATTCAGAGGAAATGTGCCACATTTTCCTCAACAGGCAGTCCAGCCAACACCACCACGGAGGGAGGAAGCTCTTTTCTCAGTGTCTGCAGGTTTATCCCTAAATGCTACGGAAATAGCAGCTGCCGGGGCAAGGGGAACAGAGGATGGAGAGTCTTTTAAAACGCTTGAGTAAGCCGGATATCCCAGGCAGCAGACCTAAAAAGGCAAAGGCTCCCATATTCCGGTGCTTGCTTCAGATGCGGCCTGCACCCAGCAGCAGGCTGTGTCGTCACATGGCCATCCTGCTCAAGTGAGCCCAGGGACAGAGCAAGCGCTGTGGCCACCCACTTGGGGTTCAGGCCTGGCGAGTGATAAGGAGCAGGTCACATTTCACACGGCCTCGTGGCTGGCAGAGCGTGTGCACAGCTGGCTCTTGTGTGACCTTCACGGCCCTGTTAATTATACGCGCCCCCCGCCCCCTTTCATGGATTCTGAAAACTGCTTTTGTTTCAAACGGACACATTCTTTATATCCCACTACTTACCTGGTTATGTATGTGAGAAGGAAGAGAACCTGGCAGGTCAATCATCTGGCAGCGTTCTTCTGGGTGGGGTATACGGAAATGTTTCTTTTCTCATCAGATTGATTTCTGGCTACCCTACTGAAGTGGTGAGCTGGTGAAAATAAAGAATGGAGACTAGGGAATGATCTTGAAGCCAACCTAATGGAAGCGCTGCCACAGATTTTCCAGGGCTGAGGGGAACATCAGACTTCCCCAGAGGTTCACTGCAAAATGCCCACCCAGCTATTAAGGAAACAGGATTGACTTACTGTGCACAGGACAGAAGGCCTCTGGCAGTCATATGGAGAAGCAGGCTGTGATTGGAACCGGGAGGCGGAGAAGGGAAAGTCAACGGGATAGAAATTCGGAGCACAGGGAGGATTCCGAATCAGAAGAGAACGCTTTATACCTATTTACAGAGGGTTTCCACCACCGCTGGACATGCCGGGACCTTGCTGATGAACATCACGTTCTGGTTTCGTGCTCTCAGGGAATGGGCGCATCTCCACCAGGCAGAAGGGCAGACGCCGAGAGAGGAGCCCGGGCTTCATGGGCTTCACGGGCTCGCTAATTCTTTCCCATAGCCTGTTCTGTTTTCTGTCAACAGTGAGGAAATACATCCTAGCAAATGACATCCAGTAATGCTTTAATTAACTGTAGTATTTTATGCTGCGATATGCACCACGAAATCACTTCCAGATGGGGGAAAAATGAATGATATTTACACAAAAAAGCAATCCCTTTATTTCCAGGAATCGATATGTCCCAAAGGTATAGAACCTTGAGGGTCCAGGGGGCTTATCTATTTTGATAAATACTAGAAAGAGACTGGCAAAGTTTCTTTACTGTGTAAAACGTAACAGTACTCTTTCTGCACGCCAGCTTTTCATGTGTCCTTGTTTCCAAGGCTATTGTTTAAATGGCCCAACACAGTTCTAAGGATTTTATTTTTAGCAATCTGACTTGGAGGAGACAAGAAGTGTGAAACACTTGCTTTCACCCTCAAGCAAGTTGGTTATTTTGGAGATTTCTCTTCCTAGAGAGAGGAATTACATTTCCAGCTGTGAACTTGTGGCATTTTCCCTAGCGTTCCGTAAACGGGGGACCAGGGCTCCCTGTCCAATGGCAATTCAGGACGGGCTGGTGTCACGTCCCCTGCATCCCCTGCTCGCTCGCCCTGCCTGCCCGTCACTCTTACGTTGGTCCTTGGACGTCTGCTTTCCGTCCTGTTCCACCTGCACCGAGGAGCTGCCCGAGGCGTGAGAAAGTCAGCGCCCTTTCCTGGGAAAGTCCCAGGTACTGGGTCTTTGTTCTTCAAGAGAGGGAGGCGTGGCAACAGTTAGCTTCAATTCCAGAACTGAATCTGGAGGTCAAAACACCCCGTCCATGGTGGTTCCCGTTTCCCTGTTATGATCCAAACAGAACTTTCTCCAGCCTGGGCACCTCTAACTAGTAATCAGGAAGTCTGTCCAGAGTAAAAACAGCAGTGAACTCTTTATCAATTATAAATTACGAATATTTATTTTAACCACATAAGGTGACTTTAAGTTTTTTTTTGTTTTTTTTTTTAAGGGGCTAGAGAAAGCGGAGGGAAGGAACCGGTACAGTATCTATATAATTTAGCTGAATAACAGAGTTGTTAGCTACTGCTTTTATCAATGAGTGCTCCTTTATATATATTATCTCAAAGTGACAGTAATAAATAAACCTTCTGTTTGGGGCTTGATCATCAAAACAAGAAGAATCCTAGTCAGTGTGGGGACAGCATGACTTCTGCCATGGTCCCTACCACCAACACAAATTCAAAACTCAAGCTGCTGGCTATCAGCAAAAAAAAAATCTTTACCATTTGGGTACCAGCTCAATTATACAGTAATTACACTTGCTTAGAGTCAGAAAAAATATACATTTATGAAAATGTGCAATAGGAACCCTTCAATAAAGCAAATTTCTGTTACAATGGTTCTTCACAAGAAGTAAGCATTATAATCACCTATGGAACTTTTAAACCTAGATGCTGGGCCCCACTCCAGACTTAACTGATTCACAATCTCCATGCATCTGTACTTGTAAAAAAAAAAAAAAAAAGAGCCCCAGGTGATTCTGATGCAGACCCCCCAGATGAGAAACATGCTCTGTCTGTACAGGACGCACACAGGGCATGCAGCGCCCATCAACAAGACACTTAACGTAACTCCTACTGACTTCTGCTGGCTCCTTGGAGATTACTGACAGTGCAATAAATCAAGAAAGCAACTTCCCTGGCTGTGACCACCACCCAGGGGGCAAAACAGCAGCTTGACATCTCAATGCCATTATGGAGACTTCCAGAAAATGACTCCTCGTGAATGAAACACAAAGACAAGTGTGGATCTGTAAACACTGAGAGTGACAAGAACCAGGTGTGCGAGTCCACTGGGTTTCCAGCTCCCAGGCTGAGGACAGATGGCTGAAGTGGCTGTTTGGAGATGGGCCCATCACCCCTTCTTTCAAGAGTGGGAAGAGAATGTTAACCTCAATTAGCTCAGGCTGGATAACTTTACCAGAGCCACATCATGGCTATCTGGGCAGAGTGAAATTTATCGACTGAGCTGCCCAGGTGCCCCCCCAGCCCCTTCCCTGCCCTTCCAGCGCTTTTCTTATTTAGCCAGCTTTTCCTACTAGGGCTTAGCTAAAGGCCACACCTCTTTCTTCCGTCACACCTGTAATCTTCCACTTCATAACTTGGGCCCTAGAGCCAAGCCCAGAGGACATCTCTTAAGGGTCCGGCTGCAGAGGGAACCTCACACAGCTGCAGGTGGAGGAAGGGGTGAGTTCCAGGCTTTCTCACCCACGGTGCTGGGATAGAAGCATGGAAAGGAACAGGACCACATGCCAGAGGGTGTGACTGCGGGGGTGAGGCTACAGAGTCAGCGACAACTGGACCAGTCGGGAGCAGCCCGGGACCAGCAAGTGAAGCACACGGAACCTTCACCCCCAGCTGCCTCTGCTGCAGGAATCAGGGACCATCTCGACTGCCTTTTTATAATCTGACTGTTACCCGTCTTCTCCGATTAGGACAGGAATTAAGACAGGACATGGGAGAAACATGTGAATGACCCAAATGCCCCAGGAAGTTTCAAGACTGATGATCTGAGAGTCGGGGAAGCACAGGAGAGGTGGGGGGGCTTCCGGGGATCTGGGTGCGGGTGGGGGGGCGGCACTGGCTGGGGGAAAAGTGCCCCTTGGACGCTCCTACAGTCTCTTTTTAATTAGCTTCTCCAGTTTGCGGATGCGAGATGACTCCTGTTCTGGAGTTGGAGCCAGGAGGGACAGCGAGCCGGAGCCTTCAGGCCCTGAGGGCGGGGCGGGGAGCCTCTGGCGGAAGAGCTCCAGCATGCTGCTCTGCTCGCTCCTCTTCAGCCCCTGAGGTGGAGAGAGAGAGGAGGGTGACGTCAGCTCTGGCCCCGAAGGGCCCAAGGGCAAGCGCAGTAACTGGTATTCACTGGGCTGAGGATTAACGCTTTCTTCAGGGAGATACCAGCCCTGGGTGCCAGCCTGGGAGAGAATCAGAGGAAGAGAAGAGGCAGCAGGAGAGGAGGGAGAAGGGGCTGGGAGGGCAGAGGACCGGCGGCAGGATGCGGGAGGGTAGCCTCCTCTCCACCGCAGTCCCGCTGAGCCTGGCTCTCTGCTGGGCGCCAGGGTGCCATCAGAACGGGGACATTCACGGGCCCCGGTTCCTGCTCCTCCTTAAAAGCCTTCTGAGAGTTGGGTCTGCAGCCTGGGCCAGGCACGGGCACTTTGAGATAGCTCCCGGGGGGCCCATATCCCATCCCCCAGTTAACCACCGAGCGTGAGAAGAAGGTGCCCGGGGACGAAACAAAACACGGAGCTAACCTTCATGTCCAGGATCTTCTGGAAGGTTTCTGTGTTGCAGTCCGTCAGGAGTTTGATGTAGTTGTCCACAAACACCACCAACGGCTCGTGAGGGGCCATCACGACCTACCGAGGGAGAGAGACGAGAGTAGGCCTGCCGGGAACACTCATGATCGGAGGCCGAGGATTATCCTTCCTCACTTGCAGGCCAATCACAAAACGGACTCTGCAAGATCTCCTTAGGTGGCAGCAGCAGCTGCAAATCCAGAAATGTCCTGACAGCCTGTTTCATCTCGACATTCAGTTAGAGCAATGTTTCCTAAATTTCCTAAATCATAAATGTAACCTGGATTGCTTCGTAAGTACAGCTTCCTATGTCCCTCCTCTGAAGGTTCTAAAACAGAGGGCCTGGGGGGAGTCCCAGGTGACTTTTTAAATATCAGGACCACGGGAAACACTCTGTTGCAGGGCCCCTGTTTGAGACATTTCGTAGGTTCATGGTACCTGCTCCTTCTGTCCTGATGTATCACTGTTCCCGAAGGATGGCCTCAAAAGGCACCGAATTAAGTGGATTTTCTCAAAAACAAAAACCCTAGAACAGCCTCACTCTTTTCAAGACTTAAAATCTGGAACTTCATTTAACTACATCCAATTCATGTACCAACAGCAGGAAAGCAACGGCATCGCAACCCTCACATTCACTGCCATTTGGTTTTCAGTGTGGCGTCTGATTTCCTTCCTCCAGCAGACTTTTTTTTTTCCCCAGAGGCAACCATTGCTTCAACTTTCTTTTTTTTTTTTTAATTTTTAAAAATTATTTAATTAATTAACTTATTTGGCTGCGTTGGGTCTTCCGTTGCGACGCACGGGCTTTTCTCTAGTTGTGGCGCGCGGGCTCCAGAGCAAGCAGGCCCAGTAGCTGCGGCGCGCCGGCCAGCAGACTGGTTTTGTTTTGAATTTCTGAGAAGATGACTCAGACTGGCAAGGAGTATTCACTCAGAAATTCTCTCTAAACCCTGCTCTCCACCCTGGTGAGTAAACCAGCTAGGGAAGAAATGGATTAGGCTGCTTCCAGTTTCCTCAGGCCAAAGCCTGAGGTCTGTGTGGGCCCCTCACCTGGTCCCACCCATGTCAGGGCCTGCCGCTACTCTTCACTCCTCCATTATTTGAGTCATTCTGTTTGGAGACAGACCTGAAGGGCCTGCAGGCCCTGGCCTTCTAAGAGCATCCCCTGGCAGTTCCGTTTTTTCTCTAGCCTTCTCTCCCCTCCCCAGTAGGCCCCCTTTCCCCTTGACACGTCCAGATGGAAATCATATGCAGGAGCTCAAGGCTTCAGACATTCTCAGCATCATCACCCCATGTATATTTTATTAAATGGGGCTTTAGAAAACCCATTTGCTGATTAGAATCAGTTATGCAACATCTGTTCAAAGTTCCTCTAAAGTGGCAGAGTTTAGAGCGCCAAAGAGGCTTACGTGGACCGGAGTAACTGAGAGCTGGGCCACAAATCCCTGCTGAGAAGCAGAGAGATCCCTGACTTAGACGCTGATTCACAGTGACAACGCCACCCAACCTCCAATCTTGGTCAAATCTTATTACAAGAGAATCCCACTACGATGAAGAATTCATTCGTCAGATAGAATTACTGACCCCCCAGTAACAGTGCACTGACTTTCAACAATATCTGATGAGGCCAAAGTCTGGTTCAGCCAAAGAATGTGGACAATCTTTTAGGACTGATGGGCATAGGTCCTAACCTGTGCTTTCAAAGACTAGTACTCAGTACTCCTTGGAATAAGCAGTCCGATAACCAGGCCCTTTTAACCAAAACCCCCCGAGGAAGACACAAGCCCCACCTTGAGGATCATCTCCGCTCGGGTCATGCCTTTCACCACGATCTTTGTGTAACTGGCTGGGGCTTTCCTCACCACCTGAGAGCCGATGGAAGGCAGATCGAGCAGGACCATCTTCAGCGAGTGGGTGTCCAGCAGCAGCTGAGGGAAGAGAGCAGAATAGAACCAGCCGCTTCACAGGGACACGATACCCAGTGCACGCACACTGATAAATAACATTTTCCTGATTTTAAATGTAATACGCTCTCATTGGAGAAAATTCGGAAAATGAACAAATATAAAAGGAAAAACATGAGTTATAATTACTATGACCCAGGAAAAAACAGTAAGATGCCACAGTTCAATGTGGTATCATTCCCACCAGTTTGTGTGTGTGTATAACAAGCTAGAGTTATACTGTATAGACAGTTTTACAACCTGGTTTTTCCACTTAATACATGATGTTTTTTGAATTCTATTTTCCCATCTTGGTAGTCTTTAAAAAAAAAATCATGATTTTCAATGGCTATACAGTACTCTATGCTGTGTGTGTGTGTGTGTGTAACTTTAATATTTTTAACCATTCCCCTACACTTTGTTTCTAGATTTTTATTATTATAAATAATAAATACTGTGATGAACAGCTGTGCAGATATAATTCTAGGTCTATCAGTGGCATTTCCTTAGGAGACAGTCTTTGGGACAGATCAAAGGATAGGACATTTGGAAGGTTCTTCTTACATATCCTGAACTGCTTTCTGAATGGAATGTACCTATTTACATAGTGCAGACTGCACCCACATCAGCACTGAAAACTGCCATAAAAATTTTGCTTATTCAACAGGCAAAAAATGGTAATTCCGTACTGCTCTATTTTGGATTTCTCTGGCTAGTGAGGATGTAGGAGATTAAATCAAATTTAAACATCAGTATCTTTGCAACAAACTGCCTTTTTCATTCTTTCTTTTTTTTTTTGGTTCTCTTGGATGCCAATTACTTGGAAGGCTATCAACTTTCCTGATTGCCCACCAACTGCAGGCACAGAAATGGCATAGATACACTGGCCTGTTCAGACAGTTTCGAAGAATGGAATCACATGCCCACCAACCAGACAAAGGTAGCAGTAGGGTGACAGTCTCGCTACTGCAACTCTGATGGTCAATCTTATGTTCAGGACAGGGCTTGCTGTATCTGCCACTGCCTGCTCCTCTCAGAAAGCTTTCCATAATTATATCAAGCAGGGGTGGAATGGTATCCCTTCAGGCCCTATGACACCCTGAATTCTCTCATTCTCCCTGTACTTTGTTATGGACAGGAGAGTTAACAACTAACGATAAGACAAACTCATTAATGAGAAACACTATTAACTTAATGGTCATGGTGATTATAATTTTGACAACGGTATAAGAATTTGGAGAAGCCATCAGTGTTTTACTTGGGATAACACAGAGGGAAATATTGCTCTCAAAAAATGGTGAGGTATTGAAACAGACTGATTCTGAAGTTTATATGGAGAGGCAAAAGACCCAGAATAGCTAACGCGATATTAAAGGAGAAGAACAAAGTTGGAGGACTGATCCTACCCAACTTCCAGACTTATAATAAAGCTACAGTAGGGACTTCCCTGGTGGTCCAGTGGTTAAGACTCCGCACTCCCAATGCAGGGGGCCTGGGTTCGATCCCTGGTCAGGGAACTAGATCCCACATGCCACAGCTAAAAGATCCCGCATGCCACAACTAAAGATCCTGCATGCTGCAATGAAGATCTCGCACATGGCAACGAAGATCCTGTGTGCCACAACTAAGACCAAGTGCAGCTAAATAAATAAATAAATAAAATAAAATAAAATAAAGCTACAGTAATCAAGACAGTTTAGTACTGGTGAAAGAATAGATAAATAGATCAACTGAGAAGAAAAAGCCCAGAAATAAATCCACACAAATATAGTCAACTGATCATTCACAAAGGAGCAAAGGCAATTCAATGGAACAAAGACAGTCTTTCCAACAAATGGTGCTGGAACAGCTGGACATCTATGTTCGAAAAATAAAAATAAAAGGGAATCTAGACACAGACCTTACACTCTTCACAAAAACTAAATCAAAATGGATTACAGACCTAAATGTAAAACAAAAAACTATAAAACTCCTTGAAGATAACATAGGAGAAAACCTAGATGACCTTGGGTATGGTGATGACTTTTCAGATATAACACCAAAGATATGATCTGTGAAAGAAATAATCGATAAACTGGACTTCATTAAAATGAAAAACCTGGGCTTCCCTGGTGGCACAGTGGTTAAGAATCCGCCTGCCAATGCAGGGGACACGGGTTTGAGCCCTGGTCCGGGAAGATCCCACATGCCGCGGAGCAACTAAGCCGTGTGCCACAACTACTGAGACTGCACTCTGGAGCCTGCGAGCCACAACTACTGAGCCCACATGCCTGGAGCCTGTGCTCCGCGACAAGAGAAGCCACTGCAATGAGAAGCCCGCGCACCGCAACGAAGAGTAGCCCGCGCTCGCTGCAACTAGAGAGAGCCTGCACACAGCAACGAAGACCTAACACAGCCAAAAAAATTTAAAAATAAATAAATAAATAAATAAATAAATAAAATAAATTTACAAAAAAAATAATAATAAAATAAAATAAAATGAAAAACTTTTGCTATCCAAAAGACAATGTCAAGGGAATGAGAAGACAAGCCACAGACTGGGAGAAAATATTTGCAAAAGATACATCTTAAAAAGGACTGTTATCTAAAATATACAAAGCTTTTTAAGAAAAACTCAACAATAAGAAAACAAACAACCCAACTGAAAAATGGGCCCAAGAGCTTAACAGATACCTCACCAAAGAAGATATATAGCTGACAAGTGAGCATTTGAAAAGATGCTCCATATCCTTTGCCATCAGGGAAATGCAAATTAAATCAGCCACGAGATACCACTATACACCGATCAGAATGGCTAAAATCTGGAACACTGACAACATCAAATGCTGCTGAGGATGTAGAGCAACAGAACTCTCATTAATTGCTGGTGGAGACGCAAAATGTTACAGACACTTTGGAAGACAGTTTGGTGGCTTCTTATAATAAAACTAAACATACTCTAACCATACAATCTAGCAATCATGCTACTCGTTATTTGTCTAGAGTTGAAAACTTATGTTCAAAAACCTGCACACGGATGTTTTTAACAGCTTTATTCATAACTGCCAAAACTTGGAAGCAAACAAGGTAACCTTCAGTAGCTGAATGGAGAAACTGTGGCACACCCAGACAATGGATTATTACTCAGTGCTAAAAAGAAATGAGCTATCAAGATATGGAGGAACCTTAGGGCCTTCCCTGGTGGTGCAATGGTTGGGAATCTGCCTGCCAGTGCAGGGAACATGGGTTCGAGCCCTGGTCCGGGAAGATCCCACATGCCGCAGAGCAACTAAGCCCGTGCGCCACAACTACTGAGTCTGTGCTCCAGAGCCCACCAGCCACAACCACTGAGCCTGTGTCACAACTACTGAAGCCCACGCGCCTAGAGCCCGTGCTCCGCAACAAGAGAAGCCACCGCAGTTAGAAGCCCATGCACTGCAATGAAGAGTAGCCCCCACTCGCTGCAACTAGAGAAAGCCCGTGCACAGCAACGAAGACCCAACGCAGCCACAAAAAAAAAAAAAAGATACGAAGGAAACTTAAATGCACATGACTAAGTGAAAAGGCCAATCTGAAAAGGCTACATATTGTATGATTCCAACTCTATGACGTTCTGGCAAAGGCAAAACTATGGAGGAAGAAAAAGATCAGTGGTTGCCAGGGGTTGGGGGTGGTGGGTAAGATGAACTGGTGGAGCACAGAGGCTTTTTAGGGCAGTGAAACTACTCTGTATAATACCATGATGGTGGATACATGTCATTATACATTTGTCCAAAGCCACAGACTGTATAACACCTAGAGTGTAAACTGTAACACTGTAATGTAAACTATGGACTTTGAATGATAATGATGTGTCAACACAAGTTCGTTGATTGTAACAAATGTACCACCCTGATAGGAGATGTTGATGATGCGGGAGGCTATGCTTCTGTGGGGCAGGGAGTATACGGGAACTCTCTGTACCTGCCCCTCGACTTTGCTGTGAACCTTAAACTGCTCTAAAAAATATAAAGCCTTAATTTTAAAAAACAGTGGGAAGCTACACTAAGGAAAGAGTAATTTCATGCACTAATGTTGCTATTCGAAGGCCTAAACTCTGTAGGTCATTCAATGGCAGACCAGGAAAGTGCTAGGATATTTTGGACTTTTCTAGGTTTCCAGAGATGAACATTCTTACTCTCCTAGTGTCTGTTTTTTGAGAAGGCCATGGGCTCACAGAGAAAGGCACCCAAGCATTCAGAAGGCAGATAAGTATAGACTGTCAGAGGCACCCCCACAAAGCGCCTGGTATCAGAGCAGTTCCCAGAGCCCCACTGGAAGTGAGCACTGCTCATCCTCAGAGGGAACCCAGCACGTGCCTCTAAAAAACAAGTATGCTCAATTCCATGCAGATTAAAAACCCAGATATAAAAAGAAAAACATTAAGAAGAAAACAGATTATTTCTGTAGGGAAGAGAAGAATGTGAGACAGAGGAAAGATGGAAAAATCTACCTTAAAATAACATAAGTCTATAACAAAAGACACATAAACAAAGTAAAAAGACACAAACCGGGAGAGGATGTCTGCAACACTGCCAAAGGGATAATACTCAGAACACATAAAGATTCCTGAAAATCAATAAGAAAAAGACCAGCAACCCCAGTAGCAAGAATAACAGCGGTGTGGCAAAGATCTGAACAGGCAACTCACACACACAAAAACAAAACAAAAACAAAAACAAACAAACCACAACTCAAGCACTCACAAGGTGTGTGAAATGATACTTAACCTTATTAGTAATCCAGTAAATCAAAACCACAATTGTGTACCATTTCGTACTCATCAGAAAGGCAAAAGTAAAAGGTAAAAAATACCAAGTGTTGGCATGCATATGGTGCAATGAAACTCACACTTAGGATGAGAGTATAAATTGGTTGAGGCACTTTGGGGGAAACTCAGTACTATTTCCTTAGTGGAAGATGTGCATAACCCATAACACAGCACTCATATCCTTTAGAAAAATTCTTGCCCATGTAAAAAAAAAACAAAAAAAAAGACGATTCCCTGCATCCACTGTTTGTAAAAGCAGAAGACTGGAAACAACCTAAATGCCCATCAACGGTAGAATGGATAAACAAATGGTGGCATATTCATGCAATGGAATATGATATTGAAGTTAAAATGAGTGAACTCAAACAACCTATACCAACATAGATAAATCTCAGAAAACATTATGTTGGGCAAAAAAAGCAAGTGGGGAAATGATATGTATAGTACCATTTGTATAAAGTATAAAAATATATAAAACAAAATTATATATCTTTTGTGAATAGATACACATATAACATATCAAAACACATATGGGAATGATAAAAATCAAAATCAGAATAGTGATTACCTCTGGGCATGTAGGGAGGCGAGCGGAAGGGTAGGGTCCACGGGGGACTTCAGCCATAACTGTAATGATTTACTTTATATAAAAAAGATCTAAAGCAAATGTGGGAACATGTTAAGATTTGACTAAGCTGAGCGGGAAGCTGATATTCTTGACATTATTTTCTATACTTTTATTAACTGGAACTATGTCTTTTTCTTCTTCTTCTTTTTTTTCCACACTATGTTATTTGAGGCCTAGTGAGGGTTCAACTTTATCTTCCATATAGCAAAATTTCAGAGCCTTGTCAAAATCAAAGGCATGTCTTGGCATTATTTGCTAGCAGGAAAAAAAAATCAGTGATTATTTAAAACTGCATGGGGATACTTCCTGTTTTTTCTGTACTTTCTATTTCCCAGAGATATATTATATGCATAAATAATTGTACAGTCTTAAGTGACAGGAAGAGTTTTGAATGAGCCAGACATAACTCTCTAGTGTCTCCCATATTTTGAGAGATAGGACTTTTTCAATTCCCGGCCAGTCACAATAAAATTTTGTCCTCACCAGACAGCTGTACAGATGGAAACCTTCGTTTCAGGTTTTACCGGAAGTAATGTAGTCAGAAAAGGTGGGAGCTTGTCTGATAGGCTTAGCAGCTGTCTGTGGGCAATGAAGGTGAAAGGCCCCATTTATCATGAAAATCTGCTGGCTTTCATCTTTGAAAATAGCTAAAAGTTCATCCCCTTAGGCATGAGGCATTGGGCAAGAGGTGGCCATCCACCAAATTTGTTTGAGCCTCAGAGATAAATTTTGGGGTGGTGTGGCTCATGTTCTTGATGGGCTACTGGGGTGCAGATCTGGCCAGCATGCTATGCCTGGGAAGGGTCATCACCCAGCAACGGAAAGCTCTGAGGGGTTTACTTCTTAAAGAGCCCCTACCACTCTTGGGGGTCATCATGACTATCACAGTGATGGAAACCTTGAGTAGACAAGATAAAAGGCCCACTGCTAGAAGGTAAAGGACCATATATACAACGCTAAGTTTCAAGGAGGTGACACAGAAGAGACAGTTCAAAATATGAAGAATGGATGGACCAAGGTGAGGACATGCCTACTTTCTTTCCTCTTTTCTTTTTTTTAAAATTTAGGTGTAACTTTCATACAGTAAAGTACACAAAGACCAAGTACATAGCTTGATAAACTATTACATATGTATACACCTATTGCCTCATTAAAGATATGGGACATTTCTCCATCGACAGAAGAATGGATAAAGAGATGTGGCATATATATATATGGCATATAAGATGTTATGGGAAAACCCGAACGAACTTTTTGGCCTACCCAAGACACACACACACACACACACACACACACACACGCACGCACGCACGCACGCACGCACGCAAAATGGAATACTACTCAGCCATAAAAAGAATGAAATAATGCCATTTGCAGCAACATGGATGGACCTAGAGATTATCATACTAAGTGAAGTAAGTCAGAGAAAGACAAATATCATATGATATCACTTATATTTGGAATCTAAATGAAATGATACAAATGAACTTATTTACAAAACAGAAACAGACTCACAGACACAGAAAACAAACTTATGGTTACCAAAGGGGAAAGGGCAGGGGGATAAATTAGGAGTTTGGGATTAGCAGATACACACTACTATATATAAAATAGATTAACAATAAAGTTCTACTATATAGCACAGGGAACTATATTCAGTATCTTATAATAACCTATAATGGAAAAGAGTATGAAAAAGAATATACACATATATAACTGAATCACTCTGCTGTACACCAGAAATTAATACAATATTTTAATTTTTTAAAAATTAAAAAAAAAAATGATATGGGACATTTCTTGCATCCCAGAAGGCTCCCTCAGGTTCTCTTCCAGTCAACGCTCTCCCTTCCTTCCTAATAAAGATGACCACTCTTCTGCCCTCTGTCACTCAGGATTGGTCTACTGCTCATTAATGTGCTATGAACATTCTTGTATATGCCTTTGGTGGCCATACGCCCTTATTTCTCTGGGGTGGCATCTATGCAGAATTGCCGGTTCAAGGAGTAAGCATATGTTTAGCTTTAGTACAGACTGCCAGATAGTTTTCCAATTTGGTTGTGCCGATTTCCATTCCTACCAGCAATGCATGAAAGTTCCAGTTGCTTCACATCCTCACCAACACTTGGTATCGTTGACCTTTTTAATTTTAGCCATTCTAATATCATTGTGACTTTAATTTACATTTCCCTGGATGATTAATATGCTTTTTGGCTTTTATGGTGAGCTTCTTTCTGAAGTGCCTATTCAAATCTTTTGTCATTTTTCTACTGGTTGATCATCTTTTTCTAATTGATTTGTTGAGGTTTTTTTTTTAAGTAATTTTTTCAACTTTATTGAGGAATAATTGACAAATATACTTTAACTGCATATACTTAAAGTGTACAAGGCGATTATTTGATATACATATATATTGTGCAATGATAACGAAGATCAAGATAATTAACTCTCCTTTTGTGTATGTGGTAAGAATGCTTAAGATCTACTCTCAGTAAATTTCAAGTATATCATACCATATTATTAATTACAGTCACCATGCTGTACATTAGGTCCTTAGAACTTATTCATCTTAGAACTGAAAGTGTGTACCCTTTGACCTACATCTCCCCATTTCCCCCTTCCCCCAGCCCCTGGCAACTAACATTCTATTCCCTGTTTCTATGAAATTGGTTTTTTTTTTTTTCCTTTTAAGATTCCACATATAAGTGATATGTTGAGAGATTTTTAAAAGTATATACTTAGAATATGAGTACTTTGTTACATATATTGCAAATATCATCTGCTACTCTGGCTTGTCTTTTGAGAAAAAGAAGTCCTTAATTTTAAGTACTCCAAATAATCTCTTCTTTTATGATTGGTACTTTTAATGTTTTGTTAAGGAATCTTTGCCTAACCCACGGTCATAAAAATATTCTCTTATTAGCTTCCAGAAGTTTTGTTGTCTTATCTTTCACTTTCAGAGCTATAATCCACCTGGAATTGATTTTTTAAAAACTGAGATAAAATATACCATAAAATTCACCTTTTAAAAGTGTACCATTCAGTTCCAGACATCTCAACACGCCACAAATAAATTCCATACCCATTAGTGATCACATCTCTTTTCCTCCTCTCCTCCACCCCTTGCCAACCATTAGTCTACTTTCTGTCTTGTGGATTTGCCTGTTCTGGACATTCCATATTAATGGAATCATACGTTATGTGACCTTTTGTCTTTGGCTTCTTTCACTTAGCATAATGTTCTCAAGGTTCATCTATGCTGTAGCATGTGTAAGTATTTCACTTCTATTTAGAGCTGAATAATATTCCCTTGTAAGATTAAACCATTTTCTTTATCCATTCATCAACTGATGGGCATTTGAGTTGTTTCTACTTTTTGGCTATTATGAATAACGCTGCTTTGAATAATGCTGCACAAGTGTTTGCGTGAACATACTTTTCCAATTCTTTTGGGTTTCTATCTAGGAGTGGAATTGCTGGGTTACATGGGAACTCTATGTTTAACATTTTGAGAAAATGCCAAATTGTTTCCCAAAACGGCTGCAGCATTTTCCATTTCGAGTGTATGAGGGTTCTAATTTCTCCACGTCCTTGCTGGAGCTGACTTTCCTATATGGTGTGTGGTTAAGGTCAAGATTAATTTTTTTTCCACATGGATATTCAGTTACCCAGCACTGTTTACTGAGAAGACCATCCCTTCCCAACTGAATTAGTGCCGTTTTTGTCATAAATCAAGTGTCTATGTATGTGTGGGTCTATTTCTGAACCTGATTCTGTTCTGTTGGCCCATTTGTCCCTGTGTGCTTAATTAATTCAGCATTAAAATAAGTCTTGGTATCCTGAGGTTTAAATCCTCCAACTCTGTGCTCTTTCTTTAGAGTTATTTTAGCTATTCTTGGTCTCTGCACTTCCATCCAACTTTTAGAATCAACTTATCAATTTCCTTTCACACCCACATCCACCCACCCCTACTGGGATTTTACTGTATCTAGAGATTAATTTTGGAAGAATTGACATTTTAAAAATATTGAGTCCTTTAATACATGAATATGAGCTTTCCTGACATTTTAAAGGTCTTCTTTAATGTCTCTTAATATTGTATCATTTTCTGTGTAGAAGACTAGCACATTTTTTAATAAACTTATTCCTAGCTATTTAATGTCTCCTAATGCTACTGTATATGGTTTCATTAAAAATTTTTCATTTTAAATTGTTTGTTGCTGTTATATGCAAATATTAAAAATAATTTAAATACTGACCTTATATCCCACACCCCTACTAAATTTATATTCTAATAGTTTGTCCGTAGATTCTTTTGGATATTGTCATTCACAATCACATTCTCTGTGAAATGTGAAAAATGACAGTTTTGTTTCTTCCATTCTAATCTGTGTACCTTTTATTTCTTTAAAACTTTCTTTTATTTTTTGTCTTATTGTTCTGGCTAGGACTTCAAGGGCAATGTGGGATAGAAATGGTGACAGCAGACATACTTGTCTTGTTCCTAAATGTCAAGAGAAAATCTTTCTATATTTGACCATTAAGTGTGATGTTTATGGCAATTTTGTTTTTCATTAACTGATTCATTTCTTTCATGAGCTGGCTCGGTCTCCCCATCTCCAGGACCTTGGTGACTCTGCCAATGCTTGTAAACCCCTGTGGAGCATGGCTGTGCCTGTCTCTTTGCTCTGTGTGGCACAAAGGGAGGACCCTTTTGAATGGGTGATAGAAGAGGTTTCAAGCTCTCAGTGGGAAGGATGGCCTCATAAAAATCAAGATGGGCCAGAGCTTAATGAGACAGAGAAAAGCGAGCCGTTGGGTAGTCAAGAGATTCAAAAAGGTCTTTAGGGACTTCCCTGGTGGCGCAGTGGTTAAGAATCTGCCTGCCAATGCAGGGGACATGGGTTCGAGCCCTGGTACGGGAAGATCCCACATGCCGCAGAGCAACTAAGCTCGTGCGCCACAACTACTGAGTCCGCGTGCCACAACTTGCCACAGCTACTGAAGCCCGCGCGCCTAGAGCCTGTGCTCTGCAACAAAGAGAAGCCACCGCAATGAGACGCCCACGCACCGCAACGAAGAGTAGCCCCTGCTCGCCGCAACTAGAGAAAGCCCGCGCGCAGCAACGAAGACCCAATGCAGCCAAAAATAAATAAATAAATAAATAAATAGAAAGAAATGTAGATGTTAAAAAAAAAATCACGTTATTTAAAAAATAAATAAATTTATTTTTAAAAAGTCAATATGGTCAAAATGTGGTAATATGTATGATGGAATACTGTTCAGCCTTAAAAAGGAAGGAAATTCTGAAACATACTACAACATGAATAAACTCTGAAAGCATGCTAAGTGAAATAAGCCAGACACAAATGGACAGATATTGTATGATTCCACTTATAGGAGGTCCCTCGAGCAGTCATATTCATAACGATAGAAAGGAGAATGGTCGCTGCCAGTAGCTGGGGCAGGAGGGGTGGGGAGTTAGTGTTTAATGGGAAGGGAGTTTCAGTTTGGGATGATGAAAAAGGTCTGGAAATGGATGGTTGCACAACAATGTGAATATACTTAATACTAGGAACTGTACACCTAAAATGGTTAAAATGTTAAATTTTATGTTATGTATGTTTTACCACAATAAAAAAAGTCAATATGGTATATAGATAATACAAAGGAAAATATTTATGGATCTAAAATATTTTGAGCAATACAGTTCATGTCTATACTTCATAGACATGAACTGTATTGCTCAAAATATTTTATTTTATTATTTTATTTTTATTTTTTTAAGAATTTTTAAAAAAATATTTACTTATTTATTTGGTTGAGCTGGGTCTTAGTTGCAGGAGGTGGGCTCCTTAGCTGAGGCATGCGAACTCTTAGTTGCGGCATGCATGTGGGGTCTAGTTCCCTGACCAGGGATCAAACCCAGGCCCCCTGCATTGGGAGTGCAGAGTCTTAAACACTGTGCCACTCGGGAAGTCTCCTCAAAATATTTTAGATCCATAATACAACAGATCTAGAAGGAGGCGTGTGGAGAGTCTGATTCAGGGCTCTTATTTAAACATGAGGAAACTGAGTCCAGAGCAAGGAAGCAACTGCTCATGATCACAGGGACCATTAAAAGCAGAGCGGGGACTGGACCCCAAGTTTTAGGGTCCTTTTCCCGACACCACAATGTGCTGCTTCCTCTCTGGTAAGTAGTTTGTGCAACTGGATTCTTTTTTAAAAAATAATTAATTAATTAATTTTTGGCTGCGTTGGATCTTCGTTGCTGTGTGCAGGCTTTCTCTAGTTGCGGCAAGTGGGGGCCACTCTTCGTTGCAGTGCATGGGCTTCTCATTGTGGTGGCTTCTCTTGTTGCGGAGCACGGGCTCTAGGCGCGCAGGCCTCAGTAGTTGTGGCGTGTGGGCTCAGCAGTTGTGGCTCATGGGCTCTAGAGCACAGGCTCAGCAGTTGTGGCTCACAGGCTTAGCTGCTCCACGGCACGTGGGATCTTCCCAGACCAGGGCCCGAACCCGTGTCCCCTGCATTGGCAGGCGGATTCTTAACCACTGCGCCACCAGGGAAGCCCCTGGATTCCTTTTCTACTGTGTGCTCGGTCATAGATACTGTGGCCAAAAGACTAATTAATGACCCTGCAAATCCCACAAGACTCTCTGAAAATCACAAACCAGCAAGAAGCATTACACATACTGGTATGGTTCAGCTCCATGTGCCCTTGCAATTGCTCAAGTGGACTCTGGGGCCCAAAGAGAAATAATTTACTTTATACAGTAATCAGGAAGAGAATCAAGAACAGGAAAATGTCTCCTTTCCTATTTTTGGCACAAGTATTAAAGTGTAGTCTAAATTTAGGATCTAGTACTTCTGTGGCAAAGCAGAGGCATCTGAGATTAGGCCTCAATCTTTGCTTTGACTCTCACAGCTTTCGTTAAAGTTTGGATTACAGTTGCTGCAAGACTTGCGGCAGAATCTGTTTTAATCTGTGAACTTCTCTTTGTTAACTTCTTGGTTCCTATGGTTTTGCTGCCTGAGTGATCACGCCTCCAGCTCCATGACTGCTTGGGTTTCTAAGGCCGGATACTCAGGGCAAGCACGGACCCAAGCTAAACCTGAACTTCATGTGGGAATCCTCCAAGGGCCACGTTGCCTTTAGTTCTCACCCACGGCCTCCCCCAGGCTGGGCCTGTTGAGATCTATGCTTTCTTGTCACCCACTCCTATTTGTCTGGGGTCTGAGAAAGTAAAACACCAGTTTCACAGATGGTTTTCTCATCCACATCTCAAAGCAGAAGTAAATACTGGCCAAATTGATATATTTCTGAAGGTGCGGGCTTTGAAGTCTGAGCTGATTATTTTAACATTCTTTTAAAGAAGAGAAAATCTGAGGAAAATAGATATGACATTGGGTTCATGTGACAATATAAAAATATCACGCTACAGGACACTAAATGAGCTTGTAAGGCCTGGGCAGAGCTGCAAACTCATGGAAACATGCTCCCAATGAGTCAACTTTGTGTTCCAGTGGCTTCATCAAGTCTAGAGACAGAAACCTAGTAACTGAGAATCTAAAGCTTCTCTCAGACACAAAGAGAGCAATCACTCCGCGTCCTCTCCTACCACACACAAAAGTGAGGTGAACAGAGTGGATTCCCGATAAACATGTGCTAATGAAACTGGGCGTGCTGGGGCATTATTCTGCTGTTTCCCGAGGACAGAATTCGTTCTGTGTTTATGACATGCAAGAGGTAAGAATTTCCAAACGCTGAAATTCTACACTCAGACACAGTCGGTCAGTGTCTGAATCCACGCAACCTCCCAGGAAGTTTGCTGAGACAATATTTCTGACTCTGCTAAGCTGGTCAGCCAGACAGCCTGCAGCAAGCATCGACTAGATGTTTCTATGTGGGGAGATGGGCACTGACAGTGGAAACAAACTATCAGCAGTAACAGCTGGCATTTGTTGAGGGCTTCTCATATGCCTGACGTTTGGTCAAGCACTTCAGTGCATTATCTTGTTTAATCCTCACAACTACCCTGTGAGGCGCTGCTGTGAGTATCCCCATTTTATAGACGAAGAAACTAAAGCCCTGGAAGGTTAAGCAACTTGTCTAAGGACAAACACCTTAGGAGGTGCTCAATGAAAATGTTTTAAATAAATGGATGAATAATTTAAGCTGCCAGGTCATCATTCTGTCCTCAAACAGGGAAATCAGTGATTTTACTTCTCCATGGTAGCTCTGTACTAGGAAGTTATGCAGTTTGATCTACGACAAAAGCCATAAGGAACAGTCCTATCCCAGTTTTGTCTTACCTGTTCTGCTCCCACCATGCTAATTGGCTTGCACTTGAAGAGGTGGGTGATGAACTTGGGAATGAAGGAGCTGTGGATAAAAAAGAAGTGACAAATTAGGCTTATATTCTCTTTGGTAAAGAACTGCAGAAACCTTTTTTTTTTCTTTTTTTAAGGCCCCACTTCCTTCTGTAAGAAAACTGAGAATTAAAGTAGACACTACTGTGGCCTACAAGCATCCATTCTTTTTCTTGCTAACTGTAGCCCTGGTTTTATTTAGGTAAATCTGGCCTTGGGATGCTGGGGAAAAGCTGATTCCTCCTGAACTACAGGGGTGAGTTCTAATCAGCCTCAGACAGGCGGAGCATGGGGTCCCTTGGTGACTGCTGTTGGTGCTGATGTGGCTTGTGATCGAAGCCCGCCGGAGGGAAGGACTTCATTGCACGGCTGGGGCAAGTCTCTCTTCTTCTTTAGGGTATTCGTGTATTTGGATTTAACATCTAGAGCTGCCATTTTACCACCGTTCTAAGGATGAAGCCAGGCCCAAGGAGAGCAGGGTAAGTAAAGAACCTGGGTCCTTAATGACATTGCTGAACCACTGAGGCAATCAGCTTTGGATCTGTCCTATCTCTGGACTTTGGTTATATGAAATTAAAAAATTCACCTCTGTTTAAGTCAGTCTGAGTCAGGGCTTCTATGACTAGTAGCTGAAAACATCCTAATAGATAATGAGAGTCGAATATACGTGAGGTAGTTATGCGATCTTAAATGCAAAAAAACAGGAAATAAATGCTAAGGGAGTAACTGTCAGATCAGGGAACAAAATACATGATCTCCAAAAAATTTACTGGGGACTGAAGGGCAACCTGGGCCGGGTAGATGGATGATGCTGGTGTGGGGAAAGGGAGAATATGATTTTAATAGGTCAGGAGGGCTTTTTAGAAAAAAAACTGCAGAGGCCTGTGTAGGGAAGGCTGAGTTGTACTGGTGCAGAACAGAAGATATGGGAACCAGAAATGCCTATAACCAGGCCAGATTCAGAGTGAACGGACCAGGAGAACACAGGGCCCACGACGAAGGGAGGACCATGGCAATAAAGGACTTGGAGGTCGAGGTAAAGCCTGGCCAGCCTCTCCCTCTCCTCACTCTTCAAACGCTGCTCTCAGGCTTGTGCTCGCCATGCTCTTTGCTCTCTCCACACCTTTTCCGGAATGCTGGTGCCCACTCTGATACCCAGTGGTCTACTGGACATCCCACTGGCATGGCACCAGTACCCCGACCCCAGCATATCCAAGACTCAGTCCCACCCCAAAACCAGTCTCAGGGGACTGGATCTCCTCTGCCCAGTCATCCAAGTCAGAAACCGTACCCTTGCCCTCCACTCCAATATCCAATCAGTTCCCAGCTCTTCCCTGAATGCCCACACCCACCCCTCCTGACCATCCCCCTGCTGCTGCCCTTCTCTTTCTCACTAGAGCTCTTGCAGTTGTTTCCTAACTGGTCTCCTAGCCTTTGGCCTTATCATTTCTAATCCATCAGCTGTCAAAGAAATTTATCAATATTTCAGATGCAAATATGATCAAGACGCTCCCCTGATTACTATTCTTGCAATGGCTGCAGATAGGCCTTCCTTCACTGTCTTGACTCTCTCTCCCCAGCCCCATCTTGCTAAGCCCTGGCACCCTGTGCTTCAAGCGGGTTGGGCCACTTGCAGACCCTGTGACTCTGCAGAGGCTATTTGCTGCCTCTGTGCACTTGCTCCCACTGCTCCCTCTGCCTGGAATGCCCCTCCCCACGGCCTTGCAGGTCAGTGCACACACGTCTCCCGGACTCTGCTCGAGGACAGCTTTCCTATGAAGCCTTTCCTCAGTCACCTCCACCATACTCTGCAGAGTTCACAGACCTCTAACCTCATATGTAACCTGCTCTGTTACACTTGTTTGCTTACACGTCTACTTCCCTCCACTTGACCGTAAGGCAGATGAAGATAGGGACCACGTCTACCAAGCCAAAGCACTTAACTCTGCCTCTGGAACACAGCAGGTGCTCAACTGACTGCACGTTGAATAAATAATAAATAATAATGGTAACAGCTAACACTTTTTAAATGTTAGCATGGTACCAGCACTTTACCAGGACATTTTTAAGACTTCTGATTTTATCCCTCCAACCACTAGTAAGAGATCTATCATTTCCATGACTGAATGGAGGAGAATCAGCTGAGTGGATGAGGGAAGTCACTCATGGTTCAAACAGTTGTTTCAATCAGCGGGGTGATCCTGATGTCTAAACAGCAGAGACTGTGGTTGCTTCAGAGACCCAGTGGAGGCAAAAGGAAACATCTAAGGCTTAGCATTAGTGAGATGAGAAGGGAAGTTAAAAGGAAAGAAATGTCAGCTCCAGATATCAGATCTACGGGAATGCCTGTCGATTGATCAGGAGGGAGTGAGAACAAGGGCCTCTGTGGAAGGGATCCTTCAGGCTCTAAACCAGAGCCAAGTAGTGTGAGATTGCATTACGACTAACGGCAATGACGCACACAGTTTATAACCTATATTACTTCACACTAGAGTAGGCTTTGATCGTGCCCTTGAACTGGCTCTGTGTGCTAGACTATAGGGGGTGGGGTGGGGAAAATATAGGGACCAGGGACATGTCTTTGTGGGAAGAGTTCCAGCAATGTGATGGGTAACTGCCAGAGGCTCCTCCAGGCCGTCACAGTGGTGGCAGTTACTGCTCTTGGCTGGAGAAGGGTTTTCTCACAGCCCCTCATCTGAGGGTTCTGGTCTTCAGCTGGGATTTTATAATGATGAGAGGGTACCGTGGATTAGATGAGAAAACCACTTTCTAGATCACAGGTTAAACTTTTCCAGATGTGAGAGGTGGGCATCCTCTTCTCAGCTCACCCAATATGGGCTTAGTAATGAAAGCAAAGGGCTCTGAGAGAATGTGAGGCGGATGCCGGGACCAGGTCAGTAAGTGGACCCCTGACTCACTTTAACATTAGCTCCATCAGACCCCTGTGCAGCGCACTGGAGACTCTTGGCCACGGTCGATTTTTATAGAGACGCTGTTTCTACCCGGGGTTACGGGGAGTGTCACAGTGTGATTTATCAGCAATGCTTTTAACACGCGCTAAGGAGCACCCAGACAGTGGAGGGAACGTCAGCTCCTGGTCCACCTGCCGCCCCGCACATGTTAATGTCTCCCGCGAGAGTCCACTCGAGCCTTTCCTGACAAACTGGGAACTGAAGCTTACGCCACAAGCCACTCCGTAACTGTTGCTCCTTAGGGATTCGTTTGTGAGGGAAAGCCTTAATTGAATACAAATTGGGAGAGATCTGGGGAAGACAGAAACTTGGAGCCCTCAATCACCCTTTGGGACTTGGACGAGAACAACCTAAATTCAGTAGCTGGGACTGGGCCGATCTTCCTGAGGCCCTTGCCTGCGAAGTCTGCCAAAATGCTTGTTTGATACTTGGTCAGAGGAGGCACTGACCCTCCGCGGTGTTCGGTCTCCAGAGAAACCGTGCTATAGCCAGATGCTGACTGGCAAGGGACCAAACCATTTCCCCTCTTTAAAACAAGCCAGAAATGGCCACACAGGAGGACGTGGCAGGAAGACACGCAGCGCAGTGTTCACTCCACCTACTTGGCAATGGACTGGCTCCCTGACTTGCTCTTCCCGATTTCTAGTACCTTCCCTGGGCTCACGCATGTCCACAAGCGGATATATTCCAGCAGCCACAGTAACAAGTGCTATGAGGAAGGAGGAAGACAAGGCTCAAAAGAAACAACTCATGGTTCCTACCCTTAAAAAGCTTATCATCTAGTTGGAGAGACAAAATACATACATGAAATGTTGAAAAATAATTTTAATTATCCAAACCTGGAGGGAGGCAGGGGTGCCACATGTCCACATAATTCAAATAACAGGAGCTCCCCACTCACTTCTGTCTGTCTTGAGGTGGATGACCGTATGCCTGCTACTGCTATTTATGACTTTAAGCAGCAAATTTAGTTTGATTATTATGCTTCTCAGGGGTACAAAAAAATTAGTTGGACGGCGGGGACACCTGGGTTGGGCGCATGCTGGCGGTCGGCATGGCACTCAGAACAACCCCGTGATGAGGACGTGCCGGGACTTACTTTGCAAATTTAATGCAGAACTGCGTGAAGTATTTCCGCGTGGAAGCCAGGTTGTCACGGATGATGGGGACGTTCTGTTTAATGTGAAGAATGACAGAGGTGACGTAGGGGCTCTGGTCACCAACATGCTCCACATTCTGCCACTGCATCTGAAAATGGAGACAGGGCAGGACAAGCCTTTAGATCCTGTGCTGGAGGACAGCCTTACCTGTTAGCAAGGAAGGGGCAGGAGTGGTAGAAATGAGCCCGTGACTTGCTGTCACAGAGGCCGATTTGTCTTGGGGGGTTTGTCTCTCCCTGTCTATAGAAGCTAATCATGAATAGAAACAAGTAAGCCCACCTTTTCCCTGACAGTGAAATGTGCATCAGGTACCTTTTCCTACCCTGTCCCTCTCAGGCTTGAAGCAGGCTTCCCTCCTCATCTAAGTGCCATCTTCTTTCTAAACGAACCCTCACCAGGCAGAGGAACTGGATCGTATTCTTCTACGAGCTGCTCCACCTGAAAGGGGCTGTGGGTGGACAGGGGAGGGACGTCTACTTCTGACCAGGCTGGCAGCTTGGGAAACCCGAGAGGTGGCTGGGCCACACGAAAGGAAACCTGGAGTGCCCTTCTCTCAGGTACATGGGGAGGAGTTGGGGATTTTTTTTTTTTTTTTGCCGTACCCTGCAGCATGTGGGACCTTAGTTCCTCGACCAGGGATTGAACCTGCACCCCCTGCATTGGAAGGCTGAGTCTTAACCACTGGACCGCCCGGGAATTCCCGAATTGGAGATTTTTTTTTTTTTAAAAAGGAAACTAGAAACGATATGACGTGTGAGACTTGCTTCAAAATAATCTAGTGCTGGGAGGAGCAGATGAAACAAGATTAGTGAAGCTGGGTGGTGGGTACATGAGGTTCATTATACTGTTTTCTCTACGTTTTTTGAGGTATAGTTGCTGTACAATATTATGTAAGTTACAGGTGTACAATATAGCAACTCACAACTTCTAAAAGTTGAAGTGTAGTTGATTTACAATGTTGTGTTGGTTTCTGAGTGATTCACAGTTTTGAAAGGTGATGCTCCGTTTATAGTTATTATAAAATATTGGCTATATCCCCTGTGCTGCACATTATATCCTTGTAGCTTATTTTCTCTGCTTTTTGGTGGCTTATTTCTTCTACTTTTCTGTTTTCTCTACTTTTGTATATAATTGAAAATTTCCATAATCAAACATTAGACTCTTACTCCCAGAGCCTTTGGGGTTATGTGGGATTTCAATCAAGGGGAAGGAAAGAGGATCTCTGGCAAACACGAGGGGCAGGTCAGAGGTTAAGACAGTGCCACGGGGAACGGGGCAGGGACTGTGTGGATGGCAGGTGCGGGGGAGATGGGCATCACTGAGAAGCCCTGTGTGGCCCCTGACCAGGCCATGAACAAAAACGAGAGACCTGCTGGGCTTAAGTTCTCACAACCCGAGAACTAGGGAAAATGCCCTGAAAACATGTACAGTAAAATGGAGAAAGAAGCAGTGGTGTGATACTGCTTCCGCCTCGGATACACACGGGAGAAGGGAGGTCTTACCGGCTCCCAGCCTGCCCCGCGCTGCGGCTCTGCTGAGTCAGCCTCTCAGAACGGAGCCGGGCTGTCTGGTAAAAAGACCCTAAGCCGGACACAAACCATGCAACACGTTCATAGAACGAGGGCAGTAGTTCTGAGGCCTCGGTGTCTCTGGCAAGAAAATACTATTTTTACAGAGCTCTTGGGGAAAGGAAAAATTCAATCCTGAGAGAACTTGTTTAAAAGAATCATATTGTACACGGATGACCCCCCAGCTCCTGGGAAGCTCCAGTGACTCTGTGTTTTACCCTAATGCTTCTTCAAGTCAGCAGATATTTATATCCTGAAAGCTTTCAGTCTGTGCAAGCACAGAACCATGGCAAAGCAGGAAGGCACCTCCGTCTTCATTTTACAGATAAGAAAACCAAGGCCCAGGCACATGAAGTCTTACGCAAGCTTTCATAGTGAGGCTCCAGGAAGAAAAGGGTCTCTAATTCTCTTACTGGGAAAAAAATAAAAATGAAGACTGGAGAGATGGTAGAAAAGTCTAATATGAACTGACTTTATATTCTAATTCTTTGGCTATGTGTAATGTTTTCCTCTTTTTCTTCTGTTTTATTCAAGAGGCTTCTTTTCCCATCTGATTTTAGAGATGTGAGCCATCCAAACAAGGAACATCCTAGGGGGTTTTAAATGAGTGCACAGGGTTGAGGCCAGAATTGGCAGGTGCTGTTGGCACCTATGTTTCATCTTCTGCTCCCAGCTCGGCAGCGGCTCCAGAGCAGCAGGCCCCAGGACGGCACAGTCAACTGAGTCGAGAGCGGGACGCACCACCCCTCCACCCGACGCAAAGCTCGTCCATAGTAATGACCACTGTTTTCCAAGTCGGCAGCGGTTTATGTTTCAACAGCTCAAAAAGTTCGTAAACAGTTATCTACGCACGACGGTTCTCCATGGACAGAAGACGACCACAGAGGGAGGTGGTGACATGTCCTGTCATCGGTTACAAAGCAGCTCCGGGGCAAGACGGAGTGTGCGGCGTGAGAGTTCAAGTTCCCGCTGGAGAGCTATCTCCTCTTGATCACCACTGGCCACGTCAATATGTGCCCACGTTGGGAATCAGTGTGAAAAGATTGCATTTGCCTTAATACTTAAGCCAGTTAGGACTCCACCGGTCAAGTTAAAGAAGTATTGGCAAAAGTCAAGTAGATTCGCAAGTTTAAATTTAAGTCAGCTTTATGAAGTAAGAAAAGAATTTAAAGTACTGGAAAACAATGAAAGTTGACATTGCTTGGACTATTTTCTAAAAAATGAACAAAATACAGTCAGCGGTGATGCTGTCCAGCCACTGCCTAGGATGGATGCTTTGCCGTCGCCCATCCCAGTGACTTCGGGTTTGGGTTGTAACTTGAGTGACCCAATATACCTACATCAGGGCCTACCGTGTGCAGGTCGCTTGGCCCGGCACTTTGCATACATCATCTCGTTACTATTCAGACATGATCTTACTCACAGCAGTCTTATTGACAAGGAGACTCAAAAAGCTCAAAGAGGAGAGGTCACCTGCCCAAAGTCACACAGCTAGTCAACAGCAGAGTGGAGGCAGCCCAGGCCCATCTAAAGCCCAAGCACTATACGAGGCCACTTCCTAGACACTTGTTAAAAAATGATTTAAAACAAAGAAAACAAAGAAAAAGAAAAAAAGCACTCAACTGGCCCTAGTTCAAGGGGAGCCTGGTTTCTCACAGAGCAGCTAATGAAATACACAGTGATCAAGTAAAGTTCTCTTTCAAAAAGGGACACAAACAGTAGCTTGCACTGGAAGAACAAACATCCTGAAAAGCCATCAGTCGAAATAAGACTCCAACTTTTTCAGATGAACTTTGCATCTGACCTTTAAAGTTTACCCCTCCATACTTCAACTTTTTCCTTCTGCACTTTTTGTTTAGAAGGTGGGGTGGGGCTGAATACCGCTGGTGCTATGTAAACAAGAAAAACAGTTTGCAAAAGAAGTGGTAACTAAGATGTAGGGGTGACAGAAACAGCAAGCAAGGAAAGGATCAAGATGACAATGCCAGAGCCTGTGGGACCCCGCACTTGGTCTCAGGGAGAGGCTGTGAGGCCTGGGGCGTCGCCAGCGCCCGTGGTTTCTGCCACCTGGGGAGGAGTGTGTGGTCGCACCTCACAGGGAGGGTCGGGCAGATGCTCACGCTTCCTGGCGAGAACCCACAGGAGCGGAGAATTCCGACCGTCCACTGATCAGAGGACAGGGCTCCACACTATGGAACTCACTTACCATGGAACTCGTGTTTCTGCATGGCTATGTAAAACTTACAAAGGGGTCTCCTAAGAAACTGATTTTCCTTAAGCGAGAATTCAAATTCCCAAGTACTCCTCTTGAGCACGGGACCAGAGCTGTACAGAGCACGGACTCAGACATGTGGCGTCTGGGAACGCTGCAGGTCATCAGAGTCTAGTGCTACAGTTTAGGCTCCTGGGCCACTGGCCCCAGGCAGGCACACATGCACACGCACACACTCTCATGTCTGTCGGGGCTACTTGTACTCATAGGACAAGCGTGTGCTATGTTTCTAGGCACCTTCCCCATGTGCAGCACTGAACCAAGTACTGTGGGCGGAATAAAAAAGAGGAGGGAACATCTATCGAGCACCTACTGTGCACCAAGCACCATGACTGGCATTTTCCTGTGAACCTACTGCTTATGATTGTGCGGCGAAGAAGGTATTCTTACTCCTGCTTTATAGATGATAAGACAGGCTTGGGGACAATAAGGGACTGCTCTAATGAAGCATAACTGGTAAGTCCGAATGGCTGAGGTCTACCTATTGGTCTGACTAACTCCAAAGTCCATGTTCTTTCCACTTTACCATGTTGCTTTCCAAAAGAAGTGCTACCGCCTGAAATGAACTTGAAAGTCGCTGAGGGATCTGGGGGGCAAGCAAAATCTATGTACAGAATGAGCTTGTCCGCCGTAGATGACGTAGTGCTGGTGATGGTGGTGCAGAGGGGGAGGAAAGGACGACTCTCCTCACCGCTTTGCTCAGGGATACACGTCCCTTAACTCCAGGGGGAAAACCGAGAAGACCCAGGATAGAAAGTGGAGCAGAAAAGGCTCTGAGAAGATATATAGATATAGGGACTTCCCTGGTGGTCCAGTGGGTAAGACTGCACGCTCCCAATGCAGGGGGCCCGGGTTTGATCCCTGATAGGGGAACTAGACCCCGCATGCATGCCGCAACTGAGAGTTCGCATGCCGCAACAAAGATCCCACGTGCCACAACTAAGACCCGGAGCAGCCAAAATAACAAAATAAATAAATATTAAAAGAAGATAATATAGGTGTAGATTTTTTTTCCCATTCACTGCTGGGCCAATGGGAAGGTGAATTTGTATAACCTTTCTTTTTTTTAAAAAATAAATTTATTTATTTTTATTATTTTATTTTTGGCTGCATTAGGTCTTCCTTGCTGCACGCGGGCTTTCTCTGGTTGCAGCAAGGGGGGGGGGCTACTCTTCGTTGCGGTGCAGGGGCTTCTCATTGCGGTGGCTTCTCTTTGTTTCGGAGCACGGGCTGTAGGCACACAGGCTTCAGTAGCTGTGGCACGCGGGCTCAGTAGTTGTGGCTCACGGGCTCTAGAGCGCAAGCACAGTAGTTGCGGTGCACGGGCTTAGTTGCTCCGCGGCAGGGGGGATCTTCCCAGACCAGGGCTCGAACCCGTGTCCCCTGCATTGGCAGACGGATTCTTAACCGCTGCGCCACCAGGGAAGTCCCTGTATAACCTTTCTTAAAGGCAATTTAAAAATATCTATCAAAAAATCTTAGCATTTTACATAGCTTTAGATCTCTGCAATTTCCTTTACGGCAGTTTATCTGAAATTAATAATTACGAAGGCTCAGAAAACATACACACACACGAACTTTTCCACTGTCATACTGTTTATAAATGTGAAAAACTGGAAATAGCCTAAAAATCCATCAAAAGTGAAATGATCACATACATTTCAAGGGCAACAGATGATAGTACTTAGGATGAAGGAATCTGGAGTCACCAGTCATGAGTTCTAATACTGTCTGTGCAACTTGCTAAGTGAGTGACTTGGGCAAGTGACCAAACTCTCTGAGCCTCAGTTTTCTGAGCCATAAAATTGGGATGATGATAATGTGTATAATCTATACAGTTATTGAAAGACATCACAGCGAATGCTCGTAACATAGTACCTGGCATGTATTAATTCCATGGTAAATGTTAACTACTGTTACGATTTTAACAGTAAATACTCTGTACTATGCAATACTATGCAATCACTAAAAATATTATAGCTCTAGATCAAATGACACAGAAAACTATTAAAACCTGCTAAATGAGAAAAACAGGTTACATAGTAACTAAAGTATAAACTTATTTCATTTAAAAATATATGCATAAAAAGAAAGACTGAAATATGTCTATTAATCAGAATTATGGGTGATTTAAATTTTCTTCCTTTTAAAAATCTGTAATTTTCTGTAATGAAGGTAATTTGTTTTGGTCATAATGAAAAAAAAAATCTCTTTTACGAAGAAAGAAAGATGTGCTTTGATTATAGGTGGTACATGAAATTGAGGATTTCTTAACCATGGAGCTCTGTGAGCCTCCTGAAACAGATCTACATTTTAATGACAGAGGGAAATGAGAACATATTTGAGGACTGACTGTTCTGCCTATTTTGAAATGTCTTTGGGGGATAGTAAGGCGGCCTCCTAAATTAGTATATGTTCATGATCTTGAAACCTAATAGAAATTACATGCCAGACTGTAAGGAAATTTAATTTGTTCAGTTTCTTTTTTCTGGTTTTTTTTTTTTTCTTAAAACTACCATTAATGGGCAAAAAGCTAAGTTTGTTTGATTTTGGACAGACTTAGATTCTTTAAATCTAGTGATGTGAGTAGCCCTAGGAAAAAGGACAGAGTGAGGAGAGGACCACAGGACCTTTTAAGGAAGCCGCAGTTTTTTTTTTGAATCCTACTTGTTAAAAAAAAAATCCTACATAAAGCCATAAGCAGACATACTAATTCCTAAGAATTCACAGAATTTACATTTAAAAGACAGAACTCTTCACATTTCCACCAAAGCACTCCAAACAACTTCCTTTTCAAGAATCAGGAGACTTGGTTTTATTTTTGGCTTCACTGTTATAAAGCTATATGGCTTTTTTTATGAAAAAGAAAACCAAGCAACACACACCCCAGAATGACAATTCATTAGTTTTAGGGAGAAACGTGCAGAGCAGACTGCACTACTTGGGTTGGCTGCTCCACCCGATTTCTCCCCTGTAGGAAAGTCATAGTGTCAGATTGAGAAATGCTGAAGACCAGTATCTAACAGGACGCTTGTAAATGCTTGAAGAGCTCATAGTCAAAGTAAGCATGAATGCACACTCGTGTGAACCCAGCAGTACCGGGCACACACTGTCATCATTTCCCCACTTTTAGGCAAGTTACTTAAGCTCATTTTTGCCTCAGTTTCCACGTGTGCCAAAAACACTAACTCTTACTCTGTAAGTGCGGTGTGGTACAATCCTGCACAAAGGGGAGACCTGAGCCCTGGCTCTGCCACATGTTATCTAAGAGATCTGACAAGCGACCTAACTTCTCTGAGTTTCGGTTCCCTTATCTGTGAAAGAGGGAAGGAACTAACACAGGTACCTTACATATTTGTCAGAATTAAACGAGATAATGCCTTTGGGTGCTGATTCCTGGTAAGCGCTCGCTCCGTAGATAACAACTTACTATCATCTCACAGAGCTCATCTAAGCGAATAATGCAATATGGGAGGGGAAAGTGGTCTGAAAGGTAATTTTGACATAACTCATCATCAACACTACTGTAATCTCTAGGTTACAGTTTCAGAGAAACCACTAAACTCTCCTCATATTTCACTTCCTCCATGTGGGCCTGGCCTGTTTAAAGACATTCCTGTGGATTTTCTACCAAACTTTGTCCCTCTGTGTTCTCCTCTCCTTTTCCAGCAGCAGGGCTCTTGCCCACAGCTGGGAAGCTAATAGCTAGATGTGGGCATTTCCTATTTCTGACTTTTCTTCAATCAGCTCCAGGATGCTACTTGTTGAAGAAAGAAGCCCTGCTATTAAGTACCATCCAGGAGCATCACATCATCCTCAACAGCACTTGGATGCACCTGGAGGCTTCCGGGAGTCTACAATCCTGCCGTTTCCAATAAAGATGCCCAAGTTTCCTAATCTATGTCTACCAGCTCTACCCAGCTAAATCTGTTCAGGAGAGTTACTACCTATGTCTCACTTTATCACAATTCTTTGGTCAAATGGGTGTCTACAAACTTTTGTTCTTCCTGTCTTTTTTACTTTCAAAGTCATTCATGGAGTACTACAGTTAAACAAGAACTGTGCTGTGCTGTGGAGGTCAAAAAATGAGTAAGACACAGCCCGTGAGTTGCTCAAAGCTTAACGGGGGTGGGACACAGATATAAAAATAATTGTACAACAAAGTAGAGAGTTAGTATAGGTGCCGTGGTGTCTTGAGGGAGAAAAACGCTCTGGATGAGACAAAAAATGGTGACATTGCAAAAGACTCAAAATAGCCAAAACAATCTTGAAAAAGAACAAAATTGGAAGACTCATACTTTCTGATTTTAAAGCTTACTACAAATCTATAATAATCAGAACAGTGTGGTACTGGCATGAGGAAAGACATACAGATCAATGGAATAGAATTGAGAGTCCAGAAGTAAACCCATGTACTTATGGTCAACTGATTTTTGACAAGAGTCTCAAGACCACCCAATGGGTAAAGAATAAATAGTCTTTTCAACAAATGGTACTGGGACAGTTGGACATCTACATGCAAAGGAATGAAACTGAATCCTTACTTCACACCATATACAAAAATTAACTCAAAATGGATTGAAGGCCTAAATGTAAGAGCTAAAACTATAAAATACTTAAAAGAAAATATAGGTGTAAATCTTCATAATTTTGGATTAGGTAATGGTATCATAGGTGCAACACCAAAAGCACAAGCACCAAAAGAAAAAATACAAAAATTGAACTTCATCAAAATTTAAAACTTTAGTGCTTCAATGCACATGATCAAGAAAGTAAAAAGACAACACATGGGAAAGGAGAAAATATCTGCAATTCATGTATCTGACAAGGAGTCTAGTATCCAGACTATAAAAAGAACTTTCACAACTCAACAACAGAAAGACAATCCAATTTTAAAATGGGCAAAGGAGTTGAACTGACATTTTTTCGAAGAAGATATACAGCTGCCCAATAAGCACATGAGGAGCTGCTCAACGTGTCAGTCATCAGGGAAATGCAAATACAAGTTGAAACCGCAATGAGATACCACTTCTCACCCACTAGAATGGCTATAATTTTTTTTTTAAGTGTTGATGAGTGTTGATATAGAAAAATGAGAACCTTCACTCATTGCTGGTAGGAATGTAAAACGGTGCAGCTGCTGTGGAAAACAGTTTGGCAGTTCCTCAAACGTCACACGTAGAGCTACCAGATGACCCAGCAGTTCTACTCCTAGCTATGTATACAAGAGAACTGAAAACATATTCACACAGAAACATGTACATGAATATTCATAGCATCATTCATAATAGTTAAAAAGTGGACTCAATCCAAATGTCCATTGACTGATCAGTGAATAAACCAAATGTGGTTTAACCATATACAAGGGAGTATTATTCAGCCACAGAAAGGAGTGAAGTACTGATACATGCTACCCCATAGATGAACATTGAAAACATTAGGCTAAGTGAAGAAATCCAGTCACAAAAGGCCACATACTGTTTGATTCTATTTATGTGAAATGTCCATAATAGGCAAATCCCTAGAGACAGAAAGTAGATTAGTGACTGTCAGGGAAATGGGGAGTGACTGCTAATGAGTATGGGGTTTCTTTTTCGTGTGATGAAGATGTCCTGGAATTAGATAGTGGTAGTGGTTCCACTGAATTATACATTTTAAAAGGATGAATTTTGTGGTATGTGAATTATACCTCAATTTTCTAAAAGGAGGCAGACATTTGAACTGGATTTTAAAGTGTGAGATAATTGGGCAGACAAGGGTGGAAAGAGAATTCTAGGCAGAAAGAACAGAATGAGAAAAGGTGTGGAAGCCACAAAAAAAGTAATGCATTCAGAGAAAGAAAAGTGGCTCGGAGGCTGGAGTATAGTTATACACACAGGAGTGGCAGAACCAACAAGGTAGTGAAGGGACAAATCATGAAAGCCCAGTATGCTAGCCAAGGAGATCATGGGGTGTCTTCAGTGAGAATGAGGTCTCCTCGCAGGAGGATGACATAACCCAGTTGCTTGGCTCAATCCATCTTGCCAAAGAAGCCTCCTTCCCTCAACTCAGAATCATCTGACAACACCACTCCACTTTGGCGAGCCCAATGCCCATTTTCTCACCGTTTATAAAATACATTTATTTACAGCATCAATTATTCTAAGTTTTTGCCCCACCAGAAATATAAACTCCTTAAGGGCAGCCCTGTTTCCAGTCTTGACTATGCAGGTGCAAGCACATACAGAGTTCTCTGTGGAATTCCAAAGATGTGTAAGGAGATTGGCAATTCTGACAAAGTTCTGAGCTTTCCTAACTTTATAAACCTTTGTTCATATTGTCACTCAGTTCAGAATGCCCTCCTAATCACAAATTTGTTCAAAACTTTGCCATCCTTGGTGGTCTATTTCAAATGCTACTTCCTTAAAAGAAGGCTTTCTTTGCTTCCCCACCTGGATGCGAACTCTCCTCCTTTTTTTTTTGTTTGTTTGTTTTGTTTTGTTTTGGCCACGCTGCACGTGCGTGCGGGCACAACATGTGGGATCTTAGTTCTCCAACCAGGGATCAAACCCCGCAGTGGAAGCTCGGAGTCCTAACCACCGGACCGCCAGGGAAGTCCTGAACTCTCCTCCTTTGAGAAGGGTGTATTTTGTACTTCTGGTACTGATTTCCTCATACCTTAACACCCCCTCATCTCACACATCTCTTACCCCACACTTTCTGGAATCTAAGCACCTTGGAATAAGGTCCACGTCTTTCTCAGCCTTGGGACTCCCAGTACCGTGCTGGGTAGAGTCTGAAATGAACTGTTCAACTAGCAGCAAAAATGATGGAATCACAGACAGGAATAAGCATTATCACAAAACAAAAGTTTTTAAAAATCCTAGAAGAAACTACACAGAACAGAAGGCAGGCATAAATAACAGAGGGTATTTGTTGAATTGGTTTGTGACCACTTGGCTTGTTTATATCTGGTCATTTTCATCACATGGATTTCATTTTGCTAGAACTCCAGAAGACTCAGACAAAGAGTAACGGCCTCCCAGCTGCTGCCTTCCCACGTCTGTGGTTTTCCTATGATGTAAACAAAAGATTCTGGAGGTATGGTCTCTGTTAGTGTTTGCTGGTGGGTCTGGTGGAGAGATGGGTGGTGGGGGCAGTTTGAGGGAAATCCACCTAATGAACTGACAGTTCATATAAGCAACACCTGGAGTGTTAAACCCCCTACAACTGTTATTTTACTGAAAAAAAAATCCACTCTTCCTTTGGTAAATGTAAAAATTCTTTCGTCAGCTGCATTCCAACCTAAAGTGTGTGGCAGTGCAGGAGAGATGGCAGCTGGAACAGATCATGTTCAGGATGTAGGGAGCGTTCCCCAGCAGCGAGGGGATAATCAGAGCCCAGAAAACGAATCTTCAGAGTCACGTTCCTTTCAGAAAATGAGTGAGCCTCCGTTTGCCTGCTTGGAGTGTTCTGCTTGTAAACACTCGGATGCTGGAAATACACATCCATATCTGACTGGTGAAAGGAAGGGCCTTTTGAATGGAAACTCTGTGACATCAGCTACTCAGGACTCCCCACTGAGAGTCATAAAACTCCGAAGCTTAAGTTTTGATCTTAGCCCTATTTTTGTTAAATATTTACAATGTACTACAAAACCAAATTCACAGCAAATGTCTGTTTACACAGCCTTGTGGACACGGCCACTCCTCCTGACAAGAGGGTAAGAGGACTAACGTTTATTGGCACCAGGCCAGTCACTCTCCTCGTGCTCCGTCCTCACAATGCTCTGGAAGGCAGATCCCGGCATTTCACATACCGATGAGGTAACTTGGGCCCAGAGAGGTTGTTACTTGCTTAACACGCCCAAAGGAAAAATGAGAAGAGTTAAGTCTGTCTGATTCCGAAGCCAGTGTTCTTTCCACCGTACTCTGCTACTGGTCAGTATGCCCCAGAGAAGTTCTTCCTCTAGAATTTGTAAGAATGCTCCAAGAGTCTACAATTCTAGAATAGGCATTGGCAAACTTTTTCTGTAAAGGGCCAGACTGTTTATATCTTAGGCTTTGCGAGTCATCTAGTCTCAGTTGCAATTACTTAACTCTGCCATTGTAGCACAAAAGCAGCCATAGATAATATATAAATGAATGAGCGTGGCTGTGTTCCAATAAAACTTTATCTGGCAGCGGACCAGATTTGGCTCACTGGCTGTCTGCCGACCCCTGCTCTAGAAGGTTCAAAGAGTGGGCAACTTCGTGTTATTTGGCTTAGAAATCAATGAAGAATTGCCTATCTCCAACTTAATTAATCAACAAGTATGAGTCTTCTCTATTCTACATGGTCCATGAACTTAAGGAATTGATATTCTTTTAGGAAGAAAAGACACAGGCACGTAAAAGCCAAAGAGCAACATGAAGCTGCACGTGGTAAGTGCCAAAGGAGGGGCCTGGGGACTGAGGGCTGACTGACGGGCCACCACGATATTAGAAAACCAGGGTCCGCAACCTGATCAAATGATCCTGCACCGGCACGAGAGCGCAGAAAGAGTCGGAAAAACTTCTCAGTGGGCAGGAATGAAAATGAGTCCAACTGACTGCCATAAGCACAACAAGTTATTCTGGTGAGGCCACACGAAGGGTTTTTGGCACGTGTCAGATGCTGATCAAAGGCAACCTCACGGACTTCCCTGATGGAGCAGTGGTTAAGAATCTGCCTGCCAATGCAGGGGACATGGGTTCGAGCCCTGGTCCGGGAAGATCCCACATGCTGCGGAGCAACTAAGCCCGTGCGCTACAACTACTGAGCCTGTGCTCTAGAGCCCGTGAGCCACAACTACTGAGCCCTCGTGCCACAACTACTGAAGCCCGCGCACCTACAGCCCGTGCTCCGCAACAAGAGAAGCCACTGCAATGAGAAGCCCGCGCACCGCAATGAAGAGTAGCCCCCACTCGCCGCAACTAGAGAAAGCCCGTGCGCAGCAACGAAGACCCAATGCAGCCAAAAATTAATAAATAAATAAATAAAAACGATTAAAAAAAAAAAAGTAACCTCTCCTTCAGACTTAGGAAACACACCTGCTCCCCGTCTCATTCTCAAAGGACAGGCAATTGACTTCAGGTGCAAGATCAATTGAGTGCTTTAGGAAACTCCTGGAGGGCTCTGTTCTCCTCCCAACTGGTGCTTTAAGCACTGAAGAGCCTGCAGGAGCTACAGGCAGGGCAGGGAGAAACCACCTGGGGTCACTCTTGGACGTTCAGGAAGAAGCACTTCCTAAAAGCTTACCTTGCTCATGGCTGTCAGGGCGGGGTCACAGGCAGCATCGAGATCCTGAACCAACAGCTGAATGCTGCTGGAGATGACACTGCAAATCAAACACACCACTGTGGGCACAGCTTACAAAAGCGACCTGTGAACGAACGACTGACCGACACAGCCCCTTCCAAATGTTTTAGGCACCTGTGTAAAACTTAGATTCACCATTTCCTCAGAAAAACTTGAGTTTCATTTCAAAAAGGAATGAATGACAAGGAGGAGCGTTTTGGCTCCGCCCTCCTTCTTGCTGTGTGTCCTGGTCTCACTCGGATGTGCTCCTACTCAGTCAGGACACCAGATTCCACGGCTCGTCTCCCCAGTTGCTACACCCAGAATTCCTCTTTGCTACCTCCTCCAAAAGGACCCGTTTGCCCAAAATGTTTAAATCAGATCTTGGGGGGAGGGGGGGAAGTTGAGAGAAAATGACCTAAAAAGAGAATTTGGACTTTTCCTCAGTAAGTGGCTGATGTGAAAGCAGAAGCTTGGCTTTCCCAAATCTCATTTAACCACCAGGACAAAATCCTGCCAGGTAGCACCAAGGCAGTAACTGTTTCAAGAAGGCTTTACAGGCTGAACTCCTTGGACAGACACTCTTCCACCCCAAATACACTTACCCTCCCCCGCCCCCCAGTGGCTAAAATCAGGCTGCTCACCCTTTATACCCTTGAAACACTGGAGGTGGGGCTGGCCCTCTGTAGATTTAGCGGGGCAGATAGGAGGCCCTGGACCTGACCTTCCTGCAGGGATGGCCAAGGGGGGATTTCTTCTCTCTTGTTATTCTAGATAGTGCAACAATAAAGCCCCCATAAGCTAAAAATGATTGTATCTGAGGAGCCAGGATGGGGGGCAGCTGCACCAACTTCTAAGGCTCCTTGGTGGCTGGTGGAGAAAATAATCCTGATCCAACAGAACTTCTCAGGTTCTGTAGTAACCTACGCTGACGGCCTGAGACACGCTGCTCCGTGCAGGGGGGGAAAGGCGGGCCTCGAGCAGGCGCGCGAGTACGTACGTGCTGAATGTGTCCATTTCTCCAGTCAGATTGATTCGTTCAGTCAGACTTACGTCGACCTTCTCCTTGAGTTTCTCTTCCAGCTGTTAGAGAGTAACAGAGAGAACAACATGCTTAATGATTATCGGAAGGAGCAACGTAACAATAACACTTAACATTTACTGAGTGTGAGCATTCCGGTATAATTCCAGGCACTTTTCGTGTATGGACTCATTTAATTCTCACTGCCCTGCAAGGAAGATTCTATCATGATCCTCCTTTGATATATGAGAAGATGGAGGCATGCCCTATGCAGGACAGTGAGTGGCAGGGCCGGGAATCAAACTTCCTCCAGAGCCTGTGCCCTCTGGCCCTGCGCTGTACTTCGTTCTCATGACACACTGACAATTTAAACAGATCCCCATTTTTAGGATACTCCCTGCCTCGTGAACTGCCGGCTCACCCACCAACACTGGAAGCCTCCAGTGGTGGGTGGCAATAAAATCAGGTGAAGTATTCCCTGAGCGCTGGGCTGGGCCACCCACCGCGTTAAGGTGTTGAGGGATACCAAAGTAAACAAAGGAAACACAGTCTCTGCCTGCATCGTCCTACAGCCAAGGGGGGAGAAACGATGGCCACGCTCCCAGAAGCCCCGAAGAAAAATACAACTGACCGGGAATTGTAAATGTCTCAAAACATCCCAGGAATTGCTTCACCTAGCATCCCCAAACCTATTTATTACAGGAACTCTAAGAATAATGAATGTTCTGTCTTAGATTTAAAAGTGCCTCTTAGGAATGGGTAAATTAATGTAACCTTTTGGGAAGGCAATTTATTTAAAAGGCAAACATTTAAATATACACACTCTTTCGGCCGGCGATTTCACGTCTAGAAAGATATTTCAATGAGTAATGAGAACAAGGTACGGAGATGCACACGTGTTCTTTGCAGCATTCATGAATTCAACCAATATTTACTGAAAGTCTATTCTGCGCCAGGCTCTGTCATAGCATAAGGGAGTTAGCTGGTGAACAAAAACAGATAAGATCCTCTTCTCATAAAGCTCACGTTCTGGTGTCATTTATATTAGTGAAAAACTGGAAACAATCTACACGTTTATAAGGGATTGAGGAGAAAAATTACGGCGCAGGCTCTCAAGGCTTCAACTCTCTAGTGGCCTTTCCCTGTTAACACTGAAAATAAAATCCAAACTTCTAACTATGATTTGGGTCCCTTTAGGGCCCGCATCTTGCTTTCCCCCTTGTCTGCTTGGCTTCAGTTATACCGACCTCTTAAGGTTCTGGAAGACACCGGGTCTTTTCCCCATCAGGGCCTTCACACGTCCTACTTCCTCTCTCCGAAGCACTCTCTGCTCCCCCGTCCTAGCCAGCTCCTTTGCTTTGCCACCCCCCCACCCCACCACTCATCCCTTCCAAGCTCCTCACTTGGCAGTCTCCTTCCCACCCCTCAGGGCTCTGCTTCAATATCACCTCCTCCAGGAGGCCCTCCTTGACTACCCTACCTCAGTAGGCAACTCCCTATCTAGCACTGCAACATCTGTTTCCTTCCTAGTACTTACCACAAAATTGAGGCTACATCTTGCCTTACTTATTTATTATCTGGCTCCTTTATTAGTTCTAAGTTCCATGACAGTAAGAAATTTGTCTACTCTGTTCACCTCTGAATTAATACCAAATACAGTGCCTGGTACATAATCAGTGCTTCATAAAGATCTCTTGAAGGAGGGAATGGCACACCCCATGCAGGTGTTAAGCGTAAAAGTGTTACAATTAATGAACCGATACTGACACATTATTGGCATTGTTTTTTAAGTATTATTTTTCAATTCTTCATTGCTTGGATTCTCAAGGCTCTTTGGTTTCTCCCTCCATTTCCTTTTGCAACCCCCCGCCCAACCCCCTGTGCTTTTTTCTTAAGGAAACTGGGTTGTTTGCCCCGTAGATTTTCTCATAGTTTGATCTCACTGATTGTATCCACAAGGTACTAATTAGCATGTTCCTCTATCCCTTGTATTTCCTGTAAATTGTAGTTTGATGTAAAAGCTTGATCAGATTCAGATTTTTTTTTTTTTTAAAGAAAACTGCTTCATGGGAATTCCCTGGCGGTCCAGTGGTTAGGAATCGGTGCTTTCACTGCCATGGCCAGGGTTCAATCCATGGTCGGGGAATGAAGATCCCACAAGTCACACGGCACCGACAAAAAAAAAAAAAAAGAGGGGCTTCCCTTGTGGCGCAGTGGTTGAGAATCTGCCTGCCAATGCAGGGGACGCGGGTTCGGGCCCTGGTCTGGGAGATCCCACATGCCGCGGAGCGGCTGGGCCCGTGAGCCACAACTGCTGAGCCTGAGCGTCTGGAGCCTGTGCTCCGCAACGGGAGAGGCCACGATAGTGAGAGGCCCGCGCACCGCGATGAAGAGTGGCCCCCGCTCGCCGCAACTGGAGAAAGCCATCGCACAGAAACGAAGACCCAACACAGCCAAAAATAAAAATAATAAATAAATAATAAATTAAAAATTAAAAAAAAAAAAAAAGAAAGAAAAAGAGAGTAAAAAAAAAAAGAAAACTCCTTCATGATGGTGCTGTGTACTTCCATCAGATAACATAATGTTTGGTTGCCTCTCTTTTTGTAATGTCAGCAGCCATTGATGGTCAATGCCCAGATCCATTATTCCATTAAGAGGTATAAAAGAATGATATTTGTATTCAATATCTTTTCTTCTTCATTTATGAACTGAAAATCTGCTATAAATATATACTTCCCATTGTCAGTGATTTGGTTATCCTGAGGTACAAGTCAGATAGGAAAGGCAGGATAAGAACTTTTCCTTTATTTACCAGTATTCAATTCATACCAGTGGTTTCTTAGTATCTTCCAAGGTGATAAATGAATTTTAAAAATCATTATAACCAAATGGATTTAAACATATTTGATGTTTTCAATCGACTGTAGCTAATATTTTCACTGATTCTTGTATGTCTCATCTTTGACCAGTAGAGTTCATTCAGGCTGACTCCCATAATTAGTTTCCTAAGGCTGCCGTAGCAAATTACTACAAACTTGGTGGCTTAAAATGGAAATGTATTCTCTCACAGAAGTCCAAAGGGAAGGGTTGGCAGGGTTGGTTCCCTCTGTGGGCGCTGAAGGAGAAGCTATCCTGTCTGCCTTCTGCCTCCTGGTGGTGGCCGGCAATCCTTGGTGTTCCTTGGCTTATAGACGCATCACTCCAGTCTCCACCTCCATCTTCACATGGCCATCTTCCCTGTGTCTTTGTGTGTTAAATCTCCCTCTCCTTTCCAGGGACATCAGTCATTGGATTTAGGGCTCACCCTAAATGCAAGATGATCTCATTTGAGATCTTTACTTAATTACATCTTCAAAGACCCTATTTCCAAAAAAAGGTCACATTTATAGGTACAAGGGGTTAGGACTTGGACATATCTTTTTGTACAAATAAAAGCCACTACAGGGGCTTCCCTGGTGGCACAGTGGTTGAGAATCTGCCTGCCAATGCAGGGGACATGGGTTCGAGCCCTGGTCTGGGAGATCCCACATGCCGCGGAGCTACTAGGCCCGTGAGCCACAACTACTGAGGCCTGCGCATCTGCAGCCTGTGCTCCGCAACAAGAGAGGCCGCGATAGTGAGAGGCCCGTGCACCGCGATGAAGGGTGGCCCCCGCTTGCCGCAACTAGAGAAAGCCCTCGCACAGAAACGAAGACCCAACACAGCCAAAAATAAATTAATTCATTAATTAATTAAAAAAAAAAGAGCAGATCTTCCTATTCTGAAGCTGACTGATCCCAAAATTAAATTATCCCATAATTTAAAAAAAAAAAAAGGCCACTACAGGACTTCCCTGGCAGTCCAATGGTTAAGACCCTGCACTTCCATTGCAGGGGGCACGGGTTCGATCCCTTGTTGGGGAGCTAAGATCCCACATGCTGCACGGTGCAGCCAAAAAAGATAAATTAAAAAAAGAAAAAAAAAAGCACCACTACAGCTCCTAAGTCCTTCTGAAATGACTCTCATAGTCTTTGATATTTTTCTTGCTTTTTCTATGACATGATGTTCCAGGTTCATCTTGTATAGTTCTCCAGACCTGGAATTAGTCATTTCTCCAGGAATCTCTGGTTCCCTTCAGTGGAAAATGGTATTGACAGATCACAATATAGGTGCCAAGAATGTATTTAATTTTATAATCAGTAAAAACAATTTTCTCTAAATAGCAAAAAACTGGCTACATCTATCATGAGTCATCAAAATGGTCTCTGATCTACTAATATGTCTAGAACTTCTAAGGATCTGCTCTAGAAAAATAATGCAAGACATATTAGATGTTCTTTGTAGGATTACTCATAAAAGCAAAAACTTGAAATAGCATAAACAATTATCAGGGATACTGTTAAATGATTTACGGTATAGCCCCCCTTACTGAAATATTATGTAACCATAACAATGATGACAAGAAAGACGTGACAGAAACAGGAGAAATGCTAATACTGTGATGTTAAAAACAACAAAAGGATATGAATGTAAATTAAGTTAATTACAGCATATGAAACTATGTTCATGAAAAAGGATTGAAATGCTCCAAATTGCTGATATGATTATTTGAGGGTGATGGGATTAAGAGTCATTGATTGTATAGTTTCTTTTTTTTTGGTACCATGCTTATTTTACTTTTAAAATACTATATTTATACGTGTATATGTCTTTCTCTTTCTGCACACACACAAAATAGTTAAATAGTATTTCTTCATCCAAGAACTCTGGGACCCCTGCCTTGGAGGTCCTCATAGATATTATCAACCTGCCCGGGAAGTTCTGAGACTAAATGGGTTGCTGTTTCTGGCTCCAAGGCCAAACCTTTACAGGTCATTCCCTGTGTGACTCAGTGTGACCATGTCCCTAAGCAGAGCACACTACTGCATCCGCCTCTGGCTGGCTTAACCTCAACTGTGAAGTTTTGGGGGGGACCCTTCCCATTTGGCCTCTTGTATTCTTGCTCTGGCTCACAGGTGCTCCGAGCTATACTGTCTGAACTGTCAGTCACGACTGCCTTTCCTATGATCTAGGCATGTAGAAATAATAAACTCCAAAAGGGAGGAACAATAGAACCTTCCCCAGTTATTTTCTTTCTCTTGGCCTTAGGTGAACTCCAGACCGAATGTGGAAAGGAACTTCTAATCCCACATCTAAGGCTGAATGGAAAATTCTTCTGGGTCTTCCTTCTGCTAATGGGAGCTCCAGCAGAGACATCACCCTTTCCTGCTTCCCGGTTCCTGAACGTCAGCATCCAAACAATGGTTATTTGTTTCTGCAGATTGAGAATGCTCCATAAATTTCAGGAGACACATAAAAGCCCAAAGGATTTTCAATGAGCCTGGTAACATTCCTGAGAATGGAATCATTGGTTGTGACTCATCACCACTAAGGCTGGGGCCTACCACCACTACGATTGTAACTGCTTTTAGCATGTGGGAGACAGGGCTACTGACCTATTTTCAAGAGGGCACGTCATGCTCTTTGAGTAGCTTACACAGCTCTGGGGAGGAGACCAGTCATACTTTCTTGTCCAGTCTCCTTTTAACAAGGTCCTTCTGCAAGGGGGCTGCCTGGGCCGTCCCCTGGCTGGACCTCAAGTTTTCCCGTGGGAGACCAGCTGTTCTGCCCAAGGTTGTGTGTGGCCTCGTTGGGGCCCATACTCTTACCCACTGAGCTAAGTGGCCCAGGTGGTTCAGGAAAAGGAGGAGGTGGTGCAAGGGCAGCCCCAGCCCGGGCGGCTCACCTGCTGCGTGGTGGCCAAGCAGTACTCCGCAGTGCTCAGGATGCTGCAGATGAGGCAGAGCTCCTCCAGGGTGAACTTGGCCACTTCTGAGCCCTCCTTTTCCTTGAGGAGGCTGCTGATGGTCAACCCACCGCCGCTGCTTGTGGTTCTGAGGAAAAGGCATAGGGACTAGTCAGGCCAGGACTCCTCATTTGCTTCCTGACCCGGAAACTGCACGTTGTAAGACAAAGAAACGGGGGAAGGAGAGGCTGGACGTGGCCCAAACAAATCCACACACAATGAGGCCCTTCCCGAGTGACCTGACCTTGACTGTCATTTGTTTAAATTCTCTGACCATCAGAAATAGGAAGAGACGATCCCAACAGCGAGCCAGTCATCAGTCATATTAAGTACGATGACTCTGGTCTGCTGAGCGGCCTCTCTGCTTAGCTTGGAATTTCCTGATCTCTGGAGCTCATCCAGAGTCATGTGTAGCGCGAAAGCTGGTTCCCCAACTGTTTCTCTCAGTTAAGAAAATTCTGCATGGGAGCTTGTCTTTGTGCTTGTGGAGGGGTTCAAAAGTCAATGTTAAGACATGGTTCCTGGCCAAAGGCCTGACTGCCTCAAGAAACAAAAAAACATGTCATCTCTTCCTACTGATCTAATCATGTGATCACAAAAAATAAAAAAGCAGTTTTTAAAATAACTTCCTGCAGTTATAAATAAAATTTCAACTGTGAGAGTCTATTTTTTAAGAAGACAGAATTCAATGATATTTACCTTAAAAATAACAGAAAATTTTCCTTTAAAACACACACACACACACACACACACACACACACACACACACACACACACACAGAGACACCCTAAACTTCCCAGTCTTATAGGTAATCAAAGATTTGAAAACATCTTAACTTCTAGTACTTATAAGGGTGTGAGGACACTGGCTGTCTCTTCCACTATGGGTTAGGAGCATTAAATTGTACGTTTTTGGAGGTATATTTCAGGAGCTTAAAAAAATGTTCAGACTCTTTGACCCAGTAGTTCTACTTCTGTTCAAGGATGCTCTTCTGAATGTTATTTAAAATACCAAAATAGTGAACCCAACATAAATGGTCAATTAAGAGAATGATCAATAAGAAATCTCATAAGTTAGCTGGGTCTTCTGTATGTGGGAACATCATAGCATCATTAAAAGTGTGTTGATGGGGCTTCCCTGGTGGTGCAGTGGTTAAGAACCCGCCTGCCAATGCAGGAGACACGGGTTCGAGCCCTGATCCAGGAAGATCCCACATGCCACGGAGCGACTAAGCCCGTGTGCCACAACTACTGAGCCTGTGCTCTAGAGCCCGTGAGCCACAACTACTGAGCCCGTGTGCCACAACTACCGAAGCCTGCATGACACAACTACTGAAGCCCGTGCACCTAGAGCCCGTGCTTCGCAACAAGAGAAGCCACCGCAATTAGAGTCCGCGCACCACAATGAAGAGCAGCCTCCGCTCGCCGCAACTAGAGAAAAGCCCGCGCACAGCAACAAAGACCCAGTGCAGCCATACATACATACATAAATAAATAAATAAATTTGGAAAAAAAAAGTGTCTTGATGAATATTTTTACTGTGCTGACTGTTCTCTGTTCTTCTCTTCCCTTTTCACCACTTGGGAGACTGACCTCTGCAGACTTATCACCCAGGCTCCCCAGCCCTCTGGCCTCCTGTTGGTTTCAGCCAACAGCAGAGGCTGTAGGAAGTCGGAGAGGTTGAGGAGAGAGGAGTCAGAGTAACAACTAGCCCTCCTGCTCCCTCTGCTTCAGTGTGGTCCTGGCAGTGACCGTGGCCCCTGTGACTACAGTTTCTGTTGGGCAGCCCTTTGTCCACAGCCCTAGCTCTCAAGTGAGTTTTAAAGTAGTAACAACTACCCACTAGAGTTTGGATGCTTCAGAATCCTCCGTTGGTTCCTTTCACCTGCCCCCATTTCTGTGAACAGTGGCTTTAGTAATAATATCCCAGCTGAGTACCATTTGTTTCCTGCTGTGACACTGACTAATACACATGGCAAAATGCTCGCAGCATGACAAAGCAGCAGGGTATAAAACTAAAAGCACTATAGTCCAGTCCCGTTAAACAAATAAACAGAAGCATGCAGTCACACACATTACATATATAAAGAAAGAACAGAAAAATGTGTACTGAAAAGTTAAACCTGTTTTCTCTGGGTGGTGAGTTTTATCTTCATCTTTGTGCTTTTCTGTGTTTTACAAACTTGCAGTATTTTGAACATCAGGATAAAAGTTATCAAAAATTTTAAAATAGTGTTTACCATATTCAAAGAAATTCTCATTTGTAAAACATGTCTGTTACTTCAAATCTCTTGTAGAGCGAAGGGATTTTATTTTTCTTTCCTCCCAATTCTGTAAAACTCCTATATATGACACATTTTAGTGACAGTGACAGAAACTAAATTCCAAACTGTTGAATTTAGCTATGGGGGTGATTTATAATTACTGGATTCTGAAGCATTGCTTCAGATCATATTCTATTACAATAGAAATTGCTATATAACCAAAATATCTCTAAAACTCTAGTCGAACAATCCATTTATTTCAAGTAATAAGCTATATAACAATATTTTAATGCCCCAGAATAACAAAGTGAAGTCGCTATAATTAGGAGCTGTGCTATGCAACCACCTTTCCCCAAATCCCACCACATCTTTAACATTAGACTCAACCCAGGAGAGCAAGATACACACACCATAAGAGAGACTTTGGCCTGAATGAAACTGCCCTTGCTGTTCAAAAGTCATTGCTACCACCACCCCACTTCTTTTGCCAAGTACCTATCACTGCATCCATGTAAACTAAGCACATCTATAATGGGACTGGCTCCCCTGAGTCCACCGTGGCAGGATCTGACCTATGCTAGTGGCCAGCGTGGCGGTACTGATTTCCTCTGGTGGTCCCGATCAGCTGTGGAATCCCATTTGAGAGGAAACAGTCTCAGACCCTTGGGAACTCCATAAGGGTGTTTTCCTCCCTGATACTCTTGGCAGTTTAGTGAACGGCTTCAGGGTGGATTTCCTTAAAGATTTCCATACTTAGGTATATTCAGAATCTCACTTCTCCGGTCAGATCAGGAAGAACAGGACTCACTTGGGCAGGTTGCCAGAGAGGATTTTCCAGGCGTACTCTCGGAGGTACTTCTGGAAAATAGTGGTCAGGGCGATCATCGGCTCCCCGGTACTGAGCTGCGAGCACTGCACCATGCACTTCTTGTAGTAGACAAAGAGGTCGGCACAGCTGGGGAGCACGGCGCCCCCCTCGTCCGTGTTGGGCTTAGGGGGCCCCTGGGCTTTGAAATCGGCCACAAACCGATCTATCAGCTCCCCAAGGTTTCTGGGAGGAAGAAAACATGAAACGTTATTTTATTTCAAGAAAGAGAAAACAAACGTGCTTGACTGCCACGAGGCGATCACTCCTCATGCTTTTTACATTTAAAATTGGACCCGTTTCAGTAAGTCGGACAGAGAAAGACAAATATTAGATGATATCACTTATATGTGGAATCTAGAAAACAATACAAATGAATCTATTTACAAAACAGAAACAGACTCGCAAAAATAGAAAACAAATGGTTACCAAAGGGGTAAAGGGGTGGGGGATAAATTAGGAGTATGGGATTAACAGATACACGCTACCATATATGAAACAGATAAGCAACAAGGATTTACTGTGTAACATGGGGAACAATATTCAATATCTTGTAATAACCTATAATGGAAAATAATCTGAAAAAAATAACTGAATCGCTTTGCTATATACCGGAAACTAACACAATACTGTAAATCAACTGTACCTCAATAGAAAATAAATAATTAACTTAAAACATTTTAAAAAACTGGACCCATTTTTATCAATATCATCATTAACTACCACCACCACTCCTACAATAACAGCAGTGATAAAATTTGGCATTTGCGTGCTGTTTTATACTTTTCAAGGCACTTCATGATCACATTTGACCCCAAACCCCTGGGAGAAAGACAAGGTGTTATTGGACCCTCTAAGAGATGAAAAAAATAAGGCCCAGAAAGTCTGTCACACGATTTAGTGGCAGAGCTGAGCCTAGAATCTACCGCTTAAGTGTGTGCACTGGTCTTACTACCATATTAGTACCAGCTCCCCTTTCCACAAATGAAAACCCTAAATAATGACAGTGTTCATTTTCTGAACACTTATGGTGTACCAGGCACCATGTCAGCTCTTTATAAGAGTCTTTATAAGTGAACTTCACTTAATCTTCACAATAACCTTATGACGCAGGGACCAAAACTATCCTCCTTTTCAAAAAGCGAGGTGCAGAAATTTAAAGGACCTTGTCCAAAGTCATACAGCCAGAGAGTGGAGGAGCCAGGATTAAAAACCAAGCAGCCTGGCTCTAAACCTCATGCTTTTACCCACTCTACCCTACTACCTCCTCAAACACAAAAAGGTTATGATGTCAGCAAATATTTAGATATCATTAACCTAAAGGTACCCAGCAGGCAGACAACTAAACAGAGAGAAACTGTAAAGAAACAGTCTAATGCTTTCTTTCTCCTTTAATGCAGTTTCTTCTTAACAACTTCCAAAATCAAAGGTGTAAGAAATCTTGGGAGGAGAGAAAATACTGAGCAGCTCCAGGCTAGCCCCAGGTCACGGTGGTGATGATGGTTGCAACTTTCTCCCATTTCCCATTCAAACATCACTGAATTTACCTCAGTCACGCTGACTCATCACTGTTCACATCCAGCAGGGCTATATTAATTGGTCCCTGCACAGTTGTGCTCTACGAAAAGTGGGGGAGGGGAGGGCGTTCCCACCCCTCTTAACATTTTGCATCTTTTTAGTTGCTATCTAAGGCTACAGGAATCCAGCTGTGCTTTTTTTTTTTTTTTTGTATTTATATAACAGTCAAGAAGAAAAAGATAAGAACCACATGCAGTATTAATGAGTAGGAACAGGAGAAAATTGACATTTTACTCAAGAGCTTTTGTTATTGAAAGTTTATTACATCCAGATATAGCCACTGTGCCCTCAAAGAACTTCAGGCCTAGGACAGTCCATTGTGATGGTGGTGATGGTTAGCAAGCAGAGAAGGAGCGAGTTGGTTGACCTTGGAAAGCTCCAGGGTGACCACCCTCCTTCCTCGCACCCTCCTCTTGTCTCACCTTTCCATTTAGTTTCCCACGTCTCCTCCACAGCGACCCCATGCTCCAGCCAGACTCCTCTCAGCTGCCCCTCTGCGCCATCTCTATCCCCGACTCTGTGCATCTGCCTGGATGTGTCCCCTGGTGGCTCTCCCGTCACCACCTGCCCACTCACCCTCCCAGCTCAGCTCAGGGGGCACCTAGATAACTCCTACTCACGCCCATCCTCTATCTCAGTTGCAACTTCTGTCATCTGTAACACACTGACGACTATCTTACTTTTTTTTAATACTTTATTATACAGTGTGAGGATGTCAGCTATTCAGGAAACATGCTGACCTTCTCCCATCCTGGGCCTGTGGTGGGCCATGCTCATCAGGAATGGCTGTGTCTTTCTCACTGATCTCCAGGGTAATTTCAGAAGCCTTCCTGAGACAGCACTGTAGCCAGCCATTTCTTATAAGCTGAAGTTGGCAGAGAAGGTGAAAGCTGCTCGCTTTATAGTGGTAGAATCTTCTTCTCTGTGTCACATATGTTATCGTGAGATTCTTGAGAGCAGGGATAATGTCTGTGTTACTTCTGCTCCCCCGAGGCCCAGCCCTCCAGCTTCTGTGTGAAGCTAAGCTCCCAGTTACGTTGGTGCCCAATACGTACTCGGTGGATCAACCTCCACGTTTTGTTCCTAAGGGATGGGAGTGGAAGGGTCGGGGCTGGTGCACTGGAGGAGAGCACGGAACAGCAGGGGAGGGTCCCTCTCGAGTCTTCCTATGAGAGACTCTAACCTCCGAGTCCACAGTGCCAACCAAAACAGGGGCGAGAGCTCCGAGGTATTTTTGCCTGAACCACTCCTCTAATGCCGCTGGAAGCTGAAGCCAGATACTTCCTCACCTACCTCCTATTTCGGAGCCAAGCTGATGAGTAAGACTGTAAATTAACTGTGATCATAGAACAGAGACAAAATTGCCCCTTAAAAAAAAAAAAAAACTAGCTCTTTCGCCTCCTCGCTTCCAAGATGACCAAGAAAAGAAGGAACAATGGTCGTGCCAAAAAGGGCCGCGGCCACGTGCAGCCTATTCGCTGTACCAACTGTGCCCGATGCGGGCCCGAGGATGAGGCCATTAAGAAGTTCGTCATTCGGAACATCGTAGAGGCCGCAGCCGTCAGGGACATTTCCGAAGCGAGTGTTTTTGACGCCTATGTGCTTCCCAAGCTGTATGTGAAACTGCATTACTGCGTGAGTTGTGCCATTCACAGCAAGGTAGTCAGGAATCGTTCTCGGGAAGCCCGGAAGGACCGAACACCTCCACCCCGATTTAGACCTGCTGGTGCTGCCCCACGACCTCCACCAAAGCCCATGTAAGGAGCTAAGTCCTTAAAGACTAAAGAAATACTGTTCCCTGGAAAGACAATAAAGTGGAAATTATACTTTAAAAAACAAAACAAAACAAAACTAAAGATCTTCCATATTCTGCAGAATGTCTCTTGGGTTACTGTTGACATTGTTCTCTGGTGTGAACGAGAAACAGACCAGAGTAACCCACCCCTCGCCCCTTCCATCTTGCGCTCTGCATCAGCCTGCTTCCATGCCACGTGGGACACTAGACCACGAGGAATCAGCCTGCTTCCATGCCACACGGGACACTAGACCACGAGGAATCAGCCTGCTTCCATGCCACACGAGACACTAGACAACGAGGAATCAAATAGCTTCACAGAAGAGAAGAGGACAAGTCACCCGGATGGGAACGGGTAAAGTTCATGAGTTTGCAAAGAGGATGCAATCCAATCAAATATGGATGGAGCACTTAGTATGCACAAGGCGCTGTGGGCAGCAAGTATAAGATATAAATGAGTTCAACAACAAAAAAAGCAAAGGTTACCATTTCTTCCAGGCACCAAACACTACCCTGAGTTTCGGCAAGATCTTACAGGAAGGACCACTGGAGAAAGGAACACGGGGCATGCTGACCTGTTGAATGGAATCACAGGGATGCACCTTTTATACCCTAAAGCCATTACAATCAAGTAAGAGTTTAAAAAGGGTCAAGTCCTGATTACAGTGCTGCGGGGGGTAAAGACAGCACCTGTCCATTAGAGGCTGTGACCTATTGGGAAAGATGGGACCTTCATGCTTATGATCTTCAGATCTCAAGATGGCAACAAAATGCTAGTTTTGCAGTACAGACAATATGACCAATTTGTTTTAGACAAAGGAAATAACAGAGGAAATTCCACAGCAGATTCAGGCAAGAGAATAAAGGCCTGGAGTCAGAAGTAAGTACAGAATACGGTGTGAGGGGGAGAGGACGGGAAGAAGGAGAGGGGTTGGCTGAGGTAGAAGACACAGATTGAGAAAAGTCTGACATGCAGTTAGGTTCATACACACCTCTGAATTCCCACAGCAAACTGTTCATACCTTTACCCCTCAATGCTGTGTTCCAAAAACTTTTTTTGGTCTCTCTCTCACACTAGGCTATATGCCTATAAACTAGGCACTGCACTGGCTACATTATAAATACAATCTCACTTAATCCTCACAACAGCCCTGAGCAGAAGGCATTAGTATCCCTGTTTTATAAATGAAGAAACTGAGGCTGAGAAAAATAAGATAACTTGCTCTAGGTCACAGAATTTCTCAGAGCTGGAATTCGAACTGGGGCCTGTCTGACTCCAAAGCCAAGCTCTATCCACTATCTGATGCTTTGATTTCAAAACTCTAAAGCGCTATACAGATACATGGTATTACGATTATTGCTGTGATTCACTTTCTCTGCAGCTTAAGGAAACGTGTCATGGATGCAGATGGTGTCTTTTATCCTCTTCCCTGTGGCTTGAGCTTTTAACTCAAGAACTGTAGAAGCATTTTGCGGGTGCCATGTGAAATACTGCTGGGAGTTCCACTGATACATAGAACGACCTAGGAATAAAGACTATTGCAGAGCGTTGGCAGCAGAGGGGAAGATTAAAACACAGAGAGAAGGAAAACCACACTGCACACCAAGCTTAGGTATGGATGACCAAGGCCATTTCTTCTGGTGGGTCTGCAGCTGACATTCACAGAAATAGTATTCTAACTGGAAAGTACAGGAGTGATGGCTCTGGGGGAAGAAGATGGTAGTCAGAAACAGTGGACAAGGAGGTAAGTACGGGCAAAGCGGCTGAAGACCCTCCAGGAAGTTAGAGAACTTGTTCATCCAAGGACGTGCCGACTAATTTGCACCCCTACCCATTCCCTTTGGTTGGGGCAGAGGACTTGGCTCTGATGTGGCCAGTAGGGAGCCAAGCTCTGGCTTGAGCACACCTGGGAGATGGGTTCCACACAGGTAAATGGAGCAGGTAAATACATGGAGGATCCTGGGAACCAAGCTTCTCACTGCTGCAGAAGGTAGTTACAGACATGGAACAGGGGACGCCCCAATAAACCCTGAGGTTAGGTTAGAATTGGAGTTATTGGCATAGACTCACAGGTTTTAATATATAAATAGGTATAAAAGTAGATAGGTATGTAGATATACACGTACATATATTTCTTAGGTCTCTTAGCTCAGAGGACCTAGAAGCATGACACTCCAGCAGCAATGAACATATATAATACACAGACTTAGTTTCTAAATATCATATCCCACCACAGGAACAAGGGATCCTGGAAAAATGGATGACTCCAGGACTGGGTTAGGAAAGTACAAGATGAGCCTGGTATATTTTGTTGGGCCAGAAAGAAAGTACTCAAAAAACGCTAGGGGCATGCAAAAGAATGGAAAACTAGCTGGAAGGGGCCGAAACCAGGACAATTTGAGCATTAAAACAAATAATGATGGATCCTGGAAGAGAAAAAGGACATTAGTGGAAAATCTGGTAAAATCCAAATAAGACCTGGAGTTTAGTGAATAGTACTGTACCAATGTTTACTAGCTGATTTTGATAATAACTGTACTACAGTTATGTAAGATGTGAACACTAAGGGAGCTTGGGAGAGGGAATATGGGAAATCTGCACTATTTCTGAAGTTTTTCTGTAGGTCTAAATTTATTCGAACATAAAGTTAAAATAAAAAAGACAGTAATGACTATAACTCATTGAATAAAATAGGAATCCACAAGTCCCTGCTGATACAAATAAATGGGGAAAAGAGAAGGCTGTTTCTTAAAACAGAATAAATGTAGAAGAAATGATGCAATTAGAAAAATAATTATTTGGCAACTATCTTAGTAATAAATGATTCAGGCAAGTGTCATTAACAGATGGTAAAATAAGTAAGTGAAAGATGAGAAAAAGGCTATTTATATGGTTTCAAGGTTAATCAACACTTATTAATTACTTATTAATTAATACAGAAACCTGGCCAATACCATCTAAATCAAGTAGTAAAACTGACCAGCACAAGTTGTGGGACACATTGATACTGTGTGTCTCCTGACAAGAGTTACTGAGAAGAACATGGCACCACTTCTGTATGAATCATAAATCATGAGCCAGCATCAGTCAGAACCAGACTGAGGAACATTCCACAAAGTAACTGGCCTACACGCATCAAAAATTTCCAAGTCATGGGACTTCCCTGGTGGTGCAGTGGTTAAGAATCCACCTGCCAATGCAGGGCACACGGGTTCGAGCCCTGGTCCGGGAAGATCCCACGTGCCGTGGAGCAACTAAGCCCGTGCGCCACAACTACTGAGCCTGCGCTCTGGAGCCCGTGAGCCACAACTACTGAGCCCGCGTGCCTAGAGCCCGTGCTCCGCCAAGGAGAAGCCCGTGCACCGCAACGAGGAGTAGCCCCCACTCGCTGCAACTGGAGAAAGCCCGCGCGCAGCAACGAAGACCCAACGCAGCCAAAAATAAAATAAAATAATTAATTAATTAATTTTAAAAAATTTCCAAGTCACAAAAGATAAAGAAAGAATAAATTATTCTTCTGGACTGAACCAAAGAGACATGACAAATAAATGTAACCTGTGATCCCGGAATGGATTTGAGATCTATAAAAACCAGGATTGGGGCAAATGGGGAAAGGGAATGGGGTCTATGGATTTAATGGGAGTGCTGCATCAATGTTACCTTCCTGATTTTGATGGTTTGTACTATGGTTACATAGACTGTGTCCTTATTTACAGGAAACACACGTTGAAATATTAAGGAGTAATGGGGCATCTTGCCTGCAATTTGAGAATTTGAATCTCTCAGGAAAAACAATATGTATGTGCATATATCTGTGAGTATGTGTGTGTCTGTCAGTGTGTGTGTCAGAGGCGGGAGAGACAGCTGTTAATTGAGGAACCTGGGTGAAGGTACACAGGAGCTCTATGTACGATTCTTGGAACTCTTCTGAAATTAATTCAAAACAAACAACAAGCAACATTAGTTTATAGAGAGACTCTAGGCTTCACCCAGCTAGAAGGGGTGGTGGGCTCTATTTCAACGAAAGCTATGACAGGGAACTCAGGAGAATGGGCAGAAATGGAGTCCCTAATAATTTCTTGGACTGAGAATGTCACTGAATGGAGTGAAGCAAGTGCCTATGGAGAGAAATCTCTCCTGCAAGTCAGCCAAAGAAAACGCCTACATCCCCAAGAGTAGAAGAGACACTACTAACTTCCTCCTTGGACACCGACAAAAACTGAGAAAGCTGCTCAAAGCACAAAAGGACAGCTCAGCCCAGCCAGCTAAGAGGTGGCCAAGGGACATCCCCACTCCTCCTCCCTGGGCACCGGCGCCGCAGTCCTCCTACCAAGACTGGGCTTTGGGCTGGGGCAGGTGCTGCCAGGACTCTCCCCGGGCAGGTGGGAGGCAGGGGAGATGGAAGAGTGGACCCCATGCCAGGCCCACAGAGAGCTGGCAGCACCAAGCGGGCCACCCAACCACCTGAGAGTCCAGAACAAGATCACCAGAAGGGCAGGGCAGGCACAGTTCCCGAGTGCTGTTTACTTGTGCCGAGTGACAACATGTCATGTCATTTATTCCTCACCGCTAATCCTGTGAGGGGGACATTATTCACTTGACCGTAGAGAGCACAAAATAAACTCGGAGAGGTTAGGGCCATGCTCAAGGCCCCAGGCTGGTGAGTGCAGAGCGCGGACTCAAGTCCAGGTCTGTCTGGCACCCAGGCCCACGCTCTTTCCATTACCCTGGGTTGGGTCTCGGTCATCGGGGAACTTGTGCATGGTCTCAGATTTTCCTCCCTTGCAGCTTTCTGAGTCAGAACTACAACAAGAGTAGTAATTTGTCCCAAATCAGTCCCCACCTGAGTTCCTTCCCCAGTCTTAGGATTCTCTGACTTAAGGGAGGACGAACTTTGTAGAACCCCTTGAAATTGTACTCAAAATAGTGTGTGGGTTTATGTGGATTTTTTTTGGCAAGAGGACCTGTGGTTTTCATCGGGTTCTCAGAGGGATCTATGACTCAAAAAAGGTTAATAACCTGCTGCTTTAGGGATTATTTTGTCTGATGCTCTCCTTTAACAGATGAGGAAATGGATTTCTTGAACTCTATTTTCTACTTCAAGCTTTTGCTGTTTATTCTGGAGCGACAACAGCACAGCCTACGCAGTTCTCCTACGAGAAGCTTCCGCTACTGCACTAGTGCTGTGGAAACATCCCAGCGAGGCCAGACGGCAGGATGAGGGGCCAGCACTGCATTTTTCATACAGAAATGGAGAGTCCCTAAGGAAGGGAGGGCTGGCTCTCCGCCCAAAGTCTCATGAACAATGAGTGTGCTTTATACGAATCAAGGCCATGCGAAGAGAGTAGATCCCAGAATTACACCAGATAATTCAGAAAACTGACTCTTTAGACCAGATAAGTTTTGAGAAAGTACATGGTTATCTCAGATGTGCACTTTAAACCCTGGACCCAATAGCTTTTAAGCCTTTTAAAAGATAAGAATTTGGATTGATAAGAGAAGAGAGGGCTTTGTCCCAACATAGTCATACGGGTGGGCTGCTCCAAGACCTGTTCATCTAACAGGCAAATAGCTGCTCCTTTTCCTGCCCCGTAAGGGTGTCTTATTAATATCCTGAGAGAAGACTTTGTGAATGCAGAAGAAAGGGTGTTTTCAAAGGACTAAATGGCAATAGTAACTACTGCCCTTCTGCATGCCTGCAGACATAAGCCCAATAGATGGAGAGCAGGAGGAAAACTGGGGTTTTACAGGGCAAAAAACGTCAAGGCAACTTGTTCTGTGTGAGGTGGGGGGCAGTGAGGAGATTGCTGTTGTTAACGTAGAAGCTCTTTTACGAAGTTAATTTTCTGGGGTTTTAATATGAAGCATTTTGTAATCAGGGAAGAGAAGAATAGAAGCAATCTATTGATATAAAATCAAAGAGCTGAATAACAATAATGTTCCATTTAAGACACAAATAGCCACTTGAAATGTTCTCTTAAGCTTACGGTTTACCCTTGAAACATACCTGGAAGCAAGAATGTGCTAAAACGAAAGAAGCATTAAAAAAAAAAAAAAAAAAAAAAGACTGGCCTTCAGCACCGAAATGCTTTCCCCGAGAACTCCCCTCGAGAACTGTCTCACAGCTGCTGCCCTCCCTGTGTGAGCCGCTGTCTGGTCCTCCTAAGCGTGTGTTCTTTAGGCTACGGGCCTTTCCTCAGAGTCTGGACCAGCCCGTCTCTGGTCAGTTCGGCCTGTTCCAGAAACTGGGCCTTTCCAAAATGTGCCTTCCAGCACGCAAGGGCCTTCCACAGTTGCTCTGGCCGTGGGCAGAGACTCAGGGATGAAGAGGGATCTCTGTCCTTCCCATGAACAATGGGTACTGGAACATGACCATACTCTTCTGGCTGTGAGGGAACCTGGCTGCAGTGGGCTGCTTTGTAAACATCTTCTGGAGCCCCTCTGTAAAAAGCATGTATGTTAAACGGACGATAATTCATCAAAGAAAATATAACACATCAGCCCAAACAGGAAAAAACAAACCAACCAACAAGTGGGGGAGAAGAGGAAGCTCTTCCTTATAGTAGAACCCTAATGAGTAAATATAGAAGAAATGACAGAAACAGACGATCAACGTTTGGCAAACACTACAGTAATCATTGTTTCAGGCAGGAATCGTCAAGGGATGTGAAAAATGAGTGGGCAAAGTATGATGAGACATGGGATATTTACATAGTCCCCAAGTATCCCCCCCGCAAGATACTTATGAATTACAGAGCAAAAAATAGTAGCTTCACAGGGAGAAAGCTGGCAGACACCACTTTAGCAAGTGGTCAAGGTCAACCTCAGCAATAACAGGACAAATCCAGGTGAGATGCCTCCTGGCATCACGCACTGGGCTCTGAGAAGGACACAATGTCACCTCTGTGGTATTCTTGCCCAAAATGCATAACTTTGATTTAATCAAGAGGAAACATCACAAACAGAAATTGAGGGCTTTGGACAAAATAGCTGGTCAAACACTCTTTAAAAGTGTCAAGGTCATGAAAGACAAAGAAAAGACTGAGGAAATTATTCCAGCTTAACGGAGCCTAAAGAGACCTGACAATTAAATGCGTGATTGGATCTTGGACCAGAGAAAGGACATTCGTGGGAGAACGGTATCTTCCTGTTTTGATAACTGCGGTTATGTAAACTGCTAACATTTCTCTGGGCGAAGGGTATATGAGAGCTTTTTAAAACCTTTTGGTAAGTCTAAATGACTTCACAGTGAAAAGTTAAAACAATTTATACTTGAAAACATATACATTAGAGATGAGGCTTTCTTTCTCCACTTTCCAGCACCTGACATCGTAAAGCCTCACGGGCTGACATACAGAGTGGGATACGGGCTCAACGCCCACCTGGGAAGTAGGTGCTGGGACCTGTTTGGAACCTTGTTAGAGTCAAACTCAGGCTTCTGAGATTTATGGACACAATACATGATAACACTCAAAAGGCCGAAAAACATCCTTAACAGGTTTCCAGGGAGGGTAACGGGTGCCCCAAGTCCCTCCTTCAACCTCTAGAAGGAGCTGTGCCCTTGTGAGGGCCCAGCCCTGACCCGAGGAGCGAGAAATGCAGAAGGCAGCAAAATGTTCATCACTCACTTGTCCTGGGACTCAATATACACGTAGAGATGAGGCTCAAAACACTTGGAAACAATGCCGTGAAATGGATTGTCTGGGGCTTTAGGCTTCTTTGGCTGTAAAGGGAAAAAAAAAAGAAAAGAAGAAAAGAAAAAAGAAACCCTATACTTGAGTCATCTTTGCAAACTTTCAAGCAGTTTCAAAGAACACATCCCTTCAAAGTTCACTCCCAACTTACAGATAAGAAGCACTCAGCGTAACTAGACGGCGACTATGTCCTGTATTATGAGTCATGCCAGTTTGTGAACAATAAGCCAGCTTTGCTGGCATCATTTACGTGCTCTGTGCGGTGAAAGATTTATTGCTACTTTGATAACACATGCGTTTTCAATTTGGAAGCTCTTCATCATCTGACTGATGTTTTCAGAATGTAAATTCTAGCTAATAACAGCACCACAGAGCTGTGCAGTGCTTTGGAACATATAAAGTGCTTTCACACCCTCCAGTTTTAAAAGCCTCCATTTACTGCTTGTTATTATGAGCCAAGCACTTTGGTACGAAATATCTCATCTATTCCTCAAAACAATCCTCAATATAGGAATTATTACTACTATTTTACACCTAAAGAAAGGGAGGCTCAGAGGGTGTTAGCAGCCCGCCTCAAGGCACATGGTGAAGTTTCCTGTCTCCTAAACCAGAACTCTTTCTAGTAGATCACTGCTGTCTTGCAGTGCTTCCTAAGACTGTTGAATTTCACCAACAAATATAAGAAAAAAAGAAAAGTAGGGGGTCAACACAGGGTTGCTAACTTTTTATTTTGCTACTTTCTACTCTAACCACAAGTTCCTAAAAGAAAGAGTATTTTATACCCAAACATTTTATAAGAGAAAATAGCTGCATAAAAGCCGTGCTTCCTAAGAAAAGACAGTTAGTTGGTGACCTTATACCAGATAGAAAGACAAAGAGATAGACAGACAGACAGGCTGGCTGTTTTGTCTTTATTTTTTGCCTTGCACCAGCTAAAACCTGGATCAGTACTGGTCCCCAACTGAAACTGGGAAACCACTGATAAAAAGGTCATCTGGGCAGGCAAGCATTTAAAAACTATTATTTGCTACTTAAATTCCCTTTCAAAACATCTAAAAAATAAACAAGGATCTTCCTACATATTTCTTTCTGTTCCTAAAAAAAAAGCCAATTCTATCTATTTCTGTTTGTTGGGATCTGAAAATAGATAGAGGTCCTTGAGCCTTTGCTGGGCTTGATAGAAGAGTACAATCTGGATATAAATTGACATGCACAGCACACTTGTTGAATGGCTTGTATCTTTTAATAAAAAGAGGAAAAGCTAAGCCCCCTAACGACAGACAGAAATGATTACCTTCTTCTAGTAATTAAAAACAAATAAAACGTTGTAATGGTTAAAAGCATCTGTAAAAACTGGTAATGATCACCAAAAATTAAATGTCAACTGTAGATATATCCCATTTAATTTCATATTTAACTCTTCCCTTTTCACCTTCTAAGAGTTCCATGTCTTTAATTTTTTTTTTGCAGGATTTGAAGAAACTCTGGTCCTTCCTAAGAATAACTACAGTCTGGGCTATTTTCTCTTATCATCCAGAAGCCACTGCCAAAGTCAGGCCTTAGGGTGAGACTGTAAGAGACTCTCATTGAGTTTAAACTGACTGGATTCAAAGTCCCACTTCATTTCATAGATGCCTTAGGAGTTTTTCCACATTTCCATTAGTTTAAAATGAGGGATCCATGATGTAGTATGATGGTTGTGAAGTTATGGTCCTTATCTATTTGTTCTACATTTTCCAAGTCCGTTACCTTTTTTAAAAAATTATTCTATACTTTTCAATAAGATGATCAGATAAATGAATAGACAAATGTGATTTAATTTGAATAACTTCTGTAGGATTAGATATCCTGATTTTAGAACTGGAAAATATGGCCACTATAGCCAGATATCTTTTCATTAATTAAAATAGAATCTTCATAAATATTATAATTATTCCCTTTAGTTATATTTTCTTCCCTTGACAAAAATATTCACACATCTGTAGGATAGCTTCTGGAAATTATAAATGGGAGTTTATATAATATAGAATGTTGTCATGTTTTAAATCAACATGTGTATTTTGTACTTGGCTTTATTTACCTACTAATTTATGTGTACTTTTCCAACTATTGACAATGTTTCAATTTATCACTCTTGAATCACATTATAAAATTTAAATAAGTCTGTAAATGAGATAATAGTATTGTACTAATGTTAAGTTTTCTGATTTTGATCTGTAGTAATTTAAGTGAAAATTCTTTCTTAAGTGAATATATTTCCTAAAAAGGAAATACATACTGAAATACTCAGAGGCAAAGGGCGTGATACCTATAAACTTACTTGTTCTGAAAGAGAGAGAGGGAGGGAGGGAGAGAGAGAGAGAGAGAGAGAGAGAGAGAGAGGGAGAGGGGAGGAAATGGTAAAGTAAATGTAGCAAAATAGTAACAACTGGTGAACCCAAGTGAAAGATAGTTGAGAGTTCCTTGTAATATTCTTAAAACTTTCCCTAAGTTTGACATTATTAAAAAAGAAAAAAAGTTTAAAATAACAATAAAAAACGTGGCAGATAATCCCAGGTACAGTAGTGGAGCATTTTGAGAAACGGCCTATCACCAACACTCCAGATGGCCTGGAGGACCACACTATGTGGGGAAACACAGACATCCAAGCCTGAGTGAAAACGGGGTTAGAGTCAACGTCCTGGTTTTGATAACGCACTATAGTTATGTTAGCCGTCAGCACTGGGGCAAGCTGAGAGATGGGTACCCAGGACCTCTCTGTGCAACTTCTTATGAGTCTATAATTATTTCAAAATAAAAAGTTTTTTTTAATTTTAAGTGGTTCAGCAGAGTTAGACTCTGAATGTGAAGAAGTCTTGGGAATATCTTAACCTATTTATTTTGCTTATATTTTCCTTTTTATGTACGCACAGAAGTGATATAGGATAAAAATGTATGGATAAGTCTGAAGAGCTCATTCAGTATAAAACACAGATTCTAATGATTAAGGAAAATGACTACATGATATTCCAACAAACTCCTCCTGATCAGGCTCCCAGAGGCCCCGTGCTGGATGAGGCCCCACAGAACCCTCTGGATGTGGCTCAGAGAGCCGCACAACCAGACAGCGCAGGTGGCCCGACCCCCGTCCCCACAGGGGAGCCCGCTCCGCCCGCTAACGGCGCTCCTGGCAGTGAGGACGGCCCTGTCGCCATGGCTCTCTGTCCTCATACAGTGTTTTCAACGTGAGTTGGAAGCAAGAGGGGAACAATGGGAGGGATTGCCTGAAGTTTCCTTTTTTCTTTTTTTCCCCAGGGCTGCCTCCTGCCTCTGGCTGCCTCATAGCTGTGCTCATATTTAGATGAAATGGGCTGGAATTTCGGCTCATACTGGTGTCTCCCTTTGTACCGTCCAGCTCCCCAAAGGGTTGCTTCTCAGCTTAAAGAATATACTAAGTCATTTAGCAGTAGCACTCAGGCTGGATTTTGGAGTGTGCGAATTCTGTCCAAAAGCTGCAGATGTTTAAGCTATTTCCTCCTGGAGTTTGATGGAATAATAAAAGGTTACTGTTGTCACAGTAAGGAGGTCTGCAGCTGGTCCCATTTCCTTTTATTACTATCCAGTGTAAACAGATTAAATCTAACTGCTCGGATCACCAGAAGGGTACATTTTAAAACCAGAAATTCCTTATTTCTTCTCTCTTCCTTTTATACCCTGAGTACCCTCAGTCCCTGTTCAGATGCCATTTTTTAATCATCAGGAACATGTTGGCAACTGACTGTTCAAACTAAATACCTCTTTTCAAGTTCACGCTCCCTTCTCCGTAGCCTAACTGCAGCGGTGAGCAGGGAGCGGCCCTCACCTTGAGGGCCACCCGTCTGCCAACTGCAGTGATGCAATGGGTTGGGTAACCCAGGACAACTGTTGGGGCCTCCCCCCCACCTCTGGCCGAGCTCACCACTAGCATCCTGTGGGCTTGCCCCGAGCGCCCCACCTGGCTCCTCATCTTCCTGTGCGCCCAACTCCAGAAGCCAGTGAGTGGCTGGGAGGAGGGGGGTCCTGAGCTCCCACATCATCAACCACAAGTGGGACAGGTGCTGGGGAGGTGGTGGGAGGTCGGGGATGGCAGGTGAGGAGTCATTAGTCACCGGCGTGTACGTTTTATTACTAACAAGTAACAGCCCATGAAGCTGCAGGTGGATCATTTAGTTCCGGGGTTTTCAGTACTTTCTTTTTGAACACACCTGGAACCCCTGATCCAAAAGCAATTTTATCTGGAAGTCCATGAAAAAAGTGACTCAAAACAGAACTGCTGTATTTGGAGGGACTTAGGGCCCTGGCCTCATCCCAACTCCCCACAGTGACATCTGACAGGGCACCAAGGAATACAGCTGGAAAACCACTGGCTCTCTCTATACACGGAGAAACGAGGGAAGTCTAGAGAGAGTAAAAACCTACCTAAGGTCATGCGGGCAGCTAATGGCAAACCAGAGTCTGGCATCTTCCCCATCACGTGACTCTCCTTTACCCCGTGTACCTGTGTTCTGTGTCCTTAGAACGAGCAGGTCTTTGTCTTTAAGATAGTAACCTCAAGCTTAAAAGATGAGTAAAAAGTTCCACAAGAAAGAAAAATCATATGTTACCTGGCAAAACTGATTTTGTAGCTAATGGGGGCTATCATAATCCAGTTTAATAATATCCAGAGATGACTAGCGAAAGGGATAACTTTTCACGGCAGCATCTGAGTGTTCAGCTCCACAATTCTGGACATGACAATGGCAGCCACTTGCACTGGGGAGACACGAGGGCCCTGAAAACGTCCCAGCTACACAAGGCCAGCTCACAGGGTGCAGGTGCCCGAGCGCGGGTGGAGGACACACGAGAAGGATGAGCTCCACACCCAGAGTCTTCTTTCCCATCCCAGTCCTTCCTCCCAAAATGTGAGAGATGCATTTCTTTAGTTAGAAGAAATCTTTTGTTTTCTCCCAGCCTAGCTGATATGATGGCTTTAAATCAATTATGTCTAATCCACAGATCTCTGGGATATGGCCTCAAGGTATCCATTCACTTTTATTCACGGGATGCATTTCTATGTCCTCCACTCTTCAGGGAGACATCACTGATGTAATAGAAGGAACGCCAGAAAAGGAATTCTAGTCTCTGACTTCTAGACCTAGCTTCTGGTCTCAGCTCCTCCACTTTCAAACTATGTAACCCTGGGCTAGTCACTTAACCTGCAGCTCCCATATAAAATCCTATAAAAGGAAAGGCAGGCATTGTGAGGATGAAAGGGAATAAAGCGTGGAAAGGACTTTTAAACCATAAAGCACCATGAAAATGTGAGGCATCCATGTTATTATAATTATTTAATCGATGGATCAGACACATTTGATGGCGTCACTTCAGAACTGCTCCTGGAAATTCTGCTCTCTTGGCTCCTGCCAGGACTGTTCACCTACCCTCCCCATGCTAGGAATGCAGGGTTAACTGCAAAGTGCGTGGCTACGGGTTTCCCAGAGCTGCTCTTCCCAGTAGGCCTCCCTTTCGGTGATGTCTGGAGCAAAAACAATACCATAAAATAATCCTCTAGCAGCCAAGTGTAGAAAATTAAAAAGAAGGATCACTAATCCAGACAGGAAAAGTCCTGATTTATTGCTCTAAGCTCTCTCATCATAAAATGGCAGTGAAACAAAAACACCATTCTGTGGGATGAAGGGAGAGGAAATTTAGAGTTGGACAGAAAAAGCTGAAGGAAATTAAAGTGCTGGTGTGCTCTGAAAAGTAACTCTCCAAATATGCCATTGGTCACCATGGTGTTTCCAGGCCTCCCCAACGGCTTCCAGACGAAGGTGCTCGGCTTACGCTGAGCGGAGACCCCTCCTGGCTGACGGTGCTGCTAACTTCACCCAGGACCTTTCAGCCGCTCATGTCATCACTAGACCAGATCAGGGGACAATGGAAAGCTAAGCTGACAAGCTTGGGAGATGATGAAGGAGGCAGGGCAGAGTTCTGCTGCCCCACCACATGGGCTAATTAATTAAGCTTGGCCGTGTTGCTAAGGCCGGTGTGCCATTCGGGAGCCAAGGGGTGGGGCAGGAAGGGCTGCTCTTTCACTCCGGTTTCGAAATGCACTTTCAGATCAAGGCCTTCTACAAAGATCACCAAGGTTGCAATCTCTGAATGTAGTCAACAGCCAAGGGATCATATTTAGAGCAAGCAGACCCATTTTCAGAAACAAACATTAGGTAGGTTGCACAGGGAAATGCAAACCAGACTTACTTGCTCTACGTCTCCTTTTTCCACCGCCAGTTCCTCCATCTCCGGTGCTGCCTCATCTTCCAGGAAGGGATTGGTGGATGCGGGAGGAGACTCGAGTTTTTTCTGTTGATTAGATGTGAGAAACAGATAGGTATTTTCTGAGCGTAGTCAGTAGCTTTCCCCACTGATCTGCTTTTTCCAAGTCCCTCCAACAGCTACATCATGAAATCCGATCTAATGAGCAAAAACTGAGACAACCTGGACCACATTCTCACCTCCAGGCCTTCACACTGCTTTTTCCTCTTCCTGAAACCTTACTGCCCACCCAAACCCAATCCAAAGCTGCCTAAAATTCTCCGTCATCCTTCAGTCTTCAAGTCAGAAGTCCCCTCTTCTGGGAAGCCTTTCTCACCTGTCAAGTCTGGGTTAGAAGTCCCAGTCACACACTCCCATCCCCCCGGTGTGTCCCCTACCCAGGTATTTATTAAAATACCACAACTGCTCATTTATTTGTCTTCTCCCCACTAGCTTCTGTGACAGCAGGAATCTTATCTGTCTCGTTTCTATCTCTGGTGTCTGGCATGTCATAGGTCTTCATAAATATGAATGAGTCAAAATACCAGATGGGTGTGAATTCAAGAACAAACTATAGGACTTCCCTGGTGGTACAGTGGCTAAGAATCTGCCTGCCAATGCAGGGCACATGGGTTCGAGCCCTGGTCCGGGAAGACCCCACATGCCGCGGAGCAACTAAGCCCATGTGCCACAACTACTGAGCCTGCGCTCTAGAGCCCGAGAGCCTCAACTACTGAAGCCCTCGTGCCTAGAGCCCGTGCTCCGCAACAAGAGAAGCCACCACAATGAGAAGACTACGCACCGCAACGAAGAGTAGCCCCTGCTCGCCACAACTAGAGAAAGCCCGCGCGCAGCAACAAAGACCCAACACAGACAAAAATTTTAAAAAATTAAAAAAAAAGAAACTATAGAGCTAATCTTTTGTGTTCTAGATTATAGAGAGAAGTCCCTTCCCAAATAAGTCTCATTACAACAACCACAATAAAACCTTGAGAAAAATTACTCCCCAGCTCCTGAATGCAACCATTCTTTCAAAAGATATCATCGAGTGGGACCTCGGGCTAGCGGGAAAGCTGGAGGCAGGAGATGTGGGTTTTTAGCTCCAACGCTGCTGCGCTGGCCAAACCGTCTAGCTTTTCTGAGCCCCGGCGGCCTGATCTGCTGAATGAGGAGGATAGAGTTACAGGACTACTTGAGTGATTAAATGTGATAAAGCATGTGAAACCCTAGGAGAAGCACATGATACATATTACCGATGATGATTCCAGTGTGACAACAGAATCGAGGCAGATCTTTGGAATTTTTTACAAATTCTACCTCAGGATGTTATTTATGCCAGGGAGCTGGGCGTTCTAGCAGAAAGGGAACTAAGTGGACAAACAGGATAAAAGGGATTGGCTGGTGCTGGGGAAGCGGGGAAGGGGAAAGGAATGACTCTCTGGAGACAAGAAGCTGGGTGGAGAGGAGTTTCTAAAAGTACTTATGACATTTGAGCATACATCAGTGGAGCAGCCTGAACTAATCCCTACGCCAAGAGGGAAGGCAGATGGACCACAGTGTGTGAATGACTTTGTCAAGTGCCAGGACATCAGCTGAAGATACTACCAAAAAAAAAAAAAAAGAAAGAAAAAAAAAAAACCAACCAACCAACCCAGAAAAATAAATAAAACTTAAAAACAAAAACCACACCTGTGTCTGGTTTAGGCTTTAAGACAATTCCACTTACGCTCATGTAAACTACTTAATTCTTGGCCAAAACACTTGGATGCTATTATGTAGCTAGATAGAGCCTTGGTGTATGAAGAAAGCCCTGTGATTAATGTATTAGCTCAAGGCAATCAGTGGTAGGACAATGATTTTTGTGGTATCCTCTGGAGAAACAATATGGTCTAAGAACCCAGCAAACATTTCAAACAGATACACTCGGAACTTTGGCTTCTTTGCCTGATATGGAAAAAAAAATCCTTATAAATGTAAAGCAATTTACATTCATTTTCAAAATTAGGATATTTTTAGAAATGTTTCTTTGAAAGCCATATTTCTAAGTTTTAGTTGTCTCTGTGAGGGTTGCTGGTGTTTTAGGGTGAGGGTGAGAAAGGGAATCTAAGCTTCAACAACAAGTTAAATTAGTTAGTAGCACTGGATTCCTGATCCCACTGGCTCAACAGTGGGTTTGGGGACCATATGAGGAGCTGAATCTCCACGATTCTGAGTCTTTCAGTCCTCTGGAGGCGTAAAGAGCAAGCCAGCAACTGAAGGGAAAAGCTTTGTTCAAAATCATTCAGCCACAGAAACAGGATATGAATTTTTGAACCAAACGTTCCTCATCTATTGCTAGGTCTACCAGGGTTGATGATAACGTCTCACAATTACATACAGCTGGGCCTCATTTTAAAAACAATGTGTTCCTGGAAATCATGACAAAAAGGGGACACTGGTGAAGTGGACTGAGGGTGTTCCTGGGCTCCATGCTCACCGGTGGAGCATCCAATGGGTGGACCTAAGTCGTAAGAAGGAAACATAAAAGGCAACAGTGAAAAAGCAGAGCAACGTTTCAGGCCGTATAATGTGGGCTACTTGTTGGTGTCACCGGGTCAGGAGATTCCCAAAAGGAAAGGTGTCTTTCCTACTCCCGCAGTCTCTCTCTAGTAACATACTGATGAGATTACCAGGGAGTCAGGGGCACTCAGGAACTTCTTGTTCATTTCAGGCACACACATTCCAACCGGGGACCAAGCTGATACCAGAAAAGGGGTTCACTCCTCCATTCACCCACTCGACAAAGGGAGGTGCTGGGCACGACAAGGAAAGCAGGGAGCGAGGTGGGTCATCCTCTGCCCTCAGGGAGCTTACAGTCAGGTGGGAGAGACAGACTCTAACCAAATAATCACACAAGCATATGTGATTATTTGCAGGAAAAGCAAAGGTTACGAAAGGATGCAACAGAGGGTCACAGAAAACTTCCCTGAGGAAACGACGTTTGAGCCAGACCTGAAGGATGCTCCACAGTTCAGTGTGGGAGGGGCATGGGATGGCCGGGGCTTTCTGGGCAAAGGGACCAGCACGTGACGCCATCCATTCCGTAGTCACGTGCTGAGCATCTGCTCGGCTCCAGGCACACTCCAGGCACCGGAGATGCAGCACTGAGCAAGATAAAGAAGGGAGGCACTGCGATGAAAACACAATGTAGGAACTGCGCTGGGCTGGGGGTGAGGCCGGGGAAGTGCTTCTTCATATGGTGACCCGAGAAGGCCCGTGAGGAGTGGCTTTTTGAGCAGAGACTTGAATGAGGAGAAGGAGCCAGTGGGGCAAAGATCTGGAGAAGAGCATTCTCACCAGGGGGATCCCATGCAAAGGCTGGAATGAAAGGAGGAGGGGGTGAGGGGGCGGGGCAGCCGGGACCCAATCACACAGCCTGTCGTGGGCCGTGGGGAAGGTTAGGTTTTCTTCTCAGGGCAACTGGGCAGTCACTGGGGGTTTTAAACAGGGCAGCGGTAGGATCCAGTTTTAGAGTCTGAAGAGGTTGCTGCAGTGTGCCAGGCGGGGCTGATGTGGGAGTGGGCTAAGCTAGAGCTGTGGAGATGGAAAAAAGTGGCCAGACCTGGGGCATCTTTAGGAGAGAGTCAAGAGGACTTGGTGAGAGAGTGGATGTGAGGAGGAAGAAAAGAAAGGAATCGAGAGTCGTGCACTTTCCGGCCCGAGCAACTGTGTGGCTGGTGCAACCACTGACTGAGGGACGGGGCTGGGTTCGCGCCAGGCTCTACCACTTGGGTATGTGGCTTAACTTCTCCATGCTTCAGTCCTTCTAGCTGCAACGTGAAGGGATATCAACACCCGCTGCACGGAGCTGTCATGAGAATTAATGAGATAACGCACGCAAAGCATGACTATGTCTATAGAGCAGCTTCACACGACGGCCGGCTCATAGGGGAAGCTCAGCACATGGGGGCTGTCGTTAGTGTTTAATCCGGGTGGGCAAGTCACGAAGGCAGAACCGTGGCCGTGCCTCTCTCAGTGAAGCAACTCTCCAGAGGGAAAGAGCGGGGAGCACAGGACTTCGAAGACTCACAAAAAGAATTCTTTTTAATCACAAGTGAGATCCTGTCCCTACTATATCGTCTCTTGGGGAGCTCTCCAGGAAATGAAAGCAATGCACCCATCAAATTACAAGGCTTCACCCTTCTCCCCAAGTCTCCAATGAAGCCCTCAAAGTAACGCCTGTACCACCATCCTATTGGCAAATGTTATATCATAAAACCCTGAAGGGTGGACATAGACTCCTGCTATTTAGGGGGCCATGTTACTGCTCAGATTGATTTGCTGTGATAAAAGAACAAGTCTTTGCAGGCAGCCATCACCGGCACAACTCAGCCTTCTGTGCAAGGGCCCCTCGGGCGGAGCCAACCAGACCACGCTTCTCATTCCTGCTCTGCGGCTGTCAGAGCCCACAGAGAATTACAAGGTTAGGTTTAGATTTGAAAGAACTCAAATGACATATTCCACGACCTCTGGGGCTGCTAAGTGAAACCAAAAATTTGCCGAGAAATGAACGACTTTCCAATTTTAAAAGGATTCATTCTTTTTGCTATGATGACAGTTGATTTCAAGTCCATACAGGAAGGAAAAATTCTTCATTCGGCAAGTTAATTCCTACTAATTAAACCACATGGGACTCCCCACACCCACCTTCAGAACCACAAGGGCCACAGGCCAGCAAACCTGTCTAATTTACTGTTGGGAAGAGATGGTCAGGCTTTAGTCAGTAGTACATCCATATCTGGGTCTGCCTGCACACATGCCTGAGGCCTTAGCTGGACACTTCAAATTATCAAAGAAGGAATTCTGAAATTTAAGATGAATGTACTTCCTTTCTCTGGAGGAGAGAGCTTTCATTATGAGGTGAAAGTTCCACAATTTCTGCATTTCTCATTCCATAAACACTTTACTCCGGCCCAGTTCCTGATTTGTTCTTAAAGAGATGGCTTGGAGGCTTCAGCTGATAGGACGGTAAGTACAGGACTATTTGCACCTGGTTTAACATCACTGGAACCCCTCTTTTGTTCTTGGTACCACCATGTTCATATCTTATGTTGTGACAGTTATGTATAGGTTTCTTTCTCCTAATAGAACATAAGCAACTGTCTGATTCAATTTTTCATCTTTTCCCAAGGCCCTGCACCAAGACGGAGCTTGAAAAACACTTGTGGATAAATGCTGATCACATGAGAAGCACTAAATAAAGTCCTCTTCAGACACATGGGCAACACTGTCTGTTTTTTGTAAAACAAACAGACAAACAAAAAAACCCGGTGTGTGTGTGTGTGTGTGTGCACGTGCACGTGTATGCTTGGAAGAGTCTCAAATTGTACCCCAAATTGTTAAACAGTGCACATCTCTGGGGAGAGGGATTTAGAGTAATTGAGAAAGAAGAGATGGTTCTTTTAAAATTTATTTGCGCTTTAACAAGCGTGTATTACTCCCCCCTCCGTCTCTCTTTTTGGTAAACAAATTACCTGAAACGTGAAGATGATTTATAACTAAGCTCAGACAATATTTTCTAAAACCCTTGGTATTTTAAAATTGTGATATAATTAACATAAAATTCACCATTTTAAGGTGATTTTCACTTCAGTGCTTTCATAAAGGCTGAATATAATGTTTAACTTTAAATCTAATCGTCGAGTCCTTAATAATGCATGTGGGCATAGTTAAATCATACCTAGACATTTGCTTTTAATTTCAAGGTATTTTAATTTACAGACTTTTCTTTTTTTTTTTTTGGCCGTGCAACACAGCATGTGGGATCTTAGTTCCCTGACCAGGGATCGAACCCATGCTCCCTGCACTGGAAGCGCAGAGCCCTAACCACTGGACTGCCAGGGAAGTCCCTTAATTTACAGACTATTTTAAATCCCTCCTAAAGGGTCAGGAGTTTAGGCAATTAGCTAGAAGGCTTGGCAGCTCCCTTCTTCCAGTAACAGTTACAGCACAGGGTGTTATAAGCTTGTCGGGGCTGGGATAGTAAAAAACAAAACAAGTCCTGTCCTTAAGGCTCTTTCATCTAGATTTCTAACAGATGTCAAATCGCATCTGTCAAAAAAAGAGCAAAAGATGATGCATCACATGGATCAGATAGGAAGGGCTTTCCAGGTGAGCCTGTCCCCTCTCAAGCTCACCCTCATTGTTTGACTGTCAATCAGTCAAGGGGCTTAAAAGGACCTGAGTGATAAAGTGAAGAGGGGGAAGGGCACAGGCCTGGGAGGGTCTCTGGTCAACTTGGCTCCTTGGCTGACTTCTTATCTGCTCTATAATCTTCCAAGGAATTTGCTAACTTTCTATGAAATTTGGCATATGTTAAAGGGTATTATGATATACTCTGGTTCATTTTGTAGTTCTGATACCCTGAAACAAAAGGGTGACCACAGAAGATTTTCCAAAAGGTATATCCTGGGATCAAGGCACGACGCGGAGGAGGTAAGGAGACAAGGAGCAGCCAGTCTTCAGGGGGGGGATCCAGCAGCTAGCATGGCCATCAGGCCAGGTGGCCCTCCTGGCCCAGGCCAGGCCAGCCTCTTCCCAACCCTGTCTGTTGGGAGCATGGTCAGTGGTCATGACTAAATCCATCCGGGTCCCTGATGCTGAGGCTTACAGGCTACTGACGAAGGTGTGGCCCCAACTGCCCACAGCAAGGTGTCGGCAGGACCAGGGTCAGAGTGAACATCACCGACAGTGAGAAGCACGGCGTTCACATCTCCCCACAGCAGGGCTGCAGTGAACCAATTCTCCAAGACCTGGCCTGCCTTGTGGAAGAGGCCAGAGGAGTTCTGCTGCCTTTCCAGAAACTAATCTTTAAGGGAAAATCCTCACAGGCTATGGAGTAGCCATGGTCAGGACTTGGAAAATGCAGAATGATCACCGAGTCACGATAACTGTGACAAAGAACAGTCTGGGGGAAGAGCTGACTTAAAGACGTCGAGTGACTTGGAGAAGTCTGTGCAGAAGACAGCTGACCAACTGGAGGGATGAATGAAAAGCTCCTGGCTCAGCAGGATTTCCTGGCCAAGGATCTGTAAACTGAAACTCTCTGCAAACTTTATAGGAGAGGCAAGCAACAGCTGAGCAACTGGAGGAGATCTCTGTAAATCGATTATGCCAGAACATTTCAAAACCAGAAGTCCAAAAAGGAAGGGATTGGTGGGAAAGGTTCAGGGGTTCCTAGTGACCAGGAGCTGGAAGGCTGCAGCCCAGGAGCGTGGCCCTGGCAGCGGGTGAAAGCGGAGAGGCTGGGCTGCCCCAAAGAACAGGTACCTCCAGCCCTCTCCTCCCTCAGACAGAAGTCGGTTAACAGCTGACCAACCGCTGCTTTGACATTCCTATACCAGCTTTCCACAGAAAAAGTGCTGTCTTTGCAAACTTACATTCAGCTCCTGCCTGTTTTTCACGGTCTCTACGTGGTTACCCTGCACAGTAGCCTCACCTGGTGTAGAGGGGGCCTTCCCAGCCCACATTACTCCAGCTCTTTTGACCTTTGGGGCATTTCCTAGCACAGGTGAGACCTGACGTGTCCCAGGACAGCCCTGAGTTTACAAGGTCTCCTGGTCATCAGGTACCACAGGGCCGGCCATTCGTTCCCCTGCGACATTAGAGCTCCCTAAATGTAAAACCAAAATCACTAGGAAGAAGGGCCCAGCCAAAGGAAGGGAGGAATGGCTCAGAACAGGTGTTTAGGACTGCTGTTATTCAAGCACTCTTCAAGGGACACATTTCCTGAACAGTGAGCCGGACTACTGGCTCCCGGAGCCCGACCCCGTGCACTACCCACCCTGCCCGGCGGGGAGCCGTGTGACGCAGGCGGGCACCCAGCTGGGGCCTGTGCTCAACACTCAAACCGCCTGGTCCCCAGGCAGATCCCTGGAGGGCTGAACCGGAGCCACACGAGTCTCTGCTGGAAACCAGGCCAAAAGCACAGCTCGGGCAGGGAGGAGAGGAGCGCCAGCATGAGGACGTCAGGTGGGCACTGAAGTCAACCAAATACTTCTCAGGAGAGACACAAGCTTCTTTCCATAGCATCTGTGTGACCTGCTGCCTTTGGGGATTTGCATTTTCTTTAAGGGCACTTTCATTTGTCTCATGTACTATTTTTTTTTTCCTTGTTAATAAGAAGAAATCCATTCTGAACATGAGTTAACAAGCAGAGGAGCGTCCATATATCTGTACATATATAGTTTTATTTGTTAAGCATGGAAAGAGTGCTTTGTGGTTCCCTGCATTTTATTTTAGTGAGGTCACGAGGCCCTGAGTAGACAGGGTTTTATGGTCTTCCCTTAAAACTAAGCGCTGCCATCACCACGCTTCAGCCCACTGCCCTGAGGGACCAGCTCCTTACGTGCCTACTCTGGGGCAGGTCTTGGGGGGCGGCAAAGAGGGGATTCCAGTGAGGTCCCAGGATTTTATGACCGGCAGGGTAGGGGCCAGAGAAAGTAGTAGAGGTGACGGGTGAGTGACAGAAAGGCACTCTAGGCCCAATCTCTGCCTTGCCCCTGCTTCAAGCACAATAGCTCAGAGTTTTCTATATGTGCCTATTAGCTGTGTGACCTCGAGTAAGTTTCAAAGGAGTATTTCCTACAGTTGATGAAGCAAAGTGATGGACTGCAGACAAACGCACCTGGCACAGCGTGAGATACACAGTGGAGGTTCCCAAACTGTGAGCTCTTATTCTGTGTGGATCCCACATTACAGTTTGTTAGAAGGAAGAGTTTAGACTCACAGACATTGAAAATAAACTTATGGTTACTAAAGGCGAAAGAGAGGGAGAGGGATAAATTAGGAATACGGGATTAACAGATACACACTACTATATATAAAATAAACAACAAGGACCTACTGTATAGCACAGAAAACTGTATTCAATATCTTGTAATAAGCTATAATGGAAAAGAATCTGAAAAAGAATACATATATGTATAAATGAATCACTTTGCTGTACACCTGAAGCTAACACAACACTGTAAATCAACTATACTTCAATTAAAAATGGAATGAGGAGGAGGAGGAGGAGGGAGAGGAGGAGGGGGAGAAAGTTTGGAAGTCACTGTTTGGGCCATCTCCCTCATTTAAAAAAAATTGAAAAATAACATTGTTAGACTATGTAAAAGCAAAGTTTAAAAAGTATATAAATGCATTTGTATAAGAAAAATTCAAACAAATTACCAGAATAAAATGAAAAAAAAAAAAAATTCTTTGCTTCTCTACCTAGTCTCACTCTAATTTCCTTTCCCCAGAGACATCCATCCACTGTTATCATTTCCAGACCTTTTTCTTACCTATTTACATATATAAATATGCTTCTCACACAAATGGAATTATGCCATATATACTGGGCTGCAGCTTACATTTTGCACCTAATATATGTGAGAGGTTTTCTTTCTATGACAGCACATCCAGATCTAGCCCCCATTCTACCACTTTCAAACTGCTATACCTATTCCACAGCATGAATTTACCATATTTTATTTAACCATTCTTCAATGACGAACATTGTAAAAATCTCCAACGTTTTCTGCTTTTAAGGCTGCAGTTCACCTCTTTCTTGGTACATTTCCTCTAAACATATCCTAATTGTTAATAAAACTCAAGAGTTGATAATGTAATAAGGTATTTGTGACTGAATAAGTGAGGCCTCTATGACTCACAGAATTACTAGTCTTTAAAATGGGGCCTATCCTTAGACAAAATGATGACAGGACATTCTAGAAACATGAAGTACTGCATAATAGACAAACAATAAATCCATACAGAGTATTCTGTATGACTATTTGCACAAATTCAGCAAAATCCCTGGGATGGGGGATTAAGCACGTGAGCCAATGGATGGAACCACCACAGTGTGAAAGACTGAAGTGAAGCCCACCCACCCACGCCAGTGATTTCCTGGTCCAGTCTCCCTTAGGACCGTCTTACCAGAGTTCCATCTGTCAGGGTACACCCGGAGAAGCGTTTTGCAAGAAACCCCTCAAAGTTAGTCGTTCTTTGAATAGCAAAGAGAAGCAATTTCACTTCAATTTCCTTAGCTCTGGTACGCATGATCTTGGCCAGTTCTGTCCTTCAAATTAAAGATATAAGAATGTTGTCAAACAAACTGATCATTCAAGATAAGACAAAGTAAGTGGCTTTAGCTTATACTATTAAAAAAAAAAAGTATGTGGTCATTTCAAAACCTGAGGTCTATCACTAAGTTTAATGCTCAGGGAATAGAAATACATGTTCTAAATAACAATTTTAAGATGAAATTATCTACTAGTCAAAAAAAAAAAACTCAAGGATTATGGACATCAATTTGTTTACATGGGTACTACAATTTTTATCTTTAAACTTCTCAATAATTTGTTAATAATATATATGAAGCATTTACTCAGTATTTTATAAAAATGCATATATTCTATATAATTTCACAAGTCATTAAGTACTGAATTACAAAGCCCTCCCTCTTCCAGAGAGCTCAATAATCACCTCTTCCACCAGACAGCAGGAGCCCTGGAAAGAGACGTGAGAGACGGGAATCCCCATGTGAAAAGTGACATGTACATGCCTGGGTGGTTCCTGCCTGTGAAGCTTACGTGACACTCAAGTGTCCCGTCTCGGAAGGTTAAGTGGTAAGGGAGCAGTAACACGAGAGTTCTTAGTGAGTACTGAGCTATGGGTCATCTTTCCTCATAAATAAATGACAAAGACCAAATAAAGAGTCTCTGAATTTATTTGAGAATTATGTATCTGTAGGATTTTAGCCAAAATTCGAATAATGAAAGCTTGGCAGCAACACTGCCATTAGCTGACGCCACAGCAGCAGATGTGCTGGCTTTTGGGTACTCCCAGTCTCCTGCGGACTTCATTTTTCACAGAAAATGAATTCTGCAAGTCACTGAACTGGAGGCTAAAGCGAATTACTTATCAATTTCTCAAGGAATTCACTCTTTCTTTGCTTATCAGGACTTAGAAAGTCATAACCACAATCAACCTTGAATCAGTACAAAAAGGTTATCTAAATCCAGTAGCAAATGTGTTTCTGAAAACCACCACCACAAAGAATGTACAGCACCAAGGGTGAACCCTAATGTAAACTACAGACTCTGCTTGGTAATGATGTGTCAGTGTAGGTTCAGCGATTGTAACACAGGGTACACTCTGGTCAGGGATGTTGATAATGGGGGAGGCTATCTGGAGGGATGGGGCAGCAGGGGGTATATGGGAAATCTCTGTATCTTCCTCTCAATTTCGCTGTGAACCTAAATCTGCTCTAAAAAAATAAAGCCTATTAAAAAACAAAATCAACAGCCAATATCCCTAAGAAATCCCCACGCCCCCCACAATGTACCCTTAAAGCATACAACTTGACTGTACCTATGATTTTAAGAGAGATGACTACCATGAATTACTCTAAGGTGGTTCAGTTATGCTTAGATATGGGACTTTTTAAAAAATTAACTTGGAGTTGGAACTTCCCTGATGGTCCAGTAGGTAAGACTCAGCGCTCCCAACGCAGGGAGCCCGGGTTCAATCCCTGGTCAGGGAACTAGATCCCGCATGCATGTCACAACTAAGAAGTCCACATGCCACAACTAAAGATCCCACATGCGGCAACTAAGACTCAACACACCCTAAACAAATAAATAAATAAATAATTTTTTTAAAAAATAAATTAATAAATAAATTAACCTGGGGCTTCCCTGGTGGCACAGTGATTAAGAATCTGCCTGCCAATGCAGGGGACACGGGTTGGAGCCCTGGTCCAGGAAGATCCCACGTGCTGCGGAGCAACTAAGCCTGTGTGCCAAAACTACTGAGCCTGCACTCTACAGCCCATGCTCCGCGATAAGAGAAGCCACCGCAATGAGAAGCCCATGCACCACAACAAAGAGTAGCCCCTGCTCGATGCAACTAGAGAAAGCCCACACGCAGCAATGAAGACCCAACGCGGCCAAAAATAAAATACATAAATAAATAAATAAATTTATAAAAAAATAAAAAATAAAAAAATAAATTAAGTAACTTGGAGTTAATGTAATTGTGCACTATTAGAAGGGACTACATAACCAATAAAAGCCCGTTCCCACCACTGTTGTGGTAAAGCTGCAAGCAAAGATAAAAACTTTTGACTCTAGCTTTAGCTTTGTCAATGGATACGTTGATCTATACTTCTTGGGCTTTAATTCTTTGATGTAAAGAGACTATCTGGGACTTCCCTGGTGGCACAGTGGTTAAGAATCCACCTGCCAATGCAGGGGACACGGGTTCGAGCTCTGGTCTGGGAAGATCCCACATGCCGCGGAGCAACTAAGCCTGTGTGCCACAACTACTGAGGCTGCACTCTAGAGCGCACGAGCCACAACCAATGAGCCCGTGTGCCACAACTACTGAAGCCTGTGCGCCTAGAGCCCGTGCTCCACAACAAGAGAAGCCATGGCAATGAGAAGGCCGCACACCGCAATAAAGAGCAGCCCTTGCTCGCCACAACCAGAGAAAGCCCGTGCGCAGCAACGATGACCCAACGCGGCCAAAAATAAATAAATAAACAAACAAACAAATAAATTAAAAAAAAAAAAAGAGAGACTATCTGTTCCTGGGCTACACTCATGGAAAGTGAAGACAGGATGAATGAGAGAAGGTCTTTAAAATGCTTAGAACACTCAGATGCCAATAATATTAACTATCCAAAGACTATAAACACTGTAGTAGGGGTGGGAAATGTTCTCAACAACTATTTCCTGAGTGTCTACTATGTCACTGAAGTAGATACTGCCCCTGCCCCTCTGGAACAATCTACCCAGCAAGTAGACAAGCAGAACAGGGCTTCCCTGGTGGCGCAGTGGTTAAGAATCCACCTGTCAATGCAGGGGACACAGGGTTCGAGCCCTGGTCCGGGAAGATCCCACATGCCACGGAGCAACTAAGCCCATGCGCCACAACTACTGAGCCTGCGCTCTAGAGCCTGCATGCCACAACTACTGAAGCCCACGTGCCTAGACCCCATGCTCCGCAACAAGAGAAGACACTGCAATGAGAAGCCTATGCACCGCAATGAACAGTAGCCCCCGCTTGACCCAACCAAAGAAAGCCGGTGTGCAGCAATGAAGACCCAATGCAGCCATAAATAAATAGATAAATAAATAAATAAATTTATTTTAAAAAAAAGAAAAGCAGGACAATGATGGATGTATTCTCACTGCACATTGATATAGGTGATACAGACACGTGGGAAAATGTGAGGCAATGAACCGCTACAGGGAAATCTAGTTGATGAGCTTTTAGTTGATTAAGAAGGCAGGCTGGGGGGCTTCCCTGGTGGCGCAGTGGCTGAGAATCTGCCTGCCAATGCAGGGGACATGGGTTCGAGCCCTGGTCCGGGAAGATCCCACATGCCACGGAGCAACTAAGCCCGTGAGCCACAACTATTGAGCCTGCGCGTCTGGAGCCTGTGCTCCGCAACAAGAGAGGCCGTGATAGTGAGAGGCCCGCGCATCGAGATGAAGAGTGGCCCCCGCTTGCCGCAACTAGAGAAAGCCCTCGCACAGAAACGAAGACTCAACACAGCCAAAAAATAAATTAATTAATTAATTAAAAAAAAAAAAAAAAAAAAAGGCGGCAGGCTGTTCAAGGCAAGGGCGAGGCTATAGGAAAGTCCTAGAGCAAAGATAAGAGCAGACTTAGCTGCTGTGTTGGGTATATTTTGCTCTTAAGGCAAAACAAACACACAAACAAGTGCTCTGGCTACAATCTACTGGCCCAGGGCTTCTCATGTAACCTTTGCCGTGTCTCCTTATCAAGTGTTTACCTTGCCTTCACATAATGCTCTCTCCTCTCGGGTTGGAGCTCTAGAGTGGGAGAAGGCGGGATATAGCTACAGCTGGAGTTTGGGACTTGGTTTTGGGTACACAAAATCCGACTCTCAAGAGGAAAGGAGTCTTCTGAGTGGAGTCCAGCACAGGTGAAGGCATTCTCATTAAAATGATGACTTTCAAACAAACAAACCAAAAAAGGTGGGAGTGGTACCAAATCCACAAGACAACAGGGAGCCTGTAGAGACTGGGGGATTGGTTTCAATCAACTGGTTTCAACTGATTTCAATCAACACCAAAACCAGTAGAGAGTTGGCATCTACCTTGTGATGTGGCAAAATTCTACTGCAATCCTCTCCGCCATGTACCACTCACGTGGGAACATCCGGCCGTATTTCTCCTCATAGTCCACAAGCTGGCGCTTGATCCAGGCATAGCGCCGGTCAATCTTGTCCAGCCAGGCAACCTTGGGGAGGCAGGGAACAAAATCCACCCCAGTGCTTAGAAGTAGTATTGACAGTTCAAGAAAATAAGCAAAAACATAGAACCAAGAAAAACAAAACCGATTTCTCTATTTCTCACGGTTTCAGAGTCTAGGCTACTTTTTTTTTACTTGATCCAGAGGTTCTTAACCTGGGGTCTATGATTGGGCTTCAGGGTTCTACAAACTTCCTGAAACTGTATGCAAAGTTTTATGCATAGGTGCATTTTTGGGGAGAAGATCTGTAGCTCTCATTAATTTTTCCAAAGGGTCAGTGACCCCAAAATGGTTAAGAATTGCTGAACTGTACAGTCAGCCCCTAGGATTCATGGTCCAACAATCAACATTTTAAGACAGTAACACTAATAAAATATAAATCACAGACTTGAGAGCAATCAATTTTCAATAAAATTCAAACGTAACAGGGCTTCCCTGGTGGCACAGTGGTTAAGAATCTGCCTGCCAATGCAGGGGACACGGGTTCGATCCCTGGTCCGGGAAGATCCCACATGCCGCGGAGCAACTAAGCCCGTGAGCCACAACTACTAAGCCTGCACTCTAGAGCCTGCGTGCCACAACTACTGAGCCTGCAAGCCACAACTACTGAAGCCCGAGCGCCTAGAGCCTGTGCTCCGCAACAAGAGAAGCCACCGCAATGAGAAGCCTGCGCATCGCAACGAAGAGTAGCCCCTGATAGCCGCCAACTAGAGAAAGCCCACGTGCAACAACAAAGACCCAATGCAGCCAAAAATAAAATAAATAAAATAAATTTTAAAATAAATTAATAAATTCAAATGTAACATCTGATCTCCTTTGGTCAATACTTACATCTTGGTTTTCTTGAAAAAGTACTAGATATTCTGACAGATGCTGTTTAATAAACTTTTTGATGATTTCCTGTTTGATTCTGGGGTCCAAAATATTAGCAATCAGACAAGCATCTCGTAGGACATTGCTGGGTCCTCCTGGCCTCTGGTAAAACAAACACACACCAGTTCAAAAGCCAGAAGTGACCTTTAAATCTTATGGCCTCTGACAGCTGCTGCTTCTTGTTCTACTCATGATGTTATTATTACTTCCACTCCCCTGACACTCATTCTTGTGCTGTGGATGGATATTTTAGTTACTTGTTCCTTGATGAAAGAATCATTAAGCTAGTCTGCAGTAGCCAATATAAAAGCTACTCCATGAATCAGCAATGAGACATTTTAGAAACAGGGCCAGCAATGATGGTAGGAACTTTTGCTATCTGAACTGAAGTCACGTTGCTGAAGAGCCCTAAAAACCAGAATGATACCAGTCTCACTCCACACATGCCAATTTTCCCCGATTCTAACCTTGGATTCCTGTTCTTAAGGTGCTCTATTTGTGCCAAACAGTGTGCTGGCATTTAAAACCTAAACCCAGGTTCTAAACCACCAGCCTTGTCCCACTGATAGGCAACCACGCAGACAGGCAGCCAAAGGTAAAATATTATGATACTGGCCCCCTGACCTGAAAAAAGAAACAGTAGAAGTAACTATCAAGGGGCTGTATTGATGCATCGTGGTGGGAAGGCCTTTGTATTACTGAAGGCAATTCAGTCTTGCTGAACCTTTCTTTATAGTAACTCACTGAATGAACATGGCTGGCTGAGTGGGTTACAGTGAAAAGAACACTTGGCATCTGCTCTTGGTTTGGCTAAATAGCCACATAGCTTTGGCACAATTATTGACACTCATCTGAAATATAAGTGAAAAAAAATAATGGACTTTAACTAGGTGATGATTAAGGGTCTTCCAAATCTTTATGACTTTTTTTTTTGTCAGTTCTGCCCAATTTATCCACCTCAACTGAAGTTCAAGAGTTTCCTAAGTGTTACCTAAGCTGCCCGAGAGCTTAATTGTTAAAATTCTGACTTGCTCCGCGCTGAGTGGCTGTTCCGTCATTCACTGCGCACCCTGACTGCTCAGCTCTGGCTTCTACATGAAAAAGTTTGATCTGACAGAGAAGTCACGAAAGCCAAAACCTATGGGCTCATGGGTTCAGATTTTTTCATTTAAAAAGGACCTAATAGGTAACCTTTGGGTAATTTTTTTAAAAAAAATCTTGATTTCCATTTGTGAAACAGTAATAATAACACAAGGCCTTTAAGAGAAGTCAATAGTCATTCAGAAGGAACAAAGAAAACTCTTAATAAAAAGTCACCCAGACAGAGAAAAGGGAAGCAAGTTGTTAAAGAAAACCATTTTTCACCTCATCTGCCTCGTGGGGTCTGGGAAAAAGATATAAGGTAGGTCAACATTATTTTTTTCTAAATGATAAAGCTGGGTTTCATCTACATTTTTCTGAAACTTCTTAAAACCAGGGTGAAGAGCAGAGTATAGTAGAGCAGACCCTGGACTAAGAAGAGGCTAGTGTTTGTAATTTGTGAATACCTTACAACCCCTTTTTACAGGACAGCTTTCCAATATCCACTCCCCGCAGTTACAGCAAGTGAATAAGGAAGATGAAGTCCACAAAGGAACGTGCTTTACACATAAATTACCTGATTGCTAGAAGTCAGCCAGAATCTATGACATTAAAATCAGAGACAGGTTTCCTGTAGAAGGTAATCTACAAAGCTGGGGCTGCTACCCCCGCCTACTTCCTAAGTTTCTTTTATGAGGCGCAAAGAAAAACGATTAAGATATTTCCAGTTATTGAATTATAGAGCAGATCCAGGAAACGTTCCTTGGCTCGGTGAATGAACATATATCGCCCCCCATCTCCACCCACCAAGTGCTGCTTGCCGGCGTGTGCTTTGGGTCACTTCTGCGCTGCACAGTTCTTTCTCCTGAAATAGCTCAAATAATAGAGGGGGAAAAAAGCTTCTGAGGGTTCTTCTCTCCCCAACACATGCAAAGCATTAAGATTATGTCTGCTACAATTTGCAGGATGGAGCTGAAGGCAGTTACCCCGGCAGTTACCCCGGCACGGTGACGGCCAAGTGAGGCAAAGCTTGTTACATGAGAAGTGTAACCAATAGCTCACAAGTGAAATACTGTGGGCTTTGCAGACACAACACAAACAGCTATGCTACCAGTGAGAGCTAAAGGGATTAATCCCAAAGAACAGGATCATTAAAAGCCAGCCTCCTAACTGTGTCACTCCGAGAGTTACATAAGCCTGGGGACGTTCCTCCCAGTTGTCTCGTCACCAAACTGAAACCAAAAAGTTATGTAACGATGCTAAAAAACACTGCGGCTTGAAAAAAAATTTTATTATTATTTTTTTAAAACATAGCCATGAGAAAAAGAAGGAATTTACTGGGCAGACATCTTGGGTTTGACACACATTAAATTAAACTGAAACAAATCCTCACTTTTTGATGCTGGGAGGACACAGATGGGGAATCAATGTTGCTTTGGGATATTTAAAATCAAGGATGGTCTCATTACCCTGAACCTCTAGCAAACACACTTTATGGCTGCTGGCAAACGCTTCTGGAATGGTAAATGACCAGTAGCTACAGGGAGTGTGCATCAGGCGCAAATGGTGATAATATCCGAAGACTGAAGGGAAAATGCAAAACAATACCTTGGAACCCTGGGAAGGAAATGCTTCTTCGAAATCGGCCAGGATTTGCTGTCCTAACTCGGTCTGGGCGGCCTTCACTCTGTAGGGAAAAGAGAACATATCATTGCCTGGTATCAATTTCCAAATGTCCGTAAGTAGTTATGCACAGATCCGTAGGGGTTAGAACTGTTGAAGTCTTTAGGGATCATCCAGGAAGCGGGGAGGGGTGGCTAGATAAGAGAGGTCACACATTAGTTAGCAGCAGGTTTATGACCAGGACCCAGGCATCGGATTCATTCTCACTACGGATTTTCCACATCCCAAAGTTCTCCTAGGCCACCTCTCACCCGTTGTGAGGTAGTATATGTTAATCTTTACAAAATGTCATTAGGGGGTAGTTATGCTGCAGGAAAATGCTATATAATAATGCCCAAATCACATATAAATCCATTTCGGGTTACTGGTATAACCACTCTCCAGCTCCGTGGAGTACAGGATGGGAGGAGGGCTCCACAGTGCTTCAGAGTCGCTGTTTTTTCAACCCGCAAACTAATATCAGGATCCCAAGTTTTAACAAGAGAACAAAAAGAATGTTTTCTAAAGCAAAAAAGATCCAAATGATAAAATGAACTGCTAATTGAGGGTGAAGGCCACTGAATGAAGATTTAAGTTCTCTCAGAAGACTGTGAAGATGAAAACTGAGTTATACTGAACGTGAGTTAGAACAGGGAAGTCGGTCCTGAACATGGTGGTTTGTATGGAAGCGAGGAGCTCAAGAAATATTTGTCAGCTGAGAGGAAAGAGGAGAAAGGAGAAGCAGCTGGGAGGGGAAGGAGCTACGGTCAGCCTCCTGCGAGGAGCTTGCGCTCCACCAGCCCCAGGAGCTGGACGCCTCCCACGAGCCGTCCTCAGAGCTGGACGGCCCTGAGCCTGAGGCAAGTATTTTATCTTCGCTAAAAGCACCATAAAATAACGTTCTTCCTTTTCTGGTCTCCACCCTGTTACTTTGGAATTAACTTTATGAAGTTTCTAGAAATAGCGAACAGCTCAAAACCACAATTTCTTTGGCTACTAGGCAGTGCCTGGCGACGTACTCAGATTTTTTTTTTTTTAATGAGGGGATAGTCAGGACCCAAAACAGTTTGGTTTTTCTATGGCATAGTTATAATTATGCCTTATTCCAAATACTTTCCAGGGTTTTTCCACTATCTTCGAAACTTTTAAAACCACTCTTGTCGGTGGGTTTGCAGCCTCTTTCGTCACCTTCCGAGGGGGTTAGAAATGACAGAGATAAGGCTATCACTGGAGGAGCCCCCCAAGGCAGAATCAGGGCCCTCCATCTACAGTTGCCCAGTGGACCACAGGAAACATTCCCTGCGTGTGAGCCCTGACAGGACAGAAGAGAACACGCTTTTGTTAAACCGCTGCCTCCAAGGTCTTATGACTCCACATAACAGGCCAGGCAGACAGACTGCCCTGGTGCCAGGTCACAAGACGGAGCTTCCAGAGCCTCAGGCCCCTCTGTTCCTCCTCTCCCCTTGGCAGCGCACAGAGAGCACAGGTTCCCTCCTAAGCCACAGGATCATTCCTGGAGGGGGAGCTCCAGCCCCGCCAGGGACAGTCACAGTCTTATTCTCAGGGCTCCTGAGCACTTCAGTGATAAAGATGGTCCCAGCTCTGCCTCTGTCACCCTACCCAGCCCACCATCCCCTAACTCCATATTCTTAACCAGATTTGAAACTGTGGTGCCTGAGGTAACATGGGTGGACCTAGAGATGACCACACTAAGTGAAGTAAGTCGGAAGGAGAAAGACAAATACCATCTGCTAACACATATATGTGGAATCTAAAATATGACATAAGAACTTATCTATGAAACAGAAACAGACTCACAGACATAGAGAACAGACTTATGGTTGCCAAGGGGGAGGAGGGGCGGGGGAGGGATGGATTGGGAGTTTGGGATAAGCAGGTGCAAACTATTATATTGGGTAAGTTCGTCCACATTTTTCCGTAAGATCTTATGAACTTTTTGGCCAACCCAATATATAGACTGGATAAACAACAAGGTCCTACTGTATGGCACACAGAACTATATTCAATATCCTGTGATAAACCATAATGGAAAAGAATATGAAAAAGAATGTAGGGCTTCCCTGGTGGCGCAGTGGTTGAGAGTCTGCCTGCCAATGCAGGGGACACGGGTTCGAGCCCTGGTCTGGGAAGATCCCACATGCTGCGGAGCAACTGGGTCCGTGAGCCACAACTACTGAGCCTGCGTGTCTGGAGCTTGTGCTCCGCAACAAGAGAGGCCGTGACAGTGAGAGGCCCACGCACCACGATGAACAGTGGCCCCCACTCACCGCAACTAGAGAAAACCCTCGCACAGAAACGGAGACCCAACACAGCCAAAATTAATTAATTAATTAAAAAAAAAAAAGGAATGTATATACATGTATAACTGAATCACTTTACTGTACAGCAAAAATTAACACAGCATTGTAAATCAACTACACTTCAATAAAATCCATTAAAAAAAAAAAAAGAAATTGGGGTGCCTGAAAAGATAACCAAAGCCTATGATAAATACAGAAGTACCAGGCTGTGATTTGCAGACCCCCTTGCCTTCTTCTTCAATCCATTCCCAAGGTCACCTCTTGAGATAGTCTAGACTTAGCTGTGCCACTGATGAGCTACGTGTAATCCTAATTAAGCCACTTCCCCTATGTGGGCCACGACTAAGAATGGTTGTGAAATAAGAGGGTGGGGATGGAGGCCTGGACTAGATGCCTTTCAGTATCCGCTCCAATACTAACTATTCTACCACACCCATCGTACAGCGCTAGCTGGCAATGGCATCCATCTTTACAGGTGACTGGAAGTCGGATGTTTAATTAATGTTGGAGCAGAATAATAAGCTTTTGCACATAAATGTTTCCAAGCATAGTTCCTGAAGTTACTACCAGTGACTCAGATGAGAGAGAAACCATTTCCCTTACTAACAATAATGATGGCATCTATAAACCCAAACCATGATCCGTGCACTTTCAGGGTAAGATGTCAAGAGCAGTCTTTACGATCAGTTGCCTGAGCAGGATCCTAGAAAGACGTCAACATACTTAAAAGAACACAGCTTCGGTCTCACTCCTTTATACTCCTTCCTCTTCCAAAGATGAAAAGTAAGTTCCTACTGTGAAGAGATGGAGCAACAGACTCTGTTAGCGGAGCATATATGTGAGTTCAGCTACCAAGACTTCCTAGTCATCGTTAGGAATATCAACCTACCACTACTAGAGAAGAGGGGAAATAACAATTCCTCCTGGCATCCAAATAAGCTCGGCCTGGTTGGGTGGTGACAACTCAGTGCTGACCACTCGTAGGAGATGAAAGATTCCCTGTGCTGCCCAGAAAGGAAGGTGAACCAACTGTCTCCTAGCATCCTCCACGCCATGTGACCAAGGGCTGTTCAAGGGCGCCATTCCCTAAATGTGCTATCAGATTTCATAAGGGGTGGCAGCAGAGGGACAGCAAACTATGAAAACCACTTAGACATTTATGGATAAAATAACCCTGATGCTTCCAATACCTTGCGAATGACAGTCCTAAAGAAAAGACCCTCAATGATTCGCAATAAACTGACCTCCCAAAATACAGAGTCTGTACCAGACAAAATGGTTAGTCAGTCAGATTAGTCAGACACTCCATCTCCAAAAAGACAGAATCTCAACCCAGAATCTTAGAGTGACTCAGTGGGATGCTTTGAGATCATCAAGTACAACCCTTACACTTTCTTTTGAAACTTAAGTTCTTTCTGTCATAGTCACACAGCTAGCCAGGCCTTTTCTCTCTTTTTTTTCAAATTTTATTGAAGTATAGTTGATTAGCCAGCCCTTTTCATTCTCCACTTTAGTTTCTTTGATCACTAAGCCATATGATCCCCTCAACCTGCCAAGTACCTGTCATGTATAAGAGGTCAGAAATAGCCCTGAAAAATATGTTTCAGTTCAAAGGTTTCATGGGTTTCAAGGAATGCAAGAACCTTCCATTCTTCCTCAGGAAATACTGACTGATTACTAGACACATTTGCTTTCATGGATATTCTTAAGCCAGAGGATCTGAAATGTAAAGATGACATTAAAGAAAAAAAATCTTTCCTTCAACGCTACATTAACGTTTAAGCATTTTCCAGAAGGGTAGATGGAAGAAACAGCTATATTCAAATCAAAGCCCATGAACTTCATATTTCAAATGTACAGGCAAAGATTTCAGAACACAACCCTTTGTATGACTTCCACAGTTTACAGACAGCAAGCTATTAAGTTAGAGAAGCTGAAGCAGCGCGCAGGATGTTAACTCTCCTGCCTTCTCCCCTCCCCCCAAACAAACAAGCTATTTCTATCATTTCCAGATGGTTCTACCATCACTATGTAAACATAAGGGAGGAATATTCACCAGAAATGATGCTAAAAATAAGAAGTCTGGACTTTCCTCAAACTTTTAGTACCTCTTGAAAAAGAACTGTAGTCAGACACTGGAAACGAGAGAGTCCTTCCCTTCCGTTGTTTTTCGTGTTACTTAATAGTATATATTCTCTATTAATCAACACTTTTTTTTTTTTTTTTACAAATAGAAGTTGTGAAATGAACTAAAAGAAAAGTAAATCCTCCTGTGTTTGCAGCAACCCTACATGATAATGAATGGCTGGAGCTCCAAACTATACTGATAGAATGTTATCTTTTTCTATTTTTCAGGGGAGTGTTATTACAGCAGTGATCACAAAGTTCCTTCAAATTTATAAAACCACTTCTTTGAAAAAAATGTTAAAAGGCAAGGAATCCTAAAAGAGTGCATTCTCTTGTTTGTCCCTATGGTGCTTTTTTATAACTAAAATTCAGTTCTGCCACATTCCTGCCATTCAACAATGCCCATCTCACGCAACCAATGGGTAACCTACTCTTCCCCACATCTCCTTGACCTCATGGTCACTGTCATGGTATGGTCTTCATCTTTTCTAATCCAGAACATAGCCCCAACCTCCAGTCTCTTGTACCTATAACCCACAAGAGTTTTACAAAATACAAGTGAGACCATGCCTTTCCCCGCTTAAAATCTTTTATTGTCCACAAGATGAAGAACGGATTCTTTAGCGAGGCATATAAAATCTGACCCTGCCTACCTAGACAGACTTTCACCTTCCACTGTCTCCCCAAGTACCTCGATGTTCTCTCTCTCTCCTATTTTTCCCCCCATCTCTCTTCTTGTCTTGGTGGTAAGATCCTACCCATTCTTTTAAGATCACATTAAAATTGAATTCTTCTATGACCCCTATCCTTGGCCCCTTAAGGGTCAGTCTGTCAATTCCCTGCTGTGCCTGTACATACACTATATCCATCCTATACTGAAATTTTCTATTAGTGTCTCTCATAAAAATGGTGAGCGCTTTGAGGGCAGAGAGTATGTGTTTCTTATCTTTGTGCCCTCAGCCCCCCAGCACAGGGCCTGGGATACAAAAGTGTGTGGTAAGTATCTATTAGGTGAGTGAAGAGAAGAACAAGTGAACAGGAAAAAAGATCTGGATTATCAGGAGGGCAAGGGGAGGTGATGTTGCCTCTCCTCCCCCCCCCATCCACTGAGAGCGAGTCTGCCTTCTCCAGCCAAGCTTCCTTCTTTCCTGCAGCTCACAAAGCCCCGTTTGTCTGCTCTCCTGGCTGCTGCACATCCCCAGTGTGACATGGCGATCAGCCAGCTCTGAGTGTGAAGGGTTTAGGAAGGATAAGGGAAAGGGTGGTGATTTCCCGAGTACTCCGCCAAGCTCTGTTCCAACATTCCTTAACAGTTCCTTGGCATTTCACCTCTAAGATGGCACCCTGAGCATGCAGTGCAACTCCTCCCCTTCCTGTCCCAGAAACTCAGAAATAATGAAAAGATTTTAATAAGAATCCAGAACTGGGCAAGAAAAGGAGTGGTAGGCTAGAAACTCTGGTAGGAGAGGATTGAAGAAGGAAACCCCTGCCTAAAATGGCTTCTCAAAGATGAAGGACATGAGGGAGTGGATACCAGAGCAGGAGGGGGGCCCTGGGGAACCGCTGGAGGGATACGTTGGGGTCCTGCAAGAGAAGCAACGAAGCCAGTGCCCAGGTCTCACCCCTGCCTTGAACATTCAGGTCAGGAATGGGTGTGGGTCTGAGAAGCCCAGCAGGGACCAGAGGGCTGACAACATCCAGGCAGATCAGGGAGCCCTCGGGCCCAGAAGATAAGCCACCAGCATATCCCACCTGGCAGTTCCCCCAGCTCCAGCTCCACCTCACCTGAGAAGCACAGTCTGTGGCACACGTAGCCGAGCGGCACATCCCGCCTCCCCCTCACGAGCAGGTGACAGTAAAAGAGCATCCCTGATCAGAATGACAGAGAATCTCAGAGCCAAAACTGAGCGATCAGCTAGAAATCACCAAACATTGGAAGAGTGCAAACACCAAGAAAGAGAGTCATCGTGCTCAACAAACCAAAGACCTGACATCAGAGGACAGAGAAATGGAACAGGTGACTCAGAACTTTAAAACGCATATAGTTTATACTCCCTGAGAGACTTCAGAGGATACTATGCCCATGAAAAAAGAATCAACTAGATACCCTGAAGATTAAAGTTGGATTGTTGAAATAAAAACTCAACAGCTGGGCGAAATAACAGGATGGGCAAGATTGAAGAATAAATTAAAACAGGAGGGTTGAGTTGAGGAATTCAGCTTAACACAACAAAAAGATACAAGGTATTTAAAAAAATTAAGAAACAAGGCAGCAGATCTAGAAGTTCCAATATTCATGTACTAGGGATTCCACAAAGAGCGAACACAGAGAACAAAGCATAAAAACTACTCGAAGAAATAAAGGAGGACAATTTCTTGGAATTTAATAAACTCATGAGTCTTCAGATTAAGAATACAATTAAGGGGGCTTCCCTGTGGCGCAGTGGTTAAGAATCCACCTGCCAATGCAGGGGACACGGGTTTGATCCCTGGTCTGTGAAGATCCCACATGCCGTGGAGCAACTAAGCCCATGTGCCACAACTACTGAGCCTGTGTTCCAGAGCCCGTGAGCCACAACTACTGAGCCCGTGTGCCACAACTACTGAGCCGGCATGCCACAACTACTGAAGCCCATGTACTAGAGCCCGTGCTCCGCAACAAGAGAAGCCACCACAGTGAGAAGCCCGTGCACCACAATGAAGAGTAGCCCCCGCTCGCCACAACTAGAGAAAGCCCACGTGCGGAAACGAAGACTCAACACAGCAAAAAATAAATAAATAAATTAAGATACAATATTAAAAAAGAAAAGAATACAATTAAGTACAGAGCAACATGAATGAAAAGAGACTTATGTCCTAGTAAAATTCCTGATTCTCCCACCCCCAAATCTCAAATGCTTCCAGAACAAAGTAAATAGATTATCTTATAAAGAAATAAGAATGAGATGGACTTCAGATTTTTAATAGGCTCCAGACGATAGATTTGCTTAGTCTACACTACAACAGCCACAAGGTGGAAGCAACCCAGGTGTCCATCAACAGATGAATGGACAAACAAAATATAGTCTATATGTACAATAAAATATCCAGCCTTAAAAAGGAATGAAATTCTGATAAATGATACAACACGGATGAACCTGAAAACGTGCTAAATGAAATAAGCCAGACACAAAAGGACAAATAGTGTATGATTCCACGTATATGAGGTACCCAGAATAAGCAAATTCATAGATAGAAAATAGAACACAGGTTACCAGAGGCAGGGAAGAGGAGGCAATGAGTATTATTATTTAATGCATACAAAGTTTCTGTCTGGGGTAATAAAAAAGTTTCAGAAATCGAGTGGTAATGGTTGTACGATACTGTGAATTTATTGATACTTAATGCTACGAAATTGTACACTAAAAAATTATTAAAATGGTAAATTTTATGTAACGTATATTTCAACACAATTTTTAAAAAGGAAAAAAAATAAGTAGGCAACATGAATAGACCAATTACCACTGAAGAAACTGAAAGGACAAAGATCTGCCTTGAAAACAGGTGACACACCTAGATGGTTTTACAGGCAAGATCTGCCAGATCTGACAAAGGATTAGTATCCAGAATACATACAGAACTCCTACAAATCAATAAGGAAGGGATAACTAACTCAGTAGACAAACAGACAAAGGATATAAACTGGCATTTCACAGAGGAAATGCAAATGGCCTATAATCAAGTGAAAAGAAACTAATCTCACTAGTTAACAAAGAAATGAAAATGAAAGGAACTAGGTACCATTTTTCATCCATCAGATAAATGAAAAGGAAAACTGACAATATCAAGTGTTGTTGAGGATATGGGGAAATGGGTACTCACACACTATGCAGATGGTACTATAAATAATTAAAGCCTCTTTGGAGGGCAAAGGGGCAGCAGTTATTAAAATTTTAAATGCACGTGACCTATCACCCAGAATCTATCCTAGAGAAATACTTGCAGATGTGCAAAAGGGAGTATACTTTTACAATTAGAAGCAAACAACCTAGTGATATGAAAATGGTTAAATAATCCGTGGTATGTTATACTACAGAATTCTATGCATCTGTTAAAAAGAATGAGATAGGTTTGTATACACTGATGTGGAAAAACCTCTAGAATACACTGCTAAGCTAAAAACAAAGAGAAAGTTTCAGAATGAAGCATACACTATGAGATCATTTAAAACAAAACAAAGCAAAATAAACCCACAATCTAAAACTATAGATTTATTAAAATGCACAGAAAAAAATCTGGAGGATAAGCATTAAATTGATAATAGTAACTACTTCTATGGGTAGCATTGGGGTGTGAGGTATAGTTAAAGAGGACTTAAGTTTCATCTGTATGTTGACTTTTTTCTAATAAAGAAAATGTATATGTGTATTACTTACATAATTAGAAATAAAGTAACTTAGAAAACAAGAGGCCTGCAGCCATCAGGCCTCATGAGAAAGCAGAGTTGAAAATGATGGCTCCTGATGAGTACTGGCCCCTTCGTTTCCTCTTTTTTGCCAAAGAAAGGTTGGGATCCATCAATTTTGACTGTCTCTTAGTATTTTTCCTGCTGCTACTTCTAACAGAAAAGGCATTAAATTCCCCACCCTTTATCTTCCTTCAGATCCTCATCTTCCTTCTCTTTAAGCATCTGCCTTTCTTTCTACTGGCTCTGAATCTGGGATTACAACTCAACAGAATAGGAAGTAAAGAACAAATTTAAAGAGGCTAAGTCATCATTTTGTCACATCTGAAGTTCAAGGGCAGACTGTACTTGCAAAGACTACCACAGCGATCTCTCATCCCACGTGCTCTTCGTTTTTTATTATTATTTTTTAATAATACTTTAAAAATTTTTATTTATTTATTTTTGGCTGCATTGTGTCTTCGTTGCTGCAGGCTTTCTCTAGTTGCAGTGAGTGGAGGCTACTCTTCGTTGCGGTGCATGGGCTTCTCATTGCGGTGGCTTCTCTTGTTGCAGAGCACGGCTTCAGCAGTTGTGGCTCGTGGGCTCTAGAGCGCAGGCTCAGTAGTCGTGGCGCACGGGCTTAGTTGCTCCACGGCATGTGGGATCTTCCCAGACCAGGGATCGAACCCTGCATTGGCAGGCGGATTCTTAACCACTGCGCCACCAGCGAAGTCCCCCACGTGCTCTTTATACCAATGGGACTTTGACACTCCTCCCGTTGGGGGTGGCGGAGGCTATATCCCTTCCTCTTGAATCCTGACAGGCTTGTGACTACAGAAACGACTCTCTGTGACTTCTAAGACCTGGTTCTCTTGGCATGCTCATTCATGGCCCCAGCACCACCTCACCATGAGGAAGCCCAAGCAGCCCAGGGAGGACAACCCGGCTGAGCTCGCAGCTGACAGCAAGCACCAATCTGCCACCCATGAGATTAAACCAACAGATCCTCCAGTCCCCTGTGGAGCCGCCCCAGCTGACGTTGCACGGCCCTGCTGGGCCAGCCCACATTACACGAGCGAAATAACTGTTGTCATCAGCCACAAAGTCCTGGGTTTTGTTGGTTTGTTACAAGGAAACAGACAACTGGAACAGTTGCCCTCACGAACGTGGGCTTGGTTCACTCCAGTGAACCAGGCCAGCAACTATCTAACACAGGTAGTGTTAGAAGACATGGTAAGGAGGTGGTGAGGGGACATAGAGGGGACGTCTGCAACAGACAGAGTCAGATCAGGTGACCTCTGAGGCTCCTTCCCACAGTGAGATTGTACAATGAACATCCTGAGCTGAGTGCTTAAGCACTTCCCAGCACCACCTTTTCTTAAAAGGGAAGATCGTTTTCTCCAATGACATTTTACCTTTCAGAAAGCTGCCGGATCTGTGGAATTCCCATATATTTGTGGAAGTGCTCCAGAACATTCATTACGCCCTGAAGAAGATTAGCAACTTCTCCATACTGCCTTCTCCTGGTCATGGCTCTGCAAGGAAATAGGAAGTTGAGGACTCCAGAAAAACACTAAGGACACAAGATACAGATATGGACCAACCTACTCTGTGCTCTAAAATAGACATCAACTCAACTTAATAAGCATTTCCTGAGCACTGAATATATATGGTGCTGTGCACTGGGGGAGAAAAAAAATAAGACCGGGTCCAAATCCTTAAGGGGACATGAGTTAGTAAGGGAGAGCGACAAGGACACATCTAAGTAGTACCAAGTGGGATGAATGGAGCTCTAAACAGAAGTCCAAGTTATGTGCTCTGGGACGTACAAAAGAATGTGTGAGTGACGGAGTCCCCCTGGGTCGGGGAAGGGGAATCTGGGAAGACTATGGATTTGGGATTTGGGTTGGGTATTATGGATTAGTTGGCTTTTGACAGACAGCAGGGGTCGGGATGTTATTATTTGAGGGTTACGGCATTTGAGCAAACCAAACACATCTCAGGACACAACAAAGAGCACGTATATGCACTTACATGTTAACTCAAATCTGTAGACTTTAAGCCAATGTTAAGCAACTCTGTGTATGTTTAGGTATGCTTAGTTTCCCTGCTGCTAAGGTTAATGAAGCTTAAATAAAAGGATGCTGATAAAATCAACAGTTACACACAGCAAGGAAGGAACAAACTATTAGATCTAAAATTTTCATTAGGATTGGGTTTTTTAATTAAATGTATAACTTATGACTTCCTTTACAAGGCATTTAAAAAGACAGGATCAAGTTCAAGCCAAGGAGTTACGTTGCTACCACTGCCTGGTCTGCTGGTTTGTTGGAAAGCACTGAGCACCTGGGGAAAGGGACAAGGACACGGGCCTGCTGACCTCTCGGATCACTGCTCGCAGGAGAACAGGCCAGGGTTCACTGAAGACCATGCAATGTCTGGGAGAGACCAGGAAGGAGTCTGCCCCTATTCGCCCCAACTTTGGATACTGTGTCTAAATTCCTATGGAGGTGCTCTTTCTCTAACCACACCTGAGATTACACTGAGGCTGGGACAGGGGCAATTCTCATGAGACAGACCACAAAAGTGAACAGGAATATCAGAATCTTCTAGGAAAGGAGGCCTTTGGGCTGCTTTGTTGTGGTCAATAACCAACTCTTCCTTTTAATACTGTTTCTCATGTTCTCATGTACCATTCCCTATAGTTCCCCTATAAGCCAAACAGAAAGCTTCTGCCTTTGAACAAGTGGGTGGAAAAAAAAAGAAAAAAGTGGGTACAAGGATCTGTTTCCATAAGGCATGTTCAACGACAGTGCAACTGAGCCCAACACAAGCAGGAAAACTTGCCAATGTGCAGGCTGGGGGCGTGATTACAGCCCTACACTGCCTCGTCAGCCTCCGTGGTAGAGATCTACCACACGGAAACGACCTGTGCTCTTGAAGTCATTCTCTGCATGCTCTTTGGGCCCCTTCAGACTCCCCTGCCCCTCACCTCAAAGTCTCGGGTGTCTGTTACACGTTGAGCACCCGAGGGCACAAAGCCAAAGTGGTGGCTAAACATCTGAGACTGCTTTGCAGGAAGTGGGCCAGGATGATGAGACTCTCCTGGCTGAGAAGTAAATAAACCTACAGTGCCATCTCCTCTGTGACACATTTATTTCCCGTGGACCCGAAAGGGACCGCTGACGTGCTTACTCGAGGGAATCAACGCCGCCCGCCAGCATGTGCAGGTGGTTCAGCGTCGTGATCGAGGTGGTCAGGTGGCGTTTGGCGTGATCTAACTGCTTGATGTCGCGGGTGATTTCCTTCACCTAAACAGTGAAAAACCAGAGGAGAAAAAGGAGGAGGGTTAAGACAGACGTCAACCGGTCTGCAAGTGGCCTCGGGAGACAATCATGCAAACGAAATAGGGACAAACATGCCTCGCGTTAGCCCTCGGAGAAAACACAGGTGTCCTCCCAATACATACTCAAAATAACTTCCTATCAGCCCATTTACATCTAATTTGGCATTTCTTCAGCAGACTTTACCCAGGGTTACAAAATCCTCAGTTGTGAGAATGAAATGAACTTTATTCTTCACCCCAAGTAAAGTGGAGTGAGCCACAAAGTAATTGAGTATGGAGCACATGGTGTCCAGGAGCCAAGGACGGCGGATCTCCTCCTGAACAAGGTCAGGGAAGTATGCCTTCTGGCACCGGCGTTTCTAGGTTCGGTACAAAATGGATAGCATAGTATGAGTCAGCTAATTCTATTGAGATGGGCTTTATTCGTGGGTCTAGGGTTTATTATCCGGTCTCCAGAAGATTTCTCCTCAAATCTCAAGAAGACTGAAATGTAACCCCCGCAAAGTAAGCTTAACATGACATCATGAGGAGCAGAGTCTTCAGGGAGACAGATGGCAATCAGGGGAGTAAAATTCCAACAGTGTTGATCCAGCGGGTCCAAGAGAAAGAAACTCTGTAGCTGGGAACGTAAGTATATTTCAGTCACTAGAAAAGTACATTCAGTAGTGAGGTGGGAACAGTTCTCCACCTTTACTAACCCTAGGCAGACTCTTCCACTAAACTGCCTGAGTCCATGCTGAACAAGAAACTTTCTGAAGAGCAATTTGGTTCCCCAGGTTCTATGACACCCGGAGGGAAGGGAGCGCCCTGGATACCAGGCACAAACATCCTAGTTACTGGAAACACAGGTCTCCCATTAAAAGTGAAAAAGTGAGTTAAATTCACATGACCTGATTTTTTAGAGTTTGATCATCCTGGGTAGAGTTATGAAGTAAAGGTCACGACCTGTACAGCTCAGATCCACACCCAGAAACCTGCAAGGCTGACCTGGATCCTAGCAGAAAAAGCCTCTTTCACGGGGACTTGGCCCATCAAGCCTGCTCTCTCTGTGACCCTCAGGCCACCAAAATGTCTCTATTTCTATCGTGGGGGTTTAGGGAAGAGGTGAAGAACCTACCACGCCTTTACCAAATAACTGAGATTGGGGGGAAAGACGATCAAGAATGATATAATAAACTAGATATAGGAGTTCGGCCTTATAATCTAATCACCCTTCCAACTCTGAAATAAATCATCATTCTCTTCCCCACCAAAAAAAAAAAAAAAATCCCTGTACCTCTTCCTGGGTTCCTTAGCTCCAGCACTAGCATCAGGGGTCTTGAACCACTGTTGTAAAAGTCAGCGTCATCTACCACTCTTCTCGTTCCTGCAGGTCCTGCATCATTAGTCAGTCATTAAATCCTGAACATTCTTCCTCTGCCTCATCTCAAGAATCTGTCCTGCTCCTCCTTCAGGCCCTCGCTGCTTTGCCCCGGAGCTCACCGGTCCCGTCACTCCCGGTGTTCCCCATCTCTCGCCATCACACGCCCTGTGCTTCTCTAGACAAACCCACTTCTTGTTGTTCCCCAAATAAAGCCCTTAATCGCCGCTCACGCAAGGGGTGCTCAGGCCAAAGTCACACGAGACCGGTTCGCAAAACAGAACGCTGGTCGTTCATTTACCTTAACTGTTACCCCTGGGCAGCCAAAAAAGGACAGAACAGGACATGGCAGCTTTGGGAGTCAGACAGTTCTCGGGTTGGATCTCGGCTCTTCCACTCACCGACTCGGTGTCCTAGACCAAGTGGCTTAGCCTCACTGAGTCTCAGTTTCCTCACTGATAAAATGGTCAATCATAAAAATAATAATGAGAGTAAAACCGAGTTCATAAGGCTGTTGTGAGGGCAAAGTTAGATCACTTGTATAAAGGCACGGGCACAGTGCTCGGCACAATGGAAGAGCTCCACAAATATCCTCTTCTTCCCTTTAGCAAAGCGCTGTCTGGGGAAGCAGACTGCTTTTTTTTTTTTTTTTGGCCACACCACACGGCTTATGGGATCTTCGTTCCCCGACCAGGGATCAAACCCACGCCCCCTGCATTGGAAGCGCAGAGTCCTAACCACTGGACCGCCAGGGAAGTCCCAGACTGCTTTAAAATAGAACATCTAATGGCGTTAGGAGCGGACTACTCAGACTGTTACTGCATCCCCCCTCGGCTTGAAGAGGGAGCGTGGTCCAGACTAGCAGATCAGAATCCTAAGTGCTCACCGAAGCTCTACAATTCTGTGATGTACACACAAATATTACCTCCACTTCACAGAGAGGCAACTGAGGTACAGAGGGGGTAAGTAACTTGCTTAAGGCCCCCAGGGAGGAAGGAGAGAGGGTGGATCTGATGGCAGGCGGTCTGACGTCAGAGGCCATGCTGCTCACTAATGGTATCCAAGTGTCCCCTCTCCCACCCCACCGCCCCACGCCCTCCGCTGAAGCCGGGCCCGCCCCCGCCGCCTTCCACAGCCTGTCCAGTCTTGCCAAAAGGCCACTGAAGAGAACTGAAGGGTCCATGGGAGTGTGACCTCGGATCTGTTCTTGAGTAGATTATAATAAGATGTAGGCAGAGAAGTCTGGGAGGGTTTAGGAGTTTTTATAACCAAAACGAGTAGGGGGAAAAAAATGACATTAATAATAATAATAGCTTTCATTCATTAAGCAACTAACCCCAGCCCAGTACTATGCTCTGTGCTCTTCATACGTTGGAATTCTTACAACATCCCTTTGAGGTAGTTATTATTCTTATTAAGAGTGGAAGAAACTGGCGGGCCCCTCGGTCGGCGGAGGCCTCTGAGCACATCACCCGAGGGCAGCACTGCGTAGAGGGGGAGCTTAATCAAGCCCCTCAGCACGTGTCACAGGCAGGATGCGGCCCACCTCCCAGATCCAGGTCCAGTTTTCAAGCAATGCCAAGTCACATGTCATACATCTGAACTGAGAAACACGTGATATAAACAACTGCTAGAGACAGGAATCCAAAATGACTAGGAAACTATTTTGGGGAAAGGAGAAGAAGAGAACTTTCCCTGTTTAAAAACAGGGCTGCAAATACAGGGCAGCAGAGATAGTGAGTCACTACATGTCTAGCGGCACCTCCTGAATGGATGTCGTCCCAGGGCCAGCATTGGAGACGTGGGTGCTGTAGTTGGCAGGAAGAGGGAGAACAAGTCTATTAACTAGTATGACTGGACGAGAAGCCAACTTCCTCTTCTGGCGCAAAAATGCCAGGAAGAAACCGAAACTCACCATTTGCTCCGATTTTTCTGCTTTGTCCTTGATATCTTTGATTTTTCCAAAGAGTTGCTGAATCGCTTTCTGGGCCTCTTCAAGTGCCTAGAATAAGAGGAATAAATGAAAAACAAGGCAGCACCAGTCCCTACACTGTGATCAAGTGCAGCCTCAGAAGAAAATGCCTAAAGCTCTCTTACTTCGTTGCACTTGCATTGACAATTTTACCAGACCTGAGACCTAAGCAGCAGCGGCAGAGGGAGTCCAGCATTTGGATACAGGCAAATAAACACTCAGAGTTCTTGCCAAGTTGCATCATAAAGTTTTAATTTAAAAACTAAACTATTTCCCTCTATATCAGTGATTACTACACATACTGATGACAACAAATAAATAAGACATGCACATCTGTGTGTATGTCTGTGTGTGTGTGCGCACGTATGCAGTAACCTTCAAAAGCCTGAAGAGAGACACAGGTGGCTCCAAGTTGGGGGTAGGGGAAGCTCTGGGTTTTGAGAGTTCCAGAAGATGGTGCCTTCAAAAAAAAAAAAAAAATCACAGCTGTGCACGGGGACTCCAAAACCGTGGGCAAACCTTAAAGACATTTGTAAGAACCCCACTTGGAAACCAATGAAATGAAGTTAGAAAGGAATACTTACACCTAACGGTGAGCTAAATGTTTCCACTGAAATAAAAACCAACAAAGACGGATGCCACCCATTAAAAGCATTACAACCCACAGTGGTAATTGCGTGAGTCTGGGAAGCAGTATTAGGGGAGGGGAGAGGGCGCTCAGCCGCACACGTGAAGAACACACGTACTGGTGAAAGAGGCAGCGGCCAAAGAAGAACTCCCATTTCATTTCATTGCACGCACTTTATTTTGGATTTAAGAGTGGCCTGGGGACTTCCCTGGCGGTCCAGTGGTTAAGACTTCGCCTTCCAATGCAGGGGATATGGGTTCGATCCCTGGTCAGGGCACTAAGATCCCACATGCCTCGCGGCCAAAAAACCAAAAACATAAAACAGAAGCAATAGTGTAACAAATTCAATAAAGACTTTAAAAATGGTCCACATCAAAAAAATAAAAAATAATAAATTAAAAAAAAAAAAAAAAAAAAAGAGTGGTCTGTCCTAACATGGCTTCCCGAGCCCTTTGTAAATGTAATGCCAGGCCAGCATCGCCCTAGAGCTGTGTGTGGCCATCTGTGCCTGCAGGGGGGAAACAGCCGGCCTCCCTGAGGACACCCTGAGAGAGGAAAGACAGCAAAGCTGCGACATGGGGAGAAAGTCAAAAGCCCTGACAGAGTTATTTGAACCTCCGCCTTCAGCAGAACCCAGCAGAAGAGCTACCTCTAGACTGTGAACTAACACGTTTTCTTTATGGCTGAAAAACATCCTCAAAAAGCAAACTTAAGTCTGCTTCCGCTGCAGGAAGTTCCTTCCTTGTTGGAAGGAGGGATTGTATCTCCCTGTCTTTCCCGGGTTTCCGGGAGGCCCACTTCTCCTGATGCCGGGACTCCTTCCTTCCCCTGCAGCTCCTCGCCCTGTGGGTGGCTCAGTCCCAGACAGAGCGCTCTTCTGACCTTCTTCTTCTCTGGGATCTGCAGGGGTTTCACGCCTGGGGACAAGGATGCCGAGCTGCTGCGTGTGACTACGTTACGGCTTCCTCTGCCCGTTTGTTGCCAAGTCTGAGGTGATGCTAGTCGAATAAACAGCGGCTCACACCACCTCCTGGGATAGGCAGGGAGTGGGCGTTTGCTCTGCTGGATCGCTTCACTTATATCTACAAAGGCTGGGGAGCAAAGAAGCGTTTATACTTGTCATTTCTGCCGCCTTGACAGAGGTATTTTAATCATCAGAAGGTTTGGTCTTAGAACAACAGTTGGCATTGCTATCAGAGACCAAAGTCCGTAACTCGGGAAGTTTTACCTGAAGAGTAGTAACCAATCAAAAGGGGCGACGGAATGGAATTGGGTCTCACTGGCAGCCCCTCTCACACCCATTCCCTCCCAAGAGGGTGCCTCACTCAGCAACTGCTTCCTCTCTGCTTCCTACCATCCTGCCTTCCTCACTCCCAGATTCAGCACCCCCAAAACAGTTGTGGTGCAGTGAGAAATCCCGCCACTTTCCAGCCAGAAGGCAGGAGTTTGAGGCCTGTCTCTGCTGTCACATACCAGCAGGGCAACCTCTCTGGGGATCAGTTTCCTCGTCTGCAAAGTGGTGACGATGCCACCTACTTCAGGTGTTGTTGGGAAGACTCAATGACATAATAGGTGTTGAAAGCTACACAGATATTAGGTCTATTTCCAGGGCTTTTGACCAGCCTGGGCAAATGCATGTTTGCACCTAGGGATACATACATATATATCAAGTGGAGATATCAAGATGGACATATGAGTCTGGAGCTTGGAAAAGAGAAACTGAAATTCAGAAGTCATCAGCTTATAGATGATACTTAAGCCTGTATGACTGAAAATCACCTAGCAAGAGGGTACAGACAGAAGAGAAAAGAAGAGAAGATGGCCCAGGGCTGAGCCCTTGGACACTCCAATGTTCAGCAGTCTAGGAGAAAAAAAGGAGGGAGGAAAGATGCAAGAGAAAAACCACCAGTGACAGGAGAGAAAATCAGGGACTATGGTGTCACAGAAGCCAAACAAAAGCGTTGGAAGGAAGAGGAAGAGTGATTATGTCTTACATTGTTGAAAATTCACATAAGATTAGGACAGAGGATGACCACCAAACTGGACACCAGGGAAGTCGTTGATGACCTTGACAAGAGTGATTCCAGTGGAGACAGTGCGTGTGAGAGCAGGGGCCAGCAAATGATGGCCTCGGGGCCAAGCCCAATCTGCCACCTGTCTCTGTAAACAACGACAGCTTGGATCACACCAATCCCATTCGTTTAGGAATTGTCTGTGGCCACTTGCTCCACACGACAGCAGGGATGGGTAGTTGTCAGAGACCAGATGGCATATAAAATCTAAACTACTTACTACCTGGTCCTTAATAGAAAATGCTTGCTGACTCCTGATATAGACTATTTTTTCAAGAAGCTTTTATTGTGAGAAGACAAGAGAGTAAAACAAGAAGAGGAGAAACTGATTGGGGGGTGGGGGGTGGGTAACGGGACAATTACAGAAGAGAAGGACTTTTTTATAATGTTCTTGAATTGTTTACTGTTTAAATACCAGCTCTCTAACAGGGCTGTAAGTATCCTTTAGAGTGTGGCCCAAGGATATGAATGGCACTCTTAGATCCCCTACGGTTCAGGCAATTGCCCATTCTGGTGGCCAGAATGACAGGCCCAGCTGATAATTAGTCTCAGTATAAATTACCACTAGCTCCTTCTCACTCCAAAAGTGACTCTGATGATAAATTGTATGATCACCTCAACTACAGCATCTAACCAAAGCTGGAGCACAGCTGGAACTCGACAAATATTTGCCAACAGATTAAAAACATCGTGGGGCGCTTCTCAAAAGAGTAGCAGTGCTGAGGGTACTGTTCTGGATGAGGCAGGCCGACACCCACGGCTTTCCCTAACTCCAGGCACAACGGTAAGCAGTGGTTCAAAAACACAGCATCAGGGCTTCCCTGGTGGCGCAGTGGTTGAGAGTCTGCCTGCCAATACAGGGGACACGGGTTCGAGCCCTGGTCTGGGAAGATCCCACATGCCGCGGAGCAGCTGGGCCCGTGAGCCACAACTACTGAGCCTGCGCGTCTGGAGCCTGTGCTCCCAACAAGAGAGGCCGCGATAGTGAGAGGCCCGCGCACCGCGATGAAGAGTGGCTCCCACTCGCCGCAACTGGAGAAAGCCCTCACACAGAAACGAAGACCCAACACAGCCAAAAATAAAAATAATAAATAAAAAATTAAAAAAAAAAAAAACACAGTGTCACACTTTCTGCAACTGTTATCTATTTGGCTAATGTGGAATCTAATGCTCCTGATGCTGCCAGGGGTGAGTGAATTCTAACCCCCCGGAACCTTCTAAAAAATGTTGCCTCATGGCACGGAAAAGCACTACAGAGGCCCTTGCCGGCAACTGCTCACCTTCTGGGGCACAGCTTGCATGAAATTCTGTGATCTTGTTGGCCATGTCATGGTATAAGGATGTGCTGATGGGACTGTAGCCATCATCTTCTGGCCAAACACTCTAAGACATATGACATTCTGCTAAGAAAGGCAAAAAGGGCCAGTTCTATACTTAGATCTCAGGGCTGAACAAGTTTCCACGATCCTTTCTCAGCGAAAGGGTTTCTATCCCTATTTTTCTCTTACTCTCCATCTGGCATCCTACCAGAACTGTCTCTGCTCAAGGTACCACTTTTTTCTTTCAGCAAACAAGTAAGACTCACACAATCTTACATTTCACAGTCTTAAAGAAAGACAAACTGTCTGCCAGATTTTTTTTTTTTCAGGCTGGAATACCTTCACTTGTTATAACAATGCACTGAAGTCGAGGAAATTTAATATAATTCACTTTCCAGAGTCAAAAAGTTTCTTCTGAAGCATTCATTCCGTCAGCAAGTCCATTCTCAACACACACCCTAATATTTGATATCTAATGTCTAATAATCAATCACACAGGAGGAGGAGTGTTTTGTAATTGGAAAAATCATAAGACCTACAAAAGGTTAAGATTTTATTTTTAAGTAACACTAAAATACTTTTATACCTAGCTAATCAGAAAATGTGCTGAAAGAAAGATTCTGGCACTGTCCCTAGACACTCTTTAAAATAAAATGTGGCTACTTTTCCATTCCAGGCTGTACGTGGATTAAAAACAGAACTAATCACCCAAAAATGTCTGCTTTCAATCCACCCTTACTGGAGTTTCTGAATTGGGCACTGGAGCGTGGCTGCAGCCTGCATGGGAGGGTGCTATTAGGAGGCAGTGACTGTGGTCGTCCTCTTCACTAACTCAAATCCTTCAATCAGAGGATGCAAGGCGACCCACCGAGCTGACCCAGAAGGCTCAGCAGAACCAATTATGCTATCTCTGTATTTTTGTGCATCATTAACCGTAAACGTTATTCTTAATTTTCCTTGCCTCCTGAAGTAGACTCTGAACAGGCTACCAAAGCCACACTAGGTCACATGCGCAGAAGATAAGCAGCATGGAACCTTGCACAGACCCCACTGCTTTCTTCTTCTTTCATCTCTTTTTTCTCCCCAGAACTGTGTCGGCCACCTGTGTAGATAGAGCGGATCCCAGCCAATGGAAATGCCTTGAGAAATTAACATCCCCTCTGGCTCTTAGATGCATCTAATTTTGCAGTTTGCTCTATGAGAGAATTATATTGCCTTTATCCTGTGAGCCCACGGGCAGCCTTTAAGAGATTTAAAACTGAGATCCCATTTGCTGCCACTACAGGAAGGAGGAAGAGGCTGCTCATTTTCAGAAGAACTAATATGGCATTCTGTTCTTTGAAAAAAAATACGGTGCTAATATTCAAGGTTACTGGGAAGAAAATGATATTTTCCCACTTATTCTGCTATCATTTCTGTGGTCCAACTTTACATCTGTCTGCCGGTTCCCTTCCTATTATTTGGAAAAACAATGCACTGTTTTAGTAAAAAGCAGGGGTTTTTTGAACCAGCAGACTGGGATTCGAATGCCGGCCTTGCCACTTACTGTGTGATCTCTGGTAAGCCATCGATCCTCTAGGAGGCACAGACTCATTTCTAGAACAGGGACAACAGTCCCAACCCAGAGACTTGTTGTTAGGAAAACAGGGCTTAGCAGTAAACGCCTTGGGTACTGTTTACTCAGTACTGCCTTCCTCCCGGGAGCCTTCCTCTCACTGTGCTCTAAGTCGCTGTCCCAGAGGCACACCAGGCCTAAGCTGGGCCACTTGGAGCTTTTCTGTGATTTTTCAGAACGAATTGGGAAACAAAGTTTCTCTCTCTCTCTGGTGGTGGCATCCCCACGATGTGTAATTAGGTTAGATAGTAGCTGGTCTCCAGGTAGAGACAATGAAGCCGACACCCAGACAGAGACACAGACAGAAAGATCCAGAGCTGTATTCCAGTGCCGCCTTCTGCTGTTTGAGAAGCCCAGCAGAGAAACTACTCTTTCACAGACTGACTGTTCAAAACAAGACACAAGAGACTTCCAAATAATCCCCCTTTTGCCTATGCCAGTTTGAGCTGGGATTTTGTCTTCTGCAGTCGAGAGAATCCTGACGGAGGACGCAGCTCATAAAAGGGGTTCACTAAATGGTAATTATTAATATTATTCCCAGATCTCCCAGATAGAGTGTGACATTTCAGATGAGACTGCCCCTCTAAGAACCAAAGGTTGCCGACCCGTATTTTAGCTTTGCAAGTAGGCTGGTTAAGTTCAATATCTGCAGGCACACACACAAGAGTGGCTCATGGATCAGAGGGTGGTCTCCTTGAACCATGTTGTAAATGAGCCATTCTCCAGGGGAAAAAAAAGTTTCGATCTTTTGTTCGCCCCGTCAACAAAAAGTGAGTGCCTACTATATGTACTAAGCTAGATACGGAGAGAAAAAGGTCGCAGATGGGGACATGTCTTTAAAGAGCTTGTGAGGGATATGTAAGAAACAGAAATAACTAGAAGATGAGAACGACAGAAAGAAGGATGAATGTCAGGATCATTTGGAAAGCAAAGGACTCCGCAAAAATGTTGCTGAGGGCAACCACATCTGATGAGCCCTAAACAAAGTGCCCTGTGACATCCACTAAAGGCAGACACCTACGGGTAAGTAGTCTCTATTTATGGAATGTCCCTTCTTTTGACACTACTGGCTAGCCTGGCACCCCTGAGAGCTGTTGCTATGGAAACAAGGCATCCCCGGCTAGAGCAGAGGTGCTTTAAGAACTCTCAGCAATAAAAACAATGCAGCCCATTCCCCGCAAAGGTGCCAAACAGGAGCAGAGGCTCCAGGAATCTCACCGCCATGGACGGCTGCATGTGCACAGCATCACGCGTCTCTGTGTCCTTGAACACACTAGGTACCTTCCAGGCCTGGCAGCCCCGGTCAAACGCCACACGGGCACCCATCAGAGGCAAAGCATTGGTGCTAACATTAATTCCTCCACAGCCCATTCAGACACCTTGAGTATAAAGGGGCTTTATTTAAAGCACAGATTTCTTTCCAAGTTTGTGAACCAAAAGAATGTAAAGGGCAAAAGGAGTAATTTTCACCTTATTTGTTAAAATGCTCTGTTCCACCTGTTACTTTAATTTATGATTTCTGCAAACCACATCCACTGAAAATGTGAACCAAAGAGTTCATTTTTATTGTTTTTAGAAAACAAGCCAGAAATTAAAATTGTAAGACAGGGCTGGGACACAAATTCAGCAGTACCCAAACAAGACTGAACATTCAGATTTTAAAGTTCTGCTTATATCTGTTATCGCCCGTAACTTAGACTCTGTTCCTCCTGAAATAGCGGGGAGTGGGCAATGCACTCACGCACAGCCTCCTTTGATGAAATGTAGCCCCTGAGGATGAGCGCATTTAAAGCAACAACTCCAAATGGAGCTGGAGAAGGAAAAATTCAAGCAGGAGTCTCAGTTGCTTTGCTGAATAAAAGGTACAGAAATGCAATACTGTAGAAAATGCGGGCACATTTAAAGGAACAATCTGCCTGAGTTTAACAAAGGACTATGTCCCGCAAATAGCTAGGACTTCCCAGTTGCCAAGTGAAATTCAAATCCCCCATTGTAGTCACTCAGTAACTCTCATCTATATTACGGGTTTTCATTCAGGGCTTCATTTGGGGTTGACTTCTGGATGTTCCTTCAGCTGCTTTTTAGAGACACCTTCTGTACCAAAGCCCTTTAGGCTATGGCCCGCCTTGTGGTTTCATCTGGATGACTTTCTGCTCCTGTTTCACTTTCCTTCAGGATTGGGTCCCATGTGTTCAGGACCACAGGTGTGCGGTGAATGCTCAGTTCTCTCCTTCCCTCCTGGAGTTCCTCTCTTGGTCCAGTTTCTTCTTCAGGCTGAGAGGGGCCCAGCTGGTTAAGGAGGCCATAGTCACTGTCACTGTTTGGATTCCCTTGTGAACCAGTTAACTTTTCAGGTTCTACAGTAGAAAAACAGAGGCTCCCAAATCTGCTTTTAAAGTTTGTCCCTGTTTAAAAAGAGAATTTGGTATACACAGGGATGGCCAGATCAGAAAATCTGGACCTGTGATTAGCTCACCCAGTGTAATTTGGGGCAAGTCACAGAACCTGTGTGAGCCTGTTCCTACAGCTGTAAAATTGGGAGAATAACATCTATGTGGCCTAATTCACATCTTTGGAGGATGAAGTAAAGTAATCGATGCAACAATGTTTTGCAGAATGTAAGATAAACATGTTTATTTGCTTTTTTGGTTTTGTTTTGTTTTTTGGGGGGTTTTTTTTGGCTGCATCTCGTGGCTCGTAGGATCTTAGTTCCCCGACCAGGGATCAAACACGGGCCCTGGAAGTGAAAACGCTGAGTGCTAACCACTGGATCACCAGGGCATTCCCCAAGATAAACATATTTATATTGTAATAAAACGTAAGCACTATATATTAAGACAAACAAATCAAAATGTACCTTCTGCCTAAGCAACTCAAAATGTGTCTTTGCTTATAGTGAATCAATCAAGAATGACACATTCGTCTTCCAGCAGTACCTTCTTCATTCTAGAGATCTGGGTAACTACAGGGCTGACAAGTGTACTGGAACTTGACCACAAGATGCTAATCCAGAAACCAAAATCTCCAAATATCAGAATCTCCAAGTATTCGATGGAAAAAAAAAAAGTATAGCACTTGGCTTAGCATAAATGATATTATCATATGAATAATAGTTGGCTGTCTGTCCCTACTGTTCTCATGTGACTGAGAACAAGAAAAGTTCAGAAGTATGACAAGAAGACAAGGGGGAGTAACTAGGTCGGAGATGGGGTAAAGACCCCTCAATTCACCTCTTCTGTTTTATAGAAGATGGTATTTGGACCATCAGATTTACCTATCAGTAAGTATATCTGTAGAAGAAACATCCCCCTTCTGGTTGGGGGCCATTATGAGAGTGACACTAATGTAGTTTGCCCAACATGCAAATTCTAGGTGTCACAGACAATGCCTAGAGGTGAACATAGCATCTGCTCAGAGGGTCCACAATATACCATGGAAACAAAAATCAGAAATCCTGGCATGTGATCCAATTCTATATGAATGACCATAAGTGTCTTGTATATTTTAGAGCTTTGATTTAGACAACTATAGAACACCAAACCAAAACAGACTAAAAAGGCATTATCTCTGGTTTGGCAAAACTAATCTCCTTCCAGATGAGACCTTAGAGTCCAAATTAGAGTGAAGGAAATTTTACAGCTATGTTACAGACTCCTGAAAATAGGGATTTATGAATGGAAATGTTGACAGAACCACCACAGAACTGAACTCATGCTGCTCTAAATTCTATATTTCCATGGATGAAAGAAGGGAGAGAAAAAAGGAGGTCAAGTTCTTACACGAAGTAACGTCGTTTCAAATTCCCATCCACTGTTCAAACACACCTGGATGACTCCCCCTGTCAAGGATCTAAAACCCAGAAAGCTTCATCTTGTCAGCAGCAATACTGCAATTTTTCTCATGGGCAAACTCAAACTAAGGGTGGAATTTTCCTTCCATCACTAACAACCAGCAGTCAAAAGCAAGAGTAACCTGGGTAACAGCCAGAGCAGCTACAGTCGTGATGAATGGCATTTTCCTCTTTAGATGCAGAGACTGTAGTTTAAACTTGTGACTGCCCTTAACATGGGAACAAGCAGATTGCAAAAGTTATGCTTGACCTTCTTTCTTGGCTCCTGTAGAGTGCCAGTGTACATGGAGACGGCTCAGAAGAATAATAAACTTCAGTGTTCCTCCTTGGCAATACTATTTTCCTAAAACCATTTTCAATAATCATGTTGCACACAAGTGGGACTTGATGTGTTTCTAAGGTCAGGAAGGAAATAGTCCAAATGCTGGACATGCTAACTAAAAGAAATCATCATGGTATTTTCTTTTTCGGAAAAGGCAGCAGCATTATTATTAGGTACTGAACACAAAAACTTAAGCCTGTAACTAATCTGAAACACATCGTCTGTATGGATTAAATGAAGACAAAACAGGCTTGTCTAGAGGAAAAATATATTAAAGTTCAGAACAATATGGAAAAAAATGTCTCCATTTCCATTTAATGTGAAGGAGATTAAATATTGAAATGATTAAAAATTACCATATGATCCAGCCATTCCACACCCTAGGTATATACAGAAAGGAACTGAAAGCAGGGACTCAGATATTTGTATGTCAGTGTTCATTACGGCATTGCTCACGTCCATCAACACATGAATGGATAAATAAAACGTGGTATACACACGCAATGGAGTATTACTCAGTTGTGAAAAAGGAATGAAGTTTTAGAACAGGAATGAAAATCCCAGATACACATACCAGGACAATACACTGTGACCCAGCAGGTATTTAAGGTGGGTTAAATATTAAAAACAAAACAAAACTAAGCTAATCATCAAATGGAAAAACCATATTTAGATTCCACATATAAGTGATAACACACAGTATTTGTATTTCTCTGACTTATTTCACTACGTATAATATCCTCCAGGTCCATCTGTGTTGTTGCAAATGGCAACTTTTCATTCTTTTTTCAGGGCTGAGTAATATTCCATTCCATATATATATATATATATATATATATATATATATATATATATATATATATATATATATCACATCTTCTTTATCCATTCATCTGTCAATGGATACCTTATGTTGCTTCCATATCTTGGCTATTGTAAATAATGCAGCTATGAACACTGGGGTGCACATATCTTTTCGAATTAGTGTTTTCATTTTCTTTGGATATATACCCAGGAGTGCAATTGCTGGATCATATGATAGTTCTACTTTAAGTTTTTTGAGGAAGAGTGCTAGATTCTTAAAGATTGGTTGCAATGTGGAATCTGAAATCTTATTACTGAACCTCTGATACTATGCTACATGAAAATCCACTGGTCAGTTGTGCTTTTGCCCAAGATGCAGAAAGCTCGAGTGTTGCTCTAACATTAACAATGAGAAAAAAAATAAACAGCAAAATCACAACATTTCTTGAACCCATCAGAGAGCTGAAGGCAACCAGGTCTCCTGAAATCCAAGAGACGGGGACACCCAAGAACTGTTTCATATGTGGCAGAGCCTAAGAGGAAGATGCAGATGCTATCCCAGCGGACAGGAAGGAATCAACTATGGTTTTTAACAAATTGCTAAGGGCCAAGTGTGGGGCTAGTGCAACAGCGTGGAACCTCTGGGAACTGCATAGTCGGCAGTTTGCACCCCTCTCAGGCTCGTTTCCAAGACCTGCACCGGGTGCTCGTGAGAAAACCTGCAGGCAGAGGGGGGAAGACCAGAAGGAGCCTCCCTTTGGGGTGCAGATGTGCAGGAGATTAACGGGCACTGTAGGAAAGGCTGGAAGCCTTGATAACCTTCACCCTTGCCTGAACCCACCTCTCTAAAGCCTTAAACCTCTGAGTGAGGGGCGGCCTGGCAAATGTCCGAGGTAAGTCTTAAGGACAGAACAAGAGAACAGAGCCTTTCACTACCTCTGATGCAACAATTCTGGGCCTCGGGTAAGCTGTGCTGCGACTTCCATTCACAGAGAACAGCACACCAGGGGACAGTAAGGAGGCTTTCAGAGCAAGGAAACCTACAGGTGCTTCAAAGCAGGGCGGTAGGGATGGAAAGGAGTGGAGCTGATGGAAAAGCCACAGGAACTTGAGAAATGCCTGGATGCACAGAATTAGGAACATGGATGTTCCAATGGTTACCTCATAACCAGCAGCAGCAGTATTACTGCCATTTGCTAGACAGGACTGAGCCTGATGTTGTGCTTGTTGTTTTGAAATAGTTAACTCGAATCCCCACCGCCCTGAAGTAGGTATTATCATCTCCATGTCCCAGATGAAGAAACTGAGGTTCGGAGAAGTAATTCGTCCAAGGTCACCCAGATAGAGAGAGTGGCAGGAGCCAAACTTTAAATCCAAGGCTCAGGGTTTTTCATTTGACCAGGCTGCCATCTAATGTCACATTAGGGACAGTGTCCAATTCCCCCAATCCTTCGAGAATCCAAATACAATGCTCAGTCCTGTACATAGAGGAGAGAGAAGATAGCTGTCTGGATTCCCTACAGATTGTTTAAAAATGAGAGACCTTAGAGGACAAGTGGCAGAAGGTTCTAATATGCAGCAGACATGTCCTCCTGCCTAAAAGCGCTATACAGGCTCATGGGCGATAAAAAAGATGAAGTAGAGTGACAAGACCGCACCTAGTCCCTGTAGCGCTCGATACTGGACATTCTATGAGCCCTTGCCTCAATGACAGCCAACAGTGCACTAGGAGCAGGGGAAACGGAACACTCACTTGGATGCAACTTATCAAATAAAAGCAAGCCAACCCTGACCTCTGCACCAGATGGAAGAAATCCTGGTTGGGGAATGGCAGAGAGTCCCAGTCAAAACCAGGGATGCTGGCCCCTGCAAAAGACTCAACTACACCCTGACTCCAGCACTGCCCCACTGAATCACGAGGCGTGCTGCACTCCCAGGCCATTCTCACACCTTAGCAATTGCTGAAGTTCATTCAGTGTTGTCTGCAGTCTGAAAAATATAATTCAAAAAAAATCTAAAAGAAACCAAAAAATGCCTAACCATTCTCGGTCACAAATGGAAAAATTTGAGCCTAGATTTTAAAAAGCTCACTTGCTTTAGATTTGGTATATTTCAGTAGGAGGAAGCAAGTGACAGCTGCCTTTTTTTTTCCTCCCCAAACTATTTATGGTCCCTCTACTACTTTAAAGTATTTTTTTAAATTAAATTAAATTTATTTATTTAGTTGTGCCAGGTCTTAGTTGTGGCAGGCGGGCTCCTTAGTTGCAGCAGGTGGGCTCCATAGTTGCAGCTCGCCGGCTCCTTGGTTGTGGCATGCGAACTCTTAGTGGTGGCATGCACGTGGGATCTAGTTTCCTGACCAGGGATCGAACCTGGGCCCCCTGCACTGGGAGAATGAGGTCTTTACCACTGTGCTACCAGGGAAGTCCTGGTCCCTTTACTACTAAGTGCCATTTATTTTCTTCCATCGATGGGCTTCATTTTCCTCCCAAAGAAAAGATGAGAAAGGATATATTTGAAATGACGGAGGGGAAGATTCAAGCCATCTTGCAAGAGAGCTGACAATTATAAAGTGATAATCCCACATGATGAAGATCGGTGCTATACTGCGAAGTCCGTCTACCTAGTTCAGGGTCTTGGAGAGCACAATTATTTTTGCTCTAAGGCCTGACTCAGACGATATACTAATTTTGAGGTTGAAAAGCAAAGGACACTTTCTCCTTGGAAGGCAACACGCTTTGCTGATTTAGTTAATAAATCTTTACGGTATCTCTATGTAAAAGAGAAGAAGGCAAGTATGATTAGCCTCCTTTGCTGAGGAAAATGAAGAACATGCAAAAATTAAGAAACACAGCCTTGAACGGATACCGAAGACGGGAAAAACAATCCTTTGTCTCCTGGGCCTGGCACTTTGTACTAAAGTGAGGATAAGAAGAGAAAAATGAGAAGTCTCTAATAGCATGCCACATGACTCTGAACCCATCCTGGTCAACCTTTTTACATGCAACTTGAATGAAGACATAGAAGGCCCATCTGGCAAATCCGCTCATGATAAATGGAAAGGTCATCAAGATTCCAGAAGGTCTCAACAGGCTGGAACAATCAGGCAGAACTGGCAAGATGAAACCAAGAGTGAGACACATAAAGTCCAGCACTTAATTTCAAAGAATCCCTTAAACAAACAGAAGAGGGGAGAGTTTAAAAGCAGTTCGTATGAAAAAAATATTGCAGATATTGCAAACTGTTGGCACACAGATGTGTTTCGTTTGGCCTTTGAAGTATTTGTGAACAACGCTAAACCAACATTTAAAAATTGGGGAGACTCACGTAAAAATCCAAATTTCCGGCTTCTCTTGAAAAACTGATAGATCTGGCGAACTCCATGTCTGTGCTTAGACATGACAACAGTGGGTGAGGAGTGAGCTGTGACTCTCTCCTTTAGACAGGGCATCCACTCCCCCAATGGACGCCCGCAGTTGCGTCCCGGCCTGTCAGAGCCATTTAGGTAACTTTCTTAGCTCTGTGGGCACCTCTTTGCAACTCTTGACCTGGAAGTTTCAGATACCTGACAGCTCAGTAGAGGCCCACTGTGTGATACACCTGCCAAAAATTTCACCCAATCCATGGTAATGGAAGAACTGTGTCACAGACTGCTTAGAAAATCTAGAAAAATCAATGAGTCTTCTCTCCAGACATATGTCTATTCATATAAAAATTTACAATTTATTTGTGGGAGTTGAAAGACCCCCCTGAACTCCCAGTTCCCAAGTTAACAAGCCCACTCTAGAACAAGGAGGTAAAGTGTCCCACTGTATGTTCACACAGTATGTCTACCCATGGCCAGGAGGGATGCTGACAAACTTCAAGGCAACCAGGATGATAAAGGGTCTGAAATCATATCGTAAAGCTGAAGAAACTAACAGTGGTTAGCCTAGGAAAAGGAATGCTCGGAAAGGAACATAATACCCATTTTTAATTTTAGAAGCTATAATAAGGGACAGGGATTAGGTCTATACCTGTCCAGCTGGCAGAACTAAGATCAATGAGAAGTTACAGTGAGGTCTATTTTACTATTTCAATTCGGTGTAAGAAAAAGAACTTTCTTACAATTAAAGCTGTACAGGGGACTTCCCTGGTGGCGCAGTAGTTAAGAATCTGCCTGCCAATGCAGGGGACACGGCTTCGAGCCCTGGTCCGGGAAGATCCCACATGCTGTGGAGCAACTAAGGCCATGCGCCACAACTACTGAGCACTTGTGCCACAACTACTGAAGCCTGCGTACCTAGAGCACGTGCTCTACAACAAGAGAAGCCACCGTAATGAGAAGCACACGCACTGCAACGAAGAGTAGCCCCCGCTCGCTGCAACTAGAGAAAGCCCATGTGCAGCAACAAAGACCCAATCAGCCAAAAAAGTAAATAAATAAAATAAATATTTATTAAAAAAATAAAAATAAAAAATAAAGCTGTACAAAACTGGAACAGACAGTCCTGTGGAACAACAGAGTAGTGAGTTCCCCATCGCTGCAAGAATCCAAGCAGAAACAGAATAATGAAACGTCAGAGATGTGATAGAAAGGATTCCTGAACCGGGTGGGAGGTGGTTCTACAATTATCTAATGCTTCTTCCAAATCAAAGTTTTAGTGAGCAGAGCTGAAGATGGCAATAATAATTTTCTTCCTCTCCCAAACCTTAGTCTTGCTGTGATGCAATAGTTAACATTATAGCCAATCTCCACACAAGACACTGAAGGAAACCCAGGAAGGAAGCCCCATGACTGATCCTCTCTTGGCGATTCTCAGTGAGCTGACTAGGAATTGATAAAGGTATGGCCACTCTTGAAATTTCACATGCTAACTTTTTCTTCTTCTAACTCACTCCTCTATTTGCCTCTCTTTCTACCTCTGTTCAAGCTGTCCATTTTAATTCTTGGGAAGCTGTGTAAGTTTCAAAGCATTATCAGCTCATGTACTTACTGAATTGACTCATCCACAAAGTTTCAAACATGTGGGCATTTAATTAAAGCTTTTGCCTGATGATTTCAACAGATAAAAATGGGGAGAATTCTGTGCTGGATTAATTTTGTACAAGCACCACATTCTGGTTAGAAAAGGTCACGGACTAGACCACTTCAAGTCCGCCCCCATAGGAGGTGGTCGACATCGAAGGCTCTCCAAAACCGGCAGCAGAGTGCTAACCAGGCGGCAGGTGTTTCAGAAATTTCGAGAAACTAAAGAAACTGACTCACTGTGTCTTCAATTTCTAAAGCACTCCCTCTCCACGAATAATTTTTGAGTCAGAAACACTGCTTTCCAAAAAGAACTTTTCTGCTAAAGACGTCTTTTAAGACACCACAAATGTGAAGTCAACACTTTCCCCTGTTTACATGGATTACAAAGCATATCTGTTCAAGATGCACACAATCAAGATGAAATATATAAAAGGAAAACTTCCTTTTGTCCATATTACTGCTCTCCCCTTCTGAGTTGTTCCCCAGAAGCTTCGGAAACAAGTTCTGAAAGCGAACCTTTCCTCCGTTCCAGGGAAGAGGGGAAACTGGGGCCTCTTGACCTATAAAACTCAATATTTTGGAACATCCATAATTCTCCTGAGTCCATGCCAGTCAAATGGAGTCTCTCTTTAGCAAACCACTGGCCAGCTGGGGTTGGACAGCAAGGCTCTCACCCCTAGGAGTTGACAAGGATGGGACTCAAAAGCTCCCTGGAAAAAAAAAAGTCTCTCCTTCAGCTTGCATTACAAGCTGTTGGAAAACACAGATGGAGGAGATGACAGGAAAAGCAATTACTTCTTCTGGGCTTCCTTTCTGTCTGGATGCTAAGGAGACGGATACCAAATTCCATCACAGATTGAAATGCTATCTAAACATTCTTGAAAATGTGGTCTTGCTCTCTGAAATATGGCCTGCCTTTGCTGCAGCAACCTGTAACCTATTAACATGTGAAGGTAGAGAGGGCCGACTTTCCTCCAGGCTGCCTAATTCTGGGCCTGCCTCTCCAACAATGCTCGTTTGTGACCACAGGTTAAAACATAAATAACTAAAAGATATATATATCTACACAGCATGACCCAACAGAAAGTCCTGATGAATCATTCACTTTATTTTCACATTCTTGGAACTGTAAATACCTGAGACTCTCTGAAGTATTTCAAGGTTTCTAGTGAGCCTTTCTAAATATAGGTGGAAACACACTAAACAGTAGTGTTATTATTTCAAATATTACTAAGCTGGGACTAGTCATAAACAAATCAAGCTTTAAACATCTTTAAAGGAACATACACACTGGTCAAAATGATGTTTTATGGGAGAGGCCTTTTGTTTATTTACAAATAATAAATACTCTCCCACAGACCTAATATTCAATACAGTTGAATAAAATGTTATTGCAGGTGGCCTATGTGTTCTGAGAAATGCCAAGATAAGGAAGATACAGCTTTTGCCTCAAGGACCTTATACACGAGCCAAAGGGACAAGATGTATTCACTGATAAGTCAAAGCAGATCATGAAAGCCAAATCAAAAGCACGGGCGCAGGACTGTGGGGGTTCATGGACAGAGAGACTGTACATCTAACTGATGGATACTGGGATCGATTTTCTCATCTGTGAAATGAGAGGACCAGATGAGTTCCAAGTCCCTTTGGGTTCTAAAGTTCTGATTCCTTTGGTATATACCATTGAGCCAAACAGAAAATTTCATAAAGGAAGTAGTATTTGAACTGGGTATGATCTTGAAATGAAGCTACTGGAAGAAAAAGAGGAGAGAGAGCATTTTAGGCAAAAAGAAGAACATAAGCATAGGTCCAGAAAGCAAAGGGCATGCTTGGGAGAGCGCTAGGCTTCCAGTGTGGATGGGTCACAGCAGGGGACAAAACTGGAAAGGTAGACTGAGGCCTTCAATGCCATGCAAAGAAGTTGGATTTAAGTTGGTAGAGAGCCCACGGGGGTTTCTGAAGAGGTAGATGACATGACCAGACATATATTGGAAAGTGAAAGAGCAGAATGGGGCTGGAGTGTTGGCCGGCTACCCTGTTACTCTTTGTTACGTCTAAGGGCCCTATTTACAGAAGCCTCACCTGCCAGAGTGGTGACGCTTCATGGGAGAGACCTAGATAAACAAAAACCAAAGCAATAAGGACTAAGAACCAAGCAAGGCCAGGAAATAGGATCAGTTGCAGGAAACTAAGATGTCTACACACAAATATTGATGACGACTACAAGGAAGATGGTAGACTACTTACAAACAGGCCAACGGAAGATGACGAGTAAGAGGAAAAAGAAAGTCGTAAAAATGTAGGAAAAATAGAGAAGCGGATAAAACTAAACATATAAGAGAAAAAGAAAAACACATATATAACACCTGTGAGCTACTAGAGGAAACCAGAATATGAGAGATCATAGGACTACACACTACCCCCATAAAATCTGGGCAGCATAATGAACATTTAAAAAAATTGGCTATACACTAAATAATGTCAAAACAGGACAAATAACAGAATTGAGAGGTGCACACAGCCGACCTAACTGAATGACTGTTGAAGAGGGCAGGCCGGACACTGTAAGAGAAGACTAGACAGGGCACGATCAGCACTTCTGTAACGAAAGCAATTCCGAAATAGGACGTCTAAGCAGAAGACTAGAATCCAGATGAAAAGGAAAAATCGTTAACAGATAACATCTGGCCCCCCAGTCACTGAAGAATACCTCTTCCCCATACACTGCTTCTCCCCTTCATCCCCTTCCAACAGCCCTCCTTAGCTAGATCCAAAAAGAACTATAAAACTTTGAAATGAATTGACAGTTACCTGCTAGGCAACAAAACTAGGTATGAGGAATTACAGCTGTGTCAGGTTACTACTATCTCTCTCTCTTTCTTTTTTTTTTTGCAATATATCAACTTTATTTCCATCTTGATTTCAAAAATATTTTTATTGAGGTAAAATACACATAACATAAAATTTACCATCTTAACCATTTTTTATTGTAGTTTCATTGACCTGTTGTGCAACCATCACCACCATCTATCCCCATAACTCATCCTGTAAAACTGAAACTCTACATGTATTAAACACTAACTCCCCGTTCTCCCCCAGCCCCTGGCAACTACCATTATACATTCTGTCTTTATGATTTCCACTACTCTTAAGTACCTCATATAAGTAGAATCATCCGGTATGTCTTTTTGTGACTGGCTTATTTCATTTAGCATAATGTCCTCAAGGTTCATCCATGCTGTAACAGATGTCAGAATTTCTTTCCTTTTTTTTTTTTTTTAATATTTATTTATTTGGCTGTGTCGGGTCTTAGTTGCAGCACATGGGATCTTCATTGCTGCATGCGGGATCCTTAGTTGCGGCATGCGGGATCTTTAGTTGCGGCATGTGGGCTCTTAGTTGCAGCATGTGGGATCTAGTTCCCTGACCAGGGATCAAACCTGGGCCCCCTGGATTGGGAGCGCAGAGTCTCAACTATTGGACCACCAGGGAAGTCCCCACCCCTTTTTTTTTTTTTAGAATTTCTTTCCTTTTTAAGGCTGAATAATATTCCAATTATGTACCGACCATATTTTGCTTTTCCATTCATCTGCCAATGGACACCTGGGTCGCTTCCATGTTTTAGCTATTGTGAATAATGCTGCTATGAACATGGGGGTAACAGGTATCTCTCCAGGACCCTGCTTCCAATTCTCTTGGGTATATACCCAGAAGCAGAATTGCTGGATCATATGATAATTCTTTTTACTTTTTGAGGAACCACTGTATTGTTTTACACAGCAACTGTACCATTTTACATTCCCACCAGCAGTGCACAAGCATTTCAATTTCTTCATATCTTTGCCAACACTTGTTGTTTTCTGGTTTTTTGATATTAGTCATCCTAATGGGTGTGAGGTGGTATCTCATTGTACTTTTTTTTTTTTTTAAATGGTGGTTTTTTTTCAAGAGAAACTATTTATTTATTAATTTTTGGCTGCGTTGGATCTTCGTTGCTGTGTGCGGGCTTCCTCTAGTTGCAGCGAGCGGGGGCTGCTCTTCGTTGCGGTGCGTGGACTTCTCCTTGCAGTGGCTTCTCTTGTTGCGGAGCACAGGCTCTAGGCACATGGGCTTCAGCAGTTGTGGCTCGCGGGCTCTAGAGCACAGGCTCAGTAGTTGTGGCGCATGGGCTTAGTTGCTCCGTGGCATGTGGGATCTTCCCAGACCAGGGCTTGAACCTGTATCCCCTGTATTGGCAGGCGGATTCTTAACCACTGCACCACCAGGGAAGTCCCACTCTCACTGTACTTTTGATTTGCATTTTCCTAATGATTAGTGATACTGAGCATCTTTTCGTGGGCTCATTGGCCATTCATATTATCTTCTTTGGAGAAATGTCTATTCAAGTCCTTTGTCCAGTTTTTAATCAGGTTGTTTGCTTTTTTTTTGTTGAATTTTAGGAGTTCTCTATATATTCTGGATATTAATCCCTCATCAGATACATGATTGGCAAATATTCTCTCCCATTCTATAGGCTGACTTTTTACTCTGTTGATAATGTCTTTTGACACACAGGTTACTGCTATCTTTTGCAGCAACAAAAGTAATATGAGGGACTTCCCTGGTGGTCCAGTGGGTAAGACTCCATGCTCCCAATGCAGGGGGCCCGGGTTCAATCCCTGGTCAGGGAACTAGATCCCGCATGCGTGCCACAACTAAGAGTTTGCATGCCGCAACTAAGACCCAGAGCAGCCTAAATAAATAAATAGTTTTTAAAAACACGAATATCAAAATCCCAACAACTTAGCAGATAGATAAAAGCAGCAACCTTGTTGGGTCACAGTACACAAAATAAAGGAGGGCTCAGAGACGTCCGACATTAAGGAGAAAGACAAGGAAACTTTGGTTTTCTCATTTCAGCGTGCATTTCACCCTGGACCTGGGTGAGCTGTGCTACAATATATGCTTCTGGTCCAAGGGACGCTGAGTCCCTTGGCTGGTCTGGGCAGCCTCCCCCTGCTACTACTGGGACAAGTCATGCAAGTTTCCTGCTGTGGATGGGACAGATCAGTTAAGGAAGTACTCTGTAAGCAGGCAGATCAATATTTTGGTCACTTGGTTGTGGGGTCTTGAAGAAATCAGGGGATATGTTTAATACTAAGTAAAAAGTTACTTACTTGCCGGCCATCCTGCCCCACATTTGTTTGACCTCTTACGACAGTTCGAATGTTGTCATCCAGTCTCCTAGCAAAAAAAGTTAAAGGTACAAATCATTAAAATATCTCGATTCCTTCAAGACGAAAAGACAACTCTCAAAACGGGAGAAAATATTTGCAAATGAATCAACGGACAAAGGATTAATCTCCAAAATATATAAACAGCTCATGCAGCTCAATATTAAAAAAACAAACAACCCAATCCAAAAATGGGCAGAAGACCTAAATAGACATTTCTCCAAAGAAGACGTACAGATGGCCAAGAAGCACATGAAAAGCTGCTCAACATCACTAATTATTAGAGAAATGCAAATCAAAACTACAATGAGGTATCACCTCACATCAGTTAGAATGGGCGTCATCAGAAAATCTACAAACAAATGCTGGAGAGGGTGTGGAGAAAAGGGAACCCTCTTGCACTGTTGGTGGGAATGTAAATTGATACAGCCACTATGGAGAACAGTATGGAGGTTCCTTAAAAAACTAAAAACAGAACTACCATATGACCCAGCAATCCCACTACTGGGCATATACCCTGAGATAACCATAATTCAAAAAGACACATGCACCCCAGTGTTCACTGCAGCACTATTTACAATAGCCAGGTCATGGAAGCAACCTAAATGCCCATCGACAGACGAATGGATAAAAAAGATGTGGTACATATATACAATGGAATATTACTCAGCCATAAAGAGGAACGAAATTGGGTCATTTGTAGGGACGTGGATGGATCTAGAGACTGTCATACAGAGTGAAGTAAGTCAGAAAGAGAAAAACAAATATCGTATATTAACGCATATATGTGGAACCTAGAAAAATGGTACAGATGAACGGGTTTGCAGGGCAGAAACTGAGACACAGATGTAGAGAACAAACGTATGGACACCAAGTGGGGAAAGCGGTGGGGTGGTGGGGGTGGTGGTGTGATGAATTGGGAGATTGGGATTGACATGTACACACTGATGTGTAGAAAATGGATGACTAATAAGAACCTGCTGTATAAAAAAATAAATAAAATTCAAAAATTCCAAAAAAAAAAAAAAAATCTCGATTCCAGGTTGACCAAAAGAAAAAAAGCTGGGATTCCCTGGTGGCACAGTGGTTAAGAATCTGCCTGCCAATGCAGGGGACACGGGTTTGATCCCTGGTCCGGGAAGATCCCACATGCCACGGAGCAACTAAGCCCATGCACCACAACTACTGAGCCTGTGCTCTAGAACCCACAAGCCACAACTACTGAGCCTGCGCACCACAATTACTGAAGCCTGCACACCTAGAGCCCGTGCTCCGCAACAAGAGAAGCCCGCGCACCGCAACGAAGAGTAGCTCCCGCTCGCCGCAACTAGAGAAAGCCCGTGCGCAGCAACGAAGACCCAACTCAGCCAAAACTAAATTAATTAATTTTAAAAAAAGTTAGTAACGTATCCATCAATATTTGCAGATTGCAGCTACTTATTCAGAAGAAAAAACAAAGATGTTTGGATGATAGGAGGAAGAGTCAGGCCTTGGACCTCAGTGAGGGGGCAGCAACTAGTGTAGAAGCCAAGCCCAGCACAGACTGATGAGTCACCTTTGTTATTTTTTAAAAGGCTATTTTCACTTAGTGTTCAGAGCCACTCAAAAGGACCAATGTAACTTTTAGTATTTGTCATGGGGTAAACCACACGTGACAAAGTTGCTGAAACTTTATGGGAACAAGCCAGAGAATTCAAAGTATCCCACACAAAATCCTTCCTCAGTAACATCCTAGGAACCTTAAAAGGGATGAGGAGCCAGGTGATATGTGAAAGCCACGCCTCACCACCTGGGCCCTGATCTGCAGGAGGCGGGTCTGTGGCCCCCACTTCCTCTTTCTCCTGCAGCTGAACAGGGGCCATTTAATGGCACCTCAACCGGAGAAATTTATGTCAGTTTATGTCATTTATGTCATTTTTCATTTGAAGAACCGTTAAAGGTATGGTGGGAGAAAGCTGAAAATAACTGGCTTGCAAGTGATTTTTGTTTCTGTTGTTGTTTTGGGATTTTTTTGGCCGTGCCGCGCAGCATGTGGAATCTTAGTTCCCTGACCAAGGATCGGACCCCCGTGCCCCCTGCATTGGAAGCATGGAATCTTTTTTTTTTTTTTTTAACATCTTTATTGGAGTATAATTGCTTTACAATGGTGTGTTAGTTTCTGCTGTATAACAAAGTGAATCAGCTATACATATACATATATCCCCATATCTCCTCCCTCTTGCATCTCCCTCCCACGCTCCCTATCCCAACCCTCTAGGTGGTCACAAAGCACAGAGCTGATCTCCCTGTGCTATGCAGCTGCTTCTCACTAGCGATCTGTTTTACATTTGGTGGTATATATAAGTCCATGCCACTCTCTCACTTTGTCCCAGTTTATCCTTCCCCGTCCCCATGTCCTCAAGTCCATTCTCTACGTCTGCATCTTTATTCCTGTCCTGCCCCTAGGCTCTTCAGAACCTTTTTTTTTTTTTAGATTCCATATATATGTGTTAGCATACGGTATTTGTTTTTCTCTTTCTGACTTACTTCACTCTGTATGACAGACCCTAGGTCCATCCGCCTCACTACAAATAACTCAATTTCGTTTCTTTTTATGGCTGAGTAATATTCCATCGTATATATGTGCCACATCTTCTTTATCCATTCATCTGTCGATGGACACTTAGGTTGGGAAGCATGGAGTCTTAACCACTGGACAGCGAGGGAAGCCCCTCGCTAGTGATTTTTGGATCATGGGGGAATTTTCATTTTCTGTGCAAACCCTGTAAAACTTAGTGGTCTCTACTAGAATTGTTACAGCTAAAGTCCACCAAAACAATCAACAGGCTTCTTCGTATTTATTTTTAGCTGCATTGGGTCTTCGTTGTTGTGCGCAGGCTTTCTCTAGTTGCAGCGAGCAGGGGCTACTCTTCGTTGCGGTACGTGGGCTTCTCATTGTGGTGGCTTCTCTCGTTGCAGAGCACAGGCTCTAGGCATGCAGGCTTCAGTAGTTGTGGCGCATGGGCTTCAATAGTTGTGGCGCACGGGCTTCAGTAATTGTTGCACACGGGCTCAGTAGTTGTGGCGCACGGACTTAGTTGCTCTGCAGCATGTGGGATCTTCCCGGACCAGGGCTTGAACCCGTGTCCCCTGCATTGGCAGGCAGACTCTTAACCACTGCGCCAACAGGGAAGTCCCTTCTTTGTACTTTTTAAGGCACCCAACTGAACAAAACATTAATGGCAGAGGTCTTCACCTAAAAACCCAAAGGTTGTCAGGGAAAAAAAAATCATCTCCTGGATTCAAAATGAAGGTTTCTCCTCATCACAAGTTAAAAAACAACAACAACAACAAAAACTATATTTAAAGTAATAATATCAACCATTACAATAATAATTACAACAAACAAACTTTGAGTATCTACCATGCATCAAAACTGGAAATTCAGACATGGATAAACCAGAATAAGGCTATTTGGCAGAAAGGACATCTGATGACCACCCTAGACATGCTAGATTAATCACAATGTTTAGTCCTGGGACACCACCCGCGCCAACCAGCAGATCTGACCATATTGTTAGCTGATACATGGCCAAGGGAGCCATATATAAGCCCAGCTTCATATCTAAGCCTTGGGGATACAAAAAAAAAAAAAGGGTAAATCTGCTAGAGAAATAAAGCCACTAAAATATAGCAGAAATGCTTTTGTCTCCTTTTATAATCAACTGTTTTGAATAGCCTGTTACAGATTCCTTCCTTTTTTTAAAATAAATGATTGAAGACTGATCAAAGAATCGAGTTCTTTGCCACAAGGCTCATATGGAAACCCAGAAAAAAGAACTATTTTTAAAAAGATTACCATCTACAGCAAACTTGAGATTTTAGTGTTCTTACAGATAAGTGTGATCCAGAATGTGATTAACTAAATGAACAGCATACTTTCATTAATTATTAATAATCACACGGTGTTACTTACCTTATTTTCAGTCTAATTTTGTTCACGACTTCATCGATGTTTGCCAGAGACTACAATAAAGAAGGAAAAGTGCCAGCTATTATTTCACTTCCTGGAATTCCTCTTTCACAGAGAAATGATGAACTATAATGGCTATTTATGACGTCTCAAAGAAACTAATCATACGGTATGATACAATTTTTACTTAAAAAAAACAAAGTATAGGGAATTCCCTGGTGGTCCAATGGTTAGGACTCTGTGCTTCCAAAGCAGGGGCATGGGTTCAATCCCTGGTTGGGGAACTAAGATCCCGCAAGCCTTGCAGTGCAGCCGGGGTGGGAGGGCGGGGGAAGTATAGCAGTAGTTGGCAACAACTGCAAAATCCAGCCTGGAATCTATTTTTCATAAATAATGTTTATTGGAAAACAGCCATGTCCATTCGTTTACATATTATCGACAGCTGCCTTTGAGTTACAAAGACAGAGTTGAGTAGCTGCAACAGAGGCTGAATAATCCATAAAGCCTGAAATTACTATCTAGACCTTTACAGGAAATTTCCTGACCCCTGGTACATAGGATCGTGACAAACTCGTACAACAAAATCCTCACAGCAACAAAAATGAATGAATGGGGCTTCCCTGGTGGCGCAGTGGTTGAGAATCTGCCTGCCAATGCAGGGGACACGGGTTCGAGCCCTGGTCTGGGAAGATCCCACATGCCGCAGAGCAACTGGGCCCATGAGCCACAACTACTGAGCCTGCGCGTCTGGAGCCTGTGCTCCGCAACAAGAGAGGCCGCGATAGTGAGAGGCCCACGCACCGCGATGAAGAGTGGCCCCCGCTTGCCACAACTAGAGAAAGCCCTTGCACAGAAACGAAGACCCAACACAGCCAAAAATAAATAAATTAATTAATTAATTAAAAAAAAAAAAGAATGAATGATTACAACAGACAACAACATGGATGAATCTTACTAACATGACGTTGCGTGCGCACACACACACATACACACAAACCAGACACAAGAGCATATACTGTATGATTCCATTTACAGTATTTCAAAAGTGAAACTATTCTCCTGCATTAGAAGTCAGGATAGTGGTTAACTCTGGCGGAGGCAGTGACTGGGAGGGGCAAGAAGGGGCTATTTATAAATGTTTTATTTCTTGGTCTGGGTGGTGGTTACCTGGCTTTATTCATTTGGTGAAAATTCATCAAGTTGTACATTTAGGATCTGTATACTCCTCCACATTATGTTAAACGTCAATAAATAAATACCTCTATTTTTTTCTAAGTGTCTAGGTCCATTAGAAAAAAGCCTGGAAGGATAAACGCTAGTACTTAGAGTCTATATTAGTAGCTGTAACCTACGAAATCAGTAGCAGTAGTTGTAATCTATGAAGAAGAGGGATTTTAAGTTTTTCTTCTTTTTGCCTATGAGTATTTTCTAATTGCTCTATATTGACAATGCACTGCAACTGCAATTATAATAAAGTTATTTCTATTTTTAAGACAATGACAGTAAAAACAACGGACTAGTACCAATTTAGTGAGCTGAAAACATGAGGAAAGGGTGCCCCCTAATGGAATAGAGGTGGTACAATTTTATAGCACCATTTTAACTGAAGTTTTCAAAATATAATTTTATAAGCCCTCTTTCCCTCTCTCCCGATAGATATTTTACCTCGGAAGGAACTGGGGGTGATGCAGCAATTGTGCTTATAAATTGCTACCGGCAACCTGTGCTGGCAGGAAGAGGCAAGAGCCTGCCAGGCACAGGTCTGATTAGAGAACCAGGTCACACATAAAACAGGATGAAATCTTGCCATTTACGACGAGATGGATGGACCTTGAGGGTATCGAGTGAAATAAGTCAGACGGAGAAGCACAAGTACTGTACGATTTCACTCATATGTGAAATATAAAAAATAAACAAACAAAAAAGCAAAATAAATGAACAAGGGCTTCCCGGGTGGTGCAGTGGTTAAGAATCCACCTGCCAATGCAGGGGACATGGGTTTGAGCCCTGGTCCGGGAAGATCCCACATGCCATGGAGCAACTAAGCCCCTGTGCCACAACTACAATGCAACTACTGCAATGTCCATGAGGTATATAGATGGATTTTGCCCAAGATTTAGCAATAGCTGACAGAAATTATAAATCATGCCCCTACTTTCTACTACCTTTTACTTTCTATTACCTTTTAATTCCCCTTTGGGGAAATAAAGGTACCCCTGTGTCATAAATTTCCTGAATTACCTAAGAAACTTCACTATACATCACCATGGATGTGGGGACACCTGAATTACCTAAGAAACTTCACTATACATCACCATGGATGTGGGGACATTAGACAAGACATATAACTGAATCTGTGGAACAACAAATGTCTTTTGCTACCTTCAGTAGTTTAAAAACAAAAACCCACCAGGAAGAAGGGAGAACCTGGTGGTTCCCTATATACATAATTTTCAAATCTAACAATTTGTTGTGGTGAGTTAGCTGTCTTGATAGGCTGGGGTGAATTAAATCTCTTCGTGGCTAAAACTGCTCTCTTTATACCACTGTTTCCAAATTTCCATCTCCAGCTAATTCCTAGAATTTGTCTTTCATAGAAAATGATGAGCTCTTAGGAATTCCCTGGCAGTCCAGTGGTTAGGACTTGGCGCTTTCACTGCCAAGGGCCCCGGTTCAATCCCTGGTCGGGGACTAAGATCCTACAAGCTGTACATGGTGCAGCCAAAAAAGAAAAAGATGAGTTCTAAAGGTTATCTGTGAAATCTCAGAAAAGACGATCACACAGTATGATATCATTTTTTCCAAATTTATTTTAAAAATCAGCATGTCCATCAGAAAAAGTTTGGAAGGATATATGCCAAAATATTAACAGTTATGGCAATGATGGGCTCCAGACTCAAACATCCAACTATGTATTTCTGCCTGGATGGCCCAAATATGTTCAAAACTGAGCTCACCTTTACCCCCTACTTCTACCCTACTTACCACTAAAACTGGCTCTTCCTCCTTACTCCCAGTACAGGATAAAGGGGCCAACACCCACCCATAGTCTGCTGGGCTAGAAATCAAAGTTCTGAAATTTACAGAGTAGCTTTCTAACTCCAGGCTTATCCTGCCTACCTCATTCCCATTTTTCCCCTATTACATTCGAAAAATCCTTTCCACTTCCCAATTTACTACAGAAAATTGGGGGTGGCGGGGGGGCAACAGGACAGACGCTTTCAACCTAAGGGTACGATTTCTAATAATATGCTCACTATACAGAGAATTCCACACTAACACAACAACAGTATTTGGTATTAGCTAACCCTCCCCCTCCCAAAAAAAGGTGGTTACAATGGAGTCTAACTTGAATTTAACTCTCACTTGCTTATCAAGGTCTCTTAGATTATGTAGTATAACACGTAATACATCATTAATATTCAGGATGAGCCAGAAGCCACTGCAAGAAGGAAACTCTATACTTACTTGCTCTGTTGGGAACAGGGTGTTGATATACTCCACAGCATTGAAATCTGCTCGATCTAGAGGATCCTGGCTTGGAAATACCTACATAAAGATAGAGAATTAAAAACCACGTATCTTTCTGCCTTGCTTTACGTATTATTTCTTTCCTCCTTATCGGTTGGTAAGTTTTTTGAAAGCAAAGACCATAGGTTTTTTCATTTTACGAGGCTTAACAACAACAGACGCACAATAAAATATCTGGTAAAGTAAATCTGTAATTTTCACCAACATCTGTAATTTTAACATCTTGGTAAAACTAAAAGAATGTGCAATAGTTAAAAGTTCCAGATATCCACGAAATCCCAAGGACAAGGTAAAATAAGTGGGCATTGTACACTATCAGATTAAGCCAGTGGATGACATGGTTGTATTAAGGGAATCTTGATAACAGACTTATTATACACCATGTCTCAGTGATGTCTCAGCAGTAGAATTCACTATGCATCAAAGCGATTATTATGCTCAGACAGCATCAGGAAGTGGAGAGCTGGCATTTAGGAACTGTCCATCTCTTTTACAGAAGAAAGCAAGCTGCCTTCTGAGAAATATAGCTAACTCCCTTCAAATGTTGCAATTTGAAGAACATGTAACAAGGTGGGTTATAAAAGCAGTTAAGTGATCCCCTGGGTACTAGATTTCACTAGCTCAAGGCAGTTATTCTGGGAAGCAAATTCTTTTTTGAGGTCTGCTTATTGGAGAAACCTATGCTAGAATTCAACCTTACTAAAAAATAGGAAAAACTGTGCTCTTCTAAAACCCTTGTCAAACAATAACTGACTGCATTATTTGTTTCTTCTATTGGAGCCCACTAGGTCCAAAGGGAATGAAACGTATGTCTCTGGGAATTCCCTGGCAGTCCAGTGGTTAGGACTCGTGCTCTCACTGCGGGCGGCCCAGGTTCAATCCCTGGTAGGGGAACTAAGATCCCACAAGCCCTGAGGCAAGGCCAAACAAACAAACAAAAAACAAACAAAAAAAGAAACGTATGTCTCTTTCTGGCAGATGGAGGTGGGTGGGAAGCAGTGTGACTTGAACACCAAAACCTTTGCCCAGTGGCCTGGCATCCTCAGGATCTGCCAAATGTGCTGTGAATGAGTAATCCAACCACTCCAAGGAAAACACATCTAAAAATCTATAAATGGGACAATACAAACAAATAACTTAGTACACTGGCAGACCCATAGTAAGTATTAATGATCAATAAATATTAACTATCAGTAATAGAAGTAATAATGTTTTACTTCAAAAAACTTCCCAGTGGTCATTAAGTATGGCACACCCCTCCTTTTCCTAAATCCCCTACACCAACTTCTTTAAGGGAGAGTTTTCTCCCTTTATCAGGAGCGTTACCCTGTACAAGGGTCTAAATTGCTAGTTCTAATATCATCACTCTTAAAAACTCCGTACACTTGAAAAGAGAATTTAGTCAACTAAAGAGTTCCTGCAGGGAAGAGAAGCCACCTGGGAATATTCTTCAACCTAACCCAAACTAATCAACAGCAGAAATTCTCAACTAAGTATGGTAAAGGGTTTTTTGGTTTGTTTTTTTTTAACCTTTGCCCCTCTGCTTTGCGATATGCTTCAAAAATAGAGGTTACCTCTTCCCCTCAATTCCGAGTCACTCACAAGGGGCTAGATGGAGAATCCGGAACACTGCGACACCAGCCCGATAAATGAATGAACAGCCCCGCAACCCCCAAAACCTGAGGTTGCTACCCATGAGGTCCCTTCTTCTAGGTGCATCCTTTCAGGAGACACAGCTCCTTTGCCCAAACCCACCAGGATGCCCCACCCTCCAAAGACAATCAAGGCCTAGAAAAGATTCTCTCCCTCCTCTAGATTCAGAAACCCCTTCCCACCACCACTTCCCACCAAAACCTTTCCTTGCCCTTCTGCGCCTAGTTCCCAAGTCTCCCACGAAGACCGCTTCCTCGGCGTCCCACCCCAGGTCCCACCCCCAGAGCTGCCCCAGCCTCCGCAGTCTCCTCCTGTCGAGGGGCGGAACGCTCACCTGCTCGATGGCGAGCTGCACGTCGGGCGTGAGCTGGAGCACGGCTTCCAGCTCCTCCACGAACTCCAGTTCCTCCTCCTCCATCATCCTGCTGCCCAGCTCCCTCCTGGCGCCCACCCCGACCCCGAGCCGCACGTCCTGCAGCCACCCACGCCCCAGAACAGCAACCCTCCAGCGGCAGCGCTCCAGCGAGCCTGGGCTCTGTCAGCTAGTAGGGCACTTCCGGGAAGCCAGGCACTTCCGGGATCCGGGGCATTCTGGGATAGCGGAGGACTAACCTCTGGTCCCCCGGAGGAGGCTTTCCTGTCACCTTCCGGAGTCTCCCCGGGCAGCCCTGTAGTCCGGCGGCCCCCACCTGCCCTCACCCCTCCTTAAGATGGTGGGGACCCGCTTCACCTCGCCGAAGGCGCCCTCCCCACTTGGACCCTGGCGCTGGGGAGGGCCCGGCCGCTCCGGTAGGACCCCCCAGTGAGGGTGCGCCCCAGCAGCGTCGCGATCGAATGACAGCAACTCTCACGGGCCGCGAGGCCGGCGATCCTTCTGCTCCCAGGGGCCCCTTGCTCAGTGGCAGTAGGTGTCCCCCCAGCCATCGGGGGAGAAATGACCCCAGCTGGTAAGTGGCGATGTTGCCAAGGACAATTGGTAGGATGGGAATTTGTCCACTTGACAAGAGTTAAATTCCCCGTGTGCCAAGCTTCTAGGCAGCGTTTTCTGGGGGCGTCCGCACCCAGGGGCCCCTTGCTCAGTGGCAGTAGCGGGGGCGGGGAAAAAGAGCCAGATTAGGCAGTGACCCGCCCTGGGGAAATGTTGACTTTCTGAGACTCTGAGTAGCTGGAGTCGAAGTCACGGTCCACGAATGATGAGCTGTGTGATCTTGAACAAATTACTACATCGGTCCTGCTTACCCTGCAAGGGTGTGGCGAGAGATAAAAATTAAAAGCGCTATGCAAATTTAAGCTAGTAATACGAGTGTGTCTAGCCCTTATGCACCACAAAGGAAAGAGCCAGGTCACCCTGTGGAACCACTTTTCCTCCAGACACAATGAGATAATTGCAGACAAGGGAAGAGTTGTTTTATCAGTTAAACATGGTAAAACTCCATGATGAAGCGTCCGTGGCCCCAATGAGCTTTTTTTTTTTTTTTTTTTAATCAAAATTGTGGTAAAAAAAAGATGGGAGCAATATAATTTCTAACAGTAAAGGAAGGCTTAAAAATATAAATCGGTTACATAATAGAATATTATTGACTCAAAATCATGGTTTTTGAAAATTATTTAATGACATGGGAAAATGTGCATAATATATTTCAGAAAGCAAAAATATACAGCATGGTCCCAGTTTACATGTGTGTGTATTTTATGCCTATAAAAATTATAGCAAGAAATATTACTTTTCTGCAGGTGATGGAATGCATTCTTTTCACATTTTCCCAAAATGTCTATGAGCCTATAGCATTTTTATAATCAGAAATATAAATGCCTTTTTTTTTAAAGGAAATGATAATTATATCCATCTTTCTTGGATGTTTTTCATTTTTTATATACAGTAAGAAACAATTTATATACAGTAAAATCCACCCATGTCGTTTAGAATGCTGTGAGTTTTAATAAATGCATATAGTCATGTAACCACTGTCACAATCAAATCCTAGGACAGTTCCATCATCCCCCCAAATTCTCTCATGCCCCACCTCATCCCCTGGCAACCACTGACCAGATTTCTGTCCCTATAGTTTGACTTTTCCAGAATGTCATATAAATGGGATCATACAATATGTCACCTCTTGAGTCTGGCTTCTTTCACTCAACGTAATACATTTGTATATCATCCATGTCGTTGCATGTATCAGTAGTTTATTTCTTCTTGCTGAGTGGTAATCCACTATATGGATATACCACAGTTTGTTTATCCATTCCCTGGCTGAAGGACATTTGGGTTGTTTCTAGTTTGGGGCAATTATGAATAAAACTGCTATAAACATTCATAGGCAGGTTTTTGTGTGAACATAAGTTTTCATTTCACTTGGGTAAATACATAGAAGTGGGATTGTTGGGTTGTATAGTAAGTCTGTGTTTATAAGAAACTGGTCAACTGTTTTCCAAAGTGGGCTGTTATCATTTTCACATTCCTGCCAGCAATGGATGAGCGTTCTGGTTGCTCACAGCGCTTATGTTTAATGATGATAATAATAGCTCACATTTCCTAGCCCTTACTATATGCCAGGCACCATGCTAAGTATACATTGTCTCAATCTACATGGCAGTTCTGAGGTTGGTAGTTATTATCTGCTATTCACAGATGAGGAAATTGGGATGTAGTTAAAAACTAACAAAAACTGTTCCCAAGGTTCCATGTCATCAGGCCTGTCATCAGCCCTAGTCCCCTCATTTTTGTTTTCTGGCCTGTCATCAGCCCTAGTCCCCTCATTTTTGTTTTCTCTGCTTCCAAGTGGCCCACAGTGTCGTGGAGAGTCATGATACCAGGGTGACCATCTCCAATACAAAGTCATGCTGTCCCATTGCCACTGATTGTCCTTTTACAAGTCCCTTGTCAACTCTCATTGCATTCCCCCTGCAACCCAAACCTTTCCCTATGCTGAAGCTCCCAACTCCATTATCCCCCTTCTCCCTATTTCCAGATAAGATAATAATAATGAATATAAGTTTGGGTTTAAGAGAGTTACACGGTACAAAAGTCTAGGAAGATGAAAGAGCAGAGAGATAGGTGGACATCAGGTGAAGAAAACTGCATTAAGTAGTAACAGGCTAGACTGTTTATGATAAGCAAAAGAGAGAAATATCTTTAGTAGAAGGAGGAAGCCTGGAAAGACGGATTATACACTCTTAAGATAAATACGGAAGTGTACAGATATGAGAAATTTGGGTATGAAAATAGGAGCATGTGGTATTCTCACAAATGAGCTGGGCTTTTTATAAACAAAACAATTTCCTGTTATGGAATAGGGTACAACTGATGATGAAGTCATCATAGAAGACATATTTTCTACCTTGAAATGTCACCAAATGAGGAATAAATTCAGTTTCTAATACTTAAAAAAAAAAAATCTTGGAGACCTTGTCCTTTAATCTTTTAATCGGTAATGGGAAAAAGATGGAGAAGTAAAGGAGAAAGTACTACAACAGTCTGTAGGGGAGTGTTAGGGTGCATCTCTGAGGATAGCATCAGTATAAAATGGAAAAATAACAGTAACCTTCCAAAGGAGGAATTTTCATAATGTTTCTCTTTGTGCCAAAAAACTTGTAAGCCTATACAGGTAGGCTGGAAATACTAAGTAATTTTAAAACAGACTTTGTTAATGAGATCCAGTGAGATCTCTAAATTTCATGTGCCTCTGTCAATTTACTGCTTTTTTCTAATTCTGTTAAAAGGAGTCTCCAATATCCTATTATATTTGCAACTGGTTTCATTATTTTTGAAGTAGCTGTACTGTAATAAATTGAGTAGACATTGTGCAGAGGATGTTATTTTCTAAGATCGAAACAGTGTCTTTATTACATTAAGAGGCATCTCCATAACGATCCCAGCTATTCCTTCTCCTGAATAGCTGGGCTTTTTATGAAACTTCTCATAAAAAAAAAAAAATCACAGAATGTCTGAATTACGTGATCTTTACCCACTAAATGCCAGTAGCATAACCCCTTCCCCCAACATTGTGATAACCAAAAATACCCCCTACAAATTTCCACAATGCCTCCTTATGACCCTCAAGCACAACCACACTTAGATCCTGTTGTCACTATGGGTGGCAAAAGCTCCCAAGCCAACTTATAGTGAAGCATATAGTTTAATTTCTATATTAAATCTTGTTCAAAATGTCTTTTGGGCGCTTCTTTATGGACTGTTTTAAGTGCATGACTTTTCATGATGACAGTTTCTTTTGTTGTCCTTCATTCCGGAATTTTCTGCACATCCTGGACACCGGCATTTGTTCTTGACTGACATTCCGATAGTTCTGAATGTTCCCATATCCTAGACACCCAGTTTTGTTTTGATTGGTACTCCGGTTCTCCGTGCATGCCCCCTGATTAAATCGAAAGAGATTATAATCTCCAGCTAGCTTCAGCAGCTCCCCTGTTCCCATCAGTGGTAGCTCAGGCAATCAGTCACGCCTATATGCTTTTATTTTATTTATTTGTTTGTTTTATTTTTATTTTTGGCTGCGTTGGGTCTTCGTTGCTGCGCATGGGCTTTTCTCTGGTCGCGGCGAGCGGGAGCCACTCTTTGTTGCGGTGCGCAGGCTTCTCACTGCGGTGGCTTCTCTTGTTGCGGAGCATGGGCTCTAGGCTTGTGGGCTTCAGTAGTTGTGGCTCGTGGGCTCTAGAGCGCAGCCTCAGTAGTTGTGGAGCATGGGCTCAGTTGCTCCACGGCATGTGGGATCTTCCCGGACCAGGGCTTGAACCCGTGTCCCCTGCATTGGCAGGCAGATTCTTAACCACTGCGCCACCAGGGAAGTCCCTCATACATGTTATTTCTTAGTCTTCTCCATAGTTCTTGATGTAGGTGGGACAGTAGGGTGAGAAGCCAAGGTCAGGCGGCTAAGTGCTGGCCTGCTAAGATGACACCGAAGTCTGTTATGTTCAAGTGTTTTTGCTCTTAATGCCTCTCTAACCTACCCGAGCCAGGTCCTGGTACAGCATTACGTATAAAAATAAAGGCCATTACTTTCCAACAGCTTATGTGACACTTTCACACTTTAAAAAATGATGACTCCTCAAAAGTATGTTAAATGAATGTCATTTCTTTTTTTTGTTTTTGGCCACGCTGCACAGCTTGCAGGATCTTAGTTCCACGACCAGGGATCGAGCCCGGGCCCTTGGCAGTGAGAGTGCAGAGTCCTAACCACTGGACCACCAGGGAAGTCCCTGAATGTCATATTTTTTTAAATATTACCTTTTCATGTAATTTTCAAGGTAGTGTGCTTTATCAAATTTCTAACTATTGTTTTCAAAACCCTCATACACTTGTACAACACAGGAAAATGTAAAAGTCATTCTTAATTCACCTCACCCCACAGACACAAAACTAACACACGCCCATACACACTTCTCTCCCCACACTGTTAGTCTGGTGTTCCCCTTCCAAACCTTTCTTTGCGTGATTATGTAGCAATATACGTACAAGCACATTTATAGTTTTTTTTTAACTGTAAGTTACATCTCACTGTACTTATTGTTGTGATTTATTCTTTCCCCTTTAAATTTCCAGTATGTTCTGGAGATCTTTCTCTGTATTTTGGTCTATCTCTCCTTTTAGAGGCTATATAGCATTCCATAGTTTGATCATACCATAAAATATTTTATGTCAGACGGTCTCCCACTTGACTTACGATAGTTCAATTTACAATTTTTCAGCTTTATGATAATGCGAAAGCAATACGCATTCAGTAGAAACCATGCTTCAAATTTCGAATTTTGATCTTTTCCCGGGCTAGCAGTGTGCTGGGTGAATATACTCTCTTGTGATGCTGGGCAGGGGCAGCGAGCTGCAGCTCCCTGTCAGCAAGGCAATTGAGGATAAACAACTGCTACACTTACCCATTCTGCTTTTCACTTTCAGTACAGTACTCAATAAATTGCATGAGATGTTCAACACTTTATTATAAAATAAGCTTTGTGTTAGATGATTTTGCCCAAATGTAGGCTAATGTATGTGTTCTGAGCACTTTTAATTAAGATGGGCTAGGCTCAGCTATGTTGTTCAGTAGGTTGGGTGTATTAAATGCATTTTCAACTTATGATATTTTCAACTTACCATGAGTTTATCAGGACATAACACCACCATAAGCTGAGGAAGATCTGCATTCCACTATTGGATATTTAGATCATTCCTAATTTTTCTTTGCTATTACAAACAATGCTGAATCCTTGCAGTATATATTTATACTTCTATCAGCACTGAAAAGTGTCTATAACCCTCATATCATTATGTACACTGGATATTATCAGTCTTGTAAATATTTACTTGCACATATTCTCTGATTCACAGAAGCTTTATTATTTATTTATTTATTTGGCTGCGCCGGGTCTTAGTTGCGGCACGCGGGATCGTTGTTGCTGCGTGTGGCATCTTTAGTTGCGGCACATGAACTCTTAGTTGCGGCATGTGGGATCTAGTTCCCTGACGAGGGATAAAACCCAGGCCCCCTGCACTGGGAGTGCAGAGTCTTAGCCACTGGACCACCAGGAAAGTCCCACATAAGCTTTAGAAAGAGCTTATGGAGTCCATTAAAAACACGCTGGGATTTTGACTGGAATTGTATTGAATTTAGAGATCAATTTGGGGAAAGTTGACATGTTTACAATATTGAATTTTTAGGCCATGCTCTCCATTTATTTAGGTTTTTATGTCTTTCAGTAAAGGTTTGTGGCTGTCTTCATATAGGTCTTGCATATTTCTTGTTGGGTCTAAAACTAGTGATTTTATAAATTACAAAAAAATTGTAAATGGTCCTCTTTTTCTATTACCATTTCTTATTGTTATTTGTTGGCTTATAGAAAAGCCATTTATTTTTGTGTGTCAATTTTGTATCCAGCCACCTTACCTCAACTGTTTTATTCTATATTTCAGTTGATTTTCTTATTTTTCTTGATAAATTACCATATTGTTTGAAAAATAGTGATAGTTGTTTCTCTCCCTTTTCAATATTAAAATCTTTTTTGAAGGCTAATGTGTGTGCTGCTATATTGGCCAGGACCACAATAGTAGATGTTAAACAGCAGCAGATTGAGTGGACATGGTATTTACTATCTAAACAGGAGAAGAAAACATATAAGGACAAACCGATCAAGCCACTGCATATAAGGACAAACCGATGCAAGCCACTTACTGCATAAGGAAACAATGGATTTATAACACATAAAAGAAGGAAAGTGGCAGACTCTTGACTACCAAGTGCTCCCTGTCCTTCATCTTACACTAATATTATTTAAAACCTTCCAAATCCTTCTAAGACCTCTGCTAGGCAGCTCCATCATGTTACCTGGCAACGTGGGAGTTTGCTCTGTCTGCAGAGCAAATGTATTTCAGCCTGGCTCTTACCTCAACAGTTCATTCAGTCTTTAGACTGACCATTCATAGTTCATGAGGTCAGTCACAGACAAGTGTGACACTCAGGTGCCACATAAGCATGCGCTAGGATGCTTGCGGCTGAGGTTCTTTTTTTTTTAACATCTTTATTGGAGTATAATTGCTTTACAATGGTGTGTTAGTTTCTGCTTTATAACAAAGTGAATCAGCTATACATATACATATATCCCCATATCTCTTCCCTCTTGCATCTCCCTCCCTCCCACCCTCCCTATCCCACCCCTCTAGGTGGTCATAAAGCACGGAGCTGATCTCCCTGTGCTATGTGGCTGCTTCCCACTAGCTAGCTATTTTACGTTTGGTAGTGTATATATGTCCATTCCACTCTCTCACTTCGTCCCAGCTTACCCTTCCCCCTCCCCGTATCCTCAAGTCCATTTTCTAGTAGGTCTGCATCTTTATTCCCATCTTGCCCCTAGGTTCTTCATGACCATTTTTTTTTTAGATTCCATATATATGTGTTAGCATACTGTATTTGTTTTTCTCTTTCTGACTTACTTCACTCTGTATGACAGTCTCTAGGTCGATCCACCTCACTACAAATAACTCAGTTTTGTTCCTTTTTATGGCTGAGTAATATTTCATTGCAGCTGTATTTACAATAGCCAGGACATGGAAGCAACCTAAGTGTCCATCAACAGATGAATGGATAAAGAAGATGTGGCACATATATACAATGGGGCTGAGGTTCTTGTTGCTATATATAATGAAGATTCCTTCCCAAAGTATACTTTTAAGTCTCTGTAACTAATCACCTCTCTCTGCATTGTTCTTTTTTTTTTTTAATGAAGTACAGTTACCTTACAATGTGTTAATTTCTGCTATACAACAGTGATTCAGTTATACATATATATACATTATTTTTTATATTTTGTTCCATTATGGTTTATCCAGGATATTGAATATAGTTCCTTGTGCTATACAGTAGGACCTTGTTATCCATTCTATATAAAATAGTTTGCCTCTGCTAATCCCAGACTCCCAATCCATCCCTCCCCTAGTCCCCCTCCTCCCTGGCAACCACAAGTCTGTTCTATGTCTGTGAGTCTCTTTTGTAGATAAGTTCATTTGTGTCATATTTTTATTTTATTTATTTATTTTTAATTAGTTTATTTATTTATTTTTGGCTGTGTTGGGTCTTGGTTGCTGCATGCGGGCTTTCTCTAGTCGTGGCGAGTGGGGGCTACTCTTTGTTGCGGTGCGCAGGCTTCTCATTGTGGTGGCTTCTCTTGTTGCAGAGCACGGGCTCTAGGTGTGTGGACTTCAGCAGTTGTGGCACATGGGCTCAGTAGTTACGGCTTGTGGGCTCTAGAGCGTAGGCTCAGTAGTTGTGGCACATGGGCTTAGTTGCTCTGCAGCATATGGGATCTTCCTGGACCAGGGCTCGAACCTGTGTCCCCTTCATTGGCAGGCAGTTTCTTAACCACTGCACCACCAGGGAAGTCCTGTGTCATATTTTAGATTCCACATATAAGTGATGTTGTATGGTATTTTCCTTTCTGTTTCTGACTTCACTTAGTATGATAATCTGTACATCCATTCATGTTGCTGCAAATGGCATTATTTCATTCTTTTTTATGACTGAGTAGTATTCCACTGTATATACGTACCACATCTTCTTTATCCATTCATCTGTCGATGAACATTTAGGTTGTTTCCGTGCCTTGGCTATTGTGAATAGTGCTGCTGTGAACATAGGGGTGCATGTATCTTTTTGAATGCTAGTTTTCTGCATTGTTCTTAGTTTCCAGCATTTAAGTTTTCACCTACAATCTTGCTGAGCTGTAATTAACTCTTGGCGTTGAGATTGACTGTGCATGGCACAAGACACTACAGACTTAGCTTCACAGGAATGCTTTTCCTTCATTCATTTCTTAAGTACCAAGTGCCTACATAACTGTAGTTTACTACATAGGTTAATAGAGCTCAGCCTATAAAAAGAAAAAACTAGATACTTAAATAGGAGCTTGGGTTGCTATAGATATTATGATGCCACTTTAAAAACAGAAACTGAGAGTGCTAGTAAGGATGAGAATCTTAATATTTTTAAGGATAAAGTTACCAGAAAGGATGAAGGCATTGTCTATGTTTGTGTGCCAAGGTGTGTCTACGAACAAACCTGCTCTCACACCAAGAATTCCTTTCAAAACCAGTGAAAACACACTTTGAAAGATAATCTACAATAATTCAAATATCAAATCACTTCTGACTTATTAAAAAATGAGGTTTGTGAAAATCTTAACATTGAAAATGCTTATGATAAGTGAAATATTAATATTCAAAATTAATTTAAAGGGAGTTCCCTGGTGGTGCAGTGGTTAAGAATCCACCTGCCAATGCAGGGGACTCGGGTTTGAGCCCTGGTCCGGGAAGATCCCGTATGCCGCAGAGCAACTAAGCCCGTGCGCCACAACTACTGAGCCTGCGCTCTAGAGCCTGCAAGCCACGACTACTGAGCCCACGTGCCACAACTACTGAAGCCCACGCGCCTAGAGCCCGTGCTCCACAACAAGAGAAGCCACCGCAATGAGAAGTCTGCTCACCACAACAAAGAGTAGTCCCCGCTCACCGCAACTAGAGAAAGCCCAGGAGCAGTGACAAAGACCTAACACAGCCAAAAGTAAATAAATAAATAAATTTTAAAAATTAATTTAAAGCATGATCTCAATGAAATATATAATAAATGCATATAAAGAAGACTGGGAAGAATTCTACTAAAATGTTAATAATCTGAGAGTAATATCTCTCAGTGGTGGCATTATTTGATTATTATTTTCCATATTGCACAGGTTTTACTTTTTAAAGTATTACTTTTATGACCAAAAAACTAAAAAAAAAAAAAGAAAGAAATCATATGAGTTAAGTAAAGTAAGCAAAATCAACCTTTTATGGAATTACTTATGAGACATGAAGACACTGAAAATTGTTGACCTGATGATTTAGGAAGGCAGCTGAATTTGTTCACAGCAATTTGCTGGTTCTAACTCATTTCAAAGGTAATTTCCTTAATGGATCAACGTCCTTGAATACTTTTTAAGCTTGTAGGACTCACTCTACTTTTAGTTAGGTGTAGCCATCTGCAAACAAGCAAATTTTTGCATTTATAGCAAAGGAAACGTGTTTGTGAAAGGACTTTGAAAAAACATAGAGCAATACACAAAGGCAAGCACTATATAATCAGCTCTTTGTGTAAATTATGGTTTTTATTGACAGGGATCATTATCACTGTGTACAAAAGCAAAGACTTTCCTGTGGTGTGCAGCTGTGGCCACTGTTTGCAGAAGCCACGTGCTTGGGTGTGACTGTGCTTCTCGGACTCACAGTTTGCTATTGCAAATAGTCCAGGATAAAACTGAGGAAGCTGCAGTCTGGAAGCTGGCTAAGGCAGGCCTAGGGCATCTTCAACCCAATAGATGTTTATTGAGAAGCTTACCAGCAAGTAACTGTGCTGTGGGGATACCAAGAGAAAGAACAATAATCCCTGGCCTCTGCCCTGCATATAGTTTTTTGTTGTTTTTTTTTTTTGTCTGCGCCAAGTGTCATGTGGGATCTTAGTTCCTGGTCCAGGGATCGAACCTGTGCCCCCTACAGTGGAAGCGTGGAGTCTTAACCACTGGACCGCCAGGGAAGTCCCTGCCCTGCATATAGTTTACATGTATTTTCGAAAAGATTTCACCTAATTCTCACAGCCACCCTGTGAGTTAGGTAGAGGAACCCCCATTTACAGGGAAGGGTAAGTAGTTTTCTCCATGTCACACAGCTTCTGAGTAGCAGAGCCAAAACGGGCACTCAGGTCCTCTACTCCTAATCCTGGAGCTGAATGCCATGGCTGCCTCCTGGATAGATAGGCCCCACCTGCCCATCAGGAGCATTCAGTCTGGAGGGGAAACACAAATGCAGGTATCAGCGAAAGGTGTTGATCAGGTGTTGTTACTGAGTGCAAAGTACAAGAGACAAAAAAAGGAAGGCAGCTAACTTTCTCCTGGCCACACTCTGAGTCCTGAGAGCAAGCTGCCTCCTTGAAATGCTGTCTGGCTTTTGCTGATGGTAGCCCGAAGGGAGTGATGTTCCATTAACGGCCATCACTTTCTTTCTCTTTGTCTGCCTCATTTCATCTTTCTCTACGTCTTACAGCCCTTTTCCTCTTATTCGCTTGTTGTGAATTCCAATCTCTGGATCCGTATCTCTATGCCTATTTTCCTGTGTTGAAGGCTGTATCTTGGCCTTTTTATTCCTTGTATCTATCTCAGTCTCTTCCGGTGGATCTTCTTTCTGTGCTGTATCTTTCTCTCCATGTCTCTTCCCATCACTTCATTTCTCCTTTTCTCCTTGTTCCTGCTCTGTTTCTGCTTCACCTGTCCCTAATGCAGAAAGGAAGTGAGGTTCTAAACAAAATAATTTTCATTTCAGAAGTGTTTCATTTTCTCTGTTATGACTTTTAAAGTAGATGAGTGGATGGAGACCTCCAAGTTCTCTTTCGGTTCAGATGCTCGATGTGAAGATGTTTCATGTGTGAATCTCAACCTTTTTTCTGATAGATGCAAGGTAGCAGCCCCACACATCACATATCTTAATGATATTCACTTGCGTATTATCAAAGCATTCTACAAGTAAATATGGAATTTTCAATTTAAGGTTGGCGAAACCAGGGAGCAGACGTGGGGAGAGTCGTGTATCTTATCCCCTAATGGTATCCAGATTGGGATCTAAAGGAATGGAAGAGATGGGGACCAAAAAACAGGATCATATACCTCAGTGGCAGAAGAAACCACCTAGAAATCCCACCACAGCCCTCCCAAACTGGGAGCTTTATTAATTCCCATTCAAGGGGTGTAACTCTGATTTGGTAAATAAGTCTTAACATCCAGTAACCCAAGCTCACGCCTGAAACCCACAAAGGAAGCATAATCAAAACCTCCTTAAATCCCAACCCTACAGCATGAAGTAGTTGAAATCACCCTGGAACATGAATCAGCAGTCCAGGGTCCTAATTTGAGACTTGCCACTTCGTAGGGTGGCAATTCAGTTTACCATTTGCATCCAAGTTTCCTTATCTATAAAATGAAAACAATATGTTCACCTACCTCACTGGGTTATTTTAAGAACCAAGTGAGATAATATATGTAAAGTGCTTTGAAAAATTATAAAGTTATATATAAATATAAAATGGTGTTAATAGCAGCATCAGAGCCCATAAACTCCACTCCACACATTTATATTTGTGGATAAACAATTAGGAACAGTGGTTATTAATCAGAAACCACATTGTGAAAAAGAATTATGTACTCTCTCCTTGCTTATCAAGTTTGAAGGCAGAATAGTCATTAAGCACACTGACCTTGAAGGCAGAAAATACTGAATTCAAATCCCAACTCTGCTAGCAGTAGTGTGACCTTAGCAATATTTTAGTTGCTTTGGGTCTCATTTTGCAGACACACACTCACTCACACAGAGTGAGGACAACAGATTTTTCGTGAGGAACCAATGAGATAACTCATGCAAAATGTTGGATCCAGTACCTGGCACATAGTAAGTACTCAATAAGCATTAGCTTTAAAAAGTATCAAACATTTCTTGAGCGCTTGCAATGTGCCAGGTATAACTTAGGAAACAGAACAAAAAGATTCTGGGGTTTTTTTTGTTGTTTTTTTGGGGGGTTTTGGCCACACCAAACGGCATGCAGGATCTTAGTTCCCCAACCAGGGATCGAACCCGGGCCTGGCAGTGAGAGCGCCTAGTCCTAACCACTGGACCGCCAGGGGATTCCCGACATGGTCCTGTTTCAAGGAAGGCGCATACAAATAAAAACCAACGTGCTCACTACTCAAATGCAAAGGCAGTTTAGAAAATGAACTTATAAACCTGCCTGGAGAGACAGGTAAATTGAAACCTTCTTTCAGGAGGAAACATTTGACTCAAGACTTCTGAAGGGTGAGTAGAAGTTTGTGTAAAAAAAAAGCTTGATGCTTTTTGACTTTATCGTTTGCCCACTTGAAAAGCCAGGGCTCACTTTATGCTTGTTGCCCTTCTGGTGATTCAACCTAAACATTGGTGACTTCATGAGCATGGTGTTGGAAACTGATTTTACTGGTTATTTTCTATGCATGAAACATCTGTTGTTTTGTTTTCATTTCATAGACTCCTTAAGAGCTGTACAAACGACTTCTTGCATAGGGAGTAGATTGATTCCCATCACTGAAAAGTACTGGCATCCTTGATGCACGTTGCTGATCCCTTTAAGAAGAGAAGGCAGGGAGGACTTGTGACCACTTGTCCCTCTCTGGAAAAGCTAGCTGGAGCTGGAGGTGACTGGGATAAAGGGGTAGGGAGTAGAAATTGCAGTGCAGAAGGATTTGTTGTTCTGGAGAGAATGGAAGATAGCTGTCCTTTACCCTCATGCAAATGTGAATGTACAGAAAGCTTTTTATTTGCCAGATATCTTGCTACCAAATTGAAGTATCTTTCTTATTTCACCAAGGGTGTTACCGGTGAATTTGGGAGTTAGAGATGTTGCCCTAAGTGTAAGAAATATCAGACTTTTCTTTGGGTTTTCTGCTTCCTTAATGTTGCTTCCTAAATCCCTCACCTTAACAACATATACGAAGACGTTAAAAGCTGTGTTTACATCGGCTTCTACACCAGCAACTGCCATGTTAGAGAAATTTAATTGACATTTAAAGAAATAATCTGTTACCTTATAAAAGTCGTAGAATCTTAAGAATTTTGAGCTGGAAGAACCTAAGAGAACTTGTAAGTCAGCTTCTTCATTTCACAAATGAGGAAACTGGCCCAGGGAGGCTGAGCCCAGCTGCTCCAAAGTACTCTTATGGGGCTTCGGTTAGCATTTTGCATGATGGTGATTTGAAGAGATGCACAGTACCTTTCAATTGCTGTAGACATAAATGAATTGTCTTTCCCCCCACATTTGTAAGCTGAGGAAGATACAGACCAAAGTAAAACTCTGGCAAGTCCCAAGAGAAGAGAAGCCAGTAATACTGAAGTTACTGTATTGGTGCCATGTGACTGGTGCTGAGTGAAAATGATTCGATTCCGCCCACCCAAGTTCAGGGCATTTGGCCCGAGAACTTCGAAGTAAGGACGACGCTGTCAACAACAACAACGAAACAGTCACCAAGATGGGACAGCATCTTGACCCAAAGCCTAGAGACAGTACTGCAGTACCACGGAAAGTCTGCAGCCGTGAGATTCCACCTCGATGTGTGGCTGGAGAGAGGAACTGCTGGATCGATGCTCCTCTGGAGAAATTTCGGCGGTTGGCAGGACGTGGAAAAGCCATCTCTGGCCGGCAGAAAGACCATTTCCTTAAGCCTCCCACTTGGAAGCGAGAGTGCTTCATAGATAAGTCAGGCGGGCAGACGGCCTCAAGTCCACCCGCCCTCTCCTTCCTTCGCCGGGAGAGACGCCCACCGCCCTGTTTGCGCCGGGCCACGCCCCTGCCCCGCGGGCTCACCCCACCCTACTAGTCGGGGGTCGAGACCCGCAGCCTTTTCCTACCTGGCCCCTCAGGGCCTCGCCCACCCGCCCGCCTCGCCCGCCTCGCCCGGTGGGCAGGTGCTGGGCAGTTCGTCAGCCAGGCGGGTCCCCGAGGGAGGGGGTGGCGTCCGCGGTGACGGAACAGAAGCCCCCAGAGCCTCGGCGCTTCCTCCACGGCCTCGGCCCGGCGGCGGCCACTCGCGCGCCGCTGGTCGGAGGCGCAGCGTCCGCTCACTCGCGGCCCGGCGGGCAGCAACTCCCGCTGCCGCCTACTCGCCGGCCGGGAAACCAGGGGAAGCCTCGGGGCCCAGGGGCGGTGGCGGCGAGACCCCGCCCCGCCCGGCCGGCCCGCTCCTATCGCGGTCCGCGGCCTGGTCACGCGGGGAGTGGCGCCGCGGGCTCGGGACTAGCGCCCGGCGGCTGCCGGAGTCGCGGCGGGCCGGGGCCGGGGCCGGGGCCTGGGCGGGGGGCGGAGGGTAGAAATAGGGGCGGGCGGGCCGCGTCAGTCCCGGAGCCGCGCGCGCGGAGCCGACCGAGCCACGCCGAGGGCGCCAAGCTAGGCGGCCGAGCCCGAGCACCCATGCTGCTGCCGCTGGCCTGGGGCTCGCTCTTCTTCCCGGGGCTCTTCGTGCTCTGCACCTGGGGGCTGCGGCGCGCGCGGCCCGCCTGGACCCACAACGACTGCGTGCTGATCAGCACCAGGTACTGGGCGAGGCCGCGCCGCCGCCCGGCCACGCGCCCCGGCTGCGCCCGCCCAACGCCGAGCCCAGGGCGGAAAAGGGGGGCGACAGGAAGCGAGGGGGCCGCCTCGCGGGTCCTCGCCCAGTCCACGGCGCGGGCCGGAGCGCTCGGAGGACCCTGTGCAGCCTGCCCCCGGAGGGAGGGAGGCGGAGGAGGGTGGAGCGGGAGCAGGCTGGACGGTGGGGGGGCTGCCCACGCTGATGAGGACCGGGAGGGACGTCTCCCCGCTGCTGACATCTGCCAGCTGCTTTGGGAGTCGGGAGCGCGGCGGCGGCCCTACCGTTTTCCTCGGCGCCCTGGCGGCCTGGGGAAGTCAGGTTGAAGAGTTCTGGCTTCATGCTGTCCATGGGACTGGACTGAGCACGCTTCCCGTCCCCCCTCCCCCCTTTTCTCTTTTCTGTCGTACGTTAGGCTGGTTTCTTCAGTGCAGGCTGTGTTGGCCACCGGGTCTGGGATCATCATCATCCGCTCCTGTAGCCACGTGATCACCGACAGGTAACATCCAATGCCAGGTGAAAGCTACACAGATCACGGCGCTGAACTTTTTCGAAGCTTCCGCATTTGAGTGGCTCACAGGTCCTAGTTCTTTATCAGCATGTGCCGTCAGGCAGCTGATTAATGGGTGAAACTTGGGCACCATAACTAGTTCCCTCCTCCTCTCCTCACCTCCTTCAGCATCGCCAGCTTAGGACAAAGTAAACTGAAGAAATGCTAGGGCATGACAGAGCCTGAGTCTGATTTAAGGTGGCGTGTTAGAGGACAGTGTGGTCCAACAATCCAAGTTCTTTATGCGATAGATAAATGTGAAAATTATTCAAAAGTGGAAGTATGGCTTTTGGTTCTTTTAAATGATCTCCCTGGGGTTCTGCTGTGGAGCATTCATTGGCCAAGATAGGATGTGTGGTTAGCAGAGCCCTGCTATGGAAAGGAACAAATCCACCACCCCTTTCCTTACAAATACTGCTGTTGTCTTTCCTCTGAAAGATGAAGGTGATGAAGAGTTTTCTGGAGCTTTCAGAAAACTGACTCGAATGGGTGTGAAAGTTCAGTCCACAGGCAGGACAGGAAATGTGCATTCAGTGAAACAAATCATAGCGACCAGGCTGGTCTACTTTGTATAGTATTTAGACCTGGGTAACAGTGGTGTGCCCCCCACCCCCTTTTAAAGCCATCCTTTTCACCTGTCTTCCTAGAATCACCCTTTCCTCCTCACAGTTAAGTTGAAGAGCAATTGTCATATGTGCAGGGAAAGTTAATAGCCTTTCCTGATCCCTTTCTCATGTTGACTCTATTAAGTGTCCTGGTTTTCACCTGTTGGGAATGGAATGGGAGGGGAGCCTGAGAGGGGCATCTATCTCACTGTGGCCTGCAAATTTAGTGCCTGGCTCTTATTTGGGATTAACCCTGTCATCACGATTTTCGTGCTTTTCTTTTGCCTTTTTTTTTTTTTTTTAGAGAAAACCAGTTATTGGCGATGAATTGTAGATGCTGAGAGAAGATAGGTCAAGTGACTTTGATTGCATACACCAAAGACTAACAGCATTTTCTCAGCTGGGTTCAATTTTTATTTTAATTGAGCATTTTCTGATGGTGCAGCAAGCTCCCTCACTGACCCCAGTTTGTCAGGTCAAACTTGAAACCTGCCTCCTTTGCAGAGATTAAGCTAAGACAAATGCAGCCCCACGGCACTTGAGGGCAAACAGCAGGCAGCTGCTACACATTTCAGGAAGAGATGTGCACACAATTAACTTTCAATTCTGTAGCATGGTTGTGCTCTCCCCTCAGAAGCCATGTGTCTTAGTGGCTTGAGCATGGTAGCAAATCTAAGTTTGGCTTTTAGGGTCCTCCTTTTGTATATCTTTATGCCTTAGATTCATCCTCTGCTTGCAAAATAGAGACAGACACCACCTTCTGTGCCCTCAACTTACATGGATGCACAAGGATGCTCTAAAGGCACCTAATCATCTGAAAAAAAAAAAAAAAAGCTTTTTGGGGTTTATAGTCTGTACATCCAAATATTTTTTTATTCTATGTCTTTTAATTTTAGGCCTTCATATAGAATGTCTGTAGGTAGGAGGGGGTGTCTATGAATCTTCCCAAATTATCTGCAGGGTGTGGTGTGGGGCCAGGGGTATCATCAGCTCCTTAAAGAGACCCAGATCTGTACAAGGGCTGAGAGTCACACAGCTCTAGGCAATTTCTCAATGTAAGCGCTTCCTTTTTTTTTTTTTTTGGCCACACCGCTGTCTTGCAGGATCTTAGCACTTACATTTAAGTAAGTGCTGATACTTTTTACATTTAAAAGGACTCTCAATGGGAACTGAGAGGAACCTGGCGGTCCAGTGGTTAGGACTCCGCTCTGACTGCTGAGGACCTGGGTTCAATCCCTGGTCTGGGAACTAAGATCCCACAAGCTGCGTGGTGTGGCCAAAAATAATAATAATAATAATAATAAAAGTACTCTCATACTTTTAACTTTCTAATCTTCACAATAATTTTGTCAGGAAAGTAAGACAAGGATTATTATCTTTTTTTTTTTTTTAATTATCTTCATTTTATAAAAAAAGTTAAGGTCCAGGCTAGTGCTAGCTAAGATTATAATCCAGATCGCTTGCTGGTAAGTCTTCAGGGAATTCAACTAACAGCCACAATTTCGCATCTTATTGAATTGGTACTGTGTGCAAAATTTTAAAACCCTAGGCTCCACTCAAGGGGAGAGGTCAGTTATATTTCAGATGAGTTTTTATTTATTCATTTATTTAATTTTCGGCTGCATTGGGTCTTCGCTGCTGCACACGGGCTTTCTCTAGTTGCAGTGAGCGGGGGCTACTCTTTGTTGCGGGCGCAGGCTTCTCATTGTGGTGGCTTCTCTCGTTGCAGAGCACAGGCTCTAGGCACGCGGGCTTCAGCAGTTGTGGCACACGGGCTTCAGTAGTTGTGGCACGTGGGCTCTAGAGCACAGGCTCAGCAGTTGTGGCGCACGGGCCTAGTTGCTCCGCGGCATGTGGGATCTTCCCGGACCAGGGCTCGAACCCGTGTCCCCTGCATTGGCAGGCGGATTCTTAACCACTGCGCCACCAGCGAAGCCCCAGATGAGTTTTTAATAGCTCTTCATAGTTGTTTTACTTTGGAATTGCTTCAAGAAAGCGATGGAGACCACAGATGGGCAGTAGAATAAATATTGCATCTTTTTGCCTCATTGGAACTTGGCTAATTAATTTACCTGAATGTATATTAAGTTTGCCATTACTTGTTTGCCTGTTTCACTGCTTACTCATTATTTAGTTTTGCTGTGGTAAGTGTGGAATCATTCAGGAACAGAAATGTGAATGGCACTCTATATTCCCAATGTTGCAGTTCAGTGGACTGGCTCCTTAGGTTAAATGAAGAAAAGGTTAAAAATACAGATTTGAGGTCCTGGGCACACCATGTGTAGTCTCTGAGGCGTGGAGCCCTTTATAAGCACTGCAGGCGATTCTGATGTTCAGGTAGTTTGAGAACCATAAAACTAAATGGTTTCTTCTACCTAACACATGGGCGCTTGATAAAACTTTGCTGACTTAGTCTAATCCTTCCCAGGATAGTACATAATTTCAATTTAGATTTTTTTTTTCATGTATATTTTATGTAGAGTGACTATTTGGGGAACAAAATTTTGGAAATTGTAGAGACTTCCCTTCTAATCTGCTCTGGGACAGTGATAAACTATCATTTTGACTCAGCAAATATTGATTCAACCCCTTTGGACAAGTAAATGGGAACATTGTCTTTTGTCTTAGCTTCTCTTTTGGTATCTATTTACTGTAAGGTAGTCCTTGAGCTCTGGGCTCGTTTCCAGAGATATTTTTCTTAATGAGTGAAACTGGGTTTAGCCATAGTATTGTAGAGAAAGTGGCCAGGGTTACTTCCTGGAAACTCCCTAGAGTGGGGTTGCAAACAGATGCAAGAGTAGTGTCCCAACTATTGAGCAACTGAGTAGGTTAAACTGGAAATACTGGGTTTGGGATTTGGGTCACTTTCCAAACCTGTTTCTTGGTGGGTCTGTTGAATCACTGGTAGAGATATCTGTATCAAAGTCAGCTTATATCACAAAGTACCAGAAAATCCATTACAAATGAGTAGCTAAACCAGGCAAATAGTGATGGCAAGTCACTGAAACACATGGTGCTGAGTGAATCCTTGCTTTCTACCTTTGACACTTATGAGTTTGCCCTGTAATTTAGAGAAAGTTGTTCACTCTCCTTGTCAGCTTCAGCATGTTCATTGTAAAGTATCTGGAGTAAAAACAGCTGATGAAGTACAAAGCTGATGCAAATGTGTTTAAGAAGAGGCTGGCTGTGAGCCTTCATAACTGATATCCATAATTACTTCTTGGACCATCCATATGCTTTCTTTCAGGCACTGGCTTGCCCGAGAGTATGTCTGGTTTTTGATTCCATACATGATCTATGACTCCTACGCCATGTACCTCTGTGAATGGTACCGAACCAGGGACCAGAGCAGCAAACATACCCTCACCATTTTTCGAAACTTCCTCAGTAAAAACCGCCTCATGATCACGCACCACGCAGTTATTCTGTTTGTCCTTGTGCCGGTCGCACAGGTAATGGCCTCCCAGGACAGGCACCAGTAGGTTCAGCCACTCGTTTCTCCTGTTGAACTGGGTGTCCCAACCGTCTGACTGCCCCCTTTTCTTCCCCTTTCCTGCTGCCCCCACTGCCCTCCTGCCAGCTGCTGCCACAGTGTAGAAAGGAATTAAATCTGAAATGTCTGCGATCCTCTTTACTGGCAAGCCCCCAGCCCTCTGTGATACCCGAGCATTTGGCAAAGGTTCTTCTGCCTTTAGTTCATACAATATAAAACCAATATATAATACAAAACAACATAAAAATTGTTTTAAAGAAATGAGAGTAGCTCTATCAACTGGTTATTTGCTCTGATAGTGCCCAGAGAGGGCTGTTTGCATTATTCTGATGTCACAAAAGCACAGACTCTCAAAGCAAACAGCCTCATAATTTCTCCCCAGATCCATTTTTCCCCATTAAAAAAACTCACCCAACAAGGAAGAGAAATGGGAATGCAGAGGGGAGACTAGTAATTCCCAAGTGCCTACCAGGTGACAGGTGCTTGATTTAAAAACTTGTAGCTTGGGGACTTCCCTGGGGGTCCAGTGGTTAGGACTTCACCTTCCAACGCAGGGGGTGCAGGTTCGATCCCTGGTCGGGGAGCTAAGATCCCACATGCTTCACGGCCAAAAAACCAAAACATAAAACAGAAGCAATATTGTGACAAATTCAATAAAGACTTTAAAAATGGTCTACATCAAAAAAAAAAAATCTTAAAAAAATTTGTTGCTTTCCAATAATGATTAGAAATTATTAGAAATAATTAGAAATGATCATTAGAAATTATTAGCCCTATACCATAGATGAAGAAACTGGGGCTCTATGAGTTTACGTACCTCACTCGGTGGTACTAAGAGACAGAACTGCTATCCCAATACTGCTTGCTTTCTTTCTTTTTTTGGCCACGCCTCGTGGCTTGTGGGATCTTAGTTCCCCAGCCAGGGATCGAAGCTGGGCCACAGCAGCGAAAGTGCCAAGTCCCAACCACTCGACCGCCAGGGAATTCCCTATACTGCTTTCTTGAAAGGATAAAAGGAGAGGTAGAGTGCATGACATTCTTTAATAAGTCTCTCTTGATTGTGTTGGGACCCTAACATCAGGCATGGGGCCTGGTGCATATTTCATGGAACTCAACTGGCTTAAGTGCCCTTGGCATGACTAAGTTGGATACCCAAAAGTGGGCTGCAGAGTTCCTTTTGGCTGACACTGAAATTCTAGAGAAAGCTCAGTGTGTGATGCAGTTGCCTCTGGACCATGAGGATTCCAAGCGCCACTGCTATGGAGGCCGCACAGTGTGAACTGGTCTGCACTGGCCCGTTTAGCACTTCCATTTCCCTGCATGTTGCTCAGGGTTACCCTTTTCAATAGCCCTAGTTAGAATTTTCCTTCCGGTGGTTCCTTAACCTCCATTACTTATTTCCCTTTTTCCTCTTTTCCTCTGCAGAGGCTTAGGGGAGAGCTTGGGGACTTCTTTGTTGGCTGCATCTTCACGGCAGAACTGAGTACTCCGTTTGTGTCGCTGGGCAGAGTTCTGATTCAGGCACGTATGAAAGGAGTGGCAGAAAGAGTGCCGAGGGAACAGACTCTGCTTCTCCTTGGCAGATTAGGAGGGTTTGGAGAAACTCCTTTAGTGCTACCAATAGTGGGGTAGGAGACCCTTGAACAGACTTAAAGGTCAGTTGGTCTTTCGAGCCAGTGGGATTGAAAAATTGTACATTTGATTCAAATTTGATCCAGTTCTTCATATATATTTTTCCTGGCCACAGAGTTTCTCTAACCCACCATTCCTGTGCTCCTGTCAGCTGGGTGGCTTAGATCAAATTTCACGTCACTGTTGGAAACAATGTGAGGCTCTATGCATATACGAATATGGCAGTGTTCAATCATCTTTTCTGCAAGTGTCGGAAGAGGAGACGCTTGGCCTGCCCGTTGTGGGACTCAGGCTAGTCATTCCCTGAAAGTGACCCTGTGTTCTCCTTCCCTCTTTTGCAGCTAAAGCAGCAGCACACCCTGCTGTACAAGGTGAACGGAATCCTCACACTGACCACCTTCTTCTTATGTCGGATCCTCCTTTTCCCCTTCATGTACTGGTCCTATGGCCAGCAGCAGGGACTGAGCCTGCTCCAAGTGCCGTTCCACATTCCTTTCTACTGCAATGTGGCCAACGCCTTCCTCATCGCTCCCCAGATCTACTGGTTCTCTCTGCTGTGCAAGAAGGCAGCCCGGCTCTTTGATGCTCCCCCAGCCAAAAAGGATGGTTAATTGCTCCATGAGTCAGGCAGTGAGGGCGCCTCCTCCACTCAGTATTCCCGTGGACCAAACTGCAGATTGTGCCCTGGGTGGCCTCAGCCTTTTGGGTATTGATAAGCAGAGGGATTTGAGTTTTTCTAAAGAATATTCCTATCAATCACCTCCCGCTTCTAACCTGCCCCTTTTGCAAAAGCACTTTTTTCTTAGTAACAACTATTGGATCCCCTCAGACCTCCACTGGCAGCAAGGTGGTTTTAATGCGAAGCCCAAGGATCCTTCCTTGGGTCTTATCTCAAGGGCTCTGGAGGTAGAAGCACGGGGTGTGGAGATAGGTGGACCAAGGAGATAAGGAGCTGGGCACCTGCCTGCTCTTCGTATTGGCGGCTCCCCACCTTTCCAGCCACTCAGGGAGTGTCCACACATACTGGGCCAGCAGAAGCAAGTGATGACTTGGTTCTTTTCTTGTGATGTTGGCCTGGGAAAATCGTTGTGGGTAGGTAGTTTTTTTATTGTTTACTAGATAACCTGTTGGTCCTTTGCCTCATCTTTCATCCATGTGCCAACATTGAATTCTCCTGTCTACCGACATCTGGTCAGAAGTCTCACTGGCGGGGTGGGGTAGGTGGCAGGGATGGGAACCTGAAGCACCTGAGGAGGTAGGAAGGCCAACAGGTCAGCACCTCTGCAGGCTGACTTGGCTAGACCAGTGTCAAACTTGTGAGCTTGCTGTCAACAGTCACAGATACTATTCCCTTTTTAGCATGTCCCTCAAGCCCAGCTTTCCCCATATCCACACACACAGGATGCTCTTATTAAAAACTATAGGGGTAAAGTGAAATGATGGCTACCAAGCTATTCTCTGGGTAACCCCACTCCTTGACACTGTCCTTTTCCTATGAAGCAGAACGGACTGCTGTATTCGAAACCATGAGATGTCTCATCTAGACTGCCTCCTGATAAGCCAGAGCTTGTGGTCCAAAGTCTGTTCCTATCTGACTTAACTGCCATTTAGCCACAGAAGGCTGGAGAGCAAGAGTGCAAGTCAGCCCTGGCCAAATTATGTTCTGTGGACTGACTCCTTCACCCACCATTTACAAATAGGATCCTCTGGTGCCAACACTAATTGTTCCTGAACGACAAGGATGGGTTTTAGAAACTGCTACCATGAAGTTTTTTCCCAAGCAGTAGTGAAAAACTAGATTTTTAAAAGTGCCTTTTAATTCACTGTTGTCTGTGAACTTTTAAAGTACTGAGTTTGTAACAGTGTCTCAAATTTTGACTATTTCAGTCTTTAATGGGTGCCATTTAAAAAACAAAATGCTGTTAATTTTTTTTTTTTTTACCGTTTTGTTTACTATCAGTGTATCTTTATAAATCACCCCTGTGGTGACTAAATTGCACTAATATTTTTGAACTTATTCTCATTTGTGAAATATATCCATGCCGACTTCTGGTAAGACCTGTCCTGTGACCAACTTGAATGGCTGCTGTGTGCTATTGTTTCTGTTCTGTGTTCTTCTCCGTGTAACTGGCAGAGGTGGGCTGTTGCAGGGGAAGGGGGTGCGTGAATGCGTTCAGCCTCCAGCAGAGCCTAGCTCATACCTCACTCTAACATGTTTCTGTAATTCACGGTGCCAAGAGTACACTGCAGAGTTCTAGAGTTCTAGCCCAGTGGTCACGTAACTTTAGGCCCTTTCTTCTCTTCCCAGGTGAATCCCAACTAGGAGTCAGGAGGCTGGAAACCCAATTGTAGGCCGCAGACAGAGCCAGCCCACTTTAGGTGGCGGGGAGGGAACTTGAATACTGCCTTACTGTGATGGGGGGTATGGAGCTGTCCTTCCTTGCCTCCCAATTAAACACTTCACTAACGAGTCCTCATAGTTCTGGAATATATCCTGGGCACGCATTTGCACACACCATTCCCTGCTCCCACATGTTCTTCAAAACGGTGACAACCGGGACTTCCCTGGTGGTGCGGTGGTTAAGACGCCATGCTCCCAGTGCAGGGGGCCTGGGTTCGATCCCTGGCCAGGGATCTAGATCCCACATGCATGCCACAACTGAGTTCGCATGCTGCAACTAAAACAGCCGGCGAGTCACGACTAAGGAGCCCACTTGCCACACTAAGACCCGATAGATAAATAAAGCAAACAGAAAAACAAACCAACCCACGACAACCCACCCAGGCAGAAGATAATTACACCCATCCTTTAAACACGTCTCTGCTGTGGTTACCAGACAGTATCAGCACAGCCCCTTTGAGATCCACTGAATGGACAGAGTTAACACTGTGGGGCAGAAGTCCTTGATTCAGAAGAGACCCATTTTCCTGAGGTCACTGACCTCCCTCCCGCCCACCCAACATTTAATGTTCTTGGTCCAACCCTCTCCTTTTACACTGGTTGCAGGCCTTGTGGGCACACAAATCACATGGCCAATTGGTAGCAGAAAAGAGTCCTTTTCCTAGTTCCTGCCCTTTCCAAGATACTGCGAAATGACTCTTAAAGAGAGTTTCAGTGCAACAGAACACACGTACCTTGCAATCTGTCCACTTGGGTGGTTTCACCTTTAGACTTATTTGCCAAATTCTAGGGTGGAGAAGTCCAGTGATGAACGTGTTCCTCCCGGCTTGACTTGATCTTCAAAACCGGCTGAGCCCAATTTCAGAGTGTACTGATGAGCCTAGACTATTGATAAGAAAGTCTCAAAAGAGGCAAGATAAAACTCAAAAGAGAATTTTATTACAATTTGTATGTTACAAATACCTAAGAAACTATTTTCTTTACAGTGTTGTCAGATTTTTGGGCTTGTGTACAATTTCACATAACCGAAACATTTGTGTTTTTCAGCTGTAGCCCCCGTAGACCCGGCCAAGTTGAGGCCCAGCTGTTTTCTGACCCACGAAGGTCAGAAGTTGCTGATCTTCTGCAGGAGGGTCTGGCGCCGCTCCTCGGGGCTAACGTTCTCGGCGATGGACTTTAAGAAGTGCTGCTCGTTTACTTTCTGGAGCAAGGAGCTGACCGAAGGGTTGGTCTTGCTCAGGGTTTCGTAGCAGGTGAGGATCTCCAAGGCCAAAACATACAGTGGTTCACACACCTCCTGGTGGAGCATGGCCATGATGTGCAGAACGTGACAGAACACCTGGGTGTAAAAAAACAGGGTTTCCTGGGTCAGGTCCTGCTCTTGTCCTTGGGCCCAAGGGCCAACTGACTGTGTCAACCGAACGGAGTCCAGGAGGTTGGTCAGGCTGTTGCAGAGGAGCTTGACCACATGGCTCCAGCCTTCCACAGGGAGCCAGTTATGGCAACTCTGGCTGCAGAGAAACTGGAAAGCTCTCAGCAAGAGTACGGAGAGTTGGAGCTCCTGGGCAAAGGGCTTCAGGTTGAGCAGAGGGACAAACTGAATATACTCCAGGCTGTAGGGGACATGCAGGAGCTGCGTCTCCAACAGTCTCCTGGTCAGCTGGTGAAGGCACTGCCACTCCTGGGGGCTGCACCACGGCATGAGCTGCACCAGGGCCACCAGGAAGCCCTTGCTGAACAACCTGACCTCCTCAGGGTTGCCCACATCCACCACCAGCAGGGCGAGCATCTGCTCAGAGATGCCGCTGGAGATGGAGGAGCACTCCATCCAGGCCAGGAGGCCCGTGCCGGGCCCATACCTGGGGTGGGCCTGGCAGGTCCACTTGTCCTCAGAAAGCTTACAGATCTCGAAGAGCGTGGCTGGCACCTCACACTTGAAGTGGCCCCCAAAGAAGCTCTGCAGCCTCAGGCCCACAGTCCAGTCCAGCAGCTCCAGCTTCCGGTGCAGCCAGGACAGGGACTTGACCCAGGTGTCCGGGGAGAAGGTCTCGGCGTTAGCCGACACCACCTCACAGAGGCGCTCCAGGATGTGGATCACCAGGTCCTTCCCGTCCAGGGGGAGGCAGCGCTTCTCCCTGGGGAGCTGCCAGAATCTGCTGAAGCCATCCAGGAGCTGGCACAGGCTGAATATGAGTGGGAACGGAGAGCAGGTCTGCAGCCAGTATTCCTCTAGACACGTGTTTGCTTCCAGAGTCTGGATGAAGAGCCTCAGACTGAGGTCCACCTCTTTGACATCGAGCGTCAGGAAAGGCAGGACGAATTCCTTTAGCACCTCATCTGGCTCGAGAAGAGCAGCGACTGGAATCCCTTGGGGCTTCACAGGACTCACCAGGCATCTCAGGAGCTCCAGAAACTGCTTCTCTTCCCTGGGTGTAGAGAACTTCGTCCAGACTGTTTCTTTGAGGCAGGACACCACGAACGTGGTGGAGGGATTTGGACCCTGCTCTTCCGTGAACCTGAGGGCGGGGAAGGCGGTGAGAATCTGAGCCAGGAACCTGTGGGTGCCAAGGTTGACCACGGCCATGCTGCACACTTTCTTCACCGTGCTCTCCGGGTGCAGAATGACTAGGCGGGCCACAGAAGCGATGGCCTTGGCCAAGCCCTGTTCAGAAGCGCTCTGCGCGAGCTGGTTAAAAGTCGTGTTGAGGTCTTCCTGAAACCCCTCCAAGTGACCCAACAACTTCTCAGAGAGGCCCTTGCGCCCCCAGGAGAGCAGGACGCCCGAGAGGACTTTATTTTTATCTGGCAGCGAGAGGTGTGCATGACACTCCAGGATCAAGTCGATGACCTGTTTGATCTGGGGTCTGGGGACAGCCCTGTCTGTCGCGCTGACGTCCATCACTGCTTCCAGCAGCTTTAACACCAGGCCAGGCTCCCGGAAGAGAGCCCGGCTGTTGGCCAGGCAGGCCAGCCACTCATCCGAGAAGGCCCACTTCCTCTCAGAAGCGAAAATGTAGCACATTTCCATGTGCCGGTCCATCTTCTGCTCGATGATGGCCATGGCGATGGAGGCAGTGATGTCCTTCTCAAAGCCCTTGTTCTTCAGCACCCTGTTCGTGTCCCTCAGGAAGTCCCCCACGCACTCCGCCAGCTCAGAGGCCACCTGCCTCTCTTCCTTGGACAGGCTAGTGGTGTCCAGGTAGAGCTTCAGGTGCTGGCTGAAGGAGGTCAGGCTGTCGCACAGCCGGTAGCTGTCGTAGCTCGTCGTCCCCTGGCTGCCGCTGAGCGTGGCCTGCAGCTCCTCCCGCCACTCCTGCAGCAGGCTGCGCAGGGACTCGAACCCCACGAGGATCGTCTCGCTCGGCAGCCTGGCCAGTGAGGTCAGGCTGATGTCCCGCTCTGCCTCCTTCACCTTCTCTGCCAGTGCCTGCTGGTGATACGGGTTCTGGGTGTCCGCGTTCCACACGGAGATCACCGTGGCCAGTTTGTCTAGATACACAGTGGCGGACACTTCCTGGGGGTCGTCCTCCATCAGTGCAAACACGGTCAGCATGTCAGCCAAGTTGGCCAAGGCGCAGCACCTCATCCCAGGGCACCGGATCCTGTCCTGGATTTGCTTCAGCCCAGTGAGCAGCATGGCCAGCAGCGGCATGGTAGGACACACATCCGGGTCGGACTTAAACCTCTTTGGAGGGTGGGAGAACTCATCTGAAGAGGACAGGTACTTATGGGCCATTGTCCGGAACTGGGAGAGCAGGGGGTCCTGCTGATTGCCCTTGTGCTTCATCATTTCCCACCAGACGTCGAGGAAGAAGGCCACATCCTTTGAAGAAGTGTCGATAGTCACGTGCTCCAGAAAGCGCTCTAGTTCTGCACGGCAGACAGTGGTGGGCAAGGCCATCAGGAGCTGGATAAAGAGTCCGGAAGCTTCCAGGGACTTGAGCAGCTCAAAGAGCACCGTGTGATTGATGGTGGGAATCATGTTGCCCACGGAGAAGAACACATCTTCCTGCCACAGGGTTTCAGTGTCAGAAGGCGTGATAGGGTAGGGCTGCAGAGCCTTGGCCCAGATGATGATCAGAGCTTTCTTCTTCCAGGCGAAGGGCTGGGAGCAGGCCGCGGCAGAGGAGATCTCCCTCAGAGCCTCCACAATCGGCCGCCCGACATGCTCCCAGTCAGACTTGGTCAATTCTGCCAGTGTTTTGGGGCGGAACAGCTGCTCGGCCAGCAAGAAGCCCCCATGCAGAACAGTCATTTCTTCACAGATATTCAAAGGTCCTGCACAGACAGAAGTCCAATAGGATAGAATGTGGTGAAAAATTTTCAGAACAGCAAGCAGAGGTTAGAGGGAGAGGCAGCAGTTGGTCAGCGGGCTGTCATTATTAGGGTTAGAGATGAAAAGGGTTCTGAATGAAATCAGTGGGAGAGGGGGAAGAAGGGATGGTTCTAGGACCTGCTGCAGAGCTGAAGTCAAAGGATTAACCTGAGGAATAAAAAAGGACTCCCAAGCTCTCTAGCCTGGAACTGGGAAGACAATGGGCACTACTGCAAACAGGGAAGACGAGAGATGTGCTTGGAAGGAACACTGATACGTTTTGGTCATTTGGAGTTTGAGGTAGAACATTAAGGTAGAAACGTCCTCCAGCAATGGAAACACGGGGCTGAAGCTCAGGAGGAAAGTCAACCTTGAAATGTGACTCAGGGAGGAGCCTGCCCAGAGGCAAGGCCCTCCAGCAAAGGACGGGCCCGCAGAAGATTTGGGGAAGAAGGGCTGGCTGAGAGAGAGAAGGAGAAAGAGCGCAAGGGCAGTACCAAACTACAGCGGCCACCAAGTACAGACTGCAGGACTTGACAACTGAGCTTCTACGTAACGATGCAGACTAGGAAGGGCATGGACCAGGACTGCCTGCACAGCAGCACTCAGACAAGCCCTGCTTCTCTTTTTTCTCTTAAAGCCTTGTCTTGGAAACAGATTTCAAACGTTCTGCCTTTTGGGGAAACAGGTCAATTCCCACAGCTCTTTCCATCAAAGAGAATAAGCTACTAATGGTCCTGGTTCTCTGGTAGAAGCCAAGAAGTAGATAGAAAAAAATACTGTACTAGATTCAGAAAAGTCCTTCTTCAGTGAGCCCTGAGTTGACATAGACTTAGCAAGGAGGGCATCTTGGGATGTTTAATTAGACATGGGTTTAAATCCTAGCTCAGCCATTTAAAAGTGGTGTGATCTTGGACAGATTACTTCTCTGAACTTCCGTTCTGCATACGTGGGGATAATACAGACTTCACATTATGACCGTCAGGATCAACTAATACATATAGTCAAGCCCTTGGCATTGGGTCCACACCCACTGTTGGCTTCCAATCCCATCTCCCAGGGCTGTTGAGGGTTAAGTAAGATATAACAATTAAGAATCAGGCTACAAAGAGCCTAAGTGCTCGATAAACGCTGGTTCTCCCAAACCTTTCCACTGTTGCCAGGACCAGAATCTCGTCCCTATTCTCCAGCTCAGAAACAGGACATAGGTCTTTCTTAGGTATATTTCCTTTGGCCCAGAAACTAAATCATCGTACAAACATTGCTCACTCTTCAATGTTCCTGACTCCTCTCCCCTTTCCCAGGGCCCCTTCCTCAGTCCCTCAGGCCCCCAAGAACACAACTTCCCCATTTTCATGGGCCAGGAGACTCTCCTGCCCCTTCCTCGGGAACAGCACTCCTGTGCAACCCACTGGTGAAGGCGATCCATCCTGGTGCCCAGTGGCTGAGGCAGACTCCCAGGAAGAGCCAGGCTGCTGAGAGGTCTCCCTGGGGGTTCTGGCCCTTCTTTCTGGTTCAGGCTGCTCTCCCAGGGCCCCCCAAAAGGCTCCCTTCTGACTCTGTAAATTTAATTTTATTGCTCTACCTGCTCAGCTGAGATGTTTGGCCCCCGAGACCCACCTTCCAGAGACAGTAAGTATATACTCATGACACCTGAAGGAGTAAGTCCCAGAAGCAGTTAATGGCTGGGCGAATCCCAAGTGTTTTATCACGAATGGTTAACTGGCGCTTGTGAGTGCCCGCTCCTTATGTTTAAGCTCTTACTCTGTACCAGGCACTGTGCTAGTTGGTATGTGTATCTTTTCATCGTCAGATCAACCTTTTGAGGACCATTCCTGTTTTAGAGATGGAAACATTAAGACTCAAACAATTTGCTCAGGTTGTAAGAACTACAAAGCGGTGGGCTGGGACGGAGATCACCACAGCTGCAGGGCTCCAAACTCTTCCAACTCTACCCTTCCACCACGGACGAGCTGGCTGGGGACAGGGACCAGAACATTTCTCAACAGCCTACTAATACTGGCACATCTTGGGGAGCCTCACCCCAGCTGTCCCAGAACAGCCTCTTGGTCTTATGCCCTTAAGAGCACATCCAGCAGCGGGGGAGGCTGGGCAAGAAGCCTCCGATTTATACCAGCTCTCCCCTCCCTTCTCCCAGACCTGGCATCTGGAGAATCAAGACGCACGTGCCACCTCGGCTGCTGCAAACCGTGCCCACAACTGCTGGTCTGAAGAACGCTAGCCCTGCCCAAGGCACCGGACTCGACACTGTACACACGTGATCTCAGTGAAAACTCCCCCAAACTCTGTGAGGCTGATACGGTATCATCATCCCCGTTTATCCACGAGGACCTCAAGAGCGTCAGACACTTGCTCAAGAACTTAGTAGACGTTCAATAAATGAGATCGCTGGGGATACGGGATTCCCCGGGGCGCCGCCGGAGCCCGGCCTTTTCCAAAGCACGTGCCCGAACCTGTCCACTCTCGCGAACGCTAACTTCACATCCGCTGGCCCCTTCACGTGGAAAGGGGCCTGGAGCCGACAAGAGGCGAGCGAAAGGGCGGCGGGCTAGAGCCCGGCCCCCCGACCCCCGGTCTCCAGGACACCCCCGCCCTCCCAACCCCCTCCCCGTCCCGGAGGTCTCCCTCAGCCCGGGCCCGCTCAGCACTGCCTGGTCGCCGGTTGCGGAACGCGGCCCACGCAGGCCGAGGGGAGCCGAACACCCACCTAGATCCATGGCGGCGACGCTGGCTGCGGCGCGGGTCGCCCCTCCCCCGTCAGGCCGCGAGGGCGGTGCAAGCGTCACGGCACAATGGGCGGCCCCGGGGGGCGGGACAATGGGCGGCGCCTCGGCCCCCGTCCTCAGTCTCAGCTCGGGCTCTGCGCGGACCCCAGCATACCTCCGCCGCTCTGCGCGCACGCGCGGTCCCACCTAAGCGCCCGCGGCGTCGGGACCGCCAGGCCCACAGCGCCCCCTATCAGCTCGAGGCCTCTAACTAGGCAACAGGCAGGTAGCCTCGCCTCCATCCCACAGCGTGCCCCGCCCCTCCCTCTCCCCGGGGCCCGGCCCCCAAACGACCGCCCCCTCCCAGCCCAGGCTCCGCTCGGCCGCGCGTCTCGGCACTTCCCTGCTTCCTGGGCCCCAGTCTGTCCTACCTATTAGCTCCGTCCCTGGCCCCGCATTCTCCCGCACCCAGTAATCCCCGGATTCCTCACACCCCCGCCACAGTTCACCCTCACTGAATGCCCCTACCCAGGCTGCCCACTAACCCGCAAGGACTCACCGCTCCCTGAGAGGCTTCCTCCCCCGCAGCGGGTCTCTTCCCATCAACTCTTACCATAAATTTCAGTGGCCGACGGGGAGTCCTCCTGGAAACTCTCCGAATCACAAGGACATTGTGGGACAGGTGAGATGGGCAGAAAGTCACATCTAGGAGCACTAAATGTCCCTGGCTTTAATAATTCCACTCAGATGTCAGACAAACATGGATTTCATACTAACTTTCCAGGCTAACCTTGAACTCCACAACACAGCCATTCTAAATCTCTCTGGATTTAAACCCAAGAGACATTTGAACTTCAACTTAATATGCTAGGACCACAACCCCTCAAGTCGAAAAACAAACTGACTACTCTGAAAACACAACTCTGGAGAAACTGAGGAACTTCTCAACTTCATCTGTTTAAAAACACCAGCTTGGGCAAAACTATCTTTAAACCTTGTTTTGTAGCTGATTATACCATTCCCAGAGATGGGAAAGTAGTAAATTTTGGTTTAAAATTACTAGCTGCCCTGTGCAGAGGTAAACTTTTGGATTGCTTGATAAAAGGCCAAAGTGGTACAGTAAATGGTTTTAGGATGAATAAAATATTAAAGACTGCAACAAAGGAAAAATGACAGGCAATGAGAGAAATAAAAGGGGGCTGATATCACGAAGCTAAAATGTCCCAGGTAGATAAACAGCATTCAGTTCTCTCATGCATAGCTGTACATTTAAGAGAAAAATTGGGGGTATGTTGCAACATAAGATAAACAGATAAAGAGGAATCTGGCATGTGTTTAGTACTTACATAAACCACTTATTTTACTGTAACACACTTAGAAGGCCACATCAGGGACTTCCCTGGCGGTCTAGTGGTTAAGACTCCGCCCTGCAATGCAGGGGGCGAGTGTTCAATCCCCGGTCAGGGAACTAAGATCCCACATGCTGTGCAGCAGGGCCAAAAAAAAACAAGGCCACATCACAACAGCCTAATACAGTGGGAGAAGTACAGTTTCTTTTCAGGAGAAAAGAAAAGTACAGTTTCTTTTCAGTATTACCAGAGATAAACATCAAGAATTAATAATCTAATAATTAATTAGAAAATCTGAGAATTAACAAATCATAGTCTAAAGAAGACAGAGGCATTTACTTGATTATTCAAAATTCGTATAATAATTTCCCCATGCATAGAAAAAAAAAAGTGAACCAACTGTCTAGAGGAGGAACATAGCTTGATTTGCTTTGAAACTCACAATTGCTGCCCTAAGATAATTTAAGTGGAATGAAAAGTGCTGTGGAGCTGGAAAAGAATTTTTTCCTCTCAGTGAAGGTAAGATAGCCCTATCAGAAGGTGAGCTGAAACTCACTCTGAAATTTCCATACCCTACCCTGCCAGCAAGGGAGAACAGCAGAGGCTATGATTTACAAGTAATTTCATGTATATTGTACAGGAACTGGTATCTTCTGAGTCAATCCCTTCCAATTTCATCAGTTTCTTCCCTATAGTTTGAACCTGGCCACCACTTTAAATAATGAGTTTTACAGGTTGGTTGTAACAGCTTGATTTCAGAAGCATAATTTCAAAAAACATTTCATAATAACTATGCCCAACTTAATTCTATTTCCAGTGATTAAAATTGATTTGTTCTGCAGAATCAAATAGAAAACAAGAAAATATTAAAAAAAAAGATTTTCATGCTGAAGAAATCATCTAATCCATCACTAAAAATCTAACATGGTCTCTTCTTACGAGGATTAAAAGAAAAAGAAAAAAAAAATATATATATATATATATATATAGAGAGAGAGAGAAACTAGAACAGAGCCAGGTGTGTAGCAACATAACACATTAGATCCTTTTGTCTGTTCTCTCTGGCTACTCAAAAATTTAAAGCAAAGAATGTGGGAACGTTAACCAAGTCTTTCGGTTCAAGGCACAAAATTTCTTTAAAAGTTTTCATTGGTCAAGGCCTGCCAGAGTAAGACATTAGAACAGCATACTGTCACCAGGTACTGGAAGTACTCCTGCTGTAAGCAATTGATTTGGGTTTATTTGTTCTCATTAAATCTAAATACTTATCAAAATTCCCTCCATCCCCAACCAAAGGTCCTGTTCAATACAGCTGTCCCAGGCTTCAGAAGAATGTATTACTAATCTAATACAGTTACACACAAAATGTACCCTTCCAGGGATGGCATAGATGACAGCACGAGTTCTCCTCTAAATGGACTGATAATGAAAGGATTTTCTCTCTAAAATATATCAGAGCTCTCAAAGATTAAAATACACAAATCTTCACCACCCAGCCTCTCTGCCTATACAGGAAACCACCAAGTTGTGAGAACATTTGTCACATAATGCACACATCAGGCCTCACAGGTGTTCGACAGGAATCACTAATGCTTGTTCCACGTGTCTTCGGTTAACCTGAAGCCTTTGGTTTATTTTGTGCAGCAAACCAGTCATCACTTTTATCTTCTGCCATTGCCTGTAGAAACAGAATTGGAATATTTATTTATTCTCAGTCCATAAAATAAAACATATAGTCTACTTCGTACCTCACTGCACTGCCCACAATCAAGAAATTAACAATTAAAAGATGTTCAGGGACTTCTCTGGTGGCACAGTGGTTAAGAATCCACCTGCTAACGCAGGGAACATGGGCTCGAGCCCTGGCCTGGGAAGATCCCACATGCCGCGGAGCAACTAAACCCGTGCGCCACAACTACTGAGCCTGCCCTCTAGAGCCTACGTGCCACAACTACTGAAGCCTGCGTGCCTAGAGTCTGTGCTCTGCAACGAGAAGCCACTGCAATGAGAAGCCCGCGCACCACAGCGAAGAGCAGCCCCCGCTCGCCGCAACTAGAGAAAGCCCGTGCGCAGCAACGAAGACCCAACGCAGCCAAAAATAAATTAATTAATTAACTAAAAAAAGAAGAAAAAATGTTCATTCAGTATAGAGTCTTGTGTTTACTTTGACAGAGGATGCTGATGGGTATCAAGCAATCGCTTGTTAGTTCGCATTTTGCAGAGTAAAGGGCAGAGCCTGCAGCCGTAAAGTGTGGCTGATGCTGGCTGGCGAGCAGGCCAAGCACACCTGGCTGTGGGCTCTTCGGAACAGGAAGTGCGGTCACTCCGATGAGAGTCTGGGTGGGCTCTCAAGAATCTTTAGTGCTCAGGAGACTCAGTCTAATGATGAGACCAAATGTGAAAAGCTATTTTGATGTCTTGGCAATGAGCCTGGAATGATTTCCTTTTTCCACGCCTCCTCCCACACCATTCCGCTGATGCTGGTACTGTTTGGTTTGGAACCTCTTAATTAAAAAAGAAGGCTTGTTAATAACAATATGTTTTGGTTCCACCAGAGTCCTTTTATCCTATCATTCCATGAGGTTGAGGTCATAGAAAGGGGCTTGTGGGCGGGGAGGGCGGGGGAGCCCAGCTTAAAACTGAAGTCTCTTTTTAAAAAATTTTATTTATTTATTTATTTATTTATTTATTTAGGCTGCATTGGGTCTTCGTTGCTGCGCACAGGCTTTCTCTAGTTGTGGCGAGCAGGGGCTACTCTTCGTTGCGGTGCGCGGGCTTCTCATTGCAGTGGCTTCTCTTGTTGAGGAGCACGGGCTCTAGGTGCGCGAGCTTCAGTATTTGTGGCTCACGGGCTCTAGAGTGCAGGCTCAGTAGTTGTGGTGCACGGGCTTAGCTGCTCCATGGCATGTGGGATCTTCCCGGACCCAGGGCTCGAACCCGTGTCCCCTGCATTGGCAGGCGGATTCTTAACCACTGAGCCACCAGGGAAGCCCCTAAACCGTTTTTTAAATTACTGGATTGATGCTTTAGAGAGCTAGTGCTGGCATCAGGGATTGACTGGAGGGTGGGAGGAGGCTTCTGCAGTATTGCAGGTGAAAATGAGAGCCTTTTCAAAAGGGAAGTAGATAGACAAAGGATTTCAGAGGTACAACTCACAGTTCCTGGTGACTAATTGCTAATAGAATGTAGGGGTGAGGAGAAACAGTATTCAAAAATGGCTCTGTTTGTAAATCTAAAACTATTCTAAAATAAAAAGCATATTAAATGTTAAAAGAAAAACTGGCTCTGAGGATTCTAGCTTAAACAATTGTGATAACAGATATACAGTGCTATTCAGGGGCGGGAGCAGAGTATAGAAGAGGAAAAAAGAACTGGCTTTGAAACCTGAAAGACCTCTGTTTGAGCCCGTGCCTGCCACTTACTGAATGTATAATATTGGGTGACTTACTCTTTTGAGCCTCAGTTTCTTCATCTGAAAAGGGAATGCTATCCACCTTGTAGATTATGGTAAGAGTTGCAGAATATACATAAGGCACTTAAGAACATGTCAATATAGGAGATGCTTAATAAATAGTAATTTTTATTTTTCTATTATATTAATGAAGAATGGATTTGAAGTAAGATAAATTAAGTTATAGGCATGTAGAGTTGAAATGTCCATGGTCTATCCAGGTAAAAAGTTTCTTTGGCTATAACACTAATCTGACCAAAAAAGCATTAAGCATAAAAGAAAAAGTTGATAAATTGGACTTAGAGAAATGTCTGCTCTTCAAAGGCCTGTATTAAGAAAATAAATAGTCAAGCCATTGAATGGGGAAAGTATTTGCATTTGCAGATTATCTAACAAATGACTCATATCCAGAACTCCAACACAACAACAAGAAAGAGAAAAACAGTCAAAAAATTTTAAAACAGGAATTTAAATGGGCCTTGAAAAATAAGCAAATACTCAAATGAGAGAAGGGACATTCTAGGAGAATAAAATAATGTGAGCAAAGACACATAGAGTGAAAATAAATTTATATTTAGAGGTTAGAGAATGGCTAAAATGTGAAATAGATCAGTGGTGTGTCTTCCAATTAGTTTGTCATGAAACTCAATGGATCAGATAAATTATTCTGGATTGATATAGTCCAATTATATTAAAGCTAAATAAAAAATACATAGGGCAGTAAAGAAACAAAAAAAAAATACACAGGGCAAACCAACTGTATAAAACCATTTTTTAGGTGGTCAGGGAAATTTTAATAAGAACTGGATTTTAGGTGGCATTAAGGATATACTGTTGGGAGTTCCCTGGTGGTGCAGTGGTTAAGAATCCGCCTGCTAACAAAAAGAATAAAATACCTAGGAACAGACCTACCTAAGGAGACAAAAGACCTGTATGCAGAAAACTATAAGACACGGATGAAAGAAATTAAAGATGATACAAACAGATGGAGACATATCATGTTCTTGGACTGGAAGAATCAACATTGTGAAAATAGACTATACTACTCAAAGCAATCTACAGATTCAATGCAATCCCTATCAAACTACCAATGGCATTTTTCACAGAGCTAGAACAAAAAATTTCGCAATTTGTATGGAAACACAAAAGACCATGAATAGCCAAAGCAATCTTGAGAAAGAAAAACGGAGCTGGAGGAATCAGGCTCCCTGACTTCAGACTATAACTACAAAGCTACAGTAATCAAGAGAGTATGGTACTCGCACAAAAACAGAAATATAGATCAGTGGAACAGGATAGAAAGCCCAGAGATAACCCACGCACATATGGTCACCTTATCTTTGATAAAGGAGGCAAGAATATACAATGGAGAAAAGACAACCTCTTCAATAAGTGGTGCTGGGAAAACTGGACAGCTACATGTAAAAGAATGAAATTAGAACACTCCCTAACACCATACACAAAAATAAACTCAAAATGGATTAAAGACCTAAACGTAAGGCCAGACACTATCAAACTCTTAGAGGAAAACATAGGCAAAACACTCTATGACATAAATCACAGCAAGATCCTTTTTGACCCACCTCCTAGAGAAATGGAAATAAAAACAAAAATAAACAAATGGGACCTAATGAAACTTAAAAGCTTTTGCAAGGCAAAGGAAACCATAAACAAGACAAAAAGACAACCCTCAGAATGGGAGAAAATATTTGCAAACGAACCAATGGACAAAGGATTAATCTCTAAAATATACAAGCAGCTCATGCAGCTTAATATCAAAAAAACAAACAATCCAATCCAAAAATGAGCAGAAGACATAAATAGACATTTCTCCAAAGAAGATATACAGATTGCCAACAAACACATGAAAGGATGCTCAACATCACTAATCATTAGAGAAATACAAATCAAAACTACAATGAGGTATCACCTCATACCGGTCAGAATGGCCATCATCAAAAAAATCTACAAACAATAAATGCTGGAGAGGGTGTGGAGAAAAGGGAACCCTCTTGCACTGTTGGTGGGAACGTAAATTGATACAGCCACTATGGAGAACAGTATAGAGGTTTCTCAAAAAACTAAAACTAGAACTACCATATGACCCAGTAATCCCACTACTGGGCATATACCCTGAGAAAACCATAATTCAAAAAGAGTCATGTACCACAATGTTCATTGCAGCTCTATTTACAATAGCCAGGACATGGAAGCAACCTAAGTGTCCATCGACAGATGAATGGATAAAGAAGATGTGGCACATATATACAATGGAATATTACTCAGCCATAAAGAGAAACGAAATTGAGTTATTTGTAGTGAGGTGGATGGACCTAGAGTCTGTCATACAGAGTGAAGTAAGTCAGAAAGAGAAAAACAAATACTGTATGCTAACACATATATATGGATTCTAAAAAAAAAAAAAAAGAGAAGGTTCTGAAGAACCTAGGGGCAGGACAGGAATAAATATGCAGACATAGAGAATGGACTTGAGGACACGGGGAGGGGGAAGGGTAAGCTGGGACAAAGTGAGAGAGCGGCATGGGATATATACACTACCAAATGTAAAATAGATAGCTAGTGGGAAGCAGCCACATAGCACAGGAAGATCAGTTTGGTGCTTTGTGTCCACCTAGAGGGGTGGGAGGGAGACGCAAGAGGGAGGAGATATGGGGATATATGTATATGTATAGCTGATTCACTTTGTTATAGCAAAAACTAACACACCATTGTAAAGCAATAATACTCCAATAAAGATGTTAAAAAAAAAAAAAAAGAATCCATCCACCAATGCAGGGGACACGGGTTGGATCCCTGGTTCGGGAAGATCCCACATGCCGTGGAGCAATTAAGCCCATGCACCACAACTACTGAGCCTGCACTCTAGAGCCTGTGAGCCACAACTACTGAGCCCATGTGCCTAGAGCTCCATGCTCCGCAGCAAGAGAAGCCACGGCAATAAGAAACCTGCGCAGAGCCCACGAGCCACAACTGCTGAGCCCCCGCGCCTACAGCCCATGCTCCACAACAAGAGAAGCCACTGTGATGAGAAGCCCGTGCACCGCAATGAAGACCCAACGCAGCCAAATAAATAAATAAATTAATTAATTAATTAATTAATAAGAGGTTGATATAAGGAGGCAATATAATGTTGTGTTAGCTGTAAAAAAAAAAAAAGGATATATTGTTGATTTTTTAAGTGTGATTATGTCACTATTGTATATATGAAAATTCCTTAATTTTTGCTTTTTTTTAAAATTTATTTTTATTGGAGTATAGTTGCTTTACAATGTTGTAATTTTTACTTTTTAAATCATCTTAAAATGTGTGAAATACTTAAGTATTTAGGGTTGAAATGACATGGTGTCTGAAATTTGCCTTAAAATTCTCCAACAAATATCCCCACTGCCAAAAAAAAAGTGGGGTGGAAAGGAATGATGAAAAGTTATGGCAGAGTTGAGTGGTGACAGTCACATAGGGATTTTGTACTCTTTTGTGTATATATGGAATTTTTAATCATGAACTATTAAAAGTAAAATCTGTTATGGAAAGAAATGGACAGAAGACAACACACAAATGTGGGTGAGGACGCAGAGCAGCTGGAACTCTTCTATATATACATGGCCAATAGTGTAAAACAGTTCAATCACTTTGGACAACTGTTCGGCAGTTTCTTAGAAAGTAAAAGCAATTCCCCTCCCAGGTATTTACCCAAGAGAAATGAAACATACGTCCACAAGAAGAGTTACATGAGAATGTTCAGAGCAGTCTTCCTTATAATAGATAAAAATCTGGAAAAAACTCCAATGTCCACCATTGGAAGAATGGATAAGCAAATTGTTATATTCATAAAATTGAATACCACTCAGCAAAGAAAAAAGAATTCTGGCATGTACAATTACACTGAGGAATCTCAAAAAGGTTACCTTGACTGAAAGAAGCCATTCCATTCATATGAAGTCCAAGGACAGACAAAATTCATATGACAGAATTCAGAACAGTAGTTGCTGCTGGGAGGAGAGGTTGGGAACTAGAAATGGGCACAACAGAACTTTCTATAACAATGAAAATACTCTATATTTTGAGTAGTGGTTATGCGAGTATATGTAACTGTCAAAACTCATCAAAGTGGACACTAAAATTTCTGTACACTTAAATTCTATGTATATTTTACCTCAGTAACAACAATGAAAAATGCTCGTTTAGAGCTTAGTGGGGAGTGGGAACTAGAAGTTAGGAAGTTGAGAATGGATGATGGCTGAAGCTCTGTGTAGAGATGACCAGAGTAACAGGTAACTTCTACTCAGAGAAGAGAAAGAATGTATAATGAGAGAGTAAAAGACAGCCAAAGTGGGACCGTGGGCAAAATCATTTCAGGATCAGTCACAGAAAAAGGTGCCTGTGGCTGAGGGGAAGCTGTCAGAGAGAAAGGAAGATGGCAGGATCCCTAGCATCAAGGGAGAAAGAGAGCTCAAAAGAGGAGGAAGTTGGGGACTTCCCTGGTGACGCAGTGGATAAGACTCCGCGCTCCCAATGCAGGGGGCCTGGGTTCGATTCCTGGTCAGGGAACTAGATCCCACACTCATGCCACAACTAAGGAGCCTGCAAGCCACAACTAAGGATACCGCCTGCTGCAACTAAGACCCGGCACAACCAAATAAATAAGTAAATAAATAAATAAATAATTTTTTTTTTTTTTTTAAAAAGAGGAGGAAGTTGGTCAGTGATATGAAAGAGCAAGAAGGACAATCTAGCCAATTTGTCAACTAAGAGGTTGCCTGAGATTCTATTTTCCTTTACGGTAAAATTTGTAAACGCTATATTTTTTGTACATTTCCAGCTTTAATGAACAACAATTGAGTGTCCGTTATTTTGTCAGCAGTTTGCTAAGCTCTATAATCAACACAACAATCCTATGAGGTGGAAAATCTTATTTCCTCAAATTTTTGGATAAAAAACTGCAGTTTAGAGACTTGAAGTAAATTTCTTAAGGTCAGTCACATAGATACTAAGTGACAGAACCAGGACACATTGATTCATTCCTTTCAGCAGCAGCAGCAGAGTATTCACTGAGTGCCAGCTACATACGAGGTATGTGCTAGAAGCTGGGGTACAACACTGCATGCTGCTAAAAGATCGTGTTTGATGAGGATAGAAAAATATTCACTGGATTTGGCAAGAGGAGGTCACCGATGACATCAACGCGTCTCACTGCGTGACAGGAGCCAATGCGGAACAGAGTGAAGTGTGAATGGGAGGTAAGAAGTAGAAACGGCGTGTAGGGAAATTTTTAAAAGAAATCTGGAGAAGGGATATGGGGTAAATAGAAGATTTTTAGAAGATACTAGAGTTAGTTTGTATGCTTATGAGAACAATTTGCTAGGAAGGAAGAGAACGATGCTGTAGAATGGAGAAGAGATGACCAAGGGGCTAAGGCAGTGACACGGGGTGGCGTCGGGGCACTTCCGGTCACCGAGCAGAACAGTGATGTATTTAGCAGCAGCGGTTCTCCAAGGCAGCCCGAGGTGGAGGGAAGGCACACATACTGCACCCAGATAAGAGTCACATGGGTGGCAATGAAGTTGACACAAGTCTCTGGCTCAAAAGTCACCTCAAAAGGACACGGTTCTGAAAGTAAGAACTGGCCCCTGATGCTTGGGTCCTTCTTCATACACACTTAACAGCACCCCCTTGAGCTGAAGGTGAGATAAATTTAGAAATGAGACTCACGTCATCCAATAATTTGCTTCCCTCTGGATCCATCTTAGAGAGTTCTCGAAATGCTTCATCCCCCACAAAGCAAATTTCATGTCCATCCTACACCAAAAGAGAGAAAAGAAATTTGGCAAAAAGACACCTCAGAAGAAAGCCCTTGTGCAGCCTGTCCTGTTTGTGGGTAATACTTACAGGGTCTGCCAAAATGATAACTTGCACTGTTGCTTTCCCTGGAGTGTCCAGGCTCACCAGGGGAGTCAGAATCTTCTGGTTCTCCCTTTTCATCAAATCTTCTAAGTCTGACAACTTGAGGAAAACAAAAAAGCAAAGTGAGCAAGGGGTCCCACGCCACTCTTGGGCTGTGGTCCTCGAAAGCCCCAGAGGAATCTCAAATCAACCAGAAAACTCTGGCGCCACTTGTTTGATTTTATTATCTCAGCTGCTCTTGAGACAACTGTTGAACTTGATACCAAAGCCACAATCAACATGAACCTAGAGAAGGGAGGGTCAAGTTTCCTAGCTGTTTGAACTAGCTAGTCACAGAGTTTAAACAAAAGACCTGGTACCAAACATTACCTCTTTCTGGGGGCAAGAAAAGGCAATTCGTCCAAAAGCTGTTGCATGATTAACTGCCCCTTGGATGCCCTGTAGCTCCAGCTTACACTGAAAAGACATGAGAAAGCGGGTTTATTTTTCGGAACAGGTTACGTGGTAAAAAAAAAAAATTCAAACAGGGCTAAAGGAATAAAGTAAATTCTAAGTCTCTCTCTTACTCTCACCCCAGAGGCAACCAGTCAGCAAGCATCCATGGGCATATACCCTTTTTTCTTTTTTACACCAACAGTAGCATAATTTATGCATTATTCTGTCCCTTGTTTTTCTCCCATTAATGTTCCCATCTCAGCATATAGAGACTCGCCTCATTCTTTTTGATGGCTGCTTACTAATCCATTCTATGGCTGAACCATAAATGGTTGAACTATTGCTTGAATCCACAGGGCATTTAGGTTATTTCTTACATTTTGCTATTACAAACAATGCCGCAGCAGATAACCTTGTACATACTTCTTTGTGCAAGTGTAGGATAAGTACGTTTGTAAAATAAATTCCTAGGAGTAGACCTTCTGGCTCAAAGTAAAAGGACTAAATCATGCTCAAATGCTAAGTTATTAAGAGAAAAAAAAAATCATCATTACAGCATTAAATCTTGCCTACATCTCTTCTGACTCAGCAAATCCACTCCTGAAAGGACACATTCCCCAAATATAAACAAAGGTAATATCTGGGTGGTAAGCTCACCGGCAATTTTAATTTTCTTCTTTCTGTTCTAAATATTGAATTACTATGAAGAAACTATGAGAATAACCTTCATGTTAACCTCATTTATAAGCCAAACTCATAGTAACAGATTATTTCTCTCCGAGATTGCTCACCTGGTTATCAGCATAGCCCAGCAAAGCCCTCTGCTTCTTTTCATCTTTTTCATAAACTTTCATTCCCAGTAGACTAGACCAGTAGTTCAAGGACTTCTGAAGATCAGACACTGCTAGAGTTACTTTTAATACAGGATCTGTAGGGTAACGAAACAGCAGGAATGAACAGGGCAGTGCAAAGGAATGGAATAGAAGGACCCAAACAGGCTCAAGTATATATAAGAATTTAGGGGCTTCCCTGGTGGCGCAGTGGTTGAGAATCTGCCTGCCAATGCAGGGGACACGGGTTCAAGCCCTGGTCTGGGAAGATCCCACATGCCGTGGAGCAACTAGGCCCGTGAGCCACAACCACTAAGCCTGCGCGTCTGGAGCCTATGCTCCGCAACAAGAGAGGCTGCGATAGTGAGAGGCCCACGCACCGTGATGAAGAGTGGCCCCCGCTTGCCACAACTAGAGAAAGCCCTCGCACAGAAACGAAGACCCAACACAGCCAAAAATAAATAAATAAATTTTAAAAAATAATAAAATAAAATAAAAAAATAAAATTTAAAAGAATTTAGTTTATAAGAAAGGGATTTTAAGTCAGTGTGAAAGGGCAGATTATTCAATAAAGATAAATGGCATTAAGATAACTGGCTTCCGTGGAGCAACTAAGCCTGTGCGCCGCAACTACTGAGCCTACATGCCACAACTACTGAAGCCTGCATGCCTAAAGCCCGTGCTCCACAAACAAGAGAAGCGGGCTTCCCTGGTGGCGCAGTGGTTGAGAATCTGCCTGCCAATGCAGGGGACACGGGTTCGAGCCCTGGTCTGGGAAGATCCCACATGCCGTGGAGCGACTAGGCCCGTGAGCCACAACTACTGAGCCTGCGCGTCTGGAGCCTCTGCTCCGCAACAAGAGAGGCCGCGATAGTGAGAAACCCGCGCATCGCGATGAAGAGTGGCCCCCACTCGCCGCAACTGGAGAAAGCCCTCACACAGAAACGAAGACCCAACACAGCCAAAAATAAAAATAATAAATAAATAACAAGAGAAGCCACTGCAATGAGAAGCCCGTGCACCACAACGAAGAGTAGCCCCCGCTCCCGGCAACTAGAGAAAGCCCACGTGCAGCAACGAAGACCCAACGCAGCCAAAAATAAATAAATAAATAAATAATTTTTTTTTTTTTAAAAAAAGATAACTGGCTTCTTATTTGGTGGGAAGAAGCTACACCTTTAAACTAAACGGCAAAATACATTCCTGATGAGTTAAATGATTAAAGACTGAAACCATGAAAATACTAGAAATGGGTGATTATTTAAACAATTTTGGGGTGGAGAAAGATTTTTTTTTTTTACAAATAAGATTTTTAAAAATATTTATTTTATTTATTATCATTAATAAATGCAGTGCATGGGCTTTATTATCATTAATAAATGCGGTGCACGGGCTTCTCACTGCAGTGTCTTCTCCTGTTGTGGAGCATGGGCTCTAGGTGTGAGGGCTTCAGTAGTTGTGGCGCACAGGCTCAGTAGCTGTGGCTCGCGGGCTCTAGAGCGCAGGCTCAGTAATTGTGGCGCACGGGCTTAGTTGCTCCACGGCATGTGGGATCTTCCCGGACCAGGACTCGAACCCATGTCCCCTGCATTGGCAGGCGGATTCTTAACCACTGTGCCACCAGGGAAACCCAGAAAGATCTTTTTTTAAATCTGACACTAAAGATAGAAAAACCATGAAGAAAAAAATGTGCTAGGTTAATTACACGAAATGGAAAACCCCTAGACAACAACCAAAAAAAGAATTACTATCAAAATTAAAGAATAAACTACAAAGTAGGAAACATTTTTTTATCAACATATATGACAAAAAGTCCTTAATATTTAAATCACCTTTAAACATCAATAGGAAAAAGATTCAGGTCCTAGAAAAATAGGCAAAAGGCACGAAGCGGTAATCCACAAAAGGAGGAACTGGAACAGTCAATGAACATATGAAAGCATATTTGACCTCACAAAGAAATTAGAATTCAAATAAAACATTTTGTTATCTAATTAGCAAATAATTTTAAAAGTTCACAGTGTTAACTGTTATAGTACAGGGGGAAAAAACCACAATCATGTAATAATGGCAGAGTGTAAATTAGTACATTTCTGAGCAACAATTCGACAGAATGTATCTAAAAACCATCCACTGCTTTTGAAAGAGCAAGCCCATTTTCAGCAATTAAAGAAGTGACTGTGGATGTATGAAGGCCTTTCCTCACAAAGACATTCATCACAGTGTTGCTCATAACAATGAAACACCAGAGACAACATGAATATCTAACAACGGACAACTGTTTCTCTTCCTACAATGTCACACAATGGAATCCCGTATATATTTAATTATATATTTATTTCTTTTGATAAAAGATTGGAAAGATATACTCTAAAATGTTAACAGGGACTTCCCTGGTGGTGCAGTGGATAAGACTCTACGCTCCCAACGCAGGGGGCCCGGGTTCGATCCCTGGTCAGGGAACTAGATCCCACATGCATGCTGCAACTAAGACCCAGTGCAACCAAATAAATAAAATAAGTAAAATGTTAACAGTGGTTATCTGTTTTCTTCTTCCTTATTTTTGCATATCTCTGTGTCTAGGGGAAAAAAATCTATTTTTTTGTAAAAAGAATAAAAGTTATATTAAAACACTTAACATTATTGGAAACTTTTATATTGTAAAGTGACTTTTTTAAAATTTACATATTAATTCATTTAAAAACAATAAGAATATTACAACATTTTTTTTGTGAAAAATAACTGTGTTTTCCAAAACAAGCAATGACAAGAACAGCATCGTTTTACATTTTTGTGAATCTCTTTAAGGTCTGGATTAGTAGAAGATAGCTGGATTCTTACATCTGCTTCTGTATCCAGTCTGTTGCAATATGTTGTTTAGTTGAAGCATATGAAGAAACTCCAGCTTCTGATACATAAGTTGTTTGACGAGTATCTTAATAGTCTTTTTGGATAGTCTTTTTAGATATTATACTAAAATTTTTCTTTAAGGAGTTTGTAAAGTGACTTTTTGAAGAGCTGTTCCAAGTCTGTATCTGACTAGGATAAATTCAATGCATTTTTCTTCAGTTTTCACTGCCTTAGTCCCTCCCGTTTGCTAGACTAGCAATACCATGGCTAAAGCAAGGTGTTTCTCACAGGTGCCTCTACCTGGCAGACTGTTTTAGTTTTCCCCATTCACTGAGAAATCAACAAATTCCAGCTGATTCAGACCCTGAAGGAAGGTAGGGGCAGGAACAGTCATAGTGTGTGAAACTACACAGGAGTGATTCATTCAAAGAAGTATGGACACCAGCTAGACTGATAGATTTATCACCAACCAGAAATTAATGCCCCAAAGGTATTATCATTCCAAAGAACAAAAACATCTTATGCTGAATCTAGAGACTGTCATACAGAGTGAAGTAAGTCAGAAAGAGAAAAACAAATATCGCATATTAACACATATATGTGGAACCTAGAAAAATGGTACCAGTTTGCAGGGCAGAAATTGAGACACAGACGTAGAGAACAAATGTATGGACTCCAAGGGGGGAAGGTGGAGGGAGGTGGTGGTGGTGTCATGAATTGGGAGATTGGGATTGACATATATACACTAATATGTATAAAATGGATAACTAAAAAGAACCTGCTGTATAAAAAATAAATAAAATTCAAAAATTCAAAAAAAAAAGAGTGACCAAAAAAAAAGATTCTATGGAAAACTTTTCAAGTTACTTGGAGGTAATCAAGAAGATGTCATTAGAAAATATTTGAATTTTAATGTCAATACCCTAAATTGATATCTTTGGAATATAAAAACCAAATCTAGAAAGCAAAGAAAAAAAAAATCTTATGATTGTGAGGCCCTCCATTATTTTATGTACTGAAACATTATTAAGACTAGGGAAAAAATGTATAATGGAATGAGTGGCAGGAGTTAAGTTTCAAAGTTAGTATATAAAGCACCTATCACCTATCAATAAAAATACTCGTAAAAATCCCTTACATTACCAGTGAAGTTCAGAAATACCATCTCTCAATAAGTCCCACAGTACCAGCCTAACCTCCCACACTGGAACATCGCTCTTTCTTTTGCTGAGCTCCAGATGAAAAGCAAGTAGCAGTAGGGACTTCCCTACTGCCTTCCAATGCAGGGGACGAGGGTTCGATCCCTGGTTAAGGAACTAAGATCCCACTTGCTGCGGGGCAACTACAGAGCCCGCCGCGCCCTACAGCCCATGCGCCACAACTAGAGAGAAGCCTGTGTGCCGCAACTAAGACCCAACGCGGCCAAATAAATAATAAATAAATAAATATTTAAAAAAAAAAAAAAGAAAGAAAGAAAAGCAAGTAGCAGTAAACACAACAGTCAGGCTCAGTATGAGGGGCCTCAGGGACTTGAGGCAGACCAGCAGGGAAAGACCGTCTTCACCTCAGGTCCACTTAGGGCCCTGTGTTCACTGACTGAATGGCAGGCAGAAGTGCCCTTGCTGTTCACCAGTATTTTTTTCCCCCTTTTCTTGCTTTTGTTCTTCTCTCGGCAGAGCAGGTAGCAGAATTTGCAGGAATTAAATACATGTATGACGAGGACGCCTCGCACGTGAAACGTCAAGCAGTTTCTCTCCCGCTCGCTGTGGCGGTCAGGGTGGTGGGCTCCTCACTTCATTCACCCACACTGACCGAGAACCAGCACTGCAGTCTGGGAAACTGACCTTAGCTGGAGGATACGACTAACTGGTCTAAGGATAATCCTATTTCTCTTGCCTGCCAGCGATTGGTTCAGGAGCAGGCATGTGAATCAATTCGGACCAGGAAGTTGCTGGAAGATTCTAGGAAAGTTTTGCTGTGCTCTTAAAAAAGAGCCACAGGAAGTCAGTTTCTCTTTCTCCTACCCGATGAGAATGTGGAGGCAGGTAGCCCCAATTGCTACTGGCAGCCACCCTACAACCCTGAGGGGGAGAAGCAGATCCTCGAGGACAAGAGGATGCAGAGAGAGAAGATTTGCATTCTTGATGCCATTGCTGAGCTGCTGAGTCGACTAACCCTGAAGTCTTTCCTACCCAGAGAATGCCTGCTCTGTGAACTAAAACATTCTCTTACCGTTCAAGCTACAGTTGCGTACCTAATATCTGCAGCTGCAAGTATCCTACACAGATACATTACCAGTAGAATAGATAGAACCAGTCCAGAACCCCTATAGTGATGCACTCAAATTCTGATATGAGAATATAATTTCTGAGAGGACAAATAACAACACTGGCTTGGGAAAGATGTGTCACGTCAATATAGAAAGACTCCACAGGAGACAGAAATCGAGCTCCCTCTCTCCTTCCATCAGAAGCCTTTAGACAGAGGGCTTTTGTCAATGTGGGGATAATTACCTGACTGAGATGGACTGCGGTTCTGCAAATAGAACTTATATCCTCCCGGGGCTTTGGTTTCAAAAACACCTTCTGCCACTTCACTGAGTGGCCACTCCAGCTTCCTGGCGTTGCTGACAGCCTGGCTAGAAGCGAGCGTGATACCCTATGACAAACAACAGTATCACCCAAGTGCGTAATCACAACAGATCTTTTATAGAAGGTAATGAAGCAAAACCCCACTGCCTTTACGTCAAATCACCTAAGATTTAATTGGCATTCAAAATTTTCTGCTAGTAATTTTGAAGTAGGTTTTGGACATTTTTCTCCCGCAAAGATTCCAAACTTTGTGAATTGTAGGATAGAAACACAAATGCCAGAGAAACTTGATTCATTTAATACCAAAGATAATCTCTCCTCACTTTCAAGATCTGGTCAGAGAAATCTTGATCTTACCCTTGGCTCGCCAGCTACTTATTTAAAATGTTCTGTTTTTAATTTTGCTTTTTAAACCAAAAAACATAAACCAACTATCGAGGCATTCTTTATTTAAGTTAATCAAAATGCTTAAGAATGTGCACTATGCCTTCCGATGTGTTCGGCCTCGTTTCTAGCCTGGACTGCAGATCAGCCTCTCTCTGCCTCCAGTCTTGTCAATCCATCATCCACTCTGCAGCTGGAGTAAACTTTCTGAAACCCACCCTACAGTCTATTCTCAAGACGGCAACCCCATGCTGCTTTTCCTCTGCTTAAAACCCTTGATGGCTCTTTATTTCACTCAGGGATGGCTTACGATGGCCTGAAAGGGCCAAGACAATCTGACCCATGTCATTTCTGAGCCCCTCTCCTCCCCTCTCCCCTGGCTCTATTCCAGCCATGCTGGCCTCCTCACGTTTTCTCAAACGCGCCAGGCGCTGTCTGAGGGCTTTTGCACCGGCTGTTTCCTAGCTGAAATGCTCTTCCCCGAGATATCCACACGGCTAACTCCCTTATCTCCTTCGAGTCTTTGCTCAGATGTCACCTCCTCACGGAAACCTGCTCTCAACGCCCCACTTAAAATTAAAACTGGTCAATTGCCCCATACTCCCAACCCCCCTTACCCTGCTCTGTTCTTCCCCCATTACAATAATCACCTTTAAAATATTCAATAACATATATTATATTACATTATATTATTTATTTATTTATTCATTCATTCATTGAAATTTATTATTTGTTGTCTGTCAGGCCCTGGGCCCCCTCCCCTACCAGGCACAGATTTCTGTCTGTTTTGTTCACCGCTTATCCGAAGTTCGTGGAACAGTGCCTGGCACGTAGCAGGCACTCAATAATAAATAATTTAATACATAGGTCATTTCACATATTTGTTAACATATACGTAAACTAAACTCCTAGAAGTGAAACTGCAAGGTCAAAGGGTAAAGGCGCTAATTATTTTGATACTGCCAAACTTGAGGCTGCACCACTTCACACTCTTATTAGTAATGCATGAGTGTGGTAGTTTTCCCACACCCTTCCTCACAGTGTGTTATCACACCTTTTGATTTTTGCCAATCTGATAGGTGACAAATGGCAGCTCGGAAGTTGAACATCTTTTTCAATGTTTAAGAGACTTCCTCTTTTTTTTTACTATATAGGGATTCTTTATATATATGGGAGTTCTATTTAACCTGTTTTTCTTTTTGTTCCATGAACTGAGGAGCAGCACAGAAGGTACCTTTCATCAGGGCTCTCTTACTACCAAAGTCTCCTGGGAGGACCCACAGTGGAGCCACCAAGCTGTTCTCCACCTACATGGCTTCTAGTACCTGCAGGCCCACTGATCAACATCTGACCTGAGCCCATTAAATGTTTATGGCACCAAGATGGCTTTGCTCTTTTTTTTCTCCCTGATTTAAATTTGGAGAGTAAAGAAAAGAACGATAAGGAGAAACACAGAGACCCTCATATACACTCAATCACCAAATCCTATGAACTCTACCTCTGACATCTCTCAAATCCATCCTCTCTCTCCCTCTCCCACCACTGCCACGTTTGTTAGTTAAGGAGCTGCTGGTGGCTGTATAACCTTTGTGCTGGTTGCCTCACTTCCAGTCCTGCTCCCCGCCAACCCAACCTCCCTGCTCTAGCCAGGGATTCTTGTACATTGCAAATACTGTGTCGTTCCCCTGCTTAAAAGCGGCTCCACTCTGCTTTTAGAATAAAGTCTGAACGTCCTGATATGATGTGGCCCCTGCTCACTCCTCCAGCCTCAACTCTACCCACTCCCTTCTTCACACACTAAGCTCCAGCCAGCGTGAGTTACTCACCGTTCTCTGAGCGCCATGCTCCCTCTCACCTCCAGGCCTGTGCACATGCTGAGGACCGCCATCTCACCCTCCCACCCTGACCCCCCTCACCTTGCTCAGACGTCACTTCTGGGAAGCCTTCCCTGAACTCTCATCTGTCTGAGAATAGGCTGGAAATTCCTCCTGTGTGTTCCCACATTCCCCTGTTCTTATCCCTATCTTAGCACTTATCACACGGTATTCTTGTTGTCTCTTTACCTGTTTCCCCCATCAGACAGGAAACTCCTTAGGCCAGGGAACATGCTCTAAATTGTATCCCCAGGACCTAACGAGGTACATGGCATAGAGCAAGTCACAAAAAATATCTGTTAAATGAATAAATTAGTGAGAGGCATGGAGAGTGAGAAAGAGAAAGAGAAATTTATTAATCTGTTATATCTGAGCAGTCCTTTCCATTTACAAAACACTTTTACATATATCTGATCCTACAAACTTCCATCTAGGTACCATTATTTTAACATGAGTTAACAGGAATAGCGAGATCAAATGAGCAAAATAACATCTAGCATGAGGTAGAGTTGCTCAGTAGATTCTGGGTAAGAATCAGTTACTCCTCTCTTGCTATGTATTTGGGCCCAGTGACATTCCTTCTCGCACACAGTAACTGCTCAGCAAATGGCAGATCCTATTACTATAACAGGTGCACAACAACTTGAATTGCTGAATGCATTAATGAATGCAGTGCATGCAATGACACCTTCTTTCTATCCTTAAAACCTTCTCAGATTTTTCTCTGACTAGGATTGACTGCAATCGCTCACCCCAATCACAACTGTCCACTAGAGAGAAAATATTTCTCTGGATGGTGATGAGGACCTGACGAACCATTGACTCTGGCCCTTCCACCTCCCGAGATTCAGTCATTCCCCCAGGGGAGTCTTGTCTCCTTCAAACCTGTCTCTAAGTCTTGAGCTTGATTCCTAAATGGTGGGAGAACACATTTCATCCTGAGCCAGCTTGGAGACAGGGGCCCAAGCAGGTTTCTTGGTTTTGTTCTTTTTGAAATAGAAAATATCACAAAACTAATCACTAAACTGCACCCCAAAGCCATCAATCAGTAGTCATAGTTATCTACAGCCGCATCAGTGACCGCTCTAAAAGGTACAGCCAAAAATCTGCTAGAACAAAATGATATTTACCATGAAGTCATTGCCAAGCTTGTAGTTGCCAATGCCGTAATTGTAAGTCAGTTCTGCAACAAAATGATCATCCTCAGGTCCAAATCCCACCATTGTTTTACTCCATTTTCCATCATAAGGCCTAGAAAAATGAAAAAAAATGAACCCAGTGACCACAGACAAAATCTGCTTCAGGCTGCCCCCAAAGAACTATTGGGACAAAGAGGTGGGCAGTCCCTTCTGGTCCTCCAAGTACCCATAAGGATGAGATGACCTCAGCCGGTGCTAAGAGCAGCTGTGCACAGTGCTCATGGGCCCCATCACCAAAGGCTCAAAAGACCATTTGTCTGGCACTTACTTGAGGGAAAGATTTGTTTACCTTTTCTTTAAAGTAGGGAGCTGAATCCTATAGGGACAGTCATCTCACCTGACCTTAACTTATTTTTTGCCTACTCATCAAGCATGCAATTCCCATCAGGCCTTGGAATTTCTCAGCTTGCCATGGTTACTAAGCTTAAGAGATAATCCATAAGACATTGCTTCATCCATAGCATATACTTATTTGTGACCCTGAAGCTGCCTCCCTAATTTATTGCCTCCTTAATTTATTCTGCTGCCTTCTACTCGCTTTGAGAAACTGCTTTCTGTTCTTCAGGGGTATTCAGAGACTAAAGAAGATTTTAAGAAACAAGGGGTCATACCCATTACAGGCAGCTCTGCAGCCTTCCTCAAATTCCTCATGCCGAAGAATCTGGTAAGGGAATGACAATAAATGGCAAAGTTGTCCTAGTAGTACACACAGCATATTTAGCACAAACTAAAATGTCAAAACACAGACATTATTATTTGTAAGCTTTCTGTGTAAAACAAACAAAAGATAACGAGCTGTATATCTTTCCCAGGCTGGAAGTAGTAGAGGTAAGAAAGATCGGCTTGATACCAAGGGTCAGGCAACCAACCACAGTTGTAAAATCTATTATATTTAGATCGGGAAGCAGTACTGTGTAGTGAAAAAAGTGTGGCCTTCACTTAGTAGCTGTGTAACTCTGAGAGCGACATATTAGGATCTGAGTCTCCTAATATGTTGTGAAAATAGATAATTTATTAAAGCATTTGACACAGAACCTACTACACAGTAGGCTCTCAATGTGTCAGTTTCTGTTTTCCTTTTTGAGTCCCACAGCTACTGCTCCAGTTCAAGTTCCCATCACACCTCTCACAGACGATTAGAAATCATCTTACTGATCTCTTTCCTTAGTACCACCATAAAATTAAGTCCCTAAAGCACAGCTCTGATCACACCACTGCCCTGTTCTAAAATGTAAGAGAGCTCCCCACTTTCTATGACATCAAATCCAAATTCCTTAGCATATTATTCAAGATACTATCAGGGACTTCCCTGGCAGTCCAGTGGTTAGGACCCCGCGCTCTCACTGCCAGGGCTGGGGTTCGATCCCTGGTCAGGGAACTAAGATCCCATAAGTCGCGTGGCACAGCCAACAACAACAACAACAAAAAACCCCAAAAAACTAAAGGCACATAAAACTAGTGGTGCTTCCCAAACATATCTTAACTTTGCATTGGCTGTTCAGTTTTTCTAGTATACTCCTCCCTCTAATCTAGGTCTGTGGATATCCTACCTATCTTTAGAGGTCACCTCAAGTACAAGGTCTCCATGAATTATTTCCTGAGGACCAGGTTAGAGTTAAAGCTCTCCTCCTGTTGTACTTTTATAATAATGGTAGCTAACACTTACATAATACGTACCATGTGTCAAATACTACACATATAATAATGTGTTTAATCTTTACAACCACCCTTTTATCAATGAGGAAACACATTAAGAGAGAGCTCTGTGGTTTTCTATCATCAAATTTCAAGTACCATTACCATCAGCAATGTACAATCCCCACCGCATTCCAAGCCAGGAGTTTTAATTGAGGACAAATACCAGGGTTATTTTCATCTTTGTCACCAAAGCCCAACACAGAACTATGAAACGGGTGATATTTTTTAAATGACTGATGAATTCAGGTAACTCCCTTTGCACTCCATGTCTCCACATTAAATCGCACTCTTGCACACTGTAAACAAAGAATGTTGCCTGCAACTCCATTTCTACAAGGACCAGGGCATCAGCTACTGCAGTGGCCCACCAACAGTGCACCTTGAAGGGAATTCAGGATGGAGAAAAACAAGAAGCATTCCATGCTTTGGATGCTGGCCCTAGATATTTAAGATGCATATCTAAGGAGTAATTTCAGTGAACCCAGAACCCATCTTCTGGGACTTCCCTGGTGGTGCGGTCGTTAAGAATCCGCCTGCCAATGCAGGGGACCACTTCCTGGTCCGGGAAGATCCCACATGCCGTGGAGCAACTTAGCCCATGCGCCACAACTACTGAGCCTGCACTCTAGAGCCCCCGAGCCACAACTACTGAAGCCGGCGCGCCTAGAGCCCATGCTCCGCAACGAGAAGCCACCACAATGAGAAGCCCGCGCACCGCAATGAAAAGTAGCCCCAACTCACCACAACTAGAGAAAGCCCGTGCTTAGCAACGAAGACCCAATGCAGCCAAAAATAAATAATTTATTTTAAAAAATCCCAAGTTAAAAAAAAAGAAGCATTAACTTGACATGTCTGTTTTTGTGATTAGCAGTAATCTTTTGATGTTCAACTACGTGGTTTTGTTTTTTCTTTCCCCCCAGAAAAAAACTCATATATATTCTAGCTCCGCCCTTGCCTCTTCAGGGCAGTTCCTCAGAGCTATCTGAGAGGCTGTCTTCCAGGCTATAGTCCTCAGTAAGGTCCCCAAAAAGAACTTAACTCGAAAATTTTAGGTTGTGCATTTTTGTTTCAGTTGACAACATCTAAAGTCCCTGCTTATCAGGAAGCTCCCCAATAGCTTCCACCAGCGCCTGCCACCCAAGTGATCTCTGCAGAATCACAGCTGCTCAGAGCTGGAGAGAGGCCACTTCCAGGTGTTGGAGACGAGGATGGGTTCTCACTTCACACTTAGATCTGGACTATGGAGAGAAGAATTGGAGCACTCACCCAGAGAGACTGAATATCCAAGAGACCATTCAAACCAGCAACAAGAGAAGCAGAACTCTGACTAATGCTGATATCTAAACCGAAAGTCTCCAAACCAGAAGAGAGTCATTGTCCACCGGAGGAGTATTATACATAACTTTTTATTTACTGCCTTTCCCACTAGACTAGAAGCTTCGCAAGGCCAGGAATAAACATTCGTGAATAAACTTAAATGAAAGGACGTGTGTGGGCACACAATCGGCGACTAGTAAGTGTGACCCCCTTTCAAAGTCCATCTAACCCAAGCCGCCACTCGCGACGCTTCCTGAAGTTGAAAACCACAGAGCTAATGGAAAGTCTAGGGGCTAAGGTCGGACACCCGGGTTCCCGCTGAAATCCACATCACACCCTTTTCTCCCCTCCCTCGGCCATGTGGGGCTCAGCCTCCCGCGACCCCCTCGCGCGCCAACCCCTCTCCGCCCCGTCTCCACCTTCATTCCCAGGACATCACGATAGAAACACGCCGTCTGGAAGCGGTTTCCCACTTTGAACACGAAGTGCAGAGCCCGACGAGTCGCCATGACCACCCGTCACTCGTACAGCGCCGCACCTCCCACAGAGGACGCCGGCGCGGTAGTGACGTCACAGATCGCCGCCGGCGCGCCTTCGTGACGCAGCTCACGGCGCAGGGGAAGATGGCGGTGCTGGGGGAGTGCGCGTGTTGGGCCACGCGACCGTTGCTGCCGGTGGTGCGGACTTGGGAACTCGACGCGCGGCGCTGGGTCCGGGCGCTGCGGCGCAGCCCCGTGAAAGTGGTGTTTCCATCAGGTCAGGTCGGGGAACGGAAGCTCGGTCCCGGGAAGCAGCCTCGGAAGGCGGCGGCAGAGACCAGTCCCCGCGAACAGCGACTGAAGCAGTCGCGTCAGGTTCCCCCATCCCAGACCCCCAGCACCTGGGAAGAGTCGGGGCTTCGCTATGATAAGGCTTTCCCTGGAGACAAAAGGCTGAGGTGATGTGTTCCTGAGGCTTGTCGAGTTTTCTCGTTTCTCTTTCCTCCTCAGGACGAGACCTTGACCACTTTCCTCCCGTTGGAGGACTTCTTCCAGCACAACTCGCTGGTTTTTATTATGCACGGAGGGCAGGATAAGTGTCTTTCTAACAGTTCGTTTCTTTCCCTGCGAAGCTCTTCATGTCTGTTAGAACTAGATGTGTCTCCGTAACGAGGATGTTGGTAATTCCCCGTCTTTTTGTTTCCACCCACAGCAGTGTGATGACAGTAGTTAAGTCCAGGCCATTTCGGGAAAAGCAAGGGAAGATCCTGTTGGAAGGTCGTAGGCTGATTGCAGATGCTCTCAAGGCTGGTGCTGTGCCCAAAGTTTTCTTCTTTAGCCGTCTGGAATACATAAAGGAGCTGCCCATTGAGAAGCTGAAGGGTGTTAGCCTCATTAAGGTGAAATTTGAGGACATCAAGGATTGGTCCGACCTAGTAACACCACAAGGAATAATGGGTCAGTGGTTATCCAGTGTGTCTGTAGAAGTAGAGACTTGGGATTATTTGTTCATATTTGTCTCGGGCAACAAATTTTATTTAAACCAAATTCAGAATACTACTGTGCCTAACCTTTTCTTAAGATATCCAGAAAAATACAGTTTTCAAATCTGTGCATCTTGTATTTTCAGTGGAGACTCAAGCCATTTTTTTGTCGTTTGTATTGTGGTTTTTTTAATAGTCTCTAGGGAATAATCAGTCTTCCTCAGACCTTATTTTTTTGGGGTCACTTCTTCAACCTTAAGTGTTCAATTAAAAATTAAGAAAATGTTGGGAATTCCCTGGTGGTCCAATGGTTAGGACTCGGTGCTTTCACTGCTGTGGGCCCAGGTTCGATGCCTGGTCGGGAAATTAAGATCCTGAAAGCCACGAGGCACGGCCAAAAAAAAAAAAAAAATTAAAATGTTTACCAAAAGATTTAGCCTCCATTTCCACAAAACCTCTGCCAGTGTGGTAATACCTATATATTGTTGACCCCCTTATTCTAGAAGCCGGTGTGAGCAGTAAGCTGCAGTTTATCGCCCTGTTTAGCCTGTTGAACAGGAAACCTTGTCTTCATTTGATTGAATCCAACTCAAGATTCTAATAGACTGTCTGTTAGCACTTAGAAAGTCTTTTTTCTAAATATGGAAAGACTAAACTCTTTATACTTTTTTGACATTCAAGATATGAGAATCGAATGTGTGAGTGTAGAGATTTCTCTTGGATAGTAAGGGATAGTTGGGGCAGGGAGGGCGTTTTCTTCAAGATTCTAATGTTCAGGCCAGGGCCTCTCACACCAGTTGTGCGTGCACATTCCCTGTAGTGGGCTCACTGTACAGCTATTAATTGGGAGCGGAAATTCTGGGGACCGTCTCTTGTTTCTGTAACCCAGCAAGTCCTAGGAATCTGTGCCCCTGTGCCCAGAACTCTCCCGTAGGGTGGGGACTTGGACTACTAAAGTCCTCCACTCAGTCTAAGTAACTGTGCTCTTACTAGCTATAGTTGTCCTTGGTAAGGACCCGGGTTTGCTCTCTTGTCGGGGAACTAAGATCCCACAAGCCATGCAGTGAGGCCCAAAAAGAAAAAAAGAATAACTGGGTTACAGAATAATTTCATAGAGTGTGATTTTTTTTTTTTTTTTTAGGTAAAAGAAAAAGCACTTATATATGGGTAGATGGACATACATGTAGGGAGATGCATGGAACAAGTTCTGAAAGGATACACTCCAAGGTTGAAAGCAGTTACGAGGGAGAGGAGGGCACTGAATTTCTCGATCAGGATGTTTTCACCTAGTATGTAATTAAGTACACAAAGAATGATAAATAAATGAAAAGTCAAATTACTCCCCATGCCCACATCAGACAAATGAACCACCTTTTTTGTTTCTTTAGGGATTTTTGCCAAACCTGACCACGTTAAGATGACATACCCAGAGACTCAGCTTCACCACACACTGCCCATATTGTTGATTTGTGACAATCTCCGCGACCCTGGGAACCTGGGGACAATTCTGCGATCTGCTGCTGGTGTAGGCTGCAGCAAAGTGATACTCACCAAAGGTAAGAGCACATGTTACTGGGTGGATTAGGTGGCCGTTTGTAAGTGAGCTGGCTCTGTGGGCAGACATGCATGTATTTGAATCTTGGATCTGTCCCTTGGTAGCTATGTGTAAGTAAGCAGTATTCTGAATGTCAATTTCCTCATCTGTAAAGTGGGCATAACAGAATCTACCTGGTAAGGTTGTTCTAAGGATTGAGATGATGAATATCAAGTACTTAGCACTGTGCCTGGCACACTCATTCATGTTGATTATCTTTAAAGTTATTTTGACATCTGCTACGTTATTAAAGAACTTATAATTAATCAGGGAAGAAACAGATGCTGGTTTGAACACTTGGTTGTCTCCTCTCGTCAGAAACGGGAATTAGTAGCCTTGGTTCCAAACAGACTTGCCTAACAGTTGGGACATGCCTAAAAGGGCTATTACAGCCTGGGGGGAGCGGGGAGCGAGAGGATCATTCATCAGAAACAGTCAAGCTACCAATTGGTGTAAACCGAAGTGGTGCCATTGCTGAGACTTGCCTAAATTGCTCCTGCCAGCTCCTCCTCCCAGTCACACCTTGTTGGGATGCATCTCTCCGCTGGGATGAGTGAGGTGCGGGGTTCCATCATCAGTACCCCACTCACCTGCCTCGTTGAGACCTCTGAGAGCAGGTGTGGTCTGGGAATGCACCTGTATAATCCAGGCAGTGTGGTTTCCACATTGATGCTGGCGGATGGTGTGTGAGAGGTAGGGAAAGAGTAGGAACACTTGGTGTGGTGGCCAGTGTTGAGGACACCAGGATGAGGGGGAGTCTCATCTCGTCCCTTGCTCCCCACCGGTGGAGGGGTCAGACTAGATGGCGCCCCTCCAGTCTGGGCCCCTCTTCTGCCCACCCCTCCTGCCACCTCTTGGCACACAGCCCACTTCCCATGCCTTGTCCCTGTGGTTGGGGGTCCATGTGAACAGTGTACATTCTGCATGTCTTTTTTTCCTTTTTAAACTTGGTTTGCCTACTTAACCTATCCTGAAGTTTGACAGGCTAACGTTTAAGATAACTTATAATGAGGAGACTCGTGCTCACAAGTTGGGGAGGATAGTGGATATGTGGTGCCCTGGTCCTGCTGTCTCCCGACCTGTGGGAAAGGCCAAGTGTCTGCTGATGCACAGAGGTAGTTGGGTTTAGCACGACTGCACAGAAGGGAGAGGAAGTGTGTATGGAAGAAAGGGCTGTGGCCTTGGTTCTCCCTGGATTACTGTAATTGCCTCCGATCTAATTTCCCCATTTCTAGCATCTTCCTTGCTCCAATCCAGATTCAACATGGAAGCCAAATGGGTCTTTCTAAAACATAAACCAGATTTTGTCACTACTTTGCTTAAAATCCTTCAGGGTCATTATATTGTCTTCTGGATAAAATCCTAAACTCCTCAGCCTGGCATACCCAACCTCCTTTAAATTGGTCCTTTCCTGCCTCCAGTCTCATCTCCCACCTCACCCCCATCCCACCCCCACTCAGTAATTGGCCCAATTACCTTACTTAGTTTTTCTTCCCACTTCTGTAACTTTGTCCTCTGACCCGGTCATTCTCTGACCAAACCCTCCTAGCCTTTAAGATCCCGCTCAGTGTTGTGTTCTCGGGTGGTTTTTCCTGATAGCCCTTCTTTGTACAAGGGTTTTCTATTACCTTGTTAATGCTTCTTTTACATCAGTTATTACTGATAGCGTAGTCACCTGCTGAAATGGCGTCCCGACGCCATTGCCCACTCCATCATGAGCTCCTTGAGTTTGGGGACTTTAAGGCTCTCGCATCTCCCATCCAATATCTGGCACGTGTGTGGTAAATGTTTCTTTTGTTTGTTTTGTTTTTTGTTTTTGACCTCACCACATGGCTTGTGGGATCTTAGTTCCCCGACCAGGGGTGGAAGCACCGAGTCCTAACCACTGGACCACCAGGGAATTCGGAATTCCCTGTGTGTGGTAAACGTTGAAGGGATGAATGAAATCTGTTTCAGCACTAGCAGGAACGAATGCTCCAGGACCTGGGCTGGACACCGCCATAGCTGGGGAGGCAGAGGTCCCAGCCACCAAGAAGGCCACGCTAGGACGTTTTTTGCTTTATCTCCTGATCCAGAATTAATCTGATTTACTTCAGAGTCCCCATGTCTGGGAAGGTTTGTAATGTTAATTGGATCCTTTTATTTTCTAGGCTGTGTGGATGCCTGGGAACCCAAAGTGCTGCGGGCAGGTATGGGCGCACATTTCCAAGTGCCCATCATCAACAACGTGGACTGGGAAGCAGTGCCCAACTACCTGCCCACCGACACCCGCGTCTACGTGGCTGACAACTGTGGCCTTTACACGCAGGCCCAGGCCCAGGCCCAGATGTCTAATAAGGCCAGTGACTGCGGCTGGGTATGTGACCAACGACCCCTAAAGTTTCACAAGTATGAGGAGGAGGAAGAGAATCTAGAAAGTGCAGCCAATAAAGGCTGGCTCCCTGAACTTGAGGTCCAGAGTTACGACTCAGACTGGACAGAGGCACCTGCAGCTGTGGTGATAGGTGGGGAGAGCAGCGGCGTGAGCCTGGAGTCCCTGCAGTTGGCTGAGAGCACGGGCGGCGGCAGGCTGCTGATCCCCATCGTGCCCGGTGTGGACAGCCTGAACTCGGCCATGGCTGCGAGCATCCTGCTCTTTGAAGGGAAGAGACAACTGCGGGTGAGGGCGGAACACTTGAGCAGGGACGGGAGTTACCACTGAGAGGGGACGTGGAAGCCAGTCCTCAGTTTTAGGTCGTCTCTGTGGTTATTGGAAAAATAAGAACTTCCCTGACTTTCTGCTTAGCCTCAAAAATACCAAAGGTCAAAATTCCTCCTGAGATCTCCATCTTCCCACCGACTTTTATATATGTGTGTATATGTACATGTGTGTGTGGGTAAGAGAGAGACAACATAAGTAAATGCTCCTCATGGCTGTATGTTTTTAAAAATTGTCCACCAAGGAGCATCTTTGTGCCCAGAAAGTTGCTGAGGGCATCACCTTGGGTAGGGAGGACCCCTCCCTCCACAGCTGGGGGTGCTGTGCAGTCATGGAGCGCTGGTTAGAGGCCGGCCTTGGTCACTCACTCCTGTGATCATTGGTCAATGGAAATTAAACCCCTGTGAAGTGTAGACCAGCAGATTAAAAAGTTTTATTTCAGTGTGGTCAGTGGGTCTCAATGCCTGTCTTTTCATCTTTGGCCTAGTGATGAGGACATTGCTGAGATTAATGACCCAGGAAGCTGAGGGCTACAGGTGATGGCGTTCAGTAGCTGGCTCTTCTTTTGGCTTGGCTGTGTTAATCTCTGTGGTTGTTAATTCAGGCCATGACTTAAACACTGTTTATGTGTGACACAATTTTTTTCCCCCATTTCTGGTGAAAGAGCTGAATTCATCAGGTGGTATTACACCTTCTTAGCACCTCTGCAGATATCTTTTTGAGAACTTGGTTCAGAAAAGGAGGAAACAGTTCTTAAATCTTCAGCTTAATCCTGCATCTGTCAGCAAAGCTGTACCCTTTTTACTAGCTTCCTGCTGTTAGTCCTACTTTGTATAACACTTTTGGTTAAATGTAATGACTTACTTGTTTACATTAATCCCCCATCCTGCATACACAGAACTGTTAGGAAAATGCCACTGTTCCTGGAGGCTGTGTGAACAGAGGCTCCTGCGAGGGGAGAGGCTGAGGTTCTGAGGATGAGAGCTTGGGGCCCTTGAGCCCACAACTCTGCAGCAAGACCCTGCTGTTCTTCTCCCTCTCACACCCCCAGGGCAAGCTGGCTCCTTACTCACCAAGTGGCAGCGGGATGTAGCCAGGGACACGAGGGCAAAGGCAGGTGGTCATCGCTGTGTGTGTAAGTCACTGTGTGTGAGGTGGGATGGCGGGAACTAGAGTATGGGACCTAGTTCAAGCAGTGCTTTTACAACCACAGCGAATATGGTTGTAGCTGAGGACAAAGACACTAGCAGTGTAGTGTCACCACGTCCCTTCCATACAGTGGCCCCTGTCATGGTTGGGGTTCCTTGGGAGCCCTTCAGCTGCTCATCACAGGGAGGTCCAATGAGTTGCAGCATGCCCAAGATGAACCGTGGACCCCTCCCTCCCCCCTTGGCTCGCCCAGCTCCCTGGTAAGACCAAAAGGTCACGCATGACCGTGCCCCAAGTGGTGCCCCAGTGGGATTGCTTTGTTATGTTTGAGGGGAGGGGTTTTTAAAGGAACAATCTCTTTGGTTGGCTGTGTTCTCTCAGGGTGACTGGCCGGAAGTTGCTCTGGTGTCCCACTCTGGTCTGGGGCTGCCCAGGGCCCTGCACAAATGTTGGGTGACAGTGGCCCCCAGAATGTTCTTGAGACTCTCCATCCCCCATCAGCTTTTAAGAAGTAGAAAAGCCCACAGCCTTTATGCTGTGTTGAGCCCACAAAGGCTGGGGCCCTCTGCCAGCTTCACAGCTATAATGCCCATCACACCAGCAGGCGAAATCGGGGGCGGTGGACACCGGAGAACGATACCACTCTATTGACAGTCTCCCAACACCTTGGAAAAGTGCTAAAGAAACACGAGGCTCGCAGAAACTAACAAACACACCATTGTAAAGCAATTATACTCCAATAAAGATTAAAAAAAATAAAAAGAGGCTCATGCCTTTTCAGCATGAAACCAGTCTCCTGCAATTTTTGTCCCTGGGTTATCGTTCCTGCTGACTTTTATTGTAAAGTAAAAACCACTGAAAGAATAACAAACCCTATACCTTGTCTTTGTTCAGAAAAACAAAGCACCGCAGAAGGGCACACCTAGCAAGTCATTCTATCATCCTGGGTGTAAGAAGGAAAAGACATTTACATCCCATTCACTTTATAGTCAATGACTTGTATACCATGCCTTGTGAGTTCTTGTATATTTGTGGGTATAACTTAGCAGAGGGGAGGGCAAATTTTTCTTTCTTTAAAATGATTACAGGGGAAGCAAATGGTGAAGTTGTTTGCCTAGTGATGGAAATTAGCCATCTGGAATTCTTCTCTGTTTTGAGGCCAATATTTATGTCACCATTTCCCCAGGAGACAGGAATGAAAACTGAGCAGTATATGACAAGTAAAACACATTGCTTGGCTGAAAGAGAAGCCTTCAGAAGGCTGGCCAAGCTGCCCCTTGCTTTTGTGTTGCATGTGGCTGTAATGGTGATTTCTGCCACAAGGGGGCAGTCACGCCTCAACCACTCCCAACCCTGAAGGGAAGGGTGGGGATTTTTCCTGGATATAACTTGTGAAAGAGGATGGAGTCAAAAGTCTCCCTCCACCACAGTGGGCCTTTTGCAAGCAGTTTGTGCTCAGAGGTGCTAAAGTTGAAGACCCACCCACATTGTCATTCATTCTCGGCAGAATCTGAAGTATAGAACATTGGACCAAAAACTAGGGAGGAAATGGACAGAAATGGGAAGTAGCTGCCTCAGAAAAAACTAGCACATCTTTTCCCCTTGAATGGGGCCTCTGGGAAAGCAGCTCTGGACTAATGCTGATGTCCCCAGGTGCCTGGAACTCACACTGAGAACCCACTGCCTCGCCCCGCTTAGTTTCAGGGCAGGGGAGGCAGAAAGGTCCTCTTCCCTCCCCCAGCCGTGGCTACTAGCTCATGTTAGAATCTCAGTCATTAAGGCCCAGAGGATAAAGCAGACCTTGGGGGACCGGTTTCCACTGGGCCCTTCTACCACCTGCCCCAGGGTTATTAGCAACACCCGATGTCACCAAAAGCTGAACTGCTCCACTTTTGTTGTGCCACCACACGAAGACTCCAGGATCAGCGCCTCGCCCAGGGTTCCCCGACTGGTGCTGAAAACCACCGGCTGTGCTGTGGGCCCCTCTTAGCCAAGCCGCCTCCACCCGCTGTGGGAGCAGAACTGACTGGCCCACCTGAAAAAGGTGTTTTAAAGGACACACTCGTGCACCTTTAAACCCCAAGATCTCACGTCCTCCGCATCAGTGAACACGCAAAAGAAAGAAGCTAGAAGCCAGACGTGCTGCTGTGGGTGACTGACAGTCCCTGAACCAGGGTCCCGCGTTACCTTGGAGCTGCTGCAGGCGCTCATAGCCTCAGGAAGCCAGGCCGCTACTCAAAGGCCAGGTACTGAAAATCTGCATACATCACGCATGGTAGCAGCTCTGTTCTTCACATCTGTTTTGTAGGGAGGAGCAAGTTTTTCAACTAAGGCCTCATAGTTGGAGAAGACCGTCACCAAAGCTGATCCTTCCTCAAAATGCAAGAAGAGAACTAAGGTTGGGGAAAGACGTGGCTGCAGCAGGGTCTGGCCTCCCAGTCGCCCTTGAACCTCTGTGACCCCAGGCCGGCAGAGTGGCTTGACTGGCTGGGGACTTCATATCCTCTGGTATCAAAGGAGATCTGTTTTGGGGGACTGGGTCCTAATCGTGCCTCCTCCCATACCCCACTTCTAGCCCGTGTGGGTGACTTACTTGTGTGAGGCAAGAGCGCCCAGGAGTCAGACCTGAGACTGGCTGCCTTCCTGGGGCTGCACACTGGCCTACAGGCCTGGGGACAGAGGCTTTCATGAGGTGGGACATTGTTGCATGGAAACCCTACAGCCCCTCAGAACAAGTCCTACCCAAATCTAGTCACACATTTCCTGACTCGGGAAGTATTCCAGAAGGCCAAGAGGGTGAGACATACTTAGGCTGAAAAATGCAGCAGAGTTACTTCTCTTCGTGCTTTCACACTTAGGAATACCTAGAATGTCCTGATGTCAGATCTACCCTCGTAGAAGGAGAAATCCCGGCCATAGAGTAGACCCAATATAAGATTTTCCTACATCCGAGCTTTTCGTTTCCTGGAAAATATTCTACCCTTCACACATGCACCACTTGCTAATAATGAACAATCAATAATGAAGCGAATATACAACAGCCGTTTGTCCCCAAAGCACTTTCCCTTGAGCAGCCTGCTTGGAGGAAAGCAGTGGGCGCTCTTGTCCCTGTTGGTGTCAGCAAAGAGGGACTTAGGTTTGAGAGCTCACTGAACACAGCTGCTTCAGGGTAAATGGAAGATCCTGAGCTCCGGGCTGTCCTCGGTTCACGCCGCAGCACCCGGAGAGAAGCTGCAGGGGCACTGCCGGACTTCCCACGATCCACACCGCTCACCGCCACCGTGTTCAGCTCCTGCTCCCAGCGGGCACGCAGGGGCCTGCCCGAGGGGGAGGTGACAGTGAACAGAATGCTTGCACGACTAGAGGGGCTGGACCAGCTACTTGCTTGGGCCCCTCCCAGGGCTGCCACTCCAAGCCCGCAGGCCTCTCCACGTGTACACGCACGCACGTGTGTAGTTCTCCTCCTCCGATGACCTCATTGGGTCCAGCTGCTCCGTTCCTGGACCACATTCTACTATGTCTATCGCTGCAGAATTCCGTTTGCTGCCCTGGAACAAGGCCGCAGGAGGAGAGAACAGCTTTTTAGTGGCTTTAATTAGGCAACAGGAAAAAACACAGTCTGGCTGAAAATTACCACTTGAAGCTTGGCTGATGCCAGAAAAGCAGAACAGGCTCCCTGCGCTTGGATGAGCGAGAGTCATTGACAGCGAGGACACACTTGGGGCGGGGGTAGCAGGCAGCCCCCTCACTCCTGGAAAAGAAGCTGATTCTCAGTCGCCCTCTGGCCTTTACAGCTGCCCGCTGTACATGCCAACCCCACACACATACTTTTTGTCTTAAGCAGATCTTTATTGTTGGGGACAGGTAAAAAAAAAATCTCATCTCTGTTGTGAAAATGGGTAGAATCGGATCTGGAAGTCATTGTGGTGAACACAGATCTGGAACCCCAAGTGGCATTTTTACAGCCACCATCCTGCCTCAACCTGCAGGGCATGGTTTCCCTTGCTGCTGGCGGAAGACCTTGAGTATGTCACAGCTGGTGTTTTAACCTGCTTCCGATTAGCGACAAGAATTTTAAGATATTTTGGAGCTGCTTAGTGGGAATTAAGATGCCACCCACTTCGTCTGCATCAATAACCTTTAAGATCTCTCGCACTATAGAGACCGGGATTTTTCACTGGTGAGGTGATCCTCCCCCAGCATTTTTCCCCCAAAGTCGCCACCGTATAAACCAAAAGCACCTTTTTGGTAAACCTTCCCATTGATCTTAACCTCCACACCCCCCTCCAGAAGGGGAATTCTGGTGTCAAGGGTCCAGTTGACATTAGTGGCAAGTAGTTTAGTCGGCCCTGCATGGACCGTAGAAGGATCACAAATGACCTAATTTTTCTGCTGCAGTGACTTGCGAGGAGGACTCCTCAACTGGACTTTGTTTCTTTTGCCCCAGAAGGTTAAGTAGTTGCTAAGAGAGACCACCTTTGCTCCAAGGCCATCATGGTACAGGGCACAGACAGAAATCCCGACCATCCTCCAAGTGAGGGTGACCTCACCTCGTACCCACACACCCCCGCCCCCCAGGGAGACACTGGCAGGGCTCCCGGAGCAGCCCCTAGCCCTAGGACAGAGCTAGGTTTGAGAGTCTCCAACTACTGCCCCATTCTTCACAAGAGGACCCGTGCTCAACTCCTTGTGTTTCTCCAACTGGCCTTCTCAGGCTTCTGAGCACGTGTTCCCGTGAAGGGGGGGAATGAATACGTGTCCACAAGGATGTCTGTAATCTGAGACTCCACCCCCTGCAATAGCAAGTCAAACCCGGAGAGGTGGCGGCCAGAGCTCCAGCGGGGGATCTGCCTCTGGCGCGCTAATCCAAACGAACATCCCGGCTTCCAGAGGATTCGATGGATGACCACGTTAGGGCTTGGTTCTCAAAAATTCTGAAACATAGCTGCCAAATATCCGGTGAAAGTCAAGAGGATCTTGTGTGTACCCCCCGCCCCCCGCCACTGCCCACCCCATGGAGCACAACACAAGCCAAAAGATTTTTGTTATGAAGGACAGGAATGGCCAAGTGGTTGATAACGTCCAGAGATGCCTGTTTTATTTCTTACTAGGCGACTGCATTTCAGGCTGGTAACAGTAACAGTCTAATTACCAACTAAATTTGTACCTCTGAACTACAAATCAACAATCCCACTCAGCAAGGAGCGACTGTGTCAACAGCTAATTGGAGGGGGCTGGGTTTTCCAAATAAATGGTCTTGATTGGCTGTGAGTGGAGCCAGGGGTGAGGCCTGAGATTATTTTAAAGGCCCTGACTCCTGACTGAGATAGGCTGAAACCCTGTGAGGCCCTACGCAAAGCCTTCCATCCCAAATCCTAAGAGCACAGCTGTTAGCTTCCTTTCTGTGGTCAGTTCAGCCCAAACAAGGAGCTGAGCTGGGCCCAGCAGAGCGGACCCAGGGCCTACTCTTAGCTGACCTGTCTTTGGTCTGCACTCCCACCTCAGGGCACAGCCCTTTCTGCAGGTTCTTAGGAAAAATCTAGGCTTCTGGTAATTTTTTTGTCTCTTTTAAGTTCTGCTTTGAGAAGAAAAGGGAATGCAGGGGTAACCAAGGGTGGGCAAGGGCACCTCAGCAGAGCTCCAGCGGCCCCAGGCCCAGAGCCGGGCTGAGTCAGGTCTGCGCTGGTGATTGGTGCTCCTCCGGGAACACAGGACCACCGCATCTTCTTGGGAAGATGTCCAAGGGGGAGAACTTAGTAACAACATTCCAAGATTGTAGGGGCCGTTCATCTGAGAAGGTAGAAACTGGGAGAAGCTCAAGATCAAGGAAGAAAGAGCTAGAAGGAAGGAATGAGCAGCTCCTTATCACATGGGAGGCGCTCCATCAAAGTAAGCAATTATTACGTGAATCATTACCGTAGCTACTCTCTTCCTCACCAGAAAAGAACACAAACTTCCTTTGAGGGCTGGAGAGGCCCTGCCCAAGAACCGGCTGACAAGCTGGTGTTTTTCCCTCAGACCAAGACAGACCAAGTCACTTAGGAAAGGACGTCCTCGCCAGCAGCTCTGCACGGAGGCCTCCGTGGCCGCCGCCCTCTCCCTGCTCCACCCGCCGCGCGTGTGCCTCTGAACCCTCGGGCTCTGCACGTACGTGCTGGCACCTAAGGCAGAGCCAGAGCACCGATGCTCTGTCCCTTGGTGCCCACTTGACAGAAGAACACCCTGGCAAATACCTCACCAAGAGCTAGGGACCAAGAGAACGCTGCAGTCCCAGTTCGGGCCGGGTTATGCCAGCCCCGCGAGTCCCAAGCAGAGTCTCCAAACACGGAGGTTCTTCTGCTGCTGGAGAGGATGTGCACCCTAGGGTGCTAGCTGAGGAGTTAATGCAGAAAACAAGGCACCACAGAGAGGTTGGACACTTGGGTTGTGTGATTCGGGACACCCTGGAAAAGTCCAAGGGTGGAGGGAAGGGCGGGGGAGGGGGAGGAGAAGAATGAGTTTTAAATAACATCCCGGGAAGCTGGAGCCCGACTAGATGGGCTCTGGTTTGAGCTTTTCTGCTAGGAAGTCATTCACAAAGGCCTCCACAATGGCAGGGGTGATCTCCTCCACGTCCATCACGTACTTGGCCCGGGCTGACATGTCCAGAATGGTGAGCAAAGGGGCAGCCTCGGGCAGGTTGGTGTAATCTCGCAGGGAGTCGGTCATGTCATCCTGGAAGTCACCAGAGGGAAAGAAAACCAGTAAGTTTTCAAGAAAGAGGGTAGAGAGTCCCCTGGGCCCGGACTCCCCCAGACGGCCTAGGAATGGAACCACCCCATCATCCTGGAGAGCGGCCGGCCTCCAGGAAAGATGGGCTCTCAGAACGGGGAGCAGGGGACCCTGCCCTGCCAGGGGGAGGGGGAGCCTGGTTCACAAAATTCTCTCTCTGCATCACCCCAAACCCCAAGCAAGTCATCTTTTTTTATTAGCACGAAAGCAACTTTAACTTGTGAAAATGGGATGTCCTTTGATAAATTACTTTTGCAACCAACTCTCAATTATCTGCAGCCCCACTGTGGGCCCAGGCCAATCTGGACTTCAACTTCAGAATGTTTTTAAAAAAACAGCCCACTACCCCCAGCCCCACAGCTGCAGCGGGGGCAGGAGTTACACCGCCAGTTCAGAAGCTGGGGCCCCTGAAGTGCTACTGAAGTTTACACGGGTCGCTGTATTTATCGTACATTCCCAGTGACTGCCCTGAGGAATTTCCCTAGTATCAGATGTAGCTTTATTAAGTATAAAGGCAAAGAGAAATCCAAAGACAAGGAGAAAGATTTGTAAGGGAGCAACCATCTGAGATTACCTTTCACGCTGCTGATACAGGAAATGGACTCTCTATACCCATCCCCAGGTTGTCTTACCATAAAATGTGCAAAATTCTCCACTGAATGAAAAGACCTGAGTCGCCCTGCCGAAAAAGGGCTCGGGGTATTCCTGGCCTTAAATGCTGGTGAGGAGGCTCACCGGTTTCTGAGACAAAAAACATTTCTTTCTGAAAGGGCAGTTCTTTAGGAAAGATGATTAGTGATTGTCTTTTTTTCCCCCACCCTATAAAGAGCATGCACTTCCCAGCAATGCCGGGTGATTCAGCATCTCTGGCAGCGTTCACCCAACTCAGGGCCTCCATTTGGGTTAATAAACAATCTTCACGATAAACAGAGGGGAGACACCTGGACAAATACCATACATCCACTTTCCCGGGAGCAAACACGGGGAGATGAATTTTTACGTCTGTTAAGGCTTCAGAAGGGGCAACTTCTGCCTGCGGGAGAGGACAGGATCAAGACAAAGCCTAGGCCCCTTCAGCCCTGGGGGAATGTGAAGGGCCTAAGTCCAGGGCTCAGAGGCCCCCAGTTGGTGCCTGACGTTCCAGCGCCCTGTGCGCCTTCCTGGCTGCCTTGCTTCTGAGGTCAGAGAACTGGACCAAGAGAGCTGCCAAGGCCAGGAGCCGAGGTGCAGAGCAGGGGAAGGCCTGGTGGTGGGTGGGAGAGCTGGAGCAGCGGGTGCCCCTGGGCCTCTGCCCAACCTCCTGGTCCAGGCTGGGCGGCCCGTCTGCCAGACCCGCACGGACAGAGGGAGCGAGAGCACTGCTTCTGGAGTCACTCCTCATCTCACGTTCACTCCTCTCTCTGCCACCCACTTAATGCAGGCCTTTGGCAAGAAACTTCTCGGAGCCCAGGTCTCCTAAAACCTGTGAAACGGATTCAGTAATGGCTCATGTGGGGCTCCGCGAGCGTGAGAGCCAGCCAGCACGCACAGCCCGCCCGGGCCGGACTCGGAGCGGTCTCAGCCTCGCTCAGCCTCACTCTCCTCGTCTGTGAGACGGTAGCGATGATGTTCCCTGCCCGCGAGGTGAGGAGCACGTGGGCGGTGCAGGTGAGGCGCCTCGCTCGGGGCCTGGCCTATAGGAAACCTGCCACTGCTCCTTTTCAGCCACGTTTGTAACGCGGCCACCGGAGCCCTCCAGCCCTGCCCCCGCCCCGGCTCAGCCCTTTCTCCTCTGCGCCCATCTTTTCTCTCCGAGCCGTTCGAAAGGGGTTAGAGTTTAATACATTCAGAGCGGCTTCCATTTGTGCTTTGTGTGGAGCGGGCTGGGGACCCCCAAGGCAGGGCCCTGTGAACCTGCTTTGTTCCCTCCACCCCACGGCTGGGCAGGGTGACTTCAGCTGCCTTCCAGGGGCCCGCAGAGCAGGGGCGCTATTGAGGTGATGAATGGGTGGTTCAGGGTGTCGCGCCGCCGCACCATCCCCTGGGATCCAAACACAGCGTGACATGAGCAGGGGGCTCTGACCAACTGGAGGTACAGATGGGAGCAAGGAGGGCAGGGGGGCTTCAAAACGTGTATCTGTCAATAACTGGCTTAGGCCAGTGCCCGGGTAGGGGGAGGCAGCAGCGCGCGGAGGGTGGCTCCGGGGTGGGGACCGAGGGGGCGTGGCTGTGGCCATCTAGCAGATTCCACGTGTGCGGGACCCAGGCTCCCAGACCTCGCGGGAGGCGGCCCAGCTTAAGGCCCGCCCTTCGTCCCTCCTCCTCCCCCACCCCCGGTGGTGGAGAGTCTTATGCTCGGTCCAGCCCAGCTGAAGGCCCTCCAGGGACAGGCCTGGGGTGGGAGAGACAGGGATGCCAGGAACGTCAGCACCCTCCCTGGGCTGGAGGGGTAATTGCAGGTCGGAGTGGTGGTCGGATCCCCACCGGCATCCCGTGATGGGAAAAGGCCCCGTTGCGGGCTGGGGGAGGGGACTAACCGAGAAGACACTCTGTAAAACACCAAGAGTTTGGTTTGGACCCAGCCCAGAGGGAGTAAGTGTTGATCGCGATCTTTGTGGCTCCCCAGCAGCTGGGGTGGGTGTAGCCTGGGTGCAAGGGACGGGGGGGCGGGGCGGGGGGGAATGTCTGTCGTGGGAGGGCCTCCTGCGGCCCTGAGGCTGCTGTGTGAGAGATGGCAAGAAGGAGGCGGCAGGGGCCAGAATTGGTTTTCCTTGACATCTTTTTATGCTACATTTGTTTGTGGAGTCTTCTGGAAGCACGGTCACCCCAGACCCCCTTCAGACATCCCCAAGGGCTGTATCACTGGTGTTCTAAAAGCCGGCCAGCTGAGCCAGCCCCGGGGGCCAGGCCACAGCAGCACTCACCTCCCCCGCCACAAAGAACAGAAGTGGCGCCTCCTCCTCTTTGGCTTTGTACTTGGCGATGATCTTCTCAGCTATGGGCTGGATCAGCTGCTTGGCCGCCTCGGACTCCCCGTCATCCTCAGAATCTGTGACAGGGGAGAGAAAGACACAAAGACGCACTGGCTTGTCAGTCAAGATGGAGTGGTGCCTGGGTCCAGGGCCTGACTTGCCCATCTGAGCAGCCCCTGAATGGAAGAGAAGCCTCTCCTGGGACACCAGCCTCGCCTTCTGGGTGCAGGAGCGTGCGTCCCCAGGCATAGGCCAGCTTGCTCGCTGCTCTCACACACAGGCTGTCCTGAACCATGCCCCCAGGAAGAACTCGCTTCACCAAGTAGCGCTAATGCCCAGGCAGATGCAATTCTGTTCACTGAGCTCTTCACAAACCCACCTTGGAAGCTGAGCCTCCCCTAAGCCAGGACCTGAGGTCCCGGCAGTTTTTCTCACAATCACACAATGAGATGCCGTGACCGCGGATCTCTGACTTCCTAATGCAAATGGCAGAACTGGTGGTGGTGGGTCAGGACTGTGGTCTGATCAGCAGCTTTGGTGGTGGTTGGGAGGCACCAGGGCACTGGCAACTTCACAGCTGGCAGCAGGACTTGGCTGGGAAGGGACAGGCTGACTGCAGGGGAGAACCCCCAACCCGGCTCCCAGAGCCCCCTCTGGGCATCTCTTGCCTCCAGTGAAACAGCAGCATGGGAGCAGCTCACTCCTGCTGAACGCTGAAACCGAGAGCGAGCGCAGACCGGGGGTGGGTGGAAACAGGTGCCCGCACAGGACCTTCACCCAGAAGTGCCACATCGCCCCGGAGGCCCAGTGCGCAGGCTCGGCACCACACACTCTACATCCACATTTAATTAGCTCCGTGATGCTGGGAACTCGCTTTGCCTCCCTGGGACCCTACTTCCACATCTGCAAATGGCCAGTGAGGTTCCCTACGGTCCCTCAGTTCAGAATTGCTTCCCAGGCCCCAGGATGTGGGCGTGTGAGCCTGCCTAGGAAAGCCCCAAGGTGAATGGTCCCCCAAGGCCATCCCCTCCCAGGGCCTCCTCTGTCCTCCAAGCACAGGGCCAGCCTGCAAGTCAGTTTGCTTCAGGATTCCCTCAAGTCCGCATGTTGGCTCCCCACCTGGGGGCCCCCAAACCAGACTTCCAGAGAATGGGGGTCGGATGCTGCCTGCATTCTCCAGCCCCCTCACTGTGGTGCATATGGCAGCAGCTCAGCCATGATTCCGGTATTCAGATTTACTTTAAGTTGGAACCAAGCAACAAGTCCCAAGGCAGAGGGCAAAGTGGCCCTTGGCCAGCAGTTGCTCCGTTTGCAGAAGGAACCAGGGTCACCCCATGGGCCTGCAGGGAGCCTGGAGTGGGTGTTCTGTGTCCTCCTGCTGTCACCCACTGAAAGCCAGAGTGGGAGAGGTGGGGAGACTGAGGGGCTCTCAACCCCGGAGATGCCGCCCGAGGCCGGGCCCTGCTCCAGCCACCCTGGGGCAGCTCTGCAGAGCACAGGTGAGCGGCGGCAGCAGCTGGGATGAGCCTTGGCCTAAGGGGCCCAGCCCCCCACAGCTGCTGTGCTGCAGCCTGGCCCCCAACAATGGGTCTGTTCATCACAGGGCCGAGGGCTTCCTCTCGGGCTGACCTCTTCTTCCCAGCTGGCAGCCGGGAGCAGCTAGGAAGGAAAGCACAGCAGCAGCGCCCAGAACACCACCGCCCACAGGGGAGAACCACGAATAAATCACTGGGGTCAGAAGCATGGCAGCCGCGGAGACAAAGGCCCAGGCTCTGCGTTGCTGGCGACAGAAAGAAGGTGCAGGGACAGACTTCCCCGACCCCCACCCAGTGAGCTCTGCCCATTCCGTCCCACCCTGGGGCTCCCGCTGAGCTTCATACCTACAAAAAGGACGAGGCAGGGGCCCTCGTTGAGCTGCACGGCGTTGGAGTCGGAGAGCTCCAGCACGGGCTTGGGGTGCCACGGGAAGCCCCTGCAGTCCTCGTCGTTCAGCACCTCCACCCGCCCCTGCCGCGTGATCACCTCCCCCTGTGGGTCCAGCACAATGAGGGTGGGGATGCCTGCAAGAGAGGGCGCGAGATTGGCCACGGACCCACAGTCCACGGGACGGCCCCCTAGGACACAATTCAGCTGGAGAGCCCTGGGATGGAAGCTGGGCTCAGCCTCTGAAGAGCCAGGGAGCCCCCCTGGGTTGGCAGGTAACTTCTCCACGGAAGCCTAAGCAAGTCACTCCCCCGCCCCCCGCCTCCTGGTGAATGCACTGCAGCTCCCACCTTATCCCACCGCCACGTAAAGATCAACAAGGCTGTGCGTTTCAGAACTCAGCACGGGGGCTTGGCACATAGAAGCAGAGGAGAAGTCCTAGAGAGATCCCCAAGAAGCAGGAGCCGCTCCCATACCTGCAGGGAGTCTAGACCTCATGAGGTGGTGTGAACACCCGCTCCCCTGCAATGCAGCCCAGCACAGGTCAAGGGCGGGAGGGCCCCACCCGTGCGAGCACAGGGGGCCTGTTGGGGGGAGGAGCCTGGGACAGGGGCTGCCAGGGGCAGGAGGACAGGAGGAGGACAGCTGGCCACCACCTCCAGCCCTGCTGCTGGGGGAGGTCCCAGCATTTGCCCTGAGGGGGGCAGTCCCTGGAGGGAATGTGCTGACAGCAGTGCCGTCGGTCTCACGTTAGAGTCCTGGGCCGGGGTAAGAAACGCAACACAAAGTAGAGTCCTGGGCCGGGGTAAGAAACGCAACACAAAGCGCCCCGCGAACCACAGCCCGCCTCTGACCATAAAGCCTCCAGTGGAAAATCACAGGAGCTCCCTCCCGGGTTACAGTCGCGTGTGAGTTTTCCACCTCCCTGTTCTTTGTACCCCATTCCCCGCTGCTTCTCCTCCAGCCACCACCCACAGCCCACAGAGGCAGACTCGGCCCTGCCCTCTGGGGACACTTGTCTCTCCACTGGCAGTTGGTCCCCTCCCCCCTTGCACTAACCAGCTGCCTCCCCTCTGGAGCTGACTGGAGCTTTAATTTTATATGGGCCAGGGAAAGCCAGAGCAATTTAATATTTATAGATTCCACAGCATTCAGTCGGTAATTTGCTCCGCTGACATTTTACTTCGCCGTGGGGGGCGATGCTGAGGTACCAGAAATATAGCCCTGGTGTTATGACCTGCATGGTGGCTGGGGCAGCGGGCATGCAGCGGTGAGCCTGTCTGCAAAAGGAAAAACGAGTCTATTATGTCCACACCTATTAGAAGGAGTGGCTTGGCATGTCGGGGAACAGGTCCAGAGAGAAACAGACTCTGGGGACTGCCTTTCCCACAACACACATCACATACAAACGCACGTGGCCATAGCCGGCACACTCAGGGGCTTTCAGGATGCGCCCAGAGCTGTCCGGGCCTCCTGAGTTGTGTGTCAGAGTACAAGAGACTCGGGGCATTTCCAGCCTCATCCTCACAATGGCATGTCATCCCCCAGAGGCCTGGGGCTCACATCAGGTGTGTCCCCAACCAGGATCGGGCTGGGCTTGAGTCAGAAGCCTTAAGGGAGCCTGGGGCTGGGGCCCATGACATGACAGGCTGACCAGCTGCAGACAAATGCCTCCCCAGCTCCATGCCTCATCTCAAAAATGCCTTGGCAAAGTTCTTTAATCAGTTTCTGAAATTGGGCGATTTCAAGTGTTGGGTTAAACCCGGGCCTGCCCGCTGCTATGATTAGACACTGCGGCAGGCCTGTTTGTAGCCCAGACTTGGGATGCTGAGTTGGTCTGTGGAGGGCAAGCAGGCACAGAGGACGGACAGAGAAGGCAGGAGAAGTAAAATCCAAAGGCAAAGAAGCTCACTTCCTGGTTTGGTGCCTCGGTTTCTCCAAGTGACTATTCTAAGGGGCTTCTTTGTTACCACGGCTGCAGCCTCTCTCCAGTCATTGCTGGTGGGGACCAGGACGGCAGGGCAGGGACACAAGCCCCCAGCTGGCTGCTGTGGAGTCCTCGCCAAGTCAACAGAGGAACAGCTCCCCTGGGCCCCTGGGTCTCCCCACTCCTCCCCCACGGCTACGCGAAAACGAAGTCCCCCTTGTATTTGGTGCTTCGAGCCCAAGATGATGAGGTGCATGTGACTGTGGAGTGTAAACAGAAAGCGACTCGGTACAATGACCACAGACTTCAACCAAGAGAAGCCCATTTCTGGCACACGGACAGAGAAAGAGAATCAACAAGCATCGGGCCAGGCCGCCTTCCCATCACCGGATCTTGGGTTAGCTCGGCCTCGGAGCCCTAAGTGTGTATGTTCCTCCAGAGATGAACCAGCGGGTGAGAGAAGGAAGCTTGCTCTCTGGGCATCTGCTCTGTGCTCCGCACGGGGCGTGGGACCTCACTCACTCCTGGAAGTACGATTATCCTCCTTCTGCAGATGTTCAAGTTGCCTACCTAAGGTCGTCTGGCCAGTAAGTGGCCACAGTGGGACAGGAAGCCTGGTCTGCCTGCTGGAAAAGCTGCCGCTCTTTCTACCAGTCAGGCCAGTGGTGGGGGCTCTCACAGCCCCAGGCTGGGGACTCTCATCCCCAAGGAGGAGCTGGGCAGGGCAGGCCCTGCATCCACACTTTCTGCACCACCCACCTCCCTCTTCTCTGAGGCTTTGGGGAAGGAGGCTGAGATATGATCACCTCTCCCCTTTCTCCCCCGCCCCCCGCCCCATCAGGCCTTTCCTGCTCCCCACCTCCCTTGAAGCAGGTTCCCCGAAGCAGAGACTTCTAAGGCGAAAATAGGGCAGAGCCTCTTATGGGAAACTTAAAGGGAATGGAAAATTTCTAATCAATGCCTTTGTACAAAATAACTGCCACCCCAGCAAGGGGCTTCACTGAAGGGAATGAAAAGGGAGCAGTTCGTCTCTGCTTCTCTTGAACATGTCGTTTCCCAGCTGGGATGGCTGGAATGGTTGGAGGAAGAGTACAGTAAGAATTCTAAGGAAGATCCAGTAAAGTCACTTAACTGCTCAGAGCCTCAATTCCACACCGTCAAATGGGGGTAGTGATAGTTTCCTGTCTTACTTGGGAGCTGGAAGTAAAATGACAAGTAGAAGATGCTTTCGAGCAGACCATCTGGCACACAGTAAGTACTCTGTAAATATTAGCTCTTATTATAAATAAGTTCATCATTATTTTTTTTAATCATCCCTAAGTTGATCATTTGGCTTGTGAGAAGGGACAGAAGACTGGTGCCTTGCTCTAGTGAGATAAACAGAAACCTCCACGCTGGCTGGAGGGAGTTCGCTAAAGAAACAGATCACCGAGGCGACGTCAACACCACAGGGAGGGTTCCAGGGACGGTATAATGCTGCCACGTGTGCGGTTGGTTTTCTCTCGCTCGCACCACCCCAAGCTTAACCTCTGCGAGTAGAACACACACTCTATGCTCCTAGAGAGGGCTTCAGCCCCAGGCCCCCGCCCAGGGGAGCTTGGGTGGGCCACAGCAGCGCCTCAGAATCCCCTTCAGCATCTCCCCGAAAACCTAGAGAAGAAGGAACAAGGCCTAAGAAGCCGGCTCCATACTGTTTCCTCCTGGGAGGAGCCGATTTGTGAGTATTTAAAACCATCTCAAAGCCACGTGCGGGACTTCCCTGGTGGTGCAGTGGTTAAGTATCCACCTGCCAATGAAGGGGACACGGGTTTGAGCCCTGGTCCGGGAAGATCCCACATGCCGCGGAGCAACTAAGCCCATGCACCACAACTACTGAGCCTGCGCTCTAGAGCCCGCAAGCCACAACTACTGAGCCCATGCGCCACAACTACTGAAGCCCGCACGCCTAGAGCCCGTGCTCCGCAACTAGAGAAGCCACCGCAATGAGAAGCCCATGCACAGAGTAGCCCCTGCTCGCCGCAACGAGAGAAAGCCCGCACACAGCAATGAAGACCCAATGCAGCCGAAAAAAAAAAAAAAGCCACGTGCACGGAGACTGTCCCACAGTTGCGTTTGGTTGCTTTCCTATCACCAAGGAAAGAGGGAGTTTCAAAGGAGGTGGTGGGTCTGGGGCAGCACCTGGGGGTGGGAGAGGACCTGGTCAGGGCCGTAACCCAACTTTGTTTCTCTGCTTCTAGATGGCAGTGTGATCGCAAAGATTGCTGGCAGTGGGGAAGAGAAAGGGGAGGAAAAGCAGACCCCAAGACCGGAAGAGTGGGTTAGGGCACGTGGCAGGGCAAGTGGTTACGTGATCACGGAAATAAATGGTCATCATGAACACTGTAGCAGTATGGAAATGTTTGTAATACATGGATGAGTTGAAAATGCAGAATACACAATGCTATGTGTACAATTACAACTATGTAGAAATATGCTTGAAGACAGAGACCAAAAGGACTCAGAAAAGTGAAAACAGTTGTGCTAGGAAGGCAGGAATGTGGGTGAAATAGATACATATTTAAGTTTTGTTAAATGGTATTATGATGAATGCACTAACATTAAATAAAAATCAAACAGGAACCATAGGGCAGCAGGGGTGGGATGACAAATACAGACCATGCCTTGGCAACATCAACCCCAGTTCCGTTCAGCACATCCCTCTTTTCCTCCCCCTCCTACTCCCCCAAACCTTCCCCTGCTGGGAGAGTTAAGGAAAGGAAGAAGGCAGCTGGTTTGAGTGGTGAAGCTCAGAGAAACCCAAAGAAGTCAAAGGGATGAATCTGGGCCCACGTGAACTCGGCCAGAAGGCCCGCATCAGGAGGCACAAAGAAGACTTTTTTTTTTTGACCGTGCCACGTGGCATGGGGGATCTTAGTTCCCGGACCAGGGATTGAACCCGAGCCCCCTGCAGTGGAGGCTCAGAGTCTTAACCACTGGACAGCCAGGAAGTCCCAAAGAAGACATTTAAAATGGCAGCATTCTTGTAATACAGAAAAGCCAGAAATGACCAAGTATCCACTGACAGTGGAACTGATAAACAGGCTGTGGTACAACAAAGCACTTCACGGCACTGAAATAAACCAGATGTAAATATCAACAGGGATAAGTCTCAAAAACATAATGTTTAGTGAGAAAAGCAAGCTGCATTATGATATTACAGCATGTCAGCACTTAAGTACACTTCTAAAAACACACCCAGCACGACTATACATTACTCATGGATTCAGAGACGCAGTGAACATCTGAAAACAGATGAGGAATATTCACAATGACTGGATGATAGTGTCACCGCTCTCCCCCACTGGGGAGAAAGAAGGGGCAATGCTCCACGGAGGAGTAAAGGGAGCCCCACTTGGTCTGTGTTTAATGCTCCCATTCGTTGATAAATACCTCAGGCAAAGATGTCAGTTCTAGGTGGTGGCCACATGGGTGTTTGTTACATTATTCTTTGTCCTTTCCTGTTTTTCCTTTTTTTATGTTCTCAGAATGAAACAAGATGAGCAGAGAAGAGCACTGAGGCTGCTCTGTAGGCCCCTAGACAGCCCCCAGCCGCCCTCCCCAGGCCCAGGGGGCCAACTCCACAGAGCCTGCGCCAGCCCTTTAAATACTGAGATTTGCCTACAAAAAACACCAGCGTCGGCCCCTCGCCCTCTACTCACTGAAAAACACAATGGCTGAATGTTTCGTTTCTATAGAAAATAAAGAGACTCTGCCTCAAGTCCATTTTGTGAAAGGGGCAGGGAAGAGGGCAAAGGAAGGGAAAGAGAGAGGAGAAGGGCGGGAAGTGGATAAGAAAGGCAGGGAAAAGGGAAGAGGAGAAGAAAAAGCCAGAGGATAAGGATGAGGAATAAGAGGGCAACAGAGAAACAGAAGATAAATAGATCCCGGGAGAGCGACGGGCCTCACACAACTGCCTCCTGGTCTTCCCTGCTGCTCTCCTGGTGGCAGGGCCTCCGTCCACCCCAGGCCCTGTTTGCTGGCCCCAAAGGCGGGGGCGGGGGTGGGGGGGAGAGGAACAAAGCCAGCGAGGGCCTCTAACCCAGGAGAGAAGGGGCTCTGAGCCTCCCTGCGCAGAACATGGTATTCTCCAACAGCCAGCATTAGAGAATTGCTAATGGGATCTGCCTTTTGCCAAGTGCGTCTAAACCCTTTCCTTAGAAAGGCATTTGTCAGCAGCTTATAGGGCTACAAATTCCCCAGTCTGCACAAAGCGCTGAGAGGAGGGAGGCCAACCCAGCTACTCCCCAAGGCAAAGGAAGTGGATGGAGGCCACATGCCAGGCTTTGGTGAACTCCAGCGGCCCCATGAAGACTGCCAGCTAACACGGCCCGGGCTCAGGCCAGAGCACCCGAGGGACCAGCAACCAGCCTGGGAGCAGACGCCTCCTCAAGGCCGCAGCACGTCCTGCCATCTCTGAAAGGGGTGAGTGGAGGGCACAGCCTCAAGACCCAGACTCTCCCACCACCACCTGGATGGACACCTGAACGACGCGGCAGCATCTTATGCAAGGGCTCCTCGGGATGCTGGGAGATACTCAGGATCCAGGGGCGCTCGGAGCCCAGCTCCCAAGACGCTCAGAGGATTCCGGGTTCTTCTGCATTGCCCACTTTCACCTAAGCCTGTCCAGGTGACACAGAGGAGCTCTGCCCTCATGGGCCTCAATATGGTCTGATCAAGTCATTTGCGCACTATAAGGCACAAAGACAGGCCAGGTGGAGGTGGCTCAGCTTGGGTGCGGGCAGGGGAAGGTACCTCATACTGCTCTGTGAAAGCACCCTCATCAAAACGTTCAGGAGGAGACAGAAAGTGGGGTGAGAGACCAGGACACAGAGTCAAGCAGGGAGCATGAGCTCCCCCAGATACAGCGCTGCGGGATTTGGAGAAGACCAGACAGTCGGTGGAACCCTCCACTGGCTCTGCATATGTATGGAGTATGTACGTGCACATCGTGATACTGTAACATAATGAGGCGTATATATTTGGCCTTCATCCCCAGCTCCTGGCACAGAGCTCCTAAAACCCCTATAATTTCCTGAATGATTGGGGTGATAGGAACATCTTTTGTTATAATATTTGGTCTTAGTCCCAGATCCTGACACAAGAGCTTCCAAGACTGTTGGAATGTAAGTGGTAAGAGTGAGTGTCTTTTTGGATGCTCACGAGATGACGGGTCTGGGTCGCCAGAGAGACGTGGTTAGAAGGTTGGAACATTCAGCTCCACACTCTTGACCTCAAGAGCTGGGGAAGGGAGAAGGGCTGGAGGTTGAGTTCATCACCAATGGCCAGTGATTTAACCACTCATGCCTACATTAGTGAAACCTCCATAAAGGCCCCAAAATGATGGGGTTCAGAGAGCTTCCAGGTTGGTGAACATGTGGAGGTGCCGGGAGGGCGGTGCACCTGGAGAGGACACGGGAGCTCTATTTGAGCAAGAAAGAAGAAAGGGGATGGGGAGACACACAGACATTGTGAGTTACGGACCTGATGATGTAAAAGATGCCTCATGGTGGAGAGGAGGGAGACTGAGGGAATTCAGGAGAGCTGGCCATACCGCCACGAAAGCAGGCCTGCTGAGGAGAGAGACACTCACCCAGGGGAGGAGTCTGGGCCGCTGGAGATGCCGACAGGGAGGAAAGTGATGGCCCCGGGACCTCAGGCCCCCAGCTCCACACCCCCAGTACCCTGCTCCCGGTCCAGCCTGTGCGAGGCTGCAGAGGCATCTTCTCAGCAACCCCGCCCCCTAGAACAGGCTGTGGATTTCCTCTACCTTATATTTTGGTAGTCAAACACAGTGGGATGCTGACTGGTAAGATCAATGGAAAATGCTGCCAAAGAACTTACTAACAACTAATGCGCAGGGGACCCCAAAAAATGCCATGAAGCTGAAGTACCCTGTGAGGCTGCAAGGAGGCAGAGGCCGCCTGGGCCACCTGCCCTAGAGCCCAAGGGAGCAGCCTCTCTCCCCCCACAGGTAGGCCTGTCGTGAGCTACAGCCTGAGGTCTGGCTACAGTGGGAGCTCAGTGAGTCCATCAGAAATATCAGAGGATAACATGCCCCTGGGATTTCTCTTCCAGTCTAGCTTAAATGTCACTACTGCACTGATCTCCCCTTAATCAAATTTTTCAAAAAGCTCCAAAGTCCAAAGCGCCAAGTTCAAGGACCACAGCCTGGTGCTCAAGGCCTTCTGTGATGTGGCATCACCAGCCTTATTACCCAGTCTGCCCTATAGTACACCATGGACATCCTACTCTGGCCTTTGCCCTGGAATGTCTCAAACCCTCTACCTAAATCCCATCCATTCTGTAAGGCCCTGCTCTAGAGTCACCTCCTCCAGGAAGCCTTCTGGGCTCAAGAGCTCCAAGCCAGAGTCTCGCGTGAACTCAGACTATTCCATTGTGTGCCCTTCATGAAATGCTGTCTTGAAAAGGATCCTGTGTGGCTCTTCCACACTCTCGTTTCGCTGTGCTTTAGTGCATCTCTGGGCCAGAGGCGGACAGACAGATCAGGGTCAGCCGGCAATGTCTGACAGGCTGCTTGCAGGAATGACCCCTAAGGCTTAGCCAAAGAGGTCAGTGATCAAGTGAGCAGTTGGCAGAAAACACTGTGCCAGGGAGAGAAGCCAAGAGTGAGGAAGCAGGAGGCAGAGAGCTGGGAAAGCAGGCTGGTCCAAGCTGAGGAGGGACTAGTACAGATGGCAGGGAGTGTACACCATGGAGCCAGCAGACAAGGAGCAGCGGGACGGGCCAGGTGCAGGACTGGGCTGCAGAGGACACTTGCTGGCCAGAGCTGGGTTCTTTTGTGTGCCTGCCCGCCCACTGCTTGCCTGGGCACAGGGCCTCTCAGATCAGCTCTCTGACTCTCAGCTGAGGGCTCCTTGAAGTCTGGGAACCACATATGTACTCATCCTCACACTGCCAGGCCTTAAGAGACTGAGCCAAATGAGTGCATCTCTGAAAACTCTCCATTCTCTTCCTGCTCATTTGTGGTCACCCGCATCCTGGCTGTCTGGGCCACACCTAGCAACCAGGGCTCCTACTGCTGTACTATTTACATGTTGGTAGCTGGAGAATCCAAAGGAGAGTTCCCTTCTCTGCTCTCTGAAGGCAGACAGAAAACAATCAGTTTAATTTTTTTTCCTTTTTTTTTTTTTTTGGCCACACCATGCAGCATGCGGCATCTTAAGTTCCCCGACCAGGGATCGAACCCACACCCCCTAAAGTGGAAGCATGGAGTCTTAACCACTGGACCGCCAGGGAAGTCCCACGATCAATTTAATTTTTTCGTGCCCTGCCAATGTCTGACAGAAGGGTACCTTCTAGCCTCAGCTGTGTGTCCAAAACTTGTGTGGAATCTTGCAGGGCTTGTGATTTCTCCTTAGGAGATTGCTATTCTTTGCTTACCCCGCCAACAAGGGCCCCAAGAAGCATCTCACAGAGCACAGGGAGGGTAGAAACCCCCACCCTCAAACTGGCTATGCATGATATAGACTGTCCTTTGGTAATTTATTACTTTCAGGTGACCTCAGGGCCTTAGCATTGACCACCAGAATATGACCTGCACCTCACTGGCCTCCACCTCCAAGAAAGGGCAACTCCCTTCCTCAGAGAGGAAAAGGCTGTGCTTCACTGAGGACATGTGTTTGGAAAGAAGATGCCTCCATATAGAGAGGCTGCCTGACCGAGCAGAATGGCCAAGTGAAGCCCAGCACCCGCTCTGCTCTCTGGGACAAGTTCAGTCTTCTGAGCCCTTGTACAAAGTGACACCTATTTGACCAGCACTTTTTAGTTCTTCAAAAGATATCATCCTACTGTAGTTATTTCCCAATGTAAATCCCATCTTGTCCACTCAAGGGCAGCACTGGGACACCCTTCTGGTTTCTTATTCCCCACCAAGCTCAGTGTACAGTATTGGTGGTTAGTTGGAGCTCAAGAAATAGAATCCTATGCATTTAAATCTACTCCAGCTTTTTTCCAAAAAGGATTTGAGGCTGCTTAAAAAGTGCATGATATAATCCAATAAAAAATTGATGAAAACATCCCACTGAAAGGAAAACAAGGAAGGAAGAGAAAACAAAGCTAGGGTCAAGGGCATGCAGAGAAATGGTCAGCTTTGTAAAACTGCTAAAGGTGGTTACAAATTCAGCTCTGAGTTTTCTAGGGGCTAAAGCAAGGAAAGAACTGTGGTCTGTGATGAAATCCAAAGTATACGAAAGATGAAAGCAAAAACAAAAATGCATCTCCAACTGCAAAAGAAGTTCAGTTTTTGCTGGGTGCTAGAGGGTAATTTCCTGAACATAAATTCCTACAAGTGGGATTCTGAAATTAAAGGTTTTATAGATTTTTAAGGCCTCTGGTGTACATTGCCAATTTCTCTCCTTGAAACATTGTCCTGATTTAGATTCCTACTAGCAGCCTGCTCTCTTTCCTATACTGGGGATTATCTTTTTTTGGAAAGTAGACTTCTTTGCAAATGTGATAGACACAAGTTCAGTGTTTTCATCTGTAAATCATGAATGAAAATTATTCTGAATATTTTTCTTATCCATTCTGACAATATGCATCAGGTAAATTGCCCACCTCATATCTTATACATATTTTCAACTAAATTGTTTGTCTATCTCTCTTTTTGGACTGGTATCTGGAAAGAGCTCTTTTTCTATGAAGGATATAGATTCTTTGCCACATGTGTTATTAATATCGTTAGTTGCCTTTCTGTTAGTAAGCTTTTTGACATCCAAAAATTTATCTTTTTTAGGTTGTAAAATCAAATATTTCCCTTTTTTCCCCTAAGTCAGTCAGTTAAATATTAAGTGCCTACTCTGTATCCAACAGTGAAACTGCCCAATTTTACTGAAAAAAGTTAGGTTAAGTAACTTGCTCAAGGTCCGTCAGCAGTAGGGGGGTAAACCCTCAGCAAATACTTGTTGAATGAATGAATAAGTGAATTGAGAGATACGAAGTTTTACTTATCCCCACCAAGTGGCAATTCAACCCTCTGTTTAGTACGACTGGCCTAGGATCATCAATTTTCTCAAGCAATACAGCTCCTACCCCAAGGCACACATGTTTTAAGGCTCTCTGCAAGCAGAGTGCTGGAAGGAGATACTCCTGGGCCATCTCCTTTAAATTAACCAACTTGGTACCCGTCCTTCTGGACCAGTAAGCCATGTCATGTCTCTCCACTTCTGTTTGGAAAGAAAACTGCTTTCATCTTTTTTTATTAGTAAGAGGCATAAGGCTCCAAAATTCTCAAAGGATTACTAGACCTAGACTCAGTGCCCGAAGTGTGGCCCCTGGCCAGCAGCACTGGCATCGCCTGGGGGCTTGCTGGAAATGCAGGATCTCAGCCACACCCCAGGACCACTGAATCCGAATCTGCAGTTTCGCAAGATCCCCAGGGAATTCTTATGCACATTTGAAATTGAGAATCACCAATTTTAAATGAAATATTAATTTTTTGAAACTAGCTCCTGACAAAGCCAAATGCTTACTCTACATGGTGAAGAAAAAAGGTTAAAGAACCTGATGAGTTCCCCCACAAGCTGTGGAGTTGGCGGGTAGATCTTGATTTGTCTTTTTTTTTTCCAATTCCTATAAACCAAGACGCTGAGAACTCAAATCTTAGCTGTTATCTGTCTAGGGTTGACCAGGATCTGGTACCGCTGATACAAAGAGAATGAATTTAACTCTTAATAGGCCACCAAGAAAAAACCTGGCTGGGTGAAGTCTGGGAAGGAGGTATTCACATAATAAAGAATAAAAACACAGATTGTCTCACTAGTCATCATTATTGCTGAAAAACACCATGATTAGTACTTCAAGTCCAAGTCTTCAACACTCTCAGGAAATCAATTTTCTTGCCTAAAAGGCAATAATACCCCCTCAGCCTTCACTATGACACTTCAGGAACGTGAGAAGTATGGGATTTGCATTATCCTATTAACGCTCCCAGCGACTCTTTGTGGCAGATTTATCATCCACATTTTACAGATGAGGAAACCGAGGCTCAAAGAACCTGAGTAACAGAACCAAAGGTCACCCTCAGGTCCGTTTGACAGAAAGAACCTCGGGATAGGGTTTTGGCCGAGTCATTGGGCAGGTGTTCTCCATAGCCCAGCCACATTAGAACCCACTAGGCCAGGTGGTGAGAAGTAGCTGTCTCACCGGGACAAGCACTTAAAAAAAAAAAAAAAAAAAGATGGCTTTAATGAGGGATAATCTACATACCTTAAAATCCACTGCATATTTTTAAGATGCTAAAGAATGTGAACATTCATGGAAATAAAGATGTTCTTTTCCCTCTAGAAGGAAAGCCAAAGAGGTGGTGAGCCCAGATGAGCAGGTTTCCAAGGAGCCCACGAGTCGGGCACGCCTACCTTGGATTCCATACAGCCGGTTGAGGCGCGACCGCCGGGCCTCGTCGGTGTAGGGGACGGCGAGCCACGGCATCTCACTGAAGTACTGTTTGAATGAGTCTTCTGACCTACAGAGACACACACACACACACACACACACATGGAGACAGAGCCCTATTACCCCCCAAGGCACCACCACTGGGTCCTCCCCACCTTCCACCAAGTCGTGCCCAGGGCCCTACAGGTGCCAGGGCTTCTAATCATCGTGCTCCTCGGACACCAGGTGGAAGGAGGACACTGCCCTACCCGTTCCAGTGCACACCCCCAGCAAAGCTCCACATCGCAGGTGGACGCCAAACTGAAATGCCAGGCCATTTCCACATCCCGCTGCTCTGCATCCTACACATTCAACTCTCGCTTAGCTTCTCCTTTCTCAACACCGACAGGTCCTACTTTTATGAGGAGTCTAGATGTTCGGACACCACATTCCCCGCAATGTTTGTAATCTGTGCACATAACAGTGATGCGTACAGGACACTTAACCAAGCATATACCTACGACTCCATGTCTAAGAAACTCTAGGAGTGATAAATCTAATCAAGTGATAGAAAGCAGATCCGGGGATCCGGGGGGCTGGGATTTGGGGGTGAGGATTAACTGAGAAGAGGCAAGAGGGATTCTTTTAATTGACGGGAACGTTCTACACCTTCACTGTGATGGTGACACAGGTACATACATTAGTGAAAATTCATTGAACTGTACTCCTAGAATGTATGAATTTCACTGTATGTAAATTGTACTTCAATAAAGTTGATGTTTTTTATTATTTATTTATTTATTTTGGCTGCGCCACGGGGCTTGCAGGATCTTGGTTCCCCGACCAGGGATCAAACCCACACCCTCAGTAGTGAAAGCTCGGAGTCCTAACCACTGGATCGCCAGGGAATTCTCAAGTTGATGTTTTTTAAAGCTTTAAAAAAGTGACTCCTCCCTGTGGCATGCCTTCAGGCTTGCCCCACTCACATGCCGGGGCGGGGAGAAGGTGGGGCGGTGGTGTAGTGGGGCAGGGCCCACAGGCCAATAAACTGAGCACGGCATCATGCAGACATCAAGGGTACAACAGTGGACACAAGGCCCTCCATGTGTTGCCATTCAGAGACCCTTCTGTGAACAGGAACACCTGGTGGCTTGGGAACTGGGGCTGGAGTTTTGAGATGAAGGAAGGTCACTGATGAGTAAAGCCGGCAAGAGGGCAAGAAACAGAGGAGACTGAGGCTAAAAGGCCCTGACATACTCCAGGAAGAATGTCTGTTCTTGTTTTGAGGAGAGCCCCTAGAAAAAGCACGTGGCCAGAACTAAGAGAAATGACTGCAGAGCCCGCTAGGATAGGTGTCACATTCCATTAGTCTCCGGCTCTTTTCTTTCCATCCTCCCCCCTCCACATCCTTTCACCACCATCCACAAAGCTGAACTAATCAGAAAAAAATGCATCGTAATCTCAAACGCCCCAGGCCAGAATTGGGATGTCCCTTAATATTGACAGCAAGGACGGGTTTTTCTTGGCTCCCCTTCAGACAATTACGTGAGTAAATATGAAATGTATCTGTCCCTCCGACAATCATCCCAGATATGTCTTCCTTGATCCCTATCCCCCAAGCTCTAAGCTAAAGAGGCGAGATGTGTATGGCAAGAGACATCCACCTAGAGAAAAGGGGAGATGCACCGCCACTCTCCCCAGCACGCGTTACCTGTCTGCACTAACAAAGATGATCTCGAATTTCTGGCCTGCCTCCTTGATCTTCCGGTAGGATTCCACCAGGACCCGGGTGAGGCTTCGGCAGGGTGGACACTGGAAGACACGAGTGGGATCCTGCAGCCTCACGCCGTGCCTTCTCCTTCCCAATTCCCAGCCACCTGCCCGTAGAGGCCAGGTCAGCAACACCCAGGCAGGATTTGGATCGCGTTACCAGTTTATGGAAGAGGCAGAAACCAATGTGCCTCTCGTGATGGCGCGTATCCAACACAGGCCCTGCCCCATCCACCTGGGTGCCAGCAGGCAGCAGTTAAAACGAACTCCCGCGGGGACCATGAGGAGCCGCATCAGAATGGGTTAGGAGGACTCCTCTTTTTATTTATTTATTTTTTAGGGGGAAGGACTACCCTTTTAGGCCCGTCCATAGAAGTCATTTTCTTGCTGCTAATATCATTCATCACAGTAAGCACGTGCAGCATGCCAGCAATGCATTGGGCACAGGAGAAGGCAAGAATGTCGGGAAATGACACCTGAGCAGTCACACCTCCAGAAGCCAACCCCAGCTGGTCCTGGTGGTGACATCACTGCTCCCTTCTGTCTGGACTAAAGAGGGACCAAACACTCACCCAGTGTGCAGAGAAATAGACTCCCACGTGAGACCCCTCCAGGCTGCTGCTCTCCAGGGACTGCCCATTATTTCTAAGCAAGGGCCCTGCAATGACTTCCCTGAAGGGTTTAGGCCCCCAAGGGAATTCCAAACCTGAAACAGGCAACAGACAGCGAGAATGTTAAGACTCTTCCTCGTGGCCTCTGACCCAAAAGGCCTCAGGGCTGCAGAGCATGACAACTTTATCACCAAACAGTATTTTTTAACATATCCATAGGATCCGCAGCTAAAGCAGGCATAAAAGCAGGACTCATCCACGGCAGAGCCCTACCTACCTTCAAGGCAATGGTTCCTGAACCTGGATGACCACAGGACCCATCTCCTGGGGGGCTTTTGAAAAGTACAGAAGCCCAGGTCACCCCCCACCCCCAGTCTCAGGATTCAGGGGCAAAGCTGAAGATGCATGTCCAAAACAAAGCAAAACGACTCCCCAAGTAACTGTGATGATGGGACAGTTGGGAAATCACTGCCTCGGGTATTAACCATGAGTTTCTTCAATTCCAACCCTGGACTCTCAGTGGCTCTCAACTCTGCATTTTAGAATCAGCTGGGGAATTATAAAATTCCCCACCCCCAGAGATTCTGATTCAGCTGGTCTGGGTTGGGGCCCAGGGAACCAAGTGAGATGAGAATTTCAGTCTACTGAAAGGAAAGCGTAAAACCACTCAACCCAGATGGTCGACATTCTGGTGACACGTAAGCCCCAGGCAGGAAGAGCAAATGATATGCTTCCCCACTCAACAGAACAGTGTTTTCTCACAGGGTGGTCCAGGGACCACTGCCTCAAAATCGCCTGGGGTGGGTGGAGGATGGGAGGGAGAAGCACAGCCTGGCTGAAAAAGCAGGTGGCCAAGCCCACCCTGAAACAAATGGATCCAAAAATCTCTGGGGGTGGAGGCGGGGAAGCTGGGTTTTTAACAAGCTTCAGAGTGGAGTGTGTGTGTGTGTGTGTGTGTGTGTGTGTGTGTGTGTGTATGTGTGTGTGTGTGTGTGTGTGTGTGTGTGTGTGTGTGTGTGCGCGCGCGCGTGTGTTTACATTTCAGAAGGTAAAGACTTGGTTCTACCTGCCCTGGTTTTTACTGAGGACAATTCTTTGAAGCAGGTGAAATTTTTACTGGGAAAATTTGTGACCAGGGTTGAATCCTCCAGTTGGCTCAGTAAGTGAGGGACAGAAGATCTTATAACATTTTTATGCCTTTTATGACTTTTATGACTCCAGTGCACTGGGTTGGGGGGCGGGGGTTGAGGGAAGGAGAGAAACAGGCCCTGGACAGCCTCTGAGCAGGGTGATGAGAGCCACCCAGGCGCAGCCAGCCACCCAGCCAGTCAGCAAGACCAAGGCTTAGGACTTGAGCAGCACCAAGAACTGAGGGGCCCTCACCGCCAGGCCAGCAGAGCAATGCAGGGATTGCGACTTTGCTACGGTAAAATTTTAATGAGAAAAAAACCCCGAAACCACACAGCCTGCCTCTGATTGTGAAGGTGACAGCTGCCGTTGAAACAGCACTAGGAGTCGGAATCTGGGCTCAAGCCGCTTCTCAATGGCCTCCTCAGCCCTCAAAGCTAAACTTCCTTTTTCAGATTCCATCTCCGCTGGCCCATGAATTAAAAGCCCCCACGAGGGACATTCTGATCTCCGTAAAAATCTTAACCATGACCTGGAGAATACTGTAATTTCATCAAGACAATATTCTCTAGCCAAATAAACCCACACTCATATATTTCCTTTATACACTTTCTACCAACAGGGAGGAGGGCAGGGCAGGGGGGTAGAGCAGGGAGTACGGGTGGACAAAGCAAGGTCTTACCCTCTGGGTCATCGCGGATCACCAGCAGCCCATTCCTGCACACGACCTTCCCGGTGGTGGCGTCTAAGAATATTAGTGATGGAATGTTGGAAATTCGATATTTGTTCCAAAGTTTAAGCTATAAGAAGAAAAGTAAAAGAAGGTGGTTAAATCCAAACCAGATTAATTGCAGAGTTCTTCGGAGCCTCCTGGGCCTCAGGGGTAGACAGGCTGGAAAACACGAAAGTACAGATTAAATGAATTACTGATTGAAAGCAGGGCTGGCTGGGCAAAAGGGACAAGAGAAGCTACAATCCCACTTGTCCCTGCGGCCTGAGACAGTGGAGCGGACCCCAAGTCGGAGCCACACCCAGGGTCAAGTCGCAGCAGAGGCCGACGGAGAACCACACTCGCCCTGGGTGAGCTTTTCTCCCCTACCTGCCCCGTGGGCACTGTCTCTAAGAAGCACGAACATGAAGATGGATTAGGCATCTTTCAAATACAGTCAGACCTCCACCAGGTAGTTAAGGCAGGAAGGGAGGCTTTTTATTGGTGCCTCTCCACCCCATCAGCAGGCAGGTGTTCGGTCGTGTCCCCTTGGCCCCAAGGGAGAAGGGACAAGGGCATTCAACAGATGACCAAGAGTTAAAATCGGCCCCTCTCCCCACTTCACCAGGTCCATGCGCCGAAGTATCGGTAGTTGCTCTAAAAGTGTGTGCCACTCGGCCTGCAAACACTTGGGAAGCACGATCCTCAGCCAGCCCCAACCCGCATTTCCCTGTGCCACTTAAAACAATCCCCAGTCCTTGGCAGGTTCCTGCAGTCAGCTGCGCCAGCTGTCAGAGGGCCAGGGTCTGAGAGCCGAGGCTGAGAAAGCGTGAAGGCGACGGCCCAGGGCTAGGAGCCGAGTGTGTGCTGGCTCCTTTGTAAGCTCCCGGCCGTCTGGGTGGTGCTGCTCAGGTGGGCCGCTGAGAGCTCTGGAACTGAACTGCCAAGGCCAGAAAGTGACGTCATGAAATGAAATGTTGAACTACCAATGCACCTCCAGAAAAGAAAGAAACGAGGGGAGATTGCAGGATGGCCCACTGGTGATTCAGCTGTGAGCCTCCCTTCCGGGGGCCTGGGGCCCAGACAGGAGGGGCTGGCCCTGTGGGCACTGGCACAATAGGGTATGGAGGTGTCGAGGGAAACAGGCATCAGAAATCCAGCTGCATAAAGCAGAGGAAAAGGCATGGGTGGCTGTGATCATTGTTTTTAACTCAGTCCCAAGCAGCCAGGGAGTTGGGCAGGGTATCTGCCAAGAAATGTGAGGCCTACCCTGCCTATGGAGACCTGGGTCTTGGCAGGAAGGGTTGTGGGACCCCCACCTCTAACTGGGTGGCCCCCCTTAGTGCTGCATGTTTTTCCCAGCCTCACGTTTCCATTGGGCTCCCCAAACCAGCCAGGACCTCAGATAAAGGGTGACTCTGCCCATAAAGTTTCCAGTGACCGATTTTGCACTATTCTCGAGAAACCCGATACAGGATTCAGATTAAACATTCTTAAGAGGTTCAACAACAAAACAAGACCATCCTACCAGTGGGATTAGCTTTACAAGTTTGCTGGTACCAGGATCCAGCCAGGTTAAAAAAAAAAAAAAAAAGTTGGGGGGCTGGGGGGATTATCAGATTTTTCTGATTTAAAAAGTAACTACTGGGGGGGAAAGTAACTATTGGGAAAAATGGGAAACATAGCAAACCACAAAACTGAGATAAAAATAACCCATGACTCATCACTTATGAAAGCTTAGACAATTTTATATTCCACCAATGGCAAATGAGAGAACCCGTTTCCTGGTACTCTCACCAACATTATCACTACCATTAGTTTTCCCAATTTGATAGGAAAAAATGATGCTCATTTTTGTTGCTTATCTTTCTTTTACTTACTGATGTTTAGGAGATACACATCTATCTCACTGTTATAAATACACTGTTTTTCCCAAGATGTTTTTTTACAAGTGGTAAGTGCTGCAATTCATTCAACAGATATTAACTGAGCACCTACTATGTGCCAGCCCAAGGGACAAGAAAGAACAAGGCAGATGACGTGGCTGCCTTTGCAGAGCTTCTATTCTAGTGGGAGAGACAGACAATATAAGCAAGAATATATAAAGAAAAATAATTTCAGGCCCTTGTAAGCAATAAAAATAAGCCAGAGCAGGGTAAGTGCGAAAGCACACTAGGGGGAGTGGTACACGTTTTAGTGAGTGCTCTGGAAGGCATCTTTGAAGAAATGGCATTTGAGCACAGACCCCAATAATGACATGAAACAAGTCCTGTGCACATGGCGGGAAGCTGAATGGGGAAGGTGATAGTGGACGCAGCCAGACAGTCAGGGAGGGGAGCCACGATGAGGTCAGAAGGGCAGTCGTGGGCCAGATCTTCAAGGCCCTGTAGACATGTAAAAATAACGGAATTTTGCTTCTAAGCATACAGTCAGACCTCCATATCCACAGGTCCCGCATCTGCTGATTCAACCAAGCGTAGATCAAAAATATTCGGGGGAAAAAAAAAATCAAGAAAGTTCTAAAAAGCAAAGCTTGAATTTGCCAAGCGCAGGCAACTATTTACATAGCGTTTACATTGTAGGTATAACTATTTACGTTATATGTACACTGTATTAGGTATTGTAAGCAATCTAGAGAAGATCTGAAGTGTACAGGAGGATGTGTATAGGTTATATGCAAATACTGTGCGATTTTATATAAGGGACTTGAGCATACGCGAATTTTGGTATCTGCGAGGATCCTAGAGCCTTGGATGACCAGGTGAGGTCATCCAAGGAGAAGACACGGCTACAGAGGAAAAGCGACCCCAGGGGAGAGCCGGGCACCACCCACAGCAGGCTGAGGAGTGATGAGTGACACAGGAAAACAGGGAGACACCAGTGTCCCAATAGGCAGGTGAGCATAGTGTTTTGGAGAGGAGAGTGTAGGCCAGTGTCAAATGCCCTGAGACGTTGAGTAAGATGAGGTCAGAGAACTGACCAGTGGATGTGGCACCAATGGTCACATATGACCTTGATGGGGTCAGGGAGGAGTCAGTGCAGGGGTGAAGCTGACAGACACACTGGAATGAAGAGGGAAGGACGGGGCACAGCTCTGTCCAGCACACACGCCTACAATGGGCCTGGGACCCAGACAAGTCCGAGTCATCCCGACAACACGTGAAACGTCAAGAGGAGAATAACAGGAAGAAGAAAGGTTATAAAAAGAGGAGAAAATAGCAAATAAGGGGCTGAGGTAGTGGCTATAGGCAACTCTCTTTAAGAGTTTTGCTGTAAAGGAAGCAAAGAAATGGGATTGTAGCCGGAAAAATACATGATGAGGTCAGAGGGAGGATATTTTAAAGATGGGAGATACTGTAATATATGCAACTGGGAATAATACAGAAGAGAAAGAAGAAAACTGATGAAAAGGAAAAGTGTAGAAGCAACATCCTTGAATAGGCAAAAAGGTGGGATCCAGGTCACAAATGGAAAGATGCAATTGTAAAAACCGCTAATTTTTAAATATACAGTCATTCCTCGGTATCCACAGGGGACTGGTTCCAAGACCTGCCACAGATACCAAAATCTTGGAATGCTCAAGGTGGCCCGCCATATTCTCGGTTCCACATCTGCAGATTCAACCATCCACATCTGCAGATTCAACCATCCACAGATAGTGCTGTACTATAGTATTTACTATGGAAAAAAAACACCAAAACTCTGTATAAGTGACCCACACAGTTAAAACCCATGTTGTTCAAGGGTCAACTATACACATTTCAAAGTAGTTTTTTAGTCTGAATAAAAAATCATGCCATTTGCAAATAAAAACAACTTCATCTTCTTTTTTTAATATTTATATTACTTATTTCCTTTTCTTGTAGAACTATTCTGGCTGGAATTTCCAGAACAATATTAAGTAGCAAGCATCCTTATCTTCTACCTGACTGTAATGGATATATCTGTAATATTTTACTATCATATGTAATATTAGCCATTGCGTTGAGACAGATATCCTTTAACATGTTAAACAAAACAGTCTTGAATATTATCCAGCCTGAAAAAGGAAGGGTATGCTACAATAAGGATGAACATTGTGGACATATGCTAAGTGAAATAAGTCGGTCACTGAAAGACAAATACTGTATGATTCCACTTAAATGAGGTACTTAGAGTAGTCAAAATCATAAAGACAGACATTGTAATGGTAGTTGTCGGGGTAGGGGGGATGGGAGAAAGAGTTACTATTCAATGGATGTAGAGTTTCAGTTTTACAAAGATGAAAAGAGTTATGGGGATAGATGGTGGTGATGGTTGCACAACAACATGCATGAATATATTTAATACCACTGCAATGTACACTTAAAAATAGTTAAAATGGTAAATTTTATGTTATGTCTATTTTACCACAATTTTAAAAAAATAGCCTTCCTTAACTCTTTGAACAAAAGTTTTATCAGGAAAAGGGCTTCCCTGGTGGTGCGGTGGTTGGGAGTCCACCTGCCAATGCGGGGGTCCTGGGTTCGAGCCCTGATCCGGGAGTATCCTGTATGCCACAGAGCAATTGGGCCCGTGTGTCACGGGTGCTGAGCCTGCGCTCTGGAGCCCATGAGCCACAACTACTGAGCCCGCGTGCCACAGTTACTGAGGCCCGCGCGCCTGGAGTCCGTGCTCCGCAACAAGAGAGGGCACCGCCGTGAGGGGCCCGTGCACCGCGGCGGAGAGTGGCCCCCACTCACCGCGACTGGAGAGGGCCCACGTGCAGGAGCGAAGACCCGGCGCAGCCATGGGTAAATAAATAAATAAAACAATGGATCTATTAAAAAAAAAAAAGTTTTATCAGGAATGGATGGTTACTTTAAGGTTATTCTTTTGACTTGTGGTATATTTCATTAGTAACCACTCTACGGTTAAACCATCTTTGCCTTCATAGAAGAAATCTTCCCTGGTCACATGTATTGTTAAGGGATCACTATAATCATATCTCCCCAGGGACTTGGGACTCCCACAAGCCAATGACATCTTGTAACAACAAGCTTTTTGGTAGCTAGTCTTTTTCCTAAAGGAAACTGCAGCCTGTGAGCTTTAAATATAAAGATGGCAGATGTAATGTAATTGTAATAGAGCAGTTTGAATGTAGGCACCCATATTATACTTGAAACATAAGCATGTGATTGGCTCTTGGCTAGATATTTTTCGAGGAATGGTGGCTTATGGTACCTGGGCAACATAGCCCCTAAATGCTGGGCCACTCAGTGTGAGTCAGGACCATCCCCCAGCTGATGTCATAAAAGGAGGACCTGAGGATGAGGCCTGCTTAGTGTAGTACCTTTTAAGATTCTAAAAATAGAGGTGCTGTCCCCTCCCCCATAACAGATAAGGAAGAATTCAATTTTTTCTGTGTCCCTCATGTAGGCAGAAGGACTATAACACCCTCCCCTTGTCCTACCTCAGATCATCCCAGATATTTCTTTTCTCCCAATATCCTCCTTAGAGAGGGAAGAAACTGTAACCCCTATGACCCTTATCTTCCTCCCTCCCTAGAGAGCCTCTCCTTTCTTTCCCACTGGATCTCAAGGAAGACAGGAGGTCATGGCTGTGTTTTGTCCCTTGTTGTTAGACCTTGTTTCCAAGTAAAGGCCCACTGGGTTAGTGGGAAAAAATTATGTTTCTAGACTCACATCTGATGCTGAAAAGTTGATCCTTTTGTAGACTAACATATCATGGCCTAATTTTATATGATAGTGATTTATTTAGGAACTTGTATCATTCATCAGTGATTTATAGATTTGCTTGGGACTATCTGTCTCAGGTTTTAGCATCCCGATTACTCTGCTCTGAAACTGTGCAGAAGGCATAAGAATGATCATTCCAACCATGTCAATTTATGTTAGAAAAGTCACACAGGTCCGCTTTAATGATTCTTTTATGCCAACTGGAAATGAGCTTAAAGAAATGATCACCAAGATTCACCTCTGTGCCTTTAAGTGTGGCTGACATCTCAAGTCCACTAAAGGTTTTCAAAAAGGCCTCTTAAAACATTGGTTTCATAACCATTCTGGGGTCACAGACACTTTTGATGATAAAAGCTACATATAGATCCTTTCCCCAGAGGAAAATACACATGCACAAAAAAGTCTGTGTGTAATTTCATAGAGTTCGTGATTTCTTTGAAGCCAGGTTATTGAACCTGTCTGATTCCAAGAGGTCTATGGACCCCAGAAAAAGACCCGCTTCTTTTAAGAGTTCACTTCAGTACATGGCTTAACCTTGATTCAACTGGGAGAACTATGATATTGCCCCATCTTTACTCTTGTCATGAAAATTTCCTCTAATAAAAATCAGCATTTACCTAAACTTGAAGATGACGCAATGGTGAAGAGTGGGAGGTTAACATCTCACTATATGCAGCTGCCATCTTCCCAAACTTATTCAGAGCTGGGTACCGCCGGTGGTCTCCAATTCATCCCTTTGCCTTCAGGATGGTGAAGATCAGAACCACCTGGGACAGAGCACTAATGTTGCTTATTTTTTAAGGATCCCTAAGAAATGAGCTCATAGTCTTTCCTGGTATGATATTAGAGCATTTAACCAGAGTCAGGAGCATAAGTGCTTCTACATTATCTCAAAGTTCTTCTTGGGAGGAAATAACGGTGGTGGAGGAAGCAAATGGGCTTCGGAGGGCCTGGGTTTCCATCCCGGCCCTGACATCTCAGTAGATGTCAGTAGGTGACACGGTACCAGACCTTGGGCAGGTTACGCCTGCTGGCCTAGCACGGTCATACCCACACCGCAGGATGAATACGGAACTTAAACGACGTAACGTGTGTGGAGACACTCTGAAAACTAAAGCATTACACACATGAGACACATTATTAATATCTGAATCAAATTTATGCTTATTTCCCCTTTGTCTTGTCAGCATCCTTTTCGAAAAACGTTTTCCTGTCAACTCTATTTTAAAGTTAATCAATCAACTGCATAGGCTGCATATAAAACTCCTTAGAAAACAGGGATTTCCTTCTGCAGCAAGTGGTCTTTTTGACATAAGCACCTTCTGCAAAACACGTACATATTTGGGGCCCAGTTTAATGTGGTCCGTTTACCGTCCCCCCCCCGCCTTTCTTCCTCCCACCTCCCATTTTGGATTTCCAGATTTTAAAGGGGCATCTGGATTTTTTTTCTTAAACTGACCCTGGATTTTGCTTTTCTCTCTTTTTAAGAGAATTCTGACCTCACGTCTGATTCTGGCTTGGAAGTGTGAAATACTGTACAGTCTGCTACCAAGGAGCGTAGGAGGGAAAGGAGCCTTGCCAGGCGGTTCCCATCCCAGCACCTGAAACTGGGAGGTGGACTGAGGGCAGGAGCTCCTTCCAGGTCACCAGGACAGAAAAGGCTAACGGCTACTGAAGAGGTTCATTAGAAGGGCCACGCTGACCAGCACTGCTGCAGGTGGGAGAGACCCAGTGACTTTTACATCCAACGCCTGCTCTCGCTCCCGTGACTGTCCTGGCACAACGTCCACCCAGAGTTCATTTTGATGCCACATCCCACCTCCTTTCATAGCTACCCAGAGGCTAGGCAACTCCAAGAGAATGTGTCCCAGCAAATGCCCAAAGCCTAGAATACAGAAGCAAGGCAGCAAAGATGAAATAGACTAAAAGAAAGAGGAGACGATATTAGCTAGACTTGGCCAAGAGCAAAAAGGATGACAAACTGGGCTATCGGGTTACTTAAAAGTTCCCATTCCTCAGCCCGGTGGCAGGTTCTGGTTGGCGATCCCAAGGCTGCGGTAGGAGCTGTCATCCCAGCAGTGCCGACCAGAAATGCTTTTACAGTGACCCACTGAACAATGAAGCAAATATCAAAAGGGATGGGATTGGGGACTGGTAAACTGTAAAAACGCAGACTCTAAAGCTGAGCTAATCGGAAACCCTGGTGGGATTAGTCAGCGCCCACACATGCCACAGGGAAATGCAACCTGGCAATTTCTGAGAAGCCCCAGCTCCTGAGGGTGACCCAGAATCTGCTTCTCATTCTGAGGACTGAGTCTTGCACTTGACTGGGGGGTCTAAGTTTTTAATTTCTCAACAGCTGCTGAAAATCTGTGGGATCAAGCCAAAGCTAACATAGATGTAGGATTAATCAGCCAGCTCCTTGGCAAGGTCAGCTGGAACCTTCTCAGGCAGACCTTACCCCAGCCCTTCCACCGAAGGCTGACCATGGTCAACACCATCCTTTCTGGAAGCAGCATGTGAAAACAGATCTTCAAAAGTATCCCTACCCTTTCTAACCAAACATGACCAAAGCCCATTATATATGCAGTGTGAGAGGGAAATCCCCCCCGTCCCACTGTCCAATGTCAAGGCAGTATATACATACACTAGAGGTTACTCAGCACAGGCTCTGGAGCCCAGGTCTAACTCTGCTCCGGCCACTTGTTAGTTGGTGACCTCAGGCAAGCTACCTAACTCCTCTCTTAGTTTTCTCACTTGCAAAATGGAGGTAACAGTACCTACACCTCACTGGGCTGTTGTAAAGATTAGATGTGTCATATAATGTGCTTAGAATAGGGCCTGACCCAGGTTTGGTACTATGTAAGTGTTAGCTGTTATTATTATTGTTGTTGTTGTTGTTGTTGTTATCCCAGAACCATTCTAAATGCTCCAGCAGGACCCTGTCCTCATACCCCCAGAGTTAAGACCAAACCTTGCTTCTGAGGCAGGATTCCCAGCATGTGATTTGGCCTGAGACTCCAATTTCCCAGCCTGGTACAACGGTTGGCCAAGTACAGTGCTTTTGGCACATGTTATGTGTTCAGTAAATGATGGTGAGCAAATGGAGGAATGACAATGGAAGGAAGGAAGGGAGAGAGGAAACACTGTTGACGGGTCAGCCAGACTAGATGCCCAGCTACACAATCAAGTTCAGCCGTTTAAAGGGCTTCTTGATGACCAAGACTCTTCCTTGTTCCTTGGGAGACTTGGGGGCCCAGAAAGCTCTTTAAACTGCAGAATAAATTACCCAAAACAAGTGCTGGTGGAATTAAAGCTCTTATCCCTTTATCTAACAGTGTCTCTGATCCCTTCCCTTCCCCAGCTCTCCTCTGTCTGGAGGCAACACAGAGAATGGACTAGTGAGATCAAGGAAGAGGTGCGGGGGGACTGCGCCAGGCTGATCGGAACCTGCACCAGCTTATGAGAAATCAAAGCCCTCCCAGTGGACGCAGCTCTGCAACTAGATTAACAATCAATTTCCCCTTCACTATAGCTGGTTTAGAAAGAGGACCTGTGCCCTAAGGGTCGTAGAGCGTGAGGTTTACAAAATAACATGTCCTCGCTGCTTCCTGCAGACAAAGGCACCAGGCGTGAAACACACCACACGCTCTCCTTCTGGGTCCATCTCTGCTACTCCAGGCTGCAGTAAAAGAAAAAGACAAGACTAGGTAGGAGGGATGTTATAAATTTACTCTTCATTTCCCCAAATCTCAGAATAGTAAGTTTTCTAGCTGATTTACAGCTGACCTAGCGGGGCTGCGCAATCCAGCAGAGATTCACCCGGTGTGGTTCACTTACAACAATAATCAAAGTGCCACAGGGGACAAGAAGGGTGTGAGACACCAGGCCTGCCTTCAGGAGCCTTACGGTTTAGAAGTGGAAAATGGTAAAAATGGTCAATGCTATATCTATTTTACCACACGCACAAAAGTGGAGCTGTAACTGCTTCTGCGCAGGCATAACACGCGGTAACTGCCAGGAAAAGTGAGCAAAAAGGGCCAGAAGGAAGCCTGGCTCCATCTTAGTTTAATGAACGTGCCAGGAATGGCTCTGTGTGTTCAATCAAACACGCTTACTGTTTCAAACATCCTCCATAAAACCACTGTGATTCCATGCAGGGGCAGCCCCAAGAAGCAACAGCTCAGGGCTGAGTTTGGTCCTTGATGGTCACTCCAATCTTTATAGTCAGTACTTCTATCAGAAGGCAGTATGGTGTAGGTAAAATGGTTAAGAACATGGTTCTGGAACAGACTGCCTGGGTTCAAATCCCAACTCTGCTACATCCCTGCTGGGTGACCTGGGGCAAGTTACTTCACCTCTCTGAGCCTCTATTTCCTCACGAGTAAAGTGAGGATAATAACAATACCTGCTCCATATTGTTGTTGTTAGAATGAACTGGATTAATATACATATAAGGCTTAGAACACTGCCTGGTACACAGTAAGTGCTCGGTAAATGTCAGAAACGATGATGAGGCCTAAAGAGGACACTGCCATTTCTCCCTGACCCTAAGTGGAATAATGTGCTGACCGCTCTAACCCCCATCAAGCATCCATGTCAGCTGTAGGTGACATTCCGGCGGAGGCGGGGGTGTGGGAAATGACTTCTTAGGCCTTGTGCAATTTGGGACACTGCAGACATAGGAACCAGGCCAGGAGACAACCCTGCAGAGTAAGTGCTGGGTACTCCCAGCCTGGTGCTGTGGGGACTTGTTAAGTTCTTAAGAGCCTCACTTTGCTCTGCAAGATATTCTTTCACAACGGGAACCACTCTGCCGCTAGTATGAGGTGGAGGATCTGATACGCTGCTTCTTCCTTTTATCTCTTTATCCAAGGGACGTCTGTCCTTGTCAGCAGCCAGCCTTCCACCACACACCTCACTGGCTGACAGCAAGCTCTGCTTCTGTCTTAACTTGTGGCTCCAAAGTGCTGTCAAAGCCCTGCCGCTTCCCAGCATGAGGGGCGCATACTATGCTTCTATTAGGTCCAACACAGAATCACCACTGCCCCTTCATCCTTCCTCCAAGCAGACTGCTGTGTTCTGGGGGCCTCCAAATCCTCACTGCATGAACGTGGGAGGGAAGCACACGTAGCAGCTGAGAGCACAGGCTCTGGGGGCAGATGGCCTGGAATCCTGGCTCTGCCCCTCAGGCAAATTACACAGCAGCCCCCCAGCCTCACTTTCTTCAATGGCAAAATGGTCCCATGGTACCTACTGGGTTGGCCAAGAAGTTCGGGTTTTTCCATAAGATGTCACGGAAAAAGCCGAATGAACTTTTTGGCCAGCCCAATACTTCCTAGGGTTACCATGAGGATAAATAAAACATATGACGTGCTTAGTAAACACTCACATGGGAACGCTTCTAATGTGTGTCCTTCCAGAGTCTAGTGGTAGAGAATATGATGAAATCTTTCTGATGAAAGCCCATCTAGGGCAATGGGCCCTGCAGATAATCAAACTGCAAGGGCACTTACTAAGCAGTGTTTGAAAAATGGTGATCAGGACATCACAGGGCCACTGGCCCCTGCCAGGGCTGGGACCCATAATAACCCAGACAAATAAATACAGAATAGATTACAAGAGGCCTCCTGCCAGAAGGTAAGCAGATGGGCTCTGATGAAGGAAGGGAGAGCAGAGGAGGATCTGCTTCCCCAGCAGCGGCTCTGGGAGGGGCAAAAGCTCCACTTCTTCGTGGAAATGCAGATACTTTCCAGACCAGCATCCAGTCCATGATGCTCCTTCCTCCTAACAGGGGTGCGGCAGAACAACTAAGAAATGGCCACTAATTCTAACTATGACCACCTGAGACAAAAGGGACTGATGGTGTCCATGCTAGTGGACATGAGAAGCTTCAACATTTAAAAAGTGGTGTTTCATGTGGCTAGGAGGCCTGGGCCTGGCTGCCAGTACTGGCAGTGGGCTGCAGCTTTATGACTCTGGTGACGAAGCCACAGTGGGTTCCTATGAATGAAGCTGCATCCCGTCTGCAACCAGCAGTCCAGAAGGAGCCGACACGTTCTAAGACACGGAGGCCACAGCCTCCGTCCGCTTTCCTTCCTTCCTTCCTGGGAGTCACTCACCAGGCAACTTTGCTACTAAAGGTCCTTTCAGAAAACTGCACCTTCGGACTGGCTTCAATCAACAACAAGAAAAAATTAATGGGATAAGAAATGATGCCCACAAATATAAAGACAAAAAACGTAAATGTTTTCTCCTTACCCTTTCAAAAGTGCTAAAATGCAAAATTACTTCTTAATCCCTCTCACTCACCTCGGGCTTGGGGAGTCCTGTTCTCCGAACATTTGGAACCTGGTCCCATTTGCAACTCCAATTAAAGAGGTTCATTGACTATGCCACACAACTTCCTGTCCTAATGAGTCAACAGGCCAGGAGGTGAGCAGTTGCTGGGATCACAAAGGGACATATGGCTGCCAAGTTCTTTCTGGCTGTCACCAAAGACGGAGGAGAGGCTGCTCGGTTTCCCTGTCTGCAGTTTTCACAAGCTGACAGAGGGATTTCCTAAAGCCCCATCTGGTACAAAAGCCTCAACTGGGCAGAGTGGTTTGGAACAGTAAGGGGGTGGCTGGTAATAACATATGCCATCAAGAAAGAAGAACTAAAGAAGAGGCTGGGCGTTTTCAGAGGGGAGAGGACCAGGAGCCAGAACCACTCTGGAACTGGAGAGACCACGTCGCAGCCCCCCAGGCACTCACTTCTGGGGGGGAAAGGGTTTCTGTGGCTTGTGCCATCGTGGATCCCTCTGCTGATATTATCGGGAAAGTTTGCCCGCATTCACCCAGAGCAGTGTGTTTTTCCTGGAACACTGGGATCTTGGGTCTGCCACCTCCTCTGAGAGACGTGTCACCATACAAGTTCAACCCAGAATGTTTAAGTTCATACCAAAGAGCAATAAATTCTGAGGGTCTGCACACCAGGTTTTTATAGGGCCCATAAGGTTAAAACAAAACAAAAAGGGAAGACAGGAACCCAAGGAATAAGGACTATGGGGAAGGAAGACTGCCGTTCCTTGCAGAGTTGGGGATTCTGCTGGAGGAAACTGCTTGTCAAAGTAGTGGTATCTCCCACGTTCCCCCCTCCCGAGCCAGAAAATGGTAGATGCCATCAATTCATACCCACTCCCCCACCCCCGCCCCCGCCCCCGACCAATTCATCCCTCACAGTTCAATACAAAATGTAAGGCCGTCAAATTTGGGAACTGGCTATAGCTGATAAAGGGACTTCGGCAAAAAAAAAAAAAAAAAAAAAAAATGCCAGCAAGGTTTTGTTTTCATTTAAATTTTAAAAAATAAAAACCCAGGGACTTCCCTGGCGGTCCAGTGGTTAGGACTCTGCGCTTCCACTGCAAGGGGCATGGGTTCGATCCCTGGTCGGGGAACTAAGATACTGCAAACCACGCATGGTGTGGCCAAATACATACAATTAAAATCCATACTAAGGGGCTTCCCTGGTGGCGCAGTGGTTGAGAATCTGCCTGCCAATGCAGGGGACACGTGTTCGAGCCCTGGTCTGGGAAGATCCCACATGCCGCGGAGCGGCTGGGCCTGTGAGCCACAATTGCTGAGCCTGCGCGTCTGGAGCCTGTGCTCCGCAACAAGAGAGGCCGCGATGGTGAGAGGCCCGCGCACCGCGATGAAGAGTGGTCCCCACTTGCCACAGCTAGAGAAAGCCCTCGCACAGAAACGAAGACCCAACACAGTCATAAATAAATAAATAAAAGAACGTGAATTTCTTAAAAAAAAAAAAAAAAATCCATACTAAGAAAACTTCTTCATCTGAAAACAGACCTTCCCCCAGGAGACGGTGTTTGTGCACGTTCCTGAGGGAGGACAACAGAGCTCCCCCAGTCTCCTCAGTTCTCCATGACCTTGGAGTTCCAACCTCTGATTTTCCACTAACTCTCAGACTCAGCACTTGAATGACATGTCCAGCATGGACTTACTGCACACGATAGAACCCCTAGGGCCAGGTACCACAGTGAAAAGATCCAATGAGAAAGAGAGGGAGATTTCACAAACTATGGGAACAAGGGAATTTAAGGATGTGATGTGATCCAGCAAGTCAATAGCAAAAGAGAATTCCACCCTTCTAGAATCCTACTGTGTTCATCCTTCCAGGGCTCAAAACCATCTTGTGCCTCCTCCATCTGACGAGTCCCTCCAGGAGACTAAATCTTACGCTGCTTTTGCATCTTCAGCGCTGCGCACCTGGTAGGTATTCAATACATCATGATGACGATGATGATGATGACGACGACGACGACGACGATGGTGACGTTCAGGCCAAGAAAGTATGTTTACTAGCTTCTCACATTTGACTCTACAGATGCGGCATGAAAAATAAGCAAGCTGGTATTTCGTTCTCACACATTCATCATGGTTCCTAAACAGCTACTAAATAAGTTCTTATCCAAAAAACAAATCAGGCAAATAGGCTCAAAACTTTCCGCAGCTTCCAGTAGATTAGGAATGCGATTGCGTAACACCTCCTAACCCAAATGCTGTAAATTACAAGTCAGAGGGGTGAGCGTTTCCATGTCCTCTCTCCAAATGAAAGTAGGGGCCGGAAGTATGGTTTGTGAGAATTTCAGCGATGTTTATCATTTCAGCACCATCCATACCTGCTCCACCATGAAGCCATCAGCAGAGAACTTCTTTCAATTTCCTACTTGATTGTTATTTCATCAGGGTTTTTTTTTTTTTTTTGCCCTGGCTGCACAGAAAGCTCTGTTTCTTGGCAGAACTTTCTGAGTGCCCAGTTAAACCCCTTGTTACCACTTTCCTGCTTCAGGAAGTCCCCACGGAGCCCCAGCCAAATGACAAGGGGAGGAAAGGAAACATTTACAATGATGTGAGAAATTCTCAGTCTGGAAAAAAAGATCAAAGAGGATAGTCATAAGGGCCCTTTCTGCACGGAGCCGGGCACACGAAGGTCAGCCATAAATTGGACTGGATTGGTCCATGATGGGAACAACATTACCTCACTGGGAACCCAGCAAGCCGGGCTCCTCCAGAGCTCTGAAACCTGGGTCAGCCACGCTGCTATGTGCTCTGGACCAGCTGTGTCCCCAGCAAAAGGAATCGTATCCTATACGAAGAAGCTATGCTCGCCATGCTCCAAGATGCCTTTATATAGAAATGGATTGTGTGGTCTGCATTGTTCCCCTCTGCCAGCTCTTGATATGAAAGGGTTCCACGGCACAATGAAATAAATAACAGCAGGGAGAGAGAAAGAGGGAGGTAAATTGTTTGGAAAGTAGAAGACGGGGTGGAAAAGATAAAATTCAAGACAGATGTGTGAGAGCTGCAAACATATGTCCTTGAATTTATGCATCCAAGTGATTCATGTAGAATAAGTAAGAAAGAGCTACATACCCAATATAGAAATAAATATGGGAGTCAATACAGAACAAAGTATTACATACCCCCATTCTTACAAAGAAACATCCGTTCACATCTCTCTTTCTGCTAAATAAAGCTGTTATAAAACAGGGCGAGTGACGGAACTGAGATGAAATTACTAATTAAGCCAAGGGTCTCTGTCACTCTCAGCAGGATGTCAACCACTACCAATTTATTTCCAATGACTGAATGTAGATTTCTTACCCCCGAAAGGTACTGCTGCTGCTTGCTTTAACATCAGCAGCATTTTAAAAAACAGTAGTATTTGCCAAGTTAATGTCTGACCATTAAGAAAAAAAATCAAGCAGGAAATTTAGATGGGTGTTTCCACAGAAACACAAAAGTCCAAGACATTGGCCGGAAAGACATTTTTACAATGCAGTATTAGTGTGTGTTGTTTAACTTCTAAACAGCTAACTCCAAGGGGCCACCACACAATTGGTTCCAAATGCCTCATTCTGAGAAAAAACACAGGCGGCCTGCCCCGCTGGTTAAAGGCTCTCGGTTTGAGACTTCAGAGGGTAACAAGAAAGAGGAAAACGGCATGAAGGCCCCGGTTGGTTGCGAGATGTCCTGGAGAAATGGGGGCGAAGCAGCGTCACACGATGTGACACAGGGGGTGGGGAGGTGGCTGAGTTTCCGGAGATGTCAAGTGTCACGCTCGGCAGAACATTAGGCCTCCACCCCGCACGGGCCTAGGCGCTCATTCAACAATAGACATTAATTGAGCGTCCAAAACCTACCAAGTATTTGTGCCAGATGTTGTGGGACCACAGAGATTGAGGACAAAGGTCCCCACCTTCACGGGCGGAGAGGAGCCTGCTCGCTATTTGGATGCTCGACCTGGGATGCCACTCCCTGCCCCCCCCACACCCCCATCGCCCCCATCGTGAGGACCCTGGGGACATGTCTGTTCCTCGGGTGCCGGCCTCAGGCCACAGGTGACTGCAGGAAGCGTGGACACTTGATCTGAGACCAATTCTACTCTCTCCTGGGAACTTAGAAATTGAATACAAAGTTCAGTTCAGTAAGGACAGAGCCCCCCAACCAGAGATCTATAAAGAGGTTAAAGGAGGGTGCCATACTGATCCTCTCAGCCCTTGGGGCAGCTGGGTCTCCACCGCCCCCCCCCAAGTCCTAGGCCTCTGGTGACAACCTGCCCTGTCCCTTTATCCCAGAAGACACATAACGATCATTTTCTAAGTGTGGCAGGGATGTGAAAAAGGTGAAGTACTGATTAGGCGATGGTGGAGGTGGGGACGAAATCTCATGTAAAATGGAGACGGGAGTAGCCTTGCTGGACCAGGGACAAGAAGGAAATAACACAGTCCTGCAGCCCCCTATCCTCCCAAACAAACAGATGGGACAGCGAGGAAGACAGACACTAGACAGTCAGGGACCGAGAAGCAAATGAGAGACACTGCACAGCAGGGAGAGACACCCGTTTCTGAAATCCCATTCTGGTCCCACCGCATCCCAGCTGAACCCTATTTCCTGAATCTGGATGCCCGTGTGATTAACAACTGTATTCTGAGAGCCTGCCCCAATCTACTGATGCCAGCTTGAGCAAATTTCTGTTCTTTGTAAACAACTCCTAACTAAGACAGATGTGGGGATATGCGTGCTCAGGGGGCCCCTGTGTACCACGGAGTCCTCACGGCTCCAAACCCCGGCAAAAGAAAAGCAAAATTACATTATGCTCTTAACCCTTTCCAGTCTCTTTCTCATCTAAACTTCTTCTGTTGCCCCCACAGGATCCTGGGGCCCTGGGGAGGAAACTCCTCCCTATGCTAGGGATGCAGAGATGGGAGCAAGATGACTTGCCTACGATGACAGAGCAAATCAGTACCAGGGCCTCTGCTCTCTGCCAGCCACCAACTTAAAATACAGTACTCCTTACACATGAGCCTAAAATACTACATGCAGATGGGAGAAAAACTGGCCTGCCTCTCTGACTTGTGGGTCTAAGGGAAGGTGGCCGTGGTGGTCAAACTGTCACAAACTTGCAGAGAAGAGGCCTTTTTTTGGTTTTTTTTTTTAATATCTTTGCAGATCTCTTTATTTTTATTTTTAAAAATTTTATTTTATTATTTTTAATTGACGTATATATATATTTATTTTTCCTTTGGGAAAAGCAACAAGTTACATACAATGAAGTATGTTTTTAATTGAAAATATTTATTTATTTATTTTTTTTAGTTCCCAAGGAGAGGGTGGCTCTCCCGCCAGGAAGGTTCTTCATTCTCTTTGGCTCCAGGAGACACTCCCCTGAGATGAGTCAGGAGGGAAGAAAGCCTGAGGGTTTCCTCTACAGATAAGATGAGTGGCTACTTTTAAAAAACCTCACATCTTCTACATTCCCAAGGTATAACAACATGTGTGACATTCAGAAGCAGACACAGCAAGTCTTTGCCAACTTTCATTCTCCAAATCCAGCTCAGCGAGGGGCGGCCCTCTGTGGACACTCCCAGGCCAAGTACCTTCTTGTGGGCCAATTCCAGAAGCCACCGGTGCCGCAGAACCAAAATGGACAGTGTGTAAAGTTTCTGAGGTTGTGACTGGACTGACTTTCTCCTCCAGGACGTAAATGTCCCAGTGAATCAGACCTTGAATATGCCACTAATCACTTGCTTAGGAAACGTAAACTGCTGAGGCCTTCTGAATAGAAACCACACACAAATTGATCCCCCAGGAGTGCGGACTTTCTGGGACATGCGGACCACTTTCAAGAGCACAATAATTCTGTCAACCTTTAGCAGAACCGAACTGTTAAATGTCAACAAGTTTCAGACCGGGCTCCAGACCACCCAGAGAATCATCTGCGTCCAAGAGCAGGCAAATTCAGTCAAGAGACCGGGTTCCCGTGCCCTCAAGCTCTGTTCTTTGCTCGCAACAATGAGACCCAGTGCTGCCCGGGCTGAAGCGAAGGAGGCCAGGACAAAGGGTGAGGCCGAGCTCCTCTGAGAGCAGCTCTGGCTACAGACAGCAGGGAAAGGCCCAGAGAGCAGGGGACAGCACAAGCAGGGGAGCTGAGGGTCACAGAAGAGTGAGTGCGTAGTTCCCCGTGTCCCCCAGTCACCACGAAGGGCAGGCTGAGAGAGCAGAGGGAAGTCGGCCAGGCCGGCCGGGTTAGCTCACTTCTCTGACTGTTCTTGCCTCACAGGGTTGCTATGAGGATTAAACGAGATGGAAAATCCAGATGGCTCCTTCCAGGCCCATACTTCCCAAACTCAGTTGTTCACATATATCATTTACAGTTTGTATCCCTAACTCTCTTATTTACTTATTTTGCTTTAAATAAGCCTTTTATGTAAGAAAAAAAATTTTTTTTATTTTGAAAGGAAATTTGATATTGCTGCTGTAAACAGAAAACCAGTACCGCTTACCATAAAAAGAGGGTAAGCGTCAAAATAAAAAGAACAAAGCCCAAACGATTATTAAATTGGATCTAGCCCCTGTTGCCTGCAAAAGGCTCTGAGGTCTGCTTTCTCTGTTGAAAAGGAGACGAGCAAGTGTTCCAGAGCTTTCTAAAGAAGGGGTGCACATCAAGACTTCCTCCTGATATAACCAGAGACTTGAAATAGAGAATTGAAAAAATATGATATAGTTTAACCAACGGCTCCGATCCCAGTAACAGCCCTGCCACCTCAAATTCCTCAGGTCCACTGCCAGCGGAGGTAGCAGCGAGAAGGGGAATGAGAATCCGGTGGGCTCGGCTTACCCCTGCTTGCCAGCCGAGGCCCCAGAGTCTCCAGAAAGCTCTTCGTCAGGAGGAAACCCTGCTGGCTCGGGCTGAGCTTTCCTGCCATCTGGGAGCACCACGATGACTTCTCCCCACAGGCCCCAGCAGGGAGAACCCGCCTCGGCCATGGCCAGTGACGTCTCCGTCAAGGAACCTCATAAAACTCAGCCTGACCAGGAGGCTGGCAAGGTTCCCCTGAACACTTGGGGTTACACTCATGCCAAACCTAAGTGCATCCACCCTTATAAAGGAGGCCTGGAGTTCAGCAAACATTGCACATTGGAGGGAAAGAGCGTCTCCCAATGTTTAATACGGTATTTCCCCAGATGACCTGCATCAGAATCCCCTGGGGTGATATAGGTTTGGGGGCCCCACCTCTGAACCACTGAGTCTGACTCTCCGGGGATGAGATGCAAACATGTAACTTTTAAGGACGCTTCCAGGTAACACTTATGCCCACTGAAGTTTGAGTCCCTCTGCCTGTACTGCCCTCCAGCTTCCCCGGTTATTTCTTATTCATCCTGGGGATCTTGGATCAAACATCACTTCCTCAGGGGAGCCCAGTGCCCCCTCTTGCCCCCCAACAAGTCTAGACCAGGTTCCCCATGATACGTCCAAGCCCTGGTGCACTTCCTTCATAGCCCCGATTTTCATTATCTATTTTGTGTGGCTTGTCGAATCACGTCTGTCTTCCCCGCTGGCCTGCAGAACTCCGTGTGGGCAGGGCGGACCATGGAGCCCCCAGGGTCTAGCATGGTGCCTGGCACAGAGTAGGCACACGCTAAAAATATTTGTTGATTAAATGAACGAATCTGGAATCCCTGTTTCCAATTCTCATTTCCCACCCTACCTCACTCTTCTCACTAAGGTTTTTCAGATCCTTGAAAGTCATAGCAGGTCCTGGGAAGGGGGGGCCCTGTTGCTGAGATCTTTTAAATGATTCCATCTGCTCGCCCGAGTAGAGTTTTAAAAGTTAAAAAATTTTCATACACTGATATATAGTAATGGGGCAGCTGAAAGCCTTCACAGTGGCCCCTGCTCTTCTCAGCCCTTGCATCTCCTGGGTCCCACCATGTCCTAACAGGACAGCTATGCCCAAGGTTACAGGCAGAGGAAGGGCATCACTTTCTATGCAATCCAAAATACCTTCCCTAAGGCTAACAAAAAATTGACTGCTCCCCTAGAATCAATTTATCCCGTAAGTTCTATTCATGAATAAGTTTGTTGAAAAGTTTTGTTTGAATTAGCACAACTCTCTCTGAAAATATGCCCCAGAAGGAAGCAACCCTCTCATTCTTCAACAAGTATAGACACGGCCCCATCGGATCCACCTCCAGTTCTGGCAGCCAAATACCCACAAGTGTTTAGTCCTGCCATGGGATATATAGAATAAATTAAGTTTAGGGGGGAGAAATCATAAAACAAGCCTCTAAGCCTAAAGACACTGTGTACCTTGGCAAGGGGAATGTATGTGCTGCAACAAATCCTATTCACTGTGCCAGAGAACTCAATCAAAACCAGCAAAAAACGATTCCTGTCATATGAGACAGGCAACTCGACAGCAGTCCCCGAGGGGAGATGGAGATAAGGGGGTCCAATCTAGCCTTGCATCTGCCAAAATTCTTTTCCATGATGGCTGAAGAAAGAAAAGGCCTAAACCCCTAAATAATAGGAGGCAGACATTTTAAAGTCAAGGCATTTGTAAGCACAAAACAAACACTAAACCCCTCAGGAAAGCTTTCTCACTGTGGTCTTTACCTCTGGGATTCTAACTGGATGTGCTCCAGTAAGAGAAGAATATTAAGTCGTTGTGGAGCATGCTCTAGGCTGGGATCCTACCAGGTCTTAAAGTATGGCTCCACTGGCAGTGCTAAGCACTTGTCTTTCACTAGAAACTCCAATTTCCATGGCTGAGCTTGCCCTGCCATCTGGATGGCCAAGTTCACCTGGACCAAGGTAAACCTGAGCTAATTAGTCTAGAAGGCCCAGCCATATCATCCACAGTAAAGTGAGACTGACTCACCCCTGGCAAACAAGACAACAGAGAGTACCGATTAGTTACTTTGCTGAATAAATCACGGTTTCTCAGGCCGATATTTTATACGAGGGGCAGGCTACCTCACACCCCTGTTATACCTTTTACCATTCTGTGGAGAAATCTACCAGAAACATCAGATTATCTGTGGCTTTGAGGGGTCTCTGCTTCTTCAGACAGGAAAAAGGTCATAGGCCAAGGGCATGAACTCAACTCTGGGCTATGGAGGCTCATTTAGAACCTGTACTGTAATAGTTCAAGAGTCACTATCAGAAATGTTTCCTGGGGGAGCAGTTTCAACAGATTAGGACAGGTTTCCATTCATTCCGGCTTCTTTCTCTTCTTTGCAAGTTGTTCTTTTTTGGCCACACCACAGCTTGCGGGATCTTAGTTCCCTGACCAGGGATGGAACCCACACTTTAGGCAGTGAAAGCTCAGAGTCGTAACCACTGGACCATCAGAGAATTCCCTGCAACTTGTTCTTAATGATCTAATAAGTGATAGCACTTTTGGATGAGCCGGGTACATGCCACCTCCAGAACAAAAACCACAGAAGCCTTCTTTTACCATCTATAATGCCAGTTTCTCATCTCCAATGGACAAATGACTTTGCTAATTCACTGTTGTCAGAACTATTCAAAAGCTAAAGTTGTTATTTTCGGAAGACACTTGCCAGCTTTTAGTTGATTTGTAAATTAAGTAACAGTCCCACGTGACAAGCAGCTTCCTTTGGGTACCATCACCAAGACTTCACCAGGAACCAGGATCAAAGCTAGGTCGCCTGTGAGGCATCTGTGGAGAGTTTTCCTTCTTGGCCAAGGTGATTGAATGGTTTTACACATTTTAAACTTTGTTCAGTCTCAAAACACCATATTGGGTGGAACGTGGGAACTCAATCACTCCCCCGTCAATCTGGGTCCTAGAGCAGATTCACATGAGTTTCCAAGAGGAGTTCTTTCCCTACCCCACCCTCACCAGTCATCTTCCCTCGGTGAAGCCCAGTGTGGGATGGCCTTCCAGCCTGTTCTTACTGGGCTCCTTGGCTTTCTCAATAGGGCACCAACCTAACCCCAGCTCACCCATGGTCCAGGCTTGTCCGGGAAGTACAATATTAAACTCATCGCCATTTTCCTGAGTTCATTCTCTCCACATTCAGGGAAGAATGCTTGCAGAATACACTTGCAGATGACCTAAAGTATGTGTCTACTTCACAGCAGAGTGGCAGGGAGCTGAACTTCATACTGACTGCTCTCAGAAGCAGTTTTACTAAACTTCTCTTTGGTAGAAGACACTATCTTCTTCATCTCTTTGGCCACCAGAGTCTATCTATCAACAGTTATCTTATGAAAACTATACATTTATAATAAGATATTGTTGAAGGCAACAGACCACACAAATTCCTCTCTATGAGGTTCCTGGAAGAAATGCTCATGTTTTTCTTAAGCAGTTGGTTTTATTTTTATCTTACAGATATTGGGGATTGTGGAATAGACACAATTTCCCTTTCCTCACTGGCCATTAGGAAGTTCATGCAAAATTTTATGTTTCTATGTGGCAGGTGTACAGGTCACCATGATACGAATTTTTACTCTTACTGCTAATTCTATTCTGTCCTCTCCTTCCTTATTTTTCCTATTTTATTTCTACCTGATTTCCATGTTTATCTTATTTTGCTTCACCTTTATTTTATCCTGCCACAGTTTATGCTTCCTTATAAGTCAACTTTTTTGGAACATGGATTAGAATATGTATGCATGTATTCTGTTTCTAGAGGAAACCTCAGTGCCTTGATCTGAAATAAGGGTTTTTTGTTTGTTTGTTTTTTTAAGACATATGCCTAACTACTGGGAGACGCTTAGTTTTAAAGGACATTTTTAAAGGTTGAGCATAGAAGCTATCTGTATCAATGGTTGCCACCTTCCCAAATACAACCAGAGCAGTCAAAATATGGCATTGGGCAATGTTTCTCTAAGTGAAATTCCTTACCTATACCTAATGGAGATCTTTTCTTAGGTGACACAAGTATTCCCCAATAAATAATACTGAATCAAAATGTTATTCCTTTTTTCAATTTTCTTTCAGTACTGGCAATTACTTTAGGGGAAAGTCTTAGTTTGATGTCAATAAGTGATTAACATTTTTCCAGCTCCGGCTCATCTCCCTTTTTAATAATGATATAAATCTAAAATTTGAAAGTGAGTATATTTAAAGAAAAATATGAAGCAAATGGTAATACAGCTGGTATCCTGACGTGACAAAACCACAACGGTGGTACTGGAATGACTGAGATTTGGAAAATATCAGTGAAAACCTCATACTCCCCTTTCTATCCCATTCTAGCCAAGAACAGGCAGTGGTCACTTTCCAGAGTTTATTTACTGTACTCTGAGCACCCTGACATGCTCAAAATGGGCTTCATCATCCAAGGGAGAACTGACAAAACGATTTAATATTGGAAGGATCTGGTTCAAAGGCCATCCCACCTCCACCATCTCAGAGAGTTTCTTTACCAAGAACATTCACCATTTGAGAGAAGGACCGAATCGTTCCAGGAAATGCTTTCAGATCCAGTTTCCTGTCCAGCTCTAGTTTTCAGATTAACTCTTCTAAGTCTGCCTCCAAAACCATGTTTAACAGAATCTATTAGAAGTGCTTATCCACGTTTACCCATAGTTCACAGTTGTCATTTGGAAGTGGGACAAAGAATCACTCCCTAAACTTACTGAGGAGCTAAGACCAGATATACTGGAAGAGATTCCTACTGAGGTCATTTGGAGTTTAGGGGAATTTTTGGTTTGGGTTTTCTCCTAGTTTTAATTGCTTATAAAAGCTCCTTAATGTCAAGTAAGGAACAACAACAACAAATGTGAAAAGTTAACTTCCCCAAATGTTTATTCTAAAGAAAAAATTTGTTCCCAGCAACTATTATGCAGGAGGGGATTAAAACTAGATAATATTATATGAAAAGGAAAGGGAAGCCCAAATTACTCAAGTGAAAAAACAACAGCTGCACTAAAAGGCCCGCCAGAGAAGCAACTTATCTGCTTAGTCAGAATCTGTTTCACGGATCCCAGATCTGCTCCGGGGATAGAGTCAGTTCCACCCCTGTCAAAGGCGATTAAACGGACCATCAAAACCAAACTGAGACATCTTCATTCTACTTGAAAGGCCTGCACCTCAGGGCCTCCCAGTCACCCGTTAATTATCCTCCCATGGGAGAGCTTTGCCTTTTGCACAGATTACCAAGCAATAGACAAAACTAAGCAAATTAACAGAGTGAGGTAAGATAGGGAATGCCACACTTCACTGTTTCTAACTTGTTTTCTCTGGTTATGGCTGGCCCTGAGAACCAGCACCTCAGACCATTCCTGTGTGTGTATAAAGAACAGGTCCTAATACAGACAGGTGTTGGGTGCTTTCACAATAAGGAAGACAGAAACTAATGAAAATGGTTATTTCTGGAGGTAGAAGTGAGACTTTTCTTACTATATTGTTTTATACAGTTTTGGCTTTTGCACCATAAAATATTTTACGTACTAAAACAATAAAATTTAAAAAATGTATGAGGGAAAAAGCAAATCCTAAAGTTGAATATGAACAGAAATATATGAGCCTAACTGTTATGATAATTATATTATCTGCACAAAAAAGTGAAGTCACGCAAGTGACTTTTGGATACAGTTTTCTGCCTGTTCACCCTTATTTGGATGTAGCCAAAGGACAAAAAGAACTGAAAAGATCTACATCAGCAGCTGAATTCACTTAATAAATGGTACTAAACTTAAAAAGAAAAAGAGGGACTTCCCTGGCAGTCCAGTGGTTAAGACTCCATGATTCCAATGCAGGGGGCGCAGGTTCGATCCCCGGTCGGGGAACTAACCCACATGCCATGCGGTGCGGGCAAAAAAAAAGAAAAAGAAATCCTGAACTTTACTTAATAGGTTTATTGTTGGCCATGATATCAGTGTTGTCAATCTGTAAACAAGGATCTCACTGTGTGACATGAGGGACGTAAATATGCAATGGGGACAGTAAGGAAATACCCTGTGATACTGGTTCTAAATTGAACATATCACTATGAGCTCAAGATGAAAAAAATAAAAAAATTAAATTTCTTAGTTCTTTCTACTGAAAGTATCTGGAAGCAATGACAACCCTAGCAATAAGCACAATTTATGCCCAGAGTTTGGTTTCTAAATACCATTTCTGCACTAAATGGAAACAGGGCTTCTTAGAGAAACAGAAGTCTTGATTCCAAGACTGGGCCAAGGAAAGGACAATTTGAGCTTGAGCACTTTGCTGTGTCAGAAAAGCAAGGAGATACTCATAGAACGTTGGGGGCACGTTAAAAGGACCCAAGAGCCATCTTGGAAAGGATCTCATTTACCGAGTTTGGCATAATTAGAGTACTAAAAACAATTATGCAGTTAATGAACTACAGCATTTTTGAAAAATCCATGCGTCTAAAGTGATACTAAAAGGGGGGCGGGCACAAAGTTCTCTTCTTTATAAAAGAATGAGGGGTAGGACTTCCCTGGTGGCGCAGTGGTTGAGAATCTGCCTGCCAATGCAGGGGACACGGGTTCGAGCCCTGGTCCGGGAAGATCCCACATGCCGCGGAGCAACTAACCCCGTGCACCACAACTACTAAGCCTGCTCTCTACAGCCCGCGAGCCACAACTACTGAGCCTGCGTGCCACAACTACTGAAGCCCACGCGCCTAGAGCCCATGCTCCACAACAAGAGAAGCCACCGCAACGAGAAGCCTGCGCACTGCAATGAAGAGTAGCCCCTGCTCGCTGCAACTAGAGAAAGCCCGTGCACAGCAACAAAGACCCAACACAGCCAAAAATAAATAAATAAATTAATGTTAAAAAAAAAAAAAAGAAAGAAAGAAAAAGGGAGAAGGCCTCTTCTTTTAGAAAAGTCCTGGCAGCCTCAGAGGTTACTCCATCTCAGGCCAGGCCCCATCAAGTAAAGACTTTTTAACTGAATCAGCAATTAAACTGCTGGATATGAGCTAGTCTAGTTTACTATCTCAAAATACATACTCTTGGTGAGACAAATGATTTGAACATGGGTCAGGGTAAGGCCAACATTCAAATACTTCTTTGCTGCAAACGCTCAGCTGGTGCCAGCCTCAGGCTGGAGTCAGAACACTTGAGTGGAAACATTTTACAGGAAAGAAAAATGATGCCAGCTTGGTCAGCAAGTTCCCTGGCTTCTCCAGGGAATTCTTTCCAGTCCCTTAAACTGTGTTCAGGGTAGGGCATGCACAGCTTCAAAAATATACCCTCCCTTTGTTGAAAGAAAAATTCAGTAAAAACTATGTCGCTAAAAGACACTAATGGCTTTTTCTCAAAGCCTGGGAGAACAGCAGTTTGGTCCTCTCGATAAACCCAAATTCGTGATTAAGAGAAAAATAGCTGGTCCAGTGGTAAAGAATCTGCCTTCCAATGCAGGGGACGCAGGTTCGATCTCTGGTTGGGGGACTAAGATCCCACATGCCGCAGGGCAGCTAAGCCCATGCGCCACAACTACTGAGCTCACGCGCCCTGGAGCCTGCACGCCACAACTAGAGAGAAGCCCGCGCACCGCAGCAAAAGATCCTGCATGCCTCAACGAAGATCTCGCGGGCCAGCAACTAAGCCCGATGCAGCCAAAAATAAATAAAATAAATAAATCTTTAGAAAAAGGAGAGAGAGAAAAATAGCTTAATGTGGGAGATGCAAGTTTAAACAGATGTATTAGCAGTCAATTAACTTGCAAAGGATACGCAGAATATGTCAAAATGTTAGGTGAACATTCTGGATGAGGATTCTGCCTAGTCCTGAAAGACCCTCAGAGTTCCAGGAGCCTGAGCTATTTCGAGGGGCACCGCGGGCGACGTGCGTTTTGTCCTGGGTCAGACTGTGGGGCTTGCTGTGTACCGTCTCCTGGCTGGGCCTCTGCAGCAGCCCCAAGTCTCTGCCTCCATTTTGAGAACGCTTACCTCCATCTCCTACACTGCGGCCACCTGCAGCCTGTGTCACCTTACTAAAACACCTGTTTAAAACCATTTTCTATTTAAAACCCTTCTGACGCCTTCAAGATGAAGTCTCCACTCTTTGCCATATAAGACTTTTGGTCCCATCGCTCTTTCCAGCCGCCTACCTGGACCTTATACGTCAATATTTGCAACTGTACCTCGGACTTCCCTGAACTCACCCCACCCTCTGTCCTCTGCATATGCCATTCCCTCTATCTGAATCACCCTTCCCTGTCCCGTTTATCTGACTGCTATTCGTTCATCAGACTTGATAAGAATCTCTGAAATCTCCCTGACCTCATCTCTCTCAAACTCTGGTCCGGCCAGCAGAGCGAGGAGGACTGAGCGCACCCTTGCTCTCACCCCCGTACTCCGTGCCACCGCATCACGCGTACCACAATTCTCTCCTGCCCCCACTGACACCGAGACTCCCCCAGGAGCAGACGCCGTGGTAGCCCCAGTGCCACACAGGCCCTGTGCCGAGTTCACCATCCAGCACGTGTTTGTGGAAGGAGTAAATGAGCAGAGAGGAATATCCAGGAAGGACGAAGAGGACAGATACTTCCTTTCATCTCAGAAATCACTGCACGAGTGAAAGGTGCAGAGCACACAGAAGCCAGGCCATTCGGCTCTTCGTGGGGTTGATCGGTCTTTGCAAGGCTGTCCAACCCTTCCAGAAGTGAGCAACCCTTCCAGATGGCACACCACCCGCACGCGGGGGCCTTTATCAGCTCTGGCCCTTCTCACAGATGAACCTCAAGACTTGGGTGAACCCTGTCCGCCAAGCAGTCACGTTTCTCGCATCTCTTTTTCCGTTCCATTATTTGTTAATTTCCCATCTCCAATCTGTTCCTCTTTAAAGTGCAAGCAGTCATAACACACACTGGGCTACATCAAAGGCCAGAGTGCCTTGAGGAGGCATCCAGAACAGACAGCGGTCCTACAGCTCCTGACACTGACTCGGGAGCGTCCCAGCTTCTGACTCACCAGGCACCTGCTCAGCCTCTCTGATCAGGAAGCTCTGGGCAGGCGACTTCAGGTTCCAGGGGGCAGCCTGTCACGTCTCTATTATGATCCAACAAGGGTTTCAGATCTACACAGGTTACAAAGTGGAGGAAGGTTTTTAAAGCGCCAGAAATGGCCCTGAGCTGCAAACGGGATCATCTTCTCAAAGCATTTTGGCAAAAGTTCCTATCCCTGTTCACTTACACGTATTTTATACTCTGAGTAATATTTCTGCAGCATTTAAACTTAATAAGTTAGAAAGAGCCTGTAAGAATAATTGTTGTACGTAAGTTTCAATTGAAACACAGCTCTAGAGCGCTACCCACTAGGAAAAGACTTCTCATTTCAAATACTTGGGTCTGTAAATTACCTGGCGAAATAAGTTTGAAAAGGAAAGAGAAAGTGTGAAATAGGTAAAATCTTGATGTTTTTTATTTCCTCTACTCTTTTGTATTCTGTGGACAAAATTAAGTGCTAAGTTCTGCCGATTCTTCCTCCAAGTGTCTCTGGGAGCTAGTGACCTCGGTGAAGCACTGCCCCAGTGTCAAAGGTGGCGTGCAGGATGCCTCTGGGAAGGCCAGCCGTCCAGGAAGAGGGGGATGGTGCCAGGCAGAGTGCTTGCTTTAAGCCAGTCGTTCTCAACCGAGGGTGATTTCATTTTGGTTGTCACAACTGGGGAGAGAGATTGCTACTAGCATGTAGTGGGCAGAAGGCAGGGATACTGTTAAATATTCTACAATGCACAGGGCACACACACACACAAAATTATCTGGCTCAAAACGTCAATAGTGCCAGGGTTGAGAAGCCCAGCTCTAAGCCTCTGCTGGAATTCTTCTGGTTTCCATCTGCTCCTGAATCACTTCCTAACTCCAATTCTCCAACACGGGTATACGGGTAACAGATTAGAGAAAGGAAGGGAAAGTTAACTCAGCAAGTGTCTGGCTCTGCCATGTGTTAGCAATAGGGAAAGCACCTTGAATTTATTGTGTAATTTGGAAGACTCACGGGCAAGCCTTAACAGCCTCATTTTTATAATCTGGTAAAAGATAGGAGGCCTAAAGGAACATCATGGAATAGGAAGGGCCAAGTTGAATGGGGAATCCTAGCCCCATAGTCTTTCCTTCTGAGCAAATAGTTTGGAATCACCCGCACTTTCGGAGCTTTGATACAGGCTTTGATTTTAAGCACAGTGATCTTCACGGCTCTGATTCTGGAGCCAGGTTTGCAACCAGCATTAATCAAAAGAATATACACCTCTCAGGCCCCTTCCCTCAGCAACAGTGCTGAAGACTAGTGTGGTATCATCGCCTCGGTGATGAGATAAACAACAAAATCTACTACTGCTACCAGTCCAAGGCAAGTTTCTAAATCATATCTTTTTCAAATGTAAATCATAGCACATGCATTTTTTTTTTTTTAAGTTTTGTTTTGTTTTGGCCACACCGTGTGGCATGTGGGATCTTAGTTCCCGGACCAGGGATCGAACCCACGCCCCCTGCACTGGAAGCGTGACGCCTTAACCACTGGACCACCAGGGAAGTCCCATGCATGTTTTTGATAAGCTTCCTCGAGCGGAAAAACTTCAAGTACCCAGGCTAACTGGGAATTACATGTTTTAGCCATGCCCGATCTAGCCATGCTACATTACTGATGAATTCTTAAGAGTTACTCCCAAGCTTGTAAAATGCTTTTGTGAACAACATGTCACAAGGCATCTGTGGCGCTATTTGCTTTATTTCTTGGGAAACCTGAGGGTGGGAGTATGGGGAAGGAATTGTCAAAATTCGGACATGCCCGTGGAACTATGTTATGCATGGAATTTCATACACCATGTGTGCTGCAGCCAAACAGTAAAAAAAAGTTGAGGGGCTGTGGTTCTAATACAGAACAAAGAAGGCCTGAAATAATGCCAGCTGTAAATGGAAGAGCCTGGGACGGCAGGGAGAGTTCCAGTATCGTCCTGATCTTTCAGCTAAGCTGCCAAACACTCAAGGCCAGGACACGGAACCACATCATTAAAAGACAGAAAGACAGACAGAGGTGAGCCAGCATGTGTGAGCACTGCACCTAGGATGGTAAATTTTCTGTATCAACTTGACCAGGCTACAGGGTACCCAGATATTTGGTGAAACATTATTCTGGGTGTGTCTGTGTTTCTGGATGAGATTAACATTTGAATCAGTAGACTGAGTAAGCAGATTGCCCTCCCCAATGTGGGTGGGCCTCATCCAACCCACTGAAGGCCTGAATTGAACAAAAGGCTGCGTAAGGGAGAGTTCACTCTCTGTCTGTCTTCCAGCTGGGATATCGGTCTTGTACTGCTTTTGCACTTGGACTCAGACTAGAACTTACATCACTGGCTCTCCTCTGTCTCCAGCTTGCCAGGTGCACATCTTGGGACCGCTCAGCCTCCAGAACTCTATGAGCCAATTCCTCATAATAAATCTCTTCATTTAGAAACATATATATATTTTTTTATTTATACTAAATATTTTAAATACATTAAATATAAAGAGATAGATCCTATTGGTTCTGTTTCTCCGGAGAACCCAGAGTAACACAAAGCCCAAATCAAAGACCTTTGCAGACCACAGAGAGAGTCTGTCACCTTCAAAATTATACACCGGACAACATCATACTCTTATTGGAAACTTCTTCCAGCTTCTGCGTATCTGAGACCTCCTGAGCCCTTGTGCTCGACAGTTTGGGGGAAGTGAAGTTCTACAAGCTTTGTTCACATTAATAATGATGATGATAATGTCCAAATGAGTTTGTAGGAAATGGCCTCCCTCCATCAAAGAAAAAGCAAATCCTCCCACAGTTGATTAAGGAAAAATGTTTAAACCTGCACTTAAACCATTTCCTTGGGGAAAAACAGGAGGCGGTCATTCATTACATAAGACAATGAAAGGGCAGGGGTGGGGGGAGACAACGGGGGTCTCATGAGAATGAACACTTCTCAGTTTCTTTTAATTCTCCAACACTCACTCCTAACACAGAATCATATTCTTCTGCATAAGTTCTCTCCTCTCAAGCACAAGCCCTTTTTCACAGACAAAGGCAACCCGTCATCACTGCACAGACAGTCCTGCATGAGAAACAGAATCTGCTCTAGATGAATAAATAAATAAATTAGCTGGGACAAATGACAAAAATGACAAGAGGAAAGCATAATTCTGAAGAAACACATTAACAATGCAATTAACATAATGCAATGTATTGTTAAAAAGTGAAATAACATTAGTTATCATTGGTTGAGCACTTTGTGTCAAGAACCATGTGCTTACTTAGAACAGTGTCTGGGGCTCAGAGTTACTGCCATGTAAGTATTAGCTATTTTTATTATTTAATCTTGTTACAAGTTAGAGCAAGTGAAGGGGAAAGAAGAAGAGACATCTGAGCTGCTTTTTGAAGAATGAACTGGATTTTATTAGGCAGGTTGTGAGAAGGATGGGGTAATGCATCCAAGACAGAGCGAGAGGCAGGGTAAAGCCTAGCACGTTTTGGGGCAACTGCCAAGTTTTTAGGATTGTGGAATACAAACTTTTGGAGACTAGTAAGGAGGGTGGGGAGCAGTGGGAGACTGAGTCATAGGGGCTGACAAGTGTGACTCTAATTGACGTCATCACTGAAACAAACTATTGGAAATGAGGCCAGACCTAGAAAACCTGGACTGCACTCTGGGGACATAGTCTGAAGGGGGAGATAGACAAGAACTAACTAGAATGTGGGTGACGGATGCCATAACAGAGATCTGTAGAGCCAAGTGATAAACACAGTGGAGGGAAGTTTTCTTAGCGTCAGTGACAGCTGAAGGGACAATGTATACGGCTTACTTTGAGCACAACTTCACCAGACAGAGAAGAAGGGAAGGGCATCCCTGGTGGAGGAATCAGCATGCACAAAGGTGCAAAGGTGTAACAGTAGGTGCTGGGTTGAGGATCTCTGGTGCAGATCAGTGTGGTAGAGGGTAGTGCCAAGGTGAGAGGGCAAGGAAGCAAGGTGGGGCTCGGTGGTAGGAGGCATTGGAGTCCATGCCAAGTTCTGGACTTAATCCATCAACAATGAAGGTTTGTATGTAGGGCAGTGACATGAACAACTGATGTTGTAGAAAGGTCACCCTGGAAGTTGTGTAGAGGGGGTGAGACTGGAGGTCAGTGCACTAGTTAAGGGATTACTAAAACAATGGCGCTGGGATCTAATTAGATTCAGAGAATGGGGGGAGTTGAGAAATGCCAAGGTTTGTAGCTTGCGTAAATGGTCAGTATAACCTTGTTATCAGAGTTAACTAGAGCCTTAAAAAGCAGGTAGAACCAGTTAAAAGCTCAACTATTTGTTGAATGAATGAATGAAAGAATGGGTGGGTAGAGAGAGAAGGAGAGAACAAAGTGGAGGAAAAACTGGTGGAGGCTGGGGAATGAGCTTGGTTTTGGACCAGGGAACCGGAGGCCTCTCCAGCAACCAGGTAAGGACACCACTGGCTGAGTGATGAGTGGGAGATGTCGCCTTTCCCCATCCTGGGAGGCTACATCTTACATGCAGAAGAGCTAGAGGGGAAGAGCCTCTTGCAACTGCCTCTTTTTGGCCTCCAGTAAGGGGGGGTCAGCAGAAAGGATGATTCAGAAGAAAGAACTTGGCTAGGTATGTGCCTTTCAAGCCAAAGGGCTCTAGAAGCTTCTCTCACAGGTATGGAATTCAACCACAATGCCCACTGTGGGGAAGCACTGTTTTGGTCCAAGAAGAAAATGACGAACAAAATGACATTAAGACGAATTCATCTTTCAAACAGAATCTCTGGGCTATATTTTGTTTGGTTAAGAATGGAAATTCCACTTTTATTCCAAGCAAATCTTCTGACGCACCAAACTCAAGGATGAGGTTTCATTCAAGAAAAAAAACTTTTTAAAATTTATTTTATGTATTTATTTTTGGCTGTGTTGGGTCTTTGTTGCTGCGCGTGGGCTTTCTCTAGTTGTGGCGAGCGGGGGCTACTCTTAGTTGTGGTGTGCGGGCTTCTCACTGCGGTCGCTTCTCTTGTTGCGGAGCATGGGCTCTACGCACGTGCTTCAGTAGTTGTGGCTCGTGGGCTCCAGAGTGTAGGCTCAGTAGTTGTGGCACACGGGCTTAGCTGCTCCGCAGCATGTGGGATCTTCCCCGACCAGGACTTGAACCCGTGTCCCCTACATTGGCAGGCGGATTCTTAACCATTGCGCCACCAGGGAAGCACTAAGAAATTTTTTAAACAATGAGATCACAGTGATTTTTAAAAAATCATTATCAGGGGAATGGTCTTATCATTCAGGGCATAATTCCTAATCCTGGTCTCTGAAGACAACACACAGCCCTGAGCGAATCATTCTCTCTTTTTTTTTTGCAGGGGGGCGGGGGATGTTTATTTCCTCATATGTAAAATTAAAGAATTTAATTAAATAACTTTGGATTAACTACCAGGGCTGAGGTTTATGATAAGATTGTGATTAGGGGCACATAAAAGGAGAAAAATATCTTAATAACTGCTTCTTTATTGCCTGTTGGAGCCTTTCTCAGTAAACTAATAAATTGCACTTTTCCTGGAGAGAAAAATCTTGGAAATGACCCATTTCCCCAATAGGAGATCATTTCCTGTAATTCACATGTGGTAGAGTTAAAAAAGATCATTTGAACTTAGCTCAGATAGGTCAGGGAGAAAATTCAAAATAAGTATTTATTTTTCTGATTAAAACCAAACAATCAGACTCAAAATAGGGAGGCCATAGAAAAGCCACAGAATCTTCCAAGCGGCTGTGAGCTGCACACACAAAGACCTCTACTAATGGCAAGAAGAAGCAGGGAAAAGAGGGAAACGTGCTCCCCCTGCTCCCCCAAGGAGGCAGAGCTGGGGTCTGTTGGTCAAATTCCTTACACATATTAAGAAGCAGAGCATCCTTTTGGCCAAAAAAGTAAGTTGATTGTGAAAGACAGATACTTCCAACTGGAAACTAACTAGGGCATTTGGTCTGAAACTACGATAAGGCTATCTGAAATGTGGCCCTTCTCCAACGAGGCTGATCAGACCGGGGTCCACTGGCTCAAACACGTGGAAATTTCTCCCTCCCTTTCTGCTCCCTCTATGCCAGGTGGCATGAGCCCCACCTCTGCTCACACTCTAAACAATCAGAAAGTGTTAGGTATTGGAGTGAGGTACAGAACAAAGGACAGAACATCAGCTGGAGTCTGAATGGTTGTGGAATGTCTTCCTGGGAAAAGTGAGATTGAAAATAGGTCTGAAAAGTGAAAAAGAGTCCTAAATGTGAAAGGCAGAACAATGAAGCTTGTCCAAAATAACAGAAGGTGAAAGAAAACACTTAGGATGAAAGCCTCAGGGTGCTGAAAGATTTCTTATGACACAAAAGCACCCATCCTTAATGAAAAGTCTGACAAATGTGACTTCATTTTAAGATTAATACCTAATTCTATTTATATAAAGCTCCCAAACAGGCAAAACTAAACCACAGTGTTTAGGAAAGCACACTTAGGTTGAGAATTCTGGACGGAGGCAAGGAAATGACTGCCATTCACGGGGATAGCTCCCTTTGAAAGCGAGGAAGGGCTTGTGCCAGGAGAGGGGCACATGGGAGGCTTTCAGAGTCTGACAAAGGTCTATTTCTTGATTTAGATGCAGTCATATGGGAGTTCACTTCATAATAACGCATTAACTCACTCATTTATGTCTTTTGCACTTTTCTGTATGTATGTTATACTGGACATAAAGGTTTTAAGAAAAAAAAAGTGAAGGGGAATCAGACAGCTGAACTACAGAACATATGACCCCAAAGAGCCTCTACACAAGTTCAAGAAGAGCCAGTAAGCACAAATGAACCTATCTACAAAACAGAAACAGACTCACAGACATAGAGAACAGACTTGTGGTTGCCAAGGGCGAGTGGGGGGAGGGAGAGGTATGGAGTGGGAGTCTGGGGTGAGCAGATACAAACTATTACATATAGGATGCATAAACAACAAGGTCCTACCGCATAGCACAGGGAACTATATCCAATCTCCTGGGATAAACCATAATGGAAAAGAATACCAAAAAAACAATGTATATATATGTATAACTGAGTCACTTTGCTGTATAGCAGAAATTAGCACAATATTGTAAATCAACTATACTTCAATTAAAAAAATTTTTTTGAAAAAAAAAAAAAAAAAAAAGAAAAAGAGCCAGTAAGGATAAAAGGGAGCTAGCTTGTCTTCTGTCAGTGATGAGCAAAATTCAGACAAAGGTCATTCAAACAAACCATAAAAAAAAGTATTACTATGGAATTATTAATTTTTAAGGTATGATAATGATATTTTGGTTGTGTGTGTGTGTGTGTTTTGAAGGAGTCCTTATCTTTTAGAAATAGCAAAATATTCATGATGGAAATGATAGGACATCTGGGATTTGCTTTAAAATAAGCTGGGGAGGAGTGTCAGTGCAGGTGAATATGGAACAAACAGTACTGGCTGTGAACAGCTGAGGCTGGGTGATGAGGGTTCCTTATAGTATCCTCTCCACTGTGAAATGTGAAGTTTGGAATTTAACATCGTTTTTTAAAAAAGAAGGCAAGGGAATACTATCTTGGAAAGATTCTAATACTGGTTGTTCAATAACTGGGAAGAACTCTCCCTGGCACCACAAATAAACATATTTCTTAACATACAGAGGGGGTCATGTGCCTACGTGGGCACCGCTCAGCTCCAATCCCTGCCTAGAACAAGAGTCAGCAGCAGAGCCTCTCACACACATAGTCGTATTTAATCCCCAAAATAGTCCGGAAAGGTGGGCATCATCATCAACTCCATGTTATATATAAGAAAACTGAGGTTAAGAGAGGCTAAGTAACTTTTTTTATGGAGCCAGAGCCACTGATAAAGCTAGAACAGAAAGCAAAACCTCCATTCTGTTGTTATTTCGACAACAGAAATAAGTGATTATAATAACTAAAGCCTGTTACATCTTATAACTTCCTGACAAGAATCTGAAAATGCCTCTAACGCTTAGTGCCTCCAGATGGGTAGAACCAAGTGATATTAAAACCAAAAACTTATGCAAATGTGTATTTGACAAAGGATTCCTACCCGGACTACATAAAGAACTCTTACGAATCAACAATAAAAAGATGAACAGCCCAATAAAAAACGGGCAACAGATTTGAACAGACACTTCAAAAAAGAAATAGGTGGATGGCCAAAATAAGCATATGGAAAGGTAGTCCACATCATTAGCCATCAGGGAAATGCAAATTAAACCCACGTCACACACACAAGAATAGCATAAGTAAAGACTGGCGACACCAAAGGCTGGTGAGGAGTGGGAACAAAGGGAACTCTCACACACTGCTGGTGGGAGTAAAGATGGTACAACCACTTTGGAGCATTGTTATAAACGTAAATATACATTTACTCTATAACCCTACAATACTACTCATAGGTATTCACCCAGAGAAAATGAAAAATATATCCATAAAGAGAATTATACAAGAATGTTTATAGCAGCCCTCCCCCACCCCAAACTGGAAACAACTCACACCTCCATCCACAGAAGAAGGGAGAAACTGTGACATGAGTGTTCATTCAATGGAATACTTCTCAGCAATAACAAAGAGCACACTATTGATACTTGCAACAACATGGACTGTCCTTATGAACATTAAATGCGTATGTATGATTCCATTTATGACATTCTAGAACAGGAAAAACTAAATTATAGTGACAAAAGACCAAAAGTGATGGTGGGTGGGGAGGACCAGTTGACTGGAAAGGAGCATAAGAGAACTTTCTAGAGAGACAGAAATGTTCTATATCTTGTTTTGAATGATATTTACATAACAGCTGTCCAAACACATTGAACTAAATACTTAAGATCTGTGCATTTTATTGTATTAAATTACACCAAAACAAAACAAAAAAAAAAACATATGCCAAAAAGAAAAAGAAAAACCAAACATTTGTTCCTCCATCGAGGGGTAAGTAATTGAGAATTCCAGAGTAAACATGTGGGGCCTGCCAGCTGGGCGTGTTCGCTTTCCCATGAGCAAACACCTCCCCTCCCTATCTTTCTCTGTGATTATTCCCTGTCTCGGTGAATGGCACCAACTACCCTCCACCCAGTTTCCCAAGCCAGAAGACTGGGAGTCCAGCCATACTCATCCCTCTTCTTCACTTCTACTCAGTCACGTCCGCTCCTGAATCTAACCGCCCCCACCCACTGCCTGCCCGCCATCCCAACTGCCTCCTGTCCATTTCCAGGCTGGCTTTCCAATCTGTCCTCATCCCAAAACAAAATCCTCTACCTAACATCCTTTTGTTGTTCCTGGTCACCCTGAGGATAAGGACCAAACTCCTGAGCAAGATAAGCAAAGGCAGTCAGTACCCTTCGTGCATCAAACAACTCTTTGCTTTAGATGTTACAGCTGCCTGGAGCGCCCTCCTCCCCCTTAATGCTCCCCTCCCTCCCCTATCTTCACACCTGTCCACCTGGTGAGTCCCTGTTCTTCCTTAAGACTTAGATCAAGCAACACCTATTCGCACAAGCCTCTCTCCTAAGCACCCCTCCTCGGCCCTCTGCCTCAGACATCCTCTTACACTGGCGCGTGGCTTCTATGCTTACAAAACGGCTTACATGACGGGGCCAGGCACCGGGTGTGAGCACATTACATACGTTAGCTCATTTAATAGCAATTATCACTCTGCACAGTGATGATTGGTTTTCTTTTGTCTAAATGGACTCAACTGTAAATAGGGGTTATTCTGTTCAACTAGTACCTTTTCAAGCACTAGGAAAATATAGGTACTAGCTTAACTCTCTGCTGAATAAATGAAGGTCACACAGTGAAGGCCTGAAACGGTTTGCATGTCATTTTACTTTGACAAGCAAAGTGAACACAGAGGACATCTAGGCAAGACGCCAAGGCTGCTACCTGGCTCGCTGTGGCAAAACCCAACTGTACCCGAACGAGTTTTTAGGCATAAGTCACTCGCCATACCCAACCGTCTGGTGTCTCTAGGGCTCTAACAACCAAGCTCCTTAGAACCACCTTGTACAAAGTACCCACTGTATACCTTGCACTGTCCTGGTCTCTCACGTAATTTAACCCCTGCCACAGCTGGAAAGGTGGGCATCACCATCATCCCCATGTTTATGTACAAGAAAATTGAGGTTCAGAGAGGTTAAGTAACTTTGTTTAAGGGATCAGAGCCACGGAATGGTAAAGCCTAGAACAAAAAGCAGTTCTAAGGCCAAAAACCTACCTTGTTCCCACTCACCACTCTGCTTCCCGGGAAGACAAAAATGGGAAACCTTGAGAAATGGTTTCTCAATGGCTGCCTTGAGACAATGTTTTTCTGAGTCACTGTTATATGGATGTACATCCACTTTTTGTAGAATGGGAAACCAAAACTCACTGTGACTCTGTGACCTTGCTGAGGCCCCTCAAAGAGCAGCGACAGGAGCGAGGCAGGAGTGGGGTCTGTTCTGCACCCCCAGGCAGCTGCCAAACGGCTGAACAGCAGGTCCCTAACTCCACGCTCACCCCACGCATCACATTTCCTACCTGCTCAGACCCACCCTATAGCTGCGAGTTACAGTGACCAACTGGGCTTGGGCTTAAGGTATAGGATTTCCAGAGAACTAGGGATATGATCACAATATGTTTATAGTCTCTAGTGGCTCTGGATTAAAATAGCAAAAATCTTTAAAGCCAAAAGCCTAGTAGGTAAAGACCGCAGAACTAAGCAGAGAATGTTTTGCATGAGTAACGCCTTAAGGGACAGGGGATGTGCTGGAGACGGTCATTCTGGGTTTCCAGAGAACTAGGGATATGATCACAATATGTTTATAGTCTCTAGTGGCTCTGGATTAAAATAGCAAAAATCTTTAAAGCCAAAAGCCTAGTAGGTAAAGACCACAGAACTAAGCAGAGAATGTTTTGCATGAGTAACGCCTTAAGGGACAGGGGATGTGCTGGAGACGGTCATTCTGGGAGGAGAAGCTTCAAGGCTTTGAGGATCTAGAAGACACTTGTGGGAAGCTGTTTGTTTAAGGCGAGGCTGACTCTATTGGCCGCGGAGGATGCGAGGAGGCCATCAGTTCGCACCCTCCCAAGAGGTGATAGGAAGCGGAGAGCTGGGCTGATGGAACCGTGACCCCATGGAGCGTGGAGCCTGCAGAACCCAGAGCATGTGGGGAAAGTGAGCCGGATTCTGCTTCGCCATGAGTAACCCTGAGACGCAAGCCAACGCGGTCCCCCAGAGCCAGGCCCTGGAGCACCAGGAGGAAGCTGGCGGGTGGGTGGCCCCATCTCTCCCGAGGAAGGGCGGATGGGTGAGAGAAAGATCTCTAAGAAATCGATCCAGCCTCTTCCTCCTCCATTGTGTCTTGGAGATCAATTCACAGAATATAAAATTCCCGTTTTTAAATGAAAAAAAAAAAAAAAGGACTATTTGCTAACCTTTCCTTCCCATTCCTTCGTCCTTCATACCAACATGTGCAGGAACTGGGCCAATGAGGACAGGAAGGTAAAGACTGGGAGTGAGAAGAGAGCTGATTTGGATAAAGGAGCCTGACCCTCTGTTACTGAATCTTAAGTTTCTCAGACTTGGAAACACCTTGTTCACAGCTGAGGCCTCTCCTTCTCTCTCTTTTTCTCCCCTTTTTTCCCTGAGCTCCCTGGGCAGAAGCTGCTCCCTGGCTGTTGTAAAAGTAGTCTTTGTTTTTGGAGTTCAACCAGCATGGGCCTTGAATTTCCATTACATCCACAGCTCCAAACTCCTCCTACAGCACCTTCCCGACCTCAGGCTAAAGAAAGAAAAAAGCCGGCTGAAAACAACCTGGGCTAAGACACTAAAACCTCCTCTGCAGAGAGATCACCTATGAGGAGACCCTCCGGAATCCTCTCCCAAAAGCAGGCACCACCCTGGGAGAACCAGAAATTCCCGTACACACAAGCATGGAATAAAGCTCACTTAGTAAAGAGTTCGGGGGTGGAGCTTCCCTGGTGGTGCAGTGGTTGAGACTCCGCCTGCTAATGCAGGGGACACGGGTTCGAGCCCTGGTCTGGGAAGATCCCACATGCCGCGGAGCAACTGGGCCCTTGAGCCACAACTACTGAGCCTGCGCGTCTGGAGCCTGTGCTCCGCAACAAGAGAGGCCATCATAGTGAGAGGCCCGCGCACCACAATGAAGAGTGGCCCCCACTCGCCACAACTAGAGAAAGCCCTCGCACAGAAACGAAGACCCAACACAGCCAAAAATAAATAAATTTATTTAAAAAAAAAAAAGACATCTATAAGAAAAACTGCAGCAAACATCATTCTTAAAGATGAAACATTAAAAAAAACCCCATTCCCTCTGAGTGCAGGAACATGGGAAGAATGCTCATTATCATCACTTCTTTAAAAAAAAAAAAAAAAAGAGTTCGGGGGTGACTGAACCCCAGAGGTCAAGGTACGGAAATGGGGTCAGCAAGGCCACAGGACCTCGGCCTGGTGAGTGGGATGAGTACATCTAAAGAAAGACTCGGGGCACCGTGGGTGGTGGTGTAGGGGCGTGGTCAGCAAAGAGCGGAGAAAATCAGGGTTCACAAAAGCAAGTTCTGGAAGTATGCTTGGCACTGCCTGGGGGACAGAAATTCAGTGGTCACAGGAGCTGGGGACAGGTGGGGGGAAATGTCCCTCCACCTCTCCATCCACCTGCCTAAAAATCCCTCTGGTTCCTAATTTGGTTTCTGGTCCCCTAGATAACGGGGAAACGCATGGTCCTGGGTGGGGTATAGATGTTCAGATACCAGAAAAGGGATGGATGGCCCCTTGTGAATCAATAAACTAGCCTGAGCTGATGTCTCATCACCTCTGGAGGTCCTGCTAAAACATGTTTCTAGAATGTGAACAAATAGTTCTCAAGCAGCTGTATCCCCAAACACCAATCTAGAACCTAGGGAACCAGAGATCAAAAACATGGTTTCTATACTCTCACATCTGATTAATCCACCCCAATAAAGTCACCCAGTGAATTAAAGATCCCAGTCAAGAGCTGGCTGACCTCAGCCTGCTAACAGCCATACACTGCTTGCCAGGGCTGCCCACTGTCCCATGCACAATGAAAATGAAGTATTAAAACCCGTTATTTATTATTATTATTAACTTGTGGGTTTTCCCCTCAGATGTATAGCTGAGGACAAGGAAGAAAGACTGAGGTATGTATGAAAGAGGAGCCTGGCAAGTGCCATCTCAGCTAGGGGTGAGAGAGACAGCTAAGATGAAGCAGTCTGCGTGAGATGCGCTGGTATACGGGAGAACCCCAAGGAAAGGGTCTTGTCACAATGACGGGTCCCATACAGATCAGGTGAGGCTTGGATGGTGACCGTATTGACAAGATGTGCAGGTCTGAGCAGGAGGTGCACACTAAGAAGGGTTAAGGAGTCCACAGTCTTCCATTTCTCAGCCATGAATGGTCTCTGGAATTAAATGGCTTTTTCCTTTTCTTTTTGCAGCTGCTCCATTCTGAAGACAGGCTCTATGCCCACCTGGGGACTACGAGACATGCTTTTCATGCCCCTTAGGAAATCCTAAACAAAAGCTCCAAACACAGCTCCAAACCCTGGCTGGGAACCACACAAAAGACGGAAAGAGGCTGCCATGAGGTGGGGTCCCTCAGAAGTTAAAGGCTCCGCGTTCAGATCCTTCACATTCTGGTCGCCGTGCAGGATTTCTCAACCAAAGCTTTCAGGTCCCAAGCGTAAGGCAGACTGGACTGCTGCCAGGAAACTACGCAAGGCTATGTTCTTGTACAGAATCTTTCCAGCATTATTCTTGGCTCTGCTAACATTGCTTTGGCTTTAAAAAATCAATAAATAACGCAAGCAGAAGGTCCCCTCACATCCACGCTGGACCAAAGATATTCCTTTCCAAGCCAAAGGAGTATCTAGTCCAAGGAGATATATTCTGCTGGATACCTGATACCTTCACATGATTTTTCCTTGGGAGGGCCAGCAGTACCCAGGTGACTTTGCTACATGAGATCAATGTTGCTAGGCTACCAGAAATCACTGTGGTAAGGAAACAGCCAGGGATTCCAGGGCCAGGGAGGCAGGGGGGGCTGGGGATCAGCAGGAGAAAGGGGTGCGAGGACAGGAAATAAAGTCCCAATGACACAATGACTTTTAAGGCTCTGAAGAGAAATTGCTGGACCCTGAAAGTTTCAGTTCTAGAAAGTGGATCAAAATCCTTTCCAGTGATCTTGAAAGATATGACAGAAAGAAAGTGTAGAAATAACAGCTCTTACTCCTCTGGGTGCTTTGAATCCTGACCTAAATCAAAAGGAAGAATGCCTTGATCTCATTCTAGTATTTATTCTAACATTTTTGCTTGACAGTCTGGGTACAACAAACAAACTTTTATCTAGTAGGAGCTCAATAAACACTGGTTAGTGGACTGGCCAGGACCCTCCCAGGGAAGAGACCACAGCAGTAAAGGATCAACAGGAGAAAGAGAGGATGTGTGCAAGTTCTGCAGCAACAGGGCAGCGTGTGATTCGTGGGTGTGATGCAGGAAGCTCTTGTCACCAAGTCAACAAGGATACCTTCTGCTGCACCACATATTTGGAGATTTTCCAACTCCCAGGCATTTTCAGTCCTTTACTCCTTCCACTAACATCCCACAGCTTACTTCTGAGTGACGAGGCCAAGAAAAGAATCTACTTTGTCAGAACCAGCCATAGGTAAACAAATACAAAGAAAGTGTGTGCTAGCCAATTATATAATAAAACAGAAATGCAGGCTCGTGGCAGCTACGTGACCCAGTGTTTCCATCCACTTGATGTAGGTGAACCTCCATTACTGAGATGGCTTCTGGCTTCCGGCGAGGGTGAAAAGAAGAAGGTTTTCCATGGGTTTCTATAAGCCTTCTCTACCTCCTTTTTCCTAAGGAAAAGCAAAATGCCACCAAACCCAATTCACATTCAGTGGGAAGAAGTACAGTCAAGTAGAAAGAACTTAGGCTGATGTCACAGAGGCCTGAGTCTGAACCCTTGTTCTGTTATACCCCACTGGCCATGAGGTCCAGAGCTAGTATACTGAACCCCTCCAAGCTTCAGTTCCCTTGTTCATAAGACAGAGATGTCTACAGCTATCACACAGGTTGCTGAGACAACTAGGGCAGATAATCCACATTCAGAAAGCACCTAGGACATAGCATGTGCTCGGTAAGTGTTCCTTTCCCTTCAACTTGGGTTTATACCACACCTAAGGGATGTTGTGCAGGTATCATCGTAGGTGTAGAAAAGGACAGAAGACTAGGCTTAAGGAGCTTGTAATGCAGAAGAAAGAGAGTGAGGGAGAGAGAATTCACATCTTAGAACAAGGCTGGAGAAAGTTCAGCAGAGAAAAAAAAAAATAGAGTGCTCCAAGGTCTTCAGACAATTGCTATTATCAATCACAATGAAAAAATACAGATGGGATATCAGAGGACTTTCTGATACATTGGAACATACAAAAACTTTGACTGATCCACTCAAAATTCCAGACTCAAAAAAACAAGAGGGGGCTCCCCTGGTGGCGCAGTGGTTAAGAATCCGCCTGCCAATGCAGGGGACACGGGTTCGAGCCCTGGTCCGGGAAGATCCCACATGCTGCATAGCAACTAAGCCCATACACCACAACTACTGAGCCTGCGCTCTAGAGCCCACAAGCCACAACTACTGAGCCCGCACGCCACAACTACTGAAGCCCGAGCGCCTAGAGCCCATGCTCTGCAACGAGAAGACACTGCAATGAGGCGCCCGCACACTGCAGTGAACAGTAGCCCCCGCGCGCCACAACTAGAGAAAGCCCGCGTGCAGCAACGAACACCCAATGCAGCCAAAAATTTAAAAATTAATTAATTAAAAAAAACCCAAACAAACCAAGAACCAGAAAGTGGGGAGTTTTTCTAAGTCTTAGAGCAGCGGTCCTCAACCTTTTTTGGCACCGGGGACGGGTTTTGTGGAAGGCAATTTTTCCACGGATGGGGTGGGGGTGGGGTGGGGGGGAGACAAGTGGTTCAGGCGGTAATGCGAGCAATGGGGAGCGGCAGATGAACAAAGAGAAAGCATGACAGCCTTCTGGCTAAAGGCTTGGTTCTGGTCAGGAAACAGGTTCAAATCTCAGACCCTCCACCCATCAGCTGTATGACCCTTGGCTTCTTGGAGAATCCAGTAATAAGGCAGAGCATTAAGCCCAGTCCCTGCATATGTTAAATGCTTAATAGGTGGTGAAGGTACTGTTCTTGCAACACACTGAAAAGCTCTGAGCCCTGATACCTGGAGTGATTCTGCAATTCAAGTCAAAGAGCAGACTGTGGGAAGGCAGCGATAAATGAGAAATGCAGACAGGTTAATCCTTCCAGGCTGCAGGATGCAAAATAAGGGTGGAGCTCGGGGTTTCAAGTTTAGGGCCAGGGATACTTCTTGTGCTTCAGAGTGAGGGACAAAGCACCGGAATGTTCTGTCCTTGCTCCCCCGGACTTGCCACACAAAATGTACCCTCACCCCCTCCCCACAAAGAGGGTGCACAAGCACGGCCAGTTCATGAGCCCTTATCATTAGTCTAAAGAAAAATGCCCCAAACCCAAGGTCCAAACTTGCCAAGACATTACATTTGAAACAACTGAAGTCGACACCTCACGTGCGAAGGATCTTAATTAAACCACATCAAAAATGCAAACACGAACTCAGTGTCTGTACCTACTTATTATGAAATAAACTTGATTAAGAACAAATCCCTTTTAAGAAGAGGAAAGAGCCCAGCAACTCTCATGCACATCAAATGCTGTTCTCAGTTAGCCCTTTTCCTCTGAACTTCACAAGGTACCAGCAGGTGGGAGATAATTAACGTTTTAATAAAACTTGTTTTACATGCCTCAGTTGAACCTTTTTGTTCTGCAAAGTTTTTCCCTCTCCAGCCCAAAGATGCACCCACAAAGGAGGATTTTTTTTTCAAAAGATCATTTTTCTGGTTACGTTTGGGGTTTTATGACTTCAGGAAGATGAGGGTGGAAGAGGTAATGTATGAAAAGGACTATTTCTCTTTATCCATATTTACATTCTCTAAGGGAGTAAGTTTGGTTTTTGGATTCTCCTCCCAGCCCTATCAGGGGAATAAAGTCCTTGCTCCCACTTGACAAGACTTATGGAGCAATGAGAGGTCTGCGGGACCAATGCAAGCCACACCACCCAATTCTTGAGCACAAGCCCTCCATTTGCAAGAATTGCTGACTTTTACAAAGCTTGCATTTTTCCCTTATAAATCTCGTCTTGAAAAGCAGTCATCTTACAGCTTACCACCCTTGCCCGCAAACCTCAGCATCCACGTAAGCCCTTTCCAGTATAAAAATGCTACTTCGTGGGCAGTTTCTAACTAATTAGGTCTTCAACAGTATTCCCTGCTGCCCATAACAACGTTGGCATTACAAAAGCTAATGGTAGCGCATGGCAGAGAGTAACTCGTGAAGTTGAGACAAGGAAGACAACTGTTTTCCTTAGAAAAGGAAACCGAGGCAGCGAGAAAACACTGACGTTGCTTAAATACAGGGGATCTGAACCTGAGACTTGGGATTTTAGTTCTGGATGGATCCGACTGCATTTAATTTGAGAGTAACCTAAGCTAACCCCACCATGCACAACACAATAATTATAATTTTGGGCATTTTAATCGGACTCAGACCTCAGGGTTTGAATTTAAGAGGGTGAGCGTTAAAGCAATATGTGTAGGGATTACGGATGAAATGCTGCCTGCAAGTTACAGTTCAGTTTCTCCTCAGGACTTTACAAATCTTCCCGGGTGCCTCTTTGCTGCCAGTGCACAGCCAGGCCTCCCACCATCCAAATGCCAGGTTCTTCTGCAGCCCTGGAGCCTCACGACCAACCCCCCCCCACCCCATGCACACAACCACACCTGCGCGAGAGTGTACAGCGGGGTTTCACAATCTTGGCACTACTGACTTTTCATTAGGGCATTGGCTTCCGCACTGCAGAATATCTGGCAGCATCCCTGGCCTCTACCCATTGGATGCCAGCAACACCTGCCTGGTTGTGACAATCAAAAATGTCTCCAGGGCTTCCCTGGTGGCGCAGTGGTTGAGAATCTGCCTGCCAATGCAGGGGACACAGGTTCGAGCCCTGGTCTGGGAAGATCCCACATGCCGCGGAGCGGCTGGGCCTGTGAGCCACAATTACTGAGCCTGCGCGTCTGGAGCCTGTGCTCTGCAACGGGAGAGGTCGCGATAGTGAGAGGCCCGCGCACCGCGATGAGGAGTGGCCCCCACTTGCCGCAACTAGAGAAAGCCCTCGCACAGAAACGAAGACCCAACACAGCCAAAATAAATAAATTAATTAATATTAAAAAAATTTAAAAAAAAAAAAAAAAAAAAAAAATGTCTCCAGAAGGCACAGGAGACTTTAGAACAGTGAAACTATTCTGTGTGACACCGTGATGGTGGATACATGTCATCATGCATCGGTCAAAACCCACAGAATGTACAACACAAAGAGTGAACTTTAGTAAGCCATGGACTTTAGTTAATAAGGTATCAGGGGCTTCCCTGGTGGCGCAGTGGTTAAGAATGTGCCTGCCAATGCAGGGGACACGGGTTCAAGCCCTGGCCTGGGAAGAGCCCACATGCCGTGGAGCAACTAAGCCCATGCGCCACAACTACTGAGCCTGTGCTCTAGAGCCCGCGAGCCACAACTGCTGAGCCCAGGTGCCACAACTACTGAAGCCCGTGCGCCTAGAGCCCGTGCTCCGCAACAAGAGAAGCCACTGCAATGAGAAGTCCGTGCACTGCAACAAAGAGTAGCCCCCGCTCGCCGCAACTAGAGAAAGCCCATGCACAGCAACAAAGACCCAATGAAGCCAAAAATAAAAACAAAAAATAAATAAATTTATTAAAAATAATAATAATAAGGTATCAGTATCGGCTCATCAGTTGTAACAAATATACCGCATCAATGCAAGATGTTAGTAATAGGAGACACTGGGGTAAAAGAAGGTGTATATGGGAACTCTCTGTACTTCTGCTCAATTTTTCTATAAACCTAAAACTGCTCTAAATAAATAAAGTTTACTTTTTTAAAAAGTCTCCAGACATTGCCATATGTCCCTAAAGGGCAAAAATGTCCGGTTGAGAACCCTGCTGCAGAGGGCAGGCCGAGTCCCTCTCACTGCTTTATTGAGTGCATCCGCCCAGTTGTATCAGGTCACACTTCCAGAGGGAGGGTGGAAAAGGTGAGTTTTCTGAGTGTACCTGGACTGTGGAGACTCCTCTAGAGGATAATCTTATTAGGGGAGAAAGCGAGGAAATCTCTTAGGAAAATCCAGACAGAGGCTGGACGGAGGGCCTCAATCCTCCATCCTGGCCTCAAAGACAGTACCTCGACCACTGTATTCAGTCTTTGGTAAGAACGCCCTCCTTCCTTGGTGTTCACTTTGTCAAGAATTCTCTCTACAGCCCAGTAGCCTGAGACAAGGAATGAAAGCATTAGCCTTCCGGGAGGCCAAACGAAATATCCGACCCTCCCTGACCCAGGGTCCTCCTGGTGGCGGCTTTCTTGGCTCTGGCAGAGATGATGGAGAGAGGGGAACACGTCCACTCTCCCCTGCTTTGTATGACCTGTGCTAACATGCTCCCTCCTGGCAGGGTGCATAACTGGGACTGACAATGTGAAGTTTAAATCCACCTGACAGAGAGCGACACCACACCTGAAATGTGGGCAAACACAGGTCCTCCTGCAACCCATTCCGCCAGTCACTCCAGAGCTTTCCCAGGAGTCCCAGCTCTTATTTTTTTTTTTTTAATTTTTATTGGGGTATAGTTGATTTACAATGTTGTGTTAGTTTCAGGTGTACAGCAAAGTGAATCAGTTATACATATACATATATACACTCTTTTTTAGATTCTTTTCCCGTATAGGCCATTACAGAATATTGAGTAGAGTTCCCTGTGATATGCAGTAGGTCCTTATTAGTTGTCTATTTTATAACCTGGGAAATTGGGATTGACATATACACACCACTATATAAAAATAGATAATTAATGAGGACCGGCTCTCCCTTTTCACCTCTGACCTGTTTTCCCTTTCCTCTCCTACTTTCCTTTCACTCCTTCCCTTTATAGTTCATCTTCTTTAAAAGAAAAAGGAAGAAGGGACTTCCCTGGTGGTGCAGTGGTTAGGACTCTGTGCTCCCAATGCAGGGGGCCTGGGTTCAATCCCTGGTCAGGGAACTAGATCCCACATGCATGCCACAACTAAAAGTTCACATGCCACAACTAAGGAGCCCACAAGCCTCAACTAAGGAGCCCACCTGCCACAACTAAGGCCTGGCACAACCAAATAAATAAAATAAATATTTTTAAAAACAGAAAGAAAAAGGAAGAAAAGAGGCTCCCCAAAGAAGTGGAAGAGTGAAAGAAGATAACACACAAACCAGGAGAAGGGCTCTGGGGTGCGCTGCCGTGACAAAGCTCGGTGTGGGGACAAAATGGAATTAAATACCACTCGAAAGCCGATACAATAATACTTGCCAGCTCAACGAGACCTCATCTTTCCCAACATCATTCATTTTTCTCTACATGGTCGATATCTTCCAAGGTTAAATCTTTTGGTAAAATGGGCCTCACGAATTGTTCCTACACCTTCCAGGGTTGGGGGGAGGATTAAGTGTGTCTCTACTACTGAACACAGTGCCTGGCACGGTGGCCATGCTCACTAGATGGTTTCACCTATTCTCATTATTTTTACTTCAACTTCATTTTTAACTGAATCTAAACATTTATTAATGAGACTTCCCTGGTGGCACAGCGGTTAAGAATCTGCCTGTCAATGCAGGAGACACGGGTTCGAGCCCTGGTCCGGGGGGATCCCACATGCCACGGAGCAACTAAGCCCGTGTACCACAAGTACTGAGCCTGCGCTCTAGAGCCTGCGAGCCACAACTACTGAGCCCGCATGCCACAACTACTGAAGCCCGCGTGCCTAGAGCCCGTGCTCCACAGCAAGAGAAGCCATTGCAATAAGAAACCTGCACACCACAATGAAGAGTAGCCCTTGCTCGCCACAACTAGAGAAAGCCTGTGCGCAGCAACGATGACACAACGCAGCCAAAAATAAATAAATAAAATAAAAATAAATTTAAAAAAAACAAAAAATAAACATTTATTAAACCCAGTCCCCCCACATCTCATCTCATCCACTGTGGCCCAGGGGAGTTTCTCTGGAACTGACATTTGTTTTTATAGGGAGAGCTGTTCCTGGTAATAGGACTTTCTCATCTAGTTCAAAACTCCTAAAGGACCAAGCAGCCTCAGCCACTGAAACTGACCCAGGCTCAACCACTTGCACGTGGCCACTCGATTACAACTCACCCACTTCTCAGTTGCCAGATATCAGAGACTATTCTCTCTTTTTTCAAATCGGTCCCTTCTTATGCCTTACTGTTTAAATTATGCCTCTTAGAGAAAAATCCCTGCAGCAGATAAACACAGGATCTGGAATGGAAACTCCAGCATGCCCAACAATAGTGCCACTGTCACACACACGTGAGCTTTCGTGAAACCAAGGGATTGGCAACCCAGGGCTGCCGTGCCCAGGAAAATTATTTCCTGTGGGAGAAAGAAAACAACCTTCAGCTCCTGGCAGGTCCCGGGCAAGCCCAAGCCGGGCTCACTGGAGAACTTGAATGCTCTGTCTTTGCGAAGGGGGGCTGGAGGTAAGGGCCGTTCCCACCCTCACTTGCCCTGGTCGGGAAAGGCAGTAGTTGGGTGAGCATCAAGGCTGCAGCATAGACGCCTGGCTTTTTCCTAGGAAAGTGGAAACAAAGCCACCATGGGCTGCTCAACACTGCTTAGGGGACGATCAATTAACAAGATGGGTCATGTGGTCCAGAGAGAAAAAAGAAACTCCATTCCTGTTTGCAAGCACCTTCCAGGGTCGGATGCATTTTTCTCCCATCAGTCAGATGCAGAAAGGCAATCACTTCAATTTAATAAGAGAAGGAAAATGCTGAGCTGCCTTATTGACATCCTGCATGTTCCGCTATTATTGAAAGGAAATAAAGAAATTACAGGACGCATAAGCTAGTAGCTTCATAATGCCCTGTCCCAGGGTAATCAGCAAAGACTTCTTCAATACAGGGTACTCTGCAACTCAGTGGTAAATGAATCCTTGCTTCAGGATTATTTAAGGATGACTGGACATTGTGCATCTACAAGTTCTCCATGTATTGAGCCGCCGAACAAAATTCAATTCTCAAATAACTACCCGCCCACGGCTGCCCCTTTCTTTCCTCCTGCTGTTCATCTTTGTTCCCACCTCAGCACCTGCCCCTCCTCCCTGGGCCATTCTTCCTCTAACTCAGGGTTTCTCAACCTGGGCTCTAGGGGGCCAGATAGTTTCTCTGTGGTGGGGGCCGTCCAGTGCACTGCAGGATGCTCCCCCGAGTCAGGCCAAATTTCCCTGAGGGCAATACTCTCCCCACCCACCCCCGCCGCCCCTGCTGCGCCTGCCCCGTTGAGAACCACTGTCCTAATCGCTTACTTTGCGCTCTTTGGGGGTAAAACTTACCACTGCCTGGAATACTTTTGGTTCCGTTTTGTTGTCAGAACCAGTCTGGACATCACCTCCTCTGGAAAACTACTCAAACGCCACCCCCCCCAAAAAAAGGAGCAGGGCTGGGATTCCTCCCCTGTGTGCCCTCCCCGCCCTGTACATGCTTTTCTGATAGCACCTATGTTACAGGATAATTGTCTCCTTACTTCATTTAATAATTCACCCATCCATTCATTAATTCAACCAATACTGAAGTGCTGGGTATAGGAAACAGGACCACAAATAAGACACTGGGTTCCTGCTCTCATGGGCTTATATTCTAGTGATGGAGGACAGGTAATAAACAAGAACAAGAAAATGGCAGATATTAATAAGAGCTACAAAAAAAATAGAGCGGGTGTCTCCCCCCAAGGGAGACTTAGCTCCTTAAGGGCAAAGACCGCATTATTCATTATTTTATCTACGGGAATTAGCAGTGAGCCTTAAAAAAAAAAAACAAAAAAAAAAACCTAGCCTTTTCCTCCTTTCTCTCCAGGCATATGTCATTTTCTGCTCTCTGTTATAGGGATCTGGGAGGGATTCTCTCCTGGGGGACAGTAAACTTCTTGAAGGGAGGAACTGCCCAGTCCATAAATTTTACAGAGAGAAAATCACAGGGTTTTTGTTCAATTAAATGATTTTCCTCAAGCTATAGTTTTGAACACTAAAATTTTACTAAAGATATAGCTAAAAAGCTTAAGAGGAGAGACAAGCATTTAATAGATGGGGAAACAGAAGCAGCAACTTGCCCAAGGTCACACAGCCAGTAAACTGGACGAGGCATCTGCCTCAAAAACCAAGCTTTCTTCCCCACCACATATCACTGCATCTTGTAGAAACAGACAGGCACAGATTAGGTTAAAACGTCAGGAGAAAATCTCTTTCCTGACAGAAGGCTGTTGGCAAACCATGGCTAGAATTGGGGATCCTCCCTGGGTGGGAACAGGGAGGTGGTGAGTTTATTTACAGGCAAAAGGGAGCTGCCAGTTCAAGGAGAAGAAAAATGAATGACATTAATTTTTCAGATTCTTACCACTGGGACTGAGCCTCTACTTCAGCACTTTACTAGCAGGGCCAAAAATCACTCCAAAACTAACGCCTACAAAGAAGAGGGCCAAAAATGTTTGCCTTTTTTCTTTTCAAGGAAAGAAAGGTTTGTATTATATAAAAGCTGGGATCGTTCTGCACAGATGTTAAAAATGACCCAATCTGTTGGGTTGGAAGCATCTTCTGAGAGGCAGGATGGCTCTGAGGGACGAGCATGGACTTTAGGAAGACAGGTCTGTATTCTACTCTGCATCTACTTTAGCCTCTCCAAATTCAGGGGTTTGGAGGGAGGGGGTATGATATCTAAGTTAAGGGGGATAACAGTACCTGGCACAGAAGTGGACACTGACCTCTCCTGCAGTTTACACCAGGTAAGAACCTTGGCCTGGGAAACAAGAGACCTGGTTCCACCTCGCAGCTCTGCCCTTACTCAGTGTGACTCAAATACCTCAAATGCCCTGACCTCAGTTTCCTTTCTGGTCCCTACTTCAGATCATGGTCACAGGATCAAATGACACTGCAGCAGTTAAAACCAGAACAATGCCCGGCAAATCGTAGGCACCCAATAAATGTTAGCTAAATCTGACATCAACTGGATTTTGTCCTATAAATGCTCACCATGCAAATTTCCCTCGACTTGCTGTTTACACATGGTTCCATCCGTCTGACAGCAATACCAGTCAGCCCTCCATGGTCATCTCCCAAAAATACCCCTGCAGTGTTTGCTCCAGCTGCTGAGTCAAGAAGGAACCTGAAACCAAGGGCAAGTATTATTTCTATCCACCTACCTCTCACCAATGTTATCTATTATTCACTGCTCCCATACATTCAAAGAACAAATATCTGTAATCCATCCCAGACATAAGTCAACATTAGCTCTATCATGCTTAGAAACTATAAAGGGAATAGAAAAAAAAATTTTTTTTAATTTCGAGGATCAACATCTGATATCCACGACCTTCAGGCAGAAGGTATGAGAAAGTCTTTCTGAACCCTGAAAATCATGGTGAAGGTCTTGAGCATTCCTCCATAGAGACTGGCACAGATTGATTAGGGGGAGAACAGTGACGACAAAAGACACACAAAAACATGCTGCCTCACTGGACTCTTACCCTGCCCTGCCCCCCCAAAAGGGTGAGCAGAGAAGGCTATTTAAAGTCAACAGTCATTGGGTGGCAATGCCACAGGCTTTCCAGGACTTGTTTTCTTTCCCCCAAAACCTGTTTACAAAGAAGTGAAGAAAGGAGAGCATAGCCTACAGTGGCGCCTGTCTCCACTTAGCATTTTAATTTTTTTTTGGTGGGGGGGGGGCCGCGCTGCACGGCTTGCAGGATCTTAGTTCCCCGACCAGGGATCGAACCCACGCCCCCTACAGTGGAAGCACAGAGTTTTAACCGCTGGACCGCCAGGGAAGTCCCACCACTTAGCACTTTAACGCTGCCCCCCAGAACAGCTCACCGCAACGAATGATGAGGAACACAGCAGCAACAAAAGAGCTAACAGCTATCAGGGGCTCACCTCTTCCATTCCGCCATGAGCTTTATGTGCATTAGCTCACTTAGTGTCCAGACAAATCTCTAGGTGTTAACATCCCCATTTTCCAGATGGAACACTAAGGCTCAGAGAGGCTAAGGAGCCGGCCTGAAACCACACTACCCGTAAGTGGCTTGGCTGGATGTGAACCCAGGTGGTCTAACTCCACAGCCTGAGGGCTGAGCACCTGCCTTAATTCGAAGATCAGAATAACTCCCTTCTGGAGTGATCCCCTCAGAGCCCTCCCCCACCCTTCCGGGTTCTTAAGAAAATTCACATGCCTTTGGGAAAAAAGTCACTAGGCCTGTGGACAAGGAGGAGTTAAGGCCACACTTGTGGACTTAGAACTCGGAGTAGTTTTCTCAGTTTTGTGGGCTGGAGCCAGACTTGTAGCATTAATTTTAATGTAAATTTTTTTGGAGGTGATTCATGTAGAATTCCTGCCAAGAATTTTAATAATTAGACTGAGTTAGACCAAACTCTGTCTGTGCATGCCTAACAATATCTGCTGATTTAACAGTTATCCTGGAAGCCCCACAGAGCCCGGGGAAGGCCTGGCCATGCAGGCTGCAAACGGGGATGGTCAGTGGAGAAAGACACCTGTGAGCCCCCCAACTTTGGCCCCCCATCCTACGAACAACTGGCTCCACTTTCCTAATATCCCATTACCACCAGGGACCAGAGAGGAAGGGATGAAACCAATCAGAAAATGCTCATAAAAGAAAACCTTTCCCAACGGTCCTTTCTACCACGAGCTGAGGGCTATAAAGTGTTCCTCTCTAATGTGTTGATTTTCAGTCTTTTTCCCTGCTGTGGCTCAGTGCATTCCCATTGGCAACGGGGACTCATCCGCAGGGTGGGATTTCTTTAAGGAGAGGGGGAGCTGGGGGGGGAAATCCAAATCTTTACTCCCCACCTGTGAAGAATCAGACTCTTTAAGGGTGGGGACCTGCAGAATTTGGTAGAGGCCCTGGAGAATCTGTTTCCCATCCTCCTCTCCCCCTCTCTCCTGGTCACACACAAGCACATACATACACACACGTGTGTCCTCACACACAAACTCACACTCTCACACTAACAGTACCATGGATCTAACAGACAGCTCCCAAACAAGGACGGTGCCAATGAATCAAGCATCTCCTGGAAGGTGGTGTCATTAAAACCATAGAAATTATATTAAAATTATAAAATAATTTACAGGCTTCTTAAAGCAGTCTTCAAAACAGAAAGGGAAATTTAGATCAACCTCTCCCCAAATAATGGGGAGAAGGGTTATATGCCAGAAGAGTAAAATATAAAGACATATTATTTGCATAAGACACAAATAATGCTATGGAAAACCATGGAAAATGGTTTTAGCCATTGCTGTCCCATAGAAATATAATGTGAGCCACTTATATCATTTTAAATTTCCTGATAGTCACCTTTAAAAAGTAAAAAAAAAAAAAGGTGAAATTAATTGTAATATATGATAACTCAGTATATCCAAAACAGTATCATTTCAACATATAATCAATGCAAACAAATATTGATAGGGTATTTTACATTCTTTTTTTCATACTTAGTCATCGAAATCCAGTATGCATTTTAAACACTTACAGCACACTGCAATTCGGACAAGTCATGTTTCAGGTGCTTAAGAGCCATGGGGGGTGGGCGGCTACCATATGGATTACTCTGCTCTAGGAATTGGTATGGTGCAACTTTTAAAAGGTCCAGAGTTCCAGCTTACTTCTAAATTGTATATTTCTGAATGACTGGCCTGTAAGTAATGAATACATACTATGTTCTTTAAAGGTTTTTTAAAAAGAAAAAGTGTTAAGTTCATGCTTGCCCATTTACTACTAAATGGCTCTGGACAAGTAATTTCAACCTTCTTGAGCTCCAGCTTCATCAACTGTAAATGGAGATGAAAAAAAATGTCAATATGATTTCCCTTACAAGGACTGTTATAAGGATCATATGCTCTATGCGTATGAAAGTGCTGTGTACTGTGCTATGCAAATGCTAATGATCATTCTTACAGGTCCTGTAAGAGAACAGCTTATCCTTGCAAATCAATAGCATTCTTCTCTTCAGACTAGAAACGTTTTGCCCACAGCTGTCCTTCCTTCCCAGAGGCTTCAGAACAGTAAGAAATGCATATTTCTGTTACCCTATCAGAAGCTATAAACCTACTTTACAAGAAAAATCCCATCAGAATTTCCAAGTGATATTTAAACTATTTTGTTGAATAGATATTTTGTTAAAATGAAGACCCTGCTTTAAAAACAGGAAGGCATCCCTGGTTGGCAAATTCTAGAGGGAACCAACTAGCCTTGCCTCCAAGAGAATTAGCCAATTCAAAAGACACACTCTGAACTAGTGAGCAAAGATGGAGAACACTCACCCCCACCCCATCCACCCACCTGCCCCACCTTGTTCCTTTTCCTCCAGCCTTCTGACTCTTTCAAGAGTTTTCCCAAATTATGTGTGAATTTGAGTGGTTAGAAACAATCAATATTTTAAGATTGAGAAGAGAGCTGCTGTCTAAATATTTCTTGATGGTTGAACGAAAGACCTTCTAGACGCCCCTCCCCACCCCAATCTATGATGATAATGGAGACAGTAACGCAAGCCCTGAGGAGAGATGAAATGAATAAGTGAGTAGTACGTAATTATTTTATGAAGAGTGACTTATACAAAGAGAAACCAGAGAAAGCTTTTGTCTTTGAGAATTCACTGAAGGCAGAGAACAAATCCTTGTTCCCAAAGGCCATCTGAGGTACCTGGCATTAGCACCCTTCCCTGCAGACACAGACCCCTAACCCAGGAGACAGACGTGAAGACCACGAGTGACAGCATCCTCACTGTACAGCTCAGCCACACTTAGAGCTTCTGAGGTTTGTAAGCTCCAGATTATAACTAAGATCAGCCTTTCCCAAAGTGTGCTCTGCACGATGTTTCCAGGCATTTCACATTTGGGGTTGGGTGGGTGGACAAGCAGGAGTTCCATGGCCAGATGAGTTTTGGGAAATCCTGGACCACACGAAGTTCAGCAGGTTCTTCTACTGCTCAGAGACTTTAACAAGACAGTGTCCTGCGGGAGAGAGGGATCTGACCATGGACTGGACCTTTCTTCAGGTATCAGATCTGGAGTATCCTCAAGCTGACATGATCACGTCTTCAGACACTTCCACTTTCATAAATGGTTACAGAATATACTGGGTGGCAGAAAAAAAAGAAAGTAGGTTCTCTCCTGAAACCAGCTGAATCTCTGTTTTGTTGTTTTCACACTTGTAGAACTAACTGCACATCAAAGCTGACCCTCAGAAGCGCCAAACTCAGCACCCACTGATATAACAGCAGTAGCTTCACCCACCTACCTGTGATTTCTGTTCTACCTCCCAGGCTACCCCCAGGCCTCCCTCCCTATAGACACCTGCGGCCCCTAATCAAAGGCATTCCTGCTTTTGCACCTATAGGTATTGATATAAAAGGTGTAAACATCCTGGAACAAAATATAATCATAATAACTTTTACTGTCTTAACCTCGTGTTCCACAGAGCTTGCTCAGAGTAGGAACAAGAAAGAAAGAAACATTTCAGTTCTGACCTCTGACTTTTCTCCTCTAGACTCAATTGGGCTGTTTCAAAAACCATGTTCTACTTCTTCGGACTGAAGCCGTCATAGTTAAATCTGAACAGTGCACGGCACTGGTTCCCAAACGTGGGCCAAGGGCCCCTAGAACAGGGTCTCAGAGTCATTTCAAAGGTCTTCCAACCACATGAGCACCAAAAATTGTCTGCAGACCAAAAAGGCAAAGTATAACTTCTATTATATGAGGGAATCCATGAAACCTTTTGATGTTAAAAAGAGATCCTCATGTTTTAAAAAACTGGAAACCAAAACTAGCGCTTTTAATAAATACACCCCTTGCCAGTAATCTATCCTATTAGCAAGAGAATAACACAACTCAATATCTTCTTTTAAGTTACGGATTAATTAAATGACTTTAAAAATTCTTTGATTTTGTTTCTCAGTCTTAATCTCATGAGACATGGCAAAATTTGAAATGACAAATGCTCATAAACCCAAACATCACTCAACTGCCCTCCTTGAAATTCTACAATTTTCTATTCTTCGGCAAGGAACAGATTAGATTTTGCGTTTATTTTTCAGTGACACCAAATAGAGGGAGCTACTGGTGTGTCTTTAGAATAAAGCCTCAATATAACATTTTGACAAGACCTGCACTAATAAGAAAAACAATACAGCCACCAAAACCATGATGACCTCTGACGATTCACAAAAGACAGCATTTCTTTATTTCTGGGGAGTTTCTCAAGCAATGAAAAATGGAGGTATATAAACTTGTGTTCCAAAGGAAACAAAAGTTAAAGAACTACTGTGAGTGATGCTTATAAACTAGACTAATGGGAAATGGCATACAATGGATAACATATCTTAAGAAATGTTAGCAAGTAAGATCTCCTTTAATATCTATTTCTATCCCCTATGGACATTATAGAATCATCATGAAATACTCTCAACATAAAGGCAATTTATTTGCCAGGAGAAAAATCTTAAAAGTCATTTCACCTATTCACAGTGAAGATTTCATGAAGACCTACAAAAGCAATCATTTTTCTACTAAAAGTTCTATCCAGTTCTCAGTTGGAGCAACATGTCACATCTTCTATATCAATCTGTGGCTTAAATTCTAATCCTTATAACTGGCATAGAGAGATAATAAAATGTTTTCCAAATGCTGTGGGAATTTTTTAAAGCTCCCAATGCATAATAGTGTCGGTTTTTTTTTTTAAAGAATTTATCATCAGTTCCAAGTTAGAGTTCAGTTGCAACAAATACTCAGAACTGATGACTTAAAAAAAACCCCATATTTTCTCTATATAGCATTATTGCTTCGATGAATTAATGCCAACAAATGTGGTCAGTATTGTTTCCAGATTCTTCAAGCAATTGTACTCCTTGTATGGTCGACCCAATCCCGTCTGTACTTGATTACTTAATTTTCAGTCATTTGCAACTCAAAAGTGAAAATGTAGAGGCATTTGGGCCACTTTACTCAGCAGTAGAACGCGAAATGTGGGCACAGTTCATAGACTTTCTCACATAGGTCTTCTCAACACAAAATATACTGTAGAAAGAACTCCCTCCCTACATTGAAAAGCCTTTGGGAGGGCAGTTTCCATTTTCTGAGAGAATATGGACTTTAAGAAAGATTCCTTCTTGTTATAGCTTATCATTTGTTAGCTTTTTTTTTTTTTTTAAGTATCCTTTGCTGATTAACTCCATTCTGTCTATTCTCTCAAAGGACTCCAAGTTCCCACAATACATATGTATTCAATTTTATTGCTTTGCGCTTGATATATTGCATTGTAACTGTTCAAGGCATTTTTTTGTGAACATTATGTTTCTGTCTCCCAAACTATACTCTAAGCTTCTTAACAATAAAAACCATGCCCTGCCTCCACCTTGGGATTTTTTTTCTTTACTGTGACTGCATTTAACCTATAAATTTATTCTGATTAAATGACATCTTTACAATATTTCGTATTTCCAGCTAGTCTGTTTCTCCATTAATGCGAGTTTCTTTTCCTTTAATGTCTAACCAAAGTTTTGTCATTTTCTCTACAAAAACAAAACATGAACATGGTAAAAAAAAAAAAAAAAAACTTCCAGTGAGTCTCTCTCTCCCCCCAGATTCCACTCTCACCCTGAGAGGTAACCCCCTCATGCAGCTTCCAGAACATGTTCACGCATATGCATATTTATATAAGCATAAATATCTTTTCCCCACCCCTTGTTTTTAAAAAGCTGGGCCAGTTATCAATATACTACCTCTCAGCTGGCAAAGAAAAATTATTTAAAAGGATCAGAACCATTTTCATAGATTAGGCAAGAAGAGTGAATTTGGAGCCAAGAGACAGTAAACTGATATTGGGCACAGAAACGAAATATAAGCACACTCCATGTGACACCAAGTACAAATCTTTTCTTTTTTTAAATAAATTTATTTATTTATATATTTATTTTTGGCTGCACTGGGTCTTCGTTGCTGCACATGGGCTTTCTCTAGTTATGGCGAGCGGGGGCTACTCTTCGTTGCGGTGCGCAGGCTTCTCACTGCAGTAACTTCTCTTGTTGCGGACCACGGGCTCTAGGCACATGGGCTTCAGTAGTTGCGGCACACGGGCTCAGCAGTTGTGGCTTGTGGGCTCTAGAGCGCAGGCTCAGTAGTTGCGGCGCATGGGCTTAGTTGCTCCAGGGCATGTGGGATCTTCCCGGACCAGGGATCGAACCTGTGTCCCCTGCATTGGCAGGCAGATTCTTAACCACTGCACCACCAGGGAAGTCCCTACAAATCTTTTCAATGGCTGAACAGTATTCCATTGTAGAGATACATCATGATTTACTTAACCAGTCTTTTATTCACAGGCACTTACACTGTTTCACATTTTAGCTAATATTGCTACAATGAAGACATCTTTGTTTATATTTGTAAATTCTACTGGATAAATTCCTAGAAATTGAATCGGGAGGTCAAAGGTTACATATGTTTTGAGTGACAGTGCCAAAGAAACTGCATCAGTTTACACGTGTGCCTGCTTCTCCACAACTTTCCAACACCCTGTCATCAAATGGTCTTTTTGCCAATCTAATAGTGACATAGCGCATTCTATCAGTTGCACTTCTTGCATTATGAGTGGAACCAGGCACCTTTTCATATTTACAAACATGTTTATATTTCTTTCTCTGTTTAAACTCTTAACTCAAATTGATTTTAGGAGCTCATTATGCATTAAGGGAAAAAATGGCCCTTTTCTCAGTTGTTTGTGTTGGAAATACTCTTTCCCAATCTATGGTTTGTCATTTGATCTCGTTTCTGGTATTTTGAATCAAACAGAAGTTTTACATGAGATTCATCTCTTTTATACTCACCAACAAAATCTAGCTTAATTTTCTGAACACAAGTATATGTTAACTTCCTTCCAAGAGATGAGAAGTCAGACAGAAAAATTAACAGTCACTAAAAATCCTTCCCCTGAATTTGTGAGAATTTGGAGGAGCAAATAGCTGTTAACTAAACCACTGCCAGCACCCAATGACGTAATTCACGGAAAGGGGATCTGCAGATCCCTGGAAAGGCACATTTTCTCCTTTTGTTTGCAAAGTCCATATGCTTGTCAGCTTCCCAGAGGCCAGCGACCCTCTTTGCCTCCAGTAAAAGATGCCTTGGCTTAGCCATTTCAGAACAGAAGTGGTTACAGATGAAGATTTTGGCCCTTGCCCTGCCACAGCAGAGACTCTTCCACGCAACACCCAGGTCGATAAGCAAAGAAAGGAGATTTGGTCAATTTCCCAGAGAGACTATGGCCCAACACAAGACCAAAGGAAAAAAATGATAATGAGTCAGGTTCTTCAACTACCCACGAAGTCCCCAGGCAATGAACAGATGACAGACGTGCTCAGATAGCTATTTCTCTCCTGGCACTTTCTTCTTCTTCTTCTTTCCAGTAAAAGAACAGAGGAAAATGAAGTAGAAAAAAATACTAAAAATGATTTCTCTCTTCACCTACACTGGCTTAAAGTCACTTACGTTACGGCAAGGATATTAACCCTAATAAGAATGGTGTGTCCCTCCCAAATTCAGGGAAGATTTTTAACTTCAATCTATTTGTTCTTGGTATTTGAACATGATGGTACCACATTAATGTCCATACAAGTGGGACAGTTCAAAAATAATCAATGATTATTGATGATAAGTTCATGGCATCAAGAGTAGAAATAGAGGAAAGAAAGAAAACAGGATGAGTAAAAATACTAAAGGGGAGTGAGTTGGCAGAAAGGAACTTGTATTGGAAAAATGGGATTTTATAGTTGAGAATAAATAAGTGGGATTATGATCAGAACCTTCAGAGTATAAAAAAGTAAAATTCTGATGACCTCTAGGAATTGTTTCTAAGAAAGGAATAAAAGTGAGAATTAATTAGTACATAGTATAACGCTCACCAGTTTTGGTACAGGAACAAAGAAAGTACCTGACCAACAAGGATACGGTGGTGCTGGAAACTTGGCAGGTGGCAGACCCAACAAAGCAAGGGTGACAGTTCTCAGAGACTAGGACACACAATACTAAAATGGGCAACCATATACAGGGGGCAAAACGGGAACTTTCAGGGTTTCCTCCCTAGGTCTCTTCCCCTCCCTAGAGTTTTGGTCTCCAAGCAATCGGTCCTATGCTTTTGTTTCTATGCTCAGTTTTAAACCACATTTTGAAAAGGTACTTCTTGAAAGGCAAAGATTGGGAGAAAAATACTGAAGCTCTTAAGAGCTCCTGTCTAGCTGCCAAAGCATTGTTTTAGTCAAATGTCAAATGAAAAGGGAGAAACGATGATGATTTTATTTGAATTGCTTCCAAGGAAAAGTAACCTCCAGCAAAACACTGGGCCCACTTTGCTAGAAATCCTGGCACGTCGACAACAGAGATGGAAGAAGAAAACTGCATCTTCCAGAAAGCACGGTATCAAACAGGAAAAACCACAAGGAGTGACGTGCTTTCAGGTTCCTGTGGCTCAGGATCCCTTTTATTCTTTTCTATTTCTTTCTGCTGTAAATAAAATTATTTTTAATTTTCCCTAGACGGGGGTTTTAAAAATGCTTAAAGGTCAAATCTCTTGTTTTAAGTAAAATTAATATATTCCAAATTTACTGACCTAAATAAGGAGAGAGTGAAAATCAATATAAATATATTCCAAATCTTTAAAATTAAGATTTCAGAACATGGTTAAATGATGGTCCCTCCTGGTAGAATGTGAAAATACATCCCACTAGATTAGCTACTGTAAATATCTGAGAAATCAAGGTTCTTAAGTGTTCATGGATTCCAGGGATCCCTATGGTCCAGAAGTGAATGTTACGAGCAAATGAGGGAAGGAAAAGAAGAAAAGATGGGGCAGTGATCTTGGAGAGGCGAAACTATTGCAAAGTACCTACAGCCTTAATATATTACACTCAGTTCATCTGTAAGTTACAGCAGCCAACAGGCCTCTAGGTTAATCACCATCTTAACCTCTTCCTTAGAAATGTCCTTTCTTCTTTTTTTTTTTTTTTGGTGTTTCACTGTCCTTTTCTTTCTCCAACTTCACTGAGGTATAACTGACAAATTAAAGCTGTGTATATTTAAGGTATATAATGTAACGATTTTATATACATATATATTGTGAACTGATTACCACAATCAAGCTAATTAACACATCCATCACCCCACACAGTTACCATTTTTTATGCATGTATGGTGAGAATACTTAATATCTACTCTCTTACTAAATTGCAAGCATGCAGCCCACTATTATTAACTATAGTCACCAGGCTGTACATTAGAGCCCCTCCTTAGAAATTTTCCAAGGAAGGCAGATATTTGAAGGCAGATATTTTCTGGAGGTCTTCATCTTCATTCATTACTCAAATTTATTTGACACTGTGTCCTGTTCCGTTACACATACTGGAGATACAAATCAAATAGACTTGGCCTCCGGTGAGATGGCTTATTCTTACGTGAACAAAAGAATGAAGTGTTCTGGGTCTGTGACTCTCTTACTCATGAAACGAAAGCCAAGCCACAGGTGCCACCTTGTCGTTTGTGGCAACTGTCCCAGATCTTCCTTGTTCTTTCTCAACCTGCTCCCACTCTCTGGTCATGCTGCCACCTCCTTCCTGACCCTTGTCTTCATGCCCCATTTTTTAACTTCTCGCCTACTCCCTGAACTTAGCACCAGCACCTCTGGGCGCCTTGGCTTGGCGGTCAGGACTCCCTCAAGGACATGGCTCAGACCCACTTCACCATCTCAGCCCAATTCCGACTACCCACCCCAACATTCCTACCTGGTTCAATCTCCTGGAGGTAAACCCTGGCTCCCAGCTTGACAGGAGGCAGGTACAAAGTACATCATGGGAGCAATGGGAAGGCGCAGCTAACTTTCCAGCAAAGCTTTGCAGAGGAGGTGATGGCTAAACGGAGTCTTAGAGGACGAGCAGAGTGGAAAAGGGTGGGAAGAGCATCCCACACAAAGCGGAGAGTATGTTAGTGAAGAAAAATAAAGTGTTTTGCAGTCAGTTTTGTGGACAAGAACCCCTAATGGATAATAAAACGTTTACTGAGCTCCTACATTACGGAAGGCACATGGCCCAGGACAGGGCACAAAACAGAAACTCATTAAGTATATGGACTAAATGAAATAACAGTTTCATTTAAAAAGTAAACTCATGCGTCTAAGTCAGAAAATAACCTATAACATTATCTGACTAGAAGTACCCAAAACAAAAACAACCCAGAAAATTCAATATCACCTCTCCCAAGACAACAGAGCCTTTTTTTCCTTCTGTAATCAAGAACACAATGACAAATGAGGCTGTACAAGGCCTGTCCTTTGTGCCAGAAACAGAGCCACAGAACCCTGGGCCCAAAGGGATCTGGTCTTGATTAAGGTTAGTTTCCTTTGTAACGTTCATATTGGAGAGGAAAGGAAGGAGGATCGAAAAGGAAACTGGAGGAGCCCGAGATGCATCAGTGGGTTTCATCACAGCATTTTATTTCCTCTGTGAACTCGACTCAGGGAGCTCATAATGCCCATCTTCATTTGGCTACCGAGTCAATAATTCACTTCAGTTCTAACAGCCTTACGGTCTTAGCCTCTTGCCTTTAAAAGGGTCTGGTTGAACGCTTGGTGAATTTAAGGACTCAGATAACAAAATAAATTAAATCGAGTTTGCACAGCCTCTTATTAAAAATGTTTCTGGGGTAATTATTCCAACTAAACAGCCTTCGTTACAGGGTTCTGTCAATGTAGTGTGATAACTCCTTAATTCCATGATGCTGTCAAATGTGACTATTGTTGTAACAACAGTGAGAAACCTCTACAATCTCAGCATGTCTGGAAGTTAAATTACTGCTGCCAGTTTTGTGAAGACTGAGTCAAATCCTTTTCCACACACCTACTCTTACTGTGGGTTATGGAATCTATATCCCCCAGGCCTCACCCGCTGAACCCCCTGCATTCATCTCATTTAGTCCTCCGATGGGAGAGAGAACAGCACCAATCAACATTTATCAGGTAGTGAGTGCATAGCTCTGGAGGCAAGCAACAACTGGGAAAATAATGTTGGAAAAGAATTCAGAAAATCCAACTAGATGCAAAGTGGTCTTCAGAGGAAACACCAGGACATACCTGCCCTTCAATCTTAGCAGACTATAGTGGCATGCAAGCTCATCTGTCTATACCCCCCTCTGCTCACCCTACAAACTGATATTCACTAACCTCCAGGCTTCAACTCCCATGGGCATCCTATGTTTCTCCATCACCCATCTAGACTGCCCACCCAGTTCCATCACGTCCTCCATGCTAAGGACATTCACCTCCATTCACTTTAGGATAGCAACATCCTGAATTTTTAACACCCAAATACTCCCAAATCCAAAATTGCAAACTTAGAAATCCTGCTTCCCATTCTTTCATCTCTCCCAGTGAGCTACCTCTTTGGCCTTGGGGAATCTGACGACATCTTCTGAGTGTTCAGATTCAGCCTAATGAGCCAACATGCTCAGGTGGCTGCCCTCTCAGTCAGGGGTAGCTGAGGACACCTAGGCCCCACTGGGTTTGACTTCACAACCCAGCGGTGCGCCTGCACAGATCCCTTGGCCTTGGTGCACACCAGGCCTGCCCGGGCTTGGCACAGTCTCTTACCCCATCCTTCCAACATTCTCAGCCCCAGGGTCCAGCTCCCCACACCTCTGCCCCCAAGTGACCGGCCCTCACCAGCTCCCTCCGGAACTGCAGTGCTCTCCCAGGCTCTCCACCCTTACCCAGATTGACTAGCCTATGCCCCGGCGTCAGTCTCATCAATCACATTCTCACTGGCAGCATCTACTACATTCTCGACTAGCTCTTGGTTTACACCACATTGCTAATCCATCCTCCATTTCCTCCTCTTCCACGGTATCAGGAGGATTCTACATCGCAGAAATGCTTTCAGTGATTCTCCTCTAGCTCCTTTTCTGGGGCCCACAGCAGTTGTTCAGAAGTTTACCAGGTCTTCTGCTCTCAACAATCTTGTCTCATCTTCACCATGAAAGCAGAGGGCATCCAGTAAAGACTCTTCCAGCCTCTCCTCAGCTCCTTCCCCCAGTCTCGGACGATGGTACCCCACTTCCCACAGCCAGCTCTTCCACCTGTGCTCTTGTTTTGTTATCCCAAACCTGCCGCTCTAATGCTATGTGACCATTAAAAGTTACCTCACCTCTTTGTGACTCAGTTTTCCCATCTGTAAGATACAGAGAAGAGCACCTATCATAGATCTGTAGTGAAGACTGAGCAGGACACACGTGTAAAGCACTGAGAACAGTGACTGCCACATACACGGTAGTAATTTCCTTTACTGCTCCCTCTCCTTCTCCTCAACCTACCAATAGAGTCAGGTCTTTGTCACCCAAAAATCTAGCTGTTTATCCTCAAGCAACTGCTCTCTTTCTCTTGCTCAGCACCAAGCTTCGTGACTCACCACTGCCTCTTTCTCACCCCGGCTCACTCCCTGGCTCCTTGTAGGTGCCCTGGGAACTCTACAGGATCGGCTCTCAGGGAGGTCACTGATGACTTCTAATGGCAAATGCACTGTCAAGTTTTCAGTCCACTCTGCCATCTGAAACCACTGCTCTCCAACTCTTCCTTGAAACTCTTCACTTGCCTCTCGTGGCTGTTTTGACGGTTTGTCTTTCTTGGTCTCCTACACCAGCCCCTCTGCCTGCCCCTAAATGCCAGGGCTGTTGGTTCCACTCTTAGCTTTCTCCTACCCTCGCCTCCCCGCCCCCGCCCGCCCCAGAGATGAGCTCATCTGCTCGCACAAGCTGGACCATGCCTGGAGTGCCAATGATCGCTCATTCATTCCTCACCCGGCCTCCCTTCTGGGTTCTACCTGCCTGCTGTCTCCATCTGGTTATCCCAAGTGAGTCTCAAACTCAACAGGTCTCAACTGAAGTCACTGCTTTCCCCAAACCTGCTTCTTCCTCTGTATTTTTTTTTTTAATAAATTTATTTATTTATTTTTGGCTGCGTTGGGCCTTCGTTGCTGTGCGCGGGCTTTCTCTAGTTGCGAGCGAGGGCTACTCTTCATTGCGGTGCACAGGCTTCTCACTACGGTGGCTTCTCTTGTTGCGGAGCACGGGCTCTAGGCGTGCGGGGTTCAGTAGTTGAGGCTCACAGGCTCTAGAGTGCAGGCTCAATAGTTGTGGCGCACGGGCTTAGTTGCTCTGCGGCATGTGGGATCTTCCCGGACCAGGGCTCGAACCCGTGTCCCCTGCATTGGCAGGCGGATTCTTAACCGCTGGCCACCAGGGAAGCCCTCCTCTGTATTTCTTATATAGGCTGATGACATCATTATCAACCCAGCTCCTGCTTCAAACCTTTGGTAGTGTGCTGGGCAAAGGACTTAATTCTCATAAACCCACTTTAATGGGTACCATGTGACCAAGAGATTCCAAGAGATTCTCAGGTTCCTGTATAGAATATGCTTAATACATCTCTGCGACCATGTTGGTAAAGAGAAACGGGTTAACCCTGTATTCATGGATGTAGATTCCAAGTGTAAGAATCATTAGTCAGAAATGGGATAGGGCAACAAATAAAATCAAAGGGGTACATTCCCAAAGCAAGAGCTTAACATAAGACCTAGTTAGCTCAAGGGATGGGGAGGGGGTTAAGTTGGGGGCTAAGAGCAAGAGAGATGGAAGAAGTCTCAGTTCTTACAAGGCGCTGTGTGTGACTTCCCACGGCCTGAGCTATGCTCACCTCCTCCCTACTCCTCTCTGCAACTGTGATATCCGGGACTTCCCTGGCAGTTTACTGGTTAGGACTCCATGCTCTCACTGCCAAGGGCCCGGGTTCTATCCCTGGTCGGGGAACGAAAAATCCCACAAGCTGCGCGGCGTGGCCAAAGAAACAAACAAAAACCCTGATATCCACTCTGTTCCCAAATTCCTCCAGATTTCTCCTGTTTTACCTTCCTTACCACAACTATCCCACCAGCTCAGCTCTTCTCTGTTTCTCACCTTATAAACCACAACCACCTATTAAGGTGGTCCAAGAGACCACCTGGGTCCGAGAGAGAGACCCAGCCTTGAGTCTCTCTCTTGTGGTCAATCTTTCTAAGCCATAACTGTGGTCATACCATTTCTCTGCTTGAAAACTCTCAATGGCTCCCAGTTGCTATTAGGAACAAGCACAAGCTCTTTGGCCTTCACAATCCAGCCCTGACCTGCCTTTCCTGCTCCCATCTGGCATCACTATAGCTGCCACAAATGGCGTACCCTTTGCCGCCATGGAACACACCACGCTGAGCCCTTCGCCCACCACTCAGGCACTTCTGCTGTCTGGAATGCCCCTCCTACAGCCACCTGCTATCACTTCTCTTTAACCTGCAGTTAGTTGCAAACGTCTCATCAGCACTGAGGTTTCCTCCTCAGGCAGACAGCTGCTCCTTTCTCCATCAGCCAGTCTTCCCTACACACAATGGGCCCCTCAAGGGCAGAGCCCTAGTCTTATTCAGCCAGATTATATCCCCAGAGGTGCTTTTACAGTGTCTGAGAAGGAGACATTAGTAAACCCTAACCCTTTTACAGGCACCATCTCATTTAATCCTCACAAGAACTAGGTAAGCACTAATTATCATCATTTCCAGGTGAGTGAGTGAGGCTGGCCAGCAGCTCAATAATGTCCCTGAAGGACAAACTGACTTTACCTGGTGAATGGTTACAGCTATTCAGCCTTAAAGAGACCCTCAATCAGGCCAGGGTCATTAAGGAGACAAGGCCCCTGGCCATTCCTGCACACAACAGAAAATTTTGAAACACTGTCTGGCAACTCCTTCCAAGAGATTCTCAGGTTCCTGTATAGAATATGCTTAATACATCTCTGCCCTTTGCTGCCCCTCTCCCAGAAATGGGGTTTCTTCATCACTGGAGGCCTTTGTTTTACTTGATGACTGCAATGCTAGTTATTTCTGCCCAGATTGGTACAGGTGAGAACTTTGCTTACAAAAATATCTCCTCAGGGGACTTCCCTGGTGGTCCGGTGGGTAAGACTCCGTGCACCCAGTGCAGGGGGCCCGGGTTCGATCCCTGGTCAGGGAACTAGATCCCACACGTATGCTGTAATTAAGAAGCCCGCATACCGCAACTAAACATGCGGCAGTGAAGAGCCCGCATGCCGCAACTAAGACAGGCACGCCAAAATAAATAAATATATATTTAAAAACAAACAAACAAACAAAATATCTCCTCAGAATTCCACCAATTAAAAGCTCATTTGGGGAGTTTGGGACCGACATATATACATTGATATGTATAAAATGGATAACTAATAAGAACCTGCTATATAAAAAAATAAATAAAATTCAAAAATTCAAATTTTTTTTTTTTAATGAGAACTTACATCTATATTCTGGACATAGAGCTATTAGTTTTTGAAAATTTTTTTTGGAATTTTTATTTTTATTTATTTTTTTATACAGCAGGTTCTTATTAGTTATCCATTTTATACGTATTAGTGTATATATGTCAGTCCCAATCTCCCAACTCATCTCACCAAAAAAAAGAAAGCTCATTTGGATGAAATACTCTGGGAGGAAAACATAAAAGACCAAAACTCACTGAAGAAGTAAGAAACTTGAATATAGTAATAATCACAGAATATCTACACACCCTTGTCAAATTACCACCTGGCCAAAAAGGCACTGGGCTCAGACAGGTTCACAGGCAATTCCAAACCTCTTAGGAACAGACAATGATCATGCTACTTAAACAATTCCAGAGCCCAGAAAAAGGACTGTGGTGAGCTTTATTTTTTTTTCTATTCTTTTCTATGTTTTCTGAAACTCCACACAGAGCATATATTACTTATTAGAAAGAAACACTTAACCTATTCAAATTATAGGAATTTTTCATAAGGAAATAATTATGGATTTGTTCAAAGTTTTATCTGTAAGTGAAGGAATTATACTTTTATGTATAATCCATGAGCGAAAATCAGAAAATGAACAAGTCCAACAATGTATTCACTTTTAGTTTGCAGACCTACTACAAGCCAGGCACTGGGGATAAAATGGTCAGTTGAATAAGAGTTTATACTCTTGTAAGGAGACAGACATCAAATAATCTCCAAAACATACATATTATAAACTCTGAAAAGTGATACAAAGTAAACACCTAGGTTACAGTGAGAGTGCATACTGTTAGGGAACCGTTGACCGAAATCGCCCACCTTGGCCGGGCACTTGCACGAGTTATCTTGCAACAAGAGGTCCCAATAAGGAACACGGCGCTGCCACCGAAGACTAAATTCAGGAGGAGAATCCTGGAGGGGCCAAAAGGAGGGAGGAGACGCCAGCCTATAATATGCCCTACCAACCTCCCAGAATCCTCCTCACTGGAATCCAACTTGGCTGAGAGATGCGCGCGACACCAGGAAGGATGCTGAGTCAGACCAGATATGGGCCAAGCAAGATGAGTGGCCAGAGACAACCTGGAAACTAATCCCATCACCATAAAACCTGAGACTGCGAGCCACATGGCAGAGCAGTTCTCCTGGGTTCCCTTACCCTACTGCTCTCCGCCCAGGTGCCCCTTCCCAACAAGGTTTTTGCTTTGTCAGCATGTGTGTCTCCTCAGACAATTCATTTCCGAGTGTTAGACAAGAGCCCACTCTCAGGCCCTGGAAGGGGTCCCCCTTCCTGCAACAATATGATACAGGGAAGGGGGCCTTATCTGGGGATCAGGAATGATGGAATATCAAGCAACTGTTCAAACTAACGATATGTTGATGAATATTTGATGACATAGCATATTCATGACATAGTGAGAACTACAAAGCAATATGTACAGTTTAGTTTCACTTTTGTATAAAAATTATATTTACACAGAAAAAAAGGTTGGAAAGGTATACAAATCCAGTAAAAGGCAAAAATGTTAGCCATAGAGAGATTTATGGTTCCTGTTTTCTTGTGCTTCTCTGTATTTTCCAAATTTTCTTAAAGATCTCCTATTACTTACATAATAGTCTTTGTGAAAGCCTCATTTGATTTTTTAAATTCTTTTTTTTATTATCCTGGTAAGGTATACATACCATCAAATTCACCATTTTACCGTGTACAATTCTGTGGCATTAAGTACATTCACATTGCTCTGCAACTGTCACCACCATCCATCTCCAGAACTTTTTCACCTTCCCAAACTGAAACTCTGTGCCCATTAAACACCAGCACACCCATCCTCACCATACCCAGACCGCCCCCCACCCCCGGCTCCCCCAGCAACCATCCCCCAGCAACCATAAAGCATCATTTAATTTTAAAATTCAAACATTTAGAGACCAAGCCTCATTCACCCTTTAAATGTCAATTACCATCATCTGCTAAACTCCCATCACTAGAAAACACAGCCCATAAGGCAGGAGCTAGAGTTTTATAGAGCTGGGAGACAGGTCTAGGTGGCAATTTGGGACAATCAGAGGATGGGAGGTGAGGGGTGTGGTAGTAGGAGGAGATTCTAAAGCAGAGATGGGAAGGCAAAGGAACTGCAGGCTTTGAAGTTTGCCCCAGGTCCCTGGGAGCAGCCAGCGTATTCAGGTGCAAGGACTAACCAACCATAAACCTGTTTCTTTCAGTTTTCAGCACACACACACACACACACACACACACACACGGAAAGATGGAGAAGAAAAGAGACAGAAACTTAAACGTCAAAGAATCAAGCCTCCCAGGAACCAAATGCAGGAGTTTCCTTCACAATACCCTTGACAGCTGGCCTTGTAGCACCTGCCGGAACACATCCAAGGAGAGGGGTCCAACAGAGCCCTGACATTCCAGACAACATCCAGACAGCTTCATAAATCCCCAAACCCATAAATGCAGAAAAGGTTGTAGAAGCTTCTGGCTTTTCCTTGTTTTTTTTTTTTTCTTTCCAAATGTCTCACCTCCCACTGCAAGTTAACCCCCTTTTCAACCTTCACCAAAACGATCTCACCAGAAAAAATGTTGTCTTGGCTCAAGCCCCTGGGAAAATGTTCCTTATTTCTCTATGAAGTACAGTAGGTGGTGGACCTAGTCCCAGTACAGCAAAATTTATCATTCTAGTTTTTCATTTATCCTAAACTCCTTTTTTTTTCCTGGCTAAGACCTATCCCTTCTTTGGACACCTTTGTTTTCTCTTTCCTAACGTCATCCATATGAGCAGCTGATATTCTTTTCAAAAGAGCCATTTTTCACAAAGTTTTAATTAGTTAAGAGTTACAACTGAGTTGCATTTCAAATCTGTATCTCAGCAAAATTACAAATTACTACCTATCAGGAACCTTTGGGATCGCTTAAAGCTCTCGAAAAATCAGGGCAGTGTTAGATCTGCAAATTCTAAATCTATATTGAATAGTACTGTCTGTGTGGTCACCCCACCCCACCTTCCTGTCTTTATTAACAGCAGCATCCCACATTTCTCAGGATTTGTAGAACATGGTTCTAGGTAACAAAAGCATCTGCTGTTAAATACATTTATCCGTCTTCCCACCCAGTGCAGCCAGGAAAACTGTTTATAATAACCTCACCCCGCCTCCACCGTCCCGCCGAAGATGAATGGGTGATATGATGGAGAGCTAGAAGGGGTACAGGAACAGGACGTAAAAGTAACAAGAGGTAACCAGAGAGTTTGAGCTGATCTGGCGGAAGCGCAGGGGCAGGGCTACTTATGTGGGAAGCTTTGCGTACCAGTCAGAGGGCACTGGGCTCCTGGGGGCAGAGAACAGAGGGAGGTCCTTTTTGGAGACAGGCTGAAAGTTAGAGGGGTGAAGCTAATTTCAAAATATCGCCTAGAGATAGCCCTGCCCACCTCCTCATCAGCTGTCCTTCAATTACTCAAGTCTGCACTTAATGTTCCTTCTACCTAGAATCTCACAAGCTGGAGAGGCTTGTGTTAACAAAGGCAACTCCTCTGAGAAGCTGAGCTGGTGGTAATTAAAAAAAAGAGGAGAGGATAATCAGAGATAAAGGAAAACCACAGCCTGGAAGCTTGAAGCAGACCACGGCCAAAAATCTGGACGCATTATCTATTTCACAGGATTGTTGTAAGGAACTAATGAGGATGCAGATGAAGGTGTCCTGCAAATAAAGTGCTATCCAAAGGTACAGAGTGCAGAAGTGGGAATCTTAATGGCTCAGCACCACTTTAAAAAGTGACATCTAACTTCCTATTTTACTTCAAAAGTAAAAATGGCAATATGGGAAAAGGTGGGTACGCCTGGCATATCTGACTTCATAAGGAAAGCATTCGATGAGATTTTCTCCGTGGAATCCTGTGGACAAGATAGAGACCTGAAGGCTGGATGAGGTGAACTGGTAAGTGGCCAAACCAAGACGCCCTCAAAGTGCAGATTATTAGATGAATATTAACCTAGAGGGAAGTTTCTCACTGGGTTCTAAACGACTCCCTTCCGACCATGTCCAGCTCTACGTTATTCTTTTTTTTTTTTAATTTTATTTATTTTATTTTTGGCTGTGTTGGGTCTTCGTTGCTGTGCAGGGGCTTTCTCTAGTTGCAGTGAGTGGGGGCTACTCTTCGTTGCCGTGCGCGGGCTTCTCATTGCGTGGCTTCTCTTGTTGCAGAGCACGGGCTCTAGGTGCACAGGCTCAGTAGTTGTGGTGCACGGGCTTAGTTGCTCCACGGCATGTGGGATCTTCCCGGACCAGGGCTCGAACCCATGTCCCCTGCATTGGCAGGCAGATTCTTAACCACTGCGCCACCAGGGAAGCCCTCTACGTTATTCTTAATTCCCTTGAAAAAAGGTATCGGGGAATATTGTAAACTCATACAGATATCACAAAACTAGCACAAGACAAACACTATAATCAGCTGTCTAAATGCAGTATTCCGAATACTTTTTATGCCTGCAGTTTACATTTAATCCCCATGCAGTAAAGCAGAGGCCTTAAATTGATGAACTGCATATGTGCTTTGTTTAGTTTGCCCAATGTTAAGAAAAAATTTAAACTGGCTAATAGCATGTAAAACTTAGCTGGTTTCACGTAAAAATCCAGACTTTAAGCTTGGAAAAACAGAAGACCTCATTCCTGCAGGGCAACATCAGCTGAAGGTGTTGCCATCTGAGCCCTTGGATGAGCTGTGCCCCATCCATTCTGGGTACCTAACATGGCCCAATTCATCCCATTTCACCTGCCAGGCCCCTACTGGCATTTGACTTGGTGACTCCTGCAGTAAACACTGGTTCATATTATTAAATGTATCCAATTTGATTGTGCATTAAACTCTAATTCAACCTTCTCCCACTTTCAGCCTTTGCAGGGTTTCGCTCCTGCACCAAGATCCAACATCTGATCACAACTTCATGGTGAAAACCTGTGCATACAGAACATCTCAGTTTTCTGGTGTGCTTTCCTATCCTGTGGTTTACTTAACCCTCCCCAGTATTCCAGGAAGTCTGAGCTTATTGTCTATATTATGAGGGAGATCAACTAGCTAACAGGGGCCAAAGGCAAGATTTCAGCTGAGGGCTGGGGTCAAATCTTAATCTACTATCTCCCACCATACCATGTACCCCTCAACCCCTGGAGACAGCCCCGATTCCAGGCTGACCCAACCAGAGGAGATTTAAGTCCAGATCGCAAAACTGCTGGGCTGCTCTGAAAGGGGCCAGTATGTGGAATCCTCGCTTTACTTCCGTTTTTAATCTTCTTTTAAAAAAACTGTAGTGTTTAATCCAAAGACAGCTGATTCTCATTTACACTTAACCTGTGTTGAACTCACATACTAAATTTTAAAGCTCTGCTCTCAAAAATGCATTTTGCTCTTTAAGATCTCCTTGGTAACACTCGTAATTGGTATCTGGGCTACAAAGAAAAAAAGAAGAAGCTTGGACCCAATCAGTGACTGGAGTTAAAATAAAATCCAACTGGAAATCCAACTAAGTAAAGTTCCATAATGACAGCTGTACAGCAGACTCAGAGAATAACCTGTCCAAATTGGAGGAGGACTGCAAAGTCCCAGGAAAGGGGGACTCTCCGAGATAAAAAGGGAAATTCAAGGGAATTCCCTGCCGGTCCAGTGGTCAGGACTCACCGCTTTCACTGCCGACGGCCCGGGTTCAATTCCTGGTCGGGGAACTAACAGTAGGAAGATACCAACATTCTCAAATCATAGAAAGTTAAGTTAGAGGTATGGATATAATTACCAGAATTTAAAAAGAAGAAAAAAGCCACAACACTTAAAAGTGGTAACTCTTGGGGCTTCCCTGGTGGCGCAGTGGTTGAGAATCTGCCTGCCAATGCAGGGGACACGGTTTCGAGCCCTGGTCTGGGAAGATCCCACATGCCGCGGAGCAACTGGGCCCGTGAGCCACAACTGCTGAGCCTGCGCGTCTGGAGCGTGTGCCCCGCAACGGGAGGGGCCGCGATAGCGAGAGGCCCGCGCACCGTGATAAAGAGTGGCCCCCGCTTGCCGCAACTAGAGAAAGCCCTCGCACGAAACAAAGACCCAACACAGCTAAATAAATAAATAAATAAATAAAGTAGCTATTAATTAAAAAAAAAAAAGTGGTAACTCTTGGGAAGAAACTGAGGAAGATCGCTTTTTATTATAAGCCTATGTATACTGTTTGATTTATTTTGGACCATAAGCATATAGTATATAATTTAAAAAATATTTTTACCTATTTAGAAACCCAGGAAAAAAAAGGTAAGGCAAAGATCATCTAAAAAGTCTGCCTCGGGACTTCTCTGGTGGTCCAGTGGTTAAGAATCTGCCTTCCAATGCAGGTGGACGCCAGTTCAATCCCTGGTCAGGGAACTAAGATCCCACATGCCGCGGGGCTACTGAGCCCGTGTGCCCCAACTAATGAGCCTGTGCGCTCTGGAGCCCGTGTGCCACAACTAGAGAGAAGTCCACGTACCACAACGAAGAGCCCGTGTGCCGCAACTAAGACCAGATGCAGCCAAAAATAAATAATTAATAAAATTTTTTTTAAAAGTCTGCCTCCCTATCTAGCTACCAGTGTTGCAGAGTTTTACCTTGAGTAGCGGTTCTTAAAGTGTGATCCCTGGGCCAGCAGCATCGGCAGTATCACCTGAGAACTATTAAGCAATGCAAATTGGGGGGCCCTACCCTAGACCTAACTGGTCAGAAACTCTGGGATCGGGCCCAGCAATTTGTAGTTTAACGAGCCCTCCAGGTGATTCTGATGCAGGCTCCGGCTTGAAAATCATAGGCCTTGAGCAAAACAAAACTCTATGGCAGTTTTTGGTGCTAACAGTTCCTCAGCTGAAGTGTTAACTATCCAATCAGGCCACCTCAGGTCAAGGCCTGAGCCCCTTCTAAGAAAATATGCATTTTAAAGGAATCTCTAGAGTTAGTTTCCCCAGGGCCAGGGCCACAAAGAGGTGACCTCTGCCCTCTGTGAGTTCTGGTGGGAGCCGGCAGCAAGGACCCACCTAGGAAGAGGCTTCTGAGAGGTCCCCATTTGCCACACCATCACTGGGCAATACGTGGGCTGGGTGACCCCCTGGCTGAGCAGCTGAGTGGGTTGGGAGTGCTCTGTGGCTGGCTTTGCATAAGTCACCTGCTATTATAAGGAAGCAAGAGGCACTTCACTTCTGACTCCTGCCGTTCTGAACAGAGCTCTCGGATATCCTCTGGCTATTTCTGACTTAAAATAGACCAAAGAGGGAGGCGGAAGCAAGATCTTGCATCCTATATACACTCTGATGATGGGCTCCAGGGTATATGCTTTGCCAGCTCCTTTCTTCTGCTTCTATTTGGAGGGAGTCAGAGTTCCGGGAAGGTAGAGAGCATTTCATGACTCTGCAGAGCCCTTGACAGACACAGCAATCAGACAAAGCCTCAGAATCCTTCTTAACACTCAGTTCACAAAGCTACAACTAATCAATGTTGGCAGGCAAGATGCAATTTATCATATAGCCGGTTCAGTATACTCAAGAATTCTATCATCAAAGAAGCCCCAAAGAATGACAGTTACCCTAGCGTCGCTTAGTAGAAACAGGTGACTGTCATTAATGATTTATAATTTTCCACATGTTTTCCTTCTTAGGGTAATGAACTTCATGAGTTTATTACCGGCTACATGAAATGGGACTCATTTTCCTTTCCCCTAAACAGCCTTGCTAGAACTTAGGTCTGGGGGTTCATGGGCTGATTTGTGGGCCTACCTATCCTTAATAAGGGAAATTGAAAGTTCCAGAAACCAATTTAGAACTGGTTGGAGTCCCACCTGAACATAAACAGAGCGATCTACATTTTCAGTCCTGTTCCCTTCTTTCAAAGTGCTTCTAGTACAGTTTGGAAAGCAAAACGAAAATTACAAATCAACATAAGTAAGTGCCCAATTGCTGACGAGAAAATAACACCAAGGTTCCAAGAAGGGAATATCCGAGAGTTGGAGAAGGCTTTGTGGAAGGCATAATTGGGTTTGGACAGGCAGAGTGTAGAATGGAAGACATTCCAGGCAGGAGGAACAACCAGCACAAAGAGAGGGGAATGGTAATGAGCAGGGGTGTGGGGTCTGTGAGGAGATAGGCTTGCCTGCGGGGGATGCTCTGGTGCTTAGTGAAGATTAAAACTGAACTTGGGCAGGGGAGGAGCAGCGCCCGGCACTAAGGGATGGGCCCAGTAGGCAATTGGGAACTACTGCTCAAGTGAGTCACTGAGTGAAAGTGGCATTTGAGAAAGATTAGTGCCTCAGCATAAGGGATGAACTGAAGCTTGGGAAGGTACAACAGAAGATATGGATCTATGGTCTACTTTCTTAGGTCTCTTCTGGGTACCACACTGAGTGGTCTCTTGTCTCTCCCTGCCTGCCATCCATCCATAAGACAAGGAATTAAGAACAACCTCCTGCCACGTCCTCCCACTACCACGGAAGAGGCCCCAAAGCTCCTGGAAGTTACCTGAGCGCTGGTAAATCACTCCGGGGTCTTATGGACACAGTCATAATGAATGAATTACAGTGGCAGCAGGGTATAATGGTGAAGAGCTTGGGTTTGGAGTCAGCCTGTCTGAACCTGTTTAGATTTGAATCCCAGCTGCATCACTTACCAATTTGTGATCTTTTTTTTTTAATTTTTGGCCAGGCCACGCGGCTTGTGGGATCTTAGTTGCCCAAACAGGGATTGAACCCAGGCCCTCTGCAGTGAAAGCGCCTAGTCCTAACCACTGGACCACCAGGGAATTCCCACCAGTTTGTGAGCTTATGAAAGTTACCTAACTCCCTGCACCTCAGTTTCTGCATCGATAAAATGGGTCTAATAATAGCACTTCCCTCATATGGTTGTTAGGTAGATTAAATAAATAAATACATGTAAAAATTAAACCAATGTCTTGCACATAGTTAAGTGTTCGTTAAATGTGGCTATTATCAGTAGTAGTAGTATCCAACACATTAACTATACTTGTTCTAAGATTCTTTTTATGGATTCTTTATTTCGAGTCAACCAGTACATTGGTTTTTCTTAGAAAGTCTACACATCCCTCAACTGCATCTGAATCCACATAACCACTTGATATTCACATACAATTTTAGAACTGGAGAGGACTTACAATTATTCAGTCCAACTAACTCCCTCTTTCAAAGATGAGGAAACTAAGACACAGAAATGCTGTGTCAGTGCTCAGTAAAAATATTCTTTCCATTGATTTTAATTGTCCAAGATCACAAAGGAAATTAGAGATGAAGCAGCCAAGCCCCCTCTTTAAACTGCTCTGTCTCAATCTTCATGACCATTTGTAATAGCCCCTTCCCACCAACTTCAATATTTGCAACTTGACTCTCCCAGGAGGACTTAAAATTCACTCATTTCCAAATCCTCAAAAGTTCCAAAAGGCAAGATAACTTAGTATCTCATTCCGGGTGCTGCTGGGCCCAAGACACAATATAGTCACAATCATGTAAAAGGTATTCGGTTTTCCTGTTACGATTTTGTCCTCCAGATTGAGGTTACTATTGATGGAAGCCAACATCTGCATCTAAAACACAGAACGGGGAATTCCCTTGTGGTGCAGTGGTTAGGACTCTGCACTCTCACTGCTGAGGGGCCCGGGTTCAATCCCTGGTCAGGGAACTAAGAACCCGCAAGCTGCACGGCATGGCCCAAAAAAACAAAACAACAAAACAGAACCATTCTAACTGGCGAGTGTACATCACAAGACCAAGGCAAGCCTTTGGTTGAAGAGCTTGGTTGAAGGGAGAAAATCTGATTAACAAAAAGATAAGCAGCCAAAAAATAAATTAAACGACTGCTCACAGAGAGAGCACGAGAGAAAGGAGGTGTGGAGACGTGGTGCACACAAAGAGGGACAGAAGAGCTTGAAGGATAGGGATGGGGGAAGGGTAAGAACGGATTTTCTAATATTAGACTCGCCATATGCTTAATTCCCAAATCCGAGCCAAAACGGGGTCCCCTGTCCTGCCGATGAGTCCCAGTCAGCTTTCTGTGCCGGAATACTGTCTGCAGCAGGACTGGGCATGAATGCCAAAGCAAATCCCCTCCATCTCAACCCCTCACTGCAACACAAAATTACTCACAGGGCTTATCTTGAAATGTCCTTTCATCTTTGCCTCCCCCTGACTTAAAACAATGCCTGTAAAAAATATTCAAGACCCCTACAGTAAATCCATATCCCTATTATGCACTTACTATAAAGCTGTTTATCCTGAACAATACGTGGTCAGTTTGAGAAATATGCCTTCATTTAAGCTGCTTCTTATAAGGTAAATAAATAAAAGTCTTCAGGAATACCAGAACACTATCAATTTGGACTAAATTCACGGATTCCAGTGCAAGCAGCCAAGGTCCTCGAGCCTTGAGCACAAACAGACCTAACCCTGTATTAATTGAAAAATAAAGAGATGGGGGAAGACGTGGTTACGTGCCATGTTATGTGACTTAACAAATGACGTGATGTTCTCGCTTCCATCTAAGTGGCATTTTATTTTTAACTTTATGATTATAAAAGTAATAAATGCTGACTACAGGAAACTCAGGCAGTACAATAAGAAGAAAACCAGCAGATCACTTCTGAAAAAGTTCTTGCATTGATAACTGATGTTCAATAAAATCCCAAGTCTGGCCAAATTCCAACCCAAGGAAGAACATTGTCCTAACTCGTTTCCAAGCTGACTTCCTAGCTGGGCAGAGTATTCATTTGCTGCCACTCACGATTGCATCATTTTGCTGTGCTCTTTAAAGGAACCGCAGGTCTCCACCCCAGTTGCTAAGTTTCATCTCTGGCAAGAAGTCACCACCTCTCCTATATTATGTGGTCTATCTGACAGCCAAAAACCCCCTCAGCTTAACAACATTGAGAAGTGGGGGGCTACCACTGGATGAGGGTGCCAGCAAGACAGGGAGAAACCAGAGGCGATTTTGTGGGTAGCCGAGCAGGCAATGAGATTTGGGAAAGGGCAATTCTTGGGAACTGAGAGCTATGAAATCGATCAGGGTCAGGGTGTGGCTGGGGGAAAGCTCAGAAAGCCCTTGAACCTTCTGGTCAAGGCAGAATAAGGAGGAACCCAGGTGATAATGTTTGGAGAAGATCTGGTAAGGTCGTGTGAAAGGAACCAGACACCAGCTTTGGGGTCCATGGAGGGCTGCAGTAAGCAAGCATTCTGATCAATGAGCTATGTGCACGTACATTCAATGTGTATATACTGAGCACCTACTGTGTATAAGGCCCTGCCTGGGCTGTGCAGAACATGACCAGGAATAACAGAAGGCGCTGACTCTGACAGATAGAGCCCTGGGAGAGAAGGCTATTAATGTGGGTGTTGACGGTTGTGGTCCTTCAGAGAACACAGCTTTCCTACCACGCCAACCACATGAGGGTCTGCTTAGCATCCTTCAAACATCCCCCAATAAAACCTGCATCCCTGCTGCCATGAGGTTACGCTGTCCTCAGACCCCCTCGCCCTTACATCAGTTGTCCTCCCAAAGATGGACCCGCTCACATAATCAGGCTTCAACACAGAGGGCATGGCTAAAGCACGCTTCTCTCATTAGACCAAAAATGTTCTCGTGACAAAGCCTTCTGGTTCTGTTTTACCTTTTTCCTCCCATTAGAGTGGGAGAGATGCCCTTTAAGCACGGCAGCGGTGCGTGCTCAGAGCGGCGGTGGGGCAGGTGCAGCCCTCACGCGCTGCCGGCTGCTGTGCGCCGTGCGAGGCCACGGCCAGCGGTCGCCCCCAGGAAAGCCCTCTCTGTGAGTGAACACGCTTGGCCAACGAGTCTTTCCTTCTGTGCCTTCCAGGCCCCCAAGGTGACCTGAAGACTGGACGCTGCTGCGGAAAAAAACAGACCTGGATGCAAAGCGCTAAGCTGGAGAGAAGCAGGGAGAGAACAGCAAGGTATGCTGGCTTGCCTCCTTTCTGGGATGCCAAATCCTGGCGTCACGTGCAACCAGTGAGGAAAGAAGGATGGTGCTGACACCCGACTTAAGAGGCGTAGGCAATGTCGGTCAGGTGTCAGAGCTGTCAGCTGAACCAATTTTCAGAATATGTGGCCTTATGATAATAGAGTTTCTTCCTAACTTGCAGGTACATATGGAATACTTTATAACGGCATTACAGTTCACACTTACACATATAAACTCACCTTTTTCCGAAAAAGTTAAAATGATATAAAACTGGGAGCGTCCCAGAAAATGCAGGACATGTGTATCACCTACTGACATAAAAGAAACAGATAATCACCCTTTCCCTCTGGTCCATATAAGCTAATCTTTAGGGTTATTATGAGAATTAGAGAGCTAATATGCATAAGCGCTTAGAATAGTGTTAGGTACAGTGAGTGCTATGCAAGTCTGTTAAATAACAAAAAAGGAATAACATTTTTAAATGCTATAGTTTGGTACAACATATCTTTAAAAATCTGAAGTGACCCCAGAGACTCAAAGTTTATGAGGAAACGGTCTATACCCTCCAGGGGCTCCAAGACCAAAGGGGAGAAAGAGCCCAGGGCTCCAGCCACAGGGCCTGTCTGGCTAGGAAGGTCTGAAGCATGGGGCCGCCCCCCTTCTGGGTAAGTGCCTGGCCACACATCCCAGATGAAGTGCCTTTCACTGAATTTCCCTTGCTAGCTTGGGGTGGGAGGGAGTTTAACTGGAGCACCTTAGGCTTTGGCTGGGTAAACACTTAAGTGAAAGAAAACTTGAGACGGAATCAAGATATACATGTAATTTTAAAAGCTGACATATATCAATATATGATATTTTGATATATGAAATATTTGAACCCTGATTAGATACTTGATGTTATTTAGGAATTATTAATTTGGACGGTACAGTCATAGTATTGGTTATTTTTCAAACCCTTACCTTCTAGTGGTCACATTTCAATATTTATGGCTGAAATGATACAATGTCTGAGATTTTTCCTCAAAATAATAGGGTGAGAAAGGGTAGAGATGAAACAAGATTAGCTATGAATTGATTATTGCTGCCACTGGATGATGGGTGTATGGGGTTCATGAGATTATTCTAATTCTGAATAATTTCAAATTCTCTGTAATGAGAAATAATTTCTGGTTGTGCTTTTTTTTTTCAGAAAAAAAAAAAAAAAAAGGGAGAGGCATGTCTAAAAAGAAGATCCCAGGCCTTGGCCAGAGGAGAGAGAGACTGCTTTAGAGAATTCGGGAAACAACAAATACCTCAAGAAAACCACCAGGCGATGGATGATCACAGCACCATGAATACCGAAGTAGTGGTTGAAGGGAAAACTTGGGGCTGGGGTGGTGAAAAGGAAAGAAAAACTGAATATTCTCCATAATCGAGAAGAACATATGTTCTTCCAGGGTTATTGCCAGTTAAACCTTCCTTCCGAACACGTACACGAAGTTGCTGGGGCTTCTCCCTACCTCCCTGCTCAACACACTCGGACTAGACAATTTCACTCTTCTCTGCGCAGATTCCAGGGAGGTATCCTGGAGACAGACATCAAAGGAATTAGAGCTGGCAGCCCAGAACAGGTCATGCTGTCAGAGGGAGGCTAGGAACCACATGAAAAGCAGAAAATTCACAGGGCGTTTTATTATTATTATTATTTTTTAAAGAGCTCAGAAATGTCTTTCGTTTGAGTTTTAGTTTAAGGACAGCTACCTCTGGGGGGATGACTTTGAAGTCATATAGCCCAGAGCAGCACTCAGCAGCAGGCCAGCAAGGGAAGGAAAATGCTGTACCCAGCGGAAAAAAACAGAGGGATCCACGCCGGCTGAGGGGTTAGTCTCACTTCCCTAAATAATAACCTAGAAGATTTATGCTTGGTATAAGGACAGGAAGGGAGGGAGGGAAGGAGGAAAAGGAATCACTGCTAGATAGAAACAGTGTAGCTGCGACCAGATTTGAAAAGGCAACCAAGGCTAGACTTGCAATTGCCCTTCTAAGCATCAGCAGCAGGATATAGAGATTAAGTGAAAGAGACTCTGGTGAAACCCAACTGAATACAGGGGCCAGCACTGGAGTATCAGAGTGGCCTGAGAGCTAGAATACAGCTCTTGAAACAGTCACTTGGACTGTTTCAAGGCTCTAGAAAACAGTGTCTGAAAAGCACGAGATAGGGGTCCAAGGGCAGAGGTGTGGTATCTACATCAGGGCAGCAAGAGTTTACCCGGATGTGACAAACCGGTGGGCTGGCCACAGTCAGAACTTACAGCTATCGGGAAGAAAAAAGAAAAAAGCCCCGAGCATAAGGTTGACCCCATCTCAGCAGCTCCAATAAACACAGAAGAAAAAGAGAGGTTCCCTACTAGCACTGCCCATGAGTGTCACATCTTCACCACACCCATTGGGAGACTGGAGAGCCGAAATAGCGAGATAAATTTATACTAACAAACTCAAGATCTGAAAAGTGGTTCTGTCGGCAACAAGGCAGTCAGAGGGGAGCCAAGTTGAAATGACATGCCCTGTCTGTGGGGAAATACAGTACCCGACAAAACTTTCTTCATTCCAGGACAGGCAAACAAACAATACAAACTGTGAAGCTTCCAGAAATATTCTGTAACACAACAGCAATATGTAAAATGTTGCATTATGAAGATACAGAGAGTAGACCAGTGGAAACAGAAGAAAAATGTGGAAAATGTATGCTTGTTTTCAGGCCAAAATTTTTTTTTAAAAAAGCTGAATAAAATGAGAAAATACTGGAATAAGGAATTATTCCAGTTAATAAGGAAATAAGGTTAATAAGGAAACCAAAAATGCAATTGCATTTTTAAAATTTCCATTAAAAGACAACTTTAAAAACCCAACAGAACCAATCCTACAGAATTGAGAAGAAGAATTTTAAAAAAGCAGGGAAAGAAAACAGGAAAAGAAATTAAATTAATGAATAAAAAGACGAAATTGAGGCTAGAACAAATGAAACGGAAATAATCACTAAAATATAACAGAATCTTTGACCCAGTAGTTCTTCTTAGGAATTTATCCTACGCAAACGACCAAAGACATGCACAAAGATGTATATAAAAGCAAGTTTAGGGACTTCCCTGGTGGTCCAGCAGTTAAGACTCTGCGCTCCCAATGCAGGGGGCCTAGTTCGATCCCTGGTCAGGGAACTAGATCCCACATGCCACAACTAAGAGCCTGCCGGCCGCAACTAAGACCCAGCACAGCCAAATAAATATTTTTTAAAAAAAGAAAAAATAAATAAAAACAAGTTTATAACAGCACTGATGATTACAGCAAAATTTGGAACTGGCGTAAGTTTGCCATAACTGGAAATTGTTAAATGTTAAATTATAAATTGTTATTTATAAATTATAAATGGTTCCTTTATATAGTGGAATATCATGTAGCTGTCAGAGATCCCCTTTTAGAAGAATTTATTCTGGACTTCCCTGGTGGTGCAGTGGTTAAGAATCTGCCTGCCAATGCAAGGGACACGGGTTCGATCCCTGGTCCGGTAAGATCCCACATGCCGCGGAGCAACTAAGCCCACGAGCCACAACTACTGTGCCTGCGCTCTAGAGCCCACGACCCACAACTACTGAGCCCATGTGCCACAACTACTGAAGCCCATGTGCCTAGAGCCCGTGCTTGACGACAAGAGAAGCCACCGCAATGAGAAGCCCACGCACCGCAACGAAGAGTAGCCCCTGCTCGCCCGCGCGTAGCAATGAAGACCCAACATGACCAAAAGTAAATCAATCAACAAATAAATTTTAAAAAAAAAGAATTTATTCTTACATGGAAATATGCACACACAGAAAAAGATAAGGCTAACCTGTGACATAGGAACATCAGTTACTTCCGGTAGGAGGCCTATAGGTGATTTTTCCCTCTATACACTTTTCTGTATTTTCCAATTTTCTACAATGATCCTGTATTACTTCTCAAAGAGAAAAAAATCCCAATAGATGTTTTGGTAAAAGAAGAAAAAAAAGCCTTGAGCAACTTTAAAATGCAACAATACGGCTACCAAAAATCAATTCCTCTGAGGTCAAAGGCAGCTCCCCTCATGAAGCTATCGCCTGGACAAGTCTCCCCACGAGTACTCAGGATTGGCACCTCACCACCTGCCTTATTTTACAACAAAAACCCAGTGAGCTTTCCAGAACACTTAAAAACAGGATTCCACTGCACAGCCATAAATTCACTACATGTGTTTGCCTCCTTGAATTTACTATGGGGTAGGCAGGCACTAGACTCCATCCTCCCCTCCCTGTGCCAACATACTTCACTGTTTTTAAATAAGCTGTCAATTGCTAAAGGTAAATATTAGGGTTAGCTCCTTCCCAGGCGTCATAATTCTCTCTCAACTCAAATGTTTGTGAATTTTAAATCTCTCAGCGGAGGTACTTGTCCTGCACGAGGTTACCCTGTGAGCAACACTCCATATTAATTGTTCCAGTGCACGGACCTCCAGAGAAAAGTCACAGACAGGGAAATGGAAGCTCCAAGGAGATCTACTGACCGAAGGGTTCTGAGATCACAATGGAAAGGCAGGGATTCCCTGGCCAGGTCCCACGCTCTCACCCCCAGGTGGGTCTACTCTCTACAACTTATACATTTTGACCACGTCACTTCTCCCAGCCTTCAGTTGTTGAACATAAGTAACACCTTGTCACTAAATCATACATTTTTCTTTATTTTTTTAAATATTATTTTATTTATTTATTTATTTATTTGGTTGTGCCGGGTCTTCGCTATGGCAGGCGGGCTCGTTAGTTGCAGCTCCAGGGCTCCTTAGTTGTGGCATGTGAACTCTTAGTTGAGGTATACATGTGGGATCTAGTTCCCTGACCAGGGATCGAACCCGGGCCCCCTGCATTGGGAGCGCAGAGTGTTATCCACTGCGCTGCCATGGAAGTCCCCACAAATCTTTCTTTGAAAGAACATTACTGGGGGCTTCCCTGGTGGCGCAGTGGTTGAGAATCTGCCTGCCAATGCAGGGGACACAGGTTTGAGCCCTGGTCTGGGAAGATCCCACATGCCACGGAGCAAATAGGCCCGTGAGCCACAACTACTGAGCCTGCACGTCTGGAGCCTGTGCTCCGCAACAAGAGAGGCCGCGATAGTGAGAGGCCCGTGCACCGTGATGAAGAGTGGCCCCCGCTTGCCGCAACTAGAGAAAGCCCTTGCACAGAAACGAAGACCCAACACAGCCAAAAATATAAATAAATAAATAAATTTAAATTATTTTTTTAAAAAAAGAACATTACTAACAAATTTGAAATTAATCCTCTCCCAAAGTCTCCATAATTGCCAGTTCTGTTTTATGAACAGAAAAAAAAAAAGGTTACAAAAGGAAAATCAGAGATTCATAAAATCAGAACACTGGAAAAGACCTTAAAATTTAGTTCAATGACTCCTGACAGATGAATGGATAAGCGAAATGTGGTATATTCAAAAAGACAACCGAATATTAGTCAGACTTAAAAACAAAGGAAATCCTGACACAGGCTACAAGATGGATGAACGTGACCGATAATGCTAAGTGAAATTAGCCAGACACAAAAGGACAAATACCGCACAGCTCCACTTAGAAGAGGCTAAGAAACAGAAAGTAGTCAAATTCAGAGACAGGAAGTAGAATGGTGATTCTTAGGGGCTGGAAAGAGAGGGCATGAGGAGTTATTAACAGGTACAGAGTTTAAGGTACAGAGTTTCAGTTGGGGAAGATGAGAAAGTTCTGGAGATGGACGGTGGTGATGGTTGCACAGCAATGTGAAAGTACCTAATGCCACTGCACGACACACTTAAAAATATCTAAAATGGTAAATTGTTATGTACATTCTACCACAATAGGAAATATAACCTTTTTTTAAAAAGTCATTTAGCTCCACAACTCTTCCACTAAAGAAATTACCTGCTGGACTTCCCTGGCGACGCAGTGGTTAAGAATCCACCTGCCAATGCAGGGGACACGGGTTCGAGCCCTGGTCCGGGAAGATCCCACATGCCGCGGAGCAACTAAGCCCGTGCGCTACAACTACTGAGCCTGTGCTCTAGAGCCCGCGAGCCACAACTACTGCAGCCCGCGTGCGTAGAGCCCGTGCTCAGCAACAAGAGAAGCCACCGCAATGAGAAGCCCACGCACCGCAACAAAGACCCAACGCAGCCAAAATTAAATAAATAAATAATAAATAAAAGATATAATTAAATAAAATGTTAAAAAAAAATTACCTGCTACATAACTTGCTTGGAATCTAGGTGACTCTTGTTCCAATCTTGCCCATATTAGACCCAAACTCCAAGGAGATCAAATATACTTCTGACTTTGAAGTTTAATGTTTATACCGACCCTCCCTATAAAAGGACTGCCTCCTAAAGAAGTGATTTTTCTGGGAATTCCCTGGTGGTCCAGTGGTTAGGACTCGGTGCTTTCACTGCCAAGGGCCCAGGTTCAAGTGTAAGTAAGTAAGTAAATAAATAAGTAAGTAAATAAATAAATAAATAAAGGAGTGATTTTCCCGTCAGCTGCAAAGGCCACGCTTTGTGCTCCTGTGAGTTGAGGTGCCTTCTCTAACCTGTTCACTTTGCTTCAGCCAGCAGTTACGCTGTGAGCCGTGGGAGGGCTTTTCCAGTTAAACAGATGGCAAAGGGCCAAGTTTGGTGGATCTTTGTGTATTTATTTGTTTCAAGTAGCTAAAAGAGACCAGTGCTTTCTTCTTTTATCTAAAAAGTCGCTCTGCAAGTCTGCCAGTTGTTTGGGTGAAGGTGGTGAGAGATGTAGAGAGAGAAGGAAACCCTCTCCCTCGTTCCCACCTCGAAAACATCACCCTTTGTTTTGGGCTTCCCAGCGAGTTTGTATTCATCCCTCTTAGAAACTAAACAAATAGAAAAATCCAGAAATGCTTGGGCAGAGGTCAAAACGTTTTAAATTGTGGCCAACGGGGTCAGTGTTTTCTTCCAGGCGAGGGCCGCACAAGGGAAACTTTAAAAACCTATGATAACAAACCTCCTACCAACTGTGAAACACAGTAAGAAGAGAAAATTGGGTGCAAAATAGAAATGGATTTTTCTAAAATGGAGGCAGATGCCCCCAGGGCTCAGCAGAAAGCTCTAGGAATGGTTGCCTTGGTAATCAACAACATACTATTTTGTAACAGAGAGCATTTCTCTCTAAAGTACTCCTGGAATTGCCAAAAGTAGCTGAAAACGGTTTTCACCAGGCTTCGGGCCTGTCCCTGTGACAAGCCACGCTCTCTGTCACCACCCTGGCCTGCGCCCTCTCGTTAGCCTCCCAGGCCAGCGTTTCCCCTCTAGTTCCTCCAACAAAACTGTACCGTAATAATTCTGCTCACACACCACCATCATCTCATGCCTCTGCTCAAAACCCTTTAATAGCTGCTTAAGTCACTGTATATTCAGTGTAAACTTTCTGCTTCTCCAGCCCCACCCCCCGTGCAGACTTCTTCACCTCTATTCCCAACAAGCACTTCCATCCCAGGCCCTCTCTGGCCCTGGGTTTGAGTCCCCAGTCTGACTTTTCCAGCTGCGTGGTCCAGAACACTTATGTGACAGAAGGAGGCTGGGTTTGGGGGACAGGTCTGAGCTTCGATCCCCCGCCTCTGTCACTTGCTAATTTGCATGGCTTGGGTAATTCACTTTACTTCTCTGAGCCTCAACTTCCTCACTTGAAGAAAGGGGAGTCACAGCACCTACCTCACAGAGTTGTTTGGTGGATAACATGGAAAAGAGCAGGCAAAGTGCTGGCATGGTGCTTGGTCCCTGGCACATTTTTCCTCAGCCTCTATAAATGTGAGTTCCGCCAACTCCCAGTACTGTTGTCAGGAATACATACCAGGGAAAGCGCTTTGAAAACAGTCCAGTGCTATTCACAATAGCCAAGACATGGAAGCAACCTAAATGTTCATCGACAGATGAATGGGTAAAGGAGATATTATGTATATAATATTATATATATAATACATTTATTACTCAGCCATTAAAAAGAATGAAATAATGCCATTTGCGGCAACATGGATGGACCTAGAGATTATCATACTAAGTGAAGTAAGTTAGAAAGAGAAAGACAAATACCATATGATATCACTTATATGTGGAATCTAAAATACGACACAAATGAACATACCTACGAAACAGAAACAGACGCACAGACATAGAGAACAGACTTGTGGTTGCGAAGGTCGGGGTGTTGATGGAGAGGGATGGATGGGAAGTTTGGGACTAGGAGATGCAAACTATTATGTAGAGAATGGATGAACGACAAGGTCCTACTGTACAGCACAGGGAACTATACTCAATATCCTGCGATAAACCATAATGGAAAAGAGTATATATATGTGTGTGTATAACTGAATCACTTTGCTGTACAGAAGAAATTAACACAACATTGTAAATCAACTGTGCTTCAATAAAATTTTTTTAAAAGTCAAGTGCTATGTAGAGAGTATGTGTTAAGACCACTTTTGAGCCACACTGGGAAATCTCCCTAAATATTCCTTCTCCCTGCCCTTCCAGGCCAAGGCAAGTCCTGCCCTTCTTGGGGGAGCTTCTCTGACCAGTCCAAGGGGTCCCGGGCTTTCCTTCTGACTCCTATACTGTTCCACACGGCTGAACGCCGTCTTCTCTTGTTTACTGCTTCTCTGACCCAAGTAGGACTTTTTCACTGTAAGAAGGCTATAAACCCCCTGGAAACCACGCATCCATACTCCTGAGTGCTCCTGGGCCCTCCCTGTGCAAAACTCCCCGCAGGCGCCCCACAGATGCCCCACAGATCACCACGTACAGACAGAGCACAGTGTTGGGAGTTGCTGCCCCAGTGGTAGCCCCTAAAGCCAAAATCACCAAGAGGCCACCAAGGGCCAAACTGAGCCCTTAGATGTGTTGTTTGACACACACACAACGTTTTAAATTTTAATTAGTTAATAATACTTAGAAATCAGAAGAGTCCACAGTTTGTAAACATTTTGCGAGATGTGACCATCCAGGTCTGCGTTCCAGCAAGGCTGCTCCTTTGAGATGAGGATGCTCTCCCCCATTTGCCCCAAGCTTGCCACTCTCCCTATCACCTCCTGACTCACACTTACCAGTTTACGCGGGATGGAGCTGAGACAAAAGGAGATTACTTTTCCCTCCTAAGTCTCTATCAAAGGTTAGAAAATAGAAGATACACTAAAAAGGATCTATGTTTCCAGAAAAACAGGCAAGAAGCATATTTCTTTGTAGAAAAGAAAATTATTCCTATATGTTTCCTGCGCACAGAAAGTCTATGTGGAAATTCCCCACGTGCTTCATGCAATCAGGTGGCAGTTAGTATCTGAGCTTGCTGCCCATTGGCATGTCCTAGAATGCCAAGCGGGTCTTCAAGGAACCTCGGGGAATAGATGAGCATTTCCCAGATTATAGAGTTAGAAGTTAGACCCTGAAAAGTCAGTGGCTACTAAGATCACAGAGTTTGAAGTTAGATACTGAAAGGTCAGTGGCTACTAAGGGTTTGGATGTTTCTCCCAAGAAAATGAATAGAGGGGTCCAGTGAAAGTACCTAAAAGCAGATCACGGGGGCCACGGGGCACGCAAGTGACCCAACACCACTTCCCACTTTCAGGGTGTCTGGGGCAGCCCTCTCCCATGTGCTATCTGCTCATCTCTTGGACTATTTTTTACCTTCTCTCTCTAGAATGTTGTCAATTCTGCCCTTGCACAGAAATGCTAATCTTTCAGAAATGACCAACCAATCAGGAGATCCTTTGGGTTAGGTCAGCAAACCACAGGCTGGAAATGTCCCTGGGGTCCTGGGACCTTGGCTGTTCTCACCCTGTTGGCTACTCAAAGGCCTCTTTCTTTGCTGCCACAGACATTCTTCCCTGGGGTAGGAGAGAGAGTGTGTGTGTGTGTGTGTGTGTGTGTGTGTGTGTGTTGAGGGAGCTGGGTTAACTAAAAAAAAGACAAGAGGTTATGGATTCTACATGCTTAAAAACCTCAGAAGGCCATTTCTGAGAAATGAAGGCTTGCAATCACTCTCCTGAATTATCTCTTTTCCAATTCTCTGTGTTTGGGGTGCTCAAGACCTTAGCCTGCCTGACCTCCAGCAACACCTTGACTGAGAAATTCCTGTCAAAAGACAGAGGCCATATTTGCTTCCCAAATGTGCTGTACACCATGTTCCCCATAAGACATGGTAGGGCACAGAGAAAAAGAATAGGCTTTGGAGGGAAAGCCAACTGACCAGGTGATTCTGCCACTTACTAGCTCGGTGGGCACATCTCTTATCTCTCTGGGCCTCAGTTTCCTCATCTATACAATGGGAGTAATGATGCCTACCTCATAGAGTTCTTGTGAAAGTTAAATAAGGCAGCACATGGGAAGTCCTTTCCAACTCCATGCTTGACACCTGGAAGACACCTCCTTAAGTGACAGCCTGGGCCTGTTATTAGGCAGTTCAGCACATCTCCAGGGACAGGTGGTAGAGGCAGAGTTCAGATACTGGCTCCACCATTATGAAAACTACTCAGTCCAACAGTGCCTCACTCAAACGGTTATGTGAGGATTAAATAAATAATACAAAGCATTTAAGGACTTCTCTGGCAGTCCATGGTTAAGACTCCGCGCTTCCAAGGCAGGGGGCGAGGGTTCGATCCCTGGTCGGGGAACTAAGATCTCACATGTGGCACAGTGTGGCCAAAAAAATTAAAATAAAAATAAATAAAAATTTAAAAAAACAGCCTTCTCTTAAAAAAACCTAATAATACAAAGCATTTAGATGGGGCCTGGCAAAGTCAGCACACCCAATATGTAAATGAAAGCTGTAATTTTTATTCTTGTTATGACTGTTTATTCCCTCTTTATGTGTCTCATCCCAGATCATGAAGCACTAGATACCTGAGTAGAGTACTAACCTAAAAGCACATTAACCCTAATGATCATCAGGACGTTATCTGAGATGGACCAGAGCTGCATGACTGCTAGGGACTTGATACAGGAAGGAAGGACACATCTTCCAGCTGACTCTTGACTCTGTGTGTATGGATGACGGGCTGAGAGACGGTACCTACTCACTTTCCTAGACATCATGGGCAGACAGAGTGGGTTTCCCATGCATTTAACTCATTTTACGTAGTGCACATCCTACGTACCAGGCATGTGCTCCATGCTGGGGGACATAACAGTGAACAAGCCCTGGGAATCTGTATTTTTTTTGGCCGCACCATGCGGTTTGTGGGATCTTAGTTCCCCAACCAGGGATCAAACCCTCGCCCTCAGCAATGAAAGCGTGGAGTCTTAACCACTGGCCTGCCGGGGAATTCCCGGAAATCTGTATTTTTAAAAGCTCCCCAGGTGACTCTGAATTATCAGCCAGGGTTGAAAATCACCACCTGATGTTTCACTTGGAACAAGCACTTGAGGGAAACCTAACAGAACTGGGATCCCAACACCATTCCTTGTCTCTCCCCGCTGCACTTTGAGATGGAGACCTGTATTCCTTACAATAATGTGGAATCCACACATGAGAACAGGAAGAGCAGAGACGGAGCCTCCTCTTCCCTCCACTGGCCTCCTTTGCTATAGCCCCACCTCCCTTCTGGAAAGCGCAGCAAAGCGAGGTCCCTCTACCCCCCGGGAGCCTCGGGACTCATCCTGAGCTGCAGCCTGGGGGAAGCAGCTGGGGCTGGTGCAGGCAGACATTATCCATCCTTCGGCTCTGTTTGTAGGTCCCACATCCTGTGATAACAGCCATTTGGTCAGCAGCTTCTGGGAGGGTAATGATGGGGCCAAACAACTCTACAGCCAGAAGTAATTTGCCCCAAGTACTGGTCCTGCCTGGAGGCAAAACAATTAGTGGGTTGATGACAGCCTGATGCTTGAGAAATCATTTTTTTAAACAGAAGGGGGGAAGAAACGTTGCTAAAGAAGCCCTTTAACTCAGAAGGCAGTCCCATCCACCTTACAAATTCAATGCCCTCTGAATACACATCCATCAGTCACAGCAGGGAATCTTTCAACTCGAAAAAGAGCAAGAGAAGGAATTCAGATAAACATCACGGACTGTAGCAATAACGCGGGTGCCGATTCACCCCTTCCCCTCAAGGCAGGAGAGAATCAAGGAAGAATTTCAAAATCTTTTTATACAATTAAAGAAAGGGGTCCGGTGGGGGAAGGGAGTGAGGACAGAGATCAAGAAGCTTAAGGTTTGCTATTTTAAGCTCAAAATAAATCATAAGAAAGAACTGGAAGGTTTTTTTTAAGATCTTATCTAAGCCCGGAACAGCATCTAGTGTTTGGCCGGAGGGTGGGGTGAGCAAACCGTCAGCCCAGGATCAGTCTTTTCACGCCCTCGTCTAGTCCCCCAAAACAAAAGCAGAGTCTGTCACGTGCTTCCAGAATTTTACAATCTTGAATTACAGCTTTCAAATAATTCAGATTCCACTATAACAAATCTCAGAAAGGGGAGGCAGACTACAAAGGAAATCCAGCAAAATATACCCAAAGAACTGTACCCAAAATGGTAGCAGGGCAAAGAACCAGATGATATGGTAAATTTGGCCACCAGAGGACCAGCAAATAACATGACAAACGAGTAAAGACAGCTCCGTAAGAAATGCACATTCATTATTTCCCCAAACTACTTTAGGATCCACTGTTGTCAACTATTACTTTCTAGAAGTCTAACTTTAGACTTAAGATTGGACATGGTCCAATCTTCGATCATTTACGAAACAAAAGCAAACCATCCAGGACCCTAGCGTCGTGCATATAAAAAGCATTTCCTTTAAGAGAACCAAAGTTCTTTAAAATTGATAGATATCAGTTAGGTGCTTGGCCATGTCAAGGTCTGCACCTGTTAGGATCGACAGCTCAGGTTTGGGTGGTTTTTGCCACTTCGTTTCATCAGAGCACTACTCCGTTTTGGTTTGGTCCCCTCAGATTTTCTTTCCTTTTCCTCACATCGGTGAGAAAAGTGTATGTACGCTCACATGTTAACAAATACACACATATCTATGTTTATAAAATGGATCTCTTCTCTCCCCCTCCAAAAGCTTCTTTACCTATTTGGAGATTTAAAAGCTTATCACTCCCATCCTTAGAATGTTCTAACCATCACAGGGTTGGAGATAAGTGTTGTAACCACAGCACTCAGGAACTAGACTGCAATCTCTACTGCTTATTCTCTCTGTGGAGATGCCCAAGTTCTCTTTTGGCAGACACGTGTGGTTAAATCCAGGGTCTTTTTCAATAAATACATTTTTTACATGTGAGCCAGGGGGCTGTCTGTCAGCTGTGAAGAAGCAAACCTCCTGCTACGGGCGTGCTCCCAGCAAAGGCTGGCAACCCCGCTTCCATGTATGGAAGTGAACGAAAGCAGTAAAACCTCAGGCATGAGTCTGGGCAGGGCTGGGGGTGGGGGCAGCATTCCTCACCGTGAAGCAAATCCTGGCCCAGAGGGATGGACTCTGCCCGGGGCCTGGGGTCCCGTGGATTCCTCAGTGGATTCTTTAGTGGAACAGCCATAGCGCAGAAATGATGGGAAGCAGGAAAGCAACGGGGCACCCGTTAAGTGGAGGATCATCCGCTCAGAGAGCGTGGACAGAAGGGCCCAGGCTGTCCCGGGAGCGAAGCCCGAGCCCTGGAAATCAGTGCCACTGGGAGCCCACATGCGCTGACCTCAGCACACTGGAATGCAGAATTCTCCCCCACTCGCAGACCACGGCCATCGTCCCCACAAGGCCAGCACCAAAGGAAGGGGAAAGCTTATGTGTGGTCTAAGAGACTCATGACTGAGGCAGAAGGCACGGTTACCCACTTCTTGGGCAGGGCAAGTCTGGGAGTTGCAAAACAGTTTAGGTGACATTGTGGGGGAAGAGTCAGATCAAGACTGGAGCCCTGCAGGCACCGTTGACCATATATGCCTCTGTGCCTCAGTACCTCCATCTGTACAATGGAGATAATAACTTAGGTGCCCCACAGGGCTGTGGTATGAAGCCTGCAGTGCTGTGTGCTGTGCCTGGCACAAAGTAAATGCTGTCAAATGTGAAGTATTGTCATTAACAATAATAAAGAATAGAAATGGCTTAATGAAGACTTATGGTACCCTTCCTAAATTGATAAATCCAAGCGGTACTTTTCAAACTTTTCTAACATTTCATGTTCCCACCGTTGCTCACGCTCTCTCTGATACACCTTCCTTTGGCCTCTGTGACCACCCCCCCAATTTGTGTCCCTCTATCTGTTCCTTTGTTGTCCTGTCCCCAGGTCTCAGCTGTGTCTCCCCAGCACCTCCTCTCAGGCCACCTCCTTCTCTCCCCACACACTCTCTGGGACTCTCAATTCTTCTCACAGCTCTCTATTTGTTGCTGACTCACAAATCTTTCCCAGGCAGAGACCTACCTCTCCACAGAGCTGGAATCAAGCAGTCAGACAGTTGAACATCTCTACTACTTTTACTCGCCCAGCCTCCACTTTCCCTACCTCAGCTGGTGACATTAACTCCTTCCTGTCTCACCCCCTGTCTTAGCTCAGGCTGCTGTAACAAAACCCAGAGACTGGGCAGCTCAGATAAGAGACATTCATTTCTCACAGTTTGGGAAGCTAGAAGTCCAAAATCAAGGGGCTGGCAGATTCAGTGTCTGATGAGGGCTCTCTTTCTTGTTTGCAGACAGCTGCCTTCTTGCTGTGTCCTCACATTGGGGGGTTAGGGAGCGAGCTCTGAACTCCTCCTCTTATCAGAGCACTAATTCCATGATGGGGGCTCCATCCTCATGACCCCATCTAAACCTAATTACCTCTCAAAGGCCCCACCTCCAAATACCATCACTTTGGCGGTTAGGGCTTCAACACACGAAATTGGGAGGGACATAAATATTCAGTCCATAGCATCCTCCAAAGGCAAGACACAACCATCGATTATATTTCCTAATGCTTCTCAAACCCATTCCCTCCTTCCCATCTCCGTCACCATGACCCCAGGGCTAGGCCCTCATCATCTTTCCCCCTCCAGTCCAGTGCTGTCCAATACAAATAAACACAATTTTAAAAATTTTAGTAGCCACGTTAAAAAGTAGAAAAAAAAAACAAGTGAAATTAGGGAATTCCCTGGCAGTCCGGTGGTTAGGACTCAGCGCTTTCACTGCCGAGGGCCTGGGTTCACGCCCTGGTTGGGGAACTAAGATCCCGTAAGCTGCGTGGCGTGGCAAAAAAAAGAAAAAAAGAACCAAGTGAAATTAGTTTTTCTTTTTTAACTAATTAATTAATTAATTTTATTTTTGGCTGCGTTGGGTCTTCATTACTGCACGTGGGCTTTCCCTAGTTGCGGCGAGTGGGGGCTACTCTTCATTGTGGTGCATGGGCTTCTCATTGCAGTGGCTCCTCTTGTTGCAGAGCATGGGCTCTAGGCGCTTCAGTATTTGTGGCATGCAGCCTCAGTAGTTGTGGCTCACAGGCTCTAGAGAGCAAGCTCAGTAGTTGTGGTGCACGGGCTCAGTTGCTCCGCGGCATGTGGGATTTTCCCGGACCAGGGCTCGAACCTGTGTCCCCTGCACTGGAAGGCGGATTCTTAACGACTGCGCCACCAGGGAAGTCCCTGAAATTAGTTTTAATTGTATAATTTATTTAACCCAATATATCCAAAAGATGATCATTTCAACATGTCATTGGCATAAAAATTATTGAGATATTTTACATTCTTCTTTTCTGGTACCACATTTTTTATATCCAGTGTATATTCAACACAGCCCATCTCAACTAGCCCACCCACATTCAAAGTGCTAACAGCCACACATGGCTAGTAGCTACCATACCGGACAGCATGGCTCTAGTTTCTGTCCCTCAAGTCTACTGTCTACACAGCTACCATGGTTATATATCTAATCTGATTATGAAATGTCCCTGCTTAGAACCCATCAGTGGTCCCCGTCAGAACACAGTCCACACCCTGATGTCCCTTCATTTTCTGCCCCACTTACCCATCTAGCTTTGTCCCTCACCCTCCACTCTGCCTCTCATTTTAGAACTTTTAAAAAATATTTATTTATTTATTTATTTGGTTGCACCGTGTCTTAGTTGTGGCAGACGGGCTCCTCAGTTGCAGCTCAACGGCTCCTTAGTTGCAGCATGCATGTGGGATTTAGTTCCCTGACCAGGGATCGAACCCGGGCCCCCTGCATTGGGAGCACATAGTCTTAACCACTGCACCACCAGGGAAGTCCCTGCCTCTCATTTTAGACTCTAGCAACGAGGAACTGTAAAATGCAGATGATATAACAATAAGCACGGTTTGATACTAACTTTGTTTTAAACACACACATTTATGTGTGTATATATATATATATATACACACACGCATAAATATATATATATTGGGTTGGCCAAAAAATTCGTTTGGGTTTTTCCATAAGATGTTAAATGAGTGAGAGTACAGATGATGGGTATATAGTTGCAAAGAAAAAAATGCTGGAAAGACATGCACTAAAATGTAAACAATGGCGATCTCTGGTTGGTGGAATTTAGATGATCTTAAGTATTTTTCCTTTTGCAAATTTGTATTTTCTAATTTTTTAAAATAACACAAAATTTAAAAGGTGGGGGGGATAAAGTAACTTGCTGGAGGAGAGAACCCTAAAGCCAAGCAGTATTAAATAGAAGCCATTCTGCACGTTTAGCATAATATTTGGGAAAAATGGGTACATTCAATCCTCGTGATTCATGAATTCCATATCTGTGAATTTGCCCATTTGCTAAAATCTCTTTGTAACCCCCAAATCAGTCTGGTGACACCTTCGTGGTCATTCTCAGACGTGCACAGGGTGGTGAAAAATCAGAGTCACCCACCACATGTGTTCCCAGCTGAGGTCAAGGAAGGCCATGCTCTGCTTCTTGATTCAACTCATACGATAAACAAGTGTCCTTTTCGCAGTCTGTTTAGTGCTACATTTTTTGCATTTTTGTGCTTCTTTTGGCAATTTCACTGTTTGAAATGGCCCCCAAGCATCGTGCTAAAGTGCTGTCTAGTGCTCCCAAGCACAAGGAGGCTATGATGTGTCTTCAGGAGAAACTGTGTGTTAGATAAGCTTCATTCAGACACGAGCCATAGGGCAGTAAGTTCAGCATTACTGAACCAACAACATATACTGAATAAGATGTCTTCAAACAGAGACACACATAGAACCAGCTCTGCACACAGTCACCGTGGAGGGCGTGACCACGTGCACAGGTTCACCACAGCCCCTATGCCTCATCTCCTCCCTGTACATAGCACACTGCAAACCACAGCTTCAAGGGGACCTGTCCTGGGTTTCCAACAGTATTTTAACATTTTTTTTTTCCTTTTGGCCATGCCACGCAGCATGCAGGATCTTAGTTCTCCAACCAGAGATCGAACCCACACCCCCTTCATTGGAAGCGCAGAGTCTTAACCACTGGACTGTCAGGGAAGTCCCTCCAACAGTATTTTAAAGCACACCAAGATGAAGCAGCATCAATAAGAACTGACTTGGGCTTCCCTGGTGGCACAGTGGTTAAGAACCCACCTGCCAATGCAGGGGACACGGGTTCAAGCCCTGGTCAGGGAAGATCTCACATGCCGCGGAGCAACTAAGTCCATGTGCCACAACTACTGAGCCTGCGCTCTAGAGCCCGCGTGCTGCAACTACTGAAGCCCGCACGCCTAGAGCCCATGCTCCGCAACAAGAGAAGCCACCGCATAGAGTAGCCCACGCACCGCAACCAAGAGTAGCCCCTGCTCGCCGCAACTAGAGAAAGCCCGTGCACAGCAACAAAGACCCAATGCAACCAAAATTAATTAATTAATTAATTAATTATTAAAAAAAAAAAAAAAGAACTGACTTGAGAAACAATTCCCACTCCTAATTTTCTGAACATCTCAATTCTCCCTCTAGGAAAATAGTCAAATAGCTGGTCTGACCCAGCAGCCTCCTTTCCAAGCACTCAAGGCCGAAGCCAAGTATGTGTCCAGGGCTGTGCCTGTCTCCACTGTGGCTTCCATCTTCCTGCTCAGGTTGGAATGACCTCCTGGGAGCACAGGTGAATTCTCGTGACCCGGGCCCCAGGCCGGGTGCCAAGGGTTCAGATCCCGGCTATCCCTCAACACGGGAAGGGCCCTAACTGCCTGGACAGGCCCCAGGGAACTGCTTCCCCTCCCTTCCCTACTGGCCCAGCAGGAACAAATACTGTGGCAGCCAAGTCATCCGAATGGAATTTCTCTTTAACACTTTTGAGCCTCATCAGCCCAGACACAGGACTTGAAGCACCTGGCTCTTTTTAAATCCTTTCTTTACATTTCACATTTCAGCCCTGGTAATCCCCTCGTTAAGTGCTGTTGTTCAGTGGGGTAACATGCTTGTTTTTTCAGCCACTTGAGGCTTTCCACAGAGGAGGTCTGGCCGACACCCCGGGCCTGACCCCAGCCCTCCCACAGGAAAACAGCTCTGCTCTCAGGAACAAGCTCTTGGGACCCGGAAAATCATCCCGTGTCCTAGAGGCCAAGATACACAAAATTACTCAGGAAAAATGGGACTGTGGCATTTCCCTCTTTTCAGGATGCTTATCTCTCTGTTCTCTGAGCAAAGTTTGGCAACGGCTTACAGGCACGGGTTGGCCTTTTTTTTTAGGGCCACCAGGAAGAATGCCAAGGAACACCACTGACCCAGCAATGAGGACCCTAGAGGCTGGAGCCTAAGAGGCTGGTCAGCCACGTGGCTGCCTCCTTTCTGGGCCTCAGTTTCCTCATCTGTAAAGGAAGGGGGTTGCTACCCAATCCCCAACATCATTTCCTGTTTAACATTCAATGATCACATTGGCCAATGTTATGTAACAAGAGCTTTTGTTTCATTGTGATTGCAGTACAAATATACGAAAGAATGTACGCCTTTGTTTAACTTTGAGACTCACCTTTATGCTTGGAATTTCATTCCTCTTTCTACTGGAATTCTGCCAACCATTCATTCATTCATTCTTTCTTTCAATAAATGTTTGTGCCAAATATGTATTAATCAGATCTATCAAATGTACTAAGTATGAACGACACAGTGATGAAGAGCACAAGAAACTGCCCTCAGAAACGTTCTGGTCTGGCAGAACAGAACAGTCACCCCCTCCTGACCGATGACGGTGTGCCTCGCGCTAGGCTGAAGGCTTTTTACTGCGTGGGCCAAAAGGTTCATTCGGTTTTTTCCGTAAGATGGCTCTAGTAGCACTTAGTTGTCTTTAACTTCATTCGAAACAATTTTGTTAGATTGTATGTGACAGCTGTTATATCAGTGTGCATTTAAAAAAAAAAGTTATCGGGCTTCCCTGGTGGCGCAGTGGTTGAGAATCCGCCTGCCAATGCAGCGGACGCGGGTTCGAGCCCTGGTCTGGGAAGATCCCACATGCCGCGGAGCAACTGGGCCCGTGAGCCACAATTACTGAGCCTGCGCGTCTGGAGCCTGTGCTCCGCAACAAAAGAAGCCGCGATAGTGAGAGGCCCGCGCACCGCGATGAAGAGTGGCCCCCGCTCGCCACAACTAGAGAAAGCCCTCGCACAGAAATGAAGACCCAACACAGCCAAAAAAAAAAAAAAAAAGTTATCAAAATTGGTGAATTTCTGGACTTCCCTGGTGGCGCAGTGGTTAAGAATCCGCCTGCCAATGCAGGGGATGCGGGTTCGAGCCCTAGTCTGGGAAGATTCCACATGCCGCGGAGCAACTAAGCCCGTGCGCCATAACTACTGAGCCCACGCTTTAGAGCCTGCGAGCCACAACTACTGAGCCCATGTGCCACAACTACTGAAGCCCGTGCACCTAGAGCCCGTGCTCCGCAACAAGAGAAGCCACCGCAAATAAGAAGCCTGCGCACCGCAATGAAGAGTGGCCCTCACTCACCGCAACTAGAGAGAGCCTGCGCGCAGCAAAGAAGACCCAACACAGCCAAAAATAAATAAATAAATAATTTTTTAAAAAGGCACCTGGAACAGTTCTTTACTCAAAAAGATAAAAAGTTTTGGGAAGATGGAATTATGAAGTTGTGTGAAAAATGGCACAAGGCAGTGGAAGAAAAGGGTGAATACGCTGTTCAATAAAGTTCTTGGTGAAAGTGAAAAATGTGTCTCTTATTTTTACTTAAAAAACTGAAGGCACTTTTTGGCCTACCCAATATATTACGAGTTACCTCAAACCTCCAGGGCAACCCTACAAGTAGGTACTACTATCATTCCCATTTTACAGATGGGGAAACTGAGGCACGGAAAGAGTAAAGTAACTTGCCCGAGGCCTCAAAGGTAGAGAGTAAGGAGAGATGAATCTGAACCAGGTCATCCACAAGAGGGGTCAGCCTCTCTGGCTGCTGTCTGATCAGGTCGTGGGACTTTCAGTTCGCAGAGCTCCTGCTGGCAACCCCAGCCCTATTAGAACCAACACACCAGACATCATTCTATAGGCTCTAAATTTGTATATATCATATATATCATTCATATACATATAGGTATGTCTCATATATTATGTGGTATCTCCCCAGCTAAATTATAAATGCCTTTGAGAGCAGGAACTTTGTCATTAATTTCTCAGCATCCTGACACTGCCTGAGGCAAATGAGATACTCAAAAAACGTGACGAGGAATTAATTCCCTGGTGGTTCAGTGGTTAAAACTCAGCGCATTCTCTACCGTGGGCCCGGATTCAATCCCTAGTCGGGGAACTAAGATCCTACAAGCCACGTGGTGTGGCCAAAAAAAATAATAATAAAAATAAAAATTAAAAAAAAAACATGTGACTGACCGAGACTGTGCAGTGCCAATACAAAGCAATGAAAAGTGCAAACTTGATTTTTGTAATATAAGCACATATGAAGAGAGAAATCCAGTTTGGGAACGTCTTAGTCCCTGTCATCGCTCCCCGTCTCAACACTGTACAGGAGTGGAAAATCACCAGAGGACTTTCCTTCCCGTTATTTAACAAACAGAAGCCCTTAACCCAGAGTTTCTTCTTTATGATCTAAGGAAGCGTATACAAAATGCATTTCTGCAACCTGGCCCAGGATGAGGTTCTTTAGTTCAACGTTGGCCTCTTTGGTACAAAAAGCATCTGTTTCTTACTATATGGCCCGTCTGGAATCCAGACCCTCTTTCTCATCCCAAGCCCAAGCCCCTGAGAGAGGCCACCATCACCTTGCAAACAGGCCACTGCAGGCGGCTTCCCAGAGTCTTCACACACAAAATTGCAACTCCAAATCAGCATCACCTACGGTGTATTTTCCTGACCATCTGCCGATGGAACTTTTGTTTTCCTTAGAAAAGGTTAAACTGTTCCCCACTGAGCACGGGAAGCTTCTGTCACTCATCAGTGTTCCAACATGCATCATCTCTCTCCATCCCATACTCACTTCCGAGCTGGATCAAATGAACTTTCTCCTTCTCAGCTTTCCCCCTTCATTCCCACATGGTTATTTATATCCAGAATATCTTTCTTTCTTAATCCACTGGACTATCCTCCCCCTCATCTGAAAAGGTCACTTTCAAGTTATTCTTTCCAGAAAGCTTTCTTGAAGTAGGTGGCTGCAAGCTGATTCTTCCCCCCCACCCCACGTTTCTTTGCTACATAAGAAACAATGAGCAAGTTACCCATCCTTCTGAAGATGCCTCTAACTGCTGACCAGATCCAAAGGAGGGGAAGAAAAGCCCTGCACTGAAACGAAGCGTTCAAAAACTGGATGCACACTCTTTCAGGCAAGAGTCCCATTATTTTCTTCACATATACTTAAGTTTTCATTACAGAAGTGATTACATCACTTGGAAATCAGTGACCCACCGCCCATAGGCGCCACCATCCCAACATAACAATAAGCAACTTGGGGTATTTATTTCAATCTTTCTTCTTACATAACTGTTTAAACAGTGTTGCAGTCATGGTATCTGTGTAATTTGGGATCTTGTTTTTTTGAATACAATATCTGAAGTATAGCTCTGTGTGCCAGCAAAGGCATTAAATCATGTTCAACAAGATTCTGAGCACTGTAATTTACTTAATCACCCTGTGATGAACATTTAGGACATTTCCAAAGTCTTACTATTTTACACAGCTTTAAAGAATACCTTCATGAAGGTAAGTAAGATGAGGCAAGATCATTGGTTTTGTTGACACATTTAGTTTGCATTTATGACGAACCGTTCAGAAGATATTCTAAATTGACACCAATTCCCTTTCCATTCTTAAATCAAGCCCCCTTTAAAGGTTCACCAGATCTTTGTAAAGTTTGCTTTTCATAATTTCTATTATCTATTTAATAAATCTATTTAATTCCCATAGCAACCCTTTGATTTTCCATAAGCAACTTGCCTACATGAATCTACCACCGGATGAGTAATAAGTATTCTCAGCTGCCTCATACAGAAAAGAATAAGGAATATTCAGGGGAAAGGGAAAGTGTGTGTGTGATCTGGGTAATCACAGACTTTTGGTGTAATATTTGTATGTTTTTCTCAAAGCAACAGATGCATTCCTATGATGCAGTAGGAGACTTTTTCTAAGTGGCAGAAATCACATTTCAAATACCTCTTAGGAGCTCACAATCTAAAACAATCCGGCCTAATAAAATGGAGATCCTTCCATAATGAAAATAGTAGTCACAGCCCCTTACTTTTTCTATTTCATAACTTTGGATTCTGGAAGTGATGGATTTTCTAAAAGTGCAGCGTGTTTTAGTAAACAAAAACTTACACTAAATACAAGTTGCCTAATACTAGTTACTACAAAAGGCACAGCATAATACAAATGGCTGGCCTGGGGAAGCCTTTTGTCCCCATATAAATCTGAATACTCTTAGAAGGGGAGACTGACAGCCTCAGAGAACGAACCTCTTAATTTATTCAAACGGCAGGGCACAGAAGTGGGAATTTCACAGACGCTGTCTTCTCATTGCTTTATGTTAGTCCTAGAGGAGGCCCCTCTCAGAGGACAGAGAAAATGCTTTCAAGGTCTCCTTAGCCCACCATACTGTCAGCGTGTCAGGCTAAGTCACTTTCCTTCTGGGGACAGCAGTAGTTTGGGGGGATCCTGTTTCTTGTCTCCATCTTTGTTGGGCTCATTACCAAGGGAGACATGATACCAAGTTATCATAGGGCTATGAAACTACACTTCTAGTCTTTGCCCACCTGAGACAGAAAAACTAGCACCTGTCAGGGAGCCAATGAGCAAGATATGCAAAAGGCTTGGTTAAAAAAAAAAAAAAAACAAAGTATGTCTGTGTGTCAGGGCCACACACACACATACATGCTTATACACATACAAAATACCTTTTTTTTCTTTTATTGAAGTATAGTTGCTGTATAATATAAGTCATAGGTATATAACAGTGATTCACAATTTTTAAAGGTTATACTCCATTTATAGTTATTATAAAATATTGGCTATATTCCCCATGTTGTGCAATATACCCTTGTAGCTTATTTTATACCTAATAGTTTGTACCTCTTAATCCCCTACCCCTAAATTGCCCCTCCCCCCTCCCTTTTCTCCACTGGTAACCACTAGTTTGTTCTCTGTATCTGTGAGTCTGCTTCTTTTGTTATATTTACTAGTTTGTTGTATTCTTTTAGATTCCACATATAAATGTGGAATCTAAATGTATGTATAAATATCATACAGTATTTGTCTTTCTCTGTCTGACTTATTTCACTTAGCAGAATGTGCTCCAAGTCTATCCATGTTGCTGCAAATGGCAAAATTTCGTTCTTCTTATGGCTGAGTAGTATTTTGTTGGTGTGTGTGTGTGTGTGTGTGTGTGTGTGTGTGTGTATGTGTATCACACCTTCTTTATCCATTTATCTGTTGATGGAAACTTAGGATGCTTCCATATCTTGGCTATTGTGAACAATGCTGCTATGAACCCTGGGGTGCATGTATCTTTTTGAATTAGTGTTTTTGTGTTTTTTGCAGATATATACCCAGGAGAGAATTGCTGGGTCATAAGGTAGTTCCATTTTTAGCTTCTTGAGTAACCTCCATACTGTTTTCCCAAAATACCTCTGAAGAGACACACAAGAAACTGATAATGGTGGCTGCTTCGGGAAAGGCAAACTATGGCCCACAATGGAAGTGACACTTACTTTTCCCTGCATGCCTTTCGTTTTGTTTGAAATTTCTTCTAACATGTGAAGGCACTATCTTTTCAGAAAATAGAAATTAGTTTCAAATACTAAAATTTGTTTGTGTAAAACAATACTTAAGCATCTACATTTATATATACAGTATATACTTATTTTTTTTTGGAAGAATATACAAGACACTATTAACAGTGGTTATCTTTGGAAAGAGAATCATTTTTACAACTAACCAGTGAAACGCTGGCTTTCTCTTGGAAATGGGAAAAGTTAGTAAGTGGAAAAACAGTGCTTAAGTATATGCTGAATGAAGGAATACAAATGGCTTTTTAATGTAAATAGCAGTAAAGCCATAATCTGTGCTGTGTATGCACACAGACAAACAAATCCCACTCTCCTCGTGAAGGAGCACCATGTCTTGTTCCAAGGATCTGGATTTACCCTGTAACTACTGCCTCTGTGGCCCTGTCAACTGAAGAACAGACTCAGATGATCTCAGGGAAAATGTCATTACTTGAGCCTTCACAGGAAAGCAGTGCTTCAAAAAGTGTTTAAAAACTAGTGTTCCACACCACAGCCCCTGCAAATTAATACTTTCCACAAATCCAAATGAAAGAGAACACGTTCAAGTGGTATTAAGTAGTATTTTACTCTTAAGAACATTTGTAAAAGCTTAAAACAATGCATCCAAGGGCTGAGGCCAGAGACCTTCTGCAAATTTAGGCAAGTGATTTCCACCAGGAAAGTGTTTTAGGCATTTAATTCCAATTCATCTTCGTGCCTAACATTTGAAACGTCAGAATTCTTAGGTGCCAAGTTGTAAAGCACATTACAGATTCATGTGTAATCGTAAATGGGCAAATACACGTGGGCAAGAAAGCAAATGCATTTTAAAACAAGGTAAATTGTTCAAAATAAAGGGGTTAATTCATCCTAAAAAGCCAAATATTGGGGCTTCCCTGGTGGCGCAGTGGTTGAGAATCTGCCTGCCAATGCAGGGGACACGGGTTCGAGCCCTGGTCTGGGAAGATCCCACATGCCGTGGAGCGACTAGGCCCGTGAGCCACAATTGCTGAGCCTGCGCGTCTGGAGCCTGTGCTCCCCAACAAGAGAGGCCGCGATAGTGAGAGGCCCGCGCACCGCGATGAAGAGTGGACCCCACTTGCCACAACTGGGGGAAGCCCTCGCACAGAAACGAAGACCCAACACAACCATAAATTAATTAATTAATTAAAAAAAAAAAAGAATAAAGAGACTTTATTAAAAAAAAAAAATACTAGGTCCCTCCTTCTAAAAAAAAAAAAATATATGAAGTGCTGCCTTCTTTAAAAAAAAAAAAAAAAAAAAAAAAAAAAAAAAAAGCCAAATATTAAGAAAAATCTATCTGCACAAGTACGCTGGGTTGCTTTGCCGCTAGTTACTGTCTCTTGCTCATTTTGAAACAAAATGCCACACTTAATTAATTAGCCAGCCCAGTCTCATCCTGCCTGCGCCTGATGGGGAGAAGTAGCATTACAGAAAAGACTCCCTCAGGCTCTATTAGTGCCCTAATGAGACGGTGGGGGGTGGAGGGTGTTGGGATGGGGACAGGGCAGCCACTATTGCCAGGCAGCCTTCAGAAAGCACAGGATCTGGGCCTCCTGGCCAAATCAAGCGCTCTCAACTACACACCAGCTGCTGGAGATGTCTGGCCACAGCTATTCCTACAGGATCTGCCGCAGGAAACAAATGTACCATCGCTCCACGGATACCCAGCTGACCTAGCAACTCTTCCTATAAGGTATGAATTACATCAGAGGGGGAGAAAATGTGCACATTATATCAGCTAACTGCAACCGACATATGGAATATCCATTTTCAAAAGGGCAGAAAGAGGCAGATTCTGCAAACTACAGGTTGGTGAAGTTGACATCGGCCCTTAAGTAAAACCTTGCAGGTTATCACAGTTACTAAACACTTCGGAAAAGAAGTGATCAATTTAGAAGCAAGCATGGGCTCACCAAACACAAAGCATTGCAGACTATCTTCCCCCGAAAGGGAAACAGCAAATATCTAAGTTATAGCAAGCTACCTATTAAGGTCTCCTAGGATAAACATGTTAACCAGATGGAGAAATGTGGGCCGGAATAATGATACAATTAGGCAGATTTAGAACTGGCTGGATTTGAAGTTGGTTGAACAACTAACCAACAGACCATTATTAGCCCAGAGGAAGCCCCTAGCCATGTGCCCTGGGACTCCATCACCAGACATAGACAAGGTCTGGAAGGGATCACATAGTTCAAGGTCAGAAGGGGCTATGATCATAGTGGATGACCACACAGGCATAAAAAATATTTCAACAGACTGCAAAAACTCATCAAATCTCAATAAACTGATTCTTAAAGGTGACAGACACAATATTTGGGACTCTGTTCTCATTTGTTCAGGTATTAAGGTTGGTGAAAAAGACTTTGGAGTTTTGTTGACCAAAAGGTCTGTGAATCAACACCGTGTGATGTGACTGTCAGCCTCAGAGCCACCTGTGCCCCCAAGGTGACCCCCTCCACCTGGACTTCTCAGATACAGGAGGCTAGGACCCTTTTGAACCTAGGACTCAATATTCCACAGACTAGATAAAGAGGGAAATACAGCTAAGAAAAGGTTGGGAATGTGGCAAGTAGACAGACCCAGAGACAAAGACAATTTAAATGAAAGGAAACAACAAATAAATGGTCAGGAGAAGGGGGAAAGATTTGTGATACAGGTACCAAATGCAAAGTGGAGAGCTTATTTGGATTCAAACAAACCAACTGCAACAAAAAAAAAAATCATGAGACAATTATACAATTGAAATACTGGCTGGATATATGCCGATATGAAGGAATTATTAGATTTTTAAGGTATGATATGATGTTGTGGTTATTTTTTTTTTAAAGAGTTACTTAGTGAAATGTTTAAGAAGGAAGTGATATGATGTCTGGGAGTGACTTCAAAGTAATCCAGTGAGGGGTGGGGGCAGTGGGTGTCCCTGAGTTGATTGTTGTATCTGGGCGCTGGGTGCATGGGGGTTCCCTATACTATTTTCCCCACCTGTATGGTGTTTGAAGTTTTCCATAATAAAAAGGTAAAAAAAAAAAAAAATGGCGGGAGGAATAGGCACAGACCAGTATCTCTCCCCTCTCCTTTCCCAGCTCAAAAGTGAAAATCGAAGCCACTTAGTAAAAGTGAGCATTCAATTAGTCATAGAGATAGTCTAGAATCATACCCACATTCAAAGACATGGATATGTCATCACGTCAACAACTGACTAAGAATGATTATAGTCCTAGTAAGAAACTGAAGAGACACCAGATTACATGATAGGCCATTAGAAGGAAAGAGCCAGGTGTTGAAGGTAAAGGGGATACAAAGAAAGAAAAAAGCTGAGAATTCTTCTCTCCTATAATCTGAATAACCATTTAAAAAAATGGAATGGGGACTTCCCTGGTGGTCCAACAGTTAAGACTCCAGGCTGACAATGCAGGGGAGACCCCGTGTTCCATCCCTGGTCAGGGAACTAGATCCTGCATGCCGCAACTAAAGATCCCGCACACGGCAACGAAGACCCCACGTGCCGCAACTAAAACCCGGTGCAGCCAAATAAATTAAATTAAATAAATCATTTTTTTTTTTTAAATGGAGGGACTTCCCTAGTGGCGCAGTGGATAAGAATCCGCCTGCCAATGCAGGGGACACAGGTTTGATCTCTGGGCCAGGAAGATCCCACATGCCGCGTAGCAACTAAGCCCGTGCACCACAACTACTGAAGCCCATGTGCCTAGAGCCCGTGCTCCGAAACAAGAGAAGCCACCTCAATGAGAAGCCCGCGCACCGCAACGAAGAGTAGCCCCCACTCGCCGCAACTAGAGAAAGCCCGAGCGTAGCGACGAAGACCCAACGCGGCCAAAAATAAATAAAAATTAAATCTTTAAAAAAAAATGGAATGGCATAACCAAGCACCTGGGTACACATTCCAGTGACACTATGTACCAGGCACTGTTCTAAACAATTTTCAAATATTAACTCATTTAATCCTTAACAATACAACCCTATAAAGTAGATACTATTATCTCCATTTTACTGACCAGAAACTTAAGAGACACACAAGTTAGGTAATTTGTGTCACAGTCACATTGCTAGAGAGTGACAGAGACAGGATTCAAATCCAGGAAACTTGATCCAGAGTCCATACTCTTATGAACTGTGCAACAGATTTTAAACATCCGCTTATAATGGGGTATTTTTGAAGGTCTGTGGGTTTAAACACTTTTCTAAGTTGCAGTCAAGCATGTGCCCAAAGGTGAAAAAAGGCTGCTCTCAGACCCACATCCACTGCCATTCAGAGCTCAGAGGGCAACACTGTGATTTTGCCTATTGCACGTTGTTCTGCCCAATCTTTATATTTCACATCAAACCCTAAAAAATGAGTAACAGATGAGGCAGCTGTGCTGTGAACCACCACGATCAAAAGAAAACTGTCTTGACCTGATCACGTACAAGGGGGAAAAAAGGCAGCACCTTCTGATTTTAAGCACACTCAATCCATTCAGATTTTCATCCCAGGGATATTGACCAAAAAAGACAAATAAAAAACTGTAAAAAACCGATTCATCTGGATAAAATTCTCCTAGGAAAACAAAGAGGGAAATTCTATCCCTAGAACAGCAAAACTTACCACACCCTATTTTATGACTACTCAACAATGATCCAAGATAAAAGCATTATTAACTGTAGAAATATTACTTGAATTTACCTGTAACTGGGGTCTCAAAATAATCTGAAGGGGAGTGGGTGATAGATGTACTAGAAAGGAATGCTGAACTTTAAGCTTAAATTGTTTTTTAAAAAGGGTTTTCTGAGGTGTAGTTCATACAAAAATCCATTGTATATCTGGTCCAAGAGTTATATGACCAGCAAGCAGCAGAAAATTTATGTTTGCATTTAATCACAGATGCCACAGAACAAAAGTTTCCATTACAGGGTTTCACTACAGAATAACAGCACTCAAGCAACTTTCAATTACTATACTTCTTACTTGTCATAAAGCAGAAAGCACATGTTTGAGATTTCACTGGAAGTTAGAACAGCAGTTTCTGAAAACCTCATAAAAGGGAGGACTGATTTAGTCCTAGGATCTCGGCAGGATACCTGAAGTTCAATTTTGTCTCTGAATAAAAGCACGAAAGCAGCCCCAAGGCTTTGCATAGGATGAAGGGGAGTTGGGGACACTTCACTGGCTGATCTAAAAAAAGCCAAATGATTAAAAGGCCCTTAGAAACCACCACCACGGAAAGGCAGCAACAGAAAAGAGGTTCTGGCTCTCCTGTCTTCCCAGCAACAGCAAATGTTTTAAGTGGTTAAACTATCTCTATCTTATTTCAGAGTCTATCTAGAGTGAATCCACTCAGAAAGCGATTTGTTGAAAAGAGAAGTTTCGGCTCCCTCCTCTTCCCTGGAGAATGTTTGATGTGCACATTTTTTAAGATCCAATTTCTTGAACAGAAAGGACCGAGTTGAATTTAAGAGAGTTCAGTTGAGCCCTTTCTTCCAACACTGAGACCCTGATCTAATAATTGGTTCCCTGTGAATCAATTCTCCAACTCAAACATACTTTGAAAAACTAAAATGCTTAATAGCTACTGATGACTAGTTGCTGGAAGACATAATATGCATGCAGTTTGAGTTCCTTGGAAGAAAGATGCTAGAGAAACACAAACTATTTAGGAAATATAAAAGCATGGAATGATAGGCCTGCAGCTTTTAACTGACTAAGATTTTTGACGTTTCAAAAATGGAGAGGCGAGTCTTTTTCTATTTTTGAGCACAGAATTACAGGGCAACAGAGTTAAACATTCACTTGCTCATGGAAGTACTCTTGAAAGCACTTATTAAGAAACAAAAACAGAATTGGGCGATTGGGATTGACATGTATACACTGATGTGTATAAAATTGATGACTGATTAAAAAAAAAAAAAGAAACAAAAACAGCCACATACTGTGGGTATATACAATTATACAATTCAATTAGGGTCCAACTCTAATATTAAATGTTAAAATCGAGCTAAGTACCAGTGAAAGTGCACATTCCAACTCACACGACGTGCTTTCTGTGACCATATTATCTGACTGTCAGCACCAAAACACTGATCATCTTCCCCTCCCTTTGGCTGGTTTCTGTCTTCAAGGAGCTTAGAGTCAAATGAAAAAGACCAAAAAAAAAAAAAAAAAAATCACAAAAGGCTAAGTGCTAAGACATCTATGTACTCCATCTATGGATGTTCACAAAAGCATCCCACCTAGAGAGGAAAGAGACAGGAAAGCTTCTTAGAGCAGGGAAACCAGGACTGATTTTAGAAAGATCCAAACTCAGCCAGGTAGGAGGAAAGAGGACACTGCCCAGGTGGGAGAAGAGGCAGGAGAACAGTCGGGGACCACGCTTTAGAGTTTGGACTTGACCCCAGAGGCTATGAAGAAGTACTGAAAAATTCTTAAGCAGGAGAATGACAAGATCAAAGTTGTGTTTTTGAACTTGTCATTCCATTCCAGAAACAGTCCAGAGCAGTACTGCTCAAGGTGGGTCTGTAGCCCAGAAGTAATCCATCAGTTCTTTGTTACTGGTCCATGACAGGGCAGGTACAGAAATGGAGAGTGAGCACCTAGAATTGTTTACAGCAGCTCAACATTCCAGCAACATTCAAGCTTGTGACCAATGGTCTCATCTTGTGGAACAGGACAGAGACCAGTCTGTGTGTTGTCAATCCAGTGGGGAGTTGTATGTGGTTCAAGCTGTACAGTAGTCCTGTATAACAGGGCCACGTATGGGTGTGTGACTGATTGGAAACTAACACAACAAAAGGAAACTGATCCTTGATTATAGACAGTTTGAGAAGCTCTAGTCTTGAGAATCAGGGGTCAGCATTGGAAGCAAAGAGCCCATGGAGGAGGCTGCTGTGGTCCAGATGAAATATGAACTCAAGCAGTGATGGTAGGAATGGAGAGAAAAGGTCAGAGTTGAGAACTGTTAAGGAGATCAACAGGGCTCAGTGCCTTTTATTTTTTTATTTTTTAAAATTTATTTATTTTATTTATTTATTTTTGGCTGCATTGGGTCTTCATTGCTGCGCACGGGCTTTCTCTAGTTGGGGCGAGCGGGGGCTACTCTTTGTTGCAGTGCACCGGCTTCTCACTGCAGTGGCTTCTCTTGTTGTGGAGCACGGGCTCTAGGTGCGTGGGCTTCAGGAGTTGTGGCTCACGGGCTCCAGAGCGCAGGCTCAGTAGTTGTGGCGCACGGGCTTAGTTGCTCTGCAACATGTGGGATCTTCTCAGACCAGGGCTCGAACCTGTGTCCCCTACATTGGCAGGCGGATTCTTAACCACTGTGCCACCAGGGAAATCCCTCAGTGCCTTTTAGATGTGAGGGGTGGGAGAGAATCAAGGATGACTCCTGAGACTCAAGAACTCTTAGTCACTTTTTAAATAATGGCAAGATGTAAAGCAACAGTATGCAAGAGCTTCGTAAAAGTCAGGATCAGCAAAAAGATTCTGAATTCATAGCTCTTTTCTTTGAGTGCCTTTGAATAAGTATAATGATAAATTAATGAAATACAGAAACCTAAACACCCCGGTGGTTAACACTGAGCACCACTGGGGATTCAGAACATGAAAAAAGAACACATCCTATGCCAAGCTTACACTCTCCCCCTGAAACAAAATCGTGCAGTAAGGAGCCCAGACTAGTTCAGAATGGGGCAAGCTGGAACCCTGGGGTCCCAGGTCCTAACAGTAAATAAAGAAGAACCCCCGCCCCCGGCCATCCCCCCAACTGAGGGACTTGTTCATCCCCCACCCCAGCTGTATACAACACAAAGCCTTCTTTCTCCAATTTGCGCAGATATTAAAACAAGGCCTCAAACCACAAGGAACAGTGATAAAAAGGGGGTAGGGGCGGAGGAAACGGGTAAATGAAATCAATGACCCTAACCTCAAAACCCACTGCTTTCCTCTGTGCTCTGGTTCATATCCCAACCCGTATCAGGAGACAAATGGATCAACAAAAGCTGTGGACAGCTGGTCCATCAGGCCTGAGCCGCTAACTAGAAGACAAGTATTAAATCCGCAAATGGCGACAGGTCTGAACAAACCTATCCTACAACATTCCAGAGCTGGGAAGGGAGGTGGCTCCGTGTTACGGGGGTGAGGCTTCTACAGCTCCAGAGACCAGAGAGGGCACCGTCCATTTCCCACGCGAAAGAGCAGCGATCCTGCAACCCCCAAGCTGCCCAGATTTGAGCAGCTAGGATCAGCACAAGACACGCCTAATGGCTTTGGCAAACCACAAAAACGATCACCCAAGCACGTAATTAATCTCTCTCAAGAAGAGTGCCCCATCATCTGAAAGCTGTTCTCCTGTATCATGCCTGGCTTCCCTGATTTGCTGTCTCAAGTTTCACTGGCAGATATAAGTACGAAGCTCAGTAAATATCAGTACTATCAGTACTTTAAGGAACGATGTTTGTTATATTCATTTGCTTTTGTTTCATTTTTCTAGATCTTTCTCCTCCATTGTAAGCTCTTCTAGGGCAATTCTTTCAACTCCTTGCTCATATCCCCTTGTATGCTTATAAAAGTCATTTGTTTGAAAAGTTAAAAATACACCTCATAACAGTTTTGGAATTCTGTAATGTGATATATTCCAAAGGCTCACACTGTAAAATGAATTACTTAAGTTCATGGTCATTTATTAACAAATAATAATTGCTAGCACTTATTGAGCACGTACTATATGCCAGGCACGTGTATATTATCTTGTGTCGTCTTTACAACAATGCTGTAAGGCAGGTGCTGTTGTCATCTCTATTTTATAGGTGAGGAACCTGAGACACAGAGAGATAGGATAACTTGCACAAGGTCACACAGCTAATAAACGGCAGAGCCAGGATCTAAAGGACAAGAGTCTGTATTTTCAGCCACTACGCTAGACAGCTTCATTATGCAGAGAAGGAAAATGAGATTAAAAAATACATTACAAATAATGGAATGAGGAAAAAACCTCTCAAGGAAAATTGCTCTTATTACTTTAATCAGACTGTTGTCTTTTATTAGATGGATCCAAGTCCTGGAAACACAGTCAACAGAGGGAGCCTGTCCTGGCTGGTCCAGGCTCCTTATGTGGAAGGCAGAAAACGCCAATATTCAAAGCGGTGCCTTTTTGCCATCTTTTACCACCTCGAAAGTCATTTGTCAGTGTTGTAGAAATCATTCTCTTAGTGGCTAGGGTATTTGGATTGAGGGAGAAAGCACTGGGAGAGATAGAGCTGTAAGACTGTCGGGGTTGGTACCAAATCTCACCCCATCCAAAGAGCCAAAGTGATTCAGGTGAATTCTAGGCCAAGCCTCTGATTTAATCTGAACCAGAATCACCCAGAGCAAACAACCCTGGCGGGGTACAGGAAGATACCACTTCCCCTGGCCGGAGCAAGTGGACCAGAGATGCTAGACCAAAGGCCCTAACTCTGCCGCTCTCCTGCTCTGACTTTCTCGTCCCCTTTCTGTGGGGCAGGAAGTTCTGGGACCACGCCAGAGCCCACCAAACCTGTCCAGATCAACACCAGCAATACTGAACTTCCCTGGTGGCGCAGTGGTTAAGAATCCAACTGCCAGTGCAGGGGACATGGGTTTGATCCTTGGTCCGGGAAGATCCCACATGCCGCAGAGCAACTAAGCCCGTGCGCCACAACTACTGAGCCTGTGCTCTAGAGCCCGCGAGCCACAACTACTGAAGCCCTCACGCCTAGAACCCGGGCTCTGCAACAAGAGAAGCCACTGCAATGAGAAGCCCTCGCACCGCAACGAAGAGTAGCCTCCGCTCACCACAACTAGAGAAAGCCCACGCGCGGCAACGAAGACCCAACGCAGCGAAAAATAAATAAATAAATTTATGTATATATATAAAAAAAAAGACCAGTGGTACTGCATCCTTTGATGTCAGGGCACGCACACTGACCAAATGTTTTCCATCAGGCATCCAGCCCAGGCAAAGCTGAGCCCTGTGTCTCTAAGACCAAAACCAGTGCTTTCCTCTGTGATGCTGAAGCAGATCCCAAAGATCAACTCTCCAGTTTTGACAACTAAGTAACCCATATTAGTCTAAAGGGATACATCAAATCCCAAAAGTCCGAATCTTCACCACTTTCCAACTATTCATCACATTTTCTCTCCAGAAATCTGAAAAATGCCTATCAACAAAACAAACCTACTTATTAAAACAAATCTAACTGCCTTAACTTCAGGATTATATGTTTCCTGACAACACGGCTCTTATAAAAGCACTCAAAGTTCTGTTATCATCTAATTACAATTTCTACACAGCTCGTTATGTGTGCTTAGAAGCCAAAAAGTGAAGCTTCAATTACTTTTGTACCAACCACTAAAGCAAGTAGAAACAGGACAACCTTCCACAAAGATTTTTTTTTAAAAAGATGCTGGAATCCTGTTATTTGGTGTTCTCTCACAGTTCCAAGCAAGGTGAGAGGAGCCATGCAAAACGCAGTTTTAAAAGTCTCGGCCATCCTGAGACTTTCTTACTATATAAAGGGGAAATTAATAAAAGAAGAAAAAGAGAAATACCACACTGCATTTTCTTTCCCTACCATAATTTTTCAATTTTCTTTAGAGAAATGCCAGCCAGTAACTAATTAGAACCATATCCTTTGTTATCCCAGTGGGAAGTATACCAATGGATTTAAGAACAAATGTTAATGAGAACTTAAAAAAATTAGTAATCTGGAACTTTGGTTTCCCTTCAGTGTAAAAACAAAATTCTCTCCTTTAATGCTATTTTTATAGTTGGTGAAACAACATGGACAGAATCCATCAACAAGAAGCTAAGCTGTCTAGCCAGTGAGCACCATGAACCGCGGGTGCCCTGGGTTTTCACTGCTGTTATCACAGAATTGGCACCCCAAGATCACAGATTTCTAAGCACCCCGATTTCAAATAAGAGAGACAAAAACTCAAAGTTACAGAAAAGGAATTTGGTTCACATCTCTTTGGTTTCAAGGGGGAAAATAATTTCTTCCAAAGTGAGTACATAGCTGTTGTAATTTCCAAGAGTATATTTTCCATAAGAAACACAGCTGAAGTTCTTTTACCTGGTGTATCACCACAAATAAGAATACTTCTAGGATCAAATCTTGAGTTGCCTATTCATGAACATCAAGGAGCAGAAACTACCTCCTCGAAAACTGGACTTGTTTTATTTTTTTAATAAACGTATTTATTTTATTTATTTATTTTTGGCTGCGTTGGGTCTTCCTTGCTGCACGTGGGCTTTCTCTAGTTGTGGCGAGCGGGGGCTACTCTTCTTTGAGGTACGCGGGCTTCTCATTGCGGTGGCTTTTCTTGTTGCAGAGCACAGACCCTAGGCGCGTGGGCTTCAGTAGTTGTGGCTCGCGGGCTCTAGAGCACAGGCTCAGGAGTTGTGGCGCACGGGCTCCTTGGCATGTGGGATCTTCCCGGACCAGGGCTCGAACCCGTGTTCCCTGCATTGGCAGGAGCATTCTTAACCACTGCGCCACCAGGGAAGCCCTGGACTTGTTTTAGACAACAAAGTGAACTATAGAGTGTGAGTCAGAAAAGCTCTGAGCAAAAATAAATTTTTAAGATGCTAACGCACCATGGTTTGGGCACGGGCCAGCAATCTGAACTGTATTTTCAAATGAGGTTCTGCCCTGTGTCATCCAGACTCTCATCCTGGGGGAATTAGCAAGTCCAGGCTGGAGCCACAGACCACTTTTTTTTCATGCAAAAGGACTGGCCAGAGTGCAGTGAACTAGGCACGGTCTATGTCATATCAGATATTCTCCTTTTTGGAAAAAAAGCTTTAAGCATTTGCAAAACATCTCAATTTGCCCCATATTTTTACTATCCAGCAAATTTATTTCCCCCACTTGTTGTGGAGGAAAACACAACAACACGCCTTAGGTCTGTAACATTTTACCATCACTGTGTATTTGCAAAAGATAGAATTCATTTGTACTGCCCAATAAGGACATTATTTTACATGGACTTTGGTCTACAACAGAAAATGGACATAACAATGAAAATATTTCTTGATAATTCACTTTCTAGACATTACTCCTCCCCAAAAGGATCATAAAAACCACCACCAAGGAAAACAAAGGATTCCCATGTTTTAAAGCAAAAAAGGACTGGCTATTCACATTCAGGCACCATATAAATCAAATATGGGCATGATCACCTAAAAAGTCGTTAAAACGCCAAGTTTTGCCTCTGTGTGGTTAGTGAGCCCATGTTTCTCCAATGTTAAATTTACAAACTGTATTTGTTAAACTGTATTTCATATTTTAAATACCAAGTCTGTACCTTACACTGCTTCCATGGATGATTTACTCGAGACATATGGGGTCACAGTCTAATCCTTTTACTCTCACTAAGTTTAAATCATGCTTCTCAACAAGATTCTGTACACATTAAAGCAGCACATGGCAGCCCTAAACGCCCCCAGAAGAGCCCTTCTCCTGTCCACTCCATAAAATGAGAGTTTCCTCCGGAAAGGAAGGGGCTGGATTCACACGTTGCATCAGGCATACTAATTAAGCAAAAGCGCTCCAAAACTTTTTCTGTTTCGATTCATGGCAAAATTTCCTGAATTCGTTTTATTAAAACAGACATCTTCATCCAACAGACACACTCAAAAATCCAAGCTAATTTCAGCAGCAAACGGGGTGGGGTGGGGGCGGGGGGCGGCGGGAGATGAGAAGTTGACAGCGAGGTATAAATTTCCCCCAATCCTCGTTCTTCCGGTCAATCTGCACCTATGGGATCGGTTCAGCATTTAATTCGATGTCAAGGCAACACTGGCCCACCAACCAAGTAACTAAGAGCTGCACGGACGGGTCTGGTCCGGTGCCCGAGAGGCATATAGGGAGGATGGCTGGACAGCCAGACAATGAAAAGCTCCCCGGGGGCCACTAGTTCAGCCCGGGGTAGGGGTGGGGGGCGGAGGGAAGGCGAAGGCAGACGAGCGAGCTCCCTTCTCGCCCGAAGCCACGGTCAGCGGCCGACCCCCCCCCCACACACACACACAAGGGCGGCTGGCGGCCTGGCCTCGGCCTCCGGGTCCCCGGCCACAGCCGGAGGAAGCCCCAGGCAAGCCGATTTCTCTCGGAAAGAGAGGAAACTTCCTGGTTCAGGCATTATGGGTAGGGGGCTAGCGCCCTCCCCCACCACCACAGGTATCCGCGGGGAGTCTAGCGCTGAGGGAAGGAAGCGGCCCCTCCCCGCGCCTCTGCCTGGGGGTTGGGGGTCACCGAGTCGCGACCCCCGAGCGCAGCCACCCCCTACGCGAGGCTTCCCACCATGGGGGAACCGGGCTCTCGACTTCCCAGGACGCGAGTCGGGGTCCCGGGGGTTTCAAACTTCCCCAGCGGGCGCGGCCTGGCACCGGCACCGAGTAGTTGCCGCGGGAGCCGCTAGCCGGCGAGGTCCCGGGACGGGGAGGCGGGCAGAGGCAGGGGACGCTGAGGGGCAGGAGGGGAAGCTCGTACACGACGGAGGAGGGGTCGGAGGGGGCGCCGGGGGGTGGGGGGGGGCAGCGAGGACCCGGCTCCCGGGAACTCGCGGGCTGCGCACCCAGGCCGGGGACGCCGACGAGGCCGGCGCCGCCGACGAGGCCGGCGCCGCTCACCTTCCTGTGCTTCTCCTTGTAGGGCAGCGCCAACCACGGCATGTCCCGCACGAAGTCCTGCCACTGCCGCTGGTCCTGGTCCGAGGACACGAAGACGATCTCCAGGCGGCGCCGCGGCTCGGGTTCCGCCGCCGCCCCGGCCCCCGGCCCCGGGCAGGCCCCAGCCCCTGGCCCGGCCGCCGCGTCCCCCCGCAGGCGGCCGTAGAAGGCGGCCAGGCTGGCGCTGAGCTGCGCGCAGGGGGCGCTCAGGCTACAGCCGAAGTAGAGCCCGAGCAGCGAGATGCCGCGGGCAGCCAGCGAGTGCACGTCCACCTCCTCGCCGCCGCCCGTCACCAGCTTCTCGCCCAGCAGCTCCTCCAGGAAACCCGACATCCTGGCCCACCGCTGCCCGGGCACGCGGGCACCCGGGCAGGCAGGCGGCGGCGACCGCGCTCCCTCGGTCCGCGCGGCGGGCAGAGGCGGCGGCAGCGGCGGCGACGGCGGCGGCGGCGGGCACTGGGGAAAAGAAAGCCCCGCCCGTGGGGCCCGCCCACGCCACGCCCCCTTTGTAACAGTGCTAGCCGCCTAGGCACTGGCTGCTGCAGAGGGCGTAGGGGGCGCGGGCTCCCGCCGCGTGGCCGAAGTGCTCGGGAGACAACCCTAGCGGAGGACTTTCCATCTTCACACAATGTTACCTTCATCAGGCTAGGTCTTGCTCGGCACTTACTTCTCTGTATGTTTTGTGTTCTCTACTATAAGAGGACTGGAGGACGCCACCTCTTTTATTTCTTGTGTAGCTTCTGATCTAGCTAGGCACATGGGAGGGAATCCACCATAAGTACTTGTGGGTTGATCGCAGGTCTCACTGTGGGATTTCAGTCCCCAGGTCGCCGCGGCCATTCCTCACCAGCGATTGGCTCTCTTCCATCTCCACAAATATAGGGACCAGATGCCATGGCATCTCTAAATCGAAGCTGGCTGCTTTCCTGAACCGGTTCCGTGGCTTCTATTAAATCTGTTGATAGTTGAGAAAAATTCTAGGGATTTTTTTTTTTTCCCCAGCTGGCAAGACGCTACCCTATGCTTAGAGAGAACCTGGATTAAACAGGTGATCTGTGGCAAGTCTTCCGGCCTCCCCACCCCGACACACACACAGTCGAAAAAATAAAATGTACACCATGTCCACCCGCAACAGAGGAACAACAGTGTGTCAGCTCAGCTACCAACAGCCCAGTGAAAGGATGGGACGCCCCTCTCACAGCCCTCCACCAGCCCTTTGCAAGTTATTTCTTGGGCATCTACCGCCATCTAGTGGAAAGGGTGAAAAAGAAAACGAGATACTGGCAGCCAAGCAGAATGTTTATATTTTATAGCGGCTTTCCACACACGCAAACACACACACACAAATCATAGCCTGCTTTACAAAAGTTCATTTAAACCTCAGAATATAACTGCAAGCTTTTGGCACACACATAAATCTTCACGCTTAAGGTTCCCAAGTTTCTGGGATAGAACATGGAATTGTACTAGTTTTCAGTTCAGTGAAATGTTACCACATAAAGCGGTGAAAGAGGTGGAGGTGGAGGTGGACGCCACGAGCGGACTGGCAATCTCTTGAAATGATATCCACTTTCTTAGTATCCACCTAACACTGCTGCTCATTTCACAAGTAGGATCTTTGGACTGAGGATTGCCTTTAGGCAGGCAAGAAACCTATGATAAAGGCGAATTCCAAGCTCATTTTTAGTGTCATGCCAAAATTCTGTGCGACTGCAGGGACAGTATTATTATCCAACACATGGAAAGCATCACTTTTTAGTGAAAACATGTAGAAGCTATTAACATAGCAGACATTAAGTTGTTAGATATCTTTTTAAATACTGAAAGTGGGTTAAAGTGTTTTATTTTCTCATCCAAATCATATTTGAAACACCCGTGGGTGGGTTACATCAGGCCCCATCCAAAGCATGTGAGACAGATAGATTCCTACACCCTGACGTTTTCAAGTGAACACCGAAGATATGGAAGAGAACCATAAGCATCCTATGGAAGACGAGGGACAAAGTATTTGGTGTGGAGGGAGGTGAGGAGGGAATTAGGGGGGATTGCAAATTGGGGAAATAGTGAAGTCATTATTAGAGTACTTAACTTTGGTATACTATACGCAAGTCTGTATAAAGAGGTGGTATGTTCAGCATTTTCCTTTTATTATTTGACAGGAAAACACTTTCTACTGGAGTGTGTCCAAACCAGCATCTGGCACCTGGGAAAGTGAGAGTTTGAACATACCGCACATGAAATATAAATAAAATTTAGAGAATTGTTGGTGCAGCAGGCCTTGGTTAGATGCCAAATACTGCAGCTGCCTTTTAAAGGGGTGTGGAAAGAGGGGATTTGCAATGGAAATGATTCCAAAATCATAGTTCTAGTGGGTGTTTGTTATGAGAAGAAGCCTGAGGAGACTCACTGGGCTTCCTGTAAAGAATAGCCAACATCCTTTGGCTTATGGAAAGCACTCTCTCTGCATACACGGTTCAAGAGACCCACTTAAAGAAAATGTCCCAACTGGTATTTAGCTAGTTATGTTACATGAATTGACCTGCTATTCTGCAAATTATTATTGTTTTAAAATATGTGTTAAGGAGCCACAACATACCTGACATTTACAGCACATACACATTACAGTTTTCCTTTGGGGAAACTGCATTCTAAGGCACATGATGTCATACAAAACATGCACAGAACAAATACATATTTGTCACCTTTAAGATTCATAAATCACATTCCTTGGTCTTCAGTTATAGTAGCATAAGTGCACAAAGATGTATGTGTACAGATAGTTATTGATACACTGGTGAAATCAGAAAAAGACTGGAAAACTGGAAAGAGCCTAACTATGTATCAATGAGGAGGATTAAAGGATGGCACATTCATCATTTGGGATACAATCTAGTCACTGAAAAGAATTAAGGAGATTTCTATGTACACTGTATCAGTCTGTGCTCTCCAGAGAAAGAGAACCAATACAGAGAGAGATTTGCTATAAGGAATTGGTTCACATGATTATGGAGGCTGAGAAGTCCCAAGGTCTGCAGTCAGCAAGCTGGAGACTCAGAAGAACTGATGGTATAGTTAGTTCCAGTCTGAGTCCAAAGACCGGAAAATCAGGGGAGCTGATGGTGTAAGTTCTAGTCTGTATTGAGTCCAAAGGCAGGAGAAGACCTATGTCCCAGCTCTAAGACAGGCAGAGAGAGTGAATTCTCCATTACTTTTTATTCTATCCAGGCCTTCAGCTGATTGGATGAGGCCCACCCACATTGGGAAGGCAATCTGCTTTACTCAGTCTACTGTTTTACATGTTAATCTCATCCAGAAACACCCTCACAGACACACCCAGAATAATGTTTAACCAAATATCTGGGTACTTGGGACTTCCCTGGTGGCACAGTAGTTAAGACTCCGTGTTCCCAATGCAGGGGGCCTGGGTTCGATCCCTGGTCAGGGAACTAGATCCCGCCTGCATGCCACAACTAAGAGTTCACATGCCGCAACTAAGAGTTTGCATGCCACAACTAAGGAGCCCGTGTGCCACGACTAAGGAGCCAGATGAGCTGCAACTAAGAAGCCTGCATGCCACAACTAAGGAGCCCGTGTGCCACAACTAAGGAGCCAGGTGAGCTGCAACTAAGAAGCCTGCATGCCACAACTAAGGAGCCTGCCTGCCGCAACTAAGAGCTGGCACAACCAAATAAATAAATAAATATTTTTTAAAATATCTGGGTACTCCGTGCCCCAGTCAATTTGACACATAAAATTAAACATCACACGTCTACCCCTTGTCAACTTGGCACCCATATGCATCTCCTTAAACCATACTTACTCTCCAAATAAAAACAATAACAAGATCATAATCCTGCCTAAAATGATACAAGTATCCTGTATACAAGCAAAAATGCACTGACTCCATCCCCATAAGAGACGGTAAAGTCGTTGAGGATGTTTACTCACCTTGATATCCCGTAACTTAAGTACAATGATGTAAAATTAACAATACTTAAATACTACAATATAAAGTCAATACATTTTATGTTACATTATAAGGAAATAAGAGATAAAAGGAACAAAGATGTTTGCCAAATACAAACACACACACATATATTCATAACAAGGAAGAAATACTCATGACAATATAGCCCTCATTTCTATAACTGATCATGTGATCATAGCTGGTATTTATAACCACCTTCTTCTACTACCTTTTTTGTATTCCTTTTGACTTCAGCAAGCACCTTAGCTGGTCGTGGTTCTTTACCTGGTGGAGTGCCTCAAACCCTCATTCCTGAAGGGTCTAGGCCATTAGTAGTCCTGCCAGGACTAGGTTATTGTAGTTTTCCTTTGACCTTAATCACAGGGTATGATAACTAAGAGATGCCCTAAGGGGTCTCCCATATTGCAGGTACGCTCTTCCTTACCTTCACTGTTGACTAGTGGTCCAATTTCCCCTTGGTGGTCAGGATCAATCATTCCACCCAACAGAGTAACTCCCTTCTTTGCCTGTTAACTCAGAGGCATGAGATGCCCAAAGTGGCCAGGTGGCAGTCTTAACTTCCTGTGCAATGGAATCACTGTTGTTTCTCCTGGTGAAAGCACTCCTCCCTTTGGAACTAAGACCTGTAGGCCAGCAGAGCATGACGTTGTGGGAACAAGAAGCAAAAATTTTGCTAGTGGGTCACTAGGGGTAATAGTGATCGTTGCCCCTCCCATTTCCACCTCTCGATTCCTGGCCCCATGACTCCTGGCTATGGGAGAAACAGCACCTTATACTGGATGCTAATTCAGAGCATACACAGTCTTCTGGAGAACCTTGCCCCGGCCCTGCAAAGTGCTGCCACCTAACTAGTGCTGTAAACTAAATGTTCAAAAGGCCATTCTACCGTTCCACCAAACCAGCTGCTTCAGAATGGTGAGGAACGTGGTAACCAGTGAATTCCACGAGCATGTAACTTACTTGTGCCTTCAGGGCCTGCTTGGGCCCAATCGCATATATTCCACATCCATCTGATGGTGAAGTGTCCCTGTGCACACCCAACCTTATGGCTTGGTGGGGCAGATAACACCCAGTTCATGATGGACGGCTCAGGGAGCATGGTAACTGATGCATGGTGGCCCAAGTGTTCAGCCTCTATGAAGATCCAGTAGCAGGCCACGTACTGTTTCTCCAAAGGAGAGTAGTTATCCACAGAGAATGGCAGGCCTCACCTATAGGGGCTGCCAAAGTCTCCAAATAGCATCCCCATCTGCCAGTGACCTACCTCAAGCACCGTCGGATCTGATGGGTCATATGGCCCAAGGGACAGGGCAGCTTGTACAGCAGCCTGGACCTTCTGCAGAGTCTTCCCATGTTCGGGGACCCACTCAAAACCAGCAACTTTTGTGGTCACTCAGTAAACAGGCCAGAGTAACACACCCAAATGAGGAATATACTGCCTCCAAATACCTGGGCACACTGTGGCCTAGTCAAGTTGACACATAAAATTAACCATCTCTTGCACTGATATGAAATATCTCTAAGATGTAGCACAAGAGAAAGTAAGGTGCAGAATAGGTAGGAAAGACTAAGCTACCACCTGTAAATTTTTAAGTGGAGAAAAACACATATATATGTATACACAAATATAATGCTTATGTATGGAGGAAATATATCTGGAAAGACATTTAAGAAATAGTAACAGGGGACTTCCCTGGCGGTCCACCGGTGGTTAAGACTCTACGCTTCCAATGCCGGGGGCGGGGGTTTGATCCCTGGTCAGGGAACTAAGATCCCACATGCCGCGCAGTGCGGCCAAAAAAAAAAAAAAAAAAATAGGAAAAAGAAAAAGAAATAGTAACAGGTTGCTTAGGGAAGGGAATTGAAGAACTGGGAATAAATGTGAGAAAAATATGGAAGGTATTATCTAGTCCAAAAAGAAAGTACTTTTTGCATTTTCAAATAAGAACTTATTCAAGGATAAAATGCTATAAATGGAGAAAGAAATATTTAAAGTAAATCAGGACATCTCAGAATAAAAGAGACAGAATGTCTCACACACACAAATTCAAATGCCAGTAAAACAAAGCTGTTAGCACAAAATGAACACTTTGATTATAAAAGTTTTCCAAGTCCACTTAGTTCAAGAAATAATTGAGTCAACAAAATGTGAATCAAAATTGATTCAAACAAAAAATGTATTCCATTTAATTGGGAGTTCCCTGTAAAAAGATTTTACCTGTAGATTAATGCCCTAGTACAGTTTTTGCATCTGTTTTATCGTTTCCTTTTTTAAAAGCTGGGCTTTGGTGGCAGATCCACTGATAAGGGAAATTGCTTGATAGAGAGGTAAGTGAAACAAAATATGGAGTGAGATTTGACAAAGATCAAGATGAGGGAAGGGAAAGAGGGGCATTGTCCTCACTGGTTACAGCAGAAGTGTGCTGCTTCTCTTTCTGGCACCAACTTGGTATGTAACCTTGGGAATTCACCATCATAGTTCTTTCTATATTTCATTTTATCCCTCAGCAAAGCAGGACTCCGGTCTCTAGTTTTTGAAGCCTCTTAACTCTTTTCTGAGTCAGAAGTGTGAGGTGCTAGAAAAACATTATGCATATTCCTATTTGCCTCCAATACTTTTCAGAGCAAATCTCAGGATCAAAACTTGTCATCAATGTGACCCTACTGCAGATATAGCCAGAGTGTATGATTCATTACCTGAGTCTGAAATAGGTCCTAAACATCCACCAGACTGCCAGACTATAGGCCAAATCTCCAATATAGCTTTTCATAAGCAAAGTCAAAGCAACAGCAGAAGAGATAGTAAGCAAATCTGGATTGTTGGGTCTGGGTGAGTAAATAAAACCTCCAAACAATTATGCTGTGGAAGAAATCTGCTCCAGAACATTAAGACCACCCATCAGAATCAGAGTCTAAGGATCTGTCACTGGAAACAGTACAGGATACCTCTGCTGTCACCATGGCTATCATAGGTCAAAGGCAAAAAGAATTAAGAAATAATAATAATAAATATTTTGTAACAATTTACACTTGACTGAGGACAAGGCACAAATCAAAGAAATGACACTGAGTCCAAAAGTCCAAACTCACCTCCCAAACACTAAAGACCACACATTATTGCGAATGATTCTGAGCCACCACTTTCAGATCCAAAAGAGATTATGAAAAGCAGAGAACTGAGAGACTTCACTGGTGGTCCAGTGGTTAAGACTCCGTGTTTCCACTGAAGGGGGCACGGGTTCGATCGCTGGTTGGGGAAATAACATCCCGCATGCCGCATGGCGTGGCACGGCATGGCCAAAAATTTTTTCAAAAGAAAAAAATTTTTAAATGGTTAAAATAGCAAATTAAAAAAAAAAAAAAGCAGACAACCAGGAATGGAAATATTCGAGGAAGCGCTAAACTTGGGCGGAAGCATATGTGTCTTCCTGGGCACAAGTTGTAGAAGCAACACACCAAGTTTAGGCTTTATCCTGGCACAGAGAAGAATTCTGAGCAGGGCACATGATCACGCTTCAGTGCTGAAAGACCATTCTGTGGATGGTTTGAAGAAGAGCAAGAGAGGAGGCATGCAGACCAATTAAGAGTCTGTTAAGTGAGGGCTCCCCCGGTGGTGCAGTGGTTTAGAATCCGCCTGCCAATGCAGGGGACACGGGTTCAAGCCCTGGTCCGAGAAGATTCCCACATGCCGTGGAGCAACTAAGCCCGTGTGCCACAACTACTGAGCCTGTGCTCTAAAGCCCGCGAGCCACAACTACTGAGCCCACGTGCCACAACTACTGTGCTCTAAAGCCCGCGAGCCACAACTACTGAGCCCACGTGCCACAACTACTGAAGCCCGCGCGCCTAGAGCCCGTGCTCCGCAACAAGAGAAGCCACCGCAATGAGAAGCCCGTGCACCGCAATGAAGAGCAGCCCCCCTCGCCGCAACAAGAGAAAGCCTGCACGCAGCAACGAAGACCCAATGTAGCCAAAAATAAATAAATAAAATAAATTTATTTTTTAAAAAAAGAGTCTATTAAGTGAAAATTGACTAGAGCCCAAACCAGAGCAATGAGTCTAAAAAGGAAGGATGGATTTGAAAAATATTTAGAAGGTCTGTAGGGGATGCAGGAAGCAGGGAGTCTCAGGCTGATGGAGCTCATGGAAGCACTGCTCACCTGGGTGGGAAACTCAGGACGAGCAGGTTTGAGGAGGAAAATAAGTTCTAATTTAGGTCCACCCGAACCCTGTAGCCCCGTAACAGCATCCACCTGTGGGTACACAAAATAAAAGCCACACCACCTTAGATAAACCCTCTCTTCTGCCTCTCAGATCTGCTTCCCTGACCTTGGGGAGCCTGATTTGGAAATCTGATTTTTTTTTTTTTTTTTTTTGCTAACTGCTCCCCTGATGGGTTCAGGCTGAACTTTGCTTTCTGAGGTCTCCTGCTGGGGCTGGAGGCTTCTGTCCTTATGTTCCCAGTTCACGGCCCAGAGCATTTCCTGACAACTCTCACACCAGTGCTGCCTCCTGAGTCCTCAGAGAGCCCACCTGGGGCCAAAGTCTCTTCTCTCGGGGAGGGATGGAGGGATGGAGGGATGGAAGCTTCCCCCTAAAACCCAGGTTGGCCTCAGCATCCTGAGCCCTGGTCCCGCTCTCAGTCCTACAAACTCTTCTTGTCCTTATGCCACACCAATGCCCGAGCAATGCATTCGATGCCTGGCTCTTATTCTGCTGTCTGCTCAGAGGCCTACCTGCCAGTGTTTCTTGCAGATCAACAGAGCTTGTGAGTGACCGGTGACTCAGCTGTGGCTAGCTGAAAAAGTTATTTATAACCGAAAATACAGAACTCTACCTGCCCTGCCTGGGTCAAGGCCCCAGCAGAGCCATACTCCTGCTGTGCCCCTCCTAGAAAAGTTCCTTCTCAACCCAGAGGACTCCAGGCTTTCTCATTCTGCTCTGAAAGTAATATCAGGACACGGAAAGCTCTGGGTTTGGGGAGGGTGGTGAGTGGGAAAAGGGATCACTGATGGTTTTGTGCCTGGAGAGTAAAGCAGTATGGCAGTACACCCAGGTAGGGGCAGCCTCTGACCAGGTGCGGTACCTTATCCATCATTCCTTCCTAATTAGAAACTCTAGCCAAACAGGTGTGCAAGGCTTCAGGTGGCCCTATGTTAAAACTCACCTCCTGCCTTATGTGACCACATGTGACAGGTGGTGCAAGGATTGTACCAAGTCTTGATTCCTAAACATCCTTGGATTTCTTCTCTGACCTACACTCCTCACATGAAGATGAAGCCATCCTGGTGATGCTGGTGGATGCTGTCACTTTCTTGGGGTACTTCAGCTCCTGCTCCAGCCCAGCTCCAGCCATTTCTTATTAATATCTTCTTCATGAGTTTCTCAGCTGTGCTATTTCCATCCTTAGCTCCTGGCTGTCCTCTGGTTTTGGAGGACATAGATCAAGGCCCTTTAAATACAAAGTCACGGGCTTTCCTGGTGGCACAATGGTTAAGAATCCACCTGTCAATGCAGGGGACACGGGTTCAAGCCCTGGTCCGGGAAGATCCCACATGCCGCGGAGCAACTAAGCCCGTGCGCCACAACTACTAAGCCTGCGCTCTAGAGCCCGCGTGCCACAACTAGTGAGCCCGCGTGCAACAGCTACTGAAGCCTGTGTGCCACAACTACTGAGACCGTGTGCCACAACTACTGAAGCCCGCCTGCCTAGAGCCCGTGCTCTGCAACAAGAGAAGCCACTGCAATGAGAAGCCTGCTCACCGCAACAGAGTAGCCCCCGCTCACCGCAACTAGAGAAAGCCCGCGCACAGCAACAAAGACCCAACACAGCCAAAAATAAATTAAATAAGTAAATTAAAAAAAAAAAAAGCTTTAAATACAAAGTCACTTGTCCAGTACCCACCACGCACGTGACTCAGTTGGCTACTCAGAGTACCTATGTGGCCAGACCTCCTGCCAGCGACGGGACTATTCAGACTACTCACTGTTACCAAATTCACAGCCAACGCAAATCCACAGAGGACACACTGCACTTCTCAACTCGGACCTCCTCCTTCCATCCCACTCCTGCTATTTCTTTTACTTCTGCGCTCCTGACATGCTGAGAGAACTAGAGGCCAGCCAGCCTCTCCCGGGCACCTGGGGCGAGAGACGATCAGGCTCTCCTCCAGTTCAGCACCTCCCCATCTGTGCCCTGACCTGGAGTCCTTCAAGCGATGGGTCATCAACCCACAGTGTTCTGACTTCCTACGACCCTGCCTGTGAATCTCATTCATCCTGAAGTGTCTCCTATTCTTTCTGACCCACTGAGATATCGCCCCACCTCTGTATCCTTGCGGCCACAACAGACAACCTGTAACATGAGAGCAGCTGGACTTTCAGTGAAGCTATGGCCAGATAAAGTCCCTAGGGTGCTGGCAAAGATTCAGGCCAGGGAAACAGACATGGGAAACCACTTCTCATTTTCGGAATATGCTTGAAGAGGTTCAAGTTTTCCATCAGGTGAAACGCATTCCACCTATGGAAGGAGATGGGTGGGGGAAGAGAGATACCAGATCAGTGTATCTGTGTCTCCATTTGTGATTCGGGCCATTATGTTCCATAAAAGGCTCCCTCCCTCACTCACCATGGTTACAGTGGATCTCGCCACATGCTGACTTGGCTGGTACCTGAAATCTGAGGCAGACCCTTTATTTAGGGATTAATTATTGCTCTCTAACTAGTCCCAGGGATTAATTGTTTAGATCGCTCCTTGCTTTCCAAGGCCACCTTGCCTGGGACTTGCCTAGGGCCCTGTCCCAACTTCTCTCAGATCCAGCTTCGGCTCTTAAGACCTCAGCATGAATCAGAGCCCTGGGCCCCTCACTCATCTGGAAGGAATGGGTGCTTGGCAGGGTGTGTTGAGCTAGAGGTGCCTAAAGGAAATGTCTGGTTCTTGTGTTGATGAGAAGGGTCGAAGCTGGAGATGAAGATTTGGGAGTCACTCCTGCATTAGAGGTGGTAGTAGAAGCTACGAGTGCGGATGAGTTGCTCAGGTAGAGTGAGCTGCATGAGAAAATAAAGGATGAAGCCCGAGAGGACCAACAGGAAAAGGTCAGGCAGCGGTGCCTGCACCGAAGACGGAGAAACTGGAGAGGCTGTAGCACTGAATTAGACTCAACAGCTGGGGAGTCACCAGGGACCTTAGGACAAGCTGTTTCAGTGGTCTGGTGGGAGAAGAAGCAGAGTGAACCACAGGCTCTGCTCTGCGGCACAGAGAACTCTGGCTGCCAAGGAGGTATCTCTGTCTCTGTTGACTGGCTACCTCACTACCTTCTGTTTCCATTTATGTTTCTCTTAGCTGATATACCCAGACACACTGCCAGTCTGGATCAATACAACAGTTGGGGATCTATTTTATACCACAGAAACTACTGCCAAAGATTTTCTGGGTTCATACACGGTGCTGTCTCACAGTTAACCTTCAGGTCCTCAGTTTGCAAGCTAGTAAGCACTTTAATTGATTCAGCATAATATAAATTCGGCTTCTCATGGCAATGCTAGTCCCACATCATTAATTCCATTGACAACAGCTGGCTGGCGTGAGTAGCAGCCTCAGCTTCCCTTGCTCTCCGTCTAGCCATAGCCACCTCCACTGCCTATCATTGTCTCATATTAAGCTTGGTTAGCATCACTATTGTTGTTTGTTTGTTTTTTGGCCACGCTGCGAGGCTTGCGGAGGCTTAGTTTCTCAACCAGGAATCGAACAGGGGCCCTCAGCAGTGAAAGTGGGGAGTCCTAACCACTGGACCGCCAGTGAATTCCTTTTTTTTTTTTTTTTTTAAATAGCTTCACTCATTTTTTGGCTCCTCCTCTCTCCCCTCAACGGTTTAATTATTGAATAAAACATTTATTCCATACATTTATACCACGCTTTCACGTTGATTTACAAAGCACCTTCCCCTATTGGCATCTCACAACACACGCTAGGAATTATTAGGCTGGAAGGGCAGTGGCGGGGCGCGCGCACCCCCTGCTGGCGTCCCGGCGCGCTGCAGCCTCCCTTCCCTCCCGCGCGTCAGGAGCTCGAGAGAAGGCTGAGACGCTAGTGCCCGCGCAAGGCTTCCTGGGAAATGTCTGGGGTGTACGTGTTAAACTACAAATCCTGATACGCACCGCGCTGCAACCCCGAAGAGGGTGCTTTCTGGTGACTCTAAATCTTTGTCAGTGTCGTTGGGACTGCTGCACAAGGCTGATTCAGTGTTCACAGGAGGTTTTGGGAGAACATGATAGCTCTTCCGCCGGGTGTGCACGAACGGACTTGGCTTCCGCTGCTTCCTCGGACTCGCTCGGTGTGGCGAATCTGCCGTTGCGGCACGGTGGCTGGGAGCGCAAGGCCCCACGGGAAGCTTGTGGAATCTGCTGTGGGAAGAAGGACGCCAGGTTTCTTGGGCAGCCACAGTCATGGCGGAGACGGCCCAAAGTGCCGGAGGCTCCGCTCCTGGGGCGGCGGCCTCCGCCGAAGCCCCGCTGCAGTACAGCATTCTTCTGCAGTACCTGGTGGGTGACAAGCGTCAGCCCCGGCTCCTGGAGCCTGGGAGCCTGGGCGGGATCCCGAGTCCGGCCAAGAGTGAGGAGCAGAAGATGGTCGAGAGGGCGATGGAAAGCTGCGCCTTCAAGGCGGCGCTGGCCTGCTTGGGAGGTGAGGCGAGGAGGGGGGCCTTTGGGAGGCTTAGGGCTTGGGCGGCATAGGGGTCCCCTGCCAAGAAGACCACGCGCCTGGGAGGCGAGGAGTCCATGGGCTTCGACCTTGACCCACCCCCGCCTGGTTCAGTGAGCTCGAGCAGCGCCTCCCTAGACCCCGAGGTTGGCTTTCGCCTCTGGAAATTGGATCAGAGAATCGATCCTGGGTCGGGACCTGGGGGTTATAAGATGGTTGACTTCATTCATTCGCTTTTAAATAATCATTTTTCAACAGTTACTTTGCAACTATCACGTGTCAGGCGGTGGAAAGACAGGGTGAGAACAAGATCCTTGTTCTCATGAAGCTAACATTTTAATATACATAGAAAATTGTTGAGAAGGAGCCTGGAGGAGAGCTCTGCAGACATAGGGCACAGCACCTGCAAAGGTCTGGCCGGAAGTGGCTTGAGGTTGGAAAAACAGAAAAGCCAGTGAGGCCAGTGTGACTAGACAGCAGGGAAAGAGGGGGAAAGAAGTCTGGACTTGGCTTTTTTTTTTTTTTTTTTTTAACGTTTTGAGGATTTGAGAATGTAGGTGTCCCTCCTGTATGCAGAGTAAAGAGGGTGGCCATTTGCAGGTGATTTGAAGTCTCATTGAGAATGAAAGGCAATTAAGAAAGGAATGTAGTGAGAGTGCACATGTGAAGTACAGCAGAAAGAAAAAAACATCTTTTTTGGTTGGGAGAAGGCCAAAAGAGGAGGTGAGACTAGAGCGTGTCTTGGAGGATTGAGAGAATGGGGTTAGACAAAGAGGAGGAGAAACAGCATTTCAAGTTGGGGGTGGGGTGGGGGATTTGGGCTTTTTGCCTGCAGGTATTAGGGCAGTCATTGATGGTTTTTAAATTATTTTTTTTAAATGTTTTAAAATTTTATTTATTTATTTATTTATGGCTGTGTTGGGTCTTCGTTTCTGTGCGAGGGCTTTCTCCAGTTGCGGTGAGCAGGGGCCACTCTTCATCGCGGTGCGCGGGCCTCTCACTATCGCGGCCTCTCTTGTTGCGGAGCACAGGCTCCAGACGCGCAGGCTGAGCAATAGTGGCTCACGGGCCTAGTTGCTCCGCGGCATGTGGGATCTTCCCAGACAAGGGCTCGAACCCGTGTCCCCTGCATTGGCAGGCAGATTCTCAACCACTGCGCCACCAGGGAAGCCCTAAATTATTTTTTTAATGTTTATGTATGTATGTATTTATTTTGGCTGCGCTGGGTCTTAGTTGCGGCATGCAGGATCTTTAGTTGCGGCATGCGAACTCTTAGTTGCAGCATGCATGTGGGATCTAGTTCCCCGACCAGAAATCGAACCCAGCCCCCTGCATTGGGTGCGTGGAGTCTTACCCACTGGACCACCAGGGAAGTCCCCATTGATGGTTTTTTAGAGGGTAACAAGTGGTCATGAGCATGATGACTCAAGGTGGAGTGTGATGAAGGAAAGGAAAGTCTGTAGCTAGGGAGACCATATAGGGAATTTGCTAGACTGAAGCTCTGTGAGACAGGGACTGGGTCTTTGTTCATCATGTGCCTGACCCTAATAAATACATATCTGTTGAAATGATGAATGAGTCTTAGTAGTGCTCCAGGGGCGAAGTGATAAAGGCCTTAGACTAGGATGATAATTGTGGACATAGGGTTACAGGGGGAAGCAAAGAAACAGTCAGAAATGCCCCTGAAGTTTGGAGCAGGAGTGACTGGAAAGAAGGAGCCATAAGCAGGAAAGTCTGGAGGTGAGGTGCCCATGATTTCATTCAATGTATACCGACCTTGAGGTGGCAAGAGGACGTCCATGTGGAAATGTCCAGCAGGCTCAGGAAGGTCAGCTGTGGACAGCAGTGTGGGGTTTACCATTTGGTAGCTTTGTGACCTTAGGGAAATTAGTTAACCTCTCTGAGCCTCAGTTTCTTCAGCTACAGAAAGGAGAGGATAATAATATCTATCTCACAGGACTATTGTGAAGAATAAATGAGGCTGTGACTATAAGGCGTCAGAGTAATTGGCACATGGTATTTACCAGATGACTATTATGGATGTCACCGTCGTCAAGGGAGTGATTTGCAAAGTTGATACCTGAACTTGAGGGTGACTGGTTTACATGTGAGAATGTAGAGAGAGAAAGAGGGTTAAAGACTGAATTTTGAGGAATGTTAGAAAATGAAAGGGGGAAGAAATCCAAGAAGAGTCAAAGAAGCTGCCAACGGGATAGATCCTGGATTTTGTAATGTGGAAACCAGACAAGTAGAGTTTTCCAGGCAAGAGGGGGCGTCCTCTTCGCTGGTGGCCATCCAAAAGGTGCTATTTGAGTATGACCCCATTACAGTAATCCAGAAAACATACCAAAGAAATCTTCATCTCTGTTTGTTTTTAGGATTTGTCTTGGGAGGTGCATTTGGGGTGTTCACTGCCGGCATTGATACCAATGTGGGCTTTGACCCTAAGGATCCTTACCGCACGCCTACAGCAAAAGAAGTTCTTAAAGACATGGGGCAGAGAGGAATGTCCTACGCCAAAAATTTTGCCATCGTGGGCGCCATGTTTTCTTGCACTGAGTGTTTGGTAGAATCTGTAAGTGTCCCTGCCTTCTGACAAAGCCTTGCCTGTTTCCATCTTAGGACTTCTCGAGAGAAATACTCTTAATGCTACTAGAAAGCAGGGCAGAAATGTCCAATACTTGCTAGATTAAATTTCCATTAAATAGTCCCTAATGTAAACTTTTTGTGCGTTTATGATTTGGGCTTGCATTATTTTTTACTTGTTTTTGTAGGCTAGAAGTTGGTTAATGATTTTATTTTATTTATTTATTTTTTGGCCGCACCGCGCTGCTTGCAGGCTCTTGGTTCCCCAACCAGGGACTGAACCTGGGCTCCCTGCAGTGGAAGCATGGAGTCCTCACGACTGGACTGCCAGGGAATTCCCAGTTAATGATTTTAAACAGAATACTTACTGGGGAACTGAGAAGAGATGTTGATTACTTGTCAAATGTTACACTTGGTTTCAGCGCTCTGGTACCACCTGCAGGAAGCATTTATGAACACATTCAAATTTTAGGAACTATACTTTTGAAAGAGAAAAAGATAGGTTTCCTTTGGGGAGGGACTAAATTAGCCAGCCAGAAACCCCGTCTTTTTTTTCCTTAATCATCTTGTCTGGCTTGTTTCTTTGGCTCTGAACTGCTCTTCTCCACCCACAGTACCGGGGAAAATCAGATTGGAAGAACAGTGTCATTAGTGGCTGCATCACTGGAGGAGCCATTGGTTTTAGAGGTTAGTAAACAATTCTCAGATGGTTTTCTTTGTGGCCTTGGACAACATGCTGAAGTTGACATTTCTAAACATATGAGCATTCCAAGGACAGCCCAAGGCATATGTGGACACTTGATATTCTTCCCTTCTGACAAGTAAATCACGTTTGCTTCTGTGTTAACTCAGTTTTGGAAACTTCTAGTATCTAGATCAGGGTTTCTGATCCTTGGCATTGTTGACATTTTGGACCAGATAAATGTTTGCTAGGGGGAGGGGGGCGCTGTCCTGTGCATGGTAGGACGTGTAGCAGCATCCCTGGCCTCTACGCCCTAGATGCTAGTAGCATGCTTTAGTGGTGACAAGTAAAAGTATCTCCAGACATTGCCAAATGTCCCCTGGGGAACAAAGTCACCCCCAGGTGAGAACCACAGAGAGATCTAGATCTATCTTAGAAAAAAGAACTGCCCCCATCTTGAACACACGGGAAGAACTTCCTCATAATAATACAGGTGTGTGTTGCTATGCAGGAAAGTACAGAAGCATAGCTGGGCCCCATTTGTCCAAATAGCAGGCTCTGCTGAAATTTCAGTTCCATGCATTGCAGACAGTTAGACATCTTTCTTCATACTATACAACTGTCATTTTAATTTTGTGTATAAGTTATCACGGTAATGTCTTTTTGCACCTTAGGGTTCTTAGATTTCTACCCCTTGAAAGCCAAATATAGGTATTCTAGAAATGTTGGATTATCATCTATAAACAACAAAGAAAAAAACCGGTTCCCTGCCACTTCTCCCTGTTGGTGTGTCCGTCAAGAGTGTGGTGCAGGGCGTCAGTGACTTAGCGTTCTTAACAGTGTACATTGCTGGGCTGCTCTCCATCTGCTGTGCCCGGACTTACCCAAAGCAAAAAGCCTTTTTTCTCATTTTCTGAGAGGCAGGATGATTTGCTATCATTAAAACCTGATTTTCCTCCTCAAACAGCCATTTGTGATTTATGGAGTAACTTCCCCTTTGGTCTTCCCATGTCTCAGCTTTGTCAGGGCCTTTGAGAGGCTCAGCTCCCTCTAGGATTGCTTTGATCACCTTCCCAGGAATTTATTCCATAAACAAATCAGGGTAACAGGCCATATGCTTTCACTTGATGCTAAGGGCTGGTTCTCTTAACCAGTTTCCTGCCTGTGAGGGGCTATTTTCACGAGGCTGGAAATAGTAATTCTTTAGAATGAGAAAAGTTAAACGAACGTACAGTTAGATAAAAGCACACTGGATCAGATCGTGTGCACAGCTTCACTGAAGTCTTCCAGCTCTCTGCTAGGTTGAATGATTTAGAACACGTACGCCAGTTTCTTTGCACCTGCGGGTACCCAAACTTTTCCTGAGTGCAGCCTGACCCAGCATCTGTCACCACAGGTAATGTCATTTGTGTTTGCTTTACAGCTGGCTTAAAGGCTGGGGTCATTGGTTGTGGAGGTTTTGCTGCTTTCTCTGCTGCAATCGATTATTACCTACGATGAGAGCAATTGCCTCCGGGGAAGGACGATGCCAGCCCAGGATCAGAGCTGTTCTGTGTAGGGCAGTTTCTGCCCTACCATTCCGGGGCACTTGCTTCAGAGACTGAAGACATTTGTTTTCCCTCACGTAGTTGGTGTTGTGAGGGAACCACCTGGCTGCGATCTGCCACCTCCGAGCAGCCACGCTCTCTGCTCCTGGACTCCAGCCAGGCTGTGGGGGACTGTGCCACGCCAGCCTCTCTCTTTCGGGCAGATCAGGAGTCAGCGTGTTGACCTGTAGGAATTGAGTTCCGCAGAGGTTCAGTCCTGACCACAGTTGGCCCTCTGGTTGTTTGGTGCCGTGGGAACGGAAGGGACTTGACATATACCCGGGAAGCTGTTCCACCTTGGACCTCCGTGCCGTCATCCATCTCGCACATTGGGGCAGGGCAAAGTGAATTTATGCCATCCGACCGATTGTGTCATTTTGTTTAGTGTTCTGCTATCCTTGTTAAAAAACGTATATATACGTATTGATTTTACAGTTTAAAAGGTTGGCTTATTTTTATTTTCAAATTCCACAATTGCCAAAAATGGTTCCAGGTGTCCAAAGATTGAACATACATAGGGAAAGCGTGAGCAAACTCCTGAGAAGTTTGGGAATGTTAGGTTCCCAGGGTCTGCAGAGTAGTGTTATCCTCACTGAGATTGTTGCATTGGCCAGGGCCTTCCCCTAAAGAAGCCCAGCCTAGCCGTGTCCTAGGATGCGTTGAAATTCCACGCATAACCCCTGCTGGCCTCTTCTAAAACAACCCTCCTGTGGGCGGGCCAGTGGGAATGCCTGCGGTCTAAACCACACATTGGTGTTCTGCTCTGACCACCAGACCAGGCCCGGCTCGAGGACACAGTGTGTGAAGGGTCCTGCTCTGGTCATCCTGGTGACTAAGTCACAGCGGCCACTGGCTACGATCAGACCGCCCTGAGGAGCTGTCCACCACCACTGTGTTTGTTTCTCTGGCGTCAGTGGTTTTTTTCTCCCTTAAACATATCCGTGTTTTTGACTTGACCTGGTAGCCTTTTTCTGACAGTAGCAGCTCAGCCTAATTCTGTGCCATATGCAAAGAAACAGCTTTTTACACTTGGGATCTGCCACAGGTGCTGCTTTACTCGGGTGCCTTGGTGGTGGGGTGAAGATGAACTCAGGACAGGCAGGTAGCTTGGTGGGGGACACGTAATTCTAGCCACCTTAAGCCAGTGGTAACGTCTCCTTTGTTCTACCTTTGCCTTTTTGCCTGTTTTTGGCTTTCTGCCCCCTGGTCTGCTGTCTTCCAGCTCACCCACCCTTAACCATAATTCAGACTCAGCTGAACCATCCAGACATCCTGAGTGAGTGTGTGTGTGAGATAATGTCAAACCCAGCTGGTAACACCTTCCTCTGGCCACGTCTGCTGTTGCCTTTGGAATGAGCGAGCTAGTACACAAGGCTCATGTCCTTCTATGGGGAATTCTATAGAATGCCTGTCCCAGTCTCAGTCACGAGGCTTCACTGCTGCTAGGCTGGCTGGAGTATCCTCACAGGTCAGAGAACAAATGTAGGAGTGTTTCCTCTACCGTCCGCAAATAAGTCACCTATAAGCACTTAGAGCAAGAGTAGATACTCCTACCCTGGCACCTGTTACAGTGCTAGAAGCCCAGCATCTTCTACCATCCAGTCTAGTGCGTGGGGTCAAATACATTGACTGACTGAGTACAGGAAACTCTGCCCTCACGACTGCCTTGAAAAAGATGAGCCCCGGGCTGTCAGTAGCCATCAGTTCAATAAGCCAAGCATTGTCCACGTTGACTATTCAATCAAGAGAGGAGATGAATAGTTTCCTGTTTTAGATGGCTAAGGAGGCAGTATGAGCTCATAAACCAAACACCAATTTTCAGAGACATCTGTTCCTGATCTCCAGAATAAACACAGTGTCCAATGGCTTAGGCTGGTGGGAGCCTACATTAACCCCACTAGCTCTCTTACAGGGAGGATGGGCCCTCTAGGGGATCCAGCCTCTCCAACAAGCAGATTAGGACAAAAGGCTGCCCCAAAGACCTACTTCCAAGGAAAATGTAGAGAAAAGTTTACATAAAATAAGCCTCCACTTGAATGGACAACTTCCTGCCATCTCTCTGAGGCATACTGATGGCCACGTCCCTGGTGGGGCAGTTGTATTTCATGAAAAGAACTGGCTGGTGACTGAGCTGGAGGCGTTTGTGAAAGAGCAAGGAGAGGGCGTGGGCTCACCTCCCCCCAAAACTGCCACAGTCCCCACAGGCCGAAGGGAAGCTCAAGGGGGAGTTCACTAGGTAAATAGATTCTTGGAAGCACATCTGGATGCAGCTGGAAGAGTTAAATATTTAGATTGGTGGTCTTCCCTGGACTCCTGAGAACACAAACGTCCACACCACAGGGCTGAGTTGTGTGCAAATGTTGGGGCTTTGCATTTTTTTTTATTAACATTTTCCTCTCACGTGGTTTACATCAATTTATAATCTACGTAAGTTGAAACAGAACATAGACCAAAGAAAAATATATCCTTACCAACTTATTAAAGTCAAATATTAATGAAGTGTCCCATCCTACCTGTATCAGCAAACACCGGCAGCCCACAGCTGTTGCCAGCAAGGACAGGCGTGCAGGATTCCTGTAGCCTGTCTGATGGGCCTCTGTTGGCACAGCCTGCCCTGCTGGGCACAGTGGCTGGGGCTTCTGGGCTGCACAGTCCCTGTCTCGTAGGAGAACCCATGGGCTATTTCCTTGGTGCAGCTCAGTCCAGGTCTGGTACCCGACCCTCCCCACTCTTGGGGGTGGAATTTATAAATATTCTGAGCCTTTTGCATTTCTCAGCCCTTCCGGCCTTCCTCCCATTCTCATTGCCTAACTGAGGTTGGGGGGCTGCGGTAGCTACCTGATGCTGAGAAGCAAACCTCCCTTGTTTTGGGGAGGTGGGAGGCACCCATTTGGGGCTGTAAATAGCTCTAGCTGGGCCCCCAGTTCATTCCAGTCAATGGCTGTGGAAGCAAGAGCCTTCCGTGCCACATACTAGCTCCCGAGTGCCGAGCAGACTCCAGGGGTGATCAGACACTGGGGATCTTTAGACTCAAGCGGCCTTCTTTCTCTCCCCCGTCTCAGGGAGCAGGGCTCCTTGCTAAGCTGCTAGCAGGCAGCTAGGGGGTCAGTATTTCCCTCCTCTTAGGCATCTCTTTCCTCCGATGTGCACAGAATGTGTACCGTTCTGCCCATGATTGGGCAACAGGTGTAAACAAGATGAGAAAGGGCCCTTCCTCTCACTGAGCAAGTGCTACGGCTTTAGGGCCCTAAACCCTTCTTTAAAACAGCCCTGAGCTCAAGCTAGGGGAGCTCTTCTCTCCAATCCTGAGGGCCTAGAATCTAGTCTCCGCCACATAGGAGAGCCAGGGAGCTGTGTACTGCAGCTCCAATCTCTGCAGCCCGGGAGTGCCTGCCCTCCCAGGCTAACTGCCAGAGGCCGGCGGCCGCTGCTCAGGTGGGAAGAAATTGCACTTTGGGGGTACTTCTCACTCCTTTCCAGTGCTGAGCAGCGGGCCTCGGCGTTGGGATCGGAACCTGCTGATCCCCTACTCTGGAGCAGAGCGTCCACACGAGGGTCCCCTGCAAAACCCAGTCCCAAGAGAGGCAGGTACCTGTGTCTCCTCATTCTTCCCCAGCTCCTGGAGTTTCCCCGAGTTCACCCGCAAGGCTGCATCTAGAAGCCGGGGGTGGAAGGCAGCACCATGACGGCTGGCTAGCTGGACCGTGCCTGCCTTTCCCAGGGCCTGGAGCACACGTGGCCGTGGGGGCTGCCCCTGGCAGTGCTTGGCTGTGGAGAAAGTGTAAACCCTAAGGCAAAGGTGCCACGAGGTACGGGAGGCACCGGGAAGGTCTAGCCCTCCTGGACAGAACCTGCCTGTTTCCAGACACCTGCTTCAGCCATAGTAGCTGCCCTCCCAGAAGCCCAGCTCCACGAGAAAAGCCACCACAACTGCTTGCTGCCGAGAGCCTCTTTCCCCCCAGCCCAGGACACCCAGCGCTCCCTGGCGCTCCTCTCAACGTCCCACCTGTCCTTTTTCCTCGGCGGCCTGACCCTCCCACCTCCCCCAATTCTTTCCTGACCCTCTGGCTACCTTGAGAGCAGGTCACTTGTGAGTCTTTATACTCAAAGGAAATAGAACACCAACGGAAAAGGAACTGAAAAGCAGAAGAAACAGTCAAAGATGCCTCACTGGTACTGGAGACAGAACAGATAAACCCAGAAATGGAGATTCTCAGGTGGAAAAATCCCAGAAATCCGCTCTCCAGCCTGTGCTAAGCCGAGGATTAGCGTGAGTCCGTCTCCTTGTCCAACATTTGCACAGGCGGCAAGGCAAGCAGGTGCGCTTCCGCAGGCAGAGGGCAAGGAGAGGCCGGGGGCGGCAGGCAGCGGCATGGCACGGGCCACCACTGCCACCGCCGCCCAGGGCCTCCTCAGAGCTTTCGAGGCGCTGGATCAAAAACCAAGGCTGCACATGCATGCAGGCAGGCTGGGAGGGAGGAGAGGGCGGAGGAAGACCGAGGGGAGGCTGCCAGGATGACTGCGATCTGGGAGCAGGGCCAAGAGAGGAGAAGCTGGCAGCAGTCACAGAGCGCAAAATAAAAGCCCTTGGACTGGACTCAGGAGGAAAGAAAGTGTTGGAGGAAATGAAAGAACAAAGCAGGCTGTCTGTGTGCCCACACCGGGTCGGTCACTACCTTTCCTGCATGACAAGTAGACGTAAAACAATTCCCGAACAGCACGGAGCATTAGACACAACTAGAGGAACAGAGGGCAGAGCCCGGGGTGCGCAGCAAGGCTGGGGCTGGGTCAGCTGGCTTTGTACAAGGTGGCACAAAAGATGCACGTCTTCCAGTTCTTGGAAATCTGTGTCCCTTGGAGTCTGGAGCGCTGGGTTTGGGAGTTCTCTATTGTAGTCCTTCAAGTCTGGGTTGGGTCCCCGGCTGGAGAGGCTGGCTCGGGCCACCCCGCCCAGACGCTCCCACCTCGGGCTACACATCGGTGGAGAAGTACAGTGTGTTCCGCTTCAGTTCTGCGAAGGAAATGGGGGGGTGCTGCAGGTAGTAGAGGAGGACCTGGACCTGCGGGAAGACAAGGGAGACTGAGGCTGGGGTCCTCGCCCTGGAGGCCCTCCTCCGACCCGCTGAGAAGACGTGGTCTCCAGGCTGGGCCCCTGTGGCTCCCCGCTTCCCCTTCCTCAGAAGCCCAGGTGTGACTGCCCATTTGCAGCAGTAGAGGGCGCTGCAGGGCAGAGGGTGGGGAGCCTGGGGCCACTTCCCCAACCTCAGTCATAGACTTCCAACCTGCTCCAGAGCTTGGCTTTGGCTTGGCAGCCCTGCTTCAGACCAGACCCTGCCCTGGGTCTTGTAGGGCTCCCAGGGAAGCTTCCTGACCCTGGAAGCGATGCTAGAGCTTCCATGTGTGGGGACAAGGCCCCAGATTTTTCTGATACCCCTAGGCTTGCTTTCTGAGGCCCAGGCACTCCCAGGATTGCAGCCAGCACTTGAGACAGACAACCTCTGGGCCCCTGGTCTAGGTTCCTACTTTTCAGCAGGACTGTCCAGAGCCCTGCCTCCCTGGTGACATCCTACAGACCATCATCCCCGCTGTCAGGAGGGGAGGGGGTTAGGAGTCCTAGCTGTTCTCTCTCCACCCCTCAGGGAGGCTTGTCTCTCCCCTCCAGCAGCCGCAGGCCTGGGCAGCGCGTAGGTACCTGTGCCATGACATCGTGGGACCAGATGTCGGCAGCCGACGTGAGGTGTGCTTTGCTCTCCACTTCTGAGGGTCTCAGTAACGTGGGGCCAAACACAGTAGCCAGGTTGTGAAGGGACATCTTGTTGACGGGCTCCTTCTCAGCAACCCTGGCGGGGAGGGGAGGGGAGGGGAGAAAAAAGTCATTTCTGGCAGCCGTGTGGGGCTCCAGACCCTTGGCTGTTACCACTCCTGGAAGGATTCCCACAGGTGGTCACTGCCTCCCTCTCCTGAGGGTAGAGACCGCTTGGTAGGGAGGGGACTCAGCCAAGGGACCAAGTTCCGAGCTATGTTCCAGTACGTTCCAATAACAGATTCCCAGCTCCTGGGCCACCCCTTGAACTGATGGTAAACTGTCAGAGCCAGAAGGACCCACTCCAACTCCCTTGCCTTAGAGATACTATCACTGGTTCAAGAACTTTCCCTATAATAATTCATGCTCATCACAAACCTTTGGGTAGGTAATATTATCATCTCCACTGTACAGATGAAGAAACCAGAGTACAGAGAGGTTAAGTGACTTGCCCGAGGTTACACAGCTAGCAAGTGGCAGAGCTGGGATCTGAACCCAGGCAGTTTGCCTCCAGAGCCCATGGTCTTCCCCACCCTGTGCGTTCCCCACAATCAGCCCAGCCGTGGAGTGGGGCCCTGAGGAAGAGTCCGAGCAGGCGGGGCTGGGCAGGGGGCAAAGGCCTGAGGCTCTGCCTGCTGCGCTGTGGCAGGAACAACCCTCATCCCAGATGGAGCCCAGGGGCTGTTCTCCCAAGCTTTTCCAGAAGGGTCTGCCTCATGGGGCTCCAGAGCTGCCTCCCTTTGGATCTTCCTCTGCTTCTCTTGCATAATAAGCCAGATGCTCTGTAGATATTTCCCGAGTGACAGCAGGGGCTGCCATCTGTGGCTGGTGTCCAGCAGGCTCAGTACCACCCAACTCATCAGAGAGGCCCTGTGCCTCCCCCAGGTCCCAAGCAGTTTTTCTGGGGCTGAGACCCAGCCACCCCGAACAGCGCCCCTCGCCCCACTCCCACTACACCGCCACTCCACCCTCCAGGCCGGAGCCATGGATGCGCCTGCTGACTGCTTTGGAAACAGGCAGAAAAACACTGCCATGCCAGGAGGCAGCTGTGCAGCTGGCCCAGCCCCTCACCACACACACACACACACACCCCAGCCAGGGCCCAGATGTGGGAACAGAGTGTGCCCGGTTCCCAGGGTGGAAAACCTAATGAATTTTCCTTCCCATCCCTCCTCTGTGTATCCTCCCCGCAGTGCTCGCCAAACTATTTGGGAATTGGTTGGGACTTCGGTCCTGGCCAAACCAGAGGGAAAATGTCTCATAATGGGAAAAACAAGACAGCAGCCCAGGCGTTCCCAGGTCTCTGGCCCTCCAGAGCCTGGCCTGGCCTGGTGGCCGAGCCGCCACTGGGAGCCTGGGCCTGAGGGCTCATGGCCCCTCACCAGGGGCTCCCTGGTCCCGGGTGGCAAATGGACTTAAAGGACGCCTGGGGACTTTTCCTCCCCACTCACACCTGGGATCGGTCCTGGACTCAAAAGTGAGTGACAAAAAAAAAAAAAAAAAGTTAGTGACAAGGTCACCGTCAGGGCTAGCTTCCAGTATGAACTTTGCTGCAGGCGTAACTTGAGCAGCTGTTGGTTTGACCTGACTGTGGAGGGGGCAGAGGAGAAGGTCGGAAGGGCTGTAGTTTAGGATCTGGGAGATGTGGCTTCTAAGGGCAGAGCTGCTGCTAACCCCAGGCAAGTCCCTGCTGGGCTGGGGACTCAGATTCCCTATCTGTTCGATGAGCTGTGGGTCAAGACCAGCGGGCCTCAGATTTTTTTGACTGTGACCCACAAACGCACACACACACACACACGCACACACACGTTTGACCCGATCGTCCAGCACATGCAACATGCGTAACTGAACAGAACAATAGGCACACTTGCTGCTCGCAGCGCACCCCGAGGCTGTCTCTCCTACTCCGTTTAAAAAATGCTAAGTGGACCGAATGACCTACTGACTGTAAAATCCACCTACAGTCCTTGGCTCTAGCCCTGCCTTTCTAAGCATTCTGTGGCCAGTATTTGAGGTTGCCACTAGGACCCAAGTATTTCTCAAAAGAGAAGAATGTGAACACAAGAATCTGAAGAGCAAACTCTCACCCTGCTATGGTGTCCCAGCAGACACCAGCACCCACTTGGAGGCACGGAGGATGTGGGTTCCCCAGCGGATGTGTCCTCCCCCCAGCTGAAGCCTGCCCTGGCTCCCTGCCCCCTCCCCTGGACTGGGCCCCTCCCCATTACCTTTTCAAGTGTTCCAGCAGGAAGAGGAAGGTGATGAGGTTGGGGTCTGGCAGGGAGCGGAGCAGGTGCATCATGCAGTTTTCCTTGGCAGCAGGGTCTGACAGGGCTGTGGGGAGAGAAGGCGCTGGGGCGGGGCTTGGCTCGGGGCGGGGAGGCCTTAGCCGGTGCCCTGTGGTCAGGAGGCTGCGGGACGCTGCGGAAAAGCCCAGGCTGCAGGGGGTCAGGGGAGCAGACCCTGCAGGAAAGGGCCTGGTATTTCCCCAACGGTGGGCTACTGGAGGTTCCTACAGGAGGCCCCACCACAACCTGTAACTCAGCCAGGAGGCAGGCTGGTGGGCAGCAGACACTGTTCTTCCCCTCCCTGCAGAGGCCTTTGGGGCTGGAGCCATTCCCCATACCTGGACTGTAAGGCTGAGTTTAAGACAGTGATGTCATGGCATGAATGTTCTCTCTCTCTTTTTTTGGCCGCACCACACGGCTTGTGGAATCTTAGTTCCCTGAGCAGGGATTGAAACCAGGCCCTCTGCAGTGAGAGCACGGAGTCCTAACCACTGGACCACCAGGGAATTCCCTGAATGTTCTTTTTCAAGCACCTCCGCTGCCGGAGCCCAGCAGTGAGCTGCCTTCCATGGGCTCCTCATTCCTGTGATCCAACCCAGGAGAAGACAAGGCAGGAGGGATGCGCCCAGGCCAGGATTTGGCCCAGGTGGGTAGAGGCCGGAGCCCTGCCAGCCAGGGCTCCCAGCTTCCTCCCCACCCTGGGCATAGGTCAGAGATGAGACAGTGCTCCTTTTGGAAGGCTCGGTACAGGCCATGTCAAGTGTACACCAGCTCACTTCTTCTTGGCCCCAGGGCACCAGCCCCTGACCACCCACCTCAGGGCAGAATTCCCTGGATGCCTGGGTTTCTAGGCAAGGAGGTCAGTGTCCAAAGAGGAAGCACAGAGGGCAGCCCAGAGGGATGAGACGGGAAAGGGGCAGGGGAGAGAGGGTCCAGCCTCCAGATGAGGCCCCAGCAGGCCACACCTTGCCCTCCAGGCCACTCAGCCACACGGCCCCATGCACTGGGCTGATCAACAAGCAAGGGAAGCCACAGATCTCCTCTCTCACTCTTTACTGGTCAGGGAGGCCTGGCTCAGCCCAGCCCTCAGGCCCCCACTGGAGGCTCACCGATGCCCTCCATGAAGGCTGGGTAAAGTCGGTCTGTGAGGAGGGGCTCGGGCAGCTCCCGGAAGTACAGCTTGAGGGTGCCAGCGATGGCGTTGATGTCCATGTCACTCAGCATCAGCAGGATGTCCTTGTTATCTGTAGGGGAGACGGGAGGTCAGGGGCTGTGCCGGCTGAGCCACCTCCGTCCCCCACGCAGCCCTCAGCTGGGCAAGTAGCCCTGTTCCGTCCCTATATCCATCCTGAGACAGCTTGCCCGGGACACCCCCCCACTCTGTCTCCGGTCTGGTCTCCCCAGGAATGGCAGGATGTAGGTAGTGCCCACAGGTGGCCTGTGACTCAGCTCTGTGGGGGGAGGGGAGCATAGATCATCATCCAGAGTCCTGGAGCCACACTCACACCACGTGTCACATGCCCTCCTTCCAACTGGAATCTCCCCACTGCTAAGCCCCTCTCTGGAAGGCGCTGCACATTTTTTATACCTAAAATCATGTTCCGACAAAGCCTCAGCTTCCAGGTGGCACAGAGGAGCCGTGTGCCAGCACGTCCCCAGCTCCCCACCCCAGGCTCCCCGAACACGTCTGCCAGGCAGCTGCCCACACCCACCGGGCCCCCTCTCAGCTCCCATGGAATCAGCACTGCCCGGCCAGTTCAGGTGTCCTGACTACTGGGTGTGCTGTTGCTGCAGCCTGAATGGCGAGATAGGGGAAAGAACCAGAAAGGTCAGGCGCCACCACCGAGGAGCCTACAGTCAAAGCGAGAGGCAGCAGTGCCCCTCCCAGAGGGCACTGGGGGCCCGGGAGAAGGCGGGGGTGCCCGTGCCAGCCAACCCAGGCTTAAAGCCCTTTAGTTTCCCTGCAGCCCACCAGGCACCAGGGAGCCAGCAAGAAAGCCAGGAACACAGACTCTGGAACCCGAAAGATATGAGTTGAAATCAGGCTCAAAGCCTATATACTGAGTAATCCTGGGCAAGTGACTTGGCCTCTCTGAGGCTCAGTTTCCTAATCTGTAGCAATGGACAAGAGACTGGAGGGCAGGGGGTCACCCCATGCCATGCTGGGCTGTAGTTCACAGACCGAGGCTCCTCTGCCATTGGCTCGTCCAGGCCTCTCCGTGGAAAAGCCTCCCGCTTCCGCTGCGCTCTCCTCCCAGCCCCACGAGCCTGCCGGAGCGCCCCCTCCCCGCTGCTGCCCAGCTGGGCCTCCCCGACTCACTGGCATCAAAGACGGCCTTCAGCGCCTGGATGTCTGTGGCCACCCCTGATATCCGGTAGATGCCAACCTCCTCGATGCCCCTCTTCTCCACCTCCTCCACACACTGCCGGACGATGTAGGGTACCTTGGAGCGCTCCCGCCTGGTGGGGAGGGGATGTGAGGGGAGGGAGGATGGAGTGAGAGCGGTATGTACCCCTTCTCTTCAAACCTTGGCCTTGGAGAGCTCTGGCTTCTGGGATCAGGAGGTGGGGGGCAAGGAGAGGGCTGAGAAAGAGGCCACGCCACCCCACCCCAACAGCCTGCCTGCACGCTGAGGGACAGCAGGGGACAAAGGTGCGAGGGAGGAAGTTTTAGGAGATCAACCCAAAGACTAAAGGAAGAGTGTTCCTCAGAACAGAGGGCTCAGATTCAAATGCTGTGGGGGCACCGAGCAGGTCACCTACAGAGGGGAGTGGGCCAGGTCCTGGAGACAAGGGGAGGGCGGGGGGCTGAAGGGTGCCCTCTCCCAAGGAGCAGCCACTCCTGGATTCCAGCCTGCCACCGTCACACCAAGACTCGGGCCTACAGTTGTCACATCTTCCCACCTATTACAAGAAGCTGACGATCTGGGATCTCCATGTGCAATCTCCCAGTGCTTAAGTGCTGGCTCATTTATTTCTAAAGCATCGTGTGAGGCAGAGAACACACCTCTGCAGGCCACTTTTGCCCTCCAAACTGGCCGTTGTGACTGTTGAACTGGAAAGTGATTGTTGAGGGGCCAGACGAGGGCGGGGCGCCTGAAGGGCAGGGCTGGCAGGGACCCCGGGCGCAGCACCTACTTGGTCACCACGCTGATCTTCACACCGAAGACGCCGGTCTGCTTTTTGGACGGGGTCCTCTTCAGGCTCATGTCTCGGCTGGTGAATTTCATGGAGAATTCCACTTTGATCTGGTTGGGGGCAAGGCAGGCACAATCCCCCAGGGCATGAGTGCCCGAGGAGTGCCCCCCAGGACTGCAAACAAGGGCTACCTCTCCCACCCAGGGCTCCCTGAAACACCTACAGGGTGGGAGCGGGAGGGGTGCAGGCAGAGGAGAGGGGGGAGGGGCTGGGCTAAGGAGGCGGGGGTCCGACAGCCCCCGCAGGGCACCAGCAGAGGCCAGGCTGCCCACCCACTGTGCAGACACTTCCTATCTCTCTGGGCTCACCCCATTCATCTCAATCACATCTGTGTGCCAGTTCTTCGTTTCTACAGTTTGTGGATCCAGCTGCAGAGAAAGAAAGAAAGAGGACGTGAGAGAGAGAGATGACAGCTGAGACCAAGCCAGAGCTCTCCCTGCTGCTCAGCCACAGCTCAGAAGTTGGCTAAAAGGTCAGGAAGATGGAACTGGGGGCTGATGCTTATCTTGACATCAGTCCTTCAGGGGGCTCCAGCCCCCAGGCCCCTCCTGCCCTGGCTAGTGCAAGACTGCCCCCACTCTGGGAAGGAGGTGGGGTGCGCTCTTAGGCACATTCACCCATCACCTCTCATTCACTCCTTACCCCACCCTGTGAGATGGGTATTATCACCCCATTTCACAGATGCAGAAACCGAGGCTCACAAACCGTCAGCAACTTGCTCAACTTCCTGAACTGGAGTTGACAGCAGGGGATGTAGCCCGTGTGCCTGGAGGTGGTGAACGGGAGGCGGTGCCACATAGAGGTGAAGAGCCCTGGGTCTGAATCACAGCTCTGCCACTGCCGACTGTGTGACCTTGGAAAGTTTTCACCTTGCTAAACCTCATTTGTTTCATCTGTTCACCGCAGCCAGTAAAGAACCTGCCTTGCTGGACTGTCGTGAAGACTCAGTAAGATAACGGGTAAATGGTTGGTCTCCCAGAAAGCAAACACTCTGTAGAGGAGGCCCCCAAACTGGGCAGGAGCCCCAGGGAGGTGGAGATGGCAGGGGAAGCACAGAGACATCCCTCACAGGTGACCAAACGGGACGCCGTTTCTCTGGCTCAGTGGCCTTCAAACTGTTTTTCCTTGTGCATCCATAAAGTAATTTGGAAAAACAATGCACACCCTGGCACATTTTTAAGTCAACATCTGAATATTTCCAGAGCAAGTTTAAATAGCTGCAAAGAATATAATTTCCAGAATAATGTAAATATTTACATCTTAAAATAAAACTGTTACATCATTCTTTTAAATGTATTCAGTGGAATCCAAATTCCATAGTGATTTGATATCCACCATCATCCATTTAAAAAACACATAAACAAGTTCTTCTTTCCCTTGTAGAAACCCTGCAACGTTCCATTTTCTCCTTGATTTTGTGTTTCTAGTCTATTTCTCCCAAAGAAATATGCCCTAGTTTGCATTTTTCTTTTTTAAAGTCTTTTATTCCTCACCCTATATTTTGCTTCAACAAAAATATCTGTATAAATGAAAATGAAAGATTTCCTGAGACCACTAGGCTCCAAATGTTTGAAACATATTCTGAATTGGTTATTACAATGATTAGCAATACATAATTAAAAATTTAACCAACACATTACAAATTTTAATAAATACTCAGCAGCAAAGTACCATTTTGGTGGAATTACATCGCTTAATGAGATGGGTAGAGCATTTTTTCTGTTTTAGTTCATGTATGTACACGAATATTTGCTAGGGTGAAATGGGGTTTTAGCATCAATATTGTTTTTTTAATTTTTATTTTATTTTTTTAATTAAGGTTTTATTCTAATGAGAGTCCACCGAGATTTTTACCCAGGGAGTGACATGATTTAATTAGCATTTAGCATTGCTTAAAGAGCTTGGTTTTTTTTTTTTTCTTTTTCCCTGGCCACACAGTGCGGCTTGTGGGATTTTATTTCCCCGACCAGGGATAGAACCCATGCCCCCTGCAGAGGAAGTGTGGAGTCTTAACCACTGGACCGCCAGGGAAGTCCCTTGGTTTGGTCTTTAAAGATGTAAAGGATGAAACATCTTGTTCACATAAAGTAGATGGGGCTGAAAACAGTTTTATTATTGCAATGTTTGCAATTCTTTAACCTCTTTCCTCGGTATTTGCCTTGAATTGCATAGATACCTATTATCAATATTTATTTTAAATGATCTCAGCTGACCATTTCCATCACTTTTGTGGAAAGAAAGAACTGGAAACCAAGTGACTTGCGAAAGGGTCGGAAACCCAGCTTTTAGAGTCTTTTACTTTCTCAACTCCTACATCAGCACCTCAAGTGGCCCCTCTGTTGCCACCCAGGAGGCCTGGGAGCCCTGAGCCGAGTGCCCAGGAAGCCTCGGGCTCCCCTGCAGAGCGAGGTGGTGGTGCAAGGCCCTTCTCTGGCGGGTCGCTGTTTGGCAATAGCACTGTTGGGAACTGAGGACCTGCAAGCTGACTGCTTTCAAACTCTCCTGCCCTCGTACCCCTGGACCGTCTCTGCACCCCCAGGGCATGTGCGCCATGGTCTGAACACTGCTGCTCTAACAGGCCCCTTGCCACAAAGGAAAGCTGGACCCGAGTCAGTCCAGGGTGGCTGGGCCCCGGGGCTTCTTACAGCTCGAGGTAGGACCCCCGCACCTTCTATCACCCACACACCCGCTGGGGACAGGGGGCACCCAAGCCTCCGACAGGGTCTGGGCCCTGCATCTGGGCCCAGGCCCAGCCTGGAGAACAGGACAGAGGGAGGGTGGCGTGGAGAGGACTGAATACCACCTCAGGCATGCTAGAGAAGCGTGTGGGACCCACAGCCCGGCTGCTGCCCCGGCTCTCCGTTCTACAAGGCTCAGAGCCAAGTCCTACTGGGCCCCTGACACCTTCCTCCCCTAAACTTTTTGTCCCAACCCTCACCGGGCCTGTGGCGCATCCCCTCCCAAATCCTGGGTCTTGGACACAGGGCCTTGGTCTGTCCCCAGCCCTGACCTCGAGCAGTGGCCACCTGGCGTAGAGACATCTCCACTGCTCTTCGTCCCCTGGGGCAGATACTACCCTTGGGACACACATTCTGGAATGACTACCTGCTTCTAATGCAGGTCTCTCCAGGCATCAGCATAAGCCTCAGGCCAATTCTGTGTTCCTGGACCCTAGTGCCCCTCCCCTGGCCTAGCCTCCCATGACCTGGCACCTCCTGGCAGCTGCTGTGGACTGAGCCAGTGGTCCCTCCCTGGGTCCTTGAGTGCTATGTGGACATAGCCCAAGTGGGGAACGTGCAGGGAATGAGAGTCAGACCGACCTGGGTCTAAATGTTCACTCTTCCACTCAACCGTGTGAATGTGGGTAAGTCACTTAACCTCCTGGAACCTCAATTTCCCTACAGGGGTGTCCATACCTGCCTCAGAGCGTTGCCATGGAAAAATAGTAACAGCGACTGACGTGTTGTGGGCATTTCCTGTAAGTCTGGCTCTATGACAAACCCCTTACATACAGCATCTCAATCAATCATCATAACAAGCCCATGAGGTTTAAGCCTTTCTAGCTGCTCCCCTTCTACAGATGAGACCCCAAGGCTTAAAGAGAACGAGGAGTTTGCCCAGTGCTACACGCCTAGGAAGTGAGAGCTGGGGTACAAAATCAAGTATTCCTGACTCGCCTCAGCTAAACCTGCAAGATCCTGCCCAGCCCAGCTAGGTGTACAGCACCTAGCCTGGCGTCCTTGCCTCTTGGCAAGGCAGCTGCTGTGATGATGATTTATCTAGAAAGGAGACATCGGCCCTCCACGGTCTGGCACCACAGGCTGACCTGGGCGCTGGCAGGCCGACCCCAGTACAATTCTTTCATTCCTTCCCTCCCCATCACTTCTACTCCAGCTGCCAAGTAGCAACCCTACGTTTCCCTGGGAGCATCTGAGACAGGGCCTTAGCAAACCCTGATGCTAAGGCCTAATCCCAGCCCTGCTTCTTCCAGAAAGCCTTCCCAGATAACTCCAGGCCTCAGGAACCTTCAGTTCCCCTCTGCCTCCCTGCCACACTAGGACCCCGTCCCCTGCACAGCTTGCTGTTGTTTCAGCCTGTCTGAGGCCAGGTCTGGGTAAGGTGGCACTGTCATGTTTTACTGTGAGTCCTGCCACCGCCCTATTCCAAACCCCCTCTGCAGGTGCGGGCCCTGCTACCCGCGTGGGGAGGCCTGCCCAGCCCCTAGGTGCCCCAACAATGAAGCCCTGTCTCCCAGGAGGCCAGCAGCCTCCAGAAACCAAGTCTATTTCAGGATGTCATTTAAATACAGAGAAGGGAGGGTGCAGAGTAGAGAGGGACATGGCACATTTTCCAGAGAAATAATGCTGTCTGAATTGCTGTGGTTATTTATAACCCCTGGGAAATGTGGACTTTGCTATTTCCTGATTAGATTAGCGCTGGGGGTGGAGGAACCAGCTCCCTGGATGTCAGTGGACAGGAACACCTGACCTCTCACCCTCCAGTCCCAGCCGATAGGTGCTGTGCCCCCCCGCCTGGGGACCAGGTACCAGGGGGACACCAGATCACCTGAGGTAGTGACACAGATGGGGCTGTGAAGGGCCAGGCTGGGGAAACCCCCCAAGAGGGGCCCCTCCTTCACCACACAGGTAACAAAAACGCAGTGGGGCTCGCCCCAAGGAGCACAGGCAGGAGACAGAAGCAAGCCATAGAACATCCTGGAGAAAGTTATAAACGAGTGGCTGAACACAGCCTCTGGGAGCAGCTCGATTATGTCCTTTTTGCCTTTGCATTTAGACCTGGTCAGGTCATGGTTGCACATTCAGACCTCTCCTGTGGAGAAGCCGCTGCCCTCTGGGACTGATGTCCCCGAGAGAACCCCCCAGGTCCCCTGCAACAACATCCTGGGCCCCTGCTGGGAATCCTGCATCCCAGGCAAGGAGCCCACAGAGTCTGAGAGAGAATCTGGCAGGTGGCTGGGAGGCTGCCTCACCTTCCTGGGCCTCAGCAGCCTCACGTCTAGGACAGGAAATGGGCTCCCCAGCCTTACAGGGGGCTGAGAGGCTCTGAGGCCCTGAGCCCAGGGGAGGACGCTCTATGTGCACCCAAACACCCCCCAGGTGGCGGGTGCGGCCTTCGTTTCAGGAATGTCCTCAGGGGTCCCCTCTGAGGGGTCTAAGCCCTTCCTCCCACCCGTTTCTCCCCAGCCTGGGGCAGGAGACCCTAATGTTCTCCTTCTCTCTGGCTCCAAAGCTGTTCACGGCCACTTCCTAGTGCTTGGGATTTCGGAGGCACCGGCGAGTTTGGGGGCCCCCTTCCTGCTCCCCCTAGTAGGTGACAGAGTCCTTCGGACGGTGGGCACGGTCCTCCCACCATCCCACACTCCCTCCACCACGCAGCTCGCCCGACGGTCTCCTGATGGTTTCTGCTGCTGCCCCTTCCTGCGGGCCCTCACGTGGGCTCCTCAATCCACAAGGAGGGGTCAGTGCGGGATAACCTGTCACAACTGGCAGCTACAGTCCCAGCACAGAACACAGAGCAGCGGCAGAGTTACTTTGGGAGGTAACACGGGGCTTGCGGGTGACAGGGACCCGTGAAAACAGTATTCACCTGGGCTCCCAAGGGCTCCCAAGACCCCACTTTCCCACCCTGTGGCCCCTTGGCGCTGAGCCTCTTCCCTCAAAACCTCACACTGTCATTTCCACAGCACAGGCCCTGAGGAAGCCCACCTCCTTGTGCACGACCCCTGATCTCCTGTCCCTCTTGGGCCTGGCCCTACTCTTTCTTTCGTTGAGCACTGCTCTACCCTCTGCCCTCTGGGTCTGGGGCCTGGCATCCTGGGCCCGTCCTGGGACGGTGGCATGGACTTCACTTGAAGCCCAGAGTTGTTTTGGGGGCTGATAAAAACTAAGTGCAGTGAACCATAGTATAGCTGAAGTTGTCACCCTCACAGGCGAACAGGACACAGAATAGAAGGCAGAGGTGTGGCTGTGTTTTGGGGACCCGGCCGGAGGCTGAGCGCTGGGCCGTGGAGACCAGGCCCTGAGCCGGGTGTTTTGTCTGACGGGGGTATGTTTCCTGTGGCTCCCAGGTCAGTGGCCACGGTGGCGGCCCCGGCTGGCCTTCTCCTGCCCTCCCCCAAGTGCGTGCACATGCTCTGGGCTGGTCCCCTTGGGACACCAAAGCCAGCCTGTCATTGGGGCAGACCACAGGCGTGAGAGGCATGGTAGGGCTGGCAACAGGGGGAACAAACAGGGCACTGCCAAGAGCCTGCCTCCCCACCCCCCCGGGAAGGGTACTGGAGGGTTCTGTCAACGTGGCCGCTTGAGAGACACTCAAGAGAGGCAGGGCGGAGTGGGAGGGGGCGCTGGGGCCTGTATGCTGGCTTCTAGCTCAACAGCTGGTTTAGGGGAGACCACGGTCAGCCTCAGTAAACTGACCCCATTTTCCCAGAGGCCGGGGCCCCCCACCATAAGTCCAAGCAAGCTCTGTCCCTCCAGCCCTGGCCCTGCAGGGTCAGGCGCCCTCTCCAGGACAGCCACACGGAAGGCCTGTGCAGACTGTCCTGCCGGGCACCGGGATGAGGCCACTTCGCCTCAGCTTGCCTCCCCTGCCCCCCAGAACTGTGAAGTTCCCTGAGGCCCACATATGGGAAGGGTTTAGCAGCTCTGAATGAGGCGTTTATTGAAGCCAGGTTAGCCCTGTGGAACCCACTGTGACCTGCCCCCCCAGCGCCCTGCATTCCAGGGCTCAGCCTGCTCTGTGCCGCCGCGCGTTTAGCCCTCAGGCCGGCACAGCTGCAGACAGAACTCAGAGAGGGCCCGTCTTGCCCCGAGCCCCGGGGCCCCGTCCTCCTCAGAGCTGGCCTGCCCTCCACGGCCTGCCCTGCCTGGAGACTTCACCCCAGAACCAGGCCTCAAACCAACAGCCAGGAAGCTGTCCCGCCCAGCTCAGGGCCACGAGCTGACACGCACAGGGTCACTCTTGGGAAAGGAACTGGTCAGGGCTAAAGCAACACAGGGGCAGCCCCCAGCAGCCCAGTCCCCAAAGGGAAGGGGCCACCTTAGAGGTCAAAGTCCCAAGTGAGAGGCTCCCCGAGGTATGACCGGAAAGTCTCATGCTGCTGCCACGGAAAGAAAGGCCAAGGGCCTTTAGGACTGCCATGGGCTCAGCGGCCTCCCTCCAGACTTAGAGTGGTTTGGTGAGAATTATGAAAGTCCTTCTCTGAAGCTGACTTCATCCTCCCTGCCCAGGCCAGGAACGCTGTCTGGGCACAGAGCCTGCTGGTGAGAATGAGGCTCGGCAAGCCCACCGCCTGTACCCGCTCTGAGGGGCCTCGTGGTGGACTCTTCCCAGGCCCCACATGCAGGCCCATTTCTGTGCACAGCTCGCGAGGCTGGGTTCTACACCCCCGGAAGCTCCCCATCCAGGGCACGCAGCCTTGACCCCAGTGGGGCCCCATGACCACCCAGACAACCAAGAAACAGCCGCAAACCCGAGTGGGCCCTGGGCCTCCTCCTTGGCAGGGGGGCATGATGGCTAAAAGCACTTCCTGCACTAAGCCACTCAGTGGGACCTCATCGTGTCACTCTCTGAGCCTAACAGCACCTCGTGGGTTATCACCTAACTCACATCATGAGCTAAGAATGATGCCTGGTACTCAGCACCCGATCAAAACATGTCAGCATCACTAAAACTGGGCTTAAACTCGCCAGTGGCTTCCCGCTGCACTCAGATTAGAAGCCCACCTCCTTGTCAAGGCCTGCAAGGCTGCTGCCCCCTCTGTCCAAGGTCACTTCCGATGCTCCACACAGCCTCCGTCTGCCTCAGAACACACCATGGTCCCCCCAGGGTGCAGGGTTTTCACCTCTGCCTGGAAGGCATTGTCCCCAGATCTTTCAAGAATCCTTTTTGTCATTTAAATCTTAGTTCAAAATCATCTCTTCAAGCAAGGCCTCTCCCCTCTGCTTTATTATCTAATCTGCTACCCAATTTTATCTTCCTCGAGGTACTTGTGCAGCATAAAGTGATCTCATTTATTGCCTGACTCTCCTATGGACAGCAAGTTCCCTGAGAGCAAGGCCTCTGCCTGGGCTGCCTCTGGAGTGCTCAGCACATGAAGATGCCCCATCAATATTCAGAGACCAAATGAACAAATTGGGCTATGCAGGCTGGAGAAAGCAATGCCCTTTGCTCGGGACAGGGGTCGAGAAGCCCCACATTCCTGCTCGCCTCTCTCCTCCCGTGCTCAGTGAATGGCTGGCCGTGGCCCAGGGGCAGCCCTGTGACCTCTTCCACCCAGACTTTCCCAGCATGTTGAGAGTTTAAGGCTTAGGCGTAGGAATCTTGAGACGTGGCCAAAATCATCATATGAACTGGATCTAGGAGATCATCCTGTTCAGCTCCTTCATTATACTGATGCCAGAGAACCAGAGAGGTGAAGCGATCTGCCCAAGGTCACACAGCAAGTTAAGACCGTAGACTCAGGATTAGAAAAACGAGGCCTCTTGACTCCTACCAGCCCGGTGCCCTTCCTTCTCCGGCCTCCTAGGCTACACCAGCCTGAGAGGAGGGGGGCCGCTCCAAGGAGGAGGGCAGAGCACAGAGGGGGCATTCAGGTGTCTGATGGGAAGGGGATCTGTGGCTGTCGCTGCTCTGGCTGTGCCCATCTGAGGCACCCACCCTGGCTGGGGTCACTGTCCAGAAGAGAGATGGTTCCAGCTTCTGGCTCAGGCATGAGTTCCACTCTCTCTCAACCAAAGCAGAATTGGTGAAATCACCGTGGGGCTACAGGGCCCTCCCAGCCTCTCTGCAGCAGACTCCCACCGGCAGCTCCCACAGTCACTTCCCACCTCTCTAGGCCCACCTGGGGGGACCAAGGACAATGGGGCCTTAGTCTAAGGCTCACTGGGATCCAGGACTGACTCTGGCTTTCTCCCGGGGATTGGGCAGGCAAGTTCCAGGCACGGGGATGTGTGTTCCTTTGGGTGCAAGGGAGCTGTCAGAACACGAACACCCTTCCAACTCTCAGCACGATTTGATGGGGAAAAGGAAGCCAAAACAGCACCTGCGGACCAGCTCCTGACAATCTGGGCATCCAGCAAGGCCACTCAGCAGAGGGCTGGGCCTTTCCAGACTTGGGCGCCCTGACCAGTGCCTGGTAACTCCCCCACACCGGCACCTGCAGAAGTTTCTGGGCTCTTTCCAAAATGTCTGCCCTCCTGGGCCTTCACGGCCTCTGGACAGTCCTGCGCCACTGGGCTTGGGCCGCACTGGCAGGCCCAGCTCTCCCCAGTCCAAGGCCATCCAAAAGCTGGGCCACCAAGCCCAGCATGGCTGCCTGGCCAAGCCACCTGTGGACCACAGAGATGCTGGAGAGGGCCGGTGCCCCTTCTAACCTCCCCCCGCGCCAAGAAACAGCAGCTTGCCCAGTGCACTCAGAGCACGGGTTCCTACCTGGGGATCCGTGACCCTCTCTGAAACAGCATACAGTTTGTGCATGTGCGTGGCTCTGGGTCTGGGTGGAGCTCCATAACTGTCATCAGATTCTCAGAGTTGAGGACTCCTGCTCTGTGGAATCGAACAGGCCTCTTGGGAGCCAGCTCAGTGGAGAAGTGGGAGCAGGGGGGGTCAGGAGGCCACCCGTGTGGCTCCAGGAGGAAGATCCTCTCCCTCTAGGGAGTAGTATGCTGGCTGCAGGGATGCAGGGAGGTCTCACTACTCCCCCTTCCAAGCCCCCAGCCAGCCGGCCTGGTCACAACCCTGGCCCACACAGAGGCCAGGGAGGAAATGGGCTGGCCGCAGGGGTCTCCAGCCCCGCGGAGAGGCACTACTGTCCGCTTCCGACAGCTGAGGGATCGCTATAGGGGTGTGAATGGGCATGTGAATGGTGAAGACAGGATGCAGGTCCCTTCCCTCCGGCAAATAAGGTGGAGGGGGGCAGGGTGGGAGAAAGGGGGTAGGGCAGAGAGGTGGGCAGCCGGGGCAGGAGAGGTGTCTATTGGTGTCTAATAAGGTTTCAAGATCTTTCTTGATGCCCAGAGCCAGATGATGAAGTAAAAGTAAATGAGCCCAAGACATCTCTCTATACCCCAGCACCCTTCTACCCTCAATGCCTGGAACAGCCAGTGAATGGCTGACTGAGCCCTGGGGACATGCACATGGTTTGCATACCTGATGCTACCTGTTAGGAAACTGTCAGGTTATATATTACAGACTCTGGGAGGGGTCTGGAGCTGTCCTGCAGTTGCAATCAAGATGACAAAGAAAGGGACCCTCCTGAACCCTAGGTTCCCAGACTAGTGGCCCAAAGAGGGCTCCCCATCCTGTCTTTCTTCGGGTTGCACCTCTGACCTTCCCCAGAAGTAGAGGGGAGCAAACCCCATCTCAGAGCAGGTGGACTCGTCCTGGAGCTCAGCAGGAAACATCTCAATTCACCTTGCTGGCCTCTGGCTTCCTGAGAGAAGCTCTTTGGTGGCGGGGAATTCCCAGACCCATGTGGCAACCCCTCGAAGCAGAGGCAAGGTCATCAGGAACCATCCTCAACTCTCCCCCACTCCCCTGGACCCTGCCAGTTCAGCCTGAGTCCCCACCTCCAGCCAGTATCGGGCCTGGTCTGGGTCTGGCGTCGTCACCTTGGCTGCAGGGCAACAGTAGGGGCATGGATTCCTGCCCCTCCCCACCCTCGCTGCCCGAGACAAAAAACTTCCGGCCTGGCCGCTGCTCCCCTGGGGCACTCCTAGCCTCTCTGGCTCCCACAAGTGACTCCATTAAAACCTTTGGACACTTTGTGGGGTAGGGATGGGATTCCTCGTTCAGTCCTTCTCCCTCCCAAGTGCAACCTAAGGATCTAGAAACAGGCAGGATGGGAGGAAGACCAGGCACTGAGCCTGGTCTCCTTGAGGGTGATTTAAAGCCAAAAAAAAAAAAAAAAGGAAAAGGAAAGTAGAAATGTGAAGCTAAACGCTGAGAGCACTGGCAGAACCCACAAACTCCAATGCCACGTGTCTCCTCTGCTCAGTGCTTGCACAACAAGCCAACTGCCAAGTCAGAGTCTGGAGTGAGGCTTCAGCCGCAGGACTCTCCTCGGGGACAAGCACAACGGCAAACAGAGCCCCACACTGAGGACCCAAAGGACGGTCTGCGAGTGGTCCCTACCGCCCCTCTTCCAGCAAGCGCAGACTCCTGGGGCCAGAGGCTCCACAGGCTAACACCGGGCTTTCTCCATTCAAACAGATTCTTCAGCCCCAGCACAGGGTCCCCAGATGACTCACACACACCCCCCTACAGGCTTCATGAATCTTTAGTTAAGTGGCAGCAGGAGGGCCACAGGTGTCTCAGGCATCCACAGCATCGCATCCTTGTGGCAAAGTTAAATGAGGAGTTAATGAGGTGACCCCTCCCGTCGGGCTGGGCAGTACCTGGCACCCTTCCCCCACCCACCTAAGCTGCTGCCCGATCCAGCCCCCTCGTCTGGCAGTGAGCCTGCTGCACTGAAAAAAATAGGTTAATGCAGCTGGGAAAAGAAGGGAGGTGGGCAGCGGGTCTGGCTCCACAAGCCTGCCTGCTCACCCACCAACCCCGGGCACAGCAAGGCAGGCACAGCAGGGTGAATGAATGTCCCTCTGTCACCCACGGTACAGACCCTTGTGTCTGCGACACCAACATACTTTGTCACACAGCAGGAGCTAGGGGACTGAATCACCTGCCACACAGAGCATCCCAGCGCCAGAGCCACCCTGCAGTTGCATTGATGCCAATCAGCTCAGCAGCCCAGAGCCTGGCTGGCCTGCCACCCTTGCCCAGAGGGCACCATCAGACACAGAACTGTCAGATACCACCAGAGGTGAAGCTGGCTAAAGGATTCCTGAAGCGGCTTCTTGGTTTTGGTAGTCACTAATGCCCAGGGAAAGAACTGAAAGTCTGGAGTTTCAAGGTTTAAAAACTGCCCCCTACCTGCCACCCCCCAACCCCGGCAAAGGGGCAGGTAAACCGGAAGGACTCTGTTTGGCTGGGACTGGGCCAGGAACCTGCTGGGTCACTTTCTTACCAACCTCTAGGTCTGGAAATGGACAGTGAGCTTTGGGCTGGTGTCTGCTGGCCTCAGCAGGGGCTGGGAAGGGGGTACAGGCAGGGGACGGCTCCGGGCTGCCGGGCACAGACAGCTGCCTCAGCACAGAAGGGCTCTGGTAGCAGCTGAGGCCAGCAGGGCTCTGCTAGCCTCGTCCCTAGAGAGGCTGAAGGTGACACAGGGGCCAATGCAGGACAGCTCAAGTTGCTGCCCTGCCCAGCACTTTCCAGGACTGATGTTCCCTCTGGGAGGTCACGTATGCCCCGTTGGAAGAGGATGAAAGTAGATAAGGAGCCAACGGGCCCAAGATCACATCCTCTTGCAGGTGCCAGGAGCCTCTATGCTGGCTGGCAGTGAGGACCTGCGCAGAGGTACCCCCCTCGGACCCCCACAGGAGGGCTTGTAAATCCCCACCAGCAACACAGACTAGCCAAGCCTCTGTTATCACTACCTGGAAGGGCAGGCATGGCCCTGGCCAGCCGGGACAGGCACCCTGCGACATTTGCCTAGGTGGTTAATTTGGTCTACAGTTATCAAGCGCTTACTGTGTGCTAGGCGATGGTCTGGCTCTTCCTCAGACGCCCAATGCCAGGGCCCAAAGCCAGCCCTGCGGCAGCCTGCCCAGCTGCAGGACAGTCAGCTTCTATCTCAGATTTTCATCCCCGCCCAGGTCTGGGGCGGCAGGCACGATGGGCAGTCTGCCCTGGCTCAGCTTGGTCTGAGCTGCCTGCTGGGTCAGGAAACCCCTGGCACACTGACTGAGTTGCCTGGTGCCTGACTGGCACTGAGCCAGCAGGCCTCTGGGTGGTCCCTGAAGAGGCAGCCTATAGCCCCCAGACTCGGCAGCACCGCCAGCTCCCCACAACCCCAAAGAAACCTCACACGGCGGTGGTACTGAGGTGCTTCCGCCGGTGCCCCTCAGCAGAAGGGGGGCCATTGGACGCAGGGGGGCGGGTCTGCGCTGGGCGCTGTAGGGGAAACTGAGACCCAGGAGCCCCTCGCCCCATCTGTTCATATTTCCACCCACAGAGGCGCAGAAAGGAGCCAGGCAGTCCACTCGCACGGGAGACAGCCCCCCTCTTCCTGAGACAGGGACAGAGGCAGAGAGAGCAGGGCTCGGAGGCTGGGGTAGCAAGAGCGTTAATCATCACGTTAAGGCCACTTACAGCCAACCCACAGCTTACCCCAGCCTCTGTCCCAGGGTCCCTCCGTCAGGTAGGAGGCGCAGTGAGCTCCGAAAAGGGGCTGCCCAGAACCCCAGTAGGCCCCCCGCCCGCCTCAGTCCCTCTCGTCCACCCCTGCCGACCCGCTCGAGCCCCTCGGGCACCTTTTGGCGGAGGAGCTTGCTGCGCACGCGGCCCCAGAGCCGCGCGCCGGTGTTGGGGGGCCGCTTGCTCCCCGGCTCCTCCAGCGGGTCCAGGCAGCAGCGCTCCAGGGGCTCGCACACCGCCTTCAAGCTGCAGTCGGGCTGAGGCAGGACGTCGGTCATGCCGGCGGCAGCGGCAAAGCCCGGCCCGACGGCGAGCCTGCCTGCGGGGCCAGCTCAGCTCCGGGGACGGGGAGGCAAGGAGGCGGGGAGGCGCGGGCCGCCGGGGCTCCGGAGCCGCTGGAGGGAGGGTGGGAGCGGGCGCAGCCTCAGCCGAGCCGCCGGGACTGTTACTCGAGCCGGGCAGGGAAGCGCACGGTGCGGGGCTCCGCTTTCTCCTCCCTCTGCGTCCTCCCTCCCCGGAGACACCGCTGGAGCAGCACCGGCTCGCTGGTCCCGGCCAGGCTAGCGGGAGGCCAGCCCAGAGCGCGCGGCCGCAGCGCCCGAGGCTGCCGGGGAGCCCCCGCCCCCAGCCCCCCCCAGCGGAGGAAGTGACTCAAAAGAGGCGCGGGAGGCTGCCCCCTCCAAAACACCCAACCTCCCGGTTTTAACTCTTGGCAGGCTGGGCCTCCTCCTCACCCACCCTTCGGCCCTCCCTCCAACCCCTACTAAAGTAAGTTTGACGAGCAGCTCAACCAGCCCGTCTCTTCCCCTCTAGAGCCCTGGTTAACCCCTTCCCCACCAGGCGGTGCCTTGTGGCTAGGGTGTCTGCGGGAGGCTGGGGGAAGCCAGAGGGGGTCTGCAGAGGCCAGGGCTCAGGTCCAGGAGCCATCAACAGCTGCCCTTGTCCCGGGCAGAGGACCAGTACTGCCCTGGGGTTCTACTCCTGCCCCAGATGCCTCCCTCAATGCCAACTCAGTGACAGGGCCCGACTCGCGTGGACTTCTGTGTAAAGAATAAAGAAGATCCCTAGCTGGGCAACCTCCTGGGCTTTAGCAGCCCCAGAGGGAATCAGCTACTATGGACCTTCTCTGGGGACATGAGCAAAAAAATCCAAGGACGACACGGGTTACAGATGCCCAGCAAGAGGTGCTCCTCTCACGGGCCACTTCTAACCATCGCTGGTGCCCTTCACCAGAAAAGCCAAAAAAAGGGCTGTGCTGCTGGGGGCAGAGGACGTCCACTGACAAAACGGCAATAAGCCACTCTGTGCTGGGTGCCTTGGGATAGAGAACTAAGAACTTGTTCTTGACTCTCAAGTTGATGAATGTTCATTTCACAAGGTAACAAGTCAGCGTCTGGTGTTTGGAGAACAGAGAAAGGCCTGAACCCCAGATGATTAGGGTCCACACAACCCAGAGGCGTCCAGGCGTCACACCCTGTAGAGCTTGGCACGGGGGAGGAAGGAAACCAGTATTTTCGCAGCGCCAACCGTGAGCCGGGTCCCACGCAAAGGGCGTTCAAATATCTGCTGGCGTTGAAGCCTCACGACTTCTGTGCCGTTGCTGGTATTGTTTAGAGTTGTGAGAACTGGGGCTCAGGGAGACGCAGCTCTCGCCTGAGGTCACGGAACTGCAGCTGGCCAGTGACGGGTCTCCTCCAAAGGCCCTGGCGCTCACAACCATAGAAGTGTGGCTGGTTCTCTGGATTCGGGGAAAAGAGCTGGGTCAGGCCACCAGGGCAGGTGGGTCGGGGCCCAGAAGCAGCCCCTGGCATCTGGAATGCACCTGCTGAATGTCAACCAGCACACACGTCTTGGGGTTTATCATTAGAGCCCGCGGTGCTTTTGCAGAAAGGGGTGGCTTCCCCACAGAGGGAGCCAAGACTTGATCACGACAAGAGACGCCCTTCACCGAGCTTACTATGCGACGGGCACCACGCTAACCCTCCACGTGGAGAACCTCACTCACTGCTCCCCCAACCTTAGGAAGTACGTCCTCACATCCCCATTTTTCCATTTGAGGAAACTAAGGGTACAGAGAAGCTAAGCCACTTGCCCAGACCAGCCTGGGCCAGGCCACGAACAGAGGTCTGGCTAGGCCCTCACCACTGTGATATCCCAGTGTGGCAGGGTCTGGTCCTGTGCTGCCTTCTGCCTGGAGGTGGACGTGGAGTCCTGGAACTCTGCTGGACTCTGGTGGTCCCTGCAGGGTGGCTGGGCCAGCCCCGTCTCTTCTAGGGCTCCATGCTCCACACCTGCTTCTGCACCGTGCAGACAGGGCTGGGCTGCCAAGGCCGCACAGAGCCTCCTCCTACCTGAGCTAAAGTTGCCCAAAGCCAGTGCAGCTAAGCGGGGCAGAGCCACAACCGTTTTCCCAGTAAGCCTTGAGTGGGAGGGGAAGAGACCCACCAAGGCAGGGACATGCCTGTGTCCCCTGCCCAGCTGGGGCCTGAGCCACCCTTCTTGACCCACCCCTGACCTGCTCTCCCAGGGCACCTGGGGGCCACCTCTGAAGAGAATCTCCCTCCAGCCCCATGAGGGGCCAGCAGCTGCCCCCACCAGCTGCACAAAACCCACCTCCTATAAGGCTTCACCCATTCCTGTGGTCTTCACCTCTTCATCCCAGTGATTTCATTCAAGAGGTACTGACTGAGGGCCTGGCTATGTGCCCAACCCTGGATAGGGGCTGGGGAATCACAAAGATGAATCAAAAGGCTGTGCTTGACAAAGCTGACAACCCAAGAGAGGAGAGGAGACAAAGGCTTAAACACCTCTTAACAGGAGGCAGAAAGGCATTCATGCATTTGGCATTTACCAATCGTGCACCTACCACACATCACACCCAGATGGACAAAGCATCGTTTTTGCCCTCAAGAAACCCAGTCTTATGCTGCAAGAACAGCACAGATCAAGTGCCACGAAAGCTGAGAGAAAGGAGAGGAAAATTCTAGTCAGAGAGAATCAGGGAAGGCTTCCTGGAGGAGGGGTTGGCGTGGGCCAGAAGAGAAAAAGGTCACCCTCCCTGGCTTTGCTCTGCATCCCTCAGCTAATGGGCAAGTGCTGGTTGTGTAACTGGCCGGTAAGGTGCCATTATAATTGCTGACCACGTTCACCTGCTGCAGACACATGGTCCGTGCTGGGCACTGCCAACTGTTAACTTCAAAACTGGCCCCTCGCTGGCTTTCTAAGGTTCTCTGTCCTCTATCTGGGTCACATGCCACAGGATGCAGTTTGGGGGATGTTGAGTAAGGTGCGTCCCCCGCCAGGTGTGTGGGAGAAGGGGGGCAGTGCAGATCCTCTTCCCAAAGCTTTATACTTGTCTGTCTTAGGAACCCCAGGCTCAACAATTGTCTGGGTAAAGCAAGCTCTGATTGGATGAAAGATGGCCAACTGGTCTCCATGGTGACATAAGCGCCTTAGCAGATGGATAGCTGTTGGGAGGCTCTTCCCTTGAGATGCTCATCTTTCCTTCCACCCTGTGGGCTGGGGGTTCTCTCTAGGGACAGCACAGACTTGCCTTCTCTTCCCCAAGCCTGGCTCACTGCTTCCTGGAAGCAATGGTCTAGGAGCAGGCTGCAGCAGGGGGGTTGGGCAAGACAAATGTTCCTAGCGAGTTCCTCAAAAGCAGCCATCTGAGTTCTGGTCCCTCCAGCCCACCACAGACCCTTCCTCAGCTTCACTGGGTGGGCTAGGCTCAGGCTGTGCCGGCCACCCTGGAAGTGACGGCACCCCTTTCCCCTCTGTCCGTCCTGGCAGAACCGGCCTCTGAGGATGAGCAAGGGCCCCCTGTCTGGATAAACAGAGCCTGGGTGGGAAGGCCCACGTGAACAGATGTCGCTGCCTTTGGAATTAAAAACGTTCCTAGTGGACTGTCCCATCCTCCCTCACCCCCTCCCCAGGCTCTCTGCCAAAGGAATGAGAGGGGCCATCCCCAGGGAGGTGCGGGGCAGGACCCTGGGTTACACTGAGGGAGGGGTGTACACCTGGGGTGGCTGGGACCAGCCACCCAGCACAGCTATGATTGAGGCAGAATCAGGCTAAAGTGATCAGCAGAGGCATCACTGAAGAAAAAAAAGGTCAACAGGGAATATATGCAGCCTGAGCTGTGTGGGCAGGAGAGGCAGGGACTGCCACCAGTGCTGCCTTGGTGACAGCTGGGGATGGGGACGGCTTCCAGGCAAATCCTCCAGCCTGTGAACACGAGGAGGAAGTTTCTTTCTCAGAACCTTGGGACGCTGCTGCTACTTCTCCGGAGTGACCTCCTTTTCCCCACTGGAACGACTTTCATCCTCCCTTCAGCCCAGACTGGAACCCTGATTCCCTGTCCCTATCCTCCAGCCAAGTGACTTGAAGGCAGGAAAGGGGGTTTCTGAGCAGCCAGCTAGACCAAGGCCACAGGCACCCCAGCGAGAACAGCCTGGGAGTGAGGGGGAGGGGAGAGCCCCAAAGGGCCACCCAGAGAGGCTGGGTGCAGGAGCTAGAGCTGGAGAGGAGCCTGGGATGGCGCTGAGGACGAGGACCGGCAGGGGTGTGGCCCGGGGTCAGCCAGGTGCGCTCCCTTCAGCCCCAGGGGAGCAGCTGGACAGACCCCGCAGGAGCAGAGCTGGGAGGCAGGGTGTGGGTGGAGAGCAGGTGGTGTGTGAGGCTGGGAGGGCTGCAGAAAGGAAGCCCATGGTGGTTCCTGCCCAGAGACAGGCACCGGAGTCCAGCCCGAGAGAGAACCAGCAGGGCGGGCACTGCACGGGAGCCCGGGGCCCACGCAGAGGGGGTATGAGTTGGCAGGGAGGGTGGCACATTGCAGGGAAACTGTGAGAAACGGGGGCGGGAGAGTCCCTTTAAGATGAATGGCCCTGGGGTCCCTGCGTTCCTAACGTGTGTTCTCACCTTGTTCTGTACCGACCCTAACCCAAACTGTGGATCGGAAGGGCAGAGATCTTCAGAGAATGAGAAAGTGAGACCTGTTTATGTTTTTCCATCCACACTTTTTGAGCATCTGCTATGTTCCAGGCCTGCATTAGGCCTGGGGACAGGAACACTTTGCTCAGAGTCACTGAGTCGCCAATGGCAGAGCTGAGCCTAGAAGCTACTTTTTCACTCATTTACCCATTCATTCATCACTGAATAGATACCCACCACATGCCAGGTGGGACGGACCCTGAACAGGTCACAGCCCACTTGGAGCTGTGAAACTCCAGACCGAGCCCTAGCCACCCCACCACTGACCCACCGTCCAAGGAGGTAAGTGCCAGCAACTGGGGACTCTTTCAGGCATCCAGGCCAGGACTCCGGGGTCTGGGCCCTGCCTGCTAACAGCTGTGCGTGGGGTTGCAGGTCTCTAAGGTCTGGAGCCTCAACTCTGTAGATTAGTGGTTACTGGTAGCTTTAGATGGCCGCCTGAGATGGGGATGGGGAGCGGCTTCCAGGATGTTGGGACAGGGGGCAGCCAGGATCCAAAGGTAGTTTGCTCCACAGCCCAACCTCAAGGTGTACCATGACCCTCCCGTCTCCCAAGGCCTGGCCGAGTCACAGGACAGTGCAAAGCACGGGCTGTTCTGCACACAGCCTCACCCTCCACTCTGCCTGGCCACCCCAGGCTGGTGTCTCGAGGGTGCTTGGTGGCTCTAGGAGAGGCTGAGACAGCCACAGAGCTTGCCTGCTTCAGGGCTGTCCGAATGTCCTAATGGGCCCTGGCAACTCCTAGTAATTCTCACAGCATATTTGGTCACGGAAAAAGGGTGGAAAATCCACTTGAGCCTTTGGGAACATCTTGTATACCTAAAACAAAACCCACCAGGGACAGAGTGGGTAGAGCACACCCACCACACACCCATCCATTCCTTCCCACACAACTCATGGATGTAACTCACAGCCAGACTGACACCCAGACCCCCTTGGCCGCTTGCCTGCTCCCAGGACGGAGGCAGTATGGCCGGGGTCTCCCAGCACAGCCAGGGGCCAGAGCACTCCAGGGGTCCTCCCAGGCCGCAGACTGAAAACACAGCCGCCTCAGGCAGGGGGGTTTGAGAGTAGGTCAGGGTCCGCTGGGCCTCCATGCTTTTTTTCTCTTTTGCTAATATTAAACAACTGTTTTCCACCCAGCTCTGAGCTCCAAATGAACAGAAGAAAGCTCCTGGGAGCCACGGAACCGGGGTGTGAGTCCTGCCTCGTCACTGTGGCAGCCGCTCCCCCTCTCTGGGCTTAGCTTCCACACCTGTCAAACAGGATCTTGGACCAGACAAGTGGTCAGCAGTGAATTTTTTTTAAGCAGAGGATATGCCCCGCTTTCTTTCTAAATGAAACCTTATGCCAAAGTCTCCCTGCCCCCAGTCAGCTAACGGCAGAAGCAGGGAGCAGAGGCCCCTGGCTGAAGTGGGGTTCCAGGACCCTACCCACTCACACTGCCTTTGTCCACCACTCCCTGCCTTGGGGGCACCTCGGGTCGCCCCAGTAATCCCCAAGCCCCGCAGACTCTGAAGCCGCTGGTCCTCCCTTAAGGACAGAGGCTTAAAGGAGGACAGTTCCCATGAGAACTGCTATTCCTCTACCACGGCCATTGGCCCTCGCTCCCCTCCAGGGTGGGTAGATGTGGAAGTCGGGAGATTAGGGGCTTTTTAAGGAAACTTTTGGGTCAGAGTCCTGGATCTGAAGCTCATGTTTTGTCTCTACTTTTCTCTCTGCTTTGGGAAAACTCTGGGCCTCTGCTTTGCTGGTGTGGGCTCCCTTCGGTGGCCTTACAATAGGATAACACTTATCTCATGGAGTCAGTCTGGTGGTGTTTTCTGGGTCACCTCCGGCCTGAAGCCAGTGCAGCTCAGCTCTTACCTCCAAGGGTGTGAGCAGGCTATGCCTCGCTTTCCCTGTGCCAGCCCATGGGGAGTGGGTGGCACCTGGGGGTCGGGCCCTCACCAAGAGCCACCACTGCCCCCACGGCTCGTGCCACGGCCAGGCTGGGCTGCGCAGCGCCCACAGTGAGGGAGAGCCACATAAGGCACCCCCGATCAGCATTCACGTACAGCCTCAGCCCTCACTCAGGGAGTCCCTGGCAATTCCCCTACTAAGTCCTTTTCTCAAAGGTTTTGAATAAAATCAAAGGCAGGACCATCCCAGGAGGCTGAAGTGGCAGCCTCCGCCGGCAGGGAGGTGAGCGGTTACTGGGAGCGTGCAGTAAGCCAGGTACTGCTACCTCCAAGGACTCATCTGATCCTTGCACAGGTCTGAGAGGGAGCCCCCGGAGAGGTCGCCTCGCTATTAGATGGTGGAGCTGCGATCAAACCTGGGTCTTCTGCTTCTGAGTCTAGGAGCCCCCGGGCCCAGAGCTGGGACAGCACCCTTTTTCGGTCTGTGGAGAGGCGGGATTGTTCTCAGGGCCTGAAGGAATCAGTTCCCAAGGTCCTCTCCAGATCAGCTTCTCTGCTGCCTCTCACCTCTCCCAGGTGAGCCGGGGGAGCGGGCACCACGCCTGCCTGCTAAGGGGGCATTCCCACGCAGGGCAGGAGGCAGAGGAGACCCGCACCTCAGTCTGTTTCCTGCCCAATGCTTCCTGTCTCCAGAGCCCCCTGGGCAGAGCCCAGGCTCCCCAGATCAGGAACACCCGGGAGACGGAGGCGGCTGAGCGGGGGCCGGAAGAGAGAGGTTGTCCTACAAGTTTGGGAAGGCCTTTGCACAGCAGGGCGGGCCCCCCTCGCAGGATCCTGCCCCTGGCTCTCCCGCATCCCGCTGCCCACTCTGCTCTCCAAGTACAACCGAGCCGTCCAGACCTGCCTTGAAGAGGGACAGCAGGTGAGGCACTGGACAGAGAACGGGTCTGAAAGAGCTCTAGTCACCTGGGCCCTGGGAGGAGGTGGTGTCAGAGGCAGGGAGAGGAACAGTCCCGGTGCCCCCGTCCCTCCCCGTGTGCCTCTGGGCTGGCACAGTGGTGATGACGGCAGCGAAGGGAAGAGCCTCCCATGGACCTGCTGAGAGCAGCAGGCAGCATGGATATAAAACACGGACTCTCGAGGCAGACGTTTCCCTTGGACGTGCACACCCAGCCCAGGCTGAAGGCAGGGGAGGGGTCCATCTTCCAGGGGAGAGGCTGGAAAGCCACACCCTGCATGGCCACTGCGGAGTCCCAGGGCGGGGAGCTGCCTAGCTGCCTCCCTGCAGGCAAGGTTTTCTCACAGCTGCCCTTCCCCCACATCCGAGTCAAAACTGGCCACTCTCAGGGGACAGGGCCTGGCTGTGGTCGATGTGGCCTGAAGGATGCATGGGAGAAGGTGTTAAGGACACCCGGTAATGTCCCCTGTCGTTCCACCCAGGGAGGGACCCAGGCACTCCTGGTACCAGCTGTGAGGAACCAGAGTAGAAGGGGTTCTGGGTCAACCAGACCAACGCCCCAGATCCCAGCTCCAGGGCAGTAAAGCTGGGATGCTTGACCCTTGGGCAGAGTCAAATGGGGACAACAGACACCTCGGGGGCCAGAGGGAGGGACGTGGGGTGGGGAAGCCCTCGACTCCTGCCCTAGCAGCCTCCTGACCTGCGCTCACTCCGAATTCCCTCATGCCCTGCAGAGTAATTGAAACCAGAAGTAGTTCCCGCTGACAATGACCCCTTGTTCCCAGCTCATCACTCGCTCTGGGCCAGACCGCACCACACCGAGCTGAACACGGCTCTGAGGGGGACAAGCCCAGAGCTGCTCAGCCTGGGGGTGGGTGGGGGCACAGCAGGAAACCTCAGGCTGGTAGGTGGTGAGGCCCCAACCTTGACCTCCTGCCCACTCCAAGGTCGGTTCATCAAAGCTGGTCTGACTCCAACAGCATAAGAAAACAGATGTAGCCTCAGCCAACCTAAGGCCCAAACACAGGGGCCACTTGCAGGTGATAGCCTTTGGGAAGGGGGTTTGCTTGACAAGCTACACCCAGAATCCCTGCAGGAAGGCGGAGGACAGTGGACCTGGACCTGCCAGCTTGGGCAAAGGGTTGTCATCACTAGACAAGGACAGGCCTTGTGCCAGGTCCTGTGCCAAGGGCCTCACGGACTTTCCCCTTCTGTTCTCTTTACAGCCCGTTTTACAGATGAGGAAACTGAGGCTCAGAGAGGTAAAGTAACCTGTTCACCCAACTAATGAATGGAGAAAGCTAGACTGAAGCCCAGATCTGTCTGGCCTCAAAGCCCCTTCAACACTGACTGAACGATCGCAATTCTCCTCTGTTCTGTTCACTACACGGGGAGGTCCTGTTCATTCTTTGCATCCACCACACAGTGCCTGCCACTTAGAGGGAGTTCAACAAACAGAAATGCGGGAATAAACTAGTGAAAGCGTGGATATGCACTGACCAGCTCTTTCAGGGACATTCCATCCTTTGAGCCTCACAACAAGCCTGTGATAGAGGCAGAGTGGGGATAATTGCCCCCATTTAATAGATCAAGAAACTGAGGCCTCCAAAGATCAAGGGACCTGGATGCATTTTCCCACCCTCAGCCCAGTGTTCTTCCTACACTGTCAGGGTAACTGCACTCCACACTCAATCTATCTAAACCACTGACTGAGGGGAGGACAAACAAGTTAGGAAAGGAGGGCCAAGGAGACAGGGATGCCTAACCCGGGGGAGAGAAAGCCAGCGGGGGTCAGCTGTTTTCTTCAACTAGAAGAGGCTAATGGTGACAGATGTAAGCTTTTACATGTAGAATGGATAAACAACAAGGTCCTACTGTATAGCACAGAGAACTATACTCAATATCCTATGATAAACCACAATGGAAAAGAATATTAAAAAAAGAATGTGTATATATGTATAACTGAATCAATTTGCTGTATAGCAGAAATTAACACAACATTGTAAATCAACTATACTTCAATAACAAAATATTGATTAAAAAAAAAAGGCTAGGGCTTCCCTGGTGGCGCAGTGGTTAAGAATCCACCCGCCATTGCAGGGGACACAGGTTCGAGCCCTGGTCTGGGAAGATCCCACATGCCGTGGAACAACTAAGCCTGTGTGCTACAACTACTGAACCTGTGCTCTGGAGCCCATGAGCCACAGCTACTGAAGCCCGCGTGTGTAGAGCCCGTGCTCTGCAACAAGAGAAGCCACTGCGAAGAGAAGCCCGCACACCGCAACGAAGAGTAGCCCCCCTCGCCACAACTAGAGAAAGCCCGCGCGCAGCAACAAAGACCCAACTCAGCCAAAAATAACTAAATAAAATAAATAACTAAATAAAATAAAATCTTAAAAAGAGGGTAATGGTGACCAGTTGTGTCCTGGGGATTTGGGGGCCTGATCTCTGTTACAGCTGGAGAGAGATGAGCAACCAGGGGTGGGGGAGGGGGTGTGGTAACCCTGGGTCTGGAGGGAAGGAGGCTAAGAAGTCTCCATCCTCAGAGACCATGCTCTTCTCCTCACTTAAAAGTAAGAAAGTCTAAGGCGGAAACAACCCAAATGTCCATTGATGGATGAATGGATAAACAAAATGTGATCTATACATATAATGTTATGCAGCCTTAAAAAGGAAGGAAATTCTGACACACGCTGCCATACAACATAGATGAACCTTAAACACATTGTGCTAAGTGAAGTAAGCTAATCACAAAAGGATAAGTATTGCAGGATTCCATTTACACGAGGTACCCAGAAATCATCAAATTCATAGAAAGTAGAATGCTGGTTGCCAGGGGCTGGGGGAGGAGGAATGGAAAGTTACTGTTTAATGGGTATGGAGGTTCCGTTTGGGAAGATGAAAAGTTCTGGAGATGGATGGTGGTGACGGTTGCACAACAATGTGAATGTACTTAATTAATGCCTCTGAATTGTAAACCTAAAAATTATGAAAATGGTAAATTTCATGGTATATATACTTCACCACAGTTGAACAAAAAAATAAGGTCTAGATATTGTCAGATGTACCAATCTGGGCTCTGAGAACACACCCAAGTCCTGAAGGCAGGAGACTGGCCTTCATGACCTACTTCTGAGTGTCATTTCTAATAGCTCTGACCTCTCACAAGCTTTCAAATGGCCAGGTCAAGAATGTCAAAGAAATCACCCTCCTTTCCCCTTCAGACACAGGCTCCAGGCTCCAGATGGGAAGAGGACAGAGGGCGAGGCTCCCAACGGGCCTAAATGTTGCAATGGGGGGATGGCGTGGAGGGAGTGAGGGGGAGTTACCACTCCAGGCATTAGGACAGCTAGAACTTCCTTCTTGGCCTGGAACCCTGCCCCAGCTCACCCCAGGGTCTTGAGCTCTCCTATGCCCCAGGGGACCCCCCCCCCAGCAGGCTCATAGGAAAGTGTAGCTGCCTCCCACCAGGGGGAACAGGGCCGAAGGTTGGGGGCCCGTCCCCAGGCTTGTGGCTGAGCTGGGAAGGGGGGGGAGCAGGGGCAAGAAGGGGATCCTAGGTCTCAGACCCCTCTCTAGTCTGAAGTCAGTGGCAGGAACTGAGCTGTGAAGTCCTCAGGGAGAACTCTCCCCTCTGGCCCAGCCAGTCAACAAGGGCTGGATCCTGGGAATATGCTAATCAGCCAGCGAGTAGGTCCCAGTTGGGGACAGCACATCTGGAGCCCGGAGCAGCATGGTTGGAAATAGACTGGGATAAACATACAGGAGTCTCCTAGGGCCAGGGAGCCAAGGCAGAGGAAGGGGGGGCCTCTTGGCTGAGGGGTTCCTGGGCCGGGCAGGGGCGGGGCAGCAAGGAGGAAGCAGACAGTGTGGGGTGGCCTGGATGGAGAAGCTGGAGGTCTGGGGAGGGAAGGGAGGGCTCAGAAATGCACCAAGCTGGTGGGATCTTCTACTAAATTTGCAGTGACAAATTTGCAGTCACAGGCTGACATCCAGGTCTCCCCCTGCGCCGTTCACTCATTTGCCCAGCAGCTGACCAAGCACCACCAAACTGGGATCAAGATCCCGAATCTGGAGCCTTTGCTCAACCACTAATGAGCTGTGTGACTGTGGCAATGTCACTCACCCTTTCTGGTCTCAGTTTCCTTCTCCCCTCAAAACAGGATTGGATGAAATGCCCTCCAGGATTCCTTCTGGCTATAACCCTACCGATCCGTCTTCTTTCATTCATTCCTTCAACCTCCCTCTTACTTGCACTGCCCACAACCCCTCCAGCTCAGGGCAGGCGGGATCCTGAATTTCCTGGGACACTCCCTGTGCATTCCTGCCTCCCTCCCTGCTCTGGGCCACGTGGGCCCTTCCCCCAGAATGCCCACCCCACTGCTTTCTGCTGATCCAGAGCCTGCCCACCTTGCTAGAATAACAGAGCCTTAAAAACGGCAATTAATGCGCTGGCCATTACGTAAATGATTTTTATAAAGTACTTCTGACAATGTAACAAAAAAGGTAATTGTAAAGACTACATTCAGACCTAGAAAAAAGGGGGTTTATGGTAATGTTACTTGAAAACAGAAAAATAAGACAAAATACGCACCATCATTAAAACCATATAAAAATCTGTATACCTGAGGAAGGGAAAAGGCACAAAATAAGATGGCTGTTTCAGAGGAGTGGGAGTAGGGATGGTTAGTGATTATGTTTCAAGTCTCATTATTATTATTGCAATTCTCTTTCTAATATAAACACTGCTTTTGGAATTTAAAAAACCCAGTGCTCTCAAATCCCTCACTCCACCTCCTCCTGGAAGCCTCCCTAACTCCAGCCCACAATGATCCCTCCTTGTTTGAATTCCTGCAGCACAAGTTTCCATCTTATTATGCAGGGAACAGTGGGAGGCTTGCCCAGGAGAGGGCAAGGCAGGGGCTCTGGAGACTCCGGGCTCTCCTACCCGCTGGCTGCCTGGCCTTGGGCAGGTTCCTTAACCCTTTCGTGCCTCAGCTTTCTCATCTTTAAAACTGTGATAACGGGCTTCCCTGGTGGTGCAGTGGTTGAGAATCTGCCTGCCAATGCAGGGGACTCGGGTTCGAGCCCTGGTCTGGGAAGATCCCACATGCCACGGAGCAACTAGGCCCGTGAGCCACAATTACTGAGCCTGCGCGTCTGGAGCCTGTGCTCCGCAACAAGAGAGGCCGCGATAGTGAGAGGCCCGTGCACCGCGATGAAGAGTGGCCCCTGCTTGCCGCAACTAGAGAAAGCCCTCACACAGAAACGAAGACCCAACACAGCCATAAATAAATAAAATAAAAATTAAAAAAAAAAAACTGTGATAACTTCCCTACCCCGTAGGGTACTGCGAAGATCCCCGGGGTAACAGCTGTGAGCGTTAGCCCAGCGCGGGCTCACGGAAAGCTCTCTGATGTGACCACCCCCCACCCCACCCCCACCATCATCAGCCGCAGCACCACCACCATCTCCAGCATCGTTATTGGCATCTTGCCTTGTTCCCTAGTGGCGTGGCATATATCGATACTCTTGCCTTTCCAGTCTGGCAGTAGATTCCTTGAGGCCAGGCCCCTGCACCTCAGAGCAGCCAGTCCGTGACGGGCACACTGCAGAAGCAGAGGAAGTCCCCCTCCCCTGACTCTTTTCCACGCACACTCATTCTGCTTCCTTCCAGGTACACCAGGCAGAAACGTCCCCTGCCGGGAGGTAAGAGGACTCCAGACAAAGGATAAAGAGGGATGCAGGGCTGGGAAATCGCCCCAGCTCCTTCTCCAGGCCACTAGCCATGCACTGCCCTTCACCCAGGCTGAGGGATTCCCTGAGGAAGGCCTGGGCCGTGGAGACACAGCACAGAGGAGAGAGCAGCGCCTTCCCTGCACACCGTCAGCGGAGGCACCAGGCCTCAGTGTCCTCATCTATAAAATGGGGTGGATACGACCATCCTTTTCCTCACAGAGCTGTTGCAAGGATCACATGAGAACATTTGGGAACGGGCCTCCAAGAGCACAAGTGCTGGACACACATGTTGGTGATTAGCGCTGCCATTTGTCTGTCACTAAATGCTGCCCCTTCCTCACCCCCAGCCTGCCGCTCCAGGGTCCCTGCCCCCACTGCCACATGAGGCCAACCCAGAGACGGAGACTCATTTTGGAGCAAATGCCTGGAGCTTAGGAGGCGGGATCCCTCGCTGTTCTCTAGATGAGCTGAGGGAGGATAGGCTTAGGAAGAAGTGGGAGCGACAGGAGTGGGCCTTCTGCCCCTGCCTTTCTTTCAGGCCACCTGAACATCCCCAAGGACTTGGCCCCTGCTGTGAGGCTACCTTTAGCTCCATCCTCGGCGCCTGCTGAAGGGGAGCAGAACCGAGTGCCAGAGGCTGGTGCCAATTCCCTTCCTTGGGCACGAGGTGGGAGGGGAGGTGGGAGTGGGCTGTGGGAACAGACGGTTCTGTGGCTCCGTGGGGTTCAGTGCAGTCTCTCCAACCCAGCCCGGTCATCCTGGGTGGCTCCGAGGGTAGTCCCAGGGTGAGAGGACTTTACAAGGCATGGCACACCCCTGGTGGGGACAGCCCGCCCTCTGATCCACAGGAAGGAGGGCAAGACAGCTCCACATCTGAGGGCAAGGCCTGGGCCTTGGGGAGTTGAGGGCTGGGAAACTTCACAGCCCTCCAGAGGATGCTGTCTCTGAACTGGAGGCTCACAGGCCCAGGTCAGCTGGCAGCAGGAAGGTTTGTGTTTCTTTTAATATCCACTCCCAGGCATTTAACATTCCTCGAAGCTTAAACACAGAAACATTTTCCTTACCAGACTGTGCTTTCTGCTTTGCCAAACATAACCTGGCTTCCTCCCCTTCCCCCACCGCCTCCATCTGCTCCTGTCTCCAAGATGTAATGATTTATGGTGTGTTTCCCCTGGGGCCCGTGCAGCTGACAGCAGTGCGAAGGAGGGAAGCAACAGGGCTGCAAGTCCAGGTGGGGACAATGCCTTCAAGCCCTGGAATCCGGGGTCTGGGGGTTTGGCGCCCACGGTGCTTACTGAGCTGGCTGCCCAGGACACCCTTTTAAACTCTTTCATTCTGCAGCCACTAAATGACCCGGGGGCGTGGCCACCGGTCATGCTTCTTGGCTGGGTATCTCCTGAGGCTGGACGGGCCGGCCCAGGGATGTGGAGATGGGCCTCCCGGTCCTCTTCCCTGCAGGAAGTAGCTTCCCGGGACTGAATCTAGAGCTCACTCTCATCAGCTCCCATTTCCTAAATAATGAAGGACCGGCTCGTGGTTGCCTGGCAGCACTATCTCCCTGGCGACGGTGCTGAAGAGCGAGGTGCAGGTCCCCAGCATTAAGAAGGGATGTGCTCAGGAACATGGGGTGACATGAGGCAGATGGCTGGGCCCCCACTGAATGGTGCCATCTCCCTTGTTCACACACAGGAGCCTGAGACGGGGTCGGGGTGGGGGGGGCACGCAAGTCCCCAAGGGGACACTGCCACCAAGGACACCCAGCCAAGAGTCAGGTACCAAACTCTGCAGCCTCAACAGTGCATCAGAGAACAAATGCTTCCTGCGAAAAAGCCTCATTCTACTCCCCGCACCCAGATCACACCTGGGGCAATCGTTAAGAAGCCTATATGTATATGTATAGCTGATTCACTTTGTTATAAAGCAGAAACTAACACACCATTGTGAAGCAATTATACTCCAATAAAGACGTTTTAAAAAAATAATTAATTAATTAAAAAAAAAAAGAAACCTAGAGTACCCAAGGCCCACGGCTCAACGGCATTTCCTTTGATTGCAGGGTCACAGAATCCACACCCAAAGCAGGCTACTTGTGTCAAAAGCATGAGGCCATACAAGGTGCCAGATGGAATGTGGATAGCTCCACACTGAAGGTCACCCCTCCAACCCTGCATCCCCTCGACAGGTAAGTGAATAGCAGCCGTCTTCAAAACTGGCAGAATTTCCAAAGACACAGGCTGCAAACAAAGCCTTTTTCCCTCTGTACATTTGTAAGGCACCGAAAGACGCAGCGGAGGCATATATACTCTTACCCTGACTCAGGATCTGCCCCTGCTCGTACCACAGGACCCACCCTAAGCCAATGAACTCCTGGCACAGGTGAGTAAAGCCCAGCAACCCTAGCAACAGGTCAGAGACCAGCCCCCAGCAACTCAGTTGGATCCTAAGCCCTTCCAGTCCAGTGGCAAATGCTTGGGGTCTCACTCCTCCCACGGCACACAGGGCTAATCCAACACAGCTCTCATGGATACAGCCTCAGAATCCTTCTTAACACAGTGTTCCTGGAAAAAGCCACTAGTAGGCTAAAGATGGGATGTGAAAACAAAGGTAGCTGTCATCCTTGTAGCCCGTCCTGCAGGAGTGTGGATGACCCACTGGCACCAGATGTGGAAGCCCAAGGAACCAGGCACACGTGGGCTTCTGGGGCTGGAATAAGACACCATCTCCAGCAGGGGAGAATAACCACCTCGGGAAACGTTTCTCAGAACAGCTTTGAACCCAAGTCACAAAAGGCCAATCACCCTGACCAAGAAGGTGGAGGAGAAGGACGCCTTCCCCACTGGCACCACCTCCTCACAGCTCCCCGAGCCTTGCCTTGGTGCCCTGGCTGTGCCTGCCTCTCACCTGGATCTGCCCTTTGCCCATGATCTTGTCCACGATCTCGTTGTTGTCCTTGTTGACCTTGGTCTTGTCATAGCACTTCTCGTAGCACAGGATCCTCAGGGACTGAGACCCCTCCAGCTCAATCTCGAACTCCTGGGGAAAGATGGGACAGGGTCCTGAACCTCCAAGGCTGACCTGGCTTCCCAATGGCTTCTCACCCCACCTTTGCAAGGGTGAGAGGGGGTGAGGTGGGCCTGTGAGGACCACGTCATGAGGGCTGGAGCAGCGTCCTCATTCTCTGGAGCTCCAGAGGCCTCCAAATCACTGAGGAAGTGGAGGTTAGGACTTGAGCTGTAACGCCGTGTCTAGATACAAACCCGAGATCAGAGCCAGATGAGCAGGGAGGGGAGGGCAGAGGGGTCAGAGGGACAGAGCTGGCTCAACAGCAGGCTTGGCTGTCCCGGACCAGCCAATAGAACATGAGCACCAGGAGTGGGATGGGCATGGTGGGGAACAAGCCCAGGGGTCCCCATGGGGACACCAGCCCCTCCACTCACCTCGTCCCACTTGGGCTCTGTTGTGTCCCGGAACACCCTGGTTTTGGCTTTGCTGACAAAGTAGCCAAAGGAATCCACCTCCAGGGTACAGTACAGGTCTGCGGGGGGACAGGCAGAGACACACCGAGTGAGGCCCGAGGCTCAGGTACCCGGGAGGGAAAGGGGGATCACTCATCGGTCCCCCCAGCATCCCCATGGGCGGTCTGCAAATCCGCACACTCCCTCCCGGGCTCAGGCCCTGGCAGCCTTCCCCTCCATGGGTGGTGCCAAGGTTGTTTCCCAGGGTAATGGTGTGTGTTGGAGGGTGGCTTTGGGGTACTACAGCCAATCCTCTGCAGTGTGAATCATGAGGCGAGGGGCAGAGGTCAGAGGATGGACATAAGTGCCCCTCCCAGGCCCCAGGAGCTGCCCAGCTGGGCCGTCCTCCATCAGAAGGGCTTTCCTACAGAGGGGAGAGCGGGTACAGCCATCCCTGAGTTGTCTCTAGCTGGGTGTGACAGAGACTAGATGTAACCGGGTATCCGAGCACAACAGGATGTGGGCGCAGGTGAACAGGCGAATAATGCAGAAGGCCTAACGCACCCTGGTCTCCATCGGAGCAGGGACGCGTCTGGGTGGCTGAGAGATGGAGGGGCGTCAAGTGCCCCTTAACTGATTCTGCTATGAGTGAACCCTTTGTCAGGGGCCAGGGGATAGTTCCTGGGATAAAAGGAAGGGCTTTGCAGTCAGACTGTCCGTGTCAAATCCCAGCGCTGCACAAACCACCTACCCTCTGTGCCTTACTGCTCTCACCTGTAAGTCAGGAATGATGACGGTGCCTGCACCCTAGGCCTAACGTAACGAGTTTACTATGACAAGAAGCCATGGCTCAAGATTCACAAGGTTTAACTCCCCGAGTCAGAATGAATGTCTGCGTGGGTCAGGGGGCCGGTGGAAGGAGAAGGTGAGGACTGTCTGGAGGTGAGGGGAGACCCTGTAGCAGCACCTCACCCCATGTCTGAGCACCCTGACCCAGTTTGAGAGGTAAAACCCCTGCTCTGGGGGAGTGGGATGCCCCACCCCAATGGGCCTGCTCCCTGAGGCCCATCCCAGCCAAAAGGACGCAGAGAGACAGTAAGCATGAGACATCTGGGCACCAGGAGATGGGAGGGCCCTGGTCCAGCTCAGTGGGCTGCAGACTTGGGTGTGTGTCACAGCCCCAAGGAGCTGACTGACCAGGAATATTCCTGGGCCACCCCCTCGCCAGGGGATTCTGTGGGTCTGGGGAGGGTCCTGGAAGCTGTCGCATGTACCACCAGCACAGCCTGGAGTGATGAGTGTGGTGGTCCTGCCATACTGAGAGAAGGGCTGCTCTAGAGGCAAAAACGTGGGCTTCAGTGTCAGAAGACATGGATTTGATGCCACCACCTGTGTGCCCTACTGGGCCACCCTGGGAAAGTCCCTGGAGCCTGCTGGGCCTCAGCCTCTTTGTGTGCCAAGTGGGAATGGCATCAGTGACCTCAGAGGGATGCCAGGAGAATCAGAGCAGATAACGCACCTGAAAAGGCTTTGAACGTGTCAAGCACTATCCACTCGCTGGCCACATTTCCATTTTCTCCAGTATCTAGTAAGGGACCGAGGCACACAGTAGGTGTCTGGAAATAAACTACTTTGTTCAGCATTCTGAGCTCCTGTTCATCCAAGGATTAAGGAGATGTGGTTTCTGCTCTCTAAGAACTCATAGCAGGAGGGCAAATTTTAAGTGACAAAACAGTATGACAGGTGCTGCCCTGGGGTGATGGGAACACAGAGAGGGGAGGCAGATTTACTGCAGGAATTCAGGCTTCACAGTGAATGTTTATTAAATGACTGTTTGCGAGCCAATGGCATAACGTCTCCGTGGTGCACTACAGGGAGAGAGGCAAAGGGCAGATCTCACCCGCCAGAGGGGAAAAGAGGGAGTGAGAGGAGTCAGGAGCCCTGGGTTTCTGATCCTACGTGATGTTAAGTCCTTTTATCTCTCTGTGACTCAGTTTTCTCATCTGGCAAATGGGGAGAAACTATTAGCTGTCTAACGGACTCACAAATTCCTACAGGGAGAAAAATTAGATAAAAATGGAACTGTATTTTGTGAAATACTAAGAACTGCACTGATGTAGTAGATGGTGATTTAGAAGGAAAAAGAAGTGTGTGTGGCAGTGTGCTGGCACTACACATACAGGTCATATTTAAGCCTGCTCTTAGGTCCGTATTAACAAGCATGATTGCCTCTTATGGAGAAAAAAGCTGAGGCTCAGAGAGGTTAAGAGACTTGCCCAAGGTCACACAGCTTGTAATCGGCAGATGTGGGATTGGAGCCCCGTATTTCTGATACCTGGGGGTGGGGAAGGGCTTGGGGAAGAGCAGACCTTGGAGACAAAGGGCAGGGATGATCCCCTGCCAAGAGGAGCTGGTTCCTGGCCTTTGGGGGAATGCCTCACATCTCAAAGGAGCTGGCAGGGCCCCAGCCTGGGCAGACAAGAGCAGAGCAGGTGAGTAGTGGGAGGCCCTATGCAATGGGTCCACAGGGACTTTCTGTGAAAGGATGAACAATGGCCCACCCAGCCTCTTCCTGGGGCTGGTGGTCAGGGGTACTTACTGGCTGACTGTTTAAACCCCTTGGCAGAGTGGACGATGACATGGAGGAAGCCATAGAGTCCTGGAGACTCGTCGTCTGCAAGAGAGAAAAGGCCCCAGGGAAGGGGGTGATGAGAGGCCTGCTTCTTCCCCTCCTCACCCCAGGCTGGTTGGATGCAGAAAGGGCGTGAGACAGTCTGTGCCTTGGTCCCACAGCACCACCTGGTGGCCAGATGAAGAAGCTTCCACAGTCCACTGCTTCCTGGAATGTGAGCTGATGCTCCTTTCTCCCTCCACTCAGCCTGGGTGGCCAGTCCACACCTTCCTCCTGGGCCAGGGACTTCGTCCCATTTCCCGTGGGGCACTTTCCCTCCCACATGAATCCTGCCTATCCCCTGGCTGCCCGACTCAGCTTAGCCTTCCAAATTTGAAATTAACCGATATTAAGTAACTCTGTGCCAAGCAAAGAGAAGGTCCAGCTCCGCCTCCTCTTTGGGACATACGGGGCAGATGACCCCCACTGTGGAGGACAACTTGCCTTCAAACCCCTCCCCTGCTCCAGAACCTCCCACAGGCTCCTCAGCTTGAACAATATACTCCCTTGCTTGGCATTCAAGGCCTTCTAAGATCTGATCCCAGGAAACTTTCAGCCGTATTTCTCGTACACTACTCTCATCCACCTACCCTTCCCCTCCACCACCACCCTGCCCCATGAACTGGCTTCCATGAACTGACGACCTCAGGAACATATTAACAACACAATCCCGGTGCACCAGGGCGCCAGGTCTTCTCTCCAGCCAGAGGAGGCCAGGGAGTAGTTGGGGCTGTCTGGAGACTCAGCAGAGAACAGCCCCTATTCAAACTCTCTGTGCACCTGGCAACTGAGTCTTCCCAGCCCAGCGGAGCAGAGGTCAGCCATTTGTAGCCGAGTGTCTGGCTAGGTCTTTGTGCAAGGCCCCAGCAATGCCCTGGGGGCTTGGACCTGCTGATTTGAGTAACCTCGGGTTCCAGATCTTACCGTCTTTATTGCTGGTGACAGGAATGTTGTGTACAGTCCTAAGTTTGAAACAGGATCCCGTGAGCACCTGGAGCTCCACTGAGCTCAGGACAAAGGCCTGGAGATCTGTAGAAGGAGACAAGAGAGAGGGGAATGTCACCACAGGTCCACTAGGACCTACTGCTCTTCCTTGGGGGCTACTGCAGGAAAAAAGCTGAGCTCTAGGGGCAGAGTGGGTCACTGGCAGGGAGGGAGAGTAGACATTCAGCTGGGGATAGCCATGGGTGCTGTCAGAGGGGTAAGAATTGGAGGGTCTAACTAGAGAGGTTCATGAATGTGTGTACGAGACAACAAGAGCAAGAGACAGAGAGCTGGACAACCCTGGGCTTTGGGTCAGTCCTACTGCTAATTCACCGTATGCCTTAAGCAAATCACCTAAATTCTTTGGGTCTCAATTGATCAGTAACATCAATTAAGTGCCACCTGCCCTGGCACTTTACAGAGTGACTGTGAGGGCTAAAGAGGAGACTTTGGACATGAACATGCTTGGAAATGCAAAAGGCCCATTGTTGCCATGGACACCATCAGGGTAGCGTAGTTGGGGCAGGGCTTTACCTTTCTTCTGTAGTTTCTGAATTGCTTCTCTCCACTCTGACCTCTCATAGTCTGAGGACAGTAGGAACAGGTAGCTCTGTAGAAAGGAGAAGAGAATTCAGTAGGATGACCAGAGTCAGGCCAAGGACATTTCTGGATCCTGGGGCCCACAGTGAAGCTCCTTTGTACCCAGGTACCTCTAGGCTTGGAGAAGGGCAGCTGGGAGGAAGGCCTTCCTCCTAAGAAGCCTGGTGACAGGAGTGGCAGTGCCAGTGATGGCCAGCAGAGGGCACTGGCTCCCCACCAGCAGGGAGAGGGAGTCCAGGGCTGGAGCCACAGCAGCCTCCTTGGGAATTGGGGGCCTGATTCCCACGGGTCAGGGCCAGGAGCTATAGAGAGTGGGCAGCCCTGGACCGAGGAAGGGAACTGTCTCTGTTCCATCCCCGCCCTTCTGACCTTTCCATTCCTATTGTGGATCCGAAATGGGATTGTGGGGGAATTGAGCAGCAGCAAGAACTCATTCTCAAACATCTTCTTTTTCAGGCGCTCGATGGCCCGGCTCTGTCCTTTGTTGGCTTTCTGCAGGGGACAGAGGGCACAGACGGTTCTCTTCACACTCAGACTCCACTTCTCACCCAGTAGCTCTATGTACAACATTCCCCTGTGTAGTCATCATTTTTTTTCCCTTTTCTATATTTTATGATGATTTGATGTCTTGGGGGGCCAGCCACAGAGAAAACTGCTCCTCCCAGGACATACTAAATCCTAAGCTAGTAAATGACTCCTCTGTGAGTGTGTCTTTCATGTGTAGACCAATCAATCTTGAATCCACACCTCCAACCATCTCCTTTAACTAACTCACACACAATCCAATATTTCCTCTGCCCTAGATAACCCAGGGCAACTAGACACCACTACTCTAGCCCAGAGCCTGCTGTCTTATTCAAACTAGCCGGTCCTAAGTTGTTTCCTGTGGAAAACACAATCCAGGCTCTGGGCCATGCACTCCCCACGCTCCTTCTGCCTCTTGACCGAACCTGGTGCTTTCCCACATGGCACGCCCCCTTCTCTTGGAAACTATAAGTAATAAAATAAATATAAGTAATAAAAATCTTCCAGTGGCATCAGCATCTCTGAGTTGTCACTCAGTCATCTCCATAAATTAAATCCCGGGTACCACTGAGACACCCTGCTTAAAAACTGCAGACACCTTTCAGCATAAAGACCCCACCTCTGGCCTGGCACACGGGGCCTCCCCTGGCTGGGTTCCAGCTTCCATGTCCAGCCGATGTCCCGCCACACGCCCCCTGCACCCTCCACCCCAGCATCACGCTATTATTATCCCTGTTCTCTAACAAGCTGTTCCCCCTCTCAGTCAGTGTTCCCTTCTCCTCCAGTTTTTCAAGTTTATATTTTATAAAGGATCCCTTTCCTTTTATTAACTGCTATCATGTTTCATGTCTCTGTTCCAACACCATCCTCAAGCTCCACAGTTAGAATGCATCTCTGCAGCATTTTTTTTTACCCACTAGACTGGCAAAATTGTGACAATTGCTCACAGCTGGCGCTGTGACAGTGTGGGGGAACAGTGACTGTGACACAATGCTGGGGAGAACATGATCGGATGCAAACTTTTCAGAAGGAAATCTGGTAATGAAATGCACAAACCCTCTGCCCCAGACATCCCACTTGTAGGGAGTCTACCGGAGGGAAATATGAGTGCAGATTAAAGAACGAGAAACAAGCTAAAGACTCAAATACGTTGTCATGTAGTTGAGCAACACGAGAGGATGCAGCTGTTAAAAAGGATCTGATAGATTAAATTGCAAAACAGCACGTGTAGTCTAATCTCATTAGAAAATACATATATATACACACACGTATAAGCATAGAAGAGTCTAGAAGAATACACCTCAAACTGTTGATAATGGGGGGGGTGATGATCAGTTCTACTCTATACACTTTGATATTGTGAGCATTTCTTGTTATAATAAGCCAGTGTTACACTGGTGATTAGAAAAAAATTGTGTTTAAAAAATATTATTAAAGAATAAATTGCTGCTTCTTTTGTGACTCAGAGAACAACACTGTGCCTCTCCAGTGACTCTTATCATGTTGTGTCACATGCTGTGGTCACACACAGGAATGTCTTCATTCTCCACTGGATAAGGAGGTCTGTGAAGCATCTGGCACACCCCTGCAGCCAGCAGCCGGTAGAGGTGTGTAAGCACAGATTCAGCTAAGCAGAAGGCCATGTCTGCACACCCGGGGAAGGACGGAGGGCACAAAGCCTGCTGCTCCCAGGACCGGGTGAGAAACATGCATGCAGGATGCCCCTGAAGTGGGGGTGCTGGACAGAGCCTGATGGGGAAACAGGCTCCACCGAGGCAGGGTGAGCCTGGCTGTTCAGGAGGAGGACACCTGTGCTTGTCAGGGGACTCCCTCCGGGCAGATGCACCCGCAGTCTGACCCTCAGCCCTAGGACATTCCCCTGAAACAAACATCCCTGGGGTTATTACTATGGTCTTCCTCTCCCCTGTTCAAAGAGAGATATCTGGGTTTAAAGAATCCTCAGAGGCCATTTGGTCATGTATTTCTCAACAATTGTTCCCAAAGCACCTATTTATTACGTGCTAAGTACTAGGGCATAGGACTGAAGAAAATAGCCCCCTCACTAGAGCTGAAATTCTAGTGGGGAAAAGAGAAAGCAGAGCGTGCAATTTTAATTCAGTACCAACAAAGCCAAGCAAAGAGGTAAACGTCTGGAACCAGGAAGCCGGGCACCCAACCCAGACTGTAGCAGGGAGACATCAGGGAAGGGTCATCAGGTGAGGTTAGGCCTAAGGCCGAGCCTGGATGGGTGAAGAGGAGAGACCAGGCCAACCAACCAAGCCCCTCCACGCTCTTCCTTCCATTCGTGCGGAAGGCTCTGCCTGGAAGGTGCTTTCCTCTAGCCACTGTTTTCAAATACATGAATTAAAGGCTATCCATTGTCCTCTAAAGAGCACTTTGGCTACATCCCATGGGTTTTGACATGGAGTGCTCTCATTTTCATGCAGGTCTAAACAGTTTGCAGTTTCCATTTTGATTTCCTCTTTATCTTGAAAGTTTAACTTCCCAGGCATATATTTAACTATATTCTAGTTGTTAATTTCTAATTTTACTGCACTGTAGTTTGTGAACATGACCAGTACACTATCATTTTATCTTTTCAATTTGAGATTTCCTATGCAGCCTAATACATGATAAATGTCTGTGAATGTCCCATGTGTGTTTGACAGAATCTCAGTTCTCTGTCAGGACACAAGCTTCTGTGCATTTTTAGATCATGTGATATTCAAGGCCCCCTCTGTTATTTATTTGCCGACTTGATCTGTCCATTTCTGAGGGGCCTCCCAAGTCCTTTCTCTTGCATACATCTTGCTTTTCCTTAAGAAGGACTTTTTCTTCTCTTGCTTTCCTATTCTGCAGTGTTTGGCATACACTGTTCCCCAGGAAACGTCCCATAATTAACCCCACTGAATTCTGAGCACTGACTCCTTGGCCCGCCCTCCATATGCTCAGTGCTAATCTGTCATGGTTAGAGTCTTTCCCTGGGCACATAAATGTATCTTGAAGACTATAAAGAAAGGCCTCCCACTCTTACATCCTGCCTCACTTGTCAGACTCCCAAACCTTACCACTTCCCCTCCCTCCACCTCCCTGGCACACCCAGTTCAAAGGGCCCCAATAAAAATGGCCAACTTCCCTGCCCCAGCTGATGCCAGGCTCTGCTTACCTCCTTCTGGATTTCACTCTTAAGGGCAGAGATCTTCATTTTCATGTCCTCCAGCTCGTGGTCTGGGAAGGGGTGCACCTGGGGACTGGCCTCAGACTCCTCAGGGGATGGAAACACTAGGTCAGCCAGGGGGATGTACCATTTGCAGTCATATTGCTGGTGCTTCCTGCAAACAAGTCAGAGGGAGATGTGAGCCAGAGAGGAATTTGGATCTTCAGGCCTGAACTGCTGGAACCAAACACCACTTGAAAGGGATTTACTAAGAACTCATCACAGGCAAGAACGATTCCCCTCCTTGAGGAGCCTAATCAGGAAACACTCGTGGAATAATGACAGTTGGGTTCTAGGGTCAGGCAGCAGTAAGGGCTCTGGACCTTGGGCCTGCCATTCTTCTGGCCCAGAACAACTGATGTTCCTAAACAGCCCAAACCTCTAGGGTATGAGCAAGAGTGGTCTCATGCTTTCCTGTTCCCCATCCCACACTCTTCCTTCCCTTCTAGCCTATCTATACTTAGCTTATATTCATTATCTTCTAGGCTAGAGATAGAATACAGATGCTATTTTGAATGCCAACTTTTATCAATAGAGGTCACATGGGATACTGAGTTGAGGATTATAAAGCCACATCCAAGGGACTTCCCTGGTGGCGCAGTGGTTAAGAATCCGCCTGCCAATGCAGGGGACACGGGTTCGAGCCCTGGTCTGGGAAGATCCCACATGCCGTGGAGCAACTAAGCCCGTGTGCCACAACTACTGAGCCTGCGCTCTAGAGCCCGCGAGCCACAACTACTGAAGCCCGTGTGCCTAGAGCCCGTGCTCCGCAACAAGAGAAGCCACCGCAATGAGAAGCCCGTGCACCACAACAAAGAGTAGCCCCCACTCGCCGCAACTAGAGAAAGCCCGCACACAGCAATGAAGACCCAACGCAGCCAAAAATAAATAAATTTATTTTTTAAAAAAAGTAGTAAAAGAGAAGTAATCTCTGAGAATGTACCTTAAAAAAAAAATAAAAAAGAAGCCACATCCAAGTCTAATGAGAAATGGTGCCATGGTCCACTAGTTATGTCTGCCTTGGGCAAAGAACTTAAGGCAGAGGTACGTATACTTATGACTGTCACCTCCGCTTTAGAATCATCTCAAATGTCATCTAGTTCCAGGGAGTCATCCCCTCTATTGAAACTCATAATAACCTCTCCTTCTCTCACTTCGCCCAGGACTTTGGTTTGCACCTCCCTGCAACACTGAGCGTATGGCTTGTCTCCCCTGGCATACCGTAGATGATAAGGAAATACACGTGGAAGAATGTGGGAGTGAATACTGAATAAGCTTGTCTGCTCATGACACAGAGACACCCATATCACTGGGTATAGTGATGGAGCTGGAAAGAAGCTTTCAAGTCAGATTAAGGTTCAGATCCCATCTCCTCCACTTCAGTTGTGTGACCTTGGGCAACTTATTTAACTTTATTCTAAGACTTTTCTCTCATCTGTGAGATGGGGATAATAATACCTACTTTGTGGAGTCACTGGGCAGATTAGAAATAATATATTCAAAGCATTTGTCGTGGCACCTGGCATGGCATAACCACTCAATAAATGATAGCAGCAGATTTAATGAATATTCACTGAATTGCAGTTAGCAAAAATTTAGAGATGTCTAATAAAAGGAGAATGCTTAAGTAAATTATGGCATATCTACTTGTAACATCACGCAGGAAAGTAAAATGATGATTATGAAGATTAGGCAGCAACAGGGAAAATGCTTATGACGTGAAATGGAAAAAGCAGAGCCCCAAATTGGGTATTCACTCTGATTACAAGTATACGAAAAAACATAAGAACATTTTAAAAAACTGGAAGGAAATACAGCAGCAGGAGACTGATGCTTATGTTCAGGTGGGTGATGGGTTTTTTTTTTTTTTTCTGTAATCTGGTTGCATTATCTTTACAAGTAAAACCATGATTTATTTTTAGAAAAAGGCTATGAAGTAAAATAAAATTAATTAATATGTTTTTAAAAAGGGGAAAAAATGCAGACTGCCCCAGGTTGCTGAGGGGCTCCACAGTGGGCAGAGTCTAGTCGCTCTCCCGCCCCCCATCTGCACACTCACCCCGCCGATGTCTTCTTTAGCTTGGCGCACAGTAGGACGTCTGTGAAGAGGAAGACATGCCGCAGCTTCCGGGAGCCCTCCGACACTTCCACCAGGAAGCCGTCCTTCACCAGCTGCCGCGTCTGAGGGAGATGGTACACCCACCCCCGCCTGGGAGTCAGCCCAGGGCCCAGCCTGCACCCATCCAGCTGTGGGGGTGAGGGTGGGGCTCCAGGGAGGGACCGTAGTGTCTGGTGGTTAAGAGCACTGGCTTTGGGGTCAGGGACGTGGGCTTAAATCCAGACTCTGCCACTTCCTGGCTGTGATCTTGAGGGCAATTTCCCTGATTTCTCTAAGCCTCAGTCTTAGCAACTGTAAATGGGGACAATGATATTTGCCCCACAAGGTAGGAGTCATGGTGTATGTAGAACAGTTAGCACAGTGCCTGGCATGTAAGATGTGATCAACAAGTGGTAGCTTTCCACTTCCCTGCAGCTCTCAACAGCTCACACCTGGATGGACCCACCCTGGGTCATGAACACTCCCTCCCACCCCCACCATAAAACCCCCCTAACCCTGCCTAAGATGTTGATCTAGTTTCAGCTAAACCTCGACCTGCAGAACCACTCAGGCCCGTTTATACGGTCTCTGACCCTGGACTTCCCTCTGTGGGGCCATCACAGTGTCCTGGGGAACCTGCAGCCATCTCTAACCTGGGCTCTGGCTGGTCCAGAGCATTTTGCTCCACGCATAACTTCCAGAGCCTCCTCCCTGCCACCCTCAGAGCCAGCAGGCTGCTGTGGGGCTGTCACTATCTGTCCCAGCCTTCCCCGTATTGTGTGCCGTGTGACCTATATACGTTGCAATATGTAGGTGAGCACGTAGAAAGTATACAATTCAAATGATCTGAAACTGGTCATGTTCTAGGGCCTCTGGAGCTCTTTCAGACATCCGCAGAGTCCAACAAACTGGTGACATTCCAGGGTTTGCAAACCAGGGCTGGGAGCTGCACCAGGGACAGCTCTCTGTACCCTATTAGTCACTCTCCAGAATGTGTCCCTCATTACTTCCCTCCCCAGGAGACACTGGAGGCTCGTAAATGTCACAAAAGGAGCATAAACCCAGCCAGCCTTCACTCCTAAACGCCACTTAATTACCTCTCTTGGACAGGAAACCCCGTATGCGGGCCAGGCTGCTGACCCATGCAGGTAACTGTCCCTTTGATTGTTCACATTGCTTCCCCTCACTGAGGTGTCCCCACCCTTCCACCAAAAAGGGCCCCCAGGGAACTGGAGCTGCTAGCCACACCTAGGCGCCCACCTGGGACAGTCCAGCCACCTGGCAGCCTCAGTCATCTCTCCCTGACTCCACAAGCTCCCTCAGCCTGAGCCATTATCTTCCAGGAGACTCTGAGGACATCATACTGCCCAGAGGGGGGGTGTCTGCATTCAAGAACGAGATAGCCAGAGCCCTGGTCTGGGGGTCAGCGCATGAGGCTTGCAGACAGATAACCCCAGCTAAAGAATCCAGTTCCGACACTTTTAGCCGAGAGACCTCATGCAGGAGACCTGGAGAGACTCTTCGGGGCCCTGTTTCCTCTTCTGCTCCTGTGGACTATTACGAAGATTAATGAGACGCTGGACTTTAAGCTGTCAGTCCAGGACCTGAAGGCCTCTCCTTGGCTGGGAATGAGAGATCAGGGTTGGAGAGGCACAGAGCATCGGGCAGTGGTACCCGAGCGGGCAGGAGAGCAGGGACGGGCAATCTGGGTGCCAGGCTATGCTGGGTCCTGAGCTCACCTCCCCCTTGGGGGTTGTGACTGCAGTCCGGCGGGGGTCAATGTCCTCATTGATGCTGGACAGGAAATTCTGGGAGATGCGGAGGGCATCCTGTAGCAGCGGGTAGTCTGGGTGGTCCACAGGTGTGTGCTTCAGCAGGTCCTGGGAAGGATGGGGTGGTGAGTTGCGGGGAGCTGTTCTGGGGCTCAGTGAGAAGACAGTGGGGAGAACTCTATCCTCGCTAAAAGAATTCCGAGGGAGACACTAGGGACCCACACTCTAACCTGGTCATGCCTGCAAAATCTGAAATAAAAATTAGGGTCAGAGCAGCAGGGGTGAGGGCAGTGGTGCCCCTTTATTCCTGCTGCGGCCATTACTCTTCCCCCGGGGCAGCACAGGCCAGGTGGAGTCTCATGTCACCAAGCAGCTGGGAGAGACACCCCCCTACTCACCCCACAGCTGCTCCAAGGACACTGGAGACCATCAGTCAAGGGATCGGGAGGCAGGAAGTGCCTGCCTCCTAGGGAGCATTTGGCCAAAAATCAAGCTTAGTAGCCAAGCTATTTTTAGGCCCTGGACACATCAGCATGGTCACCACAGGCCAGGCAGGTGCAGTCAGGGCCCAGCGACCCTCTGCCCAGCTCCCCAGATGGGCTGTTCTCAGCGACTCCAGTGCCCGCCCACCCTGAGTCCAGTCTCCCATCCAACTCGTAAGCGCTCTCAGGCCATGCGGGGACACACTCACATGTAGGACAAGGGTGCTCCTGGTCACTCGGTCAATGGGCTTGTAGAGCAGAGCTGTTGGGGGCAGGGGCAGAGGAGACAGGGCAGATGAGACACAGGGAGCAGCCTGAGACCTTAGGGGGCCCGCCTCCCTCCCTTGCATGGACACCCGCTTACAGGAGGCCAAAGTGGGTTCCATGGTAACCCACACCTCCATTTTCACCCCAGGCAGGCCAGACCACACCAAAAGGGGGACACACAGCTCTGGTGGCCCAGGCCCCCTCCCACCTGCCTCCTCATCTCATCTCCCACCAGACGTGATTTCTTCGAGGGCTGTGCGTCCCCCAGGCCCGTCCTGGCCTGACCAGGCTCAAAGCAGACACAGATACTCCTCTGTACCCTCCACGATGAATCACACAGCCTTACCCCCCAGAGCTCCAGGGCTCTGGGGGTCACACCCGGGACCCCAGAATGCAGGAAGGAGACACTGTTTTTCCAGGGAGGGCGGTGTCCCCGTGCCCCATCATTCTCATATCCCTCTGGTCCAAGGCCTGGCACCGCCAGCTGGGAACAGCATGCTTCATTCTGACCCACACGGTTGACCTCATCTCCATGAGGAAGACCCCTCTCCATGCCCTCAACCCCCTCCTGGCTGAGGGCCAAGGAGGCATGCCCAACCTCCACAGAAAGGCTCTGCTCTCAAGCTAGTGGCAGCTGGGGGGCAAAGATTTCCTAAAGGAATTCAGGTGGGGCTTCGAGTATGAGAGCCCCTGAAGAGGCTGGGAAAAATGCAAGCTCACCAGGGCCCCCACTGGCCACACCCCTTGGTGACCAGGACACCAAATGAGGATTGCTGGGATTCAGCAGGGACAGGAGGAGGCGGCAGCTGGCCCACTGACACTTCCAGACAAAGCTCCTGCAAGCAGCTGTGCCCTGCCCCTCCCAGCCTGGGTGGTTCAGCTCCGGCCCCGCACCTGGACACCTCTGTCCATGGGGTCATGACCTTTGTCCTCCTGCCGTGGGAGCAGTAAGAGGCAGGATGCTGGGCTGGGGAGGAGGACCCTAGAGTGGGTGTCCCATGGGACCAGGCTGTGACAGGTCCCAGAGCTGACATTCATGTCCCAGCCAGCCCCCAAACCAGAGAGTTCCCCAAAGCCCTAGATATAAATACCCTGTGCATTGCTCAATGGACACTTTGGGGAATAATCTGCTGGCTACGGAGAAGATGCAGTCTCAGTGGTGTGCCCCGAGCCTCATCTGCTGGCTTTGCCTGGCTGCCCATTAGAATCACTAGGGAACTCTTAAAAGATTCAGATGCCTGTTTCCCCCTCTCCCATCAACTAAACAGCAGGCTCTGATGGGCAGAACCCAGGCATCACCATTTTAAAAAATCTCCTGTGCTGATTCTGATATGTCATAATGGTTGAAAACCACCGCTTTATGCAAACACATCTCCCATGATTTATTTGCAGCCCTTTCTTAATTTAGCAATGTCTAAAGCCCCTCCCCATGGGCTACGGGAGCTAGAATGGACAGGACCAGGCTTGGGGTATCTCGGGACAGTGAGGGTACAGCCCAGTTACCAGCCCAGGAGGGGGCCAGTTCTGAGGCTGTCTAGGGTACCCACCTGTGGCTCAGCCCATCTGCAAGGGGAAAAAAAATCACTCCCTGAGAACCCCGGAGCCCCAGAGAAAGTGCAAGCTCAGCAGACACCTGCCAGGGTGGGCCCTCGAGCTCCCGCCCAGGGAAAGCTGATACTACAGTGTCAGCTCCCTCTGCCCCTCTGTCAGGTCCCAGGAGGAAGAGGTTTCTGACTAAGCTCAGAGGTCTGCACAAATGGTGGATTGGGTTTCAGACGGGTTATTAATATGCCTATAGTCACCTCAAGAGTCCACTTGATTGTGGCCATGGAATGAGTCCTAATGCATCAGCCCCAGGTGGGAGGAAGGGTGGGGAGAGGCAAGTGCAGCGAGAGGGCCCTGGGGCCACCGTCAGATATGGAAGGAGCCAGCGCAGCCCTGATGTTCGTGTTCTCCACGGCACCTGTGCACCTGCTTCCCCTGAGAATGCAGGGTGAAGAGCCCACCTTTCCCCCCTCACCTGCTCCACGGCTCCAGCAGGCTGGCCTGCTTCCTGCCTCTGCTTCACCCACTCTCGCCCCTCCTCACCATGGGGTTCCTGTTTCTGGGACAGACACCATTCACCAAGTTGCAATGCCTGTCTCTCCCCCTCCTCCAGAAAGCCTTCCCCAACCAGGATTTTCACAAGCAACACTCACAGCGCCTAAAAGTCAAACCATGACATGTGCAAGCTGGCCTCTCTCTAGTTTGCTGAGTACTTACTCTGTGTCCAATGGCACTGTTTTACATGCGTTATTTCCTTTAATTAAAAAGGGAAGCAATTATCACTAGCCCCATTTTACAGATGCAGAAACTTCTCGAAAGCACAGAGAAATTATGTAACTTGCTCACAATCACAAAGCCGTAAGGGACAGCTGGGTTTTGAATCTACCCATGGTCTACACGTGCTCCTATCTTTGAGACGTCCCCTTCCGTAGGGGAGGCAGCACCTGCAAAAGCTCGGTGGCCCTCGGGAGGATTCTGGGAAAGATTCACCGGGAAGGAGTGGATGAGCGGGCCTCTCTTGTTGCCAAGGTGAGCCCCCTTCTTAGGGGCCTGGGTCACACGTGACCTTCCTTGCACCTCCACTGCGTGTGGCCTGGAGCCCTGCAGACTGGACGCTCGGCACACAACCGCTAAGGCAGACAACTGCAGAGTGAGCCCCAAGTCGCACAGCCTCCCTGATACCCCACGACCAGCACCCCTTGGAGGGGCTGAGAAGATTCAAACAGCGTGGTCAGCAAGGGCTCCTTCACTCCTGACCGCTCACTTTAAAGCTGACTTTGTTGCAGGGACTAAAGAAACCCTGAACTCCAGGTCCCAGGCCTGTTTCACTAAAACTAAGCTTCTTTAGGGGGAAGAAAGAGGAAGCAAAGGGCTGACCGTTTCCTCTTTAGGGAGACTGACTGGAGACTTGACCAACTCCTAGGCCAGACCAAAAAGGGCATTTTCCCCTCAGATCTAGGACCAGGCCAGTTTCAAGCCTGTCAGAATCTGAGCCGAGGGGCGGGGACCCAGATCAGCTTCTGCCTGTGACTACAGCTGTCCTGCTGGGACAGCTGGAGGGGGGCGACCTCAGGGGCTATCTCCATCACGAGCAGTCTTCAATGCAGGACAGCCCGAGAAGGTGAGGGGACAGCTGATCGCGCACAGCGGCCTCCGGGAAGAGCCCGAGAAACCTCAGCATCGCTCCTCCAGCATGCTGCCACCCCCCTGTGTTCAGCCTTCGACAAGGAGCTCCGGGTTACCACGGAGATATGAGAGCAAAGTGGCTGAGAGGGGTGCAGAGACAAAACGCCTGGTGGGAGAGAAGGTCCTGAAACCAGCTGCCTGCCACAGGAGCCCAGAGCAGCTGGCCTGGGGCAACATTTGACCCTTATGCCCCTGCCAAAGGCAGCCTGGCTCATCCCTCAGGTACCTCTGGCCTCGGAAGGCGGGGCCCACTAGCTTCTGGACACTTCCTTGCCTAGATCTGTGCCAGCCTCCTCTGAGCAAGAGCCTGGCTGACTGCACACACCTGTCCCAGGACCCCCTCCCTGAGGGAGCTGCAAAGATGCTGCTCCGTCCGTCCCCCCTATTGTATGGGGGGTGTGTGACCTTCATGAACCAGCAGCCGGCCACGCCCCCCTCTCCCACCAGCATTCACGGCCAAGACCTCAGCTCAAGGGTCTCCAGTGGCTAGAAACAAACCCCCTGGGAGCAACCCAATTCCTTCCTGCTCCCAACCACATCCACGTTCTCCCCTGCCATTCAGAGAGGAGAGAGCGAAGGCACTCCAAGCACACAATACCCTGGCCTCTCACGAAACAAAGAGACTCCCAACTTCTCCCTCCAGCCGGGGCTGGTGCCCTCCCGCTCCAAGGCACTGCCATCCAGACCATCTGTCACTCTCCGATTGGCCCCTGCTGACCCCTCTCCAGCCCCAGGGTGGCCAGCCCTGCAGGCCCAGCCTTGTCACTTTCTCTCCTTAACAGCCTCTCCAGGAAGTTGCCCCCAGCCTCTCAAGCTGAGCCACTAACTCCCCACAGATCCTCGGGGGTACCTGGACCCTTCTAGCCTGGTCCTCCCATCTCCAAGCCACCCTGCCCCGAGTGGCCCCCAGACTTCAACTCCAGGCTGGAAGCTGGCCGGCACGGGGTTAACATAGGTCCAGCCACTTGTCCCCCCCTCCCTGCCCTGCTGCCCCCCAAACCTTGATGGCCACATTTCAGCCCACTCCAGCCAGCCCCCAGAGGTGGGAAGACACACCACCTCTCGGGAGAGGGGGCCTGGGTTACCATAGGTGCAGTTACAGCAGAAGCGAATGATGAGGAGAATTTCCATGGCAGCCTCCGTCCCCACGGCAGGAGCTTGCGGCCATCGCTCCCGGCTCCCCAGCTCCCATCAGCCGCCCGGCCACTCAGCCACCTTCCCGGCTGCTGCTGCACAGCCTCGAGAATCAAGCAGCCGCTTCTGAGTGCTCCTCTAGCAAGGGGGAGGGGAGCGGAGGGCTGCGTGCGTGGAGGGGGGAGGAGGAGGAGGGGAGTGAGCCGCCTGCTGGCATCCTAGGGAGGAGCACGTTTGTAGCTGGCCAGCTGCCTGGGGACAGAGGCTGGATTCCTCGCATGCACACACTCACACACACACACACACGCACGCACGCGCACGCACACACACAAGCAGGGCACCGTAGTCCACAAAGCCAGACAAAGGAAGGTGACTGTTATCCAAGCCATTCCCCAAAGTACCTTCCATAGTGACTGACGTGTGGCTGTCCTTGGAGTCCTTGGGACCTTTCACTTTCAGTTCCTGCCAAACAGAGGAGAGGAATCACCACCTGGCCTGTCCCCCGAGCCTCCCCATCCCCCATCGTGAGCATGGCAGGAAGCAGGGCTCTGAAACCCAGGGGTGCAAATAGGAGAAGAGAGACAAAGACTAACAGGTGCAGGCCTCCCTCTGCCTCTCTGCTTACTGAGCCCCTGGGCCACACCCATCACCTCCTGGAGCCTCGGGGGTCCAGCGGCTGATACAGGCAAGGAGGAGGGCTTCCAGGGACTGGAGAGGACTGCGATCCTGGTGCTCCTCAGACTGGTGCCCTGAAGCCCCTCCCCAGCAGCTCAGAGGGCCTTCCGGAGGAGGACCACCCCCTCCTCCACCCCGCAGCAGCGGCCACTACTCAGAGGTCTGTACACATCAGCCCAGGGCCAACAGGGTTTTAGTGCACAAGCACCAGCGCACCAGCTAGTCCTTGGGCATGAGCAGCCCTTGAGATAAGGAGCGAAGGGTCCCACACACCTGCACAGGGGGAAGCAGGGAGGTGCAGGGCAGTCCGAGCTGTATCTTACCCATATTGAAGGGGACTCACCCAGCCAACGGCCCCACCCGCACTCCCCACCCACCGTGCCTGGGCTGGGCGTCAGAGAGGAAACTCAAGGAAGGAAGAGGCAACATCCCTCCTGGATCCCATGCAAAGTGACAGGGAGTGAGTGACGGAAACAGACCCCAGGGGTGGCTTATCTGATCCTAACCTCTTTCATCTGCCTTTAGAGTCAGAGGTTCCAGCTCCAGCCCTTGCCACTGGACCAGTGTGGCCTGTAATTGGAGCTGTAATGCAATCCCCACTTGGAAGACTGAGTGCATGGTTGATGGGGGGGGGGGGGTGGGGGGGTTCCCAGGGGACATGTCAGCAGGAAGGCGGGGACGAGGTGAGGCCAAGGACAGGTACCAGGTGATGTTGCCTGCTCTGCCTGGGGGGAAATGCCCAGGCAGTGGGGAGCTCCACACTTCCTACTCCTGCTTCAAGCTGTTTTCTAGATAGAGAAAACCCCCAGGGACTGAGCCTGGGGTGTGGGTCTGGGGAAAAGGGAGGTTGCTCAGCTTCTCAAGGCTGTGTCTGGATTCCCAGATTTAGGGAATTTTTCTCCATGTCCCCTTCCAGTGCAGCCTAGAGGTATGAAATCGCTCTGCTGCAGAGGAGGAGGGCCTAATTGCAGTAATTAAGTGGCAGCACCAGTGGGAAGTGATGGCGTCTGCGCATGAGTCAGGGTGAGAAGCCACTGGCAGCAGGCCACAGGCCTCGCTCTGCCCTTGGGGCCAGCTGGCTATAAGAGGGGCTTGGGGAAGAGCGCAGGGGTTTCTGCCCACCATAGGGAACAGGCAGTCAGCCCAGGCTAAGAGGAGACCGCCCCCAACCACTCTCTGGACCACACATGACCCGGGCACCCGGGCAGCCTTGGCAGGGTCACTCTGAACACAGATGGGAAACCCAGTTTGTTCCCAGGGAGGGCGGGGAGCCGTGAGAGGAAAACCCTTTCTCCAGCCTCATTGCTCCACTTAGAGGGACCTTCCCAGCCCTCACTCCACTCCGTCCTCCCAGGCAGAGGGTGACTCACCTGACCCCTAGGTTTGGGAGAAGAAACAGAGCTCAGCCCTCCTCTCTCTGCCCCCAATAGATGTGTTTGAACATGGAGGGGAAGTGTTAGCAAATCCAGTGCGGCTACAGACACATGTCCACGTTTTTCCAATCCGTCTTTGACTAGTAATCAAGCTGGCATTTTCATCTCCATCTGCCCCACTCTCGCACTGCCTCCCGGCTGATTCCAAACTTGGGTATGACCCTTATAACCCCAGTAGTTTCTCGAAAACTATCCTGCACCTCACCAACTTTTCCAGCATCAGAGCTGAGAGAGAAAGCAAAGGATTCAGGGGGGCCTATAAGGCAGGACTTCCAAAACTGCAGAAGGAGCTCCCTTTCCTTGGAACCAGAGGTTCTCCTTCCCCAAGCTTGGAGCTGGGTGTTGTGATTGTAAAGCCAGTGGCCTGGTGGGGGTGGGGGGTGGGGGGGTATCCCTGAGATCTTTTTGGCTCAAGGGGTGAGCTGGGCTGTGCTCCTGAGGAATCCTAGAGCCCTTCCCTGCCACTTCCTGGATAGAAGTGTCGGCGGCAGACAATGCCACATCTTTGCCCTGCGGAGGAGGGTGGTGGGAAGGCTGGGCTGCAGCCGCAGGGACAGGCATATTCCCAGCCAGAAGATCTAGGGCTTCTTCTCCACGTAGCCTTTGTCTGCTCTCTATGGGACTGCAAGGATCTTAAAAGATCACCTAGTCCAGACTCCCTCAAATCTTCCTGATTATAAAAATCACCTGGGGAAGTTTGTTAAAAATACAGACTCCTGGGCTCCACCCCAAACCTTCTGGATTGAAGCTCCAGGGAAGGTGCCTGAAGATCTGCATTTTTAAACAGTGACCCTGGTGGTTCTTGTTGTCAAGCAAGTTTGGGATGAGCTGGATCAATCCAGACACCTCATTCTACAGCAGAGGAAATAAGCCCAAGAGAAGGGAAGTGACTTGCTTAAGGTCACCACAGTGTGGGAGAATGCTGCCTTTTTAATTTTCTTCTTTGCTTCCCCTGTTCTAATACAGAATAACCTAAAACAGAATAACAAAATCATACATAAAGCGATATTCTTATGTTAAGAGGGAAAATGTCAAGTGCAAGAAAGCAAATCAGGCTAAGTGTTACTCATCAGGGGAACCATTTTCCTCACTGGCAATCAGGGGAGGAGAGGCCCTAAGGCTAGAAGGCTCTGAGCAGCCCCCCAAACCCCGAGTCGTAGGGGTGGCTGTGCAGGGAGCTGCCCACCTCAGAGATCTTCTGGAATTGGTTGTTGGACTGGCTGCACTTCTCAGCTGTCTCCAGAGCGACTTTATAGTTATCCACAAATGCTTTGTACACGCCAAGCTGGCTGGCCTGCAGGGAGAAGAGAGAGAAGGGCAGGAGAGGGACGGGGAGAGAGGATTAATGAATGGATGAAAGCATAATCAAAGCACCTGGAGCTCCCTTAGCACTCAGAACCTCTAACTCAGTCCAAATGGCTAGCTGGGAGCAGAAGGAAAAGGCAGGATGAACATACTACAGTATCCCTCTGAACTTGGTAGTTTCCATGGAAACTGGCTCAGCCAATAAGGTTAACAAGGGGGTATTGGGGGTTGGGGGGAGCAGGGCACGGCCTTTGTTGGCATGCTAAAATTCAGTTCATTGCAGCATTTGGCTTTATTTAGCATCATCAAAGTCTCGCACGGTTTGAAGCCCCTTAATGCCTCACGAGTCTTTCACATCCTGGAATTAGCTGAAGCAGGGGGAGACAGGGAGAGGGGTGGGCACGTGTGGCCTGCTCAGTGCCCCACTCCCCATGCTCAGTGTGGGGAACTGCATTTAAAGGCGCAGTCCCCACTTCCCTCAGCCTCCCTTGAGGTCCCTTTCCCCACCTCCTCAGCCTTCAAGGAGCCAGAAGTCCTTCCTCTCTACACATTTGCATGTCACTTTGAACCTAACACAAAGCTTTCCACAGCTGCGGACCACACAGAGCCTCGTCGCCTCCTTGGGGAGGCAGAACAGATGCCATCAGCCCTTTCTGCAAAAGGGGAAACCAAGGCTCGTTAATTCAATTCCACAAATACTTATGTAATAAAGCCTTCTCTGTGCTCTGCATGTACATTTCCTCTTACCAGAACAAAGGGTGGAAATTCTAATTAAACCACAATGAGACACTACTTCATACCCATCAACCTGGTCAAAATTGAAAAGTCTAATGATATTAAGGGTTGGAAAGAATGTAGGAAAATAGGAACTTTTACAGACTGCTTGCCGGGGTGTAAATTAGCATAATTATTTGGAGAGTAATTTGTCAATAACTAACAAAGTTGAAAATATGCACAGCTTAGCCTACTACTTAGCAAATCCTCTTCTACAAACAGACCCCAGGGCTATGCTGTCCCGTATGGGAGCCACTTGCTACACATGGATATTGAGCGTCTAAAATGTGACTAGTCCAAACTGACGTGCTGAGTGTAAAATACACACTGGGTTTCAAAGGCTTAGTATGAGAAAGAGAATGTAAATTATCTCATTAATTTCTTAATCTTGATTACATGTTGAAATGATAATATTTTGACTCTACTGGGCTAAATAAAATATATTCTTAACATTAATTTTACCTGTTTATTTTTACTCAATGTGACTACTAGAAAAATTTAAGTTATATACGTGGCTCGCACTATATTTCTACTGGAAAGCACTGCTCTAGAGAAACTTGCGTATGTGTGTGCACAAGAAAATGTGAACAAGGGTATTTACCCGCCTCACTCTTTCTTTTGTGAAAAGACTGGAAACAAATGCTCACAAATAGAGGAACCCATACACACAGTGCAGTTAAAATGGATGAACTAGATCTTTGTGTAGCAACACTGACTAGTTTCAAAATGAATGCTGATTGAATTGCAAAATACATGATACATATAGACACACTTATATACACTTTAAAAGTACGTGCAATGCCATAAAAAGATATATATGCGTAGCAAAAACACGAACTGCAGCCTAGAAGGCTACATACCAAATTCATGCCAGTAGCTGCTTCTAGGTTGAGAGGAAGGGCAAGAGGAAAGGGAGAGAGAGAGAGACTTCATCCTCATCTGTAATGCTTTATTTTCTTGATTGAAAAGTCTTTCCATATATCTTCAGAGCTTAACATCTGTTAATTCTGGGAGGTGACTGCACCATTGTTTGCTACATTATTCTCTAGATTTTCTGGTTAAAATTTTTTTCAATGAAGTAGCAAGGACGTTCAGCTGCTGCAAGGCTTCTACCTACCAAGGTACGAGGGGGGAAGTGGGCTGCCCCTGAGCCCTGCCCCGGATCGACTCTGCTTTCTGCAGAATCCCTGTGTTCCTCAAGGATCCAAAGAGGTCGGTGGGGGATCTGGAGCCACCCAGGGCAGAGACAGAACTCGAGGAAGCTGGCAGGTGGGGCGCAGGAAAGCCAGAGGGGAAAGTGAGAACTGGGATGCTTGTGAAGAAGCCAGGGCCAGAGCCCTGCAGGTCTCAGCCCCAGATGGGCCAGACTTTTCAGAAAGGAAAATCCCAGATGGGGAGGGGTGGGAAGGGATGGAGTTCATTTCCTCTTCCAGAGGGAGTCCTGGCCCACTGGTGTCCCGAGCTACAGGGGACGTGCTAGGCAGTCACTTCCTAAACCAAAGTATCATTGCTATTCTTCTAAGTATGCACATTCCTTGTCCCCCTTCCCACAGAAGGATAAAGGCTGGGTGCTCAGGGTGGAACGCTACCCTCCTATCCCACTACAGAAGGGAGTAGCCGGAGGTGAGCCAGAAGCAGGAGCCACCTGGGCAGAAGGTCCGTGTGCGGGGGTCACCGGCCATCCCAGGCACTGCCATCTCCATGGAGCACGCTAGTCTGCAGGGTCCAAGGCCTGGCCTGCCAGGGCCATTAACTGGGAAGTGGAGGTTGCTTGGAAACAGCAGCTTGGCACTGGGGTGATCCCATAAAACAAATAACAGAGATGCTAATTCCCTTCTCTCAGTAATGGATAATCAAATACCCGGAGACCAGCTGAAAATAAACTGTCTCCAGATGCCTGGCCTGCCCGGCCTCCTCCCAAGCCTGTAGCCCCAGGGGCTTCAGACATCAGTTCATGATGCAGGGGGAGGGAAGAGGGGGGTAGCAAATTCATGGCCAGGCCAGTGAAGCTCAGACCAGAATGGGGAAGCCTGGTGACAGCAGGGTCCAAGTGACAAAGATAAACTGGGACAACCTTTCCACTATGCTCCAGGCTACTCACTCCTACCCGCCCCCCCACCCCCCGCATCCCCCGTACCCCGCCCCGGGGTTTGCTCTCTTCTGCCCTCCTGAGGGCTGAGGAGAGGCTGCCCACCAAGTCAATCAGCTCAGGCTCCTGGACCAGGCGGGCAGTGATGGCTGTGTGTTCAGCCTCCCTGAACCGGGGCCAGCACGCTGGGGCTGCCAGACCCAGAAGTGTGGAGCTCCCTGGCAACAATGCCTTTCAGGGGTGCTTCTTCCTAACGATAATAATAATAGCAGTAATAATAGTAATGACAGTCATGATAATGGCTAACTACTGAGTATTTACTAATTTACTATTTTCCAAGTCCTGTTCCAAGAACTTTTCAGGTATTAACTCACTCAGTCCTCACAACAATCTAATAAAGTAAATACTATTATTATCCTCGTTTTCACAGATGAGGAAGCTGAGTCAGGAGAAGTTGGGTAAGTTGCCCAGCGTCACAAGCTTAACCTGTGGCAGAACCCGGATTCAAACCCAGCTGCGACCTGGCTCTAGAAGCTGTGCTCATCTCTGTAACACTGCTGTCCCTCAGGACACAGACCTCAGGTCCTGTGATGTCTCCTCAATGCCTTTCCAACTGCTCCCTGGTCCCAGGGGTCAAGGACACGGTGCACTCATTCACTCACTCACTCATTCATTCACGTATTGACCACTGGGCTGGTTCTGGGGGTCCAAAATGAAGAAAATACAGTCTGTCCTCCTGGAGCTTATGGTTCTGGGGAGTCAGGCAGTTTAGTGTTCACGGAGGGGGCTGCATTTGAGAGGCTGTGGAAGGCTTCTCCACGGAGGTCATTTCTAAATTAGAAACTGACCAGAGACGCCAGACAAGACAGAGAAGGACATTTCAGGCTAGAGCGCAAGTACAGAGAGGTCAAGCGTGCTTGCAGTGTGAACTGAGACCAGAAGGTTCAGCGTCGGGGGCGCAGAGGGTGGGGCGGCAGCAGCCAGAGGCCAGGGGTGGCCTGAGGCCAGCAGCAGAGGGTCTCATAAGCCACTCCTCGGAGCCTGGCCTTTATCCAAATCCCTGAGCAGGGGGGACGTGAGGTCCTGTCAGGAGTTTCGAAAACGCTCTCCTGCTTTTAGGTAGAGGCCAGAGGCTGCCTGGGAGGCAGGTCTGGGGCAGAAGCCACGCATGAGGCCACAGCAGTGGTCCAGGTGAGGGCGCCAGAGGGCTGGAGAGAAGCAGGTGGCTGTGAGCTTTAAAGAAGTGGACTCCCTGGGATGCAGGGAGGTGGAAGGGGGTGGGGGAGGGGAGGTGCCAAGGATGAGCCCCCGGGAGTCATGGATGGACGGGGGTTGGGACATGGCCGCACCCACTGAGACAGAGGCAGGGAAAAGAGCAGAGAACTTCAGAGCCAGTGAGTTCAGTTTTGAGCATGCTGAGCTTGTGGCCTAGGGGCATCCAAGCAAGAGTCCTCTCCATGTAAGAAGAGCAGAGCCCTGTCCATTCAACAGGTCCCACCACTGCAGGGGAGGAAAAGGAGAAGCACTGCTCCCTGCCCCCCCCCAGCACTCATACCCAGAGGACAGGGCCACAGACTCCTGAGCTCCACCCTGCCTGCTGGGCTGGCAGAAGTTACGTGGCGGAGAGCCGAGTGGGGCCCTGTGGGTCTGCCTGGGGGTCCTCAGGGGACACGGCCAGAGACGGACACTGCGCTGGAGGAGAGGGTGTCTCTGCGAGTCGTTCCCGACCAAGGCCGCACGCTACTTCCACCTCCTCTCTCCTTCTCCCTGCCCTGCCATGCGGGTGGGCTGGGCTCTTAGTGCTTTCTGCTCCAGGGTCCTCAGGGGAGGATCGTTAGCTGACATGGTCTCCCACGCGACTCTTCACTTCAGAGGCAGCACGGAAGTGAGGCGAGCGTCTGACGTCTCAGGTGAGCAGTCCCTGCCCGTCCACCTGGCACTTGCCCCTCTGCCGGCTGAGGTACAGGGTCCTGCAGCCCAGCAGGGGAGCCTTCGGTCCAGCCCTGGAGCCCCCGGGTGAGAGAAACAGTGCCCTGCCAAGGGCACCCACGCACATGGCCTGTCTCTGGCAGCCCTAGAAGCAGTCTAGGGCTTCACTGGGGGAGGTCGGGAGTCGGGGCACCAGGCCCAGGTTCCCCATAAGGCAGAAGCCCAGGCTTTCCTCCAGGACTCAGAAATGACCCAGGCCTTCAAGGAGGCCAGGAGGTCTGGGGCTGACCAGTCCTCTCTCAACACCGGCAACTCCACTGAGGCCCCGGGTAAGGGCCCTCCATCAACGGGAGACTCACCAGCTTCTGGAAGAGGTGGCCCATGGTGACCTGGCTGTCCCACTGCTGCACCTTGGGGCAGAGGTTGTCATAGAACTCCTTGTGGATCTCGTAAATGTCCTGGATCTTGTAGAAGATGGTCTCGATCTGTTGGATGGTGAGCACGGGCTGGGAGGTGGTGGCAGTGGCCTTCAGGGGTTTCATGGGCTGGGAGAGAGGAGGAAGAAAGAGCAGAGGTGAGAGGCAAATAAACCGGAGGGTCAGCAGGCCCAGGGCCCAGATTAGGCCCTCCTGCTGCTTGAGTTCTGCCCAGATAAGGCCACTGAGGCCAGGGCACCTGAAGCGTGGTTTGAATGGAGCAGCTGCTGTCACAGGCCCCAACAAGCCCCCCATTACTGTAAGAAGAGGGAGCCTGGTCCAGCAGTCCCGCCAGGTCCTACGGGTGGTGCCAGCACACATTTCTCCCACCCCGTGTCCCCTGAGGGACTTCTGGTTCTCAGCCTGTACTGGGTTTGCTTGATGGTTTAACAGGGTCCATAGCTTTCTTCCACAATGGCCTCATGCTCTGAGTCATAAACTCCCTTGTCATGCTTCAGTGGAAAGGAGGGTTGACTGGGAACTCAACCCCTTAGCTATTTCCTTCCAAGAAACAGAACGTGATTCTAGGACTTGGGGAATAGAGTTTCTAAGGGACCCAAGCCAATCTCAGCTGCACTGATATCTTAAGTTCCCATCACTTAGTATAGAGAGAGTGAGCAGGTGGCATGCATGCCACCGTGCTACCTCCTGTGCCCATGGCAGACATTGCTAAGCAATCACAATGATCTTTCTCACTGAGCCCTGTCGTAGCCTCAGACTCTTTCTCAATGCCGAGGTTGACATGCAAGATGACATGCAATAGCCCTATCTGTCATCTCTGCTTGCCTACACCAAGATGCTCCAAGGCCTGCTGGTGGAGAGGGTGAGGTGACAGACAGAAGCTCAGGACCATCCCCAACACTTGCTGGGAGCTGAAGTCATCACCTTAAAGCCCAACATTAAGGGGAAATGAGGCTTGGATACATTTTCTTCAGTGTGATTTCTGTATTTTCTAAATCACCTCCAGTGAGTAAATATTAATTTTATAATCAGGAAAAAAAGCTATTAAAATTCATCATTGAAACAAACAATAAATGATACTGAAGGATAAAGAGCTCCTCCATGGTTGACCTTCCTTCAGCCCTAAAGCCCCCAAAGATGCCCAGACTGCACACCAAAGGCCCTTCAGGGGAGAGGGTCTGGGAACCTGCCCCATAGAGAAGGCACGGGGGTGGGGAGGTGGGGGGGAGGGGTACGTTTACTTGAGAGAGAGAAGCCTAAGTCAGACATGGCTGGTGTCCTTCGTCTACTGTGAAGATAAAGTGCTGTGTGGAAAGAGGCCTTTGACTTAGTCTGGGTCATTCTGGAGACCCAGCGGGCAGAAAGGAGACGTTGCAGGCGCAGGTATGGGCTCACTAGAGCCGCCCCCCACTATCTCACAGGATTAGGTAGCGAGCTTTCGACAAGAGAAGCATTCTAGCAGAGAATGGGTGACTCAATGCTGGGCTGCAGGGAAACGTCCACTGAGGGAGGCCGAAGTTACCGCTGGCTCACCCTGAGAGAAGACCCCCAGCTCGAGCCAGCCACAGCAGCCGGATGTCCAGCCAGGCTTCACTCTCTCCTCCCATCTGTCTGTCCACAAGGGGAAGTCCCATCTACTTAAAAACCCAGACAATGCTCTGACTTCTGGCTCCCCTGTCCTCCCAGCTCTAAAAAATCCAGACGTGATGATGAAGGCAGGAAAAAGCAGAAGTCCTCCTCTGACCCTCTCAGTGCTGGAACCAATGAGGCCTTAATGTCCAGCCCTTTGCTAGGAAAGCAGGCTGGGGTTCGACCTGGTGCAGGCCAGGCAGTGTGGGCCAGAGTCCCAATTCTGCCGCTTAATAGCTGTGGGCAAGTCACTTAGCATCTCTGGGCCTCAGCAGCCTTATTTGTGAAACTGGGATAATATTACCTTCTCAAGAACACTGATGGGAAGATCAAAAGCCATAATTTATCTAAAATATTGAGTATGTGCCTGGCACGTAGAGGGCAATCAATAAATGTTAGCTGCTACTATTATTACTATTTACCCCACAAATAATGGACCAAGTGCCCATGTAAGGCCAGACCAGGGGGTGTAGGGGGTATTCAGTGATTCACTAATCACTGCTCCCATGGAGCTTCCCATCTAGTAGGGGAGACAAACAAAACACAAGGAAACAATCAAACACAAAATCACACATAAGTGCAATGAAGGAAATAAGAAGGGGATGTCCTGCTGAAGGACAAGAAGGAGACATTGACCTGAAATGGAAGCATGGGGGCAAAGGGGACAGGATTTCAGGCAGAGTTCCTCAATGCCTGGTCCCAAGGTGGGAATAGCTTGGGGAGAGAGAGGAGCTGGAAGCAAGCCAGTGAGCCGGTGTGCTGCGAGCAAGGGGGTTGGCGAGCAGGGCCCTAAAGGAGGGCTGGAGGGGTGAGCAGAGGCCAGATCACACAGGGGGAAGGAATGCGGCTTTTAAGCCCATGTAATGACCTGGCTTTCCCTGGAGGGATTGAAACAGGGGGGTGACGGGGTCCAATTTTCCCTTTAGGAGATTATTTTCATGACTCATGCTCCTTGCTCTGGACAACGTTATAATCTATCTGGGTAAACTGGACCAACACAAATGAAACATTTTCGTGGACAAAGCAAGAAACACTTATTACTCGACTTGGACTGTAAGTACCAACCAACTGGCACAGCTCGGAGAGGGCTTCACAGAGGAGGTGATGGGAAAGGGCCTCAGAGGGAATATCAGAATAAGTGGAGGGTTGGGGCCTGGGGAGGCATGCCAGGCAGGGACACAGAGGGAACCGGGGCCAGGAGAAAGGAAGAATGTTCTCCCCACCCCAGGTGGGCAGCGACATTGAGCTCACGCCTCCCGATGTTCCGTGAAGGATACAGAGCTGGCCCTTGGGATCAGTCAGACTTTATCCTTTTTACCTCTATCTACCCAGGTCCAGGGGAGGGTCCAAGTCACCGCGGAGTCCCTGTCCCAGCCGGGGTGCAATCCCCACCCGGGGGGAATAAAGGAAATAGGAGAGAACAGTCCTGGGGAAGAAAGGGGGGGGTCAGGATTGCTCAGAAGCTGCTGGGGAAGCACTCAGGCCTATGCAGGGACAAGACACAACTGCTGTGCTTCCTCCTAAAGTCCCACTCTGTCTGCAAAAGGGGAAGCGCCGGTGCTCACCAGGGGCAGGTCACACAGACAGGGACTGCGCTTGGGGCATCAGGCCGTTAGTTCTCAGGACAAGGTTGGGGGCCTTTGGGGGAAGGGAAAGTGCTGGGTGCGTGCCCCTAGCTGGCCTGAGACCCTTAGAGGCAGTTATTTTTATCTGGTGAAGCCCTGAAAATAGGCCTCGGGCGGGGAGGGCAGCAGAAAGGCACAGGCAGCCCTGCTCTCCTGAGACAGCACACCAGCTACCCCTCCCTCTTCCCAGAATCCTGCAGCAGAGGACGGGGCACCAGTTCCCCATTTTATTAGAGTTAACTCTGGCTCTGGCGTCCCGTGAAGTGCCCCTCAGGAAGGCGGGCCAGGCAGGTTCGAACTCCTTTTAGGACTTCACACTGTCATTTGTCTCTTCTGTCCCCCAGCAAGTTGCCTTTTGCCTTTCGAAACCAGGGAAAGAAATCGGCCCACTTCCTCTACCTCCTATCCCAAGAGGCCTGGAGGCTGCCACATGCACCTTTGTTAACTATCACCACAGGCTGGGGGCGGGGGTGGAGGGGTCAGGGGAGTGTCCTGAACCTATCTTACAGGTAAGGAATAAAGCAAACTCCAGAAGGAGAGTCTAAGAGAGGAGGGCCAGGTGGGACCCAGGGCTGGAAGGTGCTGAAGGCAAAGGCAGGCCAGAGGCAGCACCCAGCTCACTTGCAGCCTGGGGAGACTTGCAGAATTATGTGCATTTGGTCTGCCCCCCTTCCTCCACTCCCCACCTCAGCCCCAGCTCCCAGAGCCTCTTCCCTTGTCATCTGAGCCCATCAGGAACCTGGAGGTTTCTGGAGGGTTACCAAACCTTGCCCAGCCAGCAACCCAGGCGGCGGGAGCAGAGCCTCCTGTGTGGCCTCCCTGTCTGCGTCTGTGTGTCCACAGTCCAGGCTACACACGCCCAGCTGTCTGCGTATCAGGAAGTGTGAAACTGAGAACAAACACTCAGGAGAAGAGCTGCGGGAATGGGGGTAGGGTGGCAAGAAGGAGAGCTGGGCGTGGGAGGCAGAGGGAGCTGGGGAAGACAGGTTTTCTTCTCTGAACGCCTTTGTCAGATCACCCCAAAGAGCAAAGGGCTTAGCTGCTGGGTAGCTGGGAAGGGCCCCCAGCTCCAGGAGAGAGAGGAGGGCTGGATTCCTCATCCCTGAGGCTTATCATCTGAGACCGTGGCCGTGGAGGGTCCTGCCCCCTCTTCCGGGGGGGCCTCCAGGTGCAGACCAGGCCTCCTGGCTTGTCCCTCCCTAGCTCTTGCCTTTGCTCCAGAAAGGACCAAGCCAGGATGAACAAGCTGGGGGGAAGAGGAGGGACCTACCCTGGGTCACACCCCAGGACTGGGAGCCTCAGCCTCACAGTTTTTGCCTTGAGAGCATGAGCTGTTAGAAAGGCAGGCAGGGAGGGAGTGTCTTGGCCCCTAAATCTGTTATCTTTACCCAGACAAATGGAACTCAAATTAGGCCCAGTGACAGATGAGAACCGAGCTGGAATCTAAGAGGGGCACGCTTCTGATGGGAACATGCACCTCCCCTTCCTTCAGGGAACTGGTGGGTTGATAGAAACAAACAGGCACTAACCTGCGCTCTTTCCCAGAACAGGAGAAAATAATAGAATCTGCTCACACTCAGGCTCTAAGACCTTCCCCTGCAAACTCACTTAACCCTCACAACAACCCCATGAAGAGAGTACTAATATTAGTATACCCAGTTTGCTGGTGGACAAAATGAGGCACAAAGGTTCATTAATCTGCTGAAGGTCTACAGCTAGTAAGCAGTCGAGCAGGGATTCAAAGCCAGGCAGTCTGGTTCCTTTGAACTTCTTTCAAATATGCATCCTTTAAGTAATGACAACTATGCCCCTTTGCTTGGGCACAGCAATTCATAGTTTATAAGGTGTATTTCATCTATCTGTCCTCCTTCCTTCGGATAATATTTCAGTGTCTAAGTACCTGGCACTGTACTAGGTCCCCAAAAGGATCACCTGATTTTCTCAACCCCATGAAGGAGAGAGAGAAGGTAATGGCATTGTTTTCATCTTCAGATGAGGAAACTGAGGCTCAAGAAGGTTACCCATGGCTTGCCCAAAGCCGTTTTTTTAAAAAAATTATTTATGTATTTATTTATTGGCCGCGCCGCACAGCATGTGGGATCATAGTTCCCCAACCAGGGATTGAACCCTTGTCCCTTGCATTGGAAGTGCGAAGTCTTGGCCACTGGACCGCCAGGGAAGTCCCACCAGTGGTTTTGAAAACCGACAACGCATGTAAGAAAGCATGTGGCCCAGTACATACATACACATAGCCACACAAGCCAAAAGTTGCATGAAATAGTACTTATTCTTACTACATGGGATGCATGCCGACATTTTCTTTCTCATTTGTTTTAAAATGCTGGTTCACCCCGCTACACTGATTACACTGCCCACTAATGGTTAAGTTGCACAGTTTGAAAGACAGGGCAATAAGTCTACTATTAATGGCAGCGTCAAGTCTTGCCCTAGTTCTGGCCCCAGACCGGAGTCCTTATGGACCTGCCAAACTGTTCCTCCCTTGATAAAATGACTGTGCAGACCAACAAACTCCCAGTGAGATCGACCACCAACTCATCCCAGTGTGTTACAAAGCAGCTACACATCTCAATAGTTACTCCTGGGGTAATAAATGCCAAGTCCCCTGGGACACCAGGTGACAATACCTCATATCGCAGCAAGTACATAAATGCGTATCTTACAATTCTTGTAAGAATGACTTTCTACTGATTTACATCTACCTTTCTTATCCCTCCTTTTTCTGATATCAGCTGATGTCTCAGACTGCGCAACACCCAGGGAAGAGAACTTTACGTGCCACAATCACTCTGCATAGTAAGTATCCAGACGCATCTAATATGCACTTTCTTCAGAGGCAAAAACATCTTATATCTGTGTGGTTACTTTTACCTTTTGAAAACATTGTATTATTCCCCTCTCAGTCCCATTCTCACAACAACGCCTCCGTCTTGGAGAGGAAACTAAGGCACATTCACAGAAGGTGGCAGCCTGTCTAATGCCTCAGAGCTTCTCAGAACGATACAGACAGCCCTTCAACTCACATTTCCTGCCAGAGGGCCTCAGGATGGTGAGAATGGTTAACTATTCCAGGGAGAAGGAAGGAACGGGACTAGGGATGACAAAGAGGTCTCAACGTGATTGACTGGTTGAGATTGCCCAGAGTACCAGCTGGAGTCGGAGGCTAAGACCCCACCTGGACAGAAAACTGTGATCCATTAGTAATGCCTGCACTATAGTCAGGGATGATGGAGTGTCTGCCACCCCCAACCAGGTGGTGCTTCTTCTTCTATCTTTCCCAGGGCAGGTAATGGAGAATCGGAGCTGAGAGGCCTTTTCAATGACCTTGGCTGCCAAGCCATAGGCAGAGTAGTACCACAGACCCCGCCCCTGGGAAGGACTGGTCCAGGTCCCCCTCCCTCTCCAACTCCAAAAGCAGTTTTAGAGCACAAAGGCCCCAGAGTATACACTCACCAGCAACAGAGCTTCCAGCTGGTTAATATAGATCTCTTCACTGGCCAGGAACCCCGAGAGAACCAGCTTCCTCATCTCCAGGCCTTTCCCTGCTTCCACCTGTAAAAGCAGATCAAAAGCCAACAGCTCATGAGAAAGGAGACCAAAATCCTGAGCAGCCTGTTTTCTTGCCTTTTTTCTCTTCTTTAACACTTTTGCAGGGGATAAAAGCCAAATACTTATTATAGAAAATTTGTAAAATACAGAAATATAAAAGGAAAAGCAATCACCCTTACTCCTACTGCTAATGTCTTGCTTTAATCCTCTCCCATCCTTTTTTCCCCCACATTTCCTTATTTGTAGCCATCCACCTATTCAACCTTATAATAGTGAGCAAGATAAAAAAGAACCTGACCCCATGTGTGGGAGCAGTTTAATGGGGGGGGGTATGGGATACAGACAGTTAAGAAGGGAAATCAGAGTCATGACTGAGGCAGGGCATGGTCACATGGAGGGCACAGCAGGGGCCAGATGAAGTGCCCAGCGGAAGTGATGTATAAAGAGAGAGGAGTAGTGATAGAGAGGATGGGATGGAAATGGGCATGGGACCCCGGCCGAGTGGCCTTCCAGCTACACCTCTGACTATATCTTCCTGTCCCTGGGGGTTCAATCCCACAATGGAAGGTGCTGGCTGTGGGCCATCAACTTTACCCCTTGTACCCCCGACCCCCGCCAGCATTTCCTGACTGCCTGACTGCGTAAGGCACAGACGCCAACAGGCCTCCGCCTCCCTCCAGAATTCCTTCTCCTCTATGGTGGAGATCATACCCCATTTAGCCTTGAGTGGCCACCAACTAGCACAGTGCCTGGCACAGAGAAAGTGCTTGAAAACTTTTCCTGAGTGAAAAGACGTATAATTCTTCTTGTCACCTAAGATCCCCAAGTCATTCCTGGCCTCCTCTTCCTCCTCTCTCCCCCTCCGCTGCCACACTGTGTCCCCAAGCTCTTCAAAGCGTCCTTGTTCGTCTCTTGCAAGGATTCTCCCCTCTGCTCCACCCTGTCCTCTGCTGTGGCAGAGACCCACAGCATCCCACTCCCCACCGGATTCCAAGTGCCGCTCTCTCCTGCCTCCGCTCCACTCACCAGAGCCACATCAACCTTCCCAGAACGCCACCCTACACCTGAGGCTTGTCAAAGACTTAATACTGCAAAATGTGATTACTGGGGGACTCAAGTAGGTTCTTCACTCATTGATTTATTCATTCAACAAATGCCCACCAGACCCTGTAGATACAATGGGAAACAAGCATTCAGTAGCTCCTATGCCCATGTGGCTTATAATCTAGTGGGAAAGAAAGACGTTAAAAAACAAAAGCCAAAGCCGCAGAGCACAGGGAGATCAGCTCGGTGCTTTGTGACCACCTAGAGGGGTGGGATAGGGAGGGTGGGAGGGAGACGCAAGAGGGAGGAGATATGGGGATACATGTATATGTATAGCTGATTCACTTTGTTATACAGCAGAAACTAACACACCATTGTAAAGCAATTATACTCCAATAAAGATGTTAAAAAACAAACAAAATAAACAAAAGCCGAGTAAATATAAATACATGACTATAAAGTGTGATGGGGGTTCAGCATATTCTTTCCTTAAACACCTGCAGTGGCTCCTAGTGCCTCTCCCAACTTGTCCAATCTCCCCAACAGCCATCAGATCTCTGCCTTCCCAACATGCCAGGAATGTTCCAGCCTCTGAACTTTGGTTCTCACCGTCCCTGCTGCCTAAAATGCCTTCTCCCACATGGGCTCTTCTCTCCTGAAGACACAGCTGAAGCCTCTGGCCTGCAGTGTCAGCTCTTGTGTCAGAATCTGTGGCACCGCCGCAGCACCTGACGCGTGCCCTATCTTGTTACCTGCCCGGTGATTCTGTAGGGTCTTTGAAGCACCTGCGTCACGCTCCTCTGGACACCCCTAAAGCCCAGCACCACGTGATGTCCCTAACATGTGGGCACCTGCCATTTATTAAGCCTTGTAAGTCCTTTCCACTCTCTCATTTAGTTTCATCCCTCTCTCAAATACCTCCCTGAGGGAGGTACTATATTTTTCCATTATACGAATGGAAACAAACAAATAAGAATTAAAAGAGGGAGGGGACTAGCCTAGAATCACACAGCCACAAAGTGGCAGAGCTGGGATTCCCCTGCAGGTCCTCGAACACCAAATTCTGGTCTCGTCCACTGCTCTGATGATTTCCTCACTCTCTTGTTCCTTTTTCAAGCTTCGGATGATTAACTGGAATCTCAAACAGACCCCTCTCTGGGCATCAAATGCACACCCTTAGCATAAGCTGGGAGAGTGTCTGAAGCTACCAGAAATCTCCTAAGTCTGAAGGAGAGCTGCTTTCCCCCTGCTGCATGGCCACCCCAGCATGTTCTCACAGGCTGTCCTGCCCTTTCCCCAGGTAAAGGACTTAACCCTTGACCTTCCATCAGCAAACCAGTTAGCAATTTGTGCCGGAGGCTGCCTCTCCCAGAGTCTCTGAAATGTAATCCAATCCTGTGATAGAAGAACAAGGTCCTGCCAAAGATGTCCACCTCCTAATCCACAAAACCTGTGACTATGTCACCTAATGCGGCAAAAGAGACTTTGCAAATGTGATTAAGTTAAGGATTTTTATGTGGGGAGATTATCCTGGGAATTATCAGGTGGACCCTATGTAATCACAAGGGTCCTTGTGAGAGGGAGGCAAGAGAAAAGGCTATGGAGGGATGGAGCCCACAGAAGGAGAGGGAGAGGCGGAAGGGGACGGGGAGATATTGAGTGCAAGACTGAAAGATGCTACACTGCTGGCTTTGAAGGCAAAGGATGGGGCCATGAGCCAAGGAATGCAGGGGGCCTCTAGTAGCTGGAAAAGGCAAGGAAACAGGTTCTCTTCCCTAGAGCTTCCAGAAGGAATGCAGCCCTGCTGACCCTTGAGACTTGTAAGAGAATAAATCTGTGTTGTTTTAAGCCACTAAATGTGTGGTAATTTGTTTTCGGCAGCATTAGGAGACCAGTATGGATGCCAAGCTTTAGGGGAAGACAATGGTTAGTTATTGATGGCTTCACAAGTACCAGGCACTGTTCTAAGCACTTTCCGTGGATTAACTCACTGGAATCCCACAGTCTAGAAGGTGTGATCATTATCCCTCTGAGGCACAGAGAGTGGAAACTGCCAGCTGCCCAGAGCTGTGGGCATCGCAGGCAGGCAGCACCCCCTCCAAGGAACGAGACCGGAGCTCGGAGCACGGCTCGCAGCCCTGGAGGTGGAAGTGGAGGTCGAGGTCAGACCTGCTGCTTCCCCAGCCTGACAAATGGGAACTCGCCCTCCATGTTGGGGGCCAGCGCTCCCCTCCTGTGCCCCATTCCCTTCCCGTTCCCTGCCAACTGGGGATTTGCCTGAGAGCCTGGCAAACACCCTCTCAGGGAAGTCACTTGGGGGCACAACGTGAGCTTAACTGTAGAGCTGGCTGGACCAGGACCAGGGTGAAGACGGGGTGACTCACAGCCCCACCAAGCCTTCACCCACCCTGGCATGAGCACAGACCCTTGTGTTAGGCCCCGGGACAGCCCATTGCAGCAGGACCCACTCCTCATGAGACTCCAACCTCAGAGTCCAATCTTGAAAGAACCCCCCAAAAGGCAGTAAGTAGTCACCCCCAAGAGTCCCCACTCTGGGCCACATTCACCCTGACATTTTGGCCGGCATGGGGGTGGAGGTGATGGGAAAGGATGTGAAATTAAATTCTGTGCATTTTACCACCAGGTGGCCTGTTGTCAGTTACCGCCCAAAACCTCGTCCATCTTCACTTTCCTCAGACCCCACCTGTTCCTGGCTTGGAATTACCTGGAAATTCACAATTGTTTCTTCAATCCTCCTGGAGCTATTCTTATCCCATAACACACCAGGGCTCAACATCCATTCACTCATTCCCCGCCATGTGCCCGGCACTGGGAAGACAAGTGAAGGAGACAGTCTCTGCCCCCAAAGAGCCTTCCAGAGGTGCCCACACACCCAGAATCCCCAGGGAAGGGAGTTTTCCGGAGTTCAGGGCCCCCAGAGCCCGTGCCACGCTGCTTGCCAGTCCTGCAGCACAAGGAAGCTGCCATCTGAGTGACACTGTCCCCACTTCCTCCCCAACTGGAGCTTACGAAATGCAGCAGCCACGGGGGGCTTGTTCATGCCCAGCATTTTACATAATCTGCTGGGCTGAAAGTGTCAGCCTGAGGCCTCAAATCCAAGAGGCCAAGTCACTCTGGTAGGGACAGTATCTGCAAGTAAGGCTTAGCTGGCTCTGGCCTGGCCTGGTCTTCTACCGTCGAGGCTAAATAAAGTCTCCAAAGGTTTGGTTCCAGACCAAGTCAAGACTCTCTCCAGGAGCCTTGATCTCCTCCAAGACAACAATGTGGGCTGAACAGGCAGGGCCACTTGCAATTCAGAGCCTTAGGCCAAGCAGCTCCGTAGACAGTAGAATTCAGTCCACGGGCCACACCAGTTTGCAAGGAGCACCCCGGGGGTGGGGGTGGGGGGCTGGTCAGAGCGGATGCCACTGGGTCTAGGCACTATGTCCATGCCAGGTATCAGCCTCAGCCTCAGGACAGCTGGCCCCTCCCTGAGTTGAGTCGATGCAGGGAACCCAGCCATTCTCTCCTCTCCCCAGCCCTAGGCACCAGGGAGGTCTCTTTCAGCTAATTCCTCAGCAGAATAGAGTGGGGGGTGGGGCGGGCACTGCTGGGGGACCCTCCTAAAGGGTAGATCTCCATATTCTGGGCTCCCTGCTGTCTGAAGCTGCAGGCAGGTCCCATGGGGTCCAGCAGTGTTTTCAAAGTTCAGCTATTCACATCCCACACCTTTGCAGTTCTGTCATACATACCACAGGCACTATTATTTACTTAATACTGTTCTTTACAACAACTGGCTTCTTAAAAGCACAGCCTTATCCCAAGCATTATATTTGAAATCCCAGGAAAGACGTGCAAGTCATTTTTTTATTTTTATTTTTGGCTGCGTCACGCGGCATGTGGGATCCTAGCTCCCTGACCAGGGATGGAACCCGTGCCCCCTGCAGTGGAAGCGCGGAGTCTTAACCACTGGACCACCAGTGAAGTCCCTATTTTTTTCTAAGTTACATTAAAATTTACGCCTAACTATTAAAGTGCAAAATATATATCCAGGTGCCACCTAAAATCATCTCTCAAATCATCTCATATGTGGCCCACACTTCGGGAAGAAACCTAAGTGGGGGACACAGGCATGGCCATCACTGCACACGGAGGGAGCAGAGACCTGGACAAGTGAAAAAGAAACACAGGTGGTTCAGATAATCCATTAAAAATTGGCACAGAATTAACCTGAAGGGTTAATCTGCATTACAAAAGGATTTTAAAATTCCTGACAAATGAGTTCCTTTAAATAGCAGCCTTTATATAGCAAGGCCCCTATCAGCCCTAGGTACCTTTAAATAGAATCATACGAAAGATTTGGGGTGGGCTTCCCTGGTGGCGCAGTGGTTGAGAATCTGCCTCCCAATGCAGGCGACACGGGTTCGAGCCCTGGTCTGGGAAGATCCCACATGCCACGGAGCAACTAGCCCTGTGAGCCACAATTACTGAGCCTGCGTGTCTGGAGCCTGTGCTCTGCAACAAGCCAAGCCACGATAGTGAGAGGCCCACGCACCGCGATGAAGAGTGGCCCCCACTTGCTGCAACTAGAGAAAAGCCCTCGCACAGAAACGAAGACCCAACACAGCCATAAATAAAAATAAATAAATAAATAAAATTTAAAAAAAAATAAGAAAGATATATTAAAAAAAAAAGATTTGGGGGATGTACACAATACTTTACAGAGGGGAGGTGATGCTGCTATCAGTATTCACATTATTATTAGTTTATAGACCATTAACTCCTCAAAGGGGACTGTGGGTTGAAACACATAGCAAGCTCCAGCTCCAGCTCTGGAGAAAACCACTGCCATCTTCACATCTGTCCCCCAGGAAGATGAAGCATCTCGGAAATTACACTGAAAACAGGATTGATTTATAGGACTGGCATCTGGACATGTGCTCAGGAACACGACTACTGTTTAAGGTAAGTACTCCTGAAGTAAAGTAATAGCAAAGAGAGAACTGCCTTGGACTTCTACCAGCCGCCAAGAAGAGTCTACCATGCAGGAGTGTGCCCAGTCCACAGCCCAGGACAGGAGCACACCCTCCAGAAATGAGCCCTGACCTCACACATGTACACGTGCACATGCACACACACGTGCACACACACACGTGCACACACACGCGCCCAGTCCAGCCCTGACTCAACGAGAAGTGGTCCCTCCTCCTCTGAATTTAGTACCCTTTTATCAGAACCCCTCTCATGGCCCTGCCTACTTTCTCATTATATTCCTATTATCTGGGCACTTGCCCCTTACCCTGAACTGTGAACTCTTTTTGAGAAAGGACCAAGCCTTGTTCACCTGTCTCCTCCCCCAGGCAGCCTGCTTTGCATAGAACACAACCTGACAGTGTTTGTGGAATGAATCAATGAGCTTTCTGTTTGTCTTCTCTCTCTATAGATGGCCAAGCCTAGTAGAGGAGAAGGGCATCCTAGACGTGTTCAGGCTGGGACAGGGGGCTTGGAATCCCCCAACACTCAGGAAAGGGCCCCTCCCCCCAGTGCTGGAGACAGGTCCGGGAACACTGAGGCGGCGAGGTAGAGGGGAAGACTCCATCTTGGCGCTCACAGGGCTCTGGGAGGAACAGCATTTTTAGGTGTGATGTGCACACAAGCCCCTTTGGTATCCGTGTGCTTCCTCCTTAGAACACCTCTGAGATGGAATAAGGCCAGGGACATGGTACGCCCTGTGTGGGCCCCGTGGAGCCTCACTCACTCCACCAATCCACTGGACACCAGCCACACACCAAGCACTGTGCAGCACTCACAATGAAAGCAAGAGGGCCCTGCCCTGGAGGAGAGAGGCAGACATCTAGAGTTCCAAACAGAATGAAATAGGGGCTAGCCCGGTATAAGCCAGCCTAGAGGTCCAGAGTAAGGCAGGACCCATAAGGCAGCATATGAGTGGAACCCCATCTGTGCTGGGGAGGGTGTCTCAGAGAAGGGCCATTAGGAACCCACGGAGGTCCCATCCCACACACTACTAAGCTCCCAGCAGGTGCTCTTGGTTCATAACCAGACTTTTCCCCATCCTGTTCCTGGGATGGCTGGGCAGACCCTAAGGGTAAGGCCCTGGGGGCCCAATGAGAGATGTGACTTACCCCAGTGTGCCGAGCTAGCACCAGATGAGAAAACCAGGGATGGGGCGCCAGCCACTGCCAGCCTCCCGTTACGGCTCCTCTCTGCCCCACACCCGGGCCTACAGCGACCGCTCCACCCCTTCCACACATCAGCCATCTACCCGTGGGTCTGCAGTCTATTTTTACCTCCATTAGCTCCTCCTCTGACCCACACTGTAGCACGGGTGGAGGAGGGCAGTGATCCCCATCTTACAGGAGGGACAAAGACGCCCAGAGAGGCTCAGCGACAGCCTCCCGCCCAGAACAATGCTCCGTGCACCATGCCCTCTGGGGTGCAGTGCTGCCAGGGCAGACAGGCTCGGACCCCACAAGACGGGCGCTCTCTGTTAGGCAGCCTGGCTTGCAGTCTGTGAACTCCCTGCCATACGTTCTCACTGGCCCTCCCTTCGAGCCACAGAACAGAGAGGAGGTGAGCAAAACACTGAGGTTAGAGGTGAAAGAAAGGAAGGACGGTGTGGTGTGCACGCCTTAGGCAGCACTGGTGTGCTTTCAAGTGGGATCCCGGCCCCTGGGGCGGGGTGGGGGGGGCAGGGGGGGGCGTGAAGAGAAGGGGATTGAGGCAACTGCTCCCCTCCTGCTCTACCTTCGAGGCAACTTCTCTGATTAAACAGAGGCATTGCTGCCGAGAATGCCCACAGCCCCAGAGTCGGTGGGCTGGGGCCCGGCAGACGCTTCCTGCCTATGCCCACCTTGGGTAAAGTGCCTAGCCACCTGGCTCCTGCCTCCAAGCCAGCCGTTACCGCCCCTCTTCAGCTGATCCAATTCTTTCCCTTCAAGGAAGTTCAGGGACCTCTGGCTCTCCATCTCTCCAAATGCTCTCGTGCCCTAGCCCAGATTCACCAGATTCCACTTGCTGGGAAGAGAGTGGCTCCCTTGGCCTGAACTTCACAAGTGCACTTATCCCACTGCTGCCATGGAAACAAGGAATTACGGCCTCCTAGTTTCACGTCGGCCAGCTCCTCTGGGGCAGCAGGCTCACACCACTGGCGTGCCCACCAGGGGACTCATGTCACTGCCAGAGAAAGCCCTCTGCACAACTGGCCTGGGGAAAGCCAGCAGCCACTCCCCCTGAGGACAACTGGTCCAGGGGGAGGCGGCGGGCACTGCGCCTCTCCCCCAGGAACAGCTGTGCCCAGAGCACAGCCCCTCTCATCCCCTGGCAGGCAGGCGCCAGCCCCTCTCAGGCTGAGGTGCTTCCACTCGGCCACAAGGTCTGTGCACAAATCAGCCATTTCTGCCGCACAGGCTTCGGCAGTCAGAGCTGCGAGCCCTGCCCCCTCCCCCGACAAGCATCCAGGGCGTGTCACATTCCCACCTTCACAGCCACCAAGAATGGGGACCCTGAGCCGGGGCTGGTCGGGGTTCCCAGCTCGCACTCCTCCAGGAGAAACACATCTTCATCCTCCAGGACCTTGTCCAAAAAGCCTATCGCCTCCTCTTCCTCTTCCATGGCAGCGGGAGCCGCGGAGGGCAAACAGGAAGCAGGGTCCCACCAGCAGCGGCAGCGGCAGCCGTGGCCGCCGGCGCCTGGGAGCGAGGCCGGCAGGCGGGGACGGGAAGAGCGTGCAGGGCAGGCCTAAACCAGCACGCGGGCCTCCCCGGAGTCCGTCCTGGCGCCCGGCCACCGGCTGCCGATGAAAGGCTCCATTATGAGCCTTCTCCCGCCCGCCGGCTCCGGGTCCTCCCGGAGAAAGGGGAAGCGGGGCGTCCGTGCGGCCCCGGCCGCCTCTCGCGGGGAGCTCCGCCGCCGCTGCCGCCGCCGCGATTCCAGGGCTGTCACCGGAGCCCGCGCGCCCCTGCCGGCCGCCGCGGCCCTTCCTGCCGTGCGCGCCGGCTCTCCAGGCAGGCGGGGCCCCGTTCCCTGCCGCCGCTCCCAGCCCGGCCGGGCGCCCCGCCGCCGCCGCCGCCGCCGCCGCCACCGGCCCCACAGATCCCGCCCTCCTGGACGCGGAGGTTCGCGTTCGCTCTCAAGACACAGGAAATGCACGACTCGACGGGCGAGGTGGAGCCGTTCCCTCTCTGCGGTCGCCGGGCCAGCCGGCTGGCGGAGGCTTCGGGAGCGCGGAGGAGGGGCGACGGGGCCGCAGCCGGGCCGGGCGCAGGGGGAGGTCCGCTTCCCAGAGACAGGCTTTATTTACAGCCCCTCACCGGCCCCGCGGGCAGGCGGGGGCGGAGCGGACAAGCAGCTGCCCGCACAGCCTCGCGGGCCGCTGGGCCAACCTCGGTGTCACCTTGGGATGCCGACAAGCCCCTTCTCACTTCCGCCTCAGGCTCTGACACCTTTGAGGAAGGGAGGCCAAGCCCTGGTGAGAAACCATAGTTTCTTTGCATCGCCACCGTGGCTGAGGGAACAAGGCTTTGTGCAAAGGAGGCCTGACCTGCCTCTCCACGAAAGAAGCACAAGTGCCAGCCCTGCCCACCCCCAGCCTGCTTCCCCTGGCTTCTTCCATGGTTACAGAAGGTAAATCCATCCAGAGGGTGAAGTGCACACTCTGGTCCCCTGGCCCCATCCAGAGATGTAATCCACCTACTCATGGGGGTGGAGTTTAAGGGCAGCAGCTGGGAAAAGCTCTTTCACAACACCTAGGGCAAAGGTTGCCAACTCCAGCACCCAAGAGGGTGCAGGTAAGATTAGTTAGTGAAATGAGCCAGGTAGGGTGGGACCAGGTGAACCGAAAAACCTGTCACTCAGCTCCAGCTGCTGGCTGCCAGGGGCAGTGCAGGCTCAAGGTTGCCCCATCTTGGATTGTTCAAGAGAAGCTGGAATCCGGATTTTTAGGTGATAGCTCTCAATTTAAAAATGATGGCAGATAAATTATATTTAAAAAACAAAACATGATGCAGTCTCAATGAAACACATCTGTGCACTGAATCAGGCCCACAGACAAGGTTGCTGCCTTCTTGCAGTTGGTTGTGTTTCTCTGAGAGAAGGTTGGGAGGGGTGTGTGGGGGGGGTGGGGTGTTGTTCCTTGAATATCACCTCTGTCCCATTTCATCACTGGACCTGGCATCTTGGAATCAAATTCAGCTTCACACATGACCAGCCCACTACTTATCTTTGCAAACCTGTATAATAGGTGCCACCAGCCAGACAGATCAAGTGAAAACTCCGGATTCTGAGTAATGAGCCCTGAAGCTCCAGCCCCACTCACGCCAATCCCCCCAATCTCCCACCAGCCCCCAAACCATGTCTCTAGTCAGGGATTTCCTCAAAATCCTAATGCTTCTAGCTCACAAGTGTCTCTCCCAGTACACAGTTGCCAGACCGGCCAGTGTGGTTCTTAATGATACAGTGTCTGAGTTGTCCATTAATGCCTCGTGTGTCTACCACTGCCCTCCTTATGCACATGGCACATCCCCTGCCAGGTGGCAACTGTATGGCCACAGGGGGAAGAGTCCAACTCTTTGGAGCTCGTTTGGAAATGCATTCCAAAGGGGGGGTTAACAGCGTGCCATCCTAGGCCCACCTGGGCTCATCACCTCTCCTTCCCACTGGGCATCTCAGCTGAGAACAGGGCCCTTGGCTGAGCCTCCAAGCTGGGTGGAGGGTTGAGGAAGAGCGAGGAGGGAAAAGGAGAGGAATGGACATGGTTCCTTATCCCAACTCCCCAAAAAAGTCTGCGGAAGTTCTGAGCTCTAGGTGGGGCTCCTGCCATTCTATTAGAGCAGAAAACCTGTCCTCACCAGTAAAAGGTTTCTCCCTGTCACCATAGCTGAAATGCAGACCAAGGGATTTGGGGTAGGTTCTCTGGGGCCTCAGGGCTGATGGGGTTCCCCAGAGGCACAACCCCCCCCACACCCGCCCTCTCCCTCAGTCCCTGGTTCTTCCCTGTCCCCGCCCTGGCTGGGTTATAAATAGCCAGGGTAGATCTGAAGGGCCCTCTCAGCCACAATTCCTCATTTGGTTTGGGCGGGTGAGGCTGTTCCCAGCGCTTGGGAACAACCAGGCCTGGCATTCCCCAGGGCACAAGTGTGCCAGCCCGGGGCTCTGTGCCAGTCTGTCTCCCATCCTGCAGGCTCCGAGTGCACGGCATGGGCTGCCCCCTCCGCTCGGACAAGCAGGTGTAATGGGAGAAGGGCCTAACAGTCCAAGGGCCCCCCTGCACGGTGTCCCTTCCCCCGCCCAAAGGAACATGAGGGGCCCTCAGGAGTCTCCGAGAGTAGCCCTGTCTCCATTCCCCATGCCCCTACCTAGCATGGCAGGATCGACACCCACTTCTTCCAAACCCTGAAACCTCTCAGAAGCTGCTCCCTGAACATCCAAGGCATCTCCACTCCACCCCACCCCACCCCGGGTTGGCTGGAAATTCCAGTGAGTAATCTGAATGCCCTTCCATCTCCACTGGGCACACAGACTCCCCTCAGAGGCCCTCAGTTCTGCCCCTGGAGGGAAGTGACTCACAAGTCCCAATGGTGTTCCCTGCCTTTCCCCTACCAATGCCCTGGACATGCGCTTCCTCCCTGCGTCCCCTACAACTCTGCCTGCTTTCGCCTGGCTCCTGATCCTCCTCTCCAGAGAAGCAGCTGCTCCAAAGGCCTCCAAACTGCCTTATTCCAAAGTCAGAGGCCTCCTTCTCCCCTCCTCAGCCTCTGCAGCCTGGACGCTCTTAAATCCCTCAGCTTCTGTGGCCATGCTGATACTGCCTGTGATCGCTCTGGCTCAGGCCGGCCCTTCTTTTTCACCCATTCGGACCAGGCTGCAGCCCTCTCCTCTCTATCCTTGGAGAACTCATCCCTTCTCACTGCTAGGCCAATGGCAGCCCATCACCATCTGCAGCTCCAACATCTTGCTCTGCTGGAGTGTGACATCTGTGCTGTCAGCTGGTTCTCCTCACTTGGAAGTCCCATCAGCAGCCCCTCAGCTCCACATCTCCAGACCAAACGACCCTTCCCCCTCCCTAAACCAGCTTCCCCTTCTGGCTTCTCCACTTCTGTTGGTGGGGCCTCCATCTTGCGACTCTTCCTTCCCTCAGGCCCCACATCCCTTTTACCGAGTCCCCTTGGTTCTTCCTTCTCTTCCTTTTCCAAAGCCACCACCCCAGCCAAGGTTTGTAGAATCTCACACCTACGTTAACCACAGTAATATTCCACTTTGACTTCCGATCTCGCCTGTCCATCCATCTGTTCATTCATATGTAGAGAAGGCCTGGCATTACAAATACACAGATCTGCGAGACACAGGCCTTGCCGTTAGCATGCTCTCAACCCACAGGGGGTGAAGGACATATCAACAAATGAGGCAGTGTTCTCACTGGTCAACACAGTGGGAACATGGGACAAAGGCACTAACCCTGCCTGAGAGGTAAAGCTCCACAGAAGCGTGGCCTCTGAGCAGCATCTTAAAAAGGGGAAGGGTTTCCAGGCAAAGGGAGGAAAATGTTTTGTAAGGAACCCCAGGAAGCACAGCTGGAGGACAGAAAAGGGGCAGGTGATGAACTTGGAGAAGTGGGCGGGAACCACTCCCCCATGAACAAGGGGCACGGACTGAGATTTCAGACACCCGCCAAATCCACGCTTTCCAAGCCACCAACAGTTTACTCTCCCCAAACCCAACAGCCTTCTCTCACACTCATTCTCCATCCTCTCATTCCCTTACCCACTCAATCAACAAGTATCTCTTCATTGCCCACCATGCACCAGGCGCTGTGCTAACATCCAGAACACAGCCACAAGTGGGACGCTTTGTCTACCTCCGTGGGGGCTGATGGTCTCAGGGACAGACTGACCACTGCGAGCCAAGGCAGGGCCAGGGGAAGGGCACAATCTCAGAACTCTGGGGCTAAGGTACAACTCTTCCAGAAAGAATAACGTGGAAATATGTATTGTGACTTAATATGTTCTCACCCTCTGAGTCAGCACCTCCACTTTAAGGAATTTTTCTGCAAAAACATTTCTACAAGGACTCAAAGATCTTTGTACAAAGATGTTCACTGCAATGATGGTTATACCAGTGAAAGACTGGAAACAGCCCAAATGTCTAACAGAAGGGGACTGGCTAAGTGAATTATGGTACAACCGTTAAAAGAAACACTGCATACAGTCATGAAGGAGAATGAGGTAGGTCTTTAATTACTGATATGCAAGATGTTCAAGACTTATTAAATAACCAGAGCAAATTGCATAACAGTATTAATAGTATGATCCCATTTTTTAAAAAAGTATATATATAATATATACACAGAGAAAAATGTATTTTTTACATATATGTGTATATATATATATATATATATATATATATATATATATATATATGTAATATCTCACATGGAAAAAGAAGATGTCTCTTAACAGACATTCTCTCTGTAGGATGAGACTTAAGGAGACTTTCACTTTCCATATTATATGTTCCTGTAAAGTTAGAATTTTCAGTGATGTAATCAGGAAAAATAAAAATTATTTTCTTTTTTAATAAAGAAATTAAAAAAAGAAGTGTGATAAGTGCTATAATTGGGCAAGTAGAGTGAGCTCTGGGGGCACAAGACAGAAGACACATCTGATGCAGCAGAGGGGGGAGTCACAGAAGGTTCTCCAGAGGAGGTGACATTAAAACTCCTACCTGAAAATGAACAGGGATTAGCCATGCCAGGGGGACTCAGGGGCAGACAGGACAGCATGAGGCATAATGAAATGAGTTCAGTCTGGGTGGCAAGGCTTCATCCATTCAACCAATACTTATTAGGCATCTCTTATGTGCCAGGCGCAGTTCTAGGCACTACAGTTTGCAATGAGCAAACATTTTGGTACAAAACTGACAAAGCTCCATGGCAGAGCTCCCATTCTAGCTGGGGGGTTGTAATGAGGCTGCAGAGGTAGGCAGAGGTCAAGTGGTCAGGTCAGGCACGGCCTTGACAGCATTGCTACGGGCAGGCACTGAAGAATTTTACAGGGAGTGGCCAGACAGTGTCTCAGTGCATCCCTCCTGCTGACATCAGATTACTCTTTCTAAAACACTGCTCACTCTGTACCCAGCAGGAAGCCACCAAGTCAGCCCTAACAAGGGCAGTGGGGCCCTTGCTGATGACTCAACTGATCAAACTGTTGACAACAACTTCTGCTGTTTGCTGTTCCATGAAAGGGCCAGGTGCATTCTCACCTCCAGGCCTTGACCTGGCTTGGAGCCCCCTCTCCCTCCTCTCTGCCTATCCCTGGCCCTTCCAACTTCCTTGGCAGGAGCTCAAGTCCCACCTCCAGACTTTCTGGAGCTCAGCAGACCCTGGGCCAATGAGAACTGACCCCAGGGGCCAGTGCCGGGGGCAGGTGGAGTCAGCCACAGCTGCAGATGGAATCAGACTCATCATCTTCTTGATAGCCGTCCTCCTCCCTCTGCCTTCCCTTTTTCTGCTATAGCAGAAGTTACTCCAAATCATATATAGAGGTCAATTACATGAAGCAAATGTTGGATATAAGCCACTACATGACACTGTTTATATAGTAAAACAAAAACAAACAAATAAAAAAACTCTCCTGGATGTTGGATTTGAATCCTCGTTCTGCCTCTTGCCAGCTGTGTGACCCTGGGCAAGTCGTTCAAACTCTCTGGGCCTCAGTTTCCTCATCTGTAAAATGGGGATAATTCTAGCACCAACTCTAGGTTTGCAGGGAGGACTAGTACACATGGGGCAGGGCCTGGCACATGTTGAGCCCTTGGCAGGCACCAGCTATTCTCCTCTTCTTTGGCAGGGGTGGTGGTGTGTGGGGAGTGCAGGAGGGGGGAGCCCTAGCCCACTCCCAGCCTCACCTCCCACATCTTCCAATGAACCCAAAGCCCAGCCACACTCGACCATTCTCCTTTTCTCACACCTCCAGAGGTTTTCCCACATTCCAGAACTTACACAGCTCCCTTTATCTAGAATGTCCTTCCTGACCAGTGCCCAGGCAGAACACTACCTACTCTCTGAGGCTGCCTCCCCATGCTCCCCTCCTTGATTCCCCCACCTGAGGTTACATGGCTCCCTCCTTGGGATGTTGTATTAATACATCTCTCAAGCCTTGAAACTGAGGGACTGTGTGTGTGTGTGTGTGTGTGTGTGTGTGTGTGTGTGTGTGTGTGTGTGTGTGTGTGTGTGTGTGTGTGTGTAGGGGGAGTGAGGGGCAACCCCTGTTCATGCGAATTCCCCACAGCACCCAGAACAAGTTCTTGTAAAAAGTGGGTGCTCAGGGAGTTCCCTGGGAGTCCAGTGGTTAGGACTCTGGGCTTTCACTGCCGTGGCCCGGGTTCAATCCCTGGTTGGGAAACTGAGATCCTGCGAGCCATGTGGCGCAGCCTAAAAAATAAATAAATAAAGTGGGTGCTCAGAAAATACTTAGTGAGTAGAAATGACTCCAGGAGGCTTAAAGGGCAAGGCAAAGGGTCTCCCAAGAAGATGAATCAAGGGGTTCAGGTTGGGTGGATGGTACCTAAGGAAACTGGTCATCCACGGTGACACCCTCCAAAGGCACCTCTGCCCAGCAGGAATGCCAGTGGGAGCTGAGCCACCTCTGCCAGGACTAGAGTGGGGATGGGAAGGCCCGAGGGCAGCCAGAGCTGGGGGCCCATAGAGAAACGGGTTCACATCCCAGGAGAGATTCAAAGTCAACTATCACCTCAGGAGCTGGTCCTCCTTGTGGTGCAGACTGTGCGTTTTCACAGTCACTGTGTCACTCGGTCCTCCCAGCAGCCCTTCCAGATAGGATGTATTTATCCTTATTTACAGCTGAGGGGACCAGGACTCTACAGGTTATCCAAAGTCACAGAGCCAGAAAGACGTAAGGCGAGGGCACTAAGGTTCCTGTTCTGGAGAGGTGGCAGAGAACAGCGGTGGTGAGCACCCACCACTGACCAGCTGTGGGACCTCAGGTGGGTTATGTCACCTCTTTGCACCTTAGTTTTCACATCTGTAAAATGGGGCAGTAATGGTGCCTACTTCCCAAGGTGTGGTGAGGACTATATGAGTTAGTATTTATAAAGTGCTACAACAGTGCCCGGCATTTAGTAAGTGCTATGGAAGCGTTTCTCTTCTTTCTCTTCTTTCTGCCACACAGGCAGGAGGGTTGGGGGGGGGGGTGTCTGTGTGGCTTTCCAGATAGAAGCAACCAGCCCATAACCCTGTGGGAGGAAGGTCCACAAGAGCATCATCAGAGTATCATCGTGGAAAGAAAGTGCTAGCACCCACTAGTGGAGGAACTAGGTGAGGAGGATGGAAAAGAGAGTCTGGGTAAGAGCCAGCCTGCTGCTGGGATACTCCCTGCCCTTCTGCACCCTGGCAGAACCCAGAGCCCAGGGGGCCATCCAGCCTCTGCCCCCTGGCGGCTCACCTGTGTGGCCAAACGTCTCAAACTGAAGGCGTTCTCAGGGGCAATTTCACACCTCTTGGTGTGATTAGGCGGGTCGGTTGGCCTCCCTGCCCCACCCCCAAAGACTCCCGAGCCTCAAGGACAGAGACTGGGTCTGGCTCACTCTCCTATCCACTGTCCCTGGGACCTGCAGGAGATGAGCAAACCTTCACCGAATACATGTTGCTCTGGAAGTCGCCTTACTGGCCAATGTGAAACGCACAGCACAGTAGCAGGGAGAGGGCGATCCCAGACAGGCTGTGAGCATTACAGGGATGCCCCAGGTCGGCTGGGTGTGGCCAGCCAGGGAAGCCCAGATCCCAGCCATGTGTGAAGGGGGTGCGATGGGCCAGAGAGGCCAGGGAGCACCAGCCACGGAGGGGCCGAGGACCACAACCAGGGCACCGTCTCCCTACTTCCTATTTACATCCCCCTCAACTCACACAAGCCAAGGAACCCCCTGAGCCATAGCTTCTTCATCTACAAAATGGGGGGCTCTCGCAGTGGTTGCAGGCATAGGTGGCGATGAAGCCCGTGGGCACCTGGCACAGCACCTGGCACGTAGGGGGAGCCAGGCAAGCTCCTCCTCTTTGGAGTGGGGACCAAAGATCCAGAAAGGGGGCCATGGGGAGCCAGGCTGCTGAGGCAGGAGGTCGGCAACCTGAGGAGAGATGTCTCTGGTTTTACCTGCAGCTGGAAACTCCTGAGAGGCGTAAAGATAAAGGGCAGCCGCCAACCCACCCAACCCAGGCCTCGAACGCCATCCAAAGAGAGCAGACTGGGACACCACCTCAGATGTTCCCGGCTCGCCACGTGGCTTCTCCTTTCACCTAGAAGCGACTTCCTTGTCCTCCAACCTCAGATCCCAAACCCCAAGGCTTCAGAAGGGACCAGGAAGGGAAGAGGGGGCAGCAATTCGTCCTAGCTTCATCCCCTGAGACTGTATCTGCCCTCCCTCCCTGCTCCCTGGCCAATCCAGTGCTACTTGATTCAATTCCATAAACACCGGGTGAATATCCCTAGGTGCCCGGGAGCTGCTGACGGGGGTCCCAGAGATAATTGGGGATCAGGGCTCCGGATCTCGCAGGGCAGACGTGCCCCACGAGTAACTGTGCACGGTCCCCAGACAGCGGAGGGCTCAGCCATGGGCTGGAAAACCTTCACAAGGGAGGTGGTGTCTGAGGGGACCTGGGAGCACCACACAGACTGCAGCGTCAGAAAGACCCAAGTTTAGGGATTTCCTGGCAGTCCAGTGGTTAAGACTCCGCTCTTCCAATGCAGGAGGCACGGGTTCAATCCCTGGTCAGGGAACTAAGATCCCACATGCAGGCGCGGCCAAAAAAAAAAAAAGGAAAGAATAAAAGAAAGACCAAGTTTAAGTATAACTCTGGTTCCCCATGTAAAAGGCTCAGGGCGAGTCTAAGTAGCTGTGAGGAAGGGGGGGTTGTGCGGGGGAAGGGGGGAAGATGAGAAGGCTGACAGTGGTGATCATCTCAACTCCCCCCACCTTTCTTTAAATTATCCTGCCGTCTGGAGACTAAACTCCTCAATTCAGCAGTTAGTGCAGTACTAACATGTACAGACTTTACAATTTACAAAGCACCTGCCTGGCACCATCTCACAGAAGCCTCCCGACAGCTGTGTGAGGTCAGGAGGGAGGAAATTCTCAGTTTCTTCACTTTACAGATGAGCAAACTAGAGCTCAGATGAGTGAAATCCCTCAGGTCACACAGCTAGAAAGTGGTGGCACTGAGACGACAACCAGATCTTCTCTCTGCCTTGTGGCCCCTTTTCACGGCGCCTCCCAAGAGGGGAGTCAGACAAGTCCATAGCTTGTGGGGCACACGCTTTTCTGAATGACCACAGTCCTGGCAGGGGAACGTGTGCCCCGCTTGTCAGTGAGATGGAGAGTCCCGCCCGTCCTTCCCAGGGTGAAAGCAGGCCCTCTCTGCTGAACTGAGCCACCGGAGGGAGCTGTACTCAGCCTGGGCTTGGGGAGAGTGAGGGTCTGCAGGGCGGGGCTTCAGCTTTCACCCTGATACCTCGCTGGGCTGCACACTGGGGCACATCTAAGGCGAGAGCAGAGTGAGGCTGCAGGGCGTTCTGGGGAGTGAAGAACATTTGTCCTGCAACACCGGAGACCTGGTTTCATCTGGGCTACCACACCTGGGAGGACAGATCTGACCCCAGAAAGGAGGTTGCAAAAGCAGATTCAGTTGTCGTCCAGCAAATATTCATTAGACCGGGTCCTCGCAGTGCTCTGGGCTCCCCACCCCTCTAAAGGCTGGTGAGGAGAGTCTCGTGCGCCCTGGGCGCCAAGGACCAAGGACCCACAGTGAGCCAGGCCCAGCGCTGCAGGCCTCACCTGAGCTATCCCAGTCCGTCCTCTCAACAACCCTTCAGGTGGTTAGTCCTATTTAGAGATGAGGAAAATGAGGCTCAGAGGGGTTATGACACTGATCCAGAGTCCCACAACTAGAGAGCAGCACATGTTCATCTATGCAAAGCTCATGTCCCTTCCATTCTCTGAGCTGCTGGGAGAGTAAGACCGTGAGGGCTAGTTTTATGCATCAACCTGACAAGGCCACAGATACCTAGACGTTTGGCCACCCATTATTCTGGGTGTGTCTGTGAGGGTGTTTCTGGATGAGATTAACACTTGAATCAGTTGACTGAGTAAAGCAGGTTGCTTTCCCAGTGTGGGTGGGCCTCATCTAATCAGTTGAAGGTCTGGATAGAACAAAAAGGCGAAATAAGGGAGAATTCACTCTCTCTGCCTGTCTTTGAGCTGGGACATAGGTCTTCTCCTGCCTTTGGACTCAATACGGACTAGAGCTTACACCATCAACTCTCCTGATTCTCCAGCCTTTGGACTCAGACTGGAACTAACTATACCATCAGTTCTCCCGGGTCTCCAGCTTGCTGACTGCAGATCTTGGGACCTCTCAGCCTCCATAATCTAGTGAACCAATTCCTTATAATAAATCAATCCTTCTCTCTCTGTATCCTAATGGTTCTGTTTCTCTGGAGAACCCTAATATAAAGACCAAACCTTGGGCTTCCAGGAACAAGTTGCATGCACATTTGGGTGTGGAATGTCCGGCTGCCAGAGGCCAGATATCTGAATATCTAGAACAATCATCTGATTTGGTCCAAAAGTCCCCTTGGTTCCCAACGCCCCAACAGGAAGCCTGGCAGGGAGGGGACCTGCCTGGTCAAATGAGCAGAGCCAAGTAGCAGAAACCTTGGCTTTCTTTTTCTCTCCTTTTTTTTTTTTTTTTAAACTGAAACAGCCCCCAAGTACTCAGGAAGAGGTGTGTCAACTCTCTCCAGCACCTCAATGTACACAGCAATACTTGCTGAGTCCACTAGGTGGGGCCAGTGACACAGCAGAGAGGGCAGAAATGCAACTCAGGAGGGAAGGTAGGCAGGCAGGGGGTACACTGGGCTGGAATCTTCGCTAGGATCTCCAAGCTGGATTAATGCTCCCCACCCCTACCTTGTATAATTTCTAGCCAATGGTGCAAAAATTAATCCTGGGGTTCCCAAGCACTTTGACCAGTTGTCACTGTAGCATCTCTTGGATTTCAAAGTCCTCAAACCAAGCTCTTCCCTTGTGAGTCGCCAAGCAAAATGGGCAGCATCGTAGTAAAGGAAGTCCCTGCCCTGAAGCCTCAGAGCTCCAGGTGGGGGCATCTCCCTGTTATGCCTGTGACCCGTTTCACTAGAGAAAGCACCTGAGTACCTTTCACCAGGGAATCTGAAAGTCGATGGACAAGCACTCCAGCAAGGTGGTCATGTGACAAGGGAAGGCGACAGGACAGGAAGCAAGGAGGAAGGCAGAGAGGAGAAAGGGAAATAAATGGCTTTTCTCTTCAGCAAGTGGCTCTAATCTGGCCACACGTTCTCAACTCTCAGCCAGGATTCCTGGTGAATCTTTCTGCAGCAGCTCACAGGGGTAATAGCTGAGTCTCCGGGATGGGAGGGGGATGTCTCTAAGCCCTGTTGTGGTCAGAGACCTAAAGGCAGAGACGGGAAGCAAGAGCTGTCACTTTGCTTCCCCTGGTTAGAGTCAGTTCAGGTCCCAGAGCACCCTCTCCTCCATCAGTAGCAAGAATCCTGCCCCGCAGGTCCAAGATGGCTGTCTCTCACCTGCCACCCTTCCTTAGGACGACAGGACAATACCCCAGAATGTCAGCTGTGGGGGGCCTGAACCTGATCAACGCCCTTGCCCATCACTTCCACCTCCCACCTGCCCCCACCATCCCTTCCCAAACTTGCACTGCCTGGCAGCTGATAAGCTCTGCCTAGGCCTCTGTTGCCACGGCAACAATGTGGCTTCTCCCAAGTGGGAAGCCGGTTGCCAAGGCCCTTGTTGCCAAAGGCTATAACAGCCACCCTGCTGTGTGAAGAGGGGGTGAGAGCTCTACGCAGGGGTGGAGGGTGGACAAGGAGGCTGGGAGGGAAGGAAGCAGGGGGTTCGCAAGAAATGGTAGGGTCCAGGCAGCCCCCTGGCTGGAGTGGGGGTGTGCTGGGCCCTGCAGGAGGGAAACAAGTATCTCGCAGCAACTCAGTGACTGCTCCTCGAGGGTATTAGAGGGAAGAAAGGGGATCCCCCTACAAAACACACCTGGACAAGCCCCCTACCAAGCAGGACCAAGCAATCCAAGCCCCCCCCCCACCCCCCGCCAGAGAAGAAATTTGATTCTTTGATTCTTCCTAATTTCTGAAAAATAGCCCCCAGGAATCCCTCTGTCTCACTTGCTCTTGTGTCTCAGACACACTCGCACAAACTGAGCACGGACAGAGCTGGTCTCTGGGCCCAGGAACAGCATTAATTACAAGGATTGCAAACCTCCTCGCATCTCTACCCCTCCGCCTGTCTCAGAGCACATCCTCAGTATTGCTTGTAAAATGCTTCTCTTTGGAGCAGAGCTCTCATCGGTGGACAAGAGGAGAGGTGCACACCATTACGGCTCATTCCCTTCCAGAGTCAACAGAGGAGGGCTGGACGGGGCCCTTGGTCCTCAGGGAATGCTACAGAAGCTGCTCACTCCCCCCGCTGCCGGCACCGAGGCCAGCCTTGGTTTGCTGAGCCGGCACCTGTGCATTTATAGCCCACAACTCACATGTGCAGCCACTGCCCAGCCCGGGCCCAGAGAGAGAAAGCTGAAAGAGGAAGTGAGGTGTCCAGGAGGCAGGGGGAGCAGATGGCTGGTAGAAGAGGCAGGGGTAGGTGCAGCAGTGGCAGAGAGAGCAGCGGGGGGTGGGGGGGGGGGCGGGGGCTACTCTGAGAGGCCCAGGACCGGAATGAGATGATGAGGGCACCAAGAGCAAGCCCAGATTTCCCGAGTCCTGCACCCCAGTAGCGCCCCAAGCAGAGCCTGGCCCACGACACCCATGCCTGCCTACCCGCCTCCCCAAAAGCCCCCTCTTCCCAAACCCGGAAGGAAAAGCAGGTGTACCTACCCCAGGTGCCAGCCCCTCCGGTGGGGTGGGGGAGATGCTGTCCCCGCCGCCCTGGTTCCGGGCACTGAGCTGGGGCGACATGGTGGGCGACTCATCGATGTACGGCATGGTCTCCGAGCCCTCCGGGGGCCCCTTCTGCTCTTCATTCCCCTCTCCGTCGTAGTCGTCTGCCCCGTAGCTGAAGTCTGAGACAAGGAACAAGAAAGGCCACTGAGAGTCCTCCACGAGGGCTGCCAGGGATTGGTAGCGCAGTGGGCGCCAGCGGCGGTCCCCGGCTGCCATGCCCCGGGCCCCACCATCCACGCCCAGCCCGGGCAGGGCTGCGCGTCCCGAAGCGCCAGCAGGCACCAGGAGCTGCGGTTCAGGGGCCACTGGGAGTCGAGGGGGAGCGGCTCCGCAGTTGCCACCCGCTTAATAGCATGTCAGTCGCGTATTCTGAGCTGCTGTTTCCTTTGCCTCCTGCCTAATTCCGAGTCTAAAAATTAACAGTGGGAGCAGGAGGCAGGACGCTTCCAACTCTCCTCTCTGAGTCACCATTTTGCTTTTTATAGGGAATAAGGAGGTGCGGGCGGGCCCGAGCGATGTCACTTCCTGAGCTCCTCCTCTTTGGGTACCATTTGTACACTGAGCCCCATCCCTGGATGGGGGGGCAGAGCAGGGTTCGGGGTGGGGGCTGAGGAACGGCACCCGAGGCAGCCCTCACCCCTCGAACAAGGCTCCGCACAGGTCAGAGCCCAAGGCTGGCAGAGCATGGGCGAGAAGGCAGCCCGGGCCTGGCAGGGACGCAGTTGCACAGCAGACTTCTCAAAAGCCGGCACTTATTTCTGTAATTTCAATGTAGGATTCCTTGGGAAAAGGAGGTAAGAAACAGCCACAGGGAAGTCAAGCTGCTGTTAACCCCATCGGCGCTGCCAGCACCACTCAGGGGCCAGAGCCCCCGCCCAGACACCCCCTCCCTGGACAGCAGGCCGGGTCCATGGGGGCGCAAGGCAGCATCTCAGAAAGGCCCCCATCACACCCCACCAGTGGGGGTCTCTCCTACAGCTGTGTGAGGGACCCTCCCCCACCTCCACCCCTGGCTGGGTCTGTCCCATCATCTGCTCAGATATCACTTCCTCCGCAGTGTCCCCCCTGGCGTCCCAGCTCAGAACTACAGTGCGTGGCCCTCTAGTGCCCCCAGCGATCCTGCCCATTCATCCCTGAGCACCTGGCGCGGAACTGGGTGACAGCCATCGCTGTGTGCCCAGCAGCCACGGCCCACGTGGGTCAGGATCTTGGGAACGTGTGTGGAGTGAGTGAATGGGCAGAGGAATGCACTGTCCCTCTCAGGTCTGAGGCTTGAGCCAAGTTCTCAGCAGGGCCCTGGCTCCTCCTCCTCTGTCACAACACACCAGCCCCCGGGGCAGCCGGCAGCCTGAGAATGGTGTCAACGGGTCACCAGGGCGCCCGGCCACGGCCACACTCAGTCCAATCTGCCCCTTTGGCAGCCGAGAGCGCCCCCCAGCCTCGCTGCACCTGTTCTGCCGACTTCCTCTCCAGTCCTGTGCTGACGGCCCATTAAGCTGTCAGGGACGTGAGCTATTATTTTTTTCCCCAGGACAGGCGTGCACGTGAAGAACCACAGGACCTAGCAATCCAGACACTGGGATGTGTGTGTGCCAGGCACGGGGGAAACAGGACCCACTGCCGGGAGGACACAGGGCTTCTGTCTCAGGAGCAGGTGGGGGTGAGCCGACTCTGCTATCTCCAGGGGGCGGGAGGAAGGAAGAGGAACTACAGCGTCCGGGCTGCCCGAGTCTGGCACCGTGAGGGAGCCCGGCTGTTTGGTGAGACCTACTCCCTTTGGAGAAGCACAAGGAGGGAATGAAACACCACGGTAACCTGCGGTCTCTCCTCCAGGAGGCTCCAGGCTGCCCTGTTAGTGCCTGGAGTCAAGCGGGGGGTGTGAGGTGTGGTGAACACTGGCCTGGCCATCCGTTCAGATTCCAGCAGGCCCCGCTGATTCTCCTGTACACTGACCAATTCCCAGGGGTCACAGGACCAGAGCCTTCACTCTCAAGATATTTCCCAAGGGCAAGGGTAGACGGGACCACAGGGAAAGCAGTGAGGCTTGACTCTACCGCACAGTCTGCAGCTGCCTGGGTCACAGCAGGGCGGGAAGGTCTCTGCCAGCCTTCCGCCACGTGTGCCCAATTCATCCTTATCAGAGTGGTGCCCCTGGACCCACATCTCAACCTAGCCACATCGGAGAGGCTGCTCTCACGATCCCCAGTTCACAGACAGAGTCACTGAGTCTCAGAGAGATTTGCACAGAAAGGATCTGAATCCAAGTCTGTCTCCAAATGCCATCTTTCCCCCTCTGAATCTCGCTAATCTTCTAGGGAAATGTCCTTCTACAGCCCTCGTCAGGGGAGGCTGACCAAGGAGGGGAGAGAGGGGTGCCAGCCACAACAGCGGGGCGCCCGAGCATGGAGGAGAGTGCCCTCAGAGCTCTCTGCAAATGTTCCTGGATACTGTCCCTTTCATTCCAACCTCCTGGAGACCCTGACAGCCCAGGAAACCAGCCAGAGACCCCAGAGAATCCTACCAGGAAAAGGGATACAGAAAAGACAGAGAAACCAACCCTTTGAGAAAGAAGGAGCCCTGGGGACTCAGGAGGGTGGAAATCTGCCAAGCACAGCCTTCAGTCTGTGTAGGTCCACAGACAGGAAGGCTGAGTGGACCATGGCTTGGCCACCAGGTGTCAAAAGAGAAAAGGCAGAGGAGGCTGCTGACAGCCAATATCCATTTCCCCTCCTAGTAACAGAAATCTCACTATCTTTGGAGTGGCAGTGTGCTCCGTGGCTAGCTAAAAGGCTACTTTTCCTAGTGGTGTGGGCCATGTGATGAAGTTCTGGCCAATGAGATGTTGAGTGGATATGTGTGGAACTTTGAAGAAAGTTGCTGAGATTGTTTTCGCTGGAAGGTATTTTTTCCCTCTCTCCATGCTTCCTCCTTCTGTTGCCAGTTTGGAAAGCAGATAGGAGAGCTGGAGCTCCAGCAGCCATACTGAGCCATGAGGGGACCTTGAGGATAGAAGCCAGTGCTGAATATAGCTGAGCACAAAGCTAGGAGCCTGGGCCCGTGATGGCACAGTGAGCCAACATACCACCCCAGGAATGTCTACCTCTGGACTTCTTTTACATGAGAGAAGAAAAATGCCTATGTTATTTAAGTCACTGTTATTTAGTTTTTATGTTATATGCAGTCAAACCTAATTATAACTGATCCAGATGGTTTTCCTTGACATTCTATCTGGGTGCTTTTCCTACGGTCTTCACTGTTCCTTCTAGTCTCCTTGGTGGAATCCTCTTTCCCTGCCCACCCCTTAAAAATTGGTATTCCCTATACATCCTTACAATAGAATACTGCTCAGCAATAAAAGGGACAAAATACTGAGACACACAGAAATGACTCTTACAGGCATTATGCTAAGTGAAAGAAGCCAGACACAAAAGAACACATCCTGTATGGCTCCATTTATATGAAGTTCTAGAACAGACAAATTTATTTTACTCTTGGAAAAAAAATGAAAATTGTGGTTGCTTCTGGGGGTCAGGTAGGGACAGGAGTTGACTGTAAGGAGCACAGGGAATTTTCTAGGGTGATGGAAATGTTCTGTATCTTGACAGGGATTTGGGGTACACAGGCGGATGTGTTCATTGACTTCATCAAATAGTACACTGCATCAAAGATTTGTGCATTTCACTAAATATTTAACTCTAGTTAATGACATGCACGTTTAAGTGTCGAAGTGAAATGTACTGATGTCTGCAACTTACTCTGACGTACATAAAAAACAAGATGGGTTGATGATATTCAGAGGGGTGGCCAGATGTGTGATAAAGCAAGTGGAGAAAAATGATAATTACAGACTCCAGATGGTGGGTACATGGCTGTTCACTATACAATTCTTTAAACTTTTCGGTATGTTTGAAATTTTTCATAATAAAATGACGGGGAAAAATTGGTGTTCTCCGGGTTTCTGTCACCTCTACTTTACTCCCTCTCCCAAATTTTATTTATATTCTAGGGAGAGGTCTGGGCTGCAGACCCATCTCTTTGATTGTTTCCTGGACAACTCCACCCCCAGGAACTTCAAACCCAAGCTTTTCCTGAAGTTAATCTGCCAGATCACTCAAGTTGGAAACCTAGGAGTCATGCCAGATTCCTCCCTCTTCCTGCTCATCTCCTACACCCTGAAATATCCCCACTCCCCATCCACCTTCCCACCCTCACCAACTCTTACAAGGACAATTCCAACACTCTCTCCCCGTGACTGCCAGACTGCAAATCTGATCGCGTTTCCCCACTGTTCAAAATTCAACAGTTCCCCATTCACTTCAAACTCCCTGGCTCAAGGCCTTTCATAGTCAGCACCTGACTCTTTCTTTACAGAATCATATTCTGCTGCCTTGTAATATCAGACATCTTCTAGGTAGGTCCCTGAAAGGGTCTGAATAGTAGCCCCCAAATATATATGTCCAAATCCTAACCTTGGTACCCATAAATGTGACCTTATTTAGGAAAAAGGTCCTTGTAGATGTAATTAAGTTGAGGATCTCTAGATGAGATGATCCTGCTTTAATTGAGTAGGACCCAAATCTGATGACATATCTTTATAGGAAACAGAAAGGGAGAAGACACAGACACACAGAAGAAGGCCATGTGAAGATGGAGGCAGAGATCCGAGTTATCTGGCCAAAAGCCAAGGAATGTCTGGAGCCACCAGAAGTTGCAAGAGGCAATGCAAGGATTCTCCCCCTAGTGCCTTGGCAGGGTGCATGGCTCTGCCGGCACCTTGATTTTGGACTCTGGCCTCCAGACTGTGAGAAAATAAATTTTGGGTGTTTTTTTGGCCACGCAGCTTCTGGGATCTTAGTTCCCTGACCAGGGATAGAACCCATGCCCCCTGCAGTGGAAGCACGGAGTCTTAACCACCGGACCACCAGAGAAGTCCCTGTGATGATTTTTTATTTTTACTTTGATTTTTAAAAATATCTTTATTGGAGTATATAATTGCTTTACAATGTTGTGTTAGTGAATCAGCTATATGTATACATATATCCCCATATCCCCTCCCTCTTGAGCCTCCCTGTGATGATTTTTTTTAATGGCAGCCCTATGAAATTAACACAGTCCCCAAACACACAGTTTCCCACCTCTGGACCTTTGCACATGCTGTTCCTATACCTAGAACACTCTCCTCACCCTTTGACCACCCAGCGAAGTCCTATTTAGCTTTCAAATACAGCTCAGTTCCACCCTTCTCCTATGAACCTCCTTGCCTCCTGAATATATAAAGCACTTTTGCAATCCAATGAGAAAAAGACGAATACCTCAACTTTCTAAATGAGTTAGAGAAATGAATAGAAAATTAAAAAGAGAATTGCCCAATGTGTGCGTGTATATATATATATATAAAATATATATATAACATATATATGTTAAATGTTAACCTCACCTGTAATCAAAGAAAATGCAAACCTCTATCTTTTGCAATTTTCCTATCAAATCAGCACGGAAAATACCCAAGCTTGTAAGAGAACAGGCACTCTCAGAATCTCTTGGAGGGTATGTAGAACTGGCACAACTTTTCTGGAGTCAACTTGGTATCAAAAGCTTTAACAGTTGGTACAGCTTTTAACCCAGCATACTCTAAGACTGTGTCCTAAGAAATTAATTATAAATGTACATAAAAATAAAGTTACAAGGTTATTCATCACAGGGCTGTTTATGCTTGTGAAATATTAAAAACAAGCTGAATGATTAATTATAGGGACTTGGGTAAATTATGGTACTTCTCCAAGATGGACTACTATGTAGTCATTAAAAATTATCTGGATGATTTACATCATCTTATTAAGTGCAAAAGAAATTAATAATGGTATGTACAGTATATTACGTTTGAAAAAAATGTCTGTATGTGCATATGTCTGTATGTTGCCTGCAAGGCAACAATACAAAATAATTCTAAAGCATTCAGATTCTGAGAATTTGGGAGCAATTAATACATGATCTCTGCTCTCTAGGTTACTAGCAGACGCTGCTTGTCTCCTACTCAATATCTATCTTCTCTCCTTCCCTGCTTACCTTATGCTGGTTTTATATGAGGTGGCAATGAACCCAGTCTCTGGCAAAATACCCACTTCCTCTGCCTCTCTTACAACTAGGAGTTGCCATTTGACATAGTTTTTGGTCAATGAGATGTAAGTGTAGGCCTCTGGCAAGGCCTTTGCTTTGATAATTAAAAAGGGACTTTATACCTTGAACTCAGATGTGATAACCAGAGCTACAGTGGCCATGCTGCTGCCATGAGGAAATGATCAAGAAAGAACGCAGACATTTCCCTGATGTTCCTGAGCTACTGAGCCACGCTAGAAACAGCCTACCTCATTTCTTGCTAAATGGGAACTATAAGCCCCTATATGTTGGATTTTCTGCCACTTAAAATGAACACATTCCTAACTGAAATCCTTACAGCCCAGTAGAGGAAGGCAGTCCAATAAGCATGAAAACATCCTAGATGCTATGACAGAAGTACCTCACAGGCAAGGCAAAGAGGAGGGAGCAGGAAACAGTGTGGGTGAGAGGATGGCTGGATGGGCTCGGGTGATACTCCAAGGAAGGTGGTTTATCACTGTGGCTAAGAGCAAGGACCCTGGGGTCGCACAGTTTAGGTTCCAATCCAGGCTGAATCACATCCCACTCTTCTGTGCTCAGAGGAGTGGCTGGTACAAGGCAGCCACTTACAAATGGATATTGGTTAAACCAGTGGCCGTGAAAGAGGATGACAAAGAGATGGAGTGCACAGGGCTACTGCGAGGATTAAGCTGGATAACGCATGGAAGGCACTTAGCACATAGTAAGCACCCAATAAATCTTAGCTGCTATCATTAATATAATTAATCGAATCTTGAGAGATGTGTGGGTGCTTGCCAGGCAGATGGGGGACAGGAGCAGAGTTCCAGGCAATGAGAAGAGGCTTGGCAAAGGCACAAAGTGCCTTAGGGGACTATAAATAGCCCAGCCTGGCTGGAACACTGAGTGAGCAGGGGGGTGAGGGGCAGATTGCACTGGAGAAGTGGGCACAGACCAGCACACCAAGGGCCTTGTGAGCTGAGCTAAGAGTTAGGTAGGACCCAGGGAAGACGGTTGATCTGGACCATTTCCTGCAGTGGGCTCTTGCCAGCCACACATCGTTGCCGACCATCTCTAACTTTAGATAATTTCTCCCAATGGATGCTGGATGCGTATGTTCCTCTGTCGAGTTACAATGCAGGCAGAATCCTGTGACCTCCAGATCGCCTAGGAATCGCTCGGATTGGAACCACATGTGAATGTAGGGTTACCTATTCTAAGCCTGTGATGGAGTCTGTGCCAGATGAAAGGATATGAACCAACCAGTGACAGACCATGGAGACCTCAAACATGCTCTTTCGGGGCAATGTGGAGAGTTGGCCAGTGGGGGTAAGTTCAAACCCAAATGACCAGCTCTCGTTTCTACCACCTTCAGCTCTGGGAGGCGCAAGGGCGGGTGGGGGGCCGGGAAGGGGCGCCCAGGTGGCTGGAGGCACACAGGTGTCAAGCTGTTTACAACCCTCCCCTGAGACTGTCCATCGCCAACGACTGATAGACACAGTCAAGAATCCATCCTGGTATCCCAACCCCCAAAAACAGATGCTGAGGGAAGTTTGAGGGTTCTTTCCAACCTCCTCTTGGACACTCTAAGAACCTGTGGGTACAGGATAAAGATAAGTTCCAGGTGTGGAACGGTCCTGCCCCCCCCCCAGCAGGGGAGGTACAAAGGCTGATATTAGGTGATAAACCCATTTTCTGCCCTAGAACTGAGGGAGTGCGGGTGGAGGGAACCTTAGGAGAACAGCGGAGGGAAGCTCAGGCCTGACCATCCTTCCCACCAAAGCAGCATCAAACTTCCTCAGAGAGCATCAAAAGTCTCTGTATGCCACACGCTGTGTCAGGTGGTGACAGAGCCACAGGGCACAGACTCCGTCCTCCCCTCCAGGACCTCACAGTGTGGTCCTAGCATGCTCACTGTCATCTGTGACTGGGCTGGGCTGTGGGCTGTACACTACTTCATTTCACCATCAGAGCAACCATATGATGGATAAATCTTACAATGTGTTGAGCAAAAGAAACCAGACACAAAGGAGCACATACGGTAGGATTCCATTTCTATGAAGTTCAAGAACAGGCAAAACTAACAGCGATGGAAGTTCACAGTAGTGGCTACCTGGGGGTGGGCTGCAGGAGGCAGTGGGTATTGACTGGGGAGGGGCATGAGGGAACTTTCTGGGTTACTGGAAACGTTCTACATCTTGATCTGGGTGGGTACATGAGCAGACGTACGTAAGAGTTCATTAAGCTGTATGCTTAACACTGGTGCACTCAAAGTTTTTTAAAAATTTAAAAACCAAGTTTAAGTACCACCATTGTGATTCTCATTTACAGTTGAGGAAGTGAAGGTATAGGGGGTTAAGTCACTTGCCCAAGGTTTAAAGGCTGTTAAGTGCACTTAACAGACTAGCCAGCTAGGCTTGACTCCGGGACCTGTGTTTCAACCATTATAATGTGTAGGACCTGTACAAAGAGAAAAATCCACCTGGGCAGGTTGCTCTCAGGGCCCATGAGTGGAAGAAACAACCTGTGTCAAAGTCTGGAGGAGGAAGAGGGCCGTTTGGCGAAGGGTCTGAGTGTGCCTTGACAGAAGTGAGAGAAGAGGGGCAGGAAGAGGCCATTCCCACTGAGGGGGACAGAGCTGCAAAGACCCAGGGCAGGACCACGCCCTTCTTTTCAGGGCACTGATGAACAGACTGGTGTCGCTGAAGCTGAGGTCCCTCCTGCACGGGTAGAGTCCTTCCAACTTGCCACTCCTGTCACTAGCTCCCAGCAAATGATCCTGTCCCCTGCTCAGACCTCCCCTGGATGCCGGGCACTGGATGCCAGGCACTGGATTGAGGCCTGCACTGACCCTGCTGTGAAACCGTGCACATGTGGTTTCCCGATGTCGGCGCCTCCCCTGGGAGGTGCACAGAGCTGCCCATTTCCCCCCAGATCCTCTAACTCCCCACACATTCCCAGCGGGCCAGGACACTGGCTGTTCTCAACAGGTGGGTCCGTTCTGAGGCTGATAAGCAGCACAGTGACCCTCATATCCTTCACACAGCTAGAGGCACACAGGGGTACAAAACTTGGCCTCTTCTCCCACAGCAACCTGGGGGAAGCCAATATCCCCAAGGCAGACTCAGAGTCCAGAGCCTTGGGGCCACAGAACCGGGAGGACTGCTCTGCGGATTGTCAGCTGGTTGGCTCTGGCCGCCCCAAGCTTCAAGTTTCTCATCTTCGAAACAGAATAACAATGCCCGTGTCACAGGCTGGTTGTGAGACATTAAACATCCTGGGGGTTAAAGAACTTGGACAGCATCTGGGCAGAACAGTCGTCAGTAGAGGTTGCTGAAGGAAGAGGAGAAAGGGCTGGACACTTTCAGGGTCCCATGACCCCAGCTGACCCCGGAGATCCCATTGGGAGCCCCTCAGCGGTGGCATGGCACCAAGGTGAGGCATCCTGGGACCAGCATCTTTCCCATGGGACAAGCCACCTCCTTCTCAGCACCTCCTGCTCTACAACTGATGGAAGAGGGAGCTGGGAGCCAGGACAGGGCAGTGGTCAAGGGCACGGGCTTTGAGTTAGACTCAGGTTCCAATCCCAGTATTATCACTTAAGAGCCATGGGACCTTGGGCAAGCTATTTAACCTTCCAGAGCCTCAGTTTCCTCATCTGTAAGATGGGGATAATACACAATGCCTATACCTCATGAGGTTTTTGTGGGGTCCCCATCAAAAACTAAATGCAATGCAAGGCACTTGGTCCAGGGCAGGTGCTAAATAAACAAGTAGCTATTATCATTACCACCCCAGTCCTCTTCCTGAGCAGTAAGTGCCCTCAGAGATCTCCTAGTCCTTGAAAAACAAAACAACAACAAAAAAAGAAACAAACCAGAGCTTTGGAAACATACAACTGGGCTAGGCTCTAGCAGGCTTTCCTTCATCAGTGGACCCAACTGTTCATCGGTCAGCCTACGTTCAGCAGGCTTAGCATCAAGCAAGGCATCACAGGCCATGGGAGTGTTTAAAATTTGAAGTTGGGAATTCCCTGGCAGTCCAGTGGTTAGGACTCGGCGCTTTCACTGCCGTGGGCCCAGGTTCAGTCTCTGCTCTGGGAACTAAGATCCCACAAGCCCCACGCTGCAGCCAAAACAAAAGCAAACAAACAAACAAACAAATAAAATTTTGAACTTCAAGACACCAGTTCCAACCTTCCCTGCACACTGGAATCCGCTGGGGAGATTGGTGTCTGGCTCCCACCCCAGAGATCCATATGGAGTTGGTGTGGGTTAGCCGGGGCCGCAGGGCTGTTAAAAGCTCCCCAGGTGATTCTAATGTATTGTAAGGCCGAGAACCACCAGTTTCAGACAAGGACCCTGAGGTCACAGCCCCTAAAGTCAAATGAAACTAAACTCTGAAAGAGCCCCAGGAAGCCATCAGCCAGGCTGTATGAGAAGCACAGGAAAGGTTACTTGTAAGAGGCAGGATTTGACTTAAGCCTTGAAGGACTGGGAGGTTTGCTGGTGAAGAGGTGAAGGAGGCGCACAGACAGGGCTTTACCGTGGGCAGGCAGGGAGGGCAGCCCCTGTCCCATTCACACAACAGCCCTCAGACTCGGCCTGCAGCAGTCGCCTGGACCGCAGGATGGCTTACCCCTCACCCCCAGCTCTTCCGGCAGGCCTGGGGCAGGGGCACTAGCCCCGCAAAAGAGCAACTAAAAGACCCGGCAGAGGGGACCCGGTAGCTGGTTCCTGGAGGTGCTACCGCGTAGCTGGAACGCTCAGTTCTGGCTCCGCCCCCGCGGCTTGGAACAGACTCAGGCCCCCCGCGGGGGTGCGGCTCGGACTCTCTGGTTGCCATGGAGACGCGAACCGATCCTCCACTTCCAGGTTCCCGGGGGAAGGAGGCAGAGGCCGTGGACGCCAGGAAAAGCCAGGACTCCAAAGCCTGAAACAAAGGAGTCGTAGGTTTTGGGCATCAGTAGCTGGGGCAGACGAGGCAGGCGAGGGAGGAGGAGCCTGCCAACCGGCCCCGGGCAGAGAAGGGAGAGCGGCTTCACCGTGTCCAGGCTCAGAAAGATGGATGAGACACGCTATTATCTGCACCGTGTTTTACAGTGTACAAATCAAGGCCACAGCCAGGATCTCATTTCATTCTCAAAACCCGGGGAGGTTGTCAGAGTAGATATTACTCCCCCATTTTACACAGGGGAAAACTGAGGCTCAGAGAGGTTCTGGGTCTCATCCACAGCCACCTGGCTAATAAACAACTGAGCCACAACTTAAAGCCTGCTCTTTGGATCAAGTCTATTGCTTGCTGTACTTTGACATAATTCCCCACCCGGCAGAGGGGCCTAAAATTCCTAATTGATCTGTAGGAAATGCAGTTATATGTCCACCAAACATATGGGAATAATGGTGCAGAATGACCAGATGACCTTACCATAATGGAGGAAAACTTACTTCATGTGTAAATGAGCAACAGTCATTCAACAAACATCTCCTAAATTATTACGTACCAGACACAGTGACAGGAACAGACCCTAAGCAGGACTCAGCACTCCCACCTCTGCTAGCCAATGATTGGCAGCCCGGGCCAGAAGTCAGACAGAACTGGGTTCTGGTCCCAGCTCTACACAGCCTCTCCTTCCTCACTGGAAAATGGGATGATGCAGCTGCCATGCCCAGTCCACGGGGCTGCTTTGAAGACCAATGAGAGACGCCAGACAAGAAGAGTATTTCACAAACAGTATAGTGGTCAATCAATCAGACCAAAAACATAAAAAATAAAATAAAAGTCCTCTACAAAGAAAGTCAAGTGCATATTCATTTGGCCTTTGGTATATTCTGGCTTCCCCACTAGGTGGCAGGAGTCTGGAAGGCAAGGATGGCCCTCTTCTTTTTTTTTTTTTTGGTTGCACCAGGTCTTAGTTGTGGCAGGAGGGCTCCTTACTTGTGGCATGCACATGGGATCTAGTTCCCTGACCAGGGATCGAACCCGGGCCCCCTGCATTGGGAGCACAAAGTCCTATCCACTGCGCCACAAGGGAAGTCCCAGGATGGCCCACTTCTATTTACTTCATATTATTCGTGGCACTCAGCACAGTATTCACACACAGTATTCACACAGGATGCTGGATAACTGCCGACTGGCTGATACAATCCCTTAAAAATCCCCTAATCTCTTCCCATAATAGCCAATTCAATTACTTAGGGTCTGGGGCCAGGAGGTCACTGACAAATCCTATAGGAGTTCTAACCTTTGATAGAGTTAACAGCTTTAACTTGCCTCCTGCTTCCCCTCCAAACTGTCATGAATTGATAACAAGTAATGATCCTGGACTGATTTGACTTAAGGCTCTGTTCTTCCTCCCCTCTCCCCGCTTGCTGGTGGGAAATGCAGCTGGGCCCCCAAGGGGGCGAAGGGGGAGCAGCCAGGAGGCGATGGAGGAGGAGGAATCAAAGGACCATTATGACAATGACCTTTGGATCCAATCCCATTTATCACTGGCCTCAGAGCCCCTCTCCCATATATGGTTTCATGAGTCCTTTGGGTATTTGTGAAAAATTAAATGACTCTCAATCTAGTGCTGAGAAAAGGCAGGGACAGTTCAGAGAACAAACATGTAATACAAGGTCCAGAGAGGCCAGTAAGACTCTCAAAGGGCCTTGCACGTTTGTGGCAGCCAGGATCAGAATCTATGACCCCCCCTGTTACATCAGGGGCTCCCTTCAATCCCAGAGCCTGGTGGCTCCAGGCTCCCCACCCTCACCTGCAGAATCAGCCAAGACATTCCCAACCTGCGCACGCTTATACACCCTCACCCATACACCCACAGACACACCCTGCACCTCTGTCCGTTGCTGCCAGGAGGCCCGGCTCGCTGGCATTCAGCTCAAGCTGCTGGCGATCCACTCAGAGTCTCCCTAGACCTTAAAAAATTTCTACGATTGTCCAGGGCCATAAGAGGGTGCCTCAAAACTCACGTCCTTCTCCCTTCCCCTCAGCTCCAGAGTGCCAGTGGTTTCACCTGCTCCAGCTTTGTCACCCACTGAGGGGAGATGAGAGGAACTCCCCAAGTCAATGGCCTCTTCCTTAAACACCAAAGTCACCTTTCCTCTGCGTGGTGTAAAGCCAGGTAAGGGCTAAGCTGGGGAAGGGCAATGGGGTTCCCCCCGCCAGCTCGTTTCTTCTCTTTGCCCACTCGCACGCGTGCGCACACACACACACACACACACACACACAGAGGAGCACACACATATGCACACATACACAAACAGACACACTCACCTCCTTAAGGCCCTGACGCCCCTGACTCCCACTGCTCTGGTCAGCCCTCATGCACAATTCTCCCTCTCCTTCTTCCCCTGCGGCAGTGACCTTGAAGGCCTTGGGTTCCAGATGGTGCAGTCTCCATTAGGTTGGGTCCCTGAGTGACCATGTGGAGCAGAGGCCCCACCTTACTTGCCATGGACCAGGTAAGCAAGTAGCAAACCTTGCTTGTGCTCAGTCATAGAGATTTCAGGGCTAAGCTGCTTCCCTGGCATTACCAGCCTGCCCTCCAGCTCCTCCATGTGGGGTCACCTGGCTACCCCACTCTCAGAGAGGCTCCACGTGCCCTTCCCAACACCTGACAGTCACTTTCTCCTAAGCCACCCATGCCAGGCTTGTGGTGAACCACCGCTGCCCTCCTCCTGTCCATGAGAGAACCAGGAATCCAGCACCCTCTTCTGAAGGCAGAGGGGAAGGAAATCCGGAATGTTCTCAAGCAAGTAGGTTGGTGCCAGGAGCACTGACATCTTAGTGTTTGGTAGAAGCAGACATCAGAGGACTGAGCCTTCCCCGTCAACTTGGTGAGCCACCCACTCTCCTGGGGCCAAGTCAGTGGGCCCATCCCTGACCAAGCCCCAAGGATGGCCTATTGCTGATGTGTGAAGTAAGCCCAAAAGTAGACAGGGCACACCCATGTTCATTGCAGCATTATGCACAACAGCCAAAAGGTGGAAGCAACCCCAGTGTCCATTGATAGATGAATGGATAAACAAAATGTGGCATATACGTACTATGGAATAATATTCAGTCTAAAAACAAAGGAAATTCTAGCATGTGCTACAATGTGGATGAACCTTGAGGACATTACACTAAGTGAAATAAGCAGTCACAAAAAGACTGTATGACTCCACTTATATGACGTTCTTAGAGTAGTCAAATTCACAGAGACAGGAAGTAGAATGATGGCTGCCAGGGGCTGGGGGTGGGGAGAGAAGAGGGAGTTAGTGTTTAATGGGAGCAGAGTTTCAGTTTTTCAAGATGAAAAGAGTTCTGGTGGTAGATGGTGGTGATGGTTGCCCAAAAATGTGAATTCACTCAATGCCACTGAACTGCATACTTGAAAATGATTACGATGGTAAATTTTATGTTATATGTATTCTACCGCAACTTTAAAAATAGAATAAAATATAACTTCAAAAAAAGCACATAGGGAAGGAGCAATACCAGAGAAACTCTTTCATGGGAATTAGAGCAGGGGGCACAGGGACTAAACTAGGCCTGGAGCCCATCAGTTTCCAAAGACAGCTTTCGAGTCACCTTCTGAGTAACAAAGCCAGGTTCCACCTCCATAGCTCATTTCTGTTTTGCTGCCAACTTCCTGGCACAAGACAAGCCTGGCTCTGCCCTAGGAAGGGGCTGCCAGGCATCTGTCAGCTTCAATTCCAATACTCCTTCCCCCATCAGGCAGCACCTGGGCACCCACTACAAGTTCAACCTTCCAATGGCAATGGCAATGTCTTGGGGAGCATGCAGAACCCCAGGGGTCATGGCTGGATATGAAAGTTCCCCCAGGTCACCCCTTTTCCCTGGCTCTGCCCCTATCCCTCTGTCACCTCCCAAGTCCTCTACTCAGATCCACACAGCTCCATCCTCCCACCTGGCAGCAAGAGATGCCAGCCTTACCTCCCACAGGAAGGCAGCCTCCTCCAAGCATCAAGCTCAGGACCAGACATGGCCCAGGGACTGACAGGAGATGGGGGGGTTGGGGGTCACAAGTGGTGGAAAGGAAAAAGAGATGTTTCAACTCTGCTCTCATAACAAGGGCGGCTGTAGACCACATGTCAGAGAGGACAGGAGAGAGACAGGCAGCAGGGCCTCCAGGGCTGGCAGGACCTGCCCTGCCCCAGGTGTTTACACTGGAACCATCTGTGTGCAGGCAGACTGGCGGGATGAGGCCAGAGCAGCAATGGCCAAAGTTAATTACCCCTGCTCCCAGGAGAGCTCCTGGAAACGTCCCTTCCATGCCTGAGCACCTGAGCATGAGAGGAGAGAAGGGGCACAATTCCCATAAAAACTGGCTGATGTCAGAGGCCACATCTCATACACAGGACCTGTGGGCAGGCAAGTGAGCACAACCCAGTCTCTCAGGAAAATAAAAACAAGATTCTAAACTGGGGGCAGAAAAGGGTTACAAGGTCTGGAGGCTTCCCCTAGGAGGCATGAAAGGACATAGTTGTGTACTGTGTTTTCATATGCTCTGCAGCCTGGCTACCAGAATTCAAATCCCACTTTTAGCTGTGTGACCTCGGGCAACTTGCTTAACCTCTCTGTGCCTTAGTGTCCTCCTTTATAAAATGAAGCTACTAATAATAAAACTATTTCATAGAGCTTTTGTGACAGTTAAATGAGTTAGTTCAAGTAGAGGCACTAAGAACAGTGCCTGCCATGTAGTAAATAAGGTTAGTTGCTGTTATTGTTGATTTCCTTATTTTTATTATTATCTTAATTATTTCCCCCTACAATCCTGGCCCTGGGGAAGATAGGAAGCCCAGTTTGTCTGGAAGCAACTGCATGTTGTGTGGGTAGCAGACAGGTGACCCAAGCACCAAAAGAGGCACAAGAGAATGCCCCCCCCCACACGGCAACTGTGCTCCCACTTTCCCTGCCTGCTCCTCCTGGGGCCCCTGTCCACGCTCAGCGCTAGATCTGAGTTCTTTCCTGGGAGCCCAGGGCCCTTCAACACAGTTAGGCAAGCAATCCAGGCACAAGGTCTGCAGCAATATCCTCCACAGCTCTACACCAGAGAGGGCAGAGCACCCAGCCTCCTGGGAAACACGAAGGGAGGGAGACAGGGAAGAAGGGAGGAGCATCACACGCAGGTACAGGTCTCCCTGGGCCCCCGCAAATGCACAGGGCACAGCCATCAATACACAGAAGCTCACAAGTGCAGCCACGAGCCTTCCTTCCCACTGCCAGTATATTAGGGTGTATATACTCCTCCTCAGGGTGGGCCACACAAGCTAACTCGCTATCATCTTTCCAGAAGGTACGAGCAGAGACAGTAGAACATTTTGGTCAAGAGTTCATGCTCTGGAGTCAGACTGCCTGGGCTTGAATCCCCAGCTCTACCTCTTACCAGTTGTGTTACCTTGAGCAAGTCACTCAACCTCTCTGTGCCTGTTTCATCTTCAAAATGGAATAATAGCAACCAAACTCCCAGGGATTCTGTGAAAATGAAATGAGTAATTATATCTAAAGTGCACTTCGAAGAGTGACGGCACCATCTGAGAATTAGCTGCCGTTACTATGTCTCATGAGCTCAGCAAGTCAGATCTTATGACTGCCAGGCTCTCGCTGGGGCCCTAGTGCTCTTCTGGTTCTACATCTTACCCTGGACCAGTTCACCAGACCCCTCTTTGTTGAGAACTCATCTGACAATTGATCCACACCCGTAGAGGGCCTCAGGCAGAAACCCCAGGCTGTCTCTGTACCAAGTCTGGGCTTTGTCAACGCCCTGCCCTGACCTCACCAACCGCTTCCCAGGTTTTCCTCTGTCTGCAGGCAACGCCCACATCTCTCATTCTTCCCGTTCAGAAATCAGAAATAGCTCCAGTCAACCATTCGCCACATAGAAACTGTTTCTCTGGGGAGAGACACTGCCAAGATTTTTCCACTAGAAGATGTACAGTGTGTCTCGTTACTGGACATCCTAAGAATTCCTGTTTCTAAGGGCATCTGGAATCCAAAAGAACACCAGTCATAAAGCCCAAAGATTTCGGTTTAAGTCTTTGGGCAAGTCACTTAAACTCTCTGGGTCCCAGGGCTTTCTCCCCTGCAGAACCGGGACAGCATCACCTGCTCCTGAGTGCAGAGGTAAGGAGATGATAAAACGATGAGGCAGTGTCTAGTGCAGTGCCCAGCACACAGAAGGTGCTCAATGTGGCTGGAATGTAGACTTTTTTACCTCCTTTCCCACTGCAGGCAAAATGTGAGAGGAGAGATCTGAACTAATAAGTACGGTGCTGGCTTGGCCAAGCAGCCGTTACCTTTAGCAAGATGATGAGCTCTGTCAGGTGGTTTCGAAAAAAAATCATGACACAGCCTGGGCAGGTTTCATTGGCTGGGATTCAGAGCAGCCCTCCGTTCTGGGTGACAGGTTGCATCCTGGTCCCCTCCCTTCCCCCAGAATCTGGTTTACTTGGTCAAATCACCCACTGCCGCCAGAATGAGGCAGAAGGGAGCCAACTGTGTCCTCTGTCACACATAACCAACCTGGTCAATGCCCACAGTTTCTGGAGCAGCTGTCTATCATGCCCACCTGAGCAGATGACACATCTCCCCATGGAAGGGCTGGGAATACAGACCCTGTGTGCCTATCACAAGACAAGAAAACCACACCCTGCGACTAACTAACTCATCCTTCTCACTGGTTTGAAGCCTAGTGGTCACCATAGCAACAGGCTCCCGCTCCAGCCTGCCAGGCGGGGCTGATGCAATTCTAAGACAGCGAGCAACTCCAACCCAGATCACACTGCTCTGCTCCCACTCAGGGGCGGGCGAGTGGGGAGAACAACTGAAGAGGGAGGAGATGGGCACACACTCTACAGAAATCTCTGCTCTCCCCCAGTTCTGCTTCTAGGGATCTAAGGAAGGAAGAAGTGGATTCCACTCCTGGGTCCCTAACAAATATAATGTCACTGCAGTGGCTGCCACTTGAGGAAGATTCATCTCCAAAGCCTTAGGAGGTCTGGAGGGGCAGGGAACACACTGTACCATGGGCCTCTCTACTATAACGTGGCCCCTTTCTCCTTCTGAGCCAGCACCCCACCAGCTAAGCACCCCCGCTTCTCTCAGCTCACAGGCAGCCCTGCCCTGTAGAATTCAACAAGTTGTATAGTGCAGCTTTACAATTCTCTGCTCAATTGTGTTCTCTGCCCGAGCTGTACTAAAGCACCCATAAATCCGGAACTCCCTGCAAGCTAGAATGTCCCCGTGGTATCACAGAGCGCCATCCTCCCAGCTCTCCATCCCGCTCCGCAAGGGTCTCTGGCTGCCCTGGGGAGTCTTATTCACTGGCTAGAGTCAATGTGAGACAACAGTCCTGCACCAAGGACATACCGGCCAAGAGCCACTTGACCTCTTAAAGCACACAAGTCCCCCAACCAGAAGGAACAAGCCCTCAGAAAGGAGGGGGGGGTCAAGCCACACACACACACACACACACACACACACACACACACACACAAAGGAAACAGGGACGGAAGCCACCTTAGGATGAGAGCCTGGCGATGCTAGTGGCCCTCTCTAGGCTCCTAGCGCCTACCCATTGACGCAGGCTCTCCCTCCCAACGCCGCTGTCCTGGTGAAGATGCCTCTAGTGCCAGGAATGCTCCCCTCCTGCAGGCCCCACTCCCTTCCATCCCAGCGGCCACTTCCCGCCCTTTGCTCCCTCCTACCTGGCCCGCATCAAGGGCATCCACCCAATTAGGAGCTGGGCCTCAGCACAAACAGGCCCTGCCCTGGGACCTTGCACCCTGGTCTGGGAGGAGATGTGCAGGCGTGCAGGTGAGGGGAGAGAAAGCACGTCTCCGTGGCATCCCCCCCACATGCTCTCAAGGGCGGGTCACGCTGGGTCCTCCCAGTGGTCACCCTGACAAATGCGGAAAGTGATTAACTCCAGGGGGGCCACTCGGGAGATGGCGCTTGGCTGTGGGATGTCCCATTAACGCTTCTTGTGGGAGTTTCCAGGACTGCCGAGAGCAGATGGGCAGAGACGGTAAACTGTTAGAGATGGAGGTGGCTCTCCAGATATATAGATCAATGCAGTAGACTTGAGAGTCCAGAAGTAAACACATCTATGTATGGTCGACTGATTTTTGACAAGGGCGCCAAGACCATGCAATAGTTTTTTCAACAAATAGTGCTGAGACAAGTGGATATCCACCACAAAAGAATGAAGCTGGGCCCTTACTTCACACCACATGCAAAAATTAACTCAAGATGGATCGAAGATCTGTAAAACTCTTAGAGGAAAACAGGGGTAAAGCTCATGACCTTGGATTTGGCTAAGGATTCTGAGATATGACATCGAAAGCACAAACAACAGAAGAAAACATAGATAAACTAGACGTCATCAAAATTTAAAACTTTTGTGCTTCAAAGGACACCATCAAGAAAGTGAAAAGAGGGGCTTCCCCGGTGGCACACTGGTTAAGAATCCGCCTGCCAACGCAGGGGACACAGGTTCGAGCCCTGGTCCGGGAAGATCCCACATGCCGTGGAACAACTAAGCCTGTGCACCACAACTACTGAGCCTGCGCTATAGAGCCCCGAGCCACCACTACTGAGCCTGCGTGCCACAACTACTGAAGCCCACGCGCCTGGAGCCTGTGCTCCGCAACAAGAGAAGCCACCACAATGAGAACCCCACGCACCGCAACGAAGAGGAGCCCCTGCTCGCCGCAACTAGAGGAAGCCCGCGCGCAGCAACGAAGACCCAACGCAGCCAAAAATAAATAAAATAAATAAAGTTATTAAAAAAAAAAAAGAAAGTGAAAAGACAACCCACAGAATAGGGGAAATCTGCATATCATATATCTGATAAGGGACTTGTAGCTAGACTATATAAAGAAATCTTACAACTCAACAATAAAAAGACACATAACCCAACTTAACCAAAAAATAGACAAAGGATCTGAATGGACTTTTCTCCAAGGAAGGTAAACACGGCTTCCCTTCATTCGATTGACAGATATCTGATGTGCACCTACTATGTGCCAGGCACTGTGTCAGGCAATAGGGACACAACTTGGAGGCAAAGCAGATTCAGCCTCGGCCCTCAGGAGACTTACACCCAGTGGAGAGATAGTACACATTTACCACCTGCCTGGTACATGTAGTAACGCACTCAATCCCCACAGTGAACTAGGTACTCTGAGAGCCCCCAATTTATGGATGAGAAAATTTAGGCACAGAGAGGTTAGGTAACTAGCTCAAGATCACACAGCTAGTAAATGGTGGGGCTGAGATTCACACCCAGGGTCGTTTTCTCCAGGGTCCATGTTCTCAACAATTACTTGATATTGAGTATTATTAGAAGTGATTCATTCTATTGGGAGTGAGAGACGGCTGCTCGAGGGAGGTGACATGAACTGGGTTTGAAGGTCTTCATCAGGCAAGCAAATAGGGAAGAAGGCTTGCAGAGGCACAGAGGGAAGAATCCACGCAGAGTTTGGGAAACACTCGGGTGGGGGAGGGCCGGCAGTACTAAAGTAGAAGGTTTAAGTGCAAGGTGAGGGGTGGGGAGAGTGATGCAGCTGGAGGAGCCAGCGGCCCGCCACACAGGCCCAGAGGCTATGCTGGGCAGCGGGACCCCTCCCTCCCACAGGGCAATGGGGGCCACGGAAGGGTTTACAGCAGGAGGGGGACCTGATCTGATTTTGGTTTGGGGACACCCTAAGGTGGCTGGGAGGCGGTTCCAAGGGAAGGCAGGTGGTCTGGCTGACCAGCTGTGGAGGGCTGGGGAGAAACGATGACTCGGGTGCATGTGGTAGACAGCAGTGCACTGGGAACACCCCACACCATCCTCCACCTCATTGCATCCATGTCTATAACAAGAATGCGGGGTGATGGGTAGGGGGGCATCTGCTGGCTATCAAGGGACAGAAGGAAAAGTGCTCATTGCGGGGCATTACATGTCTATGCCCAGATGACCCCCAGGCTGGACTCCAACGTGATCCTCATTGAAAACAACGGGAGCCCTGTGGGGACCTGAATGAAGACACCCAACCCAGAGCCCACACCAGAGGGAAGGCGAATATTCCACACCCACCCCACCAGCCCACACCAGAGGGGAGGTGAGTATTCTAAGGACCACACACTTTGTGGGGGGCCGGGGGGTGGGCAGGCCTCTGGCTGCAGTGGGCTTGTGAGTGGAGCAGTGCCAAAAAATGAGACTTTGCTGAGAGGGAACCTGGGGCCAGGTGGCTGCTCCCTCCACATGGGGTCACAGCGAGAAAATAAACCTCTTTTCATGTTAAAAAAAGAAAAAAAAGAAAGAAAGGAAAGGGACTTCCCTGACAGTCCAGAGGTTGAGATTCCGTGCTTCCAGTGCAGGGGTCATGGGTTCGATCCCTGGTCAGGGAACTAAGATCCCACATGTCGCATGGCGCAGCAAAAAGCAAAACAAAACAAAACAAAAACCCCGAAAAAGCCAGCTGTCTCTTGAGTATCAGGTTGGAAACCAGGTAGAAGGCGAAGCCAGATGCTGTACTGAAAGCTTTATGAGCATTATCTCATTCAATCCTATTAACAAGCAAGTGGTGAGTTCTATTATTGCCCCCATTTTGTAGATGAGTAAGAGGAGGCACAGGAAGGTCAAATAACTCGCTCATGGCTACCTGGCTAGTTAATAATGGAGCTGAGATCTGGACACAAGCAGCCTGAGTGCAGAACCAGCTCTTCTTCTTTTTTTTTTGGCCATGCCGCCGGGCATCCAGGATCTTACTTCCCCGCCCCTACACCCCTGCAGTGGAAGCACAGAGGCTTAACCACTGGACCGCCAGGGAAGTCCCAGAACCAGCTCTTCTATCCACCTCCAGCTTCCTTTTAACTGGGTGTTTTGACCTCTTCCTAGTATAGCTACTGTGCCCAGAGATACTAACAAAGAATTAGATAGATTTCAGCCCTGAGGCACAGGTGAGCTCAGTAGCACCCCAACTGAGCCCAACACACACCTACCGAGTGGCTAAGCTTGGAATCCAGACAGTCTGATTCCAGACACTACCCTCTCTCTTGCTACCTGACTAAATCAGTAATGCTACAGCGCACACATTTCTAACATGCCGCAGGGTCTGGTCCCTCAGGTCACGGCCCATGAGATGCAGCAACTACAAGGGCAAGGCCAGAGCTAGAACATGCCCAGCAGGAGCAGGGAGAAGACAACAGCCAAGACAGATGGAAGAATAAGAACCAGCAGGCACCCTCCGTGGTCTGGTGCCAAGGGGTGTGCAGGCAGACAGCCCAGGGGGGAGCAGCAAGGCCATGCCGTGCGCCTGCCTGCTGGGCACGGAACCACAGGGCCACCACGCCGGACACATGACGGGGAGCGTGCAGCCACTGCAGGTTGACCCGTTAGTGGATCATGCAATCAGTTTGGCAGGTCACCTTTGAAATGGACTGAAAAGGAGCAACTCACACACTAAGGGAGGATAGTTTTATGAAGCTAATTCAGATACACACACACACACACACACACACACACACACACACACACACACATATAAGGTGTGTGAGCTGTGTTGCAGTATAAAATGATTTCCCTACTAAGGATTTTGTCCAAAAATGTAGAAGTACCATTGTTACCACTAAATAAGCTGTAGTTTATTCCTATAATAGAATTCTATGCAGCTTTGACAATGAATAATCTAGAACTATAGGCAAAAACAAAGACAAATCCCAAAAAACATAATTTTAAGCAGAAAAAGGCAAGTCACAGAAAAATACTTCTACTATGAGTCTATTTATATAAATAGCAGGCAAAACTACATTTATATTATTTAGGGACACATAACTTATGTAGTAAATCTCTAAAGAAAAGGAGGGAATGATTAACACAAAATTCAGGACGGTGGCGGGGGGCAGTGAGGTTGATGGGTTGAATTGTGTCCCCCCCAAAATTTGTTGGAGTCTTAACCCCCAGTACCTCAGAATGTGACTTTTTTGGAAACATGGTCTTTATAGAGCTAATCAAGGCAGAGATCGGGTGATGCATCTACAGATCAACCAAGGAGCACGAAAGCTTGCTAGCAATCCACCAGAAGCCAGGAGAGAGGCATGGCCCTCAGAGCCTCAGAGGAACCAACCCAGCTGACACCTTGATTTCAGACTTCTGGTCTCCAGAACTGTGAGACAATCAACCCCTGCGGTTTAAGCCCCTCTACTCTGCGGTGCTTTGTATTAGCAAATAAATACAGTGAGGCACACAGCAGTTTCTCAGGACTGGCAATGGTCTCTTGAAGTTTAATGGAGGGCAAATGGATGTTTGTCTTGTAAGTCTTTATTAATCCAAACCCAGACATTTTATATGCTCTTTCGTATATATGATACATTTCCTGTATAAAATAGAAATAAAAACCAGGTAGGGGTAGTCCAGCCATGACATTTTGCAGTGGAAGGCACAGAGGACCTGCCTAAGGTCACCAGGGAGTAGCTGAGCCAGGGGAAGATCCCCGGTCTCCTGCCTCCCAGTTCAGTGAAGGCCACCATCACAGCCATGGCCCAGAGGTACCCAGAAAAGGCTGAATTCTGTTCAGAGTACAGGGAACCTGGAACTCGCAGTCCTCTGGGAGTGAGCAGGGACCCTTCACTCTTTCATGCCTTGATCTATCCACGGTAGTCTGGTGAAGCCAATGGTCCCTTTTGCTAAGAATGTTTTGAAATGCATTAAATACACAGGATTATAAAGGAAATCAATTATATTAAAATGCTATTCTAGCCATGGGGACTCTAGTGAGTCCAAGAGAATGAACTGATCAGGGCCTGTATACAGTAAGCACTCAATAAAAGTCAGTGGTGGTTATTACCGTTAACATTAGGAGCTGCTTCCATGTCCTTGGGCCTGGGGTCAATGGTACTGAGAAGAGAGACCCAGGGATCCACAGCCCAGAGCCTGGGCACCACTGCAGGGCCTGGACTCAGCTGAGGGATGAGGCATGCTGGTAGGTCCTCCAAGCACCCCCTACGCGGCTGCTGAAAGTAATGACGGCATCCATTCTCCTCTGAACTCCAATGAGGTACATTTCACCGCAGGGAGGCTCATTAAACGACTTGCTTGATGCCATATGAACATTAAGCAGGGGCTCTGGGATTAAAATTCAGGCTTCTGCAATTTCTTGTTCCTTTACCCATATGTCCTTTGGAGATAAGAGGCTCCCCAGCAGAAGTGAGAACGTGTAAGACTCATTCTGTCGGGGGTACCTAGTGAGTGTTTATCAATAATAAGAATTATCCCTTACTCTGGTATTAAATGATGAACACACACTGTCACCATTCACCATCTTAGCTGATTTTTACAACCCCAGGACATACACGGGGCAGGGATTTCTAACCCTCCCTTTGCAAATGGGGAAAGATGCAGAGAGAATGATTTTACCTGGAGTGCGCCCCTCCAGGTCCATTCTCCCTGCCTCTCCACCCTGTTTTCTGCCCCAGCAGGAGATCACAGGAAGGGAGGGGTGCAAGGGAAGCTGGAATACATCCCCCCGCAGCTCCTCCCTGTGGGCTACCCAGGCTGTGTTGCAGCTCCTGCCAGGAAGCCGCCCACATGGCCTCTGTGTCTCCAGGTATGGGAAACCAGACGCTCCCCTCACCCTGCCCACATTTTGGTCGTAGTCTTGTTACAAGCTCTCCCCAAACCCCCCAAGCTGGGTGTGTCATCTGTTTCCCGCTGGACGCTGAGAGATACGGCAGTTAAGTTGGGGACTCTGGTCTCCTGATGAATGAACGAGGGCCTCTCTGAACCTGCCAACAAGCATCTACTGAATAGTCCCTTGGGGACATGTGGGGAAGGGACAGGGAGAAAAGGAAGATGGCAGAGACACAGAAGGAGGTAGGAGCAGAGGCAACAGGCCAAGCTCTTGGTCTCAGATTTCTCTTTGAATTAACTGGAGTTAACCTTCAGAATATGGGGAAAGACCACAACAGTGAGAAGCTGGGCCTGGGGGAGGCCTGTGGTGGGAAAAGAGGTGGCAAGACTTGGAATCTGGGCTTCGGGCCAGCAGAGCCTCTAGTGCCACCTACAAAGCGTTCGGGAAACTGATCTCTGGTCATAAGCTGGGACAGGACGGGGCAGCCCCTTCCAACAACGGGCACTTCTGCACTGCTACTCATGGGGTGGGTGGGGGTGAGGACAGGCGGGCACGTGATGCCCTTGAGAGAAGGGAGCTGCGGGCACCTGATCCTCACCTTGTCTCAAAGAGCCAGCCAGGACTCTAGAGAAGGCGAGATGGCACCTACTGGTTTCCAGACCCTGTTTCCAACTCATCCCCTTTGGCACAGGCATCCAGGGGTGGTGCTGGGACATGGGGCCATTTGAGTTTTCTATCGTGCTCTGGCGCGTAGCCTGGCCTCTGCCGAGAGCGCACAGTTGGGCTGCGTGACCAGACCCCGGGCCACAGAGAAGAGCAAGGAGGAAGACTCACCTCAGGGGGTGGGTCAGTGGCACATGGATTGCCTTCCTTCTACTTTTAGGTATTTTTCTAGTCCTCAATAACTACATGCATTCATTTTATAAAAGGAAACACATTCTATCCTGGAGAACCATGAAGAATCTCAAGAAGAAGAGGACATCACATTGTGGCACAGTTATTTGTGAATTACTAAGATTGCAAAGGACCTGGATTCGGGTTTGCAGCACCTCAGGTATGAGCTGGAGGCTCTTTCACCTGGTGACAGGCTGGCACATGGCCAGTACCTCCGTGACATTCAGGGGTGGTGGGCAGGAAGAGATAAACCGCAGCGTGAGCTCCTCATGCCTGGCTGAACCCTCTCTCCATGCAAGGATCTCGGGGGGAACCCGGGAAGTCACACCTCCCTCTGGGAGCGTGCTGTGTTATCACCTGCTTTGTGAAACCATCCCTGTAGGTTTCCATGTCCCTGACCTTAAAGAAACTTTACATCTTTAACTGTGGCAGTTGGTAGGCAAGATGCAGCAATATGTCCTATTTAACACCAAGAACACAGGGGCCAGATTGCTTGGGTTCATATCCAGCTCATCACTTACTAGCTATGTGTCCTTGAGCAACTTATTTACCTAACCTGTGCCTCTGCGTTCTCAACTGTAAAGTGGAGATAAGCATCTTCTTCATAGGATTATTGTGAAGAGTAAGGGGATTAATATACAGAAAGTGCTTGGAACAGCGTGGGACACATAGCCAGTGCTAGGTAAGTGACAGCTATTATTATTGGCACTTTCCCATTAATCACTCATTGTTTTGTGTCAATTTTATAAAAACAATCTCAAGGGCTTCCCTGGTGGCGCAGTGGTTGAGAGTCTGCCTGCCGGTGCAGGGGACACAGGTTCGAGCCCTGGTCTGGGAAGATCCCACATGCCGCGGAGCAACTGGGCCCGTGAGCCACAACTGCTGAGCCTGCGCGTCTGGAGCCCGTGCTCCGCAACAAGAGAGGCCGCGATAGTGACAGGCCCGCGCACCATGATGAGGAGTGGCCCCCGCTCGCCGCAGCTGGAGAGGGCCCTCGCGCGGAGACGGGGACCCAACGCAGCCAGGAATAAATAAATAAATAATTAATTAATTAAAAAAAAATTTCAATGTTGTAATTCTTAAAAAAAAAAAAAAAATTCAATATTTCTGTGACTGCTTCACAGAAATATCTCATCAGCTTGGCCTCTAGGGGTCAGAGGGTGGCACAGAGGAGAGAAGAAAGTAATGAAACTAGCAAGGAACATTTAGATGGGGCCCTTGCTAAGTGTTACATACAATACATATCATTTAATCCAGCAATAGGGACACCATATAAAATGCAAGACGCCCAGTACAATTTGAACTCTGGACGAGTAACAAGTTTTTGGTTCAAGTATGTCCCAAATATAGCATAGGATATACTTATGCTTAAACAAGTGTTCATTGTTAAACTAAACCTCAAATTTAACCGGGCATCCTGTATGTTTACTTGCTAAAAAATTTGGCAACCCTATTGGTGGGGTTGGTAAGCTTCTTCCCATTTTACAGGTGAGGAAAATGAAGCTCAAAGAGGTGAAGTAAATTGCCCGAGGTAGTTTTGTCCCAGCAAGTATTCAAAGGCTCTAGTTCCCCCTCGGCAGCAGGCCTCTTCCCTACAGCTGCTCTGCTCTCAGAAGGGGGACAGGCCTATAGCCAGAGACACAGCCCTCGATCACCTGCCCGCAGCCAGGATGTGCTCCTCAGCCCCCAGGCGGGAGCCTGAATGCAGGAAGAGATATTTTTTTTTCCCAGAGAGGCTGGGGGGCTACTGCTCCCCAAAACCAGTGTACGGGGAGCCTTCCTGCAGGGGAGGGAGGTTGGGAGGCGACGGGGAGGAGGTCCCGTGAGGGCTGCAGTCAGCCAGGGCGGCACCCGCAGCTCTTCCGGGAGCTGCCCCTGCCTGGGGCTGAAATCTGGAGGCAAAAAATCACAGGAGAAAACTCAGGAAGCACCAAAGGAAACTTCTCCGGAAGTCCTGAAATATTTCCACAGCTAGGAGAGAAAAGTTTAAAGTGAAAGCAGCTATGGGCTGGCCTCTCAGAGCCCGGGGTATGACCACAGCATGCTGGTAGCCCCGGCGCAGGTCACAGGGCCCCCTCCCCAGAGCTCACGCAGATGGCCTGGCCTCCCGGTCTCCACAGAATGCCCCACATGCTCCGCTCTGCTCTCCAGGCTCCAAGCTGCGGCTTCACTTGAGTCATTCTCAGCTCTATTTTTACTGGAAGGTGACAAGAAACAACGAATGTTCAAAGCAGGACAATCAAGTCGCCTGATTCCACGCCTCTGCAGGGCCAGGGACCATGGCTGGCCTTTGCTGGGAGCAAGGACAGGAAAGGGGGTCCAGGAACCTCTGGAGGGCTTCTCTCCAGACCCAGGAGTCTAGAGCCCGTTCCCCAGTCTGTAACTTCCCAGGAAGGTGACATGCAGCTTCCTCCTCCCCTGGCCAAGAAAGGCCAAAGCACATTCCTCCAGGCAAAGTAATGGCTTGTGCAAAAAGCACCAAACTCTGGCTGGGGATGGCGTGTCTGGGGAACAGTGAAGGATTCCGTGCGGCGGCAGGGTGGGGAGTGTGGTTAAGAGAGCCAGGAGATGAGGCTGGAGATGGTGTCTGAAAAGGCTCCCGTGCTGTGCTAGGAGTTTAGATTTGATCCTCTAGGAAGGAGGGAGGCGGGAAGGTGCTAGACTACTGAGGGAGGGAATCAGATCCTCCAGGAGGGCTTGAGGACCCCAGGGCCTTCCTACTGAATGGGCATCACCTGGGGGCTTGTTAGAAACGCCAAACAGGAGGCCCTGCCCCAGACCTGCTGGACCAGAATCTGCATCCTCACAAGATGCCCCAGTTGATCCGTATGTCTAGGTGAGGCCCTGAGTTACGGCTGCGGTGGAGAGAGGGTCCCTGGTTGGACCTCTCCAATAGCCTTTTCTGACTGCCCTTCTGCCCTCCTCATGCTCAGCTCTACTGCCTCCTTGCGTCCTCCCTGCTCCGTGATTCTCTTAGGTGGCCCTTGTGCTAGAACGCAGCCCCCGAGAACATCCTTCTCTTCATACCCCCTCACCAACCACAAAGCATTTCCAAGCTCCCACGTGCTCGGGGCAAAGGGAGATAGATGCACGCAGCGGTTAAGAGTCAGTCCCCAAATTGAACTGGATGTTCAGAAGAGCTTTGCAAACACACAGATGCTGGGCCCAACCCCAGGTTCTCATGCCGAGGGCCCTGGCACTTGAGCACCTTTGGTGAGGAGCACAAGCTCCGGCATCACACAGACCTGGGTTTAGAGCCCAGCTCAGCTTTTCCTAGGCTGTGTGACCTCAGGAAAACTGTTTACCCTCTCTAGGATCATTAAAAAAAAAAAAAAGTCTCCTCATCCACAGAAGTGGATAAAAATAGTTGAGACCTCTGCAGGGGGTGTTGAAGATTAAACGGGACATTGTTTGTCAAGTGCTTAAGGACAGTGTCTGGCACCCTATAAATGGCAGCCTTTGTTATTCTTCTTTGTGCCTCTAAGGAGTTTAGAGTCTGGCAGAGAGGAAATGACAACGGGCACAAAGCCTACATAGGTAAACACTACAAAACAGTAAATAAGAAAGAACTCACTGTTGTGGCCCAGCAAGCAGTGCTGGGTTCTGAACTGGGCTGCTCACCAAGGCCGGTGCTATAATCACGCACAGGGGCTTCCTGGAGGTGGTGGTAGCTTGAGCTGAGGCTTGAGCACATTGGTTGGCTGTGGAATGGTGAGGGTCTCACTGGCTAGAGCAGGGGGCACGTGCTGGGAGGCTGGCAGATCTTAATGGATGGGTACTGCGACGTGTCCCCCAGCATGGGGGATCTTGAAGGCAGTTTGGATTGGATGTGGAAAGAAAATGCCTCACTGAAGGTTTCTGGGCAAAGGAGAGGCGGATGGAAGTAGGTTTCGTGTAGTCACAGGCAACTGGATGGGGAGTGGTGTCTCAGATCAGGGAGGGGGCCTGAGGATGCTCAGGTGTCCGCAGCAAGGGCCTGGCTGTGGTGGCAGCCACCGCGGGTCCCCAGGCAAGAAATAGCTCTTCATCCAATTTGCATCCCATCCTTCCTTTCCAGGGTGCAGGAGACAGAACAAGATCCTGCTTCGGGTGTCTAAAGTTTCTGCACCCAAAGACGGCACACGATGCCCACTGACCCATCCAGGTCAGGAGCTGCCACAGGGTCTGCAAAATGTCTGCAGACCAAATGCCAGGGGAAATGGCCCTTCCACATGGCTGGGTGGCACACCAGCTGGTCTCTCATTAACCCTCTCAATGATGCACTAGAAAATTAACAACTAAGGCTTTCTGCTCCATTAACACCGACGTTGGCCCTTGGCGGGGGGGTGGGGGTGGAGCGGGACGGGTTTTGTCTAGACAGAGGAACTCGTAAAGTCCAGATGCCTGGGCTTCTGCCACTCAGGAAGGGGGTGGGCAGAGGAAACCTGGTATGTCTCCCATGGTGGGTGCCTCCCATGGTGAAGTCCCCAGCAGAGACCAATCACAATCACAAGAGGCCACTCCCTCTTCTCATCCTTAAGATGAGGTTAACAACCTTTCTCAGCTTTACTTTGAGAATTAAATGAGATTGTGAACATGAGAACACTAGCTCAGGTGTGGTACCCACTAGGTGTCCCATCAATTGCTTTGTTATTTTTATTTTTATTGGGAAACAGAAGGGTCTGACTTGGTTCAGGGTCCACAGTCAGTCCCCTAGGAGAGGTTATAAAGGACCCTGGAGCCCTGCTACCCAGATCGTGGTCCCTAGATCGTCAACAGTAGCACTGGCATCACCTGGGAGCTTGCTAGAATACAGAACCTCAGGCCTCAGTCCATCCCTACTGAATGAGAATCTGCATTTTAACAAGATCCCCAGGCCATTAAAATGCACAGTAGAGTTTGAGACTCTGCTCTAGTATATTTGGTCCTAGGAAAAAACCATCTTCTCCCCTCTCCTCTCCCACCTCAGGAAATACGGGGCCCAGGACTCCGGGTGGATAGAAGTAGAGGATGCTGATGCCGCAGGGCCCTTTGATTAGCTCCTGCTTGCTTGCCATGCTGCATTAAAGCACACGAGAGCACATGTTGAGAAAATTACTCCCTTCTTGATTCCTTTCAATCTTTCCCACTACTGTTTGGTACTAGATGCCTTTAACATTGATTCTCTGTTTCCTTCCCTTAAACAGAGACATAGGAGGCTCAGACCTAGAGCTTTCCAAGGGCAACAGTGTATAACTAGAATTAATAACACTGTTGAGTGTTTAGTGCATTTATTTGTAAGGAAACTTTTTATTTATTGCAAGAGATACAGATCTTCCATTCGTTTCCTTTCTAAGTAAATGATATTTAAAACAATGAGTCAAATTGAAGAAAAACAGTTAGGTCCATAATAACGGAAGTGTGTGAATCTGGCAAAAATCACAACACGTATATAAATCACGGCAGTTTGGTAAATTATTATCCCTTATAATTCATAAGAGCCCTCTGAGATCAGCTCATCCACTTTTTTCATATTGCAGGTCATGAAATCAATGTAGTAGGTCATGACCAGCACTTCTTGGGTTTGTTTTAATGGAGTGGAATGGAATGGAATAGACTAGAAGAGCATAAAATTACGAGAACATTGCAAATGTGATAAAACAGTAAGTACTATCCCATAAACTTTTGTTTCAGTTTGTGTGTGTCCTGGCTTACAATGTAAAATGTCTGTATTCTGTATGGGCTGTGGTCCAAAGAGTTAGCAAGCCACTCATGTAGTCCACTCTCCCTTTGGTAGGTGCCCCTGGCCTCTGCTAACTTATTTCCAATGGGGAGGAGTTGACTCCTTTGGCCAGACCATCCATGAGCATGTGTCGAGGTCCCACCACAGCTCTCTGGCTCCTCTCTCACGACAGAACTGACAACAGTAGCCCCTGCCACAAGTTATTAAATGGATGCTTCCCAGCCCCGCTGAGGTGAGGAAAGACTCAGGCACCTGCACAGAAAGAAGTGTGGAGATGCACTAGCATGAAGACATGTCATTTTTGGAGGGACAGGATCCCCATCACCAGGATCTGCTCTCCTGGCCCTCTGAACCCTCCCAGGCTTGGGCAGCCCTGTTTCATTGGTCTTCCCTGAAAGATGTCTCTTCCCTTGAAGAGCAGTGATGGAGAGGGGGAAGGAGGCTGGGGGAAGGGCAGGAAGAACAGGAGAAAGCTCTGGGTGGGGGAGGGGATAGAGTTCATCACAGGGTGGCACTTGAAGGATGGACTTGTCAAGGCTGAGCCTCGGGCCGGCTGCATCCTGGACCCACAGGGAGGGCAGGAGCACGCCAGGGCAGCAGGAGGAAGAAGGCTGGGGCAGCAAGTTCAAGGTGGGGGGAGGAAGGGGTCAGGAGCACGTAAGGCCCCAGCGCCAGCTGAAATTTCACATTAGCCCCCCTACAAACAGACGAGTGAGCCAAGGGGAAGGTTCATGGGTCCCTACACCCTACCAAGCAGGAATTCCTAAAAATGCCCACAGACTCAGAGACGGAAGTAAGCTGCCAGTGACATCTTGAGCAGCAAAGGGAAAGGACGAGAATGGAGTTGTGGGACCCCTTCCCCTCCCCCATGTCCCCACTTTTACCTTCCTGCTTCGCTTGTCAGCTCAAGGCAGTCTTTCACCCCCTTTATCATACCCCAAAAACTCTCCACATGCAAACCCTTTGTACAACAAGCCCTCCTATCTTGTTTTAGCCTTTCTGGCTCCAGCCGAAGAGGGGTCTGCTAAGGTGGAAGGCTCCAGGCACAGGCTTCCTCCAGAGGCCTGAACTCTCGGCAGGGCACTCTGGGTCTGCACTGGAGCTGCCCCATCGTTAGCATGCTTTGTGTGGGTGAGTTCAAATGCAGAAGCTGGATCTGTGGCCCAACTGGCCCTGGGCCTCAGCAAAGGACCTTGGTGCGCAGTGGCCTGATTTATGGCCGAGAGCTCTCTTTATTTTCCTTTGGAAACTATGGGGGTGAATTTTAAAAGGCCTGAGATCAGAGCCAGCGTGCCTGGGCTCTGCCAAGTCCTCTCTTCCTCTAGTTCCCACTTACTTGTCCCTTGCCCTGCTCTGCTCTGGAAACTGGGCCTTTGCTGTACCCCATCCCTAACCCCAGAGTCTATTTTCTCTCCTTCCTCTTTATTTATTTTGGGGTTAACAAACAGTGCCTCTTGCCAATAATCCAGGGACGAGGTAACTCTGGGATATGGGTTCCAAGTACCCATGGGGAGAGTTCCTTGGGAATCATCCTTAGGAAGAGGCAGTCCAGCTGGTGGGCACTTACAGGGAACCCAGAGGCTGAGAGCTGCCCGAATACCACGGGGGCAGCCAAGACAGTCTCCACAGTTGTCATTCTAGCTAGAGAGATGAACAGATCAATCAATCTCCGCGAAATACCAGCTGCCGTGAAAGGCAAGGGAGTCTGGGAGGAAGCGTGGTTTCGAGTCAGGCTAACCCTGTGCTCAATTCCTGGCTTGTACTCTAGCGCGAGGACCTTGAATTAATTACTTAACTTCCCTGAGTCCCAGTTTCCTCCCTATAAGATAGAGATAATTCCTTCCTACCTCATAAGGTAGGGGCTGTTGAAGATTAGCGATAACACATGGGCAGTGCCCAGGACCGTGCTGACACATAGTAGGTCCTCATCGGCTTTGGCTAAGATCATTATTGCTGCTGGCAGCTCAGTGGGCTATATACAGAGTTGGAGCCATCTGAGATCTGATGCGGCTCAAACTGGGAGACCTTCGGCAATAAGTTAACCTCTCAGGGCTTCAGATTCCTCATCCACAGACCAGGGGGATGATAAAAGGTACCTTGGTGGGCTGTTAGGATAATGTAAGGAAGTACCTACCACAGCATCTGGCACATAGTACGACTGGTTAAACTTTATGTTTTCTGCCACTCTTCCTAGACCAAATGGAAAAATCTAATTTCTATGAACTTGGTCGGACTAACGGGCTTTCTTTTCCTTGGGCCCAGTGGTTGTGAGAGCCCCAAGGATGAGGTTTCTATGTACCTTTGCAGAGCTCAGACACATTTCCCTAAAAGGTCCCCATTGCACAACTCCAGGGGTGCCGTCACAAAGAGCACACAGCCACCCAGACCCCAAACCTCTCAGAAAGGGATCTTTCTCACAAAGTTGTACCTTCAAGGGAGAAATTCACTCAAAAAGATGGACTCTATGCTGCTTAGGCCCAGGGTAACTTGCACCTGAACAGTGACCGCAAGTGAGGCAATCAATTGCTGTTGTGGGTGGTAGCTATCCCCCAGCTGGGGAAATTACTAGGCTTAATTGTGCAACATCTTCAGTCTCCATAATCTTGATCCATTAAACCCTTGCTGCTGGCCAGGAGGCAATGCCCAGGAGGAAGGGGTTAGCCCAACACACTAATAGGATCAGCCCTTCAATCCCATGAAGGTAATTATGGCCACATCCTTCCCCAACAGCCCTGAGTAAACCCACAGATCCCTAGCCAATTTGGGGCTTTTCTAGGCAGTACCAGCTCCAGTGACACCCCAGGAAGGCCAAGAGCTACGCTGCCTGGAGTAACACGGACTCAGCTCCATCGACATTGGTCCACCTGAGTCCTCCCAGCTGCCCAACCCCTTCTGGAGACGTTGCTCACCTTTGACAAAATGCCTGACCACATCTGCTACGTCTACCTGTGGTCTAGAGGGACACGGAAGCCGCAGAGGTGAAGGTGGAGGAAAGAGGGGAAGGGCACCTGATCGATTAGGTCACCACAGAGCCCGCCCCGTCTCCCGAAGACCACACTGACCCTGTTAGTTTCTATATGGCCAGTAAACCCATATTCGTCTTTCGTCCGGCAGTGTGGTAGGGAAGGAAGCGCAGGAAGAGAAGACAGAAATAAAGCACAGGGGCAGAAAACCGAGTGAGAGGCCCAAATGAGGTCTGAACCTGGGGGAAGAGAACTGGCTGTCCCATCTGCAGTGGGTCACGGTTGCAGCCGGCCCCACCTCAAAGGGCTCTTTGCCAAATGCCTTGGGCAGGGAGTAGTAGGCTTGGGTGTCTATCCCCAACCCTCTTATGGGGGTGCATCCTCTAGTTTGCCTGTTGCCCTGATTTCCTTCTTCTTCCCCATTTACAGGATCAGGTTCTCCCCAAGCTTCAGAGACAAGCAGAACGCTCCCACTGCCAATCAGGGCCATCCATGGCTCCATCAGACCATATCTTGCCCAAAGGAATGCAAGCTAGGGCAGACCAAGGCCACAAGTCAAAACAATCAGCCTCTCCTATCCAGCCCTGGAGACAGGTAAGCCTGCAGGCCTCTCCCCCTGGTACTCAGTGGAAAGTGCCAAGACCCTGTAGGTAGAAGGTGGTGGGAAGTCCAAGCCCCATGGATTCCCCTCAGCCTACCAGAGCCAGGGGCCCGGCTAAGGCAGACGTCGTGGAGATGACATGCAGTTGTCCTGAAGCTGCCTTCCTCCTGGTTTGCCCCAAAGGGCTCAAGCTGAGCCAAAGAGCTGCAGCACCAACATTGGTGGGGAAGGCTTCCAATCACATGATCACAAGCCCTAGCAATGCGTGGGACTCCCTTGGGGGGTCTACAATTACCAAATCCACACAGCCAGAAACTTATGAATGGACAAGCTAATGGGTTTCTGGGGTTTGCTGGTGGAGTAAGGAGTTAAAGGAGCCAAGAACCCAGAAGTTTTCTTTTCCCTCTCATACTCACTCACACAACCGGAAATTACTGCGGGCTTATTATGGCACAAGGCACTGGGCTAGGCACCAGCTGAGAACCTGGTCCAACACTCTGACCCTGCCTGTCCCTTCACACACTTCCCAGCCCCTTCCAAACTCCTCTGCAAGCCTTTCGTGGATCCCTGTTCAGTGACAAAGGCCGTGAAGAGCTGGACAGCTGATCAGTTCAATAGCACTCCTCATCTTCAAAGCACTTGAGAAACATTAACCAATTAATCCCCGTGGCACCCACGTGAGACATCACAGCCTCACTTTACAGAGAAGTGTGAGTAAGGAAGGTACCAGAATCACCCCTGGACCCAGAGAACAGCCCAAGTCTTCCATCCTACCGGCTCTCCCCCCTTCTTCTACCCACCTAGCTAATTCTTCACAAATGTTCCTGTCATTCCTTCCTCTTTCCAAAGAACAATCACAGCAGCAATCACAACAGCAACAAAAAATCACATTTCTCTGACTAGGAGACTTAATTCTTCTGCCAGGCCCACCTCTGGGACTCCAGCAGCCACGTCAAATATGGGCTGGTGTTGACAAGCAGGAATACATGACTGAGGCTTAGTCACAGGACAAGAAAGCATCCATTTGCAGGTCCACACCGACTGTCAGGCCAGTGGCCTGGTCCTTGGTGCAGCTAATATAGGAATAAGGTGGGAAACTGAGGCAGGTTCATGATCATCTGGAGATGAGTTTTTATCCCCACAGCCCCAGATGCTTTCCTGGCTATTGGACAGGGCACTGAGTCTGTAAGGGGCATAAAAATATCACCAGAGATTTCCCTTGGAAATGTCGCTTGGGGTAACAGAAGTGAGATCCAAAGGCAGGTTCTAATAACTACAGATGATCATGTTCTGCCTTCTATGAGGTCCAAATAACTAGAGGTTTTGCTTGGCTCCATAGTCTGGCCTGTTTGAGGCCAGAGCTAAATTGCCTGGGACAAAAAAGAGGCTGGAATGGCAAAGGAAGAGACCTTAAATGTAGCCCTCAGTTCTCTTTTACACAGATCCTGAAAGATTTCGTCTCTACTCAGAGGAACAGAGAAAGTTTCAGAGCACCTCCCGTTTTTGTTATTCCATAGAACTTAGTATGATCCAACCTGATCCCTGGTATAGAAGAAAACCAAGAGAAAGTGGTGTTTAGTGGAAACAGTGGTGAGAGAAAGACAGAGAGAAGATAAAATGAAGAACACAGGCAGAAAACACGTGCAGAGAGACACACACCAGCTCCAGGGAAAGAATCTAGGCAAGGCACTGAGCGGCAAAGCTGACACTATCACGTTAATGTAGGAAAATGAACGGTCCAGAGACAGGAGGTGGGGTGGCTGGAACCCTCATTCATCACACTAGTTTACCAGGGGCAAAGACCGTGCTCCAATCAGTCCCAGATCACACGGGCAGCTGGGAGCCAACCCATCTCCTCGAGTCAGACAGATCACCATCACTACAGACCTTCAGGACTTCTACTATAGGGGAAAGAGGGGGTCTGAGGTTCACCCCTTACCAAGTGACCATATCAGCCTGCAGTGGAAGTGTGCACATATGCTAAAGCCAGAAAGACTGAGCCGACAACTCCAAAGGTAAGATGTGTGTGAGGGGAGGGGCTGTTTGTTAGCCTGGCATCTTAGGTGTAGAGAATCACCAGCCTCAGTGAAATTAGACAGAGCCTCAACCACCCCTGCCCTGGCTCCAGGACCAGCCCCCAGTTCCTCCAAGAGACACAGAGTCAAGTTAGGCTCAGTCATTCAGACCACTTACCCTGCTGGACCATTCTGGGGAGAACTCTGACAGAGGACCAAAGAGACAGATGTCCCCCATTCCATGACACCCCAAGACCTTGAATAAGTTCAGACATATCTAGGTGACACTCAGGGTCTTCCTAGGGTATGATCTAAATCCCAGCTTTGTCACTTACCAGTCACGTGACCTTGGGTAATGGTTTTAGCCTATTCAGCCTCTCTTCCTGTAAAAGGGAGAGAAGACTACCTATCTTGCAGAGTTGTGAGGTAAGGAGAGACTGGATGGAGTGCCTAGCTCAGTGCTGGCATAGGGTAGGTCCTCAGGAGATGCCACTATCACTGCCACCAGGAGCAGTGCTTAGAAGGAGCCTCCATCACCGGGTCATTCGCATCCCTAAGAAGTACACTGGCTACCCTGTGCCCTGGGTACATCCCCTTTACAATTCCTGATGGATGTGGCTTTTGTGGGGACTTGCCACCCTGTGAGCCTGTAAGCAGAAAGCTTCCTGAGAGGCAGAGGAACTTCCTCTGGGAGCCACAGAACCATGCTGCCAGGCAAATGACAGCTCGGGTATTTGTTTTAATTTAGGCTCTTGTCAAGAGGAAAATTCATGGCTAACAGCCCAAACATGACTGCACAGCACCTCCCCAGGAAGCCTCATTCTACGGCTCTCCAATCAGCTGTTTGGAAGAAGGAGGCAAGGACTCCTCCTCACATTGCTGCCAAGTTGGTGTCCCCCCTCCCCTCCATCCAGGCTGCCCCAGGAGCCCAGAGGCCAGGGCAGCAGCAGAAGGGTAGACAGCTCAGATGCCAGCCTGCCTGAGTCAGGGCTGATAAACAGGCACCCCCAAAGAAGGCCTCGGTCTAATTCCCTTTTCCCATCCCACCTTCCTCCAGTCGGAAATTTTCAAAGCACCCTCAGGCAATTTTGCTCCTTTGCTCCAGGTTGTGTATGTGTGTGGGGTTACGTGTTGGGGTGGGTTGGGGGGTGGTAGGAAAACTTGGAAATGATCAGATGATCAGGTGGGGGAGTCTTCTTTAAGGCAATGAAGAGAAAGCCAGAGACAGGTTTCCATAGGATTCTATGCTCTGGGAAATAGGGAAAGCAGTACTGGGTTTTGCAAAGAGTCAGAAATATTCAGGAACATAAGCTGCATGTGAATATGAGGCATTGTTGTGACTGTTATTTGCAAGAGCACAGCTAAGAGAAGGTCACTAATCCTTCCTTTGGGTCAGGAGCTGATCTGCAGCAGGGCTCTGAACAGATGTGTGCCCCATTCAGGCAAACACACGTGCACACACACCACACAGCGACCGTGGGCCCTGACCTTCACCCAACGATGCTGGCCTCTGCAGGGGAAGGAGCAGGTGGAGTGGCTAGGCTCGGCGCGGGACCGACACCCAGGGGATCCAGCTTTGTCCCTTTGATGTTGAAACACCAAAGCAGAATGGACCATCACAAGGAGAGCTCCTGGGGGGAGGAAAGGGAAGGGAAAAGGATAAGGATGGGGATGGGGATGGGGGGAAGGAGGAAAGGAAAGGAAAAAGGATGGAGGGAGAAGAGGGAGAAGAAAAAGGTATGGGGAATGATGGGGACCCAAGGGGATACAGAGGTCAGAGGTTGGGTACTGAGTACTGAGGAGCCTCCAGGGCAAGCCTTTGGGGTTCAAGGCATCACCTTGTCCACTCCGCCCACCATAAGACTGTTACCAAGGAATTCGAGCCAGGTTAACCCTTAAAAATGTCCTTGTCCCATGGCATCCAGTGTCCAGAACCAGAACCTGGCTCCACCTATCTCCCCCAACCCCTGCCCCTGCCTCAGGACTCTGGGCTAGGAGACCTAGCAAGAGAGAGTGGGAGGGTCCCACTGAACCGATCAGGGAGGGTGAAATCCACTTACTATCTTCTTCAGGGGCTATCAGGACCCTCTTCCTGTACCACTGAAAGCTAGGGGAAGGTGTCTCAAGGGAGGGGTGGGAGAAATGCAGTGCTTTAGCCACCTAAGCAAGTCGGAGTCAGAGTCGGGGTCGGGGTCGGGGTCGGGGTCGGGGCGCTCAACGCTGGGCGCAAGCCCCCAGAAGGTACGAGCGCTCAGTTAACACATCCCCAGCGGCAGTGCAGTCACGTGATCGCGGCAGATTTGGGAGCGAGGGGGTGGAGACGCCGCCGAGGTTAGTTTTTTTTTCTTTTTTGGGGGAGTGGAAGGAGGGGAGAGGGGGAGGGAGGGGGAGAGTGCGGATAATGATGAGCCTGGCAGGAAGTACTGCTGAGCTGGGGGTTTTCAGGTCCTTCATCCAAATGGCCCCCACGGAGATGTGCACCTACAGTCTCCCTTACCACACGACCCTACCCCCACCCCGAAACACACTGGTCTCAGGCTGTCCCTGAGGTGGCAAACTCAGGCGCCAAGACCAAAATGGCCTTTCTGCTTCAACGTGGACAGAAGGAGCAGCCAGTCGAGGAGCGGAGGCAGCACCCTACAAGGGCTCTCCCCTCTTCCCCAGGGTTGGGGACTGCTCGGTTACACAACAGGTGGGAGAGGGGTGACACAGCTCTCCTGGGCCCGTCGGTCCACTGCGCACCCCCTCCGGCTTGAAGTCCACTCTAGGGACCCCATCCGCGGCCGATCGCGGAACCCTACGCCGCTCGCCCGCCTGCCGGCCCGCCGGGCACCTGGGCGGCCGTGCCCGCAGCCCCCAGTCCGCGCGGGACTCCCCAGAGAAGCCCGGCATCGCGGGCCCCGGGGCCGTCCAGGCGCAGCGCGGGGCGCCGGGGCCCCTTCCCGCCTGGCCTCCCCTGCCCGAGCGCACACGTACTGCTGTAGAGGGTGTCGATCCAGGAGAGGCGCGGCAGGCCCCGGTGGCTGAGCGGCTCCATGCCCGCGGCTCCGCGCGGCGGCGGCGGCTCCGTCAGATCGGAAACCCGACCCTCATCGCACAACAAAGGAGGGAGGGCGCGGGCGGCGGGCGGGCGGCCAGCTCCAGAGGCCGAAGTTGCCGAGCGCTGGGTGGAAGCCGGGGGAGGCGGGGAAACAGGTAGCAGGGAGGACCGAGCCGGAGCTGCACAGGAGGAGGGGAGGGCGGGCGAGGGCCGGCGAGCGCCCCCGGGAGCCCTTCCGGCCCCTGCGACCGCCGCGAGCCCCGCTGCGGTTCCCAGAGCGGCGGCCCCGCAGCCCGCCCGCCAACTAGCAACTTCTCCGGGGCTGCACGGCGCCCAGGGGCGGGGGGGCGGGGGCCGCGACCAATCGGCGCGAGGCTCCCGCGCCCCCTCCCCGCAGCACGCCTCCAGACCCGGGTAGGGGTGTGGGGAGCAGCCGGGGTCCCCACGCGAGAGGCGCTCCAGCCGGTGACGGAGGAGTGGTCCGCGGGGGGTCTCCGGGCTGCGGCGCAGGCCCAGGATCCTCTTCCTCCCCTCGCTGGGCTCGGCCAAATTCTGGCAACCCGCTGACTAGGTGCCGCGGGGAGACCTACGAGCCCGCAGGGGTGACATCACCTGCCACCCCAGGATCTCTAAGCGCAGTTTCAGGGGCCAGTGAGGCTCCCAGGCCCCTCCCCTAGGCAAGCCTGGGGAGCGGCGCTGACGGGGTTAACGTCCTGCCCGCCCGCGGGAAGCCTTGGCTGCCCTAAGACTCTTTCCTTCCAAACCTTAACAGTGCCTCATCTATTTAAACACCCTTGACCTAAAGGCCGGGCGGTTCCTGCCCTACACACCAGGGGGCGGCGGTTGGAGAAAGGCGGGAGGCCGGGGCTCGTCGAGGGGCTGTGGAGGATAAACTGGGTTACAGGAGAGACCCCAGGGTCTCCGCTGGGTTCCCTCCAAGAGCCTTCTCTGGGGATCCCAGTCGCAGCCCATGTAAGGAGGGACACCATGTATGCCTAATCACAAGCTGAGGGAAGGCTGGGGTCAAGATGCCTTTGAGAACAGACCTTTAGAAACAAAATTCCTTCTAAGACCCGCCGCCCCCCCCCCCAAAGCTGTGAAGAGGTTGGAGTGAGGGAGTTTTACACCTGTGCCCTGGGTGCAGGTTCTAAATGACCCAAGGCAACTTGGCTACAGATTTGGTCCTACAGGCCTCCTTGGAACAAAGGACCCTGGAGAAGGGACTGGAGAGGAGGGAGGGAGGGAGGGTCAGGCTAGGGTGGTCCAGGGCAGTGGGGCTAAAGCTCCTTTCCTGAACCCAAGGGAAGGGAGGCAGCGGGCACACAGGGAACCCTGCCCTGGACCATTTACCCTGCTTTTACCTCAGATAGTGAGGTTTCTGATAATGGAGCAGACCCTCCCACCCCTCATCTCCAAGCAGCTTTAAGGGCAAAGACATCATGGGACCCAGGTCAATGGACAGGGCTACAAGGTGAAGCTCACCCTGGCCTCTATAGGGGGCAGTGTTGTCAGCACCTCCAGAGCATTTGGTGGTGGTGGGGGGGCCTCATCATCTCAAACAACCACAGATCTAGTTCTTAAAAAAAAAAAAATTTAATCGAAGTATAGTTGACATGCAATATTATATTAGTTTCAGATCTTGTTCTTAAGAGGAGAAGCAGACCCTCACCCATGATGCTGAAAGGAAGCCTGCACCCAGCCCCTGCAGCTGCTTAGGTAGCGGCCTCCAGAACTGCCCAAGGGGACGTGGTGGCCACTAGGCTCACAGCAGGTCGGGTGAGCCCCTGGGAGTTGCAGGGGAAGATGCTCTGGGGAGTGAAAAGCCTCCACAGGTGGCTGCGTGGGTGTTTTTCAACCTAGAGGTGACACTGTCCCCTTACTGCATCCACTTGGCTCTCCCCCACCCCAGGCCTCCTGGCTCAGGCTCTGGATCCTGTGGGTCTCCCTGCTCAGCTGTCACCCTCCCACCGTCTCTGACTTGCACACAAGACTGGGAGGACCAAGCAAGCAGGCACCTGGAGCTTGGCAGAGAGGGGGGCGTGCATCTCCAATGAGATGCTCCAGAAATAGAGCCAGGATGGGAGAGGAAGCAAATGGGCTCCTGGAGGAACCAGAGGGAGGACGGTGAGATGGAGGAGCAGAGAGGAGCCCAGGGCCTTTCTTCTTGCCACACGGAAGGCACAGAACCCAGCAGAAACGTGCAAGCAGGAGCCCAGCCCAGGGAAGCAGCAGCACTGACTGCCCCCTCCCCAAGAACCCCCATCCCCACCAAGGCAGCCTGGGCCCTCTCTGCACACTGCCTGATGGCCACATCTGGGCACTGACTGCGAGGAGGCCATGGATGTATGTTTCTGCGTGAGTCACATACATTTGCATACATTTTACATTTTTATCTACAAAGGCTGGAACAAGCTATTTTCAGGCTAAAATGTTACAGTTGCTCTCCTTAACATTGCCATAGTTTGCTTTTTTCTACCTTCTGTCCAAGCCTGTCCTGGACCTCCCAATCCAGAACAAAATATAGGGGAGAGGGGAGAGGGATCTTGGAGGCAAATAAGGAGGAACACTTCTAATACTTAACAGAGAATGCCTGCAGTGGACCTGGCTTGGATCTTAGTGCTTTGTTTACATGACAAACTCACTGTTATCTCAGCTCCTTCCATTTTCCAGATGAGCAAACTGGGGCACTGGTCAGCTAAGTAACCTGTCCAGACAGTAAGTGGAGGGCTGAGACTTGAACCCTGGCAGTCTACTCGTGCAGTTAAAATGCCATGCATGCTGCCTCCACTGTCAGGGTTGAAAGCAGGATGGCAAAGGTCCCTGGAAATCTTTACGGGTCCGTGGGTTAGAGACCACCTTCTAGAAAACTCTCCCAATCCTCTTCCATCTCCATACAACTGTCTCACACATGTGTCCCAGGAAAGGGCAGTTACTTCAAGATCCCTTGATGCCTATATGGGATGGCTTCCAAAAGACATTAACATCACACATGTTAGACATTAACATCTAACCTTGGCTACAGAGACAAGTGTGTGGAAGCACCAGGGTGATATGAGACCAGGACAGAAGCCTCCAGATTCCTGGCACTGAGGATGGAGAGGAGGTGGGGGGAGACCCAATACCACATCCTAGGAAGGAGGGAGTTACAAGAGTCATTCTCATTCGCCTTGTGCCAAAGGTGAAGTGCTCTGCCAGCAACCCCCATCTGTCAGAGCAGCAGGGGGACGTTCCGTGGACAGGCCACCCTGATTCAGCTAAGTGTGGACCTGCCCATGCACCCCAAGGCACTGAATCAGCACCCATCACACCTCGTCCTCCAAGCCTGCACTAACCATTTGCTGTCTAGTCCTTTGGGTGAACATGCTTCTCCTTCCCCTCTGGCCTGTGCACTCAGTCTGTCCTGGCTCCCTGCTTCCCATAGCAACGGGCCTGCTCCTGCCTCACCACCAGATTTAAGGGGGATTTAAGTGTAGGTTGCTGGGATCACTGGGCTGATGATGAGAGGCCGAGTGGGAAGAAGATATATCCCATCCTGAAGGTCAGCGGCCTTGCCCTTAATCCCCAGGGCTGTGCTACTCACTCCCTCTCCAATGGGAAAAGGGTGACCATGCTTAGAAACAAAACTGGGTATTTCCATTTTTCTTCCCTCCTTGCTGTTAGCAACTCAGCTCCACTGTGCACAGTAGGAAGTCCCCTGGGAGTCCTTGCAGGGGTCACTGTTGATGAAGAGGATGTCCATTCACCTCTTCCCACTCTGAGGCCCGCAGGGAGCACCAGTGTGAGCAGGCTGGAGGTACAGGTGGTCAGGGGTGGGGTGGTGGTGGGCTCCGCATTCAAATTAACAAAAACAAGGGACTTCCCTGGTGGTCCAGTGGTTAGGACTCCTTGCTTCCACTGCAGGGGGCATGGGTTCGATCCCTGGTCAGGGAACTAAGATCCTGCATGCCGTATGGTGCAGCCAAAACAAAACAAAACAAAACCAAAAACAAAATCAGACTGTGATAGTCAAAAACCCTTTGGTACCCTTCCTGGCAGATCAGCTCTTTAAAAGCTGGGACTAGGGCTTCCCTGGTAGCGCAGTGGTTGCAAATCCGCCTGCCAACGCAGGGGACACGGGTTCGAGCCCTGGGCCGGGAAGATCCCACATGCCACGGAGCAACTAAGCCCGTGTGCCACAGCTACTGAGCCTGCGCTCTAGAGCCCGCGAGCCACAATTGCTGAAGCCCACGCGCCTAGAGCCCGCGCACCGCAACGAAGAGTAGCCCCCGCTCGCCGCAACCAGAGAAAAGCCCGCGCGCAGCAGCGAAGACCCCAAACAGCCAAAAATAAATAAATAAAATAAATAAATTTATTAATAAATAAATAAATAAAAGCTGGGACTGCATCTTTTTTCACTGCACTCAGCCCAGTGGATGAATGAAGCTCAGGTAGACCTCCAAGGCAGCCGTTACTACACTGCGCCCCCAGATCAGCTTTCTGCCAAAAGCCCAATAGATTGGCATTCAGTAATACATGTTGAATAAATAAAACTAATGACAGCTAACTTTGAGTGCTTCTTAAGTGCCAGGCACTGCTTCACATAGACTACCTTTCTTAGTCCTCATAATAAGCCAAGGAGATAGGCACTACTATTCTCTCCATTCCTTCCTGCAGAAGCAGGAAGGCTATGCTATTGGCCAGCTAGCAGGTGGTGATACTTGGAAATGAACCGAGATTCTGAATCCAGAATCCACATGTGTAATCTCTGTACCGGGCTGCAATGAGTGAATAAATGAATAAACAGAATGAAGTTAAACTCAGGGAGGATGAAATTGGAGCTACAGGAGGAATGTAATTCCAGAACTCCCCAGAGCCACCAATGATTAAGCAGAAAGAGAACTGGTTCCCAAAGAAAACCACATCTACTACAACAGGGCAGATGACCCTGGAGACAAGCTAGCTGCAATCAATCCGATGACAATTTCCTGAACTCCAGTCCCCGCCAAACCCCACTTTCCAGCCTCAGTTTTCACATCTCTAGGTGGGCACCCAGGTGGAGCAGAGAGATGACCTCCAGGCTTCCTATCTACCCTGGCAGACCCCAGATTGGCCTGTTTCTGTCTCCTTGCTTCATTTCCTTTAACCTCTGTACAGTAAATCAGCATTTACTCTTCTAAGATTCACCCTCACCCCTTGGGCCTGGAAAGAAGAAAATTCCCCAGGCCTCTCCTGGGTCACCTCTAAGTGGGAAGTTCTGGCCTAACAGTCTGTCCTTTGCCCTCTTCCTCCCCATCTCTTCCGAGTCTCCTCACTTTTCCAGCAGACAGCGAGATCTACAGGAAGCACAGGCTTACTGGAAGCCCTCCTCGCTATTCATGTCTCTTCCAAAGTTTTGTGTCAGCTTGAGTCACAGGAGAGATGTAAGAGTCATGGCAAGATGTAAACCAAAGGATTACATTCACCTCCTTGTTGCCTCCCTTGGCACCATGGTCGGGAGAAGCACGGTGACATCCAGGTCCCTGTAGCTGTGAAGCTCCTCACCACAGACACCCACACATTTCTCGGGGGCTGTGTTGAAGCCCCACTCCCATGGCTAGGGCCACAGTGAGTCCAGCATCCCCGGAAGAGTAGCTGCCTTGGAGTATACTAAGCAAGCTGCAATTTCAGGAGGGTCTCGGGCCAAGCCCCAGCTAAAGTGGCCCTCACCTGACATGGCTCGGATCGTTCCACCCAGGGGTCAACATGCAAGGTTTCCGAGAGCAGATCAGAGGGCTCAACAGTAGGGCCTGGAGCCCCCTTCCTGATTTACTTACCACAGCATCCCCGTCAGCATTTGGAAAGAGGCAAGCAGAAGAGACGGAAGGATTCTACAAGTCCCCAAAACCCAGAGACAAAGTTCAATGGTTCCAACCTTATCAGCTCCAAGTGAAGTAGAGGCATGTCTATCTGGGGCCAGAGCTCACAGGCTGGCCCTCTGCCCTCCCGTGGTCACCATTCCCCTGAAGCTGGCTGTGCTTCTTGCTCTCTCAGCCAGAGTTCTGCAGGTGCCTCCCAGCCCTGCGCTGCTCTGCCACGAGCTCTGACGCCACCCGCCAGGCTGGCCCTGTCCCTGTCAGGCCCAGGAGTGGCTGCAGGGGCTGAGGGCTGGCTATCAAGGAGACCGGCTCCAAGAGGTGGTGACTCAACATTCAAGAAGGTGAGGACAAAGGAGCATCAGAGCCTAGCCAGTGGTGCTTGTCATCAGTGCAGTCTTGCTCTGGGGTTACCGTTTAAGTTCATGGTGTGTGGCCCTGTCTCTTTAAGGACAAGGCCTCTTTAAGAGGAGTTCCCTCTGCAGTCACTCCAGCCACCAGTGGTCCTGCGGCAGACAACAGGGACTCCCGAGCGCCATCTGGTGGTCCAACAGAGCAGCACCTCAGCCACCACACACAGTCCTGCCACCCTGGACACAGTCCAGCCAAGAGGCCTGGAAATAGCCGCACCAAAATCTCAGCTTCGTCCACCGGATTTTTCTCTGGGCTTTTGGGTTACCACTGTGAGCAATGAGGCTATAGAAGTCAGGAGGAACTCCCTTTGGGGTCAGGAGACAGCAGGAGCCCCCATGAGTGGCCTGGGAAGAATAACCATCCCACTGGACCAAAGCTTCCCTAAGATATTCTGAAATTGGGGGACTTATCCAGTCTCCCTGCTGGTCATCCGCAGGACATAAGGCCTGTATGTATCCTGTTCCCATAAACACTGGGAACAGTAGTTCTCAATTAGGGGAGGGCTAGTTTGTATTGCCCCACCAGGAAGTATATTTGAAAATGTGTAGGAGCATTTTAAAGCCAGAGATGTTAAAATGTCCTGCAGTATGCAGAACTATCCCAAAGAATGTCTGTCCCCAAATGCCAACAGTGTTAAGAGCACCACTTGGTTAGGAGGAACAGAGGCTTGTTTCTTAGCAAGCTCACACACACACACACACACACACACACACACACCCACACACCCCACCGTTCTTCTATTCCCCATCATTCTGCCTTTGGCGTCCTCCCTAAATTTTACCTTTATAACCGTAGAGGTGGAGAGAGGGAGTGATCTGGCCAAGGCCCCCTTCACAAGGAATGCCAGTGCCCCTGGCTGCCCCTCCCCCAAAGCCAGGCACACACTTGCACCCAGTGTGCGTTGGGTCGTTATGACCCTTAGATGGGGAAGGCAGACAGGCTGGCAGCCTAACTCAGACCGCTGGGAAGCAGCAGATGGACTCCGAGAAGGAATCACAGAAGACCGGCCCCTCCTTCCCCCAAGGGACCACCCTGCCTTCCTTCCCACATGGATGACTCAACCTAGCTTTGCTCTCTGTCTCAAACTGTCCCGTGACACCCGTCTTTTACATAAGGCACTTTCAGGTACTGATCGTGAAACCCGGTGAGTCCTAATTTCTCCTTCCCCAAGCTCACCGCATCCTGGTCTGGGCTGGTCAGCTCAGGTTCATGAACACTGTCTGGTGCCAGTGGCTGACATGAGAAACCAACACATGTGACATATGTTCTAATGAAGGGAGAGTGGAAAAAAATGAAACACCGTCTGCAGTGGTCAGTGGAAGCCACACAGTGGTCACATCTGAGCTGGGCCTGTTGGTCTGAGAAGTCGCAGGCTCATGAGGCTGACATCATAGCTAGAATGATCAATTGGAGGAAGAAGTTTTCCAGCATCAAACAGCAACTAGAGAACACTTCCCATTGCTGTCAGAATAAAGACCACATCCTTTTAGTGGCACACAAGGCCCTGTGGCCTGGCCCCTCACCTCCTCTCAGCTTCATCTGGCACATTCTTCTCCTGGTTCTCTCTTGCTTTTTCAGAACTTTTGAACAGGACGACATCTCTGGCTAAAATGCTCTATCCAACTCTGCCCAGATATCTCCTATCTTCCCTCTAATCTTAAATATCACTTCTGCTAGGAAGCTGTCCCTAACCACCAGACCGGGGAGGCCTGCATTTCAGATTACTCAGTGCTCTAGTAAATCACCTAATGCCTGTCTCTTCTGCTAGACTGAGAGCTCCGAGAAGGTATGAAGCTCATCTCACTTGTTCACCACTGTACCCCTGGCACCTTGAAATAGTGGTTTCAATGAATGAATAAGTAAATGAATGAATGAATGACCAAATATGCTCCTCGTCAAAAAGACCTTAGAATGCGGGAGTACAGAAGCTTCAGCCGACCCAGCTCCAACTGGAAAGAACTGTCGGGGGGAATTCCCTGGCGGTCCAGTGATTAGGACTCTGCGCTCTCACTGCTGAGGGCCGGGGTTCAATCCCTGGCTGGGGAACTAACATCCCACAAGCTGAGCAGTGCAGGGAAAAAAAAAAAAAAAAAAAAGACAACGGTCAAAGCCAGTTGGAATGTCATGTCGAGAATGGTCTCACTCTCCGAAAGATGCAGAAAAACAACAGGATCCTAGAGTCATATCTAGAGCAGAAGAATTGCTGTTCCAATTAATTCTCTAACTGCTCACACGAAATCCCAACTAAAAACTCCCCAGTGTCCAGGGTTCCCTTGCTAAGCAGCCAGCATTTGATGTTGCACTCTTTTTCACCCAATCAGACTCCAACAAGGAAATGGAATAGAAACTGAGAAATGGTTCAGCCCACTAAGGGAACTTTGGTCTCAATTTTCAGAGTCCTTCTCCTAGGCCTGTCCCAAATTTGCAATTAATTTTGTTTTTAGAGGAGGGAGGCAAACTGTAGCTCTCTTCTGGGAAAAACCAGTCTCTGGGTACGTTCCTGTCCTGTCTCTCCTCCTGGTAGGGTGCGGACACTGGGAGTCCAAGAAAGAAGATGCCAGTGGCCTGCAGCTACGTTGAACTCCCCTGTCCCAGGGGGCTGTAGGCTGAAGCTGTCACTCACCAGCTTCCAGTGATAACTTTGACGCCCCTTCAACCAGACAGATGGGAAATCTTGCTTTCAGCTCAGTGATGGGAGAAGGAGGATGGAAACTGATTCTGGGCACCCTGTCTTCCTGAGGACCCAGCTTGAGAGGTTCTACAGACTGCCTGACGGACGGACAGACAGACGGACAGGGCTTGGGCAGACCCTCTGTGGCTGCTGCTTGCACTGAGCTATGGTGATCACTGGGCAGACCTGAGAGCCCTGGAGGGCACTACATCAGACTCACCCGGTCTGCTGGGCACCTGCGAAAAGGGAAGCAGGTTTCTTTTCATTTTTCCCTTCACCAAAACAGAAACAAATACAATGCCCAATTATTCGTCCAGGTCTGATTTGTTGGGCCTTGGGTCTTGATGGTACAGGAAATCACCCTAGGCCACTGGGGTCTGTAACCCAGATGGTTAGTCCTCTAAGCTACCTGCCAACTTCTCACCTACTGCTTAGTAAAGAAGTTCTGGCGTAGTTAATACCCTTTGTGTTCTTCTCTTCCCTGAAATGAAGGGACCTGCCGGGAGGAGGTAGTGGTTGACAACCAAGGGCAGAGGAAGAGCAATAAAGGTGACAGCAACAAACACATGGTGCTTACCGTGCCAGGGCTGATCTGAGGACTGCATGTATTAAATCACTGAATTATCACAGTAACCCCCAACTACCCCAGAATCCAAATTTTTGCCCTTCAACACTCTACTTCCTCTCCCCAACAGAAGCACACTAAACTGAGCACACCCTGAATCCAGGTCCTGGCTCTGCCCCTAACCTGCTGTGTGACCTTGAGGAACTCTCTTTCCATCTCTGGGCCTCTGTTTCCTCACCATGACATGCATGGGTGAAGGTTGCCCAGTCTATCATTCCTTGAGAGATGACCAGGAAACAGCTGATAAGGGAGAGGAAAACTTTCTTCTTTCCTACGCCTCAGTTGCCCAAGATTTCAGGAAGTTCCATGGGTTATGTGGGCTAGAAAAGTTACTCATTACCTCATCGAATATTCCCTGAACCCTATATAAATAAGACTGTGTTCCTTTGCTCAGGATGCTTATGACAGTGGATTTGAGACATGCCCAGAAGTCACCAAGAGGCAAGGCAGCCCCTGCTGTGTCCAGAGAGTGGTCTAGACAGTACGTTATGGAGGGAGTGGGGAGGGTCACCACTTGGAACTGAGTTGATGACTAAACGCTTCTTGGAGGAAGTGCCATTTGAACGAGGGCCTGGAAGGACATCTCATATTTCACTGGCAAAAATGGTGGGGTGGGGAGGCAGGCATTCTGGCGGGGGGTGGAGGGGAAGCATAAGCAATTACACAGAGGCAAAAAGTGGATGAGGAGGGGGACCAGAATGGATGACTGGGGAGAAGGTTCTTTTGGGAACTGGGGGAGAATATAGACTTGATAATCTGATGTGCAACCTCAGCATGAATCAGGGACACAACAGAATCTGCAGCTTTTCTTAGGCCTGTCTTTATAAAGAAACCTTTCTGGGACACCTCCTCCCCCTGCAACGCCCACAAAGGTTCAGGACCACCTCCCCTCCCTGTGAGTTTGTGGGGCAGAGGCACTAATTCCTGAAAGCCCCTCCATCAATGTGTCCCTGGCTTCACCAATATTTATGTTCTGGGCACTGTGCTAAGCACATGACTTTCACTCACTTTTTTTCCCCAGCTTTATTGAGATATAACTGACAAATAACATTTTATAAGTTTAGGGCATACAGTGTGATGACTTGATATAAGAATGTATTGTGAAATGATTACCACAATAAGGTTAGTTAACTCATTTATTATCTCACATAGTTACTTTGTGTGTATGTGTGTGGTGAGAACATCTAAGATCTACTCTCTGAGAACATTTCAAGTATTCGATACGGTATCGCTAACTAGAGTCACCGTGTTGTACATTAGAACCCCAGAACTCATTCATCTTATAACTGAAAGTTCGTACCCTTTGACCAACATCTCCCCATTTCTGCCGTCCTCCAGCCCCTGCTCACCACCATTCTACTTTTTGTTTTTATGTAACTCTAACCTTTAATACATGACACTTCTATGTGGAAGACACAATCATTATCCCTACTTTATAGAAGAGACTCAAAGTCACACCTCTAGTAAGTGGTAGAGCCAACTTCACAGTCAGATCTGACTGGGTCCAGAGCCCAAGCTCTCAACAGCTTTTTTTTTTTCCAGTTGACTTTTTTTTTTAACATCTTTATTGGAGTATAATTGCTTTACAGTGGTGAGTTAGGTCCTCAACAGCTTTTATGGACTGAATGTTTGTGTCCCCCCCGCTCCATTCATAGGTTGAAGCCCTAATCCTCAATGTGAAGGTGTTTGAAGGTGAGGTCTTTGAGAGTAATTAGGTTTCGATGAGGTCATGAGGGTAGGGTCTCCATGATAGGACTGGTGCCCTTATAAGAAGAAGAGAGCAGAGCTCTCTCTCTGCCATGTGGACACACAGCAAGAAGGCAATGACCACAAGCCAGGAAGAGAGCCCTCACCAAGAACTCGATCATGCTGGCACCTTGATCTTGGACTTCCCAGCCTCCAGAACTGTGAGAAAGTAATACCTGTTGTTTAAGCCACTCAGTCTATGGTATTTTGTTATAGCAGCCTGAGCTGATCAAGATACCTACCATGGACTGTGCCTGTCCACCAGTCATGACACTGCATAAGGCATCCTAGCCTTTGACATCACAAGATTCTTCACTGGCAAGGGAGCCAAGTTCCCGGGCATTCCAGGCAGATTTGGCACCTGACACTAACATGAATTTATCAGCAGAGCTCTTAAAGCTATTCTCCAGACAAAAAAGGACACAGAGGGAATTCCCTGGCAGTCCAGTGGTTAGGACTCCACGCTTCCACTGCAGGGGGCACGGGTTCAACCCCTGGCTGGGGAAATAAGATCCCGCAAGCTGCTGGTGTGGCCAAAAACAAAAAAAAACCCAAAGAAGACACAAAGGTACATTTCCATCCTCTTTCTCCTCAACTGAAGTCTGACAAGCTTTGGGATCTTTCGACTACTCCTTGGGCATGAGGCCTGTAGCTGGAGTGTCCCTGGTGGTGAAGGTGTTTTGCAATGCAATAGGAGTTACCTAGTCTCTGGGGTATGTCTCTCACAAAAGCAGGCCCCTGCCTTGCCTGGCTCAGGTTCAGCCAAGTATTGTAAGGAGCATTTTAAGGAAAATCATCCCTTAGCGAACCTGTCAGGGGAATGCAGGAGAAAATTGGGGTATCAGCTCTACATCCTGCCTTATCCAAATTTTCATGCCTCCACTGCCCTGGCCCTAAAAAAGAAGACCAGTACACTCAGAACTTTCTCGAAAATTCTTTGTTCTCTGAACAGAGCTAGAGGCCTTGGGGGAAGGTAACACCTCATTGTGAGGGATAAGAGATTCACTTTCCTAAAGAAGGACACTGTGCTTCTGAGAAACCTTCCCACAGAATCTCAAAAGGCAAAGGCTCTGAGGAATTTCAGTCCCTGACCCTGGCCCCTGCAGTGTCACCTGGGCAGAAGCACTTTTCAGCGCTGCAGGGGTTGGCTAATCTCTGAGGCATCTCTCCCACAAAGGCAGCCCACAGCCCTGCCTGGCCCAGGCTCAGCTGAGAATTATTAAGGAGCACTTAGAGAGAATCCTTCCTATTCCAGAGCCACCGGGAAACAGGGCCTGATCTCAAGCTCTGCGTGGAGAGGGTGAGGGCTGGGAAGTGGGAGCTGCAGCAGCCTCAGCTTCCTCTGAATGATTTCAAACATCTGCCCCTGCACATGCCTTCCAGGGTGGGCCCCATGTCCAATGTCCAGTCTGACAGGTGGCAAACAGGAAGACCCTGTCCCTCTGCCCCCTGACCCCTCCAAAGTCTCAAGCCCTGGACACTTCCTTAGATCTTAGCCATGACTCGGATGCAACATGGTTCCTCACCCTAACCCCCCTCTCACGGCCCAAAGTCTTCTAGACAACTCATTGCCCAATCCCTTACATGCCCCGCTGAGTTATTTTCCAGGTTCCTATTTCTATCTGATTACTCAAGTTTCTTTCCCCCAAGAAGCCACATGCTCGTTACATGGGGGTAGCCATAGGTCACTGGTGGGGGGGAGAGGGTGCTGGGAAGAGTCCCCTTTCTGGACCCCAGAGCCTTGGGTAGTGGCTCTCCACTCCGAGCAGCCAGCATCCCAGGGAGCCCAGGACCACCCGGGGGAGACAGTGCAGCCCCAAATGAGATCTTGACTTGGTTTCCAGTTTCCCCAGAGAGCAGTCTCTTTTGCAGGAGGCCCCTGAACATGGGCTCTGTGTCAGGCAGCCCAAAGCAGAAGGCAGTAGCAACCACTCCGGACAGGCCAGGAAGGACATGGTGCCTCCTCTTAGCACCAGCTGGCCCTGGCTCCGGGCCCGCTCTGCCCCTCAGATCCCTGGCTCTTGGGACAAATGCAGTGTTGGAGCAAAGCTGCTGAGACAGGAGCCTTTGGGCTGGCTTCCTGGCTGGCTAGGGCCTCCACACAGGAGGTTAGTTCTCTGGGGGCCCTCAGGGAGGCTTAGCTGGTTTTTTTCTGGAGGTAAGCTGGGCCGCTTTTGTAAAAAGAGACTCTATGTGCCTCCCATCACAGCGAACCACAGACGAGGAAGCAGCCACAGAGGAGCTCTGGTGGGGCTCCTTGTTCCCGAGGCCACACATGGAACTGCACACGCAGGCAGGCCACGTTTCTTTCCAGGCCCAGCCACAAGGAGCTCTGACTTCCTACAAGACCATGAACCCCAACAGCAGGACACGTGGACAGTACTTCTGCTGATTTCTAACGTGGCCTTAGGACCAAAAACAAAGAGGTTCTGCCTTGTCCAGGAGAACATGGCCCAAGCCACTAACGGCAGCTGACTTTCCACCTGGGCTGCCTGATCCTGCTGGCAAAGGTGCTTGGCTCCAAGGACAAGACACTCTCTCCCACGCGGCTGGTGAAGGTGTGGAAGCTTCTGTCGGGAGTGGTCAGGGTCACAGACACCTCGTTTTGGAAAACAAGTTCTCTCTCGCTCTGCAGGTGGCAGGGAAGAATGGGGAAACAGGAACCGGGCTGAGGTCCTGCTGTGGAGAACACCTAAGCTGTCGGCTCAGAAGCCACACTGCAATTAGCACCCTGTCATTTGCTCATTTGTATGCCTTTCACAGGTCATCAGAGGCCTCAAAGAAGGTGTGAGGCATATATGCTGTTGGGTTTTTTTAACTATAAGTTTATGCAATTTGTTTTTCCTGTTGTGAAACTAATAAAGCCACAATTAAAATAAAATTTAGACAGTAAAAGAGTAAAATGTGATCTGCTAATGCACCACCCCACTAGCATTTTTCAGCCCTTTCTGGTATGTGCACCAGGGCTCTCCGGAGTGTGCTCAGGAGTTTCTAGGCTACTGATCCTCGGCTGGTCCAGCCTTCGTTCTCTGCCCCTGTCCTGTTACGTCCAGCAGGGCAAGTGCTACCTAGACAAGCTATGACCTCACTCTGCTCAGGGTCACCTTGGCCCCAGACACAAAGATGAGCCCGTGTGTGGAAACTCTAGTTCGCCATCCAAGATTGTTCACAGTACAAGTAAGATGTCTCTGGTTCCTTGGGGGAGGGAGGAACATCACCCGCTTGTCAGCGCCACCAGGGACACCAGAGATAAAGTCTCATCTGCAGTGTCCTTGGTAGGAAGCCGAGAGCTGCTCCTGATGGGGCCCGAGGCCTCTTACTTCCTCGGGGCTGGGTGTCAGCTTGGAGATGAGAAGGGAGTCCTGGGGTTGGCCAGGGCTACCCACCTGCCTCAGAGGGGCTGTCCTAGTGATGTCAGCCCTTCAGCAAAGGAAACTGAGGAGGAGGAGGGGAGGGAGGAGCAGGGAGAATGGTAAAGACAAAGTTAGGTGGGAGTTCATTGCCTAAACCCTAACCCCTGACAGGGACGGAATGAGTGGAGGGCTGGGTTTGCCGTTCCCATCTCAGGAAGGCAGGACAGAGAAGTGCTGGCCAAACTTTTTCACACGGTGGCGTGTGCAGGAGATGCCAATGTTTGCACAGCATGCTGCCATAAGCAGACAAAGCTGCCAGCTGTCAGAGGTGAGGGGGGCCATTCCGCTGCCCCATGACTTGCCCTGAAGCTGAGATGTCAGTATTTCCCCACACCTTCAGCCTGTTCTAGGCACACAGATCGGGAAGCCCTGGGAGAGGGAGTGGGGAGAGATGGTCTTCTGCTTCCAACAAACCCTCCCAAGTGACCGCAGGCTTCGTAAGCATTTCAGATTTTAGAAGCCCCCACAATGCCAAGAAAAAGCCAGTGAAACTCCCTCTAAGGCAGCAATGCCAGCCCCCATAGCAGGTGAAACGAGGCAATGTCCGGGTGAATTCACCCTCACACCCAGACAATGGGGCTGAGGGCACACTGCCCAGGAGGACATCCTATCTGCTGGGCATGGCTGCTGATAAGGCAGAATTGACAGCCTGGAGGAGAATGCCACGGCTTGGGCCAGACATTGGTTGTGCCGATCTTGTCACAAAGTTCCTGTTTCCTGGCCAAGGTGGAGACTGATACTTACTTTTACAAATGCAGAACTGCCAACACACTAGCAGCTCTTCTCTGATGCTCCCGGCCTGGGTTAGCCCATCCCCCCATTCCAGGTGCCTGGGGGTAGGGACACCTGCTAATTCCCTTGGGCACTGCTACCAGGAGCTTCGGTCCCCTGCAAGCAGCTGCATCACCCAAAGCAGCTCACATCAGCAACAGCTTCAAGAGGCCAGCCTCTGGGCTGCTGCTGTTCCGGATGCAGAGCTTAATGGTGTAGGTCAGGATGTGGGTTCTGGAGATAGAACGGACCTGGGTTCAAGATCTGGTGTCCTTAAGCAATTCAACCTCTGAGCCTCAGTTTCTTTCATGGTAATATGATAGTTATGGTAGCTGCCTCAACTTCATGGTTGAAAGTATCAAATGAGATTAACAGATGTTAGACCCCTCAGGGCAGTGCCTGCCCCATTATATCCACCCAAGCAAAGTTAGCTATTATCATTATGTTGGTTGAACTTTGCATGCACACACACACAGACACACACACACACACGTTTCACACCTCTCTCCTGAGGGCCAAACAAGGCAAAAAGTGAAACAGCCTGGCTGAAAAGATTACCACAAACCTAAAGAAGAGATACTGTGACTTATACTGAGCCCACCAAAGCCAAACCACACACTTTGTTTCCTGTAGATGTCTCATTGTCACTGCAGAGTTAATTTTTTAGCATTTTTAAGAGACAAAGCAACACTATTCTTCTTAAGTGTGCCCCCTCCATACTTTGCTATTCAGTAGCAGCTGGAATAAGAAAAAGAAGATCCCATCTAGAAAAACATAATCTCCTAGCCTTCAAGTCAGGGCTGTCATACTTGAGAGAGGCAGGAGCTTCTACATTGCTAAAGATCACTGTCCTTGAAAGATTTCAAGGACAATGGAAGCTGAAAAGTCGAGTACAGTATATAAGCTCTCCTGACAAACAGAATTTTCTCCAGGGCACCTATGTAGAGTACCCTCTTTGAGTAAAAGGGAAACTGAGGTCTGAAGTGTTTAAATGTGTTCAAAAAAAAAAAAAAGATATATGAGTAATTTTATGTTAAAATTATAAACCTTGGTTTACCCAAAGTAAACACTCCATGAAAATCCTGGACCAAAAATATTTTCTTATAATCAGAAATTAGTGTACCCCCTCCCCACTACACACAATTCTACACAAATAAATTATAAATTTTAGGGCATGTCTGAGTATTATTATAGGGACATGTGATCCAGAAGGACCTCTTATAATAACAGATTCAGCTATGCTAGAGTCCCACAGCTCACACTAAAGAGAAAATCTCTCGTCTATGTCTATTACTCATCTTGAACTTCAGTGTGATGGCTCATTCTAAATTGCAAATTGAAAGGGTATCCTTCCTGCCTTTTCATATACTCTTCAGCAAACAGTCTCCAAACACAGATGTGCCAGGAAAACACACACACACACCTTTAAGGGCACACATTTAAGGGCATTTAAGGGTATTTCCCCTGTGGACAAGAGGCACAGCTTCCCAACTCTCTTCTGAAGGTATCATACCCCCCTCCCCCATGGTGTGCCCACCAGAGTGTAACATCGCCTTCTCATGCTTCCACATATTAGCCCTTGGTAAATGTTGCATGAAATTTGATGATCCTGTTCGGGAAGGGAAGACGATTCATAATCATCTATTCCTAATCCGCAGACGCTTGATGAAAGCCTGCCTAGGTTTAGGGCTTGTTTAGAAACACTGCGGCTGGAAACAGTTGGCTTGCAGACAAACGGCCCTCTCATTTAAACGAGGAGCCCCCAGACGCCTGCAGCAATGGTAAATTCAACTCTCCCCGCCCCCTGCTAGCTTCTCCATTAGCTCACGTGAGCATCGGATCGGATGGGGCTTCGCAGCCGGGCTCCCGGCCAGCTCCCCGCCAGCTCCCACGGGGTGGGGCCGCAGGCTCGCAGTCACGTGACGGGGGCTGCGGCATTTAAATGTGAAATCCAGCACCCGCAGCTAAACCTCGAGGGCCACCGGCGCTGCCACAGTCTGCACGCATGATTAATCCGACATCAAATCAGAAACCCCGTGGTGGCCTGCAGCTCATGGAGCCGGGTAGGCGAGGCAGCCTGGGTTTGTGAGGTTTACGCAGTTATTGCAATGCAGGTGAATTCCGAGTCTTGGGCCTGCTTTCTGTGACTCTCGCAGGAAGGCAAATGCCACAACGCTCTGGGGGCCTCTCTACACACTCGGCAGTTGGGGGTGGTGGTGAAGGGAGGCCCAGGCTCTCCCTAATACGTGGGTGTGGCATTTATGTGGGAGCTGACACGCCTCGGCCAAACACCAGGAAGCGGCGACGTTCAGGGAGGTGCTGCCTGACGCGGGATGTGAAACCACCTCCAACCTTTATTCTGTCTTTAAAAATAAATAGATCAAACAGCTTTCATTTTCTGGCCTCGGTGCTGGGTCCACTGTGGAAGTCCGTGGAGCAGAGCTGGAATGAGGGAGAAAGCACAGGCCCACCTGCCCACTTCCTCTTGGCTTCTCCTCCAGCTCTTCCCAGGTGAAGCCACTGCCAGGGTCTCCCGGATTTCCCCCAGGGCACTTGGGGGAAGAACTGTTAGTTAGGGTCCCCAGCACCCGAAAACTTTTCCTGGAGGCACTTCAAGGATGTCTTTTCAACACGCCCTAGGAAAACGGAAGATCTGAAATCCAGATGAGGGTGGCCTGAAATTCAAATTGTAAATCAAGGGCTTGCCCACTCAGGTCTCCCAAAGGACAGCTGCTCGAGGAGAGTATAGCTGAGCTGAGAGACCCCAGTGTCCCTTGGGACTCCCTCAGACTGGTTTGGGTTTGTTAGAAATACACCACTGAACAAGACTCATTCTTTTTTTTTTCCCACCCAAGAGTAGTGCCTCCATCTCCTGAAAAAGAGGCACTGGCTCTTTTCAAAATGAGAAACATGGGTTCAAACTAACTAGCTGTGTGCTCCTTGGCACATTACCCAATCTTCTTAGGCCTCAGTTTTCTTATCCAAAAAATGGGGTTAATACTAACCTCTTATGGTTGTTGTGAGAATAAATGAAGCAATGCAAAGATTAGAAAAATACTTGTACATGTGCCAAAAAGGGACTAGAAGGATATAAAATCTACAACAAACTGTTAACTGCAGGTTCCTTCTGGAGAGAGGATTGAAAGTGGTGGGGAAGAAATGACAAGAGCTTTCATGTTCTACTCCAAAGACTTCAGTACTGTTTGCATCTTTTATATTGAAAATACATTTATGTTTCACGCAGGGACTGCTTCATGGTAGATACTCAGATGTTAATTTTTAAAACTGAGATCTTAGTTCTAACTTAATTTTCCTTTGGAACTTCTGGTTCAAGGTGGAAAACTGAATGCATGTAGTTTTTTTGTTTGTTTTACACCATTGTGATAAATTTCTCATATGCCTCTCCCTCTTAACCCAAATCTCTAGACATGATATGTCACATAGTAACCCCAAACCTATAACAGCCCAGGAAAATAACACAGGGTACTCGCAAGGATGAGGAATTCTAAGTAATCCCTGAAAGGAGGGGATGTGGGTATTAGATTGAAAGAGGAAGCCACAGGTCACAGCATGCCTAGGACAGGATTGCTGCCAACACGTGGGGTGGGGTAGGGCGCAGGGAAGAAGCAGATCCTGGAGCAGGAAAGCTTCCAGGGACAGCTATCTGGGAGACAAGTGGAGAGGAAGCAGGAGGAGCCCAACAGGCTCTGGCTCTAGCTCTCTTTTTCACACTTGGCTTTTATTCCATTTCTGGTTCATGGAGATATATATCTTATTTTTTAGCCCACCTATACCTTTTAAATGTTAAAAAAATGTTTTATTTATCATGCCTTTGTTTAGAGCAGAGGGATAAACTTAAAGCATGAATTCACAGCATGAACTTGATCAAAAGTTTGAGATGATCAGTTTTCCAGGAAAATATACAGATAACGGTTTGAGAGGAAAATCCTGCAAGAGCTTCCAAACCTTTACCAACAGAAAATGCCCATGTTATAAAAACTGTTTCAGGACATAGAAACAGCTGGGAGCTACCTAACTAACCACTATGCATGGCTGTGCAGGTTGTGTACTGCACAACTTGATGCCATGTGAGTGAGTTGTGTAGTGTACAACTGAGCCGCCCCAATCCCTGTATATCAGACCAAATAGGGTTAATCCCAGGAATATAAGCCTAGTTCAACATTAGAAATCTATTTGTGTAATTCACCATATTCATAGATTAAGGAAGAAAAAACATATTTCTCATATCTTAACATATTTGATAGAAACATTGTTAAAAGTTAACACCTATTTCTGCTTAAAAAGAACAGAAAAAACAAATACCCCTGGAAACTAGAGATAAAAATTACAACAAATTTCCTTAACTTAGGGAAATCTAGAATTAGCATACTATTCAAGGTGAAGTGTTAAATGTATTCACATTAAACCTAAAATGTGGGCAAAGAATAGCACAAAGAAGAGGAAATACGAATAGCCAAAGAATACAAGAAAAGATACTGTACCTTATTAGTAATCGGGGTCATATGTACATTGAGATGCCATTTTTTTGTCCATTAGATTGGCACGAGTGAAATATAATAACAAATATTGGTGAGGGACTAAACTGGTTCTCTCAAAAAGTATGGCGAGAGTATAAACTGGAACAACATTTTTGGAGGACGATTTGACAATATCTATTAATATTTTAAATGCACATTTCAGCTTTACAATTCCATGTCTAGATATTCTCTAGAGAAATATTCACGCAGGTGCACACATGGGTTGTGTACCACACGTGGTTTTTCACTGTGGCATTGTTTGGAATAGCAGAAATTGGGATACTCTGCTGAGGATTAGATTTGTCCCTGTTGCCTTTTCTCTAGCAAGAGGAGTGCTGGGAAAAAAGTAGTCTTGGAATCACAGACCTTATAACCTTATAATTCCTTGGACAGCTTCTCTTAGAAGATCAACCACTTTGGAGCCACTGACATGAAAGAGGGTTTAAGAGGCCCCCCTGTGTTCTGAGGGTTTGAAAAGTAGTCTGACCCCCCCAGATGGGTCCCCAGCGATGGAAAGGATATAGTGGTGGATTCTAGAACTTGTCCTGCCTGGCCTTCCTGGGCAGATTGACACATGGGAAGCAGCTCTGCCTGTGACCTGAAGGATGTGGGTGTAAGGAGCAGGTGTCCCCAGCTGAGCTCAGCACTGAGGAATGGACATTGTCTTCTCTCCAAGAATAGCAGCAGCCTGTGCTAGGTCTCAGTCAGTGCATTCCCACTGCCTCTGTGTACCAGGGACATCTGTTGGCCTGTGAAATGAGAGGTCCCTCCTGTTAAGGAGACTTGGGTGTAGTGGCACCAAGCACTGCGACTTCTTTGACTCTGTGACGGAGAGCTTCAGGAACTGCTGGAAGGGACGTGGGCACTGGAGCTGAAGAAATAAGGAAAAGTGCCAAATGATGTGCCCTCAAGATGGTGGAGCCGGTGCTATCACTTTCATAACTACTGGTCATCCAGCAAAGGTGTGGTTGGTATTTGAACAGCAGTGGCTGCCAACAGTTTATAAAGACCTACCTTGGGTCTTATGAGACAGTTGAAGATGGTGAGCCCTTAGCATGGGTCTCTATTGTCTATACACTTAGGTGGTGAAAACCTGCTTACCAGCCTAGTCCCACAGTGAGACTGAAGGCTCTTGAAGCAGAGATTTGAACCCTTTCCCCTGGGCTCACTGCTTGGCACAATTCAGGTGTCAATAAAGGTTGCTTTAATGGTGCCTGCATCCCTTTTTCACAGATAGAAGGAGTTTATGGTAGCCCAGAATTGGTCTCTTGGGGCCATAAAATCAGACATGCAATGCTTTACTCTTGGGAACCTGCTTTGAAGTAGGTGATGTTTTATTGTCCAAATCCTTCTCTTTTAACCCTCTAATACTTGGTGATTTAGATACCCCATAAACATTGAGATTAAAGGTATTTTGTTGACCTTTTTATTGGTGGGTTTGGAGGTTATAAGTACTCCATGCTCTCACAGTGACTTTTAAAAACTACCAGAAAAAGTTCCATTTATCAAAGTCCGCCAGGTTTGCCTATTTATAAACTCAGCAAATTTACAAATTGCAGCAAAACTGTCATCTTAATATCACATTGATCTCTGCTGTCAAAGAAAACACACATACACACACACACACACGTATTTCATGCCACCTAAATCTACTGATAAATCAGTGAAGGCTGATCTCTTTGAGAGAGGCAGAAAGTAATGGAATTCGGAGAGGCAGAAACTCAGCCTGCCTATTGGGACTTAGGGGCTGTCGCTTGTCACCTGGTTGGAAAGAAGTGACCCTACCCCAGTGACCTCCTTCCCCAGAGCTCAGCAGGGAGAATGAATGTGGGTGAGCATTCACACCTGGAACCTGACACCTTCAAACACCATGATCACTATCTAGGGGCAGCAAGAGGGTCACCTACATAATTCAAATCACAACTGGCCAGGTGTTTTGAAATAGCAGATCTCAATGGATTTCTCTGTACCACCATCCAAGTGTCACTCAGCTTTCTGCTACTGTGTTTGCTCTCCGGGCCAAAGGTCACCTTGGGCTGCTTCCTCCCTCTAACTGCTTGCTGGCTCCTAACACAAATGGATTATTTAATCGACTGTCTGGCAACTCCTTATCTAATCACACAAACACAAAAGGGCTTTTCCTTCCACATTTTGCTTAGAAGCATCTAAAGTTCTTAAGTAAACTGGAGATTTCCTTTTTTTTTTTTTTTGGCTTCCTTTTTAATGTCAACCTTTAGGCTGTATGGACAGAAAGGGCCTCACCAGACATATACCAGCAATTCTACTTCCGGGTATACACACAAAAGAATTGAAAGCAGGGTCTCAAAAAGATATTTGTACACCAATTTCATAGCAGCATTATTCACAATAGCTAAAACATGGAAGCAACCCAAGTGTCCATCGATAGATGAATGGATAAGCAAAATGTGGCATATACATACAATGGAATATTATTCAGCCATAAAAAGGAAGGAAATCCTGACATCTGCTACAGCATGGATGAACCCTGAGGACATTATGCTAAGTGAAATAAGCCAGTCACAAAAAGACAAATACTGTATGATTCCACTTACATGAGGTACTCACAGAGTAGACAAATTTCTAGAGACAGAAAGTAGAATAGTGGCTGCCAGAGCCAGTGGGAAGTGAAGGGTGGGGTATAATGGGTATAGAGTTTCAGTTTTACAAGATGAAAAGAATTATGGAGATGGAAGTGGTGATGGTTACAAAATATTATGAGTGTATTTAATACCATTGAGCTGTACACTTAGAATGGTTAAAAATGGTAAATTTTATATTATGTGTATTTTAACACAATAACATTTTTTGAAAAAAAAAAAAACAGAGACATAATGTACGTAGCCTAACTCTGTTTTCCACATTTGGTGGTAATTGTAATACAATTTCTTTTTCAATGAAACAAACTATAAAAGTGCACACCAAAAACAACAACAAAAACACCAGACACCGACCACCACCTCATATCAAGCACTTAGCAAAGCCTGCCGAACTCTGGGGAGCTGGGCTGGCTGCTGAGAATCCCCTTGGACCTGTTAAAATATAGATTCCAGGTTTTGCCCAGATCCACTGGGATTCCACTTCAGTGGGCTGTGGTAACAGGAATCTGTCTTTTTACAGTGTCCCTAAAGAGAATTCTGACTTGCAGTCAGTACTTCATCTCGATTATTCCAGAAGTAGAAGGATGATAGTTTAGTAAGTTCCTCAATTATTCTTTCAGGTTAATCAGCAAACATTTGTCAAGTAGGCAAGACACAAAAGATACTGTGGCAGATGCTAGGAAAACAGAGGGTAAATAATAATGAGTTATTACTTATTGAGTGCTCACTAGGTACAGAGAGGCGAAATAACTTTTAAAAATCCTCACAACTAGTAAATCTGATGCCACAGCCTGCCTGCACTGTTTACCACCATAAGCCAGTTCCTACCTTCAGCAAGCCTTGTGAGATGGGGGAATCCCTGAGATGATCATAATAAGGGGCAGAATGATACAAGTGTTAAATTGAGACGCAAAGACAAGTCCTGGGGGAGGAGCCATATTTGGGACCACAGTTTGGACTCCAGAGATTTTTCACCTTTTCATCAAACAGTGAAAGGACTCTGAAATTCCCTAGCAAATTCTGGAATGGAATCACAGAGAATCAACCCATCTGACCATGAGACAGATCCACAGAGGTTTTTTTCCTAACAGAGATCTTTCTTCAAGACGTGGCACCAAACAAGCTGCAGCCTGAGACCAAGGGAGAAACCTGGCTATTTCCACTTTTCAGTTTCTAAAACCTCTTTATTTTGTAATGTGCTTGGGGTGGGAGTCGGGTCAGGCTGGGAAGTGGTCAGACGTGAAACTGAAGATTCTGGATTTTCCTTCCACGTGGTGCCGGCAATTGATTCACCCAAAGACTGTGATTCAGGGTACGGAGAGAGGTGTCAGTCAGTTTGGGACCCAAATAGCAAATTCAGGGGCATCTAAAATCAGGAAGATGACCCTGTTTTAGGTGACTAAGCAGATATTATTTCATCTGAATTAAGGCCACAGAGGTTGAAGGTCATTTCTAACTCAGAAGAAGTTCTTCTGTGCTGGCTTCTCAGAGATGGTGTGTGAACTGCAGCAGAGACACTGTCTTAACCCCACAGTGATCGCCATGTCTTCAAAGATGACAGGCTCTGTGGTTCCAAAGAAACAAACTGGTTAAAAAAAGGCAGGGCAAGACTTTTTATTTTGAGGAGATATGAAATGCTCTATGAGGCCCCTTTTCCTTTTTTTTTTTTTTTTTTTTTTGGTCTTAATCCTAAAGATTAGCTATTAGAGAGCTCCTCCAACCTAAAAATTTATTTTGGCTTTCATCAATATTTAGAATTTATCTAGTATATTTTATTGTTTTCTCTCTCTCTCTCTCTCTTCCTATTTCCCCATGAGTAACTCCCTTAATTTTTAAATTACCTACCTTAACAAGGCCAAATGCTAAATGTCTACAATTAACCCAATATAAAGGAAGAAAGACGGAGAGATTTAAGATTTGAATATAAAAATTCTGATGGTAAATGTCATTTTTCCCTTAATTTGCCAGCTATTTCAATGTATATGTAAGCACCATGGCTAAGTTGTATTTTCCTCCAAGTAAGTAACCCAGACGAAATACTACTGCTCAAGTCTAATTCTGATATCCTAAATCAATGCTTTTATGGTATATATGAACTTGAAGCATGAAATGAAAAAATAAAATGGTTGTTTCTCTCCTTCTTCCCCCCAAAAACCAAACAAAAACAAGGCAGTCACCCTTGGAGACATTTCATAGGCGAAAAGGAACAAGAAAATAGGTCCAGGGAGATGCTGATTCGGCGCTTATTTAATATGACCGTGGTGGCAAAGACAGTTGAGGGTTCACCAAATATTCCTGCCCCAGCCCCCTCCCCAGAGTAGGGCCGTTGCTGGGAACCACCTGCCCAGTCAGGGGCTACACTTGCCGGGACCCCCGCCTCTAAGAGGGGACATGTGCCTTGTCTTTGCCAATGGAATATGAGCAGAAGAAATGGATATCAGTTCTGGGCTAAGAGAGTTAAGAAGCAAGTGTGTCTTCACTCTCTGGTTCTCCAGTGCCCCCTGATAACTGAGAACCACAGAGCTCTAGAGGAGGGCAGATCCACAAGAGTGCAGGAGCCTGGATTCTGAGCAACCGTGGGAAGCAAACCTGCCCATCAGGAACATGTGCATATACTACACTTAGCCTGTTAAGCCACTGACACTTTGTTACGGTGGGTAGCACTACTCTGTTACATTCCAAGGTGCTGAGATTAGGAGCTGGAGGAGGGAGTAAACACTTATTAGTGAGTTAAGACACACACTAGGAAATAAATACATTTTTTTTTTTCCTTCTATGGGAAACTGTGTAACATAAGGATTATCATCTCAAATGCCTAAAACACTAGGCAGGTACATAGTGTAATACTAGTACATATTAACACCTAAGCAGTACTTAGTATGTGACAGGCACACTATTCCAAGCACTTATTCTAACTCATTTAGTTCTCACAGATTTGTGAGGTAAACGGTTATAATCCCCATTTAGCAGATGCGGAAACTGAGGCCCACAGAGGTTAAGTAATTTGCCTAAGGTCACATAACTAGTAAGTGGCAGAGGCAGGATGCAAGGCCAGGCAGCTCTGTTCACTACAATATACACACACCTCTCACAATGTGAGTGAATAAAGGGGCCAGATGAAGCTGAAGAAATCAGCAAAATCATGTCCAATCTCAAGGGATCAGCTACTCAGCGCTACCCATAATTTCCCATGTATTGAAGACCTTCCCATCTTTCAAGAAAACTCAGAAATCCAGATTTTATGTAAAAATCTCCCAATTTTAAATTGTTTCAATTTTGTTTTAACCCCCTGAAGCCCAAACAAAGCACATCAGCAGACTGCATGCAGCCCGGGGCCAGCCACTTGCCATCCCTGCTTTCAGAGCAGCTGTCTCCAAGGATCACACTACCTTCTGCTTGTCCAGAGGCCCTGGGGAATTCTGGGTCTGGTAGCCAGAAGAAGACTCAACTCCGCAAACAACAGCTCCTTCAGGCCCACTGATATGAATAATTAATTTGTTTTCTTACTGCCAGCCCACAAAGGTTACCAACAAGCCCGGCATTCAGGAAGAATGCCATGGCCTTCTGAGACAATGAGGACAGGCATGGGGGATCCTGGGGGTGCACAGGGAGCCCCATAATGAAGTCCAGCGTGGTGGCCTGTGCTCAAAGGGAACCTGTGCATGTAGGCACAGACCTGTGTTGCACACTCCCTGCCTGGCTGCCTCAGTGGGGCCATCAGAGTATCCACAAGGCTCATTAGAGATGTGACACTCAGTGGCTTTCTCTGCTGTCAGCGGGAGAGGGCTCTGAATTCCTCAAGATGCTTTAAAATAAAACAAAAAGGCGCAATTATGCAGCCAAACCGAAGGCAAGGCAGCTGCATACAAAGCAGGGCTTTCTTCCTAAAAGGACCACAACCTCAGCTAGACAATGGTGAGACCTCACCTTCCTCCCCAGGGTTCCAGCTGTGAGGCATCCGTAATTGGATGCTCCACTGCTGCAGCTCTTGGATTATTCAAACTGCAGGATTTCCAGAAGCCTCGGGTTTCAATTAAGGATATGACCAGGCAACAAGATGCGCAAGATACCGTTTTTCACCCTTATTGTCTATTTCAGCAATGCAAATGGCCAACAACAGTAATGTTTGTGATAATAATAAAATTAGTCAACACGCTCTGCTTACTAAGTGTCAGGTGCTAAGTGCTTTATATATCAAGTTATTTAATCTTCACACAAACTTAATTAGGTATTGATATCATATTATTATCACTCAGTCTAAGATAAGGAAACTGAGGCACAAAAAATTTAAGCTAGCTTAAAGTCACATAGCAGTTAAGTGGCAGAGCTGGGATTCAAACCCAAGCAATGTGGTCCTAGACAGTATGCTCTTGAGCACCATACCAGCGGCTGTTTGCATTTATACAGAGCTTATTGTATGCCAGGCCCTGTGCTACATATTTTCTGTACATTATTTCATTTAGTCTTTACAACATCAGGTGAGATATAATCATCTCCGTTGTACAGAAAAGGAAATAGGTTTATAGAAAAGTGAAGCAACTTGGTTAAGGGCACAAAATAACAAGCAGCCTACAGCCTGGATCCAAACCAGGTTCCTCTGATTCAAAGCCAAGCTCTTAACCATTACTTGGTACAGAGTCGCAGCTCATCCAATTTACTGGTGTTCATAAAAGTAGGCCTGGAAAATCATCTAGTCCAATCACCTTATTTTAGAGATGAGGAGCTGTAGCCTGGAAAAATTAAGAGTTAGTGGTGAGATGGAGTAGAGTAACTTTGGCCCCAGAAAGAGCTGGGCTCTATTCCTAGCCCTGTTGTTTATTAGCTAAGTGACTCAATGTTTCTAGACTTATTATTACTATAGAATAAGAATAATAATACTTGGTCTTATGGGACTATACTGATTAAAGTACGTGTGTAATATATACTTGTACTAAACACTCGGCATGGCAAAACCATATCATTATAGTCAGGTATCCCCAAATCACAGATTGATAGTTTCAAACTTTTGTTTACAAGTCTGTTCTTTATGGTTTGAAATAACAGTGTAAGTGGTGAGTAGGTTGTGAGGAAGCCCCCCACCCCCGATCTAATCAACAGACAAAGACCTTGGAAAATTGCACTGTACTCCTGAAACTTTTCTGAGTGTCGTGCTCATTCCAAATGTGCAAAATCCCTGAGGAAATCACATTTCTCAGAGATCTGGGCAATCAGACATTTAGGCATTCCAACATCACAAATGAAGTTAATATATTACCATCATAAATGGATGTTGAATTTTGTCCAAAGCTTTTTCTGCATCTACTGAGATGATCATATAATTTTTATTTTTTAATTTGTTAATGTGGTGCATCATATTGACTGATTTGCAGGGATTAAACCATCCTTGTATCCCTGGGATAAATCCCACTTGATCATGGTGTATGATTCTTTTAATATACTGTTGAATTCAGTTTGTTAATATTTTGTTGAGGATTTTTGCATCTATGTTCATCAGTGATACTAGCCTGTAATTTTCTTTTTCTTGTGGTATCTTTGTCTGGTTTTAGTATCAGGGTGATGCTGGCCTTGTAGAATGCGTTCAGAAGTGTTACTTCCTCTTCAATTTTTTGAATAGTCTGATAAGGATAGATGTCAATTCTTTAAATGTTTGGTAGAATTCAGCTGTGAAATCCTCTGGTTCTGGACTTTTGTTTGTTGCGAGTTGTTGTTGTTGTTTTTACTGATTCAATTTCTTTACAGGTATGGTCTGTTCATATTTTGTATTTCTTCCTGATTCAGTCATGGGAGAGTGTACACGTCTAGGAATTCATCCATTTCTTCTAGGTTTTCCATTTTATTGGCACATAATTGTTCACAGTCATCTCTTATGATCCTTTGTATTCCTGTGGTGCTGGTTGTAACTTCTCTTTCTTCATTTCTGATTTTACTTATTTGGGTCCTCTCTCTTTTTTCTTTGATGAGTCTGGCTAAAGGTTTATTAATTTTGTTTATCTCCTCAAAGAATCAGCTCTTAGTTTCATTGATCTTTCCTATTTTTTTAAATTCTCGATTTCATTTATTGCTGTTCTGATCTTTATTATTTCTTTCCTTCTACTAACTTTGCGTTTTGTTTGTTCTTCTTTTCCTAGTTCCTTTAGGTGTAAGGTTAGGTTGTTTATTTGCATAAATACTAGGATAAAATATTATCCTAAAGTGTGTTTTATTCTGTCAATCAAATAAACAAAGTTGCATAGATATAATCTATTCTTTATAGTAAAAAAAGTCTCAAACCTTGAGACTCAAACAGACTTCCTTAGGGGAAGATATTCCATATATGTCTTCACGTTTGCTGTTAGAGAGAGAGCATTCCAATATGGCCTAAGACAAGGAAGGACATCAAAAGCCTGTGCTGGACCTCTCTGGAGTCTGTTGATACATATATTTTTTCTTGCTTTTGCTCTGTATCCTCTGTAAAAAAAAAAACTTAGCCATGAGTACAACCTGCTATTGAGTCTTATAAATCCCTCCAGCAAATCACTGAATGAAACAATGGTGAAACTGCTTAGCCATTTCTAACATTGTATTTCACATTTTTGAGACATACCCTCTCATATACACATACAAACAGCTATGGTTACCACTTGGCCTTAGTGAGAAGGGAACTTAGAGGTTTTCAGGAAATTACTTTGATTTTTGAGGCTCAGAGAACCATTCTTCTGTATGAAAATAAGTCAGGTGTTTGTGTCAGTCAAGATAAATGAGGTAATGCTGCAGTAACTAACAGCACCAAACATTTCAGTGGCTTCAAATAACAATGGTTTATTTCTCACTCTAGGACATGTCCACTGAAGGTTGAATAGGAGCTCTGCTCTGTATTGCCCTCCCTCTAGGACCCAGGCTGACAAAATTGCCACCGTTTGGAACAGTATACATTGCAATAGCAAAGGGAAAAAAGTGCTCTGAAGGGTCTCATACCAGACCAGCATGAAATGCTCTGGTCTGGAAGTTGCACAATCACTTCCATTCAAATTCATTGGTTAGAACTAGGCAAATAGTCCTACTCAACTTCAAGGGAACCAGGAATATAATCCTACCTACCACGTTCCTGGAGAGCAAAGGGGAACCAAAATGTTTAGTTTATGGTCCTAATGACTAGCACGGTTCTTCATTAGCTGGGGAGGGCCTAGTTGGGCAGGTTTGAATATCGGCCTTTCTGTGCATTGACCACCTTCAGGAAACAGCACACTCCTCTCGGGAAGAGGGGCACAAAATGGCAAGTTCTCAACTGGTGGGCAGGTGGATGTGGTAGTAAGCCAGAAGGGCAGACATCAAAATCTCCTTGGGGCATGTAATGTTTGAAAATACCTTCAGGAAGAAAAAGCCACCACATCCCTTGAGAATCACAGCTCTAGAATACGTCTTATCGATTGGTCCTACTGGTCCAAAAAAAAAGAGGAGAAGGGAGAAGAAGAGATGAAGATAAAGGTAAAGAAGAAGAAGAGGAAGGGGAAGAGAAAATGAAAAACGTTTTAAAAGCTTAAAGACCCCGATAGTCTGCCCAGGTATTCCCAATCCCACAAAATTCTTACTTGAAAATGTACAATCTTTCTTTTATTGTTCAATAAACACAGTATGCCAGTATGGTGTTAGGGGCAGGGATACTAGAATTTTAAAAAATGGTCATCCTCTAACACACAATTTAGGGGCTTGGAATCCAGTGGGGAAAACAGAGAGGCAAACCATTTTAAATCAATTGCTCAAATGAATGTGCAAGTTCAGGGGAGGACTGTGGAGCCAACACTGGGCTGGTTTTCCAAAAGCCATTCACAGTCCCCTTCTCCCATAACACTCTTTACTATAGAGGCTGAAGAGTGAAAATTCCTGATTCCCCAGCCCTCTTTGCAGCTAAGGGCCATATGACCCACTGTTGGCCAATAGCATGGAAGTAGCAGTTGCTAGGTAGGACTTGGGGGAAAGTCTTTTAAAGGGACAGACAACCAGTATGATCACTGCAGTCGAATCTCATTAGATTTAGGGGCTAGAGCAATCGCTTTGTCTTTAATGTGGAAGATAACTGGGGCTGGAGGAGAAAAGCTAAGGGCAGAACAATAAGTTATAGCAGTGATTTAGATTAGAGGTAATGGAATAAACCTCTGGGTATTCATCAACATTTATTGAGCATCTCCCGTATGTCAGGCACTACGACATTCTGGGGCTACAGAGACAAATAAGATACAGGTCAGAATAAGGGTGCCTCTCACCATGTCAATCACAACCCCAGGGCAGGAATGAGGGGTGCTCATGGAACCTCAAGTTTGAGATATTCTGCCCCCTGCCCCAAGTTCAGGAAACACAAATGGGGTAGGATGGGGCCCAGAGAAATTAAAGCCAGCCCCATTCTGCAGCAAGTCAAGGGGCACCAGGACTGTTGCAGTAATGGGAAGAAAGTGACTTAAGAGGCGATGCTCCTTTTATGTATATATCTCACCCAAACAAGCCCTGATGTTCCTCCAAATCCAGTCTAGTTATTTTAAATCACTGCATGTGGCAAATTAGAAAAGGAAGTGGCACAGTTGTAGGAGAAGCCTAGGCTCAAAACAGTCCTATTTGACCTGATGAAAATGGTCTGGAATTGGAGAGTGACAATGACTGCACAACTTCGTGAATATAGTAAAAACCATGCCTATCCATTTTAAACAGGTGAATTTTATGGTATGTGAATTATCTCTCAATAAAATTAATTAATTATTTTAATGGGAGAAAAAATAATTCCACCACTTAGCCCTAAGCAAACTTGGGCTTGTTGGTTAACAGGTCAGAGCCTCAGTTTCCTCATCTGCAAAATGAGAATAGTATTACTTTCTTCATAGTAAGAACAGAACAGTAGACTGTTCTGAATATTAAATGTGACCATGTAGGTTAAGCATGTAACACAGTGCCTTGCAGGTAGTAGAAGCAAAATATCTTCTAGTTCCTTTCTTCCTAAGTGCCAATAAAAATTTTAAAACAATCATTTTCTCAGCCGTAAGATGTGACATAAGCTCTAGACAACCTCCCTTCAGACAGTCTTATCTCAGGCAGACAAGAGCAGGGATCAAATGGGAAGACAGGAACACAAACAAGCTGACGCTCACTGCGGAAAGACTGAAGATTTACTCTGCAGCTATGCAGTGCAGAAATAACAGGAGCGATTCATGCAGTGTGAAAACAGCTACACAGACAGAGCGGTGTTAAGGAAAGTCAGGCGGGTGCAGACATTTCTGCTTATCATTCTAGTTTAGTATACAAACAGAATCCAGTTTCCAAAACAGCCAAATCCACCCCAACACCTGGACAAGTCCGTGTGGCCACAACACAGCCCTGATGTTTAGAGATGACCCAGGCCCCACTCTCCTTGCTATGGTTCCTCAAAACCAGACTGAACCCAAAACAAACCTTACACAACCAGAATTGTTGGGCACAGTACCACATTAGGGAATTTAAGTCTTCACTGAGCTTCTCTTTTGTGACTATTAGAAAATCAACCAGGTACTTTTCAAGTACCTGCTGTGTGCCCAGCCTTGTGAAAGATACTGTTGTGAGGGAGAAAACGAAGCATAAGCCCTGATCCCTGCTTTCAAGGAGCCAGCTAACCTCTTAGTTTGAGAGCAACACTTAACAGTGAACATATAAAAGGCATCGTGCCTTGCACAGAGCAGTGGTTCAGTTGTTATTTGTTCATTGGGTCAATGAATTAATAGATGGCACAATAATAAAACAATTGTGTACATGTGGGGCTCACTCTAAGAACCACAAGATGGGCTGGAGTACTTGGAAAAGGCTTGTGCCAGAGGCTGCTAGTTGCCTACTCAATATCAATTCTTCCATTTTTCCTTGTAACAGAGCCCCTATTTTATTTGAGGTGGCCATATGCCCAGATAAAATACTACATTTCCCAGCCTCCCTTGTAGCTAGAGATGGCTAGTAAGATCTAAACAGAAATTGTCATGAGAGGCTTCTAGGAAAGTGCCTTAAAAGGCAGACCAACAGCTGCTACTCACTCTTATGGCCTTTCTCCCTTTCTTCTAATTCTTGTCTGAAACATGAATGTGATGGCTGGATTTCCAGCAGCTATTTTGGACCATGAGGCAACCTTGAGACAGAAAAGCAAAAAGAAGCCTAAAGTTTTAGCCACAGCAATCAGAGAAGAAAAAGAAATAAAAGGAATCCAAATTGGAAAAGAAGAAGTAAAGCTGTCACTGTTTGCAGATGACATGATACTATACATAGAGAATCCTAAAGATGCTACCAGAAAACTACTAGAGCTAATCAATGAATTTGGTAAAGTAGCAGGATACAAAATTAATGCACAGAAATCTCTTGCATTCCTATACACTAATGATGAAAAATCTGAAAGTGAAATTAAGAAAACACTCCCATTTACCATTGCAACAAAAAGAATAAAATATCTAGGAATAAACCTACCTAAGGAGACAAAAGACCTGTATGCAGAAAATTATAAGACACTGATGAAAGAAATTAAAGATGATACAAATAGATGGAGAGACATACCATGTTCTTGGATTGGAAGAATCAACATTGTGAAATGACTCTACTACCCAAAGCAATCTACAGATTCAATGCAATCCCTATCAAACTACCACTGGCATTTTTCACAGAACTAGAACAAAAAATTTCACAATTTGTATGGAAACATAAAAGACCCCGAATAGCCAAAGCAATCTTGAGAAAGAAAAATGGAGCTGGAGGAATCAGGCTCCCTGACTTCAGACTATACTACAAAGCTACAGTAATCAAGACAGTATGGTACTAGCACAAAAACAGAAATATAGATCAATGGAACAGGATAGAAAGCCCAGAGATAAACCCACGCACATATGGTCACCTTATCTTTGATAAAGGAGGCAAGAATATACAGTGGAGAAAAGACAGCCTCTTCAATAAGTGGTGCTGGGAAAACTGGACAGCTACATGTAAAAGAATGAAATTAGAACACTCCCTAACACCATACACAAAAATAAACTCAAAATGGATTAAAGATCTAAATGTAAGGCCAGACACTATCAAACTCTTAGAGGAAAACATAGGCAGAACAATCTATGACACAAATCACAGCAGGATCCTTTTTGACCCACCTCCTAGAGAAATGGAAATAAAAACAAAAATAAACAAATGGGACCTAATGAAACTTCAAAGCTTTTGCACAGCAAAGGAAACCATAAACAAGACGAAAAGACAACCCTCAGAATGGGAGAAAATATTTGCAAATGAAGCAACTGACAAAGGATTAATCTCCAAAACATACAAGCAGCTCATGCAGCTCAATATCAAAAAAACAAACAACCCAATCCAAAAATGGGCAGAAGACCTAAATAGACATTTCTCCAAAGAAGATATACAGATTGCCAACAAACACATGAAAGAATGCTCAACATCATTAATCATTAGAGAAATGCAAATCAAAACTACAATGAGGTATCATCTCACACCGGTCAGAATGGCCATCATCAAAAAATCTACGAACAATAAATGCTGGAGAGGGTGTGGAGAAAAGGGAACCCTCTTGCACTGTTGGTGGGAATGTAAATTGATACAGCCACTATGGAGAACAGTATGGAGGTTCCTTAAAAAACTGAAAATAGAACTACCATACGACCCAGCAATCCCACTACTGGGCATATACCCTGAGAAAACCATAATTCAAAAAGAGTCATGTACCACAATGTTCATTGCAGCTCTATTTACAATAGCCAGGACATGGAAGCAACCTAAGTGTCCATCAACAGATGAATGGATAAAGAAGATGTGGCACATATATACAATGGAATATTACTCAGCCATAAAAAGGAACGAAACTGAGTTATTTGTAGTGAGGTGGATGGACCTAGAGACTGTCATACAGAGTGAAGTAAGTCAGAAAGAGAAAAACAAGTACCGTATGCTAACACATATATATGGAATCTAAAAAAAGAAAAAAAAAATGGTCAGAAGAACCTAGGGGCAAGATGGGAATAAAGATGCAGACCTACTAGAGAATGGACTTGAGGATACAGGCAGGGGGAAGGGTAAGCTGGGACGCAGTGAGAGAGTGACATTGACATATATACACTACCAAATGTAAAATAGATAGCTAGTGGGAAGCAGCCACATAGCACAGGGAGATCAGCTCGGTGCTTTGTGACCACCTAGAGGGGTGGGATAGGGAGGGCTGGAGGGAGGGAGATGCAAGAGGGAAGAGATATGGGGACATATGTATATGTATAACTGATTCACTTTGTTATAAAGCAGAAACTAACACACCATTGTAAAGCAATTATACTCTAATAAAGATGTTAAAAAAAAAAAAAAAAAAGAAGCCTAAATTCCTGATGATCATAGAGTCACCATTCTCTCCCTGGACTGCTTATCTCTAGTATTCTTTTACATGAGAGATAAGTAAACATCTATCTTGCTTTTTTGGGTTTTGTCGAATGCAGCAAACCCATATCTTGACCAATACAAGGTTCCACAGAAAAGCCAGGCCTTAAAGGAAGGGTTGGCTTTGCAATTGGGGAAGTGAAGCGGGGAGGGCATCTCAAATGCCAGAAAGAGCACTGGAAAAGACACTGGCAAGAAGGAGCACTGGCCAAAGCCAAGTGGGTAGAGAGTAGGAAATAAGGAGAAGACAGATGATGGTTTTGCAGGGGAGACAGGGCTTGACTGGGGAAGGACCAGGGACCACAGAGGGCTGAGAAAGCTTGTTTCCCTCTGAAGGAGCAAAACATCTCTGGAGCTGGAGGCGGGTAAGAAAGGAAACAAAGAGGCAGATGAAGAGGCTTGGGGACTTTATTCCATGAAGAAATGTGAGTATGAGCTGTGGCCTGGTTCAGCCAGCTGAAAGTTCCTGGACTGAAGACAGTAACAGTAATACCATCTAAGATTTATTAAACACTTACATGCTCTGCTGTGTGCTATGCACCCTATACACATTATCTCACTGAAGCTTCATGACAAATCTATGACACAGTCCTATCATTATCACCCCTATTTGGCAGACAAGGAACTGGGGCTTAGAGAGAGTCAGTAACTTGTCCAAGGTAAGCCTCACAACCCTGCAAGCTGGGGAACATCCAGCCCGTTTTTCAGATGCAGAAAGTGTTTGTACCATTCTTTCAAAGCTAAGAAAAGGTATGGGGGACCTCCCTGGTGGTGCAGTGGGTAAGAATCCTCCTGCCAATGCAGGGGACATGGGTTTGATCCCTGGTCCAGGAAGATCCCACATGCGGCAAAGCAACTAAGCCCGTGCATCACAACTACTGAACCTGTGCTTTAGAGCCCACGAGCCACACTACTGAGCCCGCGTGCTGCAACTACTGAAGCCTGTGCGCCTATAGCCCATGCTCTGCAGCAAGAGCAGCCACCGCAATGAGAAGCCCGTGCGCTGCAACGAAGAGTAGCCCCGGCTTGCCGCAACTAGAGAAAGCCTGCGCACAGCAATGAAGACCCAACGCAGCCAAAAAAAAAAGAAAAAAAAGAAAAGGTATGAAGATCCTGACTTTAAAACACAAAGAGGGCTTCCCTGGTGGCGCAGTGGTTAAGAATCCACCTGCCAATGCAGGGGACACGGGTTGGAGCCCTGGTCCGGGAAGATCCCACGTGCCACAGAGCAACTAAGCCCATGCGCCACAACTACTGAGCCTGCGCTCTAGAGCCCGCGAGCCACAACTACTGAAGCCCGTGTGCCACAACTACTGAAGCCCGTGTGCCACAACTACTGAAGCCCACACGCCTAGATCCTGTGCTCCACAACAAGCCACCGCAATGAGAAGCCCTCGCACTGCAACGAAGAGCAGCCCCCACTCGCTGCAACTAGAGAAAGCCCGCGCGCAGCAACAAAGACCCAACACAGCCAAAAATAAATAAATAAATAAAATCTATTAAAAAAACACACACACACACAAAAGATTCAGAGTCAAACACAGAGCCAATTGCTTTGTGAATAGTCTCTTCACCAGAAGAAAAACAGATGAGAGGAATAGAAAAGTTTTCAGGCTTGGTTACATTTACCTCTTGTAGAGCAGGAAGACACTGTTAACATACCCACCCACACCCCCTGGCCGAATGATGTTCATGAGGTGTAGATGTTGCTAAGAAGGTGGGTGGGGGGGAGGAGTGGGGCATAGCACGCATTAAAGAACCAAGCAAACAGTGAGGCCATGTCAGCTCTGGCTACAGATGAATCGTAGCCAACCACCAGCTCATGTGTCTCAAATAGTTTTTTAATATCTCTCCACAACAGGGAATGGGAAAAAAATTACTCCCTCACAGCTAAGGCTGAAAATTCAATACTTTGACTTAAGATATTCAGACACATCCAATGAACACAAGGAATTCTTCCTGGAGCAAAAATCTTATTAGTCACTAATGGGAAGGGGAAAAAAACCCATCAGGTTCCAAATGAACTAGGTAACATAAGTGCCTAGTAGGAAATGCATTTCCCATGAAGATTAAAAAGTCTCCATTGGCAGCCTGGGAGAATCAGATGCCAGGGCCTCCCAAGTAGTAGAGAAATCTGGAATTCTACAGCTGGTCCAGGACAGCCTTACATGCTGGAAGTTAAAGAGTATCAGCTTTGTAAGCCTGACCCAAGTTCCAATGCTGACTCCACCACGAGCTGTTTGATGCTGGGTAAATGTCCTCACCTTTCCCAGCCTCGGCATATTCACCTATAGAGTGGGACAAATAACTTCCACCCACTAAATGAGGCTAAGTGAGACAGTCTGCTGCTCCTGTTACTATGATTTTGACAGCAGGGGTCCCCAACCCCTGGGATCTAATGCCTGGTGATCTGAGGTAGAGCTGATGTAATAATAATAGAAATAAAGTGCATGATAAATGTAATGTGCTTGAATCATCCCGAAACCATCCCCCCGCCCTGGTTCTTGGAAAAATTGTCTTCCACGAAAACAGTCCCTGGTGCCAAAAAGGTTGGGGACTGCTGTTTGACAGGACTCACATCTTAAGTTTTCTCTGATTAAAATTCCAAGAAAGAAAAGGCCATAGGATGTAATGGAAAAGAGCCTAGATCTGGCTCCTAGACGCTGCCTTGAGGGTCATGAGCGTGTGACCTTGAGGTTACTTTTAGGGCTCCAGGGTCCTCATCTGTCTGGAGAGGGCCAGGAAGATCCTTAGACCAAATCTAAGATCCTTTCTTCTTCTGGCTCTCGCATGTCACTGAGGTTCTAAATGGCAGTCCTTACTCAGTCACTCATTTCAGGATTTAACAAGTTACCTGCTGGAAAGTTGTTTATCTAAAAACCTTTGGTTTCCACCCTGGAAGCAAAAATGCCAGTGAGAACCTTGAGGGCAGGTCACCGACTTTTGCCATCTTGACCCTTAACACAGACCCGGCACAAAGTAAGACCTGCATAAATCCTTGTCGAGTGGAATGGACAAGTGAATGAATGAAGGATTTCCAAGGGCTGGCAAAAATGACTGTTCATCCTCCACTAAGCAAAGTTTAATGCAAGGAGAAAACGCTACAAATTTAAAATATTAATGATATTTACTTTGTCATCTGAACTACATCAGAATACCAGATGAATAGCTGCTGCCAGTCAAAAGGATGCCTGACTTGGGCTTTTGCTGGACGAGTGCACTTTGGTCCACGTGTGGCATAGGGGATGCCACAGGCTACAGGAGGGATATGTAAACTCCTAGAAGGACATGTTACCCAACCTCTTTGGCAGGGTTGGCACAGAAGCATGCCAACATGAAAGCAAAACTACCAAGACCTCCACATGTGGGTGTGCAGTTGTGTCTGCCCAAGAGCTCCCAGCTGAGGAGGGGAGATCTAAAATCCAGCAGGTGGTCTGCTCACCTGTGAGACCAAGTCCACACAGGAGCCCCATGGGCAGGTGGCAGCCCTCATGGATGAACTGGGGTCTGCTGGGGACTTTAGTGATAAAGAAAATAATAATAATGCATACACATTACACATACACACATATGCACTTAATGGTCACTGTGTGTAAAAAGTAAACTCTTTAAGTATTTTATTTTAGGTACTTTTCATAACTACCCTGGGAAGTAGGTGCTATTGTTTGAGGCAGTATAGTTTGCTGTTTAAAAGCACGGACTTGGGAGTCAGACTGCCTAGATTCAAAATCCCAAGTGCCACTTACAAGCTGGGTAACCTTGGGCAGGGTTATTTAAGCTCTCTGAGCCTCATGCTTATCATATGTAAAATGGAAATAATAATAGTGCCTGTCTTATGAAGCTGCTGTGTGGTATAAATGAGTTAATACGTGTAAAATGCTTAGAACAGGAGTGGGCAGAAAGTAAGCCCCCAGGAAGATTAGCTATTCTTGTTATTTCTGTTAATAGAGACTGAGGTGCCGAAAGGCCAGTGGCTTGTCCATGGCCTCACACCTGCTGCGGGGCAGAGCCTGGGCTCACACACACGTCTGTCTTCAAAGCACACATGACCCAGCACGGCTGATTCTGGCTCTGCGACCCCCACCCCACCCCATTCACATTACCACCCGCATCCATGCCAACGTGGCCTAGTCTTTCTTGGTACCGACCAAGCCTGCAAGGTGCTGAAGGGAAGATACTAAAAGAACTGGCATTCTAACTGACTTAAACCCTGATTTGCCTACTACGTGTAGAACAAACCCAAGTGTGTCCTGGTATGGGGATCTGCCCCTTAGCTAAGAGAAAATGGGCCTTTTCCAAGGAGGGGAGAACCTCTGCCTTTGGGCCTTTTTATGTGAGGCCTCACATGCTCTCCTCGAAACCCTGAGAGGAAGGCAAAGTCTGAATTGTGCAATAAAACCCCATCAGGTGAGGTTCTCTGAGTAGAGATAATGGGCCTGATTGCTGGTGGAGAGGGAGAAACAATTTGAGGGCCAACCCAGCAAGAGAGCCTCATGAGCCAAGATTACCACTTTGCCCTGGGTCCTGCCCTGCTCCTGGAAGGTTCTAGAAAGAGCCAGAGCCTTGCTAGAAAAAACACATGCATCATAGAAAACCAAACCATCTGTTGTGGTACATATATACAATGGAATCTTAGCCATAAAAGGGAACGAAATGGGGTCATTTGTAGAGACGTGGATGGACCTAGAGACTGTCATACAGAGGGAAGTAAGTCAGAAAGAGAAAAACAAATATCGTATATTAACTCATATATGTGGAATCTAGAAAAATGGTACAGATGAACTTGTTTGCAAGGCAGAAATAGAGACACAGACATAGAGAACAAACATATAGACACCAAGGGGGGAAAAGGGGGGTGGGATGAATTGGGAGATTGGGATTAACATACATACACTAATATGTATAAAATAGATAACTAATGAGAACCTGCTGTGTAGCACAGGGAACTCTACTTCACTTCGCTGTACCATAGAAACTAACACAACATTGTAAAACAACTATACCCCAATAAAAAAAGCAAAGAAAAGAAAACCGAATCATCTGTGATCCAGAATGATCTGGGAGTGGGAAGCTTTGAAGCATTAACTCAAAGAAAATGACCCACAGTTGTAGTTAGTTAATACTATGGGTGCATACTATGTGTCAGGGCCTGTTCAAAGCCCTTTAGAAATAATATCCCATTTACTCTTCATATCAATGGTACGATGTAATCTGTATTTATTAGTCCCATTTTGCAGATGAGAAAACTGAAACACAGAAAATTCAAATAACTTCTCCCAAGGTCACACAAGCAGTCTAGCTTCAGAGCCCACGGTCTTTATCAGCATTTTCAAACATTTTGGCCCAACCCACGGCATGAAATACATTCTACATCAGGACCCAGTATACACTCACACAGTTATATAGAACTGAAACAAAGCTTTAAAACAGAATACTACTCACCATTACCATGTGCAGTGCACTCTGATGTTTTCTATTCTATTCCATTAAAAAAAAATATCATTCAACAAATATTTATGGAACACCTATTATGTGTTAGACACTGTTCTAGGCTTTGGGGCTATGTCAGTGGATGAAAGAGATAAAAATCCTTGCCCTCTTGGAGCTTGCATTTTACCAGAGAGACAGAGTGAATAAGATCCACGTGCAAAATCGTAGCATCTGAGGCGGTAATTTGGTGAGTGCTACGGAGGAAAGTAAAGCAGGGAAGGCCAAGGGTGGCCAGAGACGGCCTCATGATGCTTTCACTCCCCACCACGCTGATTTCAGTGGGCTGTCACCCACAGCGGGAAAACCTTGGCCCTTAATGTCTCCACTCCAGCGCCTCCTATATGTCTGGAGGCTCTTCCTCCTAGACTGTGCACACGTGCACACTTGTATGTGACTACGTGCACATGTGTATACATGTATAGGCATGCATGGATACGCTGCATGCATGTATGCATACACATGCCCACCCCATTCGCTTCCTCACTGGGGACGTTTGGGAGACAGGAGGCAGGGCTCCCACATGCAGCTTTCCAGGGGTTCCCTACACAAGCCTGCCCTGCAGAGGGGGTCCTGTATGGGGCCTAAAAAACAGCCCAGGCACTGTGAGCCAATGCCACAAGCGCCAGACATATGCCCCGGCTGGAGTCTTCAGTCAGAGGAAGGAAAATCTTTTTATCACTGGTCCACCCAGAGGGAGCACCTCTTGTAAACTGTTAGGCCAGAGGGAATGCTAGTTCCTAATCTGAATCAAGGTGCTCTATGTGCTAGAGTGCCCTTAAGAATAGAGGAGACAGAGCACAGAAATAAAAGTCACTCCCCGGGGAAAATCCAGTGCATCAAGCACACCTGGCAGGGTGATTGAAGTGGGTCTGGGGGGGGAGACGGGATTGGGGCCAGCTCTAAAGCAGCTCTGGGGGACTTCCCTGGTGGCACAGTGGTTAAGAATCCGCCTGCCAATGCAGGGGACACAGGTTCGAGCCCTGGTCCAGGAGGATCCCACATGCTGCGGAGCAACTAAGCCTGTGTGCCACAACTACTGAGCCTGAGCTCTAGAGCCCGCGAGCCACAACTACTGAAGCCCGCACACCTAGAGCCGTTCTCCGCAACAAGAGAAGCCACTGCAGTGAGAAGCCCACACACTGCAAGGAAGAGTAGCCCCCGCTCGCCGCAACTAGAGAAAGCCCACGTACAGCAACAAAGACCCAACGTGACCAAAAATAAATAAATAAATAAATTAATTAATTAATTTAAAAAATAATAAAGGAGCTCTGGGCCACTTGGGTAGCCTCCATTGAGGGCATTTGGAACTTGGCACTAGAGTGAAATTTTCAGACTCTAAGTTAAAGGGGCACATAAAAATGTTACTAGCATGGGCAGCAAAAGCATTACCTATGGGAAAAGCAGCCATTCTCTGCTAATGAATAAGTGTAATTGATCACAACAGATGACTTGATGGCCATTCCAAATGCGCTTTTAGCAAAGTGGACAGTTTTTTTCATTCAAATGCAAGCTCACCTAGATAAGATCTAATAATGGAGATTTTGGAAGAATCCCAGCATCAGTGATTTCTTTTTTTTCCTCCTTCACTGAGCAGGAAGGCATCTTAAGTTCCTGGTCACAGCTTGACCCAATCAGATGACAATTTATGCTTTCCCTATGGCTGAGGAGACCGTGACAGTCCCTGGGGCAGCAAAGGATCAGTCACAGGACAGCCCACATCCTTATCTGCCCTTTCCTCCTTAGCCCTTTTCCCACTCCCGACCTATGGGGAGCTGGGTGGCTGGAAGACACATTCAATTCAATGCAATCGGGCTTCCCCGGTGGCACAGTGGTTAAGAATCTGCTTGCCAATGCAGGGGACACGGGTTCGAGTCCTGGTCCGGGAAGATCCCACATGCCGCGGAGCAACTAAGCCCATGCGCCACAACTACTGAAGCCTGCACGTCTAGAGCCTGTGCTTCGCAACAAGAGAAGCCACTGCAATGAGAAGCCGGCACACCACAACGAAGAGTAGCCCCTGCTCGCCGCAAATAAAAAGAAAGCCTGTGCGCAGCAACGAAGACCCAACACAGCCCAAAATAAATAAATTAAATAAAATTAAAAGAAAAATTCAATGTAATCATCCACTTATTCAATAAATATTTATTGAGCACTTACTGTATGCAAGGCACTGTGCTGACCACCGAAAGGGGATTCCACCACAACATGGCTAAGACCAGGTTCCTGTCCTCAGAAGAGAGGGCAGATGTGAGGAGAAGCAAGAAAATGACAGGAGGCCCGAGTGGAGGTCCCAGCTCACTCCAACAAGTACTTAATCCTTCTGTGCTTCAGTTTCCTCCTTTATCAAATGAAGGCACTGCTCTAGACATGATCTCTGGGCACTAGGCCAGCTCAACAACTCTATGATTCCAAGCCCTCCCTTTCCCACTCAGGCTCCTAGGCGCCTAGGAAGCTGACAGATCAGGTGGTGCCTCCTAGGAAGGGGACAGTCAGCAAAGGAAGGGGGTGGTGAGGATTATTATGTACCTTTCCCACAGTGAGAGGTTCTTTCATTTTGGCCAGAACACAAGGTACAGGCTGGAGAAGATGAGCGATAAGTTCAGAACATTAAGTGGAAGATTTAGACTTCCACATCAAGGAATCTGGAGGAAATGGGAACCACTGGAGTTTGTGCAGAGAAGGATACTATCAGTGTGGGTGGTGCAAGGGAATCTCACCGACTTGCAGAGGATGAGTTGGGGGGGGGGGCGGGGAGGGCGGGGATGTTGCAATACAGTGGAAAGGCTGAGGCTTGAAGTGAAAGATTCCTCCCTTGGTCTGGTCGAGCGCATGCATCATCCCCTCATCCCCTCCCATCGCCATAATGCTTATTTTCTTAAACTCGCCCAAGCCGAAATCACTTTGCACCCTCTTTTTTTTTTTTTTAAGTTCCACAAGTGCCTTCAAGGTAAACAGGTAAATTTTATCTCCCTTCTGCCCAGGCGCCTGAGGTTAAGCAGTACCAACGAGGTGTGCCAGGGAGGGGTGGGGAAGCGGCCAGCAGGCGAGGCCCAGGATACAAGAGGCGGGGATCTAGAGAGGGGTGCGCCTACCTGCAAAGGAGCCATCCTCGTGGTCGGAGCTGTTGTGGCTGCAGTCACTGCCCCTCTCGGGCGAGCTGTGGCTGGGCGAGTCCCGCTCGGGCAGCCCCAGGAACCTCTTGCGCCGCCACGGTGGGAGGGGCTCGCGACCCCTACGCTGGGGGAGCTCCTCTGCCGCCGGGGGCGAGCCCCGCCCGTCCTTGGCCTCTGCCTCTAGCTGCTCCAAGTCGCGGCTCCCGCGCGGATGCCGCCGGCTCCCGAGGATCAGGTGCATCCAGCGATGGGAACTGTACGCCCGCGCTGGCTTTTCCGCCTCATCGCAGGTCCCGGGCCGGCAAGGAGTCACGAGCAACTGGCTGAGGGTGAATTTCTCGTTCAAATCCACCATCTCGAAGTCGTGGTCACTGCTGTCGCCCCCATCGTCCGCGCCCGAGGCGTCCGGCTCGTCCTCCTCCGAGCCCCGCCCCGCACGGGTCCGGGCGGACCGCTCCTCTCCCGGGGCGCTGGGAACTGTGCCATCGTGGCCGGGGGGCGCGCAGTCCTCCCGGGGCCTGAAGAGGAGGCGAGGCTGCAGTAGCTGCTGGTGGATGGCGGCGGTCAAGCTGCGAACCGCGCCCCCAGCCCCCGCCGCCCTGGGCCAGGTGGGAAGGTCCCGGCACAGGTAGGGGGGACTCTCGGCCTTCGCGGCCACCTCCGTGGAGGGGAGCGAGGGGCCCGGGGGCTCTCCGCCGCCGCCCGCTGCGCCCTCCTCCTCGCGCGGTGCCGGCTCCCTCTCCGGCCCGGCCGGCTCATCAGCCGAGGCCCCCCTGCTGTCCCCGTCTCCGCCCTCCAGGCGCCCGCAGCCGAGGTCCCGCTTCTCCAGGGCCGCCTGCAGGTAGACGACTTTGAACTTTTCCTCAGCCAGCACCTGTTGCAGCCACTTCAGGTTGAGTTTGCTGCGCTCCAGCTCGCGCTCCATGTCCAGCACCGAGTCCAGCTGCATGATGGGCGCCTCCTCCCCAGGGAACTCGGCCTGCCAGTGGCGCTCAAAGTCCTGGGGGTCCCACATGCCGGGAGCCCCTTCGGGCCTCCGCGGCCCAGCTCCTCCGCGCGCAGCGGGCTGGTGTCGCGCTCGGCTCTCTCCGCGCTGGCGCAGTGGCCTACCCTTCACTTCAGCCCCAGAAGAGAATAAGAAAAAAATAATAAAGTTTTTCCCCTTCCGCCCTCGTGCCTTTTTTCTTCTTCTTCTTCTTCTTCTTCTGGGTTTCGCCTCCCTGACGTCAGCGGCCACCGGCGGCGGCGGCGGAGGCGGGCGCCTGGGCGCCCAGGGCCCGCCCCGGGCAGGACGCGCGGAACCCGCGATCTGCAGTCCCCGCGCCTTGCTCTGCGCCCCGCGGGCTCCGGTGTCTGGAGAGACGCGGCGGGGGCGGAGCCTCGCGGGCGAGCTCTGGGTTGCGCCGGCGGCCGAGAGGCTGCGAGAGGGCCTGGCGGGGCGGGCCTGCGGTGCTGCCCACTCCGGAGGCGCCGGCGATACTCGAAGCTGGCCGCCTTAGGCCCGGCTCGCACCTTCCTGGCCTGTCGGGCTGCGCCGCTCCCGCCGCCGCCGGCGCAGTTCGCGCCGGCTCCCTGCAGCCGAGCGCGGGGCCGCGCGGCCGGGGAGGCGGGAGCGGCGGGGAGGGAGCGCGCAGGGTCGCCCTGGGCCGCAGCCAACCTCCGGTCGCCCGGCCCTCCGCAGCCTCGCCTGTCTAGGGTCCGGGCGGCGCCTGGGGCCGAGAAGGAAAAGGTGGGGGAAAGGCGATGTGGTGCGGCGGCGAGGGCAGGTGCTGCAGCGCTGACCGGCGGGGTTGTCCTCAGCTGGGATTTATTGAGCGCCTTGAACTAACTTGTCCAAAATCACGGAGCTGCTTAATCCAAAGCTGGGGATAAACCTGTTTTGGTGGGTTTTTATTTTTATTTTTGAGAGCCTTTAAAGCTTTCTCTCCACTGCTCACTAGAGCTTTTCGGGTGAGAAATAGGCAAGGGTGACAGCTCCAAGTGGCTCTGCTTAGAGGCCCCTGTGACTTCAAAGCTGAGGATCCTCCCATGTGACTTGGTGTGACGGAATCAAACCATGACTGGCGGGGGCCTTAGACACCTGGGCGTCTAAAAGGACCCTCCACTCCGCTTCCTCTTTATGGCCTCAACAGTTCCCCTGGGGAGGAAAAAAAAAGCTGAATACCGGCGCCTGGCCTGACACTCTGGGTGGGGCGGATGGAGGGCTCCCGCCTCGCCTCCTCTTCACACCTGGCTGCACCACTTTTCTAGGGTCTTCGGTGAGGTCCCACTGTCTGCAGAGAGAGGGCCTGATAAACCGTCTCGTGCTCTCCGCAAGGGAGGACCTTGTCGGTGATTCACATTTTCTTCGTTTTAAGGATGAGGAAATTGATCCTGTAAGAGACTAAGTGACTTGGCAGCTGGAAATTCTTCCTGGCCACAGTGCCCTTTGGGGACTGGAGCTAAACTCAGCGACCTCTCTCTCCAGATCCCTGCCACTAGCCGCTCACCTGAACCATGTGAACAGGCCATCCCTCTCCCACCTTCCAATCCCTTTCAGCCTATCCCTCAAGGCTGGATGTTGGAAAGATACGAGAAAGTATTTCTTAACCACAAATGAGATAGTGTCATGCTTCTGTTCAAAACCCTCCGGTGGCAGGGACTTCCCTGGCGGTCCAGTGTTTGGGGCTTCGCCTTCCGACGCAGGGGGTGCGGGTTCAATCCCTGGTCGGGGGGCTGGGATCCCACATGCCTCGCGGCCAAAAAAAAAAAAAAAAACACCAAAAACATAGAGCAGAAGCAGTATTGTGTCAAGTTCAATGGAGACATTAAAGATGGTCCACATCAAAAAACAAAACAAAACAAAATCTGCAAACAAACAAAACCCTCCAGTGGCTCATGACGCAAACCTCCAGGATGGAGTCCAGACTCCACTGACAAAGGAGGTCCTCCCAAATTGGGTCCCTGCCCACCGCTCTGCCTTTCTCCTAGGCTTTAGCCTTACCAACTCCCTGCTGCCTGGGGGACTCCAACCCTCCTTTAAGACCCAGCTCCACCTATGACAAAACTTTTCTGGCCCCTCTCCCTCCTCTTTGTGTCACACTCCATCTTGTACATGTCTTTATCTTTGCCCTTGTTCCACTTTATGGCAATTATTAGTGACATCTTTTGTTTCCCTTTCTCATAGCTGCTCTCAAGGTCAGGGATTGTGTCTTTTCCAGTTTTGTATTCTTGCTGCTCCTTGCAGAGTGTGACCGACAGATAGCTGATAATTGTTGAATGAAATGAATGAATGAATGAACAGGCAGATGACCGAATCCTCACCTTGCAGTTCCTGCTTGGCTGCTCCAGTTGTGAATCACTCTGGGCTGGGAGCAGATGTGCTTCCCACAGAACTTCTCAACTCTGGAATTTCCTTCCTTGACAAAGTCTGTGTTTACTCACTTTCCCAATATCCCTTCTTCCTTTTTTTCTCTTCTCTTTTTCTTCCTTTCCTTCCTTCCTTCCTTCCTTCCTTCCTTCCTTCCTTCCTTCCTGCCTTCCTGCCTTCCTGCCTTCCTGCCTTCCTGCTTTTCTTTTTAAATTTGGTGTGCCACTGGTATGACTCATCTCTGTGTTTGTCTTTGGGCCCGATTGCTATGGAGAAATGGATATGTTTTAAACAACATTTGTTGTGTATTCCCCAGCTTGTGTGATTTCTCAGTCCTTCACCTAGTCCCTTAAGCTGCTTTCTCTTCCACCTTTGCTTCGTATTTTGACGAGACTGTCTCTACGTCCCGAGAGGCCACCGCCATCTTTGTCTACTGGGAGGGACTGAGGTGCTCCCAATGCCTACAGCCAGCCAGTGCAGGGTATTCCATCAAGCAGAGTCCACAAGGATCTTGGCCTCTGTTAAGATTTCAGAATGGGGGAGAAATGCAGCACAGCAGACATGGATAACCCCAGTCAACAGCATATTGATTGGAAGATGTTTCCATATGTATATTTAAATGCAGAAAGGAAAAAACCCTGTAAGTTACTATAAGCATCAATTTCTGAATTTGTAATTTCCCTGGGAGGATAGTTTCAACTCTGTCCTTTAATTAAAGCAGCAGTATGATTCCCTTTTGGCCCAAGGAAGCTGTTACCAATACCACTAATTTTTTCCACGAGGACCAATATAGCCAGAAATGCCAGCATTCATCATCTGTAAACAGATCCCAGGAGCAACCTTCATTGTCTCTAGCTGGTGGATAGTTCAGCTTTATTACTTGGCTTTGGGTCATCATGGGGGCAGGGGTAGAGTGGCTGGCATTTATTGAGTCCACACTTCTAGTGGCCATGCATCTTTGATCTCATCTAATTTCGAACAACCCTGTAAAGAAGGTATTATTGTCAAGATAGTGAGAGAGAGAGAAATGGAAGATCAAAGAGGTTAGAGGTCACACAGCTAATTTTCTGGAGTCTAAAGCTCAGTAGCTTTGCAAGGGCTTGGCCCAGGTGCATCTGGTCATTAGCATTTATTCATTCAATAAATATTTGTTGAGCACCTATTAAGCTCCAGAGCCTGGCAAATAAAGTTTAAACTTTGTAACCTGGTATATCAGACTCCTCACAATGGATCCTCTGACCCCAGCCTACTTGTCCAACCCCATTTCTTGAATTTCTTCTGCTTGCTGCACCCATTCAGGCCCCCAATCTGAGTCACCCCCAGGGAAGATGCCTTTTCTGTTCTGTGCCACCTCCCTTTGGCCCATCTTGGATTCCTGCGGCAGCTGCAGTGGACAGTTCCCAAGGGCTGCTGGGGTCTCACCTCAAACACCCAACCCTACTACTCTCCACTTTTCTGTCCTAGGGTTTTTCTCAAGCATTCCAGATGAAAGCTTCTATGGGGGGAAGTTATTCTGGGGCATCCCATGGCCAGTGGAAATGGGAGTTGGTTAATAAATGCCGCAGGCTCCTGTCTTTGGAGGACCTGAGGCATATTCTGCATGGTTGCTCAGTGGTCTCCAAGAGGAATGAGCCCCCATTGTTCACAGTGGTAATCAATCCATAATGAGCTCTCTATTGGCTTTCCCTTCTTGTCTGTCTCCCTCTCCCTCAATCCTGCTTCCTGGGATAATCTCCCGACTAAAATATTTGTACCGGGTCCTTGTGACAGTTCCTGCTTTGCCCCTCTGATCCCCCCACTAAGACACCCTCCAGCCTCCCCACACCCTCTCTGATAGCCACACAAGGCACTTCACCGTTCCCCCAGTTACTCCCCCATCTCTCTTGTCTTCCTTTGCCATGTTGCTTCCTCCCATGTGAAAGGATGAGATAGATCCCTTTTCACCTGTCCAAGCCCAGCTCACCTGTGACATTCTCTCTGAAGCCTTCCCTTCCCCAGGTCCAGTTAGGCATGCTTGTCTACAGAGGGATTTAACTTAGTCACGCCACATTGTAATTAGTTCCATGGCTCCTTGAGGAAATCCTGGCTCCAGCCAGCTGGTACCTCTTATTCCTCCAACTGCCACAGCCCCTGACACGGTGCCAGAGTCAGTGCCTAGTACACATCTGCTAAGGGAATAAATGAATGATGAATGAGTGAGTGGACTCTTTACACCATAACCTCACGCTGTCTTAAATCAGAACCACCCTTACCCAAAGGAAAAGTGGGAAGACACCTCTGAGCTCATGCTGTCAGGAACTCTGCTTTTTACAAAATTCCTTTAGATTAACAAGCAGCCTCTATGGAAATATAAAATGTGACTATCAGTCATTCACACTTCAGTGTGAACTGCTTCTCCCTTGCTTTTTCCAGAGTTATCTGAGGTTCGTATTAGAGGGCTGGGAGTTTGGACTAGGAAGGAGAATGGAAGCAGAGTGCAGCCGGAAGGAGAAGGGTAACCTGGGGAGGACTGGGCTAGGATGAGGCCTGCATCTTTGAGTGCTAAAGGTGTGAACACAGAAAAAAGGCCCCTCTTTTTGGGGACCCTCTCTACCAGGCTTGCTTCCTCTAATGCAGGAGTTCTCCTGAGTACAAATTAGAATAACCTGGGGGAGCAATTAAGACTATTCAGCCTTGGACTTGCTTCAATGCCAATTCATCCAGAATCTCAGGAATGGGACCTCACATCGGTATTTTCTTTTCTTTTTTTTTACCTTTATTGAGGTATAATACAATAGATTCTTTTGTTTTAAGTATGCAGTTTGATGAATTTTGGTAATTGCAAACCATCACGTGTGTAATCTCCACAACAACATACAGAATAGCTCCATCACGCTCAAGAGTTCCCTCCTGCTTTTTTGCAGTCAACCCCTTTTCCTGACTCCCAGTACCAAGCAATAATTGGTTTCTATAATTTCTGTCACTATAGTTTTGCCTTTTCCAGATTTTTGTATGAATGAATGTATATTTGGTGTTTGAGTGCTGAAGTTCAGTGTCCTATTTTTGAGTTTCATCTGTTACGTGTATTTATATTTCATTCCTTCCCTCCCTCTCCCCCCAGGGTGAAGTGAATAGGCATTTTAATGTACTTTGTCACATTCAACCCCCATCATAGTGCTGTGACAGAAGTATTATCACCACCTTGCAGATAAATAAATTTTGGTTTGATGAGATGGAGAGAGTTGGTATAAATTACCTCCTTTTTATTGTTGAGCAGTATTCCATACTATGAATATACCCCTATTTGTTTATCCATTCTCCAGTTGCTGGCCATTTGGCTGTCTTTTTGTGGACATAGTTTTCATTTCTGTTAAAAAATACTAATACATAGGAATGGGATTATTGGGTCGATGACAACTATATGTTTAACTTTATAACATCCTGCTAGGGACTTCCCTGGTAGTCCAGTGGTTAAGACTCTGCCCTTCCAATGCAGGTGGCACCAGTTTGGGGAACTAAGATCCCGCATGCGGCTCAGCCAAAACAAAAAAAGAAGATACCGCTATGTAACATTTTCCAAATTGACCATACCAGTACCATTTTCCATTACCATCAGCAATGTCTGAGAGTTGCATTGCTCTACATCCTTGTCAACACTTAGTGATGTCAGTCTTTTCATTTTAGCCATTTTAGATGGTGTGTAATGGTATCTCATCATGGTTTTAATTTGTATTTCCCTGATGACTGGTGATGTATAGCATCTTTTCATGTGCTTTATGGCCATCTGTATATCTTCTTTGTGAAGAATCTATACAAATCTTTTGTTAATTTTTTATTGGATGTTTGTCTTCCTATAATTGGGTGGTAATAGTTTGTATATTCTTTATTCAGACCTTTTGTCATGTTTTGCAAATAATTTTCTCCAAGTCTGTGGCTTGCCTTTTCATTTTCTTATCTGTAACCTTTGAACAGTGAACATTTTAATTTTGATGAAGTACATTTTATCAATTTTTTAATAGTTTGCACTTTTTGTGTCCTGTTTAAGAAATCTTTACCTAACCCAATGTCACAAAGATTTCTCCAATCTTTGGCGTTTTCCTCTAGAAGTTTAATAGTTTTAGATCTTATGCTTCAGTTTCTAAGCCACTTTTAATTTTAGGGTATGACATAGGATAAGGGTAGAGGTTATTTTTTTCCATGTGGATATCCAGTTGTTGCACCACCGTTTAGTAAAAAGACTCTTTTCCCTATCAGATTACTTTGGCAGCTTTGTAAAAAAAAAAAAAATCGGTTGACCATATAAGTATGGATCTATTTTTAGACCCTGTTCTGTTCCATTGATGTATATATCTATCTTCATGGCAATACCTTACTGTCTTGATTACTGTAGTTTTATAGTAGGTTTTAAATCAGATAGTGTAAGTCCTCCCACAGTCCTTCTTTTTAAAAAATTGTTTTGGCTATTTCTAGGTCCTTTGCCTTTTGATATACATTTTAAAATCAGCTTGCTTGTCAATTTTTCAGAAAAGTCTGTTTGGGTTTTGGTTGGGATTTCATTGAATGTATAGATAAATTTGGAGACAACTGCCATCTTAACCATATTAAGTCTTCCAAACTATGAACACAGTGTATCTCCCCATTCATTAATATCTTCTTTAATTTCCCTTAGCAATAGTTCAAGTTTCAGTGTGTAGGTTTGCACATCTTTTGCTCAGTTTCTAAGTATTTTATTTTTCTTGATGCTATTTTAAATGGAGTTGTTTTTTATTTCATTTTCTAATTGTTGATTGCTGGTATATAAAATTACAATTGGTTTTTGTACATTGATCTTATATCCTGGGACCTCACTAAACTTATTCATTAGTTTTAGTAACTTTATTGTAGATTCATTATGGGTTTTTACATTTTTGTTTTGTTTTATTGAGATACAGTTCACATGCTGTAAGTCTTGTCATTTTGAAGTGTACAATTCAGTGTTTTTTTGTATATTTTCTCACTTCTATAACCATCGCTATTATTTATTTTCAGAATACTTTCATCACCCCAAAAGAAATTTTTGCATCTGACCTCTTTCACTAAACATAATGTTTTCTAGGTTCATCCATGTTGTAGCATGTTTCAGTACTTCATTCCTTTGTATAACTGAATAGTATTCCATTGTATAAATATACTACATTTTGTTCATCCATTCATCAATTGATGGCTATTGGGTTGTTTACACTTTTGGCCTATTATAAATAATGCTGTTATGAATATTCATGTACAAGTTTTAGTGTAGACATATGTTTTCATTTCTGTCTGGTCTATACCTAGGAGTGAATCATATGGTAACTTTATGTTTAACTTATTGAGGAACTGCCAAACAGTTTCCCGAAGTGGCTGCCCCATTTTAATTCCAGCCAGCAATGTATGAGGGTTCCAAAATTTTCTACATGTTTATCAATACTTATTATTTTCTGTTTTTTTTGAATCATAGCCATCCTAGTGGATATGAAGTGATATTTCATTGTGGCTTTGGTTTATTTACATTTCCCTAATGATTAATGATATTGAATGTCTTTTCATATGCTATTGGTCATTTGTATATCTTCTTCGGAGAAATATCTATTCAAATCCTTTACCCATTTTTCAGTTGGGGTTGTCTTTTTATTGTTGAGTTGTAAGAGGTTTTTTTTTTTTTTTTTTTAGTATATTCTGGATACTAGACCCTTATCAGATATATAACTTGCAAATATTTTCTCACATCCTGTAGATTGTCTTTTCACTTTCTTTATAGTGTTCTTTGATGCACAGAAATTTAAAAGTTTGATGGAGTGCAGTTTATCTATTTTTTTCATCGGTTGGTTGTGCTTTTGGTGTCATATCTAAGAAACCATTGCCTAACCCAAAATAATGAAGATTCACCCTGATGTTTTCTTCTAAGAATTTTGTAGTTTTAGCTCTTCTATTTAGGTCTTTGATTCATTTCAATATACGGCTTGAGATAGGGGTCCAACTTTATTCTTTTTTTTCTCCCCAGCTTTATTGATATATAATTGACATTTGAGTTTAAGGTATTCAACATGATGATTTGATACACATACATATTGTGAAATGATTACCACAATAGGGTTAGCTAACACCTCCATCCCCTCACATAATTACCATTTCTTTCCCCATAGTGAGAACATTTAAGATCTACTACCCTCTTAGCAACTTTCAAATATATAATACAGTGTTGTTAACTATAGTCACCATGCTGTACTTATTCATCTTATAATTAGAAATTTGTATCCTTTGAGCAACATCTACCCATTTCTCTCACTCCCCAGCCCCTGGCAACCACCATTCTACTCTGTTTCTATGAGTTCAGCTTTTTTAGAATCCACGTATAAATGAGATCATATAGTATTTGTCTTTCTCTGGCTGACTTATTTCACTTAGCATAATACCCTGAAGACCTATCCATGGCAGGATGTCCTTTTTCCCATTGTGTATATATGCACAATGGAATATTATTATATATATAATAATAACAGAATTATTATGCTATTATTATTAATAATGGAATATTATAATATATATAATTATATATATGTATATTATATCTTCTTTATCCTTTCATCCAAAGATGGACATAATGTTGTTTCCATATCTTGGCTATTGTGAATAACGCAACAATGAAAATGGGAGTGCAGATAGCTCTTCAATACAGTGATTTCATTTCTTTTGGTTATATAGCCAAAAGTGGGACTGCTGGATCATATGGTAGTTCTATTTTTAATTTTGAGGAGCATCCATACTGTTCTCCATGGTGGTTACACAAATTTACATTCTTGAATAGTGCACAAGGGTTCCCTTTTCTCTACATCTTACAACACTTGTTATCTTGTCTTTTTGATAATAGACAGTCTAAGAGGTGTGAGGTAGTTATTTGCAGTTGTATTTTGTTCTCTTCCCCCAGCTTTATAACTAGAACAGCCAGATGGAAGAGACGCATAGGGTAAGTGTGTTGAGAAGCTGGAGCTGGTATACTGAATTAAGAATATGCAGATTATAACCTGCTGAATGAGGGGGCTCAAGCCACCAACATGGGGTCAGCAGGTAGCTCCCTCAACATTCGAGCTTCCACTTTGGAGAAATGAAACCCATGGGGTCATTTTGATTGAAAGTGCACTTTCAATACATCCACACAAAGGAAGTAGTCACAAGATTTATTACTTACAGATCCCAGAAGAGGGTGGGGTGGGGCACAATGAGCTGGGGGAAGGCAATCCTTCATCCCAGTTCAGGAGCGAGTAGGAGACAGAGAGCACAGTAGCAGGCATCTATTACTTATAAGGTGATTGGGGCGGAGGTCACTAATTTCTCACAGGCTCAACACTACGTGATATTTTTTTAAAAGATGCCTTAGGAGAAGCAAAGTGGGAACTTGGGGTGGGAATCCTAAGCTCAGGTCTTTATCTAAATGTTCAGACTCTGGGTGTGTGCAAGGTTGTCATACTGTAAAGTGCTCAGGCAGCAACTCAAAATAGCTGTTTTCTCATCACACAAGGTATGGGAAAAAGGCAAGGAGCTTCCATGCCCTCTCTGAGCACACCACTCTCCCCAAACTTCCATGTGTTCACCAACCCGGAAGCTCCCCAACTTCACTTTTTTTTTTCCTTTTTGTTTCTGTTTTTTTGAATTTTATTATTATTATTTTTTATACAGCCCCAACTTCACTTTTTTTGTAGGTGGGTATCCAGCTCTTCCAGCACCATTTGCTGAAGAGAATATTCTTTCCCCATTGAATGATATTGGCACTCTTGTTGAAAATCTTCAAAAACTGAAAATCAAAATAGAACTACCATATGATCCTGTAATTCCACTCCTGGATATATATCCAAAGAAAACGAAAACTCTAATTTGAAAAGATACATGCACCCCAATATTCATAGCAGCATTATTTACAATAGCCAAGATATGGAAGCAACATATGTGTTCACCAACAGATGGATGGATAAAAAAGATATGGTATATATATACAATGGGATATTACTCAGCCATAAAAAATGAAAAATTTCCATCTGCGACAACATGGATGGATGTGGAGGGTATTATGCTTAGTGAAATAAGTCAGACAGAAAAAGACAATTACTGTGTGATTTCACTTATATGTGGAATCTAAAATATAAAACAAATAAAAGAATATAACAAAACAAAAACAGACTCAAAGATACAGAAAACAAACTAGTGGTTACCAGTAAGGAGAGGGGTGAGAGGAGGGGCAAGATAGGTTAAGGGGATAAAGAGGTACAAACTAGTAGGTATAAAATAAAGAAGTTACACGGATGTAATGTACAGCACAGGGAACATAACCAATATTTTATAACAACTTTATATGGAGTATAATCTATAAAAATATTGAATCACTATGTTGTACACCTGAAACTAATATATTATTATAAGTCAACTATACTTTAAGAGAAATAGAAAATCAATTGACCATAAACATAGGGTTTATTTCTGGACTCACAATTCTATTTCATTTATCTATACCATTTATCTTTGTGTTATTATCACACTGTTTTGATTACTGTAACTTTGTAGTAAGTTTTGTAATCACAAAGTGTGAGTCCTCCTAATTTTTTCTTCTTTTTCAAGATTGTTTTGTCTATTCTGGGCCTTTTGCATATTCGTATGAATTTTAGGATCAGCTTGTCAACTTCTGCAAAAGAAAATCAGAGGAGATTTTGACAGGGATTGCACTGAATCTGTAGATCAATTTGGGGAGTATTACCATCCTACCAATATTAAGTCTTCCAATCCATGACCATGGGATATCCTTCCATTTATTTAGGTCTTAATTAATTTCTTTCAATGATGTTTTATAGTTTTTAATGTACAGGTCTTGCACTTCTTTGGTTAAATTTTTCTTATTTTATTATATTTAAAAATTGTAATAAAAACATATAATATGAAATTACCTTCTTTACCATTTTTAAGTGTACAGTTCAATAAAGTTAACTATATTCACATTGCTGTGTAACGGATCTCTAGAACTTTTCATCTTGCAAAATTGAAACTCTATATCCACAGAACAACAACTCTCCACTTGCACTTCCCCTACTCCCTGCAACCACCATTCTATTTTCTGTTCCCATAATTTTGACTACTCTAGATATCTCATATAAGTGGAACCATACAGTATTCGCCCTTTTGTGATCGACTTATTTCATTCAGCATAATGTCTTCAAGGTTTATTCATGTTGTAGCATGTGACAGGATTTCCTAGTTTTTAAGGGTGAATAATATTCCATTGCATGTATATACATTTTCTTTATTCATTCATCTGTCAATGGACATTTGGGCTGCTTTTACCTCTTGCTTATTGTGAACAATGCTTCAACGAACATGGGCGTGCAAATACTCTTTGAGATCCTGCTTTCAATTCTTTTCAATATATAACCAGGAGTGGAATTGCTGGATCATATAATACTTCTATTTTTAGTTTTCTGAGGAACCTCTATACTGCTTTACATAGTGGCTGCACCATGTTACATTCCCACCAACAGTGCAGAAATGTTTCAGTTTTGCCACATCCTCACCAACAACTGTTATTTGTTTTGTTTTGTTTTTATAGTGGTCATCCTAATGGGTGTGAGGTAATACCTCAATGACATTTTGATTTGCATTTCTCTAATGATTAGTGATGTTGAGAATCTTTTCATATGCTTGTTGACCATTTGTATACCTACTCTGGAGAAATGTCTCTTCTGGTCCTTTGTCCATTTTTTTCATTGGGTTATTTTTGTTGTTGTTGTTGAGTTGTAGGAGTTCTTCATATATTCTGGATATTAGGTTCTTATCAGATATACGACTTGCAATTATTTTCTCCCATTCCATGTTACCTTTTCACTCTATTGACTATTTCTTTTGATGCACAAAAGTTTTTAAGTTTGATGTAGTCCCATCTGTCTATTTTTGCTTTTGTTGCTTTTGGTGTCATACCCAAGAAATCATTGCCAAGTCCAGTGTCATGAAGATTTCCCTTTATGTTTACTTCTAGGAGTTTTGTAGTTTTATGTCTTACATTTAGGTCTGGCTTTTGTTTTTGTTTTTTTGTGGGTGTTTTTTTTTTGAGTTAATTTTTGCATATGGTATAAGGTAAGAGTCCAACTTCATTTTTTTTGCATATGGATATCCAGTTTTCCCAGCACCATTTGTTGAAAAGACTGTTCTTTCCCCCATTGTGTGGTCTTAGAACTCTTGTCAAAGATCATTTGACCATAATATGAAGGTTTATTTCTGGGCCCTCTATTCTGTTCCATTGGACTATGTGTCTGTCTTTATGCCAGCACCATAGTTTTTATTACTGTGGCTTTGTAAATGTTTTGTTTTACAATAAGAGAATTTGCACTCTTCCCAATGAACCAAAAATTGCTATTAAAAAAATTAATCTCAAATAGGTCTTGGAGATCCTTCTATGACAATACATGTTGTGTGATTTGTTCTTTCTGACACCAATCAATTCTACAATTCTCTGACACTAACAATTTAATTCAATCCTGACACCAACTTCCTGAAGTAAGTCAGATCCCACAGGTTAAGGGCTCAGTCCCACAAGACTGCCCCTACTTCAGATGCCAGCCACAAATGGGGGCCCAGGCTCCCCACACTTCTGCCCAGTGAACTACAAATTTGAGGATTCCCATACCCCACCCTCAGGTTTGATAATTTGCTAGAACAACCCACAGAACTCAAGAAAACATTATATGTACTACTACAGCTTATTATAAAGGCTACAAATGAACAGCCAGGTGAAGAGGTACACAGGGAGAGGTCTGGAAGGTCCTCAGTGTAGCACGGGTTGGGGTTCACCACCCTGCCAGGATACGGATGTGTTCGCCAACTCAGAAGCTCTCTGAATTGTGCTGTTTAGGGGTTTTTATGGAAGTTTCACTATGCAGGCATGATTGTTTAAATTATTGGCCATTGGTGATTGAACTCAACCTCCAGGTCCCCTCTCCTCCCTAGAGTGGGAGGCAGTTCTAAGCCTCTAATCTTGTGGTTGGTTTGTCTGGCCACCAGTCCCCATCCTGAAGATATCTAGCCCCCTATCATGAGTCATCTCATTAACTTACAACAGACGGTAAATTCCAAGGGTTTAGGAGCTCTGAGCCAGGAACTAGGGACAAAGACTAAAGGCTTATTTTTTATTTTACCACAGGTGTGGATCTTCCTCATTATTTTTAATAGCTTCATGGCAGTCCACTGTATAGATGTACCATAATTTATTTAAACATCTGCTATTGACAGACATTGCAGGCGTTCGCCTACTCCTGCTATTGCTAACAGTGGTTTATTGAAATATCCACTATTGATAGATGTTGTCAGTATTTGCAGTTTTCTTGCAAACACTAACAAAGTTGCAGGAAACATCCTTGTTGAGTATTCCTTTAGGTTAGATTCCCAGAAGTGGAATTCCTGGGTCAGAGTATATGTACCCCTGACATTTGGATAGACACTGTTAAATTGCCCTTAAAAATCCTGTACCAATTTGTACTCACAACAGTAGTGAATGAAAGGGACCATTTCTCCAGACCCTTATCAAAAGTGGATGTTTCAACTTTTTTTCCTTTTTTTTTTTGGCCACATTGCGGGTCACGTGGGATCTTGGTTCCCGGACCAGGGATGGAACCCACACCTCCTGCAGTGGAAGCGCAGAGTCTTTACCACTGGACCGCTGGGGAAGTCCCTGGATGTTTCAACTTTTATTTTTTATTATTTATTTAGTAAATATATATGTGTGTGTATATATATATATATATATATATTTATTTATTTATTTATTTATTTATTTTTGGCTGCATTGGGTCCTCGTTGCTGCGCGCGGGCTTTCTCTAGTTGCGGTGAGCAGGGCTACTCTTCGTTGCGGTGTGCGCGCTTCTCATTGCAGTGGCTTCTCTTGTTGCGGAGCACGGGCTCTAGGCATGCGGCCTTCAGTAGTTGTGGCTCATGGGCTCAGTAGTTGTGGCTCGCGGGCTCTAGAGCGCAGGCTCAGTAGTGGTGGCGCACAGGCTTAGTTGCTCCGCGGCATGTGGGATCTTCCCGGACCAGGGCTTGAACCCGTGTCCCCTGCACTGGCAGGTGGATTCTTAACCACTGCGCCACCAGGGAAGCCCCTTCAACTTTTAAAAAATGTTGTTGTGGAAAATTTCATATATTGTGCAAAAGAAAGGGGATGATTATAAAGATTTCTCATGTGCCCATCACCCAGCTTGAACTCATGGCCAATCTTGTTTCATCTAAACTCCACTGTCTTCCCTACTGTCACTGGAGTATTTTGAAGGAAATCCCAGACACAAAACATTTCATCTGTAAATAATTCAGTATGTATTTCTAATACAGGAATTTTTTTAAAAACATAACCACAATCCCCTGATGACAACTCAATCAATTAACAATAGTTCCTTAACAACCTAAATGCCCATCGACAGATGAATGGATAAAGAAGATGTGGTACATACATATAATGCAATACTACTCAGCCATAAAAACGAATGAAATAATGCCAACTGCAGCAACATGGATGGACCTAGAGATTGTCATACGAAGTGAAGTAAGTCAGGAAGAGAAAGACAAATACCATATGATATCACTTATATGTGGAATCTAAAATATGACACAAATGAACCTATCTATGGAACAGAACCAGACTCACAGACAAAGAGCAACTTGTAGTTGCCAAGGGGGAGAGGGGGTGGGGAAGGGATGGACTGGGAGTTTGGGATTGGCAGATTCAGACTATTATATATAGGATGGATAAACAACAAGGTCCTACTGTATAGCACAGGGAATATATTCAATATCCTGTGATAAACCAGAATGGAAAAGAATATGCAAAAAAATGTATATACATGTATAACTGAATCACTTTGCTATACAGCAGAAATTAACATAACATTGTAAATCAACTATACTTCAATAAAATAAAAAAATAGTCCCTTAATATCATCAAATATCAGTCTTCAATTTCCCTATTGTCTCATAATTTTATTGGTAGTTTGTTTGAATCAGGATTCAAAACATCCCATCGATTACAGTCTATAAGTCTCTTTTAACTTATAGGTTCTCCTTCCATGTCCCCTCAACCCCTGCCTTCATCTGTCCTTTTAACTTATTTGTTAAAGACATTAGACAGTTTATCCTGTAGCGTTTCCCACAGTCTGTATTTTGCTCATGGAATCCTTTAATATGTCCCTCCTGTGAATTGGTAGTTAGATCTAGAGGCTTGATCAGATTTAATATGGGGGAGAGGGTAGGACTGCTTTGCAGGTGGAGTTGTGTTCTTCCCTCAGATGGCAATCATGTCGTCATGTCTTTTCTTGTGATGTTAGCAGCCATTCATGATGAGTGCAAATGGTGTTATGCCATCATTCCTTCTCCATGTAGCAGCAGGAAAATGCCTATAAAGAGAAACTTCCGGGCTTCCCTGGTGGCGCAGTTGTTAAGAATCTGCCTGCCAATGCAGGGGACAGGGGTTCGAGCTCTGGTCTGGGAAGATCCTACATGCCACAGAGCAACTAAGCCCGTGCGCCACAACTACTGAGCCTGCACTCTAGAGCCCGTGAGCCACAACTACTGAAGCCCGCATGCCACAACTACTGAAGCCTGTGCGCCTAGAGCCCGTGTTCTGCAACTAAGAGTAACCCCCACTCGCCACAACTAGAAAAGCCCGTGTGCAGCAACAAAGACCCAACGCAGCCAAAATTAAATAAATAAATAAAGTTTTTAAAAAGAGCAAAAAAACCCAAAAAACAAAAAGGAAACTTCCCCTCATCAGCTATTTGTTTACCCAGAGGTATAGTTCATATATGAAACACAGGATGATTACTTGACTCTTTACCTTTATTTCCAATTTTTAAAAATGAGTTGGTTCACTAGTATCCTTGAAAAGTAACCAGTGAGGTTTTCTTTTGTTTTGACTTGTTTTTAGTGTAATGATAAATTCAGGGATTTAACTGTATTTATGCATTTTGTTCTATTATAGTTATTATCCTTCTTGACATTCAAATTGTCCCATCTTTGGCCAGCGGGAGCTTCTTCAAGGTAACTTCTGAGGCCTTTTGACATCACTCTAGTAGTCTTTGATAGTTTTGTTGCTTTCTTGTTTGACAAGATATTTCAGGCTTATCTTATATATTTCCTGTCCTAGACATAAAATCAGCTGTTTCTCCAAAGAGCTCTGGTTCTTTTTAGTGGGAAATGGCATTTGGAGACCTCAGTCAAGGTATTAGAGGCGTTTATTGCTATTGGATTGGTCATTGTTTATAGGTCTTTCCAGGGGAAAAAGCTAAGAAATATATATATTTAAACCATGTCATGAGTGTATAGTGAATTTTGCCATTAATATTCAGGATGACAGAATTTTCACTTACTCTCAAAGATCTCACTTTCTCCTTCTTCCTCCTCAGAAAAGAGCCCTTGTTCTCAATAATACTAATTCGATTACTCACATAACAGCCTCACGGGATCGGTCATCACTTTGCATGTCATCTGTGCCCAGGGACCCTGCCAATGCTCTCTGTGTCATTCTAAATCTAGTATATGTGCCACTGAAGTGAGAACAAACTATATAATCCTGACCAAACTGAAAGGTGAAAAATTGTATCTCATTCTACTTTCATTCTGCATTTCTCTGGTGATTAATGAGGCTGAGGGGGTGTTTCTTCATCACTGGCAAGTCAGTGGTTTAAGTCTCTTCCCCCAAATTGTTGGTATTCTCCACACCGCATTTCCTGAACCTCAGTCATCTGCTTAGTATGTCTTTTCCCAATTAACAAATCACCCATGCTATTATTGACTGAATATAGTTTTAGTTAATGAGCACCACCCCCCTCCTAAGTAGTCATACACAAGCATAATAAACATGAATAGATTTGGTGTCCACTTATATACTTCCCTAGTGCACATTAACATAAATACATTACTCTTAACATTTAATAAGTGGGTACCACCTGAAATCATCTCATGTACAACCCACCTGTGGTATGAGCACCACACTCTGGGAATCACTACCCTACAGGCTTTGGCATTTTGTGATGAAAACGAGAGGAGAGACGTCGGTCATTGCCCCGTGCCCACCTATCTTTCATGAGAAAGACCACGTTCTGAGAAAAGCCAGACCAAATGCCTGCCTTCACTTGGTGCTGGATGCAGCTGCACAACAGCAATAATGTGCTTTACCATTTGATGTGGAAAAGAGGACCTGGGACTTGATTTGCAGTGCTGCCAAGAGCCAGCTGGGTGTCTTGGGGAAACCACACCACCCCTCAAGCCCTCAGGTTCCCCATCCATAAAATGGGGAAGTTGGAGGAAATGATTTGAAATCCCTTCCAGGTTTGAAGGCAAGGTTTGGAACCCCTTCCATCTCCATGCACTGAGAGTTCCTAGTTTAGAAACATTTTCTCCCTTCAGAGTTCCTGGCTCAGGACTGGTGCTGGGTGGCTCCAGTCCACACCAGCAAGCCTCTCTCTGGTGTCACTGGCAGAACTAACACCTAAGCAGCTAACCAGCTCCTGAGCACAGGAAGCGCCAAAGGGCAGCTGAAGCATTAAAGCAGCCCCGTCCAGATCCTGGAGGGGCTGGGGTCAGGGCAATGCAGGCTGTGTGATCATCACAAGAGGGTGAGACTTGCCATGAGGTAAGCACACAGTTTATGTGTTTCTAAGAGAGAGAGGGAGAAAGGAAGAAAGACAGAGCAAGTTAATCAGAACTACTTCTCCAGGAGGTGGGGGTGATGGGGTCGGGGAATGGTCTCCAGCCCCGAGTACGCAGGGATACACAGAGGTGGGCTTCTCTCACAGAGCAAAGGCTAAAAAAAACCAACCAAACAAACAAAAACCACCCAAAACAAAGAAAAAAAAGTGCCTTGAGGTATTTTGTTACTCAAGCAGGGCCATGGCCAGGGCCAGGGCCAGGGCCAGGGCCAGGGCCCCCCCCCACCCCCCGGCCTCACCCAGTAAGATGTGTCTTGCTAAGAAAAACACCACCACCTGAAACTAGCATAATGTTGTATGTCTGCTATATTTCAATTTAAAAAGGGAAAAAAACACAACACATTGTTCAGTGGCATGCGTGCCTCATGTTATCTGTTTAAGGAAGAAGCTGAGTTACCAGTGATGGTATCTTCTATGGAGATGGCTGTGCAGCTCAGAGGGGTGTAAATTGCACCCAATCTGCAGGGAAAGTCATGGTGAATTACCGTGGGTCGTACCACCTAGAAGAGCAACAGATAGATCTGCGGGGCGGGCCATTTTCTCATACAGTTACAGGTACAGAGGAAACCATACATTGCTCTGGACGGTGGGTCAGGTAACCTGTTTGGGGCACTAAGCTCAGCTCCAAACAGTCAGTGTTGGGGCCACCCAAGCATCCTGTGATCAACCAATGCTCATGACCCTGACATAGATAATCTCTTCCAGATGCCACACCCACAGAAAATACTGCCCCAAAGGAAGTTGTTTCTTCTCACCAGAACAGCATCCAAGACCTATTGCAACATTTACTATTTTTGTGTAAGTACTTAAAAAAAAAAAGTCTGATCACGTCCTTGTAGCTGTGTGCATGTGTGTGTGTGTGTGTGTGTGTGTGTGTGTGTGTGTGTGTGTGTGTGTGATATCTAGAGAGACAACCTTCCTTTCAGCCCCTTTCCTCAAGTGCTGGGGAAGGTTTGAATCCTGAACCATGTTTGACTATTTCCCTGGGATTTTTTCCTGCCGTGGGTTATTCTCCTTTGAGACTGGCTGCCAGAGTCAGCATGAAAGATTCAAGAGGCATCAAGAAGTTTCTTTATACCTTCCCAATATTTCCCCTCCTTGCTGGCAAAATGACTCAGGTTCCTTAAACTAGATCAGGCCTTATGTTCTACATCAGGAAGCTTATTCTGTAAAGAGCCAGACAGTAAATATTTTAGGTGTTGTGGGCCATACAGGCTCTGTCCTGGCTACTCAATGCTCTGCTTAGAGCTAGAAAGCAGCCACAGACAATGTGTAAATGAATGAGCACAGTTGTGTTCCAATAAAGCTTTATTTACAAAAGCAGGAGCCAGACTTGGCCCCATCAGCAAGAGGTTGCCCACCCTTTGTTCTATACTTACAGAGATGGCAGTGGGATGGGGGAGGGAGAGCTGATATTTATAGAATATTTACCACATGCCAGGCACTGTGCTAGCACCTTCATACGTGGTATTTCATTTGGTCGTCACAAAAATCACTGTGTGGAAGGTATAATCAATATCAATATTTTGTAGCTGAGGAAACTGAGGCTCAGAGAGGTTAAGTAACTTGACTGAGGTTGCTCAGCTGATGTTAGGATCCAATCTCAGGTATGTGAGGTTCAGAAGCCTGTGCTCTTTAAGAATGCTGGAGCTCACCAAATCCAACATCCTCATTTTATAGAGGAAATGAGAATAGTAGGGGGAGATCAGACCAAGACAAACTTGTCTTCTTTCTTCAATTTATACAAGAATGGTTCTCATGCCATCACCTGGGGCATAGCAACTCCCCTCCTGAATAAGTAGTCTTCAGTAGGGACTCTCACTTCCTTGGGCCAGACACCAAACTTCCTCTTCACATGCTTTCCATCTTCCTGCCCTTATCCTCTGCTGAACTTCCAGTAACACATCACGGAAACAGCTAACAATTTTCTCTCACTGGAAGATCTATATTTCTTGTAGCATTGATTATGAAGGCTTGAATTAGCTGGAAAACTTTATGCTGCAAATAATAGAAACTCCAACTCAAATTGGCTTAAAAAAAATAAAGGTCATTTATTGGCTCACATAACTGAACGGTTCAGAGACGGGGTTAACTTCAGGTGGGGCTTGATATAGGTTCAAACAGTGTGCCCAATTTCTCTCTGTTGGTTTCTCAACGTCCTCAGTTTTAATCTCAGGCATGCTCTCCCTCATGGTGGCAAAATGGCTGCCAGGCACTCCTGAGGCTACATCCTTCCTTATTTGCATACTTCTGCCCCAAAAGGGGGCTTCTCCTTCCCCAAAACACCAGCAAACATTTCCTTGCATCTTACTGGCTTGGGTTAACTACTCATTTTACACTAATCACTGCATCCAAGGGCTGGGACACTCTGTCTTAAGCTAATCAGGATCCATCCCTGGAACTGTGGGGCGGGGTTAGTTATATCTAAACCACGTGGCTGAGGGAATTCCCTGGTGGTCCAGTGATTAGGACTCCGTGCTTCCACTGCAGGGGGCATGGGTTTGATTCCTGCTCAGGGATCTCCCACAAGCCATGTGGCACGGCTATAAAAAACCAAAAAACAAAAAGTGCCACATGGCTGCGAACCAGGGAAGGGTTAATTCCCCCATGAGAAATTAGGGTGGTGTGGACAGAAGAGGGGTTGGCAAACAAAAATATCTGCTCTGTGTTGAACTAAGGGTCCTCAGAAAAGAGCTCTCCCGATTCCAAGAGTTCATTGTGTCATTCTTTCACCTCCTCAAGGCAGAGGAAGCTGCTTTTGCATACATGATCCCTCCCTTATCTTCTTGGAGTTAAGGGTGAGCCTCTTCTGCCATCTGCCTGGCAGCAAGCCACAGTGTGAACTGCATACAGGGTGAATGTGGGGCAGCTACGTACCTAACAGGCGCTTCTCTGTGGCCAACTGTGGGACTTCAGAAGTGACCCACTGTAGGAGGGTTTTGAGAAGTTTTACACAGAGGAAACAGCCTTGCCAATAGCCACTCACCCACTGTTCAGGATTAGTAAAAACTGATGCCAGAGGAGTGAGAAGGGCAGCGTGCTTATTTCACAAATTTGGTGATACCTTGGCTCAGGTTTAATGCCGTTTAGGATGCCCCTGCCCAGAAGCCCTCTCAGAGGAGGTCAGAACGCCATCAGCAAATTATTAAGCTTGCCAGCAGCCTTTTTCAGAGTTCTCATCAGCAAACGATACATTAGTGTCACCACGGGGCAGCTTTGCTGAGTGCCAAAAATCCCATGAGGCACAGCTCAGGTTCCAATTTACCTGTGAGTAGGTAGAAGCTGCAGACCCATCTGTGCTTCCTATAGGGGGAGTGCCAGGCATCCTTTGAAATCCTTCCAGCCCTGGGATGAAGACAAACCTGAGATACCAACACAGCTGTGGATCATTTGTGGGGAAAAAGTCGACGACATCAAAGCCCGTGGCATTCAGTTGCCTCGCGTTCATTTTGGTTGTGATGCATTTATGTGTAGACGGTGCTTGGCTGTTTTACGTTGTTTAATTGTTTGTATTTTAACTTTCTTCCTGATTTTCCTTGCAGTCAAGAGTCTTCACAATCTTTGAGGAGTGTTGCTCTGGTTAGCTCATTTGGTTAAAAGCCAAAATAAGGGCAATTTCACTCCCAGGTATATGTTCCCCAAAGAACTGAAAGCAAGGACTCAAACTGATACTTGGACACCAACGTTCATAGCAGCATTATCCACAATAGCCGCAAAGTGGAAAGAAACCAAATATCCATCAACTGATGAATGAAGAACTAAAATGTGGTATATCTATACAATGGAATATTAGTCATAAAAAAAGAATGAAATTCTGGTGCATGCTACAACATGGATGAACCTTCAAAATATTATGCTGAATGGGGCTTCCCTGGTGGCGCAGTTGTTAAGAATCCACCTGCCAATTCAGGGGACACGGGTTCAAGCCCTGGTCCGGGAAGCTCCCATGTGCCGCGGAGCAACTAAGCCCGTGCACCACAACTACTGAGCCTGCGCTCTAGAGCCCGCGAGCCACAACTACTGAAGCCCACGAACCACAACTACTGAAGCCCACGCACCTACAGCCCATGCTCTGCAACAAGACAAGCCACCACAATGAGAAGCCCGTGTACCGCAACAAAGAGTAGCCCCCACTCTCCGCAATTAGAGAAAACCCACGTGCAGCAGCGAAGACCCAATGCAGGCAAAAATTAAAATAAATGAATAACTAAATTTATGAAAAATATATTATGCTAAATGAAATAAGCCAGGCACAAAAGGACAAATATTGTATGATTCCACTTATATGAGGTATCTAGAATAGGCAGATTCATAGAGGCAAAAAGTAGAACAGCAGTTACCAAGGGCTGGGGAGAAGGAGGGATGGGGAATTGTTGTTTAATGGGTACAGACTTTCTATCTGGGATGATGAAAATTTTCTGGAGATGGATGGTGGAGATGGCTGCACAACATTGTGAATGTATTTAATGCCACTGAATTGTACACTTAAAAATGGTTAAAATGACACTCTCTCACCCTGTCACATCTCACCCCTCCCCCTCCCCATATCCTCAAGTCCATTCTTTAGTAGGTCTGTGTCTTTATTCCCATCTTGCCACTAGGTTCTTCATGTCCTTTTTTTTTTTTTTTCCTTAGATTCCATATATATGTGTTAGCATACTGTATTTGTTTTTCTCTTTCTGACTTACTTCACTCTGTATGACAGACTCTAACTCCATCCACCTCATTACAAATACCTCCATTTCCTTTCTTTTTATGGCTGAGTAATATTCCATTGTATATATGTGCCGGGTGAGAGAGTGTCATGGACATATATACACTACCAAATGTAAAATAGATAGCTAGTGGGAAGCAGCCGCATAGCACAGGGAGATCAGCTCGGTGCTTTGTGACCACCTAGAGGGGTGGGATAGGGAGGGTGGGAGGGAGGGAGATGCAAGAGGGAAGAGATATGGGAACATATGTATATGTATAACTGATTCACTTTGTTTTAGAGCAGAAACTAACACACCATTGTAAAGCAATTATAGTTCAATAAAGATGTTAAAAAAAATGGTTAAAATGCAGACAAAACTATAATTCAAAAAGATACATGCACCCCTATGTTCATAGCAGCACTATTCACAATAGCCTAGACGTGGAAACAACCTAAATGTCCATCAACAGATGAATGGATAAAGAAGGTGTGGTACCTACATAAAATGGAATACTACTCAGCCATAAAAAAGAATGAAATAATGCCATTTGCAGCAACATGATTGCAACTAGAGATTATTATACTAAGTAAAGTAAGTCAGAAAGAGAAAGACAAATACCATATGATATCACTTATATGTGGAATCTAAAATATGACACAGGGGACTTCCCTGGTGGTGCAGTGGTTAAGAATCTGCCTGCCAATGCAGGGGACATGGGTTCAATCCCTGGTCTGGGAAGATCCCACATGCCATGGAGCAATTAAGCCCGTGTGTCACAACTACTGTGCCCGTGTACCACAACTACTGAAGTCCACACACCTAGAGCCTGTGTTCTGCAACAAGAGGAGCCCGTGCACCACAATGAAGAGTAGCCCCCACTCGCCACAACTAGAGAAAGCCCATGCGCAGCAACGTAGACCCAATGCAGCCAACAATAAATAAATAAAAAAAAAATTTTAATAAAAGAAAATATGACACAAATGAACCTATCTATGAAACAGGAACAGACTCACAGACATAGAGAACAGTCTGGTGGTTGCCAAGGGGGAGGGGTTAAGGGAGGGCTGGTGTGGGAGGTTGGGGTTAGCAGATGTAAGCTTTTATATATAGAATGGATAAACAACAAGGTCCTACTGTATAGCACAGAGAATTATACTCAATATCCTATGATAAACCATAATGGAAAAGAATATTTAAAAAAAGAATGTATATATATGTATAACTGAATCACTTTGCTGTACAGCAGTAATTAACACATTGTAAATCAACTATTCTTCAATAAAAAATGGTTAAAATGGTTAATTCTATATTATGTATATTTTACCACGATTAAAAAATTGTTTCTTAAGTCAAAGTGAGAGGTAAAATCGACGTAGGGGCCTGTTAGCTCCATTCTATCTTATAAACCATGTCAGCTGCATTCCAAGCCCAGCTGGTGATTAGAAATTAGTGCCTTTGGCCAGAAGAGAGTTCATCTCAGGGCAATCTCTTCTGGTTGCTGGGAAATAGAGTCCATCTGCTACTTTAATAGTGGGTTAGGAGGTTGGCCATGACACTGAAGGTTACACCTCAGAGGTGTAAATAAATAAGGCATCCACATTGTTCAAACATCAAATAAAACAAAACACAGGGAGTAAAAAGTCTCCCTCCTACCCTTTTCCCATCCACTCAGTGGCCATGTCCCTCAATAGGTGACTCTTGATTTTAGTTTTTTGTTTATCCTTCTAGAAAAATTATGTGTATACCAACTACTATGGGTATATGTTATTTTTCTCTCTTTCTTTTTTTACCCAAATGGTAGCACACTGCTCCGGACTTTGCCTTTTTTTGTTAGAATGTATCTTGCTGAACTTTCCATAAAATACATAAGGAGTTTCCTTACCCTCTTTTTTTTTTTTTAAATTAATTAATTAATTAATTAATTTATATTTTTGGCTTGTTGGGTCTTCGTTTCTGTGCAAGGGCTTTCTCTAGTTGTGGCAAGCGGGGGCCACTCTTCATCGCGGTGCACGGGCCTCTCACTATTGCGGCCTCTCTTGTTGTGGAGCACAGGCTCCAGACGCGCAGGCTCAGCAGTTGTGGCACACGGGCCCAGTCGCTCCGCGGCATGTGGGATCTTCCCAGACCAGGGCTCGAACCCGTGTCCCCTGCATTGGCAGGCAGACTCTCAACCACTGCGCCACCAGGGAAGCCCCATGGAGTTTCCTTACTCTCTTTTTACAGCTGTATAATATTCCAACATATGGAGGGACCATAATTTATTTAACCAATCCTTTACTGTTGAACATTTAGCTGTTTCCATTCTTTTGCCATTACATAATTATGAATATCATTTTGCACATGTGTAAGGATATCTGCAGGAAAAAATTCTGGGACTGCTAGATCAGAGGGTACAAACATTTGTAATTTTGATAAATACTGACAAATTGCCCTTGATAGGGGGTGTCAATTTACCTTCTTACTGGTAATGTGTGAGAATGCTTGTTTTCTGACCCATGCAGTCTGATATCAAATTTTTGGATTTTTACCAGTATAATGGGTGAAAAATGATACCTCAATGTGGTTTTAATTTGCATTTCTCATATGACTAGGGTTGAGCATCTTTTTATAATAAGAGCCATTTCTCTTTTCTTTTTTGTGGACCATCTGTTTATATCTTTTGCCCACTTTTCTCTTGGGCTAGTAATCTTTTCCTCTTTAAATATTATGGAAATTAACTCTTTGCCTGTGATTTGAGTTGAACATATTTTTCCCAGTTTATCATTTGACTTTGTTTATATTTTGCGTTGAAAAATTTTTTTATGTAGCCAAATTTATCAATTTCTTTTTCGTGGCTTTTGGATTTTGTGATATAATGAGAAAGGCCTTGCTCCCTTTGGAGTTATAAGAGAATCCTCTCATATTTTCTTCTATTATTTTCATGATTTCATTTTTCTTCCATTTCAAACTTTGATTCAATTGGAATTTATCCTCATATGCAGTGTAAAGTCTGAATCCAACTTTGTTTTTCAAGTGGCTACCCAGTTGTTCCAATACTACATATTGAGAAATCAATCTATTCCCCCACTGTTTCTAGATTCTATCTGAATTAAATACTATGGGATGGAACCATAGTCTCTACCCTAGGTGGATTCCATCTTTTGTCCCCCATCCCTATGGGACTGCACAAAGTACATCTTAGACTCTCAGCACATTTTCTGGAAAAAGTGACCCCAAGTGCTCTGCTCACCAACCCGCTTTCCCAACCCCTCCCAGACCTCATTCGGTAATTGATCCCTATCTTATTAACTCTTATTAAAATATTTTTGTTATACTTTGTCTAACTTAAAGATTTTTCTTTGTGGAAAGTATTCTTCCAAATTACCTAGTCCACTAATACCAGAAGAGGAAGTTCTGGGTTTTGGTAGTAGAGGTCCATATGTTGAACCACCCTTGAACTCCTGGAACAAACTCCATATGATATATTAATTTTAATATGCTATATTCTTTTTATTAATATTGTAATTGAACTTTTTGCATTAATAGTAATTAATGACCTGCACCTATGTTTTTATATTTAATGAAGTCTTCACTGGATTGGTATCAGTCTTGTGCTCATATTTCTAAAAGATTTTGGAAAACTTCCTTCTTTTTCTATAGCATGTTTAAACAGCCCTGGGATTATCTTCTCTTTAAAGGTTTGTTAGAATTCCCTTGCGAAACCATGTAGTGCAGTGGTTTTAAATGTAGTCATTGGGACCCTTGCTGGGGGGCTATGGAGGGGAGAAGTGTAATCTAAATGACAGACAGTATTTGATTCAAACCAGTGCACACAGCTGCAGCTGGAGCAATTGTGTGATTTAAAACAATTTAATTCTAGTAAAATTTCAATACCATGAAATTATAAAGATTAAATTTTTGTGGGTTTTTTTTTTTTTTTTTTTGCTCCAAGAGTCAAAAAACGTTAAAGTCTTTTCGTTTACTTATTTCATGCTCTAGCCTTTTTCAGAGATCAAAATATTAAAACACTTCCCAAACATTTATTCCACCTTTCTTGGCCATCAGAGCTCTAGAGATACGTATAGTTGCTTCAGGCCATAATGATAACCCTCCCTCCAATACCCAAAGCTAATCTCCTATAAAATTTGACATTTTCTCATCAGAAAACAGTTCCTATTTCTGGGCTTCTTATCTGTGCTGTTCTCCCCCTCAGGCAGAAGGTTTTACCTCTTTGATTACTCCTATAAGTGGAAGAAATGTGATCATTAAGAATAAAGATGACGGCAAGATGGGGAGGTGGAACATCAAATCTATACTCTAAAGCAAAATCAAAACAAACAAAACCTCAATAACAGCATAAGCCCAAAAGTCCTTTAGGACAAAGTGTTATTTATTAATGGGCTATTTTCCCATCTCCCCTCCTGAGGGAAAAATCACTCACAGAGACTCTGACGCACAGCGAAAGGGCTTTGGGTCAAAAGTGACCTCGGCAAGGTGGCCTGGGGTTCCATAGGAGATAAGGGATGTAGAGCGTAATTTGGAGATTCAGAGTAATAGGAGACTAAGGGCATCTGCACTGGAACCTCCCCTGCCCCACAACCCTGGGAAAGAGGGTGGGAGTCAAGGTCACTGCCAAGGTAAGAGGTGGTTGAATTTCAGAAGGATGTTGTCGTGTCCAGCCAGTATGTACCCTTACTATGTGACTGGTGTGATTTTGCTGGCTAAATGAAGTTAGTTAACCACTAACTAGGGGAAGCTAGAAATTCTAGCTGCCCAGATTCATGTCTGTCTCTGTCTCCAGGCTATAATCTCCTTGAAGACTGGGATTATATTTTAATCTCTGATTCCTCAGTGTCTGGCACAGAGTGCTTGCTCAGTACATGAAAGAATGAAATAATTAAAAGAAAGGTTTATATGAATTCATTCATTCATTCATTATGTATCACGTATCCGTGTTAGCCTTGTGTCGGTAATAGATCAGAGGACAACCCTGATCTTTGCTCTAATGGGATTTGTGGCCCAATGGTACAAGATGCCCAAGCACCACAGGAGATCGGATGAAGGGTGATGGATGTGGGCTCACCCTGCGCTCTAGAGACGCTTCGCACCTGCTGTCGGTGGGACCTGCAGAGCACGAAGCAAAGGAGTCTTGAGGGAAATGGCTCAGACTCCGGGGGGGCCTCTCTTTGCCTTAGCCCGCATGCGGTGGGTGGCGATGCTCTCTTTGGGTGTGAAAAGATGAAGAAAACCGAGGCGCTTGCCTTGACAGCCGCTCCCAGCCCGAGGCCCAACGTGCAGAGATTGTAATCTACATCCTTGCTGTTACCAGAGAAGGAAAACGAACACAGAGACGGGAAGAAAACACACTTTCTGTGCAGATGGTGGGGGTGTGGTTTCGCAAGGGAGGGAGGCCCGAGCTCTAAATCAGGCAGTGGCGCGCCCCCTGCTGGATCTAAGATTGTTCTGCAACTAGCGGAACAAGGGCTAAACCAGGTGGGAGGATGGCCGCAAAGTTGGAGCAAGGAATAAGGAATGTTCCTCCTCCCTCCCAAATGCAGAAACCAAATTGCCAAGGGGAAGAAATCTACCAAGGCTGATCAAGGGCCCTCCATCTTCCCAACCTTCTGGGGGAATCAGGAATGGGTAAGCGGTGAACAAAACTCCATCTGTAACCAGGGTCTTGGCTAACCACTCTTCTGGCAAATTCACTACCACTTAATGCCTCAATTCCCATCTTGGGCTCAACCTGGGGAAAAATGTATGAATTATTATAAAACAGCTGTCCCCCCTCTTTTTCTGCAAATATAAGAACACTGGCCATGGGTAATAATACAGATAGCATTCTTCTAAGGCCTTTGTATCTAGCTTACTGGCATCCCCCATCACTCCCTCCCCAACAGCATATAATTTGAGGATTTTCTCTAAAAAAAAAAAAAACAAACTTTAACGCCCCCAACTAATCTTTTCCAAATAGTAACAATTATAAATTCCAAACAAAAACTTAGAGGCATGTGAGCCTCTCTTAGGCTTTTCATTTTAATCGAGCTGCTAATTAAAAGCTATAATTTAACAAATAATGACCTAACCATCTCACTTTGAAATCAAACAAAAACCTACCACTAAAACGTTGGACTAGATAATGAATCCAGGCACAATTCAGACTCCTGCTGGGCCCATGATGGCCCCCTTCCAGCAAAGGGCCTGACGCCTTTGATTAGCGGCAATAGTTTTCCAAACCATTTGGAGCAAACTCACTATGGGGAGGATAAGTGAGCAATTTGTGAGGCTAAGTGTTTTTTTGGACCCACTCCCACTGCTGATGGAGCAGGATGAATATTTATCCCTTCTCTGCCCTCATTCATTGTCACTTGGTCAATTTCATTTTCTCCCTGGCCCCTCTTTGGCCCCTGGGGAAGAATGTTGTTCTTGAGGTAACAAGCAGGAAGGAATCGCAAACAGGAAAACTAGAGATGAAACCAGGTGATGCTCACTGCATACAGTATCCTAAGTGGTTAATAAAACAATAAACGATGGAAGCACGACTGCTTCCCACCTACCACGCCCCCTCCCTTAGCTGGGAATCTGGGCATCTGTGCCAGGCTATAAATAGTCTCCTGTTCTGGAACCTCCCCCGCAGCCCAAGCTCGCACCAGTTGCCAGTACGTGCCATCCAGTGGCTCTGCAGGAGCACTCATTCTCTGAGGCAGGAGGACCTCAAACACTGGCCCTTTTCTGAAGTCCTAGGAGGGGAGAGAATTGGGTACCTCTGAAAAGGCATCAGGTAGTGGCAGAGCACTCCCCATGGATCCGAGGCAGGAGGAGTGGGCACTGGGTGAGACCCTAGGAGAATACGGATCTTGGACACTCAGTCTATCTGTAGGTGCAGGGAGGAAGGAGCTGCCAGGTGTATGCATGTCACACTGCCACTTTTAGGACCTTGGCTTGGGCTGTTACATCCCCAGAAGCTACTCCTGCTTTGAAACCTTAAACCCTAATGGCCCTTCTCTTGAGTACAATCTGTCCTTTATCTCCCTCTCCCCATCATTCTACCTGTACCTGTTCTTCAGCCTCAAATAGACCTGATAACAGTCATAATCGTCATCACCACCATCAACATTGTCATCCTCAAGGCTACCACATATTGAGTGCTTACAATTCACCCAGCACTTTGAGAAATCCTGTATGTGGATTGATTCCATTAATCCTCCCAACAACCCTAAACCAATAATAATAGAGTTTTTAATCCCTTGTTCCCTCATTTTTTAAAAAATATATATTTATTTATTTATTTGGCTGTGCCGGGTCTTAGTTACGGCATGCGGGATCTTTAGTTGTGGCATGTGGGACCTAGTTCCCTGACCAGGGATCGAACCCCGGGCCCCCTGCACTGGGAGCACAGAGTCTTAGCCACTGGACCGCCAGGGAAGTCCCCCCTCATTTTCTTCCAGGCTCTTTCTGGATTCTTTTCTTTTCCTAACCAACTGTACTGCACAAGCCAAAGAGTTCTGAGTGCCTGCTACCCCTAGAGCCCTCCTCTGAGGAAAGCGGTTACATTGGTGGGGGGCAGTTCTTGTTTTGTCTTGTGTCATATCACTGGACTATGCTTCTGGTGCCAGTGGTTTCTTCTGGGGGTGGGGCCCAAGCCCAAAGTGGCTATGGATAGGCTGGACATCAAAATGACCACCCACCCATGATATGGGTCTCTGAGAGTCTGTCTAACAGAGATGCTCTATATTGGATAATGACAATGTCACCCAATCAGATTTTCTCTGGAGGGATGAATGTGAGATGCACACTGGGACAATGGAAGGCGACCTCCACAGAGATGACAAGATGACAAATGATAACTATACGTACCTGGATTTGTGTTTACTATGTGCCAGGTGCCTGGCCGAATGCTTCTCAAATTTTAGATTATCTTTCAGCAGTCTTACAACATAGATACTATTAGCACCTCCACTTTACAGATGAGAAAACAGAGGCTTAAGCAAGTTAATCCATTTGCCATAGGTTACACAGCCATGGTAGGGAGGAGATCCAAACCCAGGCAGCGGGACTGAAGATATTAGTCTATTTCTTTAAATAATAAAAATTTTTAAGTTTTAAAAAGATAACACTTGGTTGCCAGGGGAAGGGGGTAGGGGGAAGAAGGGATGAATAGGCAGAGCACAGAGGGTTTTAGGGCAGTGAAGCTACTCTGTATGATACTATAATGATGGATACATGTCATTATACATTTATCCAAACCCATAGGATATACAAAGCCAAGGATGAATCCTATTGTAAACTGTGGACTTTGGGTGGTAATGATGTGTCAGTGTTGGTTCATCGACTGTAACAAATGCACCACTGTGACGGGGGATGTGGATAATGGGGAGGCTGTGCATGTGTTGGGGCAGGAGGCATATGGGAAATCTCTGTATCTTCTGCTCAGTGTTGCTGTGCATCTAAAACTGCTCTAAAAAATAAAGTCTATTTTAAAAAGATAATAGAGTCACATGGCCCAAATGCTTTTTTAAAAAAGCATAAAAGAGTATTCAGTAACATGTTCATCTCCCACCTCTGTTCTCCATCCTTCCAGTCCTACCCCCCACCCCAGTCTCTGAAACCACTATTATTTCTCATTTATCCTTCAAGAATTTTTTCATGCAAAAAAAAAAGAATTTCTTTATGCAAATGCAAGTACGTACATATATTTATATATAAACATGTATATTCTTATTTTACACAAAAGTAGGATTGCTGGGTCAAAGGGAATATACAAGTGCTATGTTGATAGCTGTTGCCAAATTGCCCTCCGTAAGGGTGATGCCCTCTCAGGTATGGCTGCCGGGAGGGAAACTGGCCTCACTCTGTGCAGAGGGAGCCTGTCTTCTCAACCCTCTGTTAGACCAGAACCTCCTCCATGACGGGAATTCCAACGAGCCAGTGTCCTGATTCTCCCTGTGTCCCTGGGTCACTGTACGGCTGCCATGAAGGCATCCCTGCTACCTCACTTCCCTGAGGATGGTGACGCCGAAGGCGTTACGGCAGCATCAGGACCACCTGGGAACTTGTTAGAAATGCACATTTTCAGGCCCTGCCCCAGACCTACTGAATCAGAAATTCTGGAAGCCAGGCATGTTCTAAACAAGCCCTCTGGGTGATTCTGATGCACGCTTAGGCTTGAGAACCACTGTCCTAAGGTAAATGAAGTCCCTTCCTTGTATCTTGAAACAACCTCAAAATCCAGCCGGTACCCGACGGTTAATCATCTTACTTGACTTCTCCAGAGCCTCTAGCTCACGACCGTGGCTACCTTCTTGAAATGTGCTACTCACTGGTTTCCATGAATCTTCTCTCGTGGTTTCCTTTCCACCTCTCTGACCTCCATCTTCAGCTTCCTTTGAGGGTCCTCTTTACCACCCACTACTTTAACGTTCTTAATGACTCACCGCTGTTCTCACTCTACACGTTTCCCCTGGGCAATTTCATCCACTCACCTGGTGTTAACGGCCACCAGCATGTGCCGATGACTCTCCAGTCTATACCTCCACACTCACCTCTCCCTCGGGCTTCGTGCTTCTTTAACCCTCTGCCTGTTGTGAATATCTCCACTTGGATGTCCCACAATCACCCCAACGTCAACGTTTCCAAAACTGAGCTTCTCATTTTCTTCACAAGACTCGTTCCTCCTCCAAAGTTGCCTATTTCAGGCAATTCCTTTACAACTTAAGTTGCTTGAGCCAGAAACCTTGGAGTCATTCTAGACTTTCCCCTTTTTTCACTCCGTACATCCAATCAAGCACCAAGGCTTGTCTATTTAAAAATCTACTCCCTCTTCCCCACCCACCCTACTACTCCACCTCTAATTCAAGCCTCCATTATCCATTATCTTTTGCCTGGACTGGTGCAGTAGTCTCTTTGCTGGTCCTTTTGTCTCCAGTCAACCTGACCCAGCTTCCTCCATACCCAACACTGTTTTCTGCACCAGAAACTCCAATTCTGCACCCAGTTTTGACATGTGGCCTTTTTCCACACACCAAAAAATTCTCTGACACTAGCTGAATTCTGATACTATCTACTTGGAGGTAGCATCAGCTCCCACAGGTTAAGGGCTCAGTCCTATAAGGCTGCACCCCCCCGCCCCGCCACTTCAGATGCCGATCAAAAGTCTAGGTTGTCACCTGTGCTTCTGACTGACTGACTATAGATTGGAGGTTCCAATGACCCTCCTAAGGTTCAATTAATTTGCTAGAGCTGTTCACAGAACTCTGAAACATTTTACTTACTATAGTATTGGCTTATTACCTAGAACTCAGGAACAGCCAGGAAGAAGAGATGCATGGGGCAAGGTATGGGCAAAGGGCATGGTGTGCCACTCTCTCCAAACCTCCATGTGTTCACCATCCTGGAGGCTCTCTGAACCCAACCATTTGGGGTTTGATGGAGGCTTCATTACAGAGTTATGATTGATTAAATCACTGGCCATTGGCAATGCATTCAACTTCCAGCCCCTCTCCCCTCCCCAGAGGAACTGGGGACTGAAAGTTCCAATACTCTAATCACATGGTCGGTTCTCCTGGCAACCAGCCCCCATCCTAAGATACAGTCTAATAGTCACCTCATTAATACAACAGTAGACATGTTTATAACTCTCATCACTTAGGAAATTCCGAGGGTTTTAGGAGCTTTGTGCCAGGAATGGGGATGAACACCAACTATATACTTATTATAAATCACAATATCACCATATCCTATTGGTTCTGTTTCTCTGGCGTACCTGACTACAAGGCACCTCCCTGGGTCTGGACTATTTTCCTACTCAGGCTCTTATTTGATCCCAGATAACAGGCTGCCTTAAAGAAAGAAAATTAAAAAAAAAAAAAAGCAAAATATTCATTTTTCACTGCTGTGAATTCACCAGAAACAGGAGCAAAACTTTGTAATGCTTAGGGATTCCAGAAACTACTTTACACTATTTTGTGTCTTCCAGTGAGAGGAAGGTTATCTTGATAGCATTATGTTTGGTTGTTTGGTTGTTTGTTTTTATGGTGATGACTCTTTTCTTTCTTTCTTTATAAATTTTTTTCAATAAATAAAAATTGTATATATTTAAGGGGTCCAACATGGTGATTTGATATACATAGTGAAATGACTACAGTCAAGTTAATTAACATACATCTCCTCACATAATCACTGTTTTGTGTGTGTGATGAGTGCACCTGAAAAATATGAGATGCTTCAGGAATTTGGGTCTCATCCTTGCACAGGGGCCCTGTTCATCTCCTCTGTATTTTTCCAATTTTAGCATATGTGCTGCCGAAGGGAGCATTTGATAGCATTCGTTTTGTGTCGTATCTCTTCATTCTTTAGGATGTTTCTAGGATACAGAAATATCTGGGCTTGCAGAGCTGGAATTTTTCTTGAAAACTTTGATTTTTTAAAAACATCAAGCCTGAGGACTTCCCTGGTGGTCCAGTGGTTAAGACTGTGCTTCCAATGCAGGGGACGCACGTTCAATCCCTGGTCAGGGAACTAAGATCCCACATGGCCTATGGCACGGCCAAAAAAATTAAAAAATAAAAAGAGCAAGCTGGGTTCATCTGTAATGACAGTTTGTCTTGCAACCTAACTGCCTTTATTTTATCAGTTGTGGAAGGATGCTCTTCATTTTGCTGTTTAGCAAGGTCAAATTGGGCAGCTTTTAGGTGCAAAATTGGAGCCTCATTCTTTAAAATCAAAAGTAAAGCCTTGTTAACCACATTGAATGATGTGGGATTTGGGTTTTCATCAGCTGCTATTTCCTTGATGGACACATTGACTTACTCAATCTCAAATCCTTAGAGCAAAACTATCAGATGTTAATTCTCTCCAGCAGCGTCTCCAGCAATGTCCAGAGATGGGCTTTCACAGCTGGGCTGCTTAGGGTGAGTCTATTAATTGATTATAGGAGCTGTGTGAACTCCTCAGAGGGATATTTGCATTTCAGAGGCAGGGTTCAAGTTCAAGGGGTCCTTCTCTTCCCTCTTCCTCTTCTCCAGACTGAAAAGGGGCTCTTTAAGGACAGGACCCCCTCTTGTTTATCTTTGCATTTCCCCAGCCCCTCATGAAAAGCCTGATGATCAAGAAATACCCATTAAATAGAATCAATGGAATCTGACCATCTGTATTCATTAGGACTCTTTACAAACAACAATTCCATCTGAAGGCACTACTTAAATAATAAAGAGACTATTTTGGCTCATGCAACTGAACAGTGCGGGTAGATTTTTTTTTTTTTTTTTAACATGTTAACCCCACCAACTAGCTGACATTAAGACACTATTTTTTTTTTATAGCTACTTTTTAATTTTTATTTATTTATTTATTTATGGCTGTGCTGGGTCTTCGGTTCGTGCGAGGGCTTTCTCTAGTTGCGGCAAGCGGGGGCCACTCTTCATCGCGGTGCGGGGACCGCTCTTCATCGCGGTGCGTGGGCCTTTTCACTATCGCGGCCCCTCCCGTTGCGGGGCACAGGCTCCAGACGCGCAGGCTCAGTAGTTGTGGCTCACGGGCCCAGCTGCTCCACGGCATGTGGGATCTTCCCAGACCAGGGCTCGAACCCGTGTCCCCTGCATTAGCAGGCAGATTCTCAACCACTGCGCCACCAGGGAAGCCCGCGGGTAGATTTTTAAGTCTGGCTTGATCTAGTCTTCAAATAATGTGACCAGGAACCTAGGTTTTCTCTTACCAACCTTCCTGGCTCTCCTTCCTTGGTGCTAGCTCCATTCTCAGGCCTGCTCTCCGCCATGGTTGCCAGATGGAAATAACCATCCCCCAGAGCTGGAGCCAGGCTCTTGCCTATCCAGCAGGTGAGTCTACTCAGGAAATTTCCACACAGGACGATGGAGGCTTGAGATTCTTGGAAGCTCCAGCGAACGTCTCTGGGCTTCTTATTGGCTTTAGCTGGCAACTGCCCACACCTGAACCCTGTACTACAGCCAAGAGGGTGAGACCGCCTGACGGGATCCCACCCAGTGTGCTGAGAATGAAAGAGCAGTGAACCTCTAACAGAAAATGAAGATCATTTTGGTGGGAGAAGAGGGAATGGGTGTCAGGAAAACACCCAGAAACCCCCACCAGCTCCTCTGTGGGTGGAGGTGGTGGTTTGGAGCAGCAATTCCTTTGTGGATGCTGTTCACGCCTCTCTCGAAGGCTCTTTGGCCCCTTCACGCTGGAACAGCTTCAGGCAAGAGAGTCAGAGACCACATAGCCTTGGAGAGGATGAGGAAAGGCTTGACTCCCCACCTCTCACAGGTGCCCCCAATGCTTGCCAGGTTTCAGCAGCCTGTCAAGACTTCTCTTTGCCTTTCCCTCAACCACTAGACCCCTAGTTCTCAGGCAGTTTGCATACCTTTGATAATATCTGCTTGCCTCAACTTCATGCACAGGGGGGAGTTTTTCTGTTCTTAGGAAAAGACCCATCAGTCTGATTCTTGTAGACCTGGGACTCAATTTTATTTGCATAAGTGAGATAGTCATTGCTTTGAAAATTTCTGTAGCACTTCCCGAATAAACAAAGGTGCCATTCCTGCTCTGCTAAGCTTCACCCCTGTGACATGGGGATTGAGAGTGAGGCCTCTGACAGGGAAAGGCTGCCCCCAGTTAAAGGAGGCTAAAAAGACATGACAACTAAAGGCAATGCATGGACCAGGGGGAAAAAATATAGAGCTCAAAAGGACATTAATGAGGCAATTGACAAATTTGAATATGGACTGTGGATTAGATAATAGTATTGATTATTTTGACAATCGTACTCAGGTTATGTATGTCTTTGTTCGTAGGAAATACACATGGAAGTCTTTAGGGGTAAAAGGAGCAGGATAGGATGTCTGTAACTTTTGAATTGTTCAGGAGGAAAATAACATAAATATATACATATATAAAGAGCAAATGAATAATAATGCAAATGGGACAAAATGCTAAAAATTGGGGAATCTAGGTAAAGGATTATGGAAGGTCTAACTGCCTGGGTTTGAATCCTGGCTCCACTGCTTGCTAGCTAGCTCTAAACCTCTCTAAGCCTCACTTTCCCCACCTGTAAAATGGAGGTATTAGCAGCAACTACTGCATAGGCTTTTTGGGAGAAATAAATGAAAGAATCCATAAAATGAGCTTAGCAGAGGGTCTGGCTCATGGCAAGAGCCAAGAGTAATAAATGTTAGCTATTTTTATTACTATTACTGTCCCACAGTTCTCCCAGTCGCTGGGATAAAGAGATATAAATAGAAACTATTCCCTCTAGGAGCATACATGGCAGGAGATGCCGGCCAGAGGGAGATTTTTCCCCTCATATGGAATAGACTTGATCCAGTGTCACATTTTGTATGCACATGGTGTTACCTATTATTATGTATTATGTAATGCATACGTATACCATATGGTAACATGCTTTAAGTATTTTTCTTCAACTTGCCCCTTTTACTCAACACAATGTCTTGGAGATCTTTCCATAATAATACCAATAATAATTAACACTTATTGAAGCTTACCATGTGCCAGGCATAGTTCTGGGCACTTGCCATGTATTATTTAATTCTCACAACAATCCCATGAAATAGGTTCTCTTGTAATCACCATTTTATGGATTAAAAAAACTGATGCTCAGAGAGGTTAAGTAACTTGCCCAAGGCCATAGTACCAAAATTTGAACTCAGCCTGTCTCCAGAGCCTGTGGCCTTAATCACTATATTTTTCCATGCAGGTGTATACAAAGATCTATTTCACTGAAAGAAAGTGACAGGGAGTTGGAGGGAGCTACCTAGTATTTCATAAAATGGTTATACCCAAAACTCATTTAATCATTCTAACCCAACTGATAGACATTTAGGTTATTTCCAATATTTGCTATTTGAAATAGTGCTGTGATAAATATCATGGAACAAGCCTTGATAATATCACTATGTGTCTGACACCAAAGAAGGAAGAAGTTAAAAATATTTGACAGAGAAAAATTTAAGCAACAAAATAAAGTAGTATTAAACCAAAGTTATATTAAATTATACAAGATAAATATTGATGAGCCCACAATGAAATGAATGAATGAATGAATGAATGAATAGGAGAGAAGAGACAAATCTCCAGTGCAGAAAAATTCCAAATAATTTGAAATTCCACCAAATAAGTGTGATGTGGTATCCAGGATGGGATCCTGGAACAGATAAGGAACATTAGGAAATTAAGGAAATATGAATAAACTACGGACTTTAGTTAATAATAATAATGTATCAATATGGGTTCATTAATTGTAACAAATGTACCAGGTAAGAGGTTAATAATAAAGAAAACTGGGTGCAGAGCATATGGGAATTCTCTGTACTATCCTCTCAATTTTTCTGTAAATCTAGAATTATTTTTAAAAGATAGTCTATTTCAAAAAGTTTTTAAAAAATATTGGAGAGCGAGGGACAAAGTGTAGGTTTTGTAAGAGATGGGAGGGGAGGGGCTTCCCAGCTTAGCAGGGGAATTATTTTATTTTTTACTTTTTAATTAATTTTTATTGGGGTATAGTTGCTTTACAACGTTGTGTTAGTTTCCACTGTACAGCAAAGTGAGTCAACTATAAGTATACATATAGCCCCTCTCTTTTTGGATTTCCTTCCCATTTAGGTCACCACAGAGCACTGAGTAAAGTTCCCTGAGCTATACAGTAGGTTCTCATCAGTTATCTATTTTATGTATTCCCCAGGAGGGGAATTAGCTTCAGAAGGCAGGAGGAAAGGAGGCGCAGGTGGGTGCAGACAGATATTTTTGTAGGCCTTCAGCAGGAAGTTGAGGGTTCCCACCTGATGGCCTCAGTTTTTCCTTTATGACACAAGAGGTGAGGGTGGGCTATCTGCTGAGAGAGGGCATGTAGAAAAACTGTGGGTTGCAAGTGGCAAAAGTTTGGAGAGCCCCTGAGAGGAGTGCAAGAGGAAGCTGACCAGGGGCAGAAAAGAGCAATTTCCTCTCCCGTCACAGATTTATGTTGCCCCAAAAGTCAGAGCCTTGGGCCGCAGGCCTAGAGGCTTAGCTGGACCGTCTCCTTGGAGTTCCACTACTTGACCAGCAGAGGACGCCAAGACACCGCCCAACTTTTCCACACCCGGTCCTAGATCTCCCAATTTTCTCTCTGATTCCAAGAGTAAAACGTTCTTTTTTGAGCCAGCCATATTTGAAGGACGACAAACTCTTTGAACTAGCCCAAAGGAACACCTTTGAAGAGCAGGAATTTAGTTATGTGTCTCAGAGCTAATGTCTTTTACTTGCCTCCTCCCTCCAGGAAGTGCCGGCAAAGCAGTGTACACGACCGCCATTATTGAGGACCTACTGTGTGTCCTGTGATGTGCCAAGCGTGTCTCATTTAATCCTCACAAATCACCTCTGAGGTAGTGGTTATTATTACCCCGTCTACAGAGGAATAAATGGAGTCTCAGAGAGGTAAAGGAGGTTATCTGAAGATCCTTCCTATTGAGAGTAGCCCTATTCCTACTTGGTTTCAGTTAACAATCAACCAATTAACAATTTTTCAACAGGTGTGTGTGTTGGAAAGCTTGTCCTGGGAGATGCTCTGTGAGAAAAGGATTCTGTGTCAATAGATTTGGCAAAGCTGCAAACTCTTTCCATTTCTGTGAACTGGGCATAAAAATGGTCACGGCAAAGGGCTGTCCTGAAGCTAAGCTAGGCCTCTGCAGTGCCTGGAGAATGTCTGCTCCCTCTCCCCACTTCCCTGACCCACCCCAAGCAGGTGGCTCTTTCCTTTATGGGGGAATGATACAGCTAAATTGGAGGAAAATTTTCATATCGACCCCCAAGAAGTAATTGAGGATGGAACAATAGACAGAACTGAAGCTTTGGAGTCAGGGCAAACGAAGTCTCTGAGATTTCGTTTTCACATCAGAAAAAAAGGGCGACAGATACCAGAACCTGCAGGATATCGTCAAGAATCAGTAAGCACGTGGAACCCCCAGCTCAGAGCCTGGCCCTGGGAGACCCTGGTGAGGGAGGCGCCAGGACCTGGCGACCATGAACCGGAATTGTGGCAGGACACGCACGGCCACCCTGCAGGATTTAGGCGCGGGATTTAGGCGGGTGACCACCTGCCTCCTCGCCTAGCCCCTGGGTCCCCCCCTCGCCTTCCCCTCCACCCCTTCCTCACAGTACTTGCTCCCGGTCTCGTAGCTCGTAAATCTCCTTCACACAGAGGGCGATAAATTAGTGGGGTGTGAGAGATCCCCCCACCTCCCTGCGCCCTCCCTCCCCCTTCTGGGGAGGATTTCGGGAGCAAGAAGCCCCTGGGACGGGGGTGGGCGGGGTCACCCAGACACGCCCACTTCGGCTTGTTAATTACAGACCCAGGGTCTGCAGGGCCTGATTTATGGCGGGGCGGGCTGCGTCCTGTGGCTGGGCAAGTCTAGGGGAGCCTGGAGGGGCGGGGGTGACGGGGGTGGGAGGGGTGGGAGGACAGGAGACCAGAGAGGATCCCTACTGAGCCTGCGTTTCTGGAGCCTGTGCTCCGCAACAAGAGAGGCCGCGACAGTGACAGACCCGCGCACAGAAACGAAGACCCAACACAGCCAAAAATAAATAAATAAGTAAATTTTTTTAAAAAATCTGATTTATATTAAAAAAAAAAAAGAATCCACCTGCCAACGCAGGGGACATGGGTTCGATCCCTAGTCCGGAGAGATCCCACATGCCATAGAGCACCTAAGCCCATGGCGCCACAACTACTGAGCCTGTGCTCTAGAGCCCGCGAGCCACAACTACTGAAGCCTGCACGCCTAGAGCCGGCGCTCCGCAACAAGAGAAGCCACTGCAATGAGAAGCCCTCGCACCGCAACGAAGAGTAGCCCCCGCTCGCCGCAACTAGAGAAAGACCACGCACAGCAACAAAGACCCTACGCAGCCAAAAACAAAAAATTTTTTTAAAAAAGATGATAATAGGGACTTCCCTGGTGGTCCAGTGGTTAAGACTTCGCCTTCCAATGCAGGGGATGCGGGTTCGATCCCTGGTCGGGGAACTAAGATCCCACATGCCTCACGGCCAAAAAACCAAAACATAAAACAGAAGCAATATTGTAACAAATTCAATAAAGACTTTAAAAATGGTCCACATCAAAAAAGAAAGATGATATTAAATGCTGTAGGAGATAAATCCCCAAATCTCAAAGGCTTTAACATAAAATTTATTTCTCACTTGTGTAATCATTCACTGTGGGTGTTCCCGGTCAGGCAGTTTTCCTGGGCAGCTCTCCTCCAGGCGATGAAGGGCCTGGCTCCTTCTACCTTTTGGCTCTATCATCTTTAGCTTGTGGCTCCCATGGCTGCCCTAGGTCTTTGAGCCAGGAGGAAGGTGAAGGAGTGTGGAGGCTGCATATGGGAAGTTATCATGGACAGGCCTGGCAGTGATACACATCACTTCCACTCATATTAAGAGGAGAACTCAGTCAACTGCAGGAAAGGCTGGGAAATGGTATAACTGCTGTATTCATTATCTATTGCTATGTAACAAATTACCTCAAAACATATTGGCTTAAAACAACAATGAATATTTATTACTTCACAGTTTCTATGGGTCAGGATTTGAGAAGCGGCCTACCTGGGTAAGTCTCTTCCCCTTTTGTGCATGATGGAGTATGTATGTGATTCCTAGAACTCCTGCAGCCATTCTGCCACCATGAGGGAAGCCACCTTGAGAAAGAAATATACATAGAAGAGATATGAAAGAATCACAGAAGAATAATCATATGGATGATTAAATTAAACAAAGGGGTTCTAAAATTCCCATGGAAGTGTAAAGAGCCAAGAATACTCAAGAAAATTATGAAAATGAGCAATGAGGCCAAGGGACTGCCAGATCAGACAGGCATTAAACAGAGATGGCTGGAGGTGGCATTATAGAGATGTGACATTACGAATCATTGGAGACATAATAAACTATTCACCAAATGGAGGTGGAAAAATTGGCACTTGGGTTCCAATAAAAATAAAAATCCAATAATAATGAAAGCAATCACAACAACGATAATGGCTACCATTTGTGGACACCTACAAAGTTTTAGAAATTTACATTTGATTTATTTATGTCTATTTTCACACCAACCCCACCAGGTAGGTATTATGATTTATTATTCCCACTTGACAGAAGAGAAAATTGCATCTCAGGAAGGCAGACCACACATGGCTCTCAGTCTCCTGGGCACTGAGTAGGAGCCCTGTTTCTCCTCCCCACAATGGCAGGACCCTGTCCCGAGAATTCCAGTTCAGGGCAGTGGTTGCCTCTCCCAGGAGACAGGAAGACAGAGCCCTCCATCAACGCCAAGCCAGGCCCCAGGAACGAGAATCCCTCCTTCACCCCTGACTGACCCTGGGGCAGATCTATGGCTGATTAGAGCCCAGCTAAAAGCACAGAGGCCTCTTTGTCATTGCTTTAATGAGAAGCCAATCACCAGGTCATTAGTGGGTGGAGGTGATGAGGAGTTTGGTACTGGGGTGGGAGGGAGGAGGGTGCTCTTGGCTTCTGGATGATTTACAGCTGCAGTGCCAGGCTGCCTGGGGAAGGGAGCAGAGCTGCAGGAGGATGAGAAAGTTAGAGCCAGGACCTCTTATGAGAGCATAGCATCTGTTTTATTTAATCCTTGCAACTAATCTGATGAAGCAGTATTATTGCATATCCCCATTTTGCAGATAAGGAGACTGAGGCTCAGAGAGGTTAATTAAGCATTTTACCCAAGGCTATACAGTTAATAAATGATGGTCTTATTCCAGAGCCCAAACATCCACTCTGTTGTTCACTGTTATAGGCACAGCAGAGGTGAGTGTAGGTGAAGGTCCAAGAAATATTCTAGCTTTAGACCAAGAAGGAACAAGCAGTCAGGAGATGCTTGACTGAGTGATGTTACTTTGTGGGCTGGGAGTAGGGACAGGGGAAAGGGATATTACATAAGCTTGGAAGAAAGTACCCCTGGGATGCTGAGTAAGTCTTCCAGAAACAGGATAAAAATAACACAATAACTAAATATTATGAAGTGCCAACTATATGCCAGGCATTGCACCAAGGGCCTTCCAGTTATGAGGCAGTTACAAATCCATTTTGTAGCTGAGGAAACTGAGGCTCAGAGAGGTTAAGTTACCTGCCCCGGGTCTCAAAGCTGGTAAATGGTAGGTACAGGGACTGATTTGGGAGTAAGAGAGGAGCAACAGGGAAGTTACTTACTCTCTGCTCTAGATTGTCAGGATTTTGGTCATAAACAACAAAACCCAACTTGGTTCACTTAAGAGGAAGAGGAAGTTGCTGGGCAGCTCTGAGATAGCTCACAGGATCAGTAGAAAATTTAATGGGATTAAGTTTGGGAAACTCATTAGAATTATAGGAAACTGGGTGGCTGGAACCACAGCCCAGCCAATAACCTCCTGAGGATGCCCCCACAGGACACTGGAGGCTACTGGCCCAGTACAGGCAATTTCTCCCCAGGAGCCTGTTTCTCTGGGACACCTGCTCCATATTCAAGTCAAGGAGTCAAGTACCTAGACTCCTGTCTGTCCTAGCTGCCAGGAGTCTTTCCCACCCAGAGCACTACCATGGAGGCGTCCCTCCCCTAGAGAGACAGACTATTAAAATGCTGCAGAGCAAACAACAATGACAACAAAAAAACATTCACTGCAAGCCCCACGTGCCCCAGGTCTCCCAGCCCCTGGGAAGAAGTGACCAGAATGCCATCAACTCTCTGTCCTTCCTGAGCCTCCTCCCACATCCATAGTTGGACTCTACATTTCAGAGAGCCCATCACTAGGGGCTGCCCAGAAATCTCAGGCCTCAGATTCTTGAAGGAGGATATGGAGATGGTAACACTTTCCTTTTCATCATCTGCTACCTCCAGCTGGCCACCCCCATGTGCCAATTCTACTTACCAAACAGGTGTGGACTCCAGCCCACCTCTCACAACCACCTGCATAACTCAGGCCCCTCCTCTCTCACCTGGATCTTTACAGTATCTTAACTGGAGTCTGCCTTAGATCCCTTCTCCACACTGTTCGAAGGAGCTCTAGCTGCCATCCAAACATGACTGTGTCATTCCTCAACTTAATATCCTTTTGTGGTACCCAGTTATCTACAGGATGAAATCCAAGCTTTTGGGCATGATGCCTAGTAACCCCCCAGCTTCATCTCCCATCACCCCCTGCTCTCTCATATCATGGTTTGGCCAATTTACTGTATTTTCCTCATCATACTATGATGGTTTATACTTCCAGGCCTTGGCACACCCTGCTCCCTCAACCTTCTATGCCCTTCCACCCCTTGTCTGCTTAGCAAACTCCTATTCATCCTTTGAAATCCAGTTCGGGTATCATCTCCCCTGTAAAACTTTCCTGACCCCTCAGAGAAGTTCATACTCCATCCTCTGTACCACTTCCAAACCTCGCACGTTCTTTTGTTTCATGCTATTGAAATAACTGGTTTACAAGATGGTATTCTGCACTAGATGGCAAACTCCATGAGGGCAGGAACCATGTCCGATTTGTTCATCATCGTACCTTCAGTCCCTAAGCCAAGACTTGGCAAACAGCAGTCCTCAATAAATGTGTAACTTAATTGGCCAGGAAAGGCTTCCTGAGATCATGGGGGATAAATGTGAGAGAAGAGGGTTTCAGTAGACCAGGGTTGTGGGGTGGCAAGAGCCAGACTTGGTTTGTGAGGGCTGAGAAGTGAAGCAGGGAGATGAAAGGAAGGAGAAAAGGTATTAAGTCCAGGATGTAGGGGAAGACTAACTCAGAAAGCAGCCTGAGAGAGAAAGCTGTAAAACGAAGAGAGGGACAACTGATGAGACAAGGTCCCCAGAAGAGATGGGGTGGAAGCAGGAGAGGAGAGAAGAGGACACACCCCAGAGCACAGCAGGGATACCTGGGGAGGGAGGAAGGACACTAAGACATAAAGATGGGTGCTGTCTGGAGAGGGGTGGGGTGGCGGGAGTACTCATCCAGCAGTCAGAGAAAGAGAAAGCTAATGGGTTTTCTTTTGTATTTAAGACTCATGAAGTGAGGGGATGGAATAAATATTTAATGGCTTCCCATCTCTTGCCAAGTAAAAGTGCAAGATATTGCAGTAGACTGTGCAACCATGTCACCAGCTGGAGCTCACCTCTTGCTCTGCCCCAGCCCCACTGGCCACCTTGTTGCCCCTGGAACTGTTAGACACGCTCCGGCCTCAGGGCCTTTGCACATGCTGTTCCTGCTGCCTGGAAGCTCTTCCTAAAGATAGCCACAAAAATACCTTGTCTCATTCAAGTTCTTACTCAGATGTCACCTTCTCAGGTGGGCTTTCCCTGACCCCTCCCACCCCCACATTCTCCACTTTCTATCTTTTCTGATTTTATCTTTTCTGTACCATTTATCACTTTCTAATATACTTCTAATAGTACTTATCTACTACATAAATTACTTATTTTCCTTATTATTTGCTCTCTGCACTTGAATGTGACTTCCGTGAGGCCAGCTTTTTGCCTGTTTAATTCACTACTCTGCACCAGTAACTAGAACAGGAAGCAGTCATCACATTTTCGTTGAATGAAGGCACAGAGCCTGAAACTGAGCCCAGATCTGCCAGATTACAAATTTCCCCCACGCCAAGTTTCTCTCTAAGTTGAACGCTGAGGATCCCGGTCTGGGAGAGAAGGGAGGCTGCGGGCCTTTCTGGAGGCCAGCTCTCCGGAGATGACGGGGTTCTAGGGACCCCCTGGACTCGGTTTCTCCGGAAAGCCCGTCCCTGGATCCCGGCTTTCTCTCCAAGGTGGGAGTTCTGTCTTCCCTCGGGGGAGCGACGCCGGAACTTCCTGGGGAAGAGCAGGAATTTCTGAAATCCAGGCCCCGGCGAGAGGTAATAGGCACCTTCGCGGCCGTCAGCGGAATCGCTCGGCCCTAAATCACGAGCGCGGCCCCTCCTCCCTGCGCCCGCCTCCTGGCGGCCCGGCCGGGAGAAGCGGCGCTCCCCGCGGGGGCGGATTCCAGCCGCGCGGCGGGAGGGACGGGCCGCCGCTGCAGATGCCGCGGAAATGCCTGCCCCGCCGCCGGCCTTTGAAGTCGGCCCAACCCCGCTCGAGGCCCCCGCGAGCTGCACGCCCCGGGGGTCGCAGCCGGGGATCACACGGGTCCCCTCGGATTCCAGGGATTCGTGGGAAGGGGGCCAAGTGGGGCGGGGGCGCTTCTATCTGGGAGCCCCGGCCATTTGTCAGGAGAGTGTGGCCTCAGAATTATTAACTTGGAGCCGAGGGTCATTTCCTGACGTGTGCGGGGAAGGGCGGAGGAGCCGGCCTGGAGAAGTAGGACACACGGGAAGGAAAAGCCAGAATTGTTTTAGGGAAGGGATGGGAGGGCAGGCCCGCTCGCAGCATCGGAAAACTTGTGCCCTTGGGACCTTTTCTTTACTTTCACTGACCTCCTTTTCATATCAATTTGAGAGTTCATGGTAGGGGGCCAGCAGAGAAATCTGTGGTTCAATCTCATTTTTTTTCCTTGCTGATATTCTACGACTATATTGTTACGTTGGAGCCCCAGAGTTGTCTATTGCCATGAGTTCTTTTTCCTCCATCCAAGTATAGGTGGGGATGTTCTCAAGTTAATGTGCAAGAAGAAAATTGTGTGTACTCAAAATTATCTTTGAATAAGACTTAAATTAACCTTAAATAAGTCATTATGTGTACAATCCTGAACAGTCATTCTTAAGCAAGGTAAAATTTAGATTGGGCTAGATTCTGGAAGAACAAATATATATATATTTCTGAACATTTGAACCACTTTGCTCTTAACTCAGAAGTTTGAATTCAATAGATCTGGGGTGGGGTCTGAGAAGTTATAATGTACTGCTGCTGCCACTACAACCACATTGGAGAATACAGCTTTGGCAATTATCAAATTCCCCCCAGGTGACTGGGGGGGTGGGGAATTCTATGGCATTTCTTTTTGGCTGCAAGGTTTACTTCCTTCTATTTTAATATGGAGCTATATACTTTTTTTTTTGGCCACACCGCATGGCATGCGGGATCTTAGTTCCCCGACCAGGGATTGAACCCATGCCCCCTGCAATGGAAGCACGGAGTCCTAACCACTGGACTGCCAGGGAAGTCCCATGGAGCTTCTATATACTTAATATACGTGTTCATGGCTGTCAACACACGCGACAGCCTATAGCACTGGGCCTGGCATTTAGTACATGTTCTGTAACTGTTTACCAGATTTGAATATAGAGCTTGTTTGATCAGACCAGTGTGGAGCTTCCAGAGTTTCGTGAATATCTTTTTTTCTTTTTTTTTTGGCTGCGTTGGGTCTTCGTTGCTGCACGCGGGTTTTCTCTAGTAGTGGCGAACAGGGGCTACTCTTCGTTGTGGTGCGCAGGCTTCTCATTGTGGTGGCTTCTCTTGTTGCAGAGCACAGACTCTAGGAGGGTGGGCTTCAGTAGCTGTGGCATGTGGGCTCAGTAGTTGTGGCTCGCGGGCTCTAGAGTGCAGGCTCAGTAGTTGTGGCGCACGGGCTTAGTTGCTCCGTGGCATGTGGGATCTTCCCGGACCAGGGCTCGAACCCGTGTCCCCTGCATTGGCAGGCAGATTCTTAACCACTGTGCCACCAGGGAAGTCCTCGTGAATATCTTAATATCAGGGATGGCACCATTTATTCAATATTCAGCAAATATTTCCTTGCATCTCCTATGTACCAGGCACTGTGCTAGGTACTGGGAATATAGACGCGACCTGGATGTGGATCCAGCATGAACATAAAAGTATTGAATACGATATGCAGATAACCAACAAGGACCTACTGTATAGCACAGGGAATCATACTCAGTATTTTGTAATAACCTATAAGAGAAAAGAATCTGAAAAGAATATATATATATTCTTATATATATATAGTCATACATGTACATACATATATATATATATCTGAATCACTGTGCTGTACACCTAACACAACATTGTAAATCAACTACACTTCAATTTAAAGAAAAAGACATATAAATACATGGAAAAAGAAGAACCATATGATCTGCTACATGCTAAGGTGGGGTAAAGCACAGAAGGGGAGGGTTCAGGGCTGGCTTCACAGAGGAAATGTTGGCAAGCAGCCGAGGCTGGTGACCCACTGCAGGCCACTGAACTCAATCCAGAACTCCAGCAGGCAGAGGCCTAAGACCTTTCCAACACGTGCATGAGGGTTGCTGCGGGCTGATCCCGAGTCCCCTCAGGCTACTCCTGGCTTACAGGGCCCTGGCTTACCTGCAGTGGAGGGTCAGGTTGGCAAGTGGGCACTGGCCTGTCACTTCCGCTCTCTGGTGCTCCCGCTGGGGTCCAGCAGCCGTCAGTTCAGCTGGGGACAGAGTTAGAATTAGCCAAGGAAATCCCAGGTAGCAAATCTCAGTCCCAGGAGGCAGGCAGTTGGGCTGCTTCGGACTGCTCCTAGCTTCCAGCCCAGATTCTCTATATTTTTCCTGCTTGTCTGTCTTCATTTGGAGGACCCTCCTTCCCCCACCCCCACCCCCTTCCCTGTCTTCTCTACAGCAGCCAAGCTCTTTTTATTTTCACACGCGGTTGAAACTATTTGACTATCTCAATGACTGTTGTTTCAAAGGGCAGATGCAAGGCCTCTATTACCTACAGGTGGTCGGTGGAGGCTGTCGGCCTAGGGGGTGGAGAAGTGCTCACTGAGCCCAGAACGCAGGCCCAGCACAGAGGGGTTAGGAGCCTGGTCTTCAAATAGGAGCCACGCTACCTGATTTGAAATCCTGGCTCAGCAACAGCTCAGCCCTCTGGCTTGGGGCAGATTACTTAACTCTCTCAGTCTCAAGTTTCCAGTCTGTAAAATGGGTATTATAATAATAGAGCCTTCCCTATAGGATTGCTGTGAGGCTAAGATAATGTATGTTAAAAAGCACTTAGATTACTTAGTACCATGCCTCGTCTATAATAGTCAATAGAAGTCAGTACCAATAATATTAAGATGACTATTGTTATTATTACTAGTTTTTACTAAGCAGCATCCTGCCTGTGGTGGACTGTTAGTTTTCACTGAAGGAAGGAAAGGCCCGGGAAGCAGTTTAAGCTTGTTTATCACCCGAAAGGGGCAGCTCCTGCACTGCCCTAGGCAGATTCTCCCCTCTGTGAGGCTGCCCTGGGGGTCAGTGGGAAGGGCGGGCTTCCTTGGAGAGGTCATCTCCATCCTTCCATGAAGATGGGAGCTGCTCTGGGCTTGCACATCTATTTCCTCCTGATTGTGGGTCATGGGCTCCCGGGAACACCACAGGGGAGAGAAATGTGTTAATGGGCACATTCAGGTCAAGGTTATCTTGCGATAACCAGATCCAGTATTTCTAAAGGCCCAATCTTTACCAGGTTCCTTTCATTGAGTCCTCTGAGGCTGGTATCACTCTCATTTTGCAAGTAGAGAACTGAAATTCAGAGCTTTTCCCAAGGTCTTTATGAAAGTGGCAAATGTCAGATGAGTTTAGACCCAAAGCTTATGCTCATGACCACTATACTACTCTATCCTACACTCAGGGCCAGCTTCACGGGTATGGGAGCTGTGCAGCGCCACAGACTCCAGGCTTAGAGAGCCCCAAGCTTGGTTTCATGCTCTGCTGTCACCATCTTCAAATTCTTAATAATTTTGAACAAAGGGCCCCCATTTTCATTTTGCACTGGGCTCTGCAAATTATATAGCTGGTCTTGCCTACCCTCTTTTGTAGAGGGGATGTCTTCCTTGCAAAGGAAAGAAAACTGGGGTACAGAGAGGAGAGCATGACTGGCACAGGGTCCCATAGCAAGTTCGTGGCAGAACCAGAATCAGGTCTCCTGACCCCATCTGGTGGAATTCTCTGGAAGCATTCATATATATGTCCAACTGTGCCCTTGACGGGGGAAGTTTTGGAAGAGGCCATCGGCTGGGAGTGCTTGGAGAGGGAAAGGGCTCCCACCCACCAAACCACCTCTCCCTGGTTTTCCTGGGGCTGGAAGGTCCACCTGCTGCCTCCTGGTCTGCCTGACTTTGAGCCCAGGGCCAGGCCTTTCTGAGGGGCTGGGCAAGGCCGACGAGCAGGAAAGTGATTCAGCTGTCTCTAGGGTGGCCTTGAGGGGCTAAGGGACAAGGGATGGGTGTGGGAGCAGAGGTGGCTGTGGAATGTGACACTCAGGAACCACAGTGTCTGGGCTTTGACCTGATTCCCTGCTTCCCACTCTGAGACCCACTGAGACTAACATTGTGGATGCACCCATGAGAGCTCAGACATCTGTGTGGCTCAGGCTCAGGGTAGGATCCTGCTTGAGGCCTGCATTTTTGTGTGACTGTGTGTCTGTGTGTTGTAGGGACAGTGGGAAACAGCTTGAGAGGTGAAAACATCCAGTTGTAGCTGCTTTCATTCACTTTTAAATTTCACAGACATTGCAGATTTGGGGAATAGAGCCCTAGAAATACAATGTCCTTAGGGTGTTTACAGTCTAGTAGGCAAGGCAGAAAATAAAACAAAAGAACAGCCCTATTCTTTTTCTCCATAGAGCAATTCATAGTTTGAAATAATGTGGTTGTTAGTCTGCTCTTTGGCGAAATGGATGTGAACTCCATATCCATCCCAGCTGTTAACACAGTCTTGGCATTTTGGAGGCATTTGGATTGTGGCTGGGAATGATATTGACCTTGGTGCACCATACAACTTACATGTGGATGCCTGAAATTCCATTGCGGGGGGAGTCTTTCTCTAGGACTAAGCGTTATTCTTTTTCTGATACCCTGTGTAAAATTAAAAATCCCTGGGGTGGGGGTGGTGAGTGGGTTCACTGAGTTCATAACATGGCAGTGCTGTGTCTTGAGCTGCTCAAGGACCCTGGACTCCAAAAGATGCCCTGATGGGTACCACAAAGGGAGCCAGGGGGCCACCAGACAATTGCCATCACCCTCTAAGTCAGCACTCAGCCCAGCTCTGCCTGCAGAAGAGGGAGCTAAAGAGAGGTAGGAGATGAGTTAAGGTCCAAGCAAAATCCAAAACCAGAATCCCAGCCAGCCTCACTCTGGTAGCTGAGAAAGCCAGAAGTTCCAGGTCCATCTTATCTGCAGGGCCCTGCTGTATCTGAGCTGCCCCTCCCTTATGGGTCCCGCTGGAACAGTCATGCTTTCCTCTGTGATAGCCCTGTGGTTGCCCACAGGACTTGACAAAACTTTCAAGGTTCTTTAAACACACTCAACTACAACTGGGGCCCTTCTGTGCACCTATCAGCAGTCCTGACCGGAGGCCAAATGTGGCACCCTTTTTGGGGTCGGGAGTAAGAATGTGGAACCCAGCCACCCCAGACAGGCCCTGGAGTGAAGCAGGGCAAGCTCTCCCCGCGGCTGGAGTACTGCCCTGGGCGTGGCCCGGCTGCCCATCTGGTCCCTTCCTACAAGAATCTGCATGCGTCCTCCCTTCCTTGCTTCCTTCCTCTGGGTTCCTCCCTCACCAACCTACCTGGAGGCAGGTAATAAAGCAGGAGGAGGGAGATGGATGGATGGGGAGGGCGGAGAGCCACGTGGTGCCATAAAGCCCAGCTAGAGAGGGCCTGTCCCGGGAGTGTCCAGACTGCAGGAGTCAACGCTCGGAAGGTGACTGTCAGGCTTGTGAGCCGGAGCCGGAGCCGGAGCCGGAGCCGGAGCCGGGGCGGCAAGGCCCGGGAGAAGGCCATGCACCGAGGCGCGCCGGGACCAGGCCTCAGGGGCCTGAAGGGGGACGAAGGCTCTGCCCAGGACTTGGGGAGCTCTTGCCTGGAGGCCGGGAGGGATTTTGGGGTGCTGAGAGAGAACGGCAGTCCCCGCGGCCTGGGCGAGGCAGAGGAGGTGGTGGGCAGCAGAAAGCGCAGCCGCCCGGTGCGGTCGAAAGCGCGGCGCATGGCGGCCAACGTGCGGGAGCGCAAGCGCATCCTGGACTACAACGAGGCCTTCAACGCGCTGCGCCGCGCGCTGCGGCACGACCTGGGCGGCAAGAGGCTCTCCAAGATCGCCACGCTGCGGAGGGCCATCCACCGCATCACGGCGCTCTCCCTCGTGCTGCGCGCCAGCCCCGGGCCCCGCTGGCCCTGCGGGCACCTGGAGTGCTACGGCCAGACCGCGGGCGCTGGGGACGCGGGGGACGCGGGGGACGCGAGCTCCAGCCCGCCGCAGCCTGCGCCGCCGCCCGCCGGGCCCTTCGCGCAGCGCTGCGCCTCGTGCTTCCTGCACACGCCCATGGGACAGGCCAGGGCGGCGGCCGAGGCGCGGGGCGTGGCCCAGGCCTCCGCGGGAAGCTGGCGCCGAAGTCTCGGGGCTCCCTCTGCTTGGCCGCGGGGCCACCTGCGAGCGGGCCCCGGGCTGGGCTACCAGCACTCCTGACCCGGCACCGAGAGCACCCGCGGCCCTGGAGGAGGGCCGGCCTGGGAGGAGCCAATGACCCGATGACTACAGAAGGGAAGATTATAAAATCATCCAGGGCAAAACTGAACGGGCTGAGGCCAGAGGGGGAAAGGAGGCGCTTTGCCAGTGGGAAGGAACTCTGGAGCCTGGGGCTGCACCCCTTAACCACCCCCGATCCCAGCCAGGGTTGGCAGCTCCACAAGGAGCAGGATCCTGCTGGGTTCTTACCTTTGGACTTGACGAACTCTTCTTGGAAAGTGACTTTTGCATCCCTGTGCCTCTAAGTCCTGCTGTTTTTTAGGAGAATGGGGACTTTTGGACAGGGGGGTGATGGTATGTGGGAGCGTGGGTGGCAGCTGGTGTGGTCTGAGGGCACAGTGTGGGGTCCCCTCCCCCTGCCTGTGCTGATGCCCCAAGTCTGTGATCTGGGAGAGGCCATCAGGAGCAGCTAAATAAAAAGGAGAAGCTATCGTCTCTGTCTGCTACCAGGACTCTATTGGGGCCAGGAGCCCAGGGTGGCAAGAAGGCCTGAGGGGCTTGAGGCCTGGAGGCTCACCCTGGAATGTTGGGCCCTGGCCTGAGTGAGGCCCACGGTAGGTACTTGGAGACGTTGGTTCCTGGTGAGACCCCAGGTGTGACGAAGCACTGTGAGGGGCTCTGTGGGAGAAGACATTATCTGGAGACAGCAAGCGGGACCGGGAGGCTAAGGATGTGGTCAGCCTCCTCTCTGGCCCCCACCCCCCTCGCAGAGCTGCTGTCTGCAGTGAGCCACAGAGATGGTGGCAATGAGAGCGGAGTCTGGGCCAGTCTCAGGGAAGGAAGCTGAGGCCAGGGCCAAGGACTGGGGGTAAGTCCTGCCTGTACCCCAAGCTATGGGCGGATGGAGCTCCCAGGGAAGAGTGGGCCAGTGCAGCCAGGGCGTCTGTGATGAGGGGCAGACTTGGAATCCAGGAAAGTGGGCCTCAGGCCAAGGCTGCTGAGGAAGTGGGAGGGACAGCCAGCCCCCCAGAGAAGTCTGGAGAGAGCTGCTCTGCAGCTAAGACGAGCACTCTGAGCTCGTGTCCGGTCTCACTTGGGCTGGCCCGGCTGATGTTGCAGGTGCTGCCTGCTGGGGTGAGGACCCAGGTGTGCCAGGGGAGGCCTGAGGGCTTTCTGGTCTCCTTGGAGAGCTGGGCTCTTGCCAGCTTGGGGTGGGGGGAGTTATACAGCTCAGAATGGGGGACCCCACAGAAGCTGGAGAGATGCCTATAGTCACCCAGGGAGGAGTGAAGGGTCCCCAGAACAGCTGAGATGAGGCTCACCGTCCCGATTACAGGTGTCTTTGCTTTCTGCAAGTGAGACACTGGCTGGCACACTGGCATCTGGTCCACAGGCCTCAGGGCTCCAAATTTCACAGGGCAGGTAGACGTGTCACAGATCACGGGAAGGCTTTGACTCTGGGGCAGAGGGGTCTTGGGGCCTAGCTAGGAGCAAAATGTGGGACTCGGCCCCAGGCCTGCCTGCTGAGCCTGCCCTATAAGGGAGAGACAGTATCACAGTCTAAGAGCGGAAAGGAAAGAGCCAGACTGGCCTGGGATCCAATCTCTGTTCTGCCACTTACTACATGTGTGATCACTTAACCTCTCTAAGCCTCCAGTGCCTCACCTCTGACACAGGTGATTTCACCTCAGGGTGGCTGTGAGCATTAACATTCGTTCTAGGGTACAGTTTCTGGCAATTAGAAGGTGTTCCACAGCTTAGTACTGTTTGCATATTATAATTTTATGACAGACCAGCCTGGACAATGCTTCCACCTTGCTTCAGCCTCAGGTTTTTATTCTCTGGAAACATAATAAAATGACCATCAAGTCCTGCTTTCCAAAGTTCCAGGATGGAAAGAAGTGACGTTCTTCCCCGGTTGCACTCTCAGCCCTGGAAGGGCGAGGGCGCCCCCTGCAGGTGGAAGCGGGAGTGCGCCGCAGACTGTGAAGTCAGCCCGAGGATGCGAGGATTTGTCTCCTCACTTACCAGCTGAAGGACCTTGGCAAATCGCCTAAGGGCTTTGAGCCTAGGTACTTCCATCCGTACAATGGGCTGAAATAAGTACTTACATCATAGACTGTTGTGCAGACTAAAGGAGAGAATGCATTTAAGGCACTTAGCATAGTGCCTGGCCCACAAAGCACTCACTGCATGGAAGCTATTAAGACAAATTCTATTCACAGGGTTGTTATGAGGAGAGAATGCATGGGAAGGTGTTTTATAAACTAAAGCCTCCAACACATTAACACATTGTTTCATCAGGGCTATTTGTTTGCACACATCTGCATATTTACAAGATGATAAGTATTTGCCTGGCATTCTGAGGTTTTTTAACATGTGCACATTTTGTGCATGCTTACAGAGATGTGTAGATCTGTGAATGTGTGTGTGTGCATATGTGTATGTATTGACCTAACAGGTACCCCCTCCTCTCCCTGATTCTTTAGGGGATACTAGGCCAGAATACCTTTAATTATGTGCCTTCCAGGTTTTCTGGAACTCTTGCTTGAGTTTTTTAATCTGCTTCCTAAGACCATATCCGTTCTCCAAGATAACTGATTTGCTGTGGAAAGAAGATAAATCTGTGATAAAGAAATGGAAGTTATCAACCAAGACCACATAGGTTTATCCAAATATAGAGAAAAATAATACGAGAGGCACTGAATGAATATAAAAAGGAAAGTTCTGGAAAGAGAAAACACACATATAAGAGAGAGCTGCTAAAAGTTATGACCAAAAGACATGAACGACTGATACCTAAAGACAGAAATTATGTGTCTATAAGGTTAATCCCAACAGATCCCTCAAATAGTGTTCAAAGGAGAGAGAGGGTTCACTTTGAAAGGGCAGAAAATAATAACAATTTACAGCACTTTTAGCAGCTTTACAGCATAATGAATGAGACATGCCAGCGAAGTAAATGACAACTGTAAGACCCAGTGTTGTCAGGGATATGGAGAAAAGGGCACATTTACAGATTTCTACTTGTACTGTGTGTCTGTTCCCTTTTTGGTAGAGAACAATTTGGCAAAGTCGCAGTAAAAATACCCCAAGGGAGTAATCCAAAAGGAAAAACAAATTTGCAAAAAGGCAGTCCCAGCGGCACTGTACCTATCGATGAAAGATTTTGAAACAACACAGATGCCCAGCCACAGAGGCACGGGCAAAGCATTCTCTAGTATTGTAACAGGATGCCAGTTATGGTGAGTTCGGGGAGAGGATCACAAACTGGTCTGTGCCCGCTGATTATAAGTGTGGACAAACAGGTAGGTGCAGGAACAGACCTGGAGAGAATTTGGGAGGATGTAACAGGGTTAGTATCCATTAGGGTTTTTTTTTTTCGTAAAGATTTTTTTTTGATGTGAACCATTTTTAAAGTGTTTATTGAATTTGTTACAATATTGCTTCTGTTTTAGGTTTTGGTTTTTTGGCCGCCAGGCATGTGGGATCTTAGCTCCCTCCCCGTCCAGGGATCGAACCCTCACCCCCTGCATTGGAAGGCAAGGTCTTTTTTTTTTTTTTTTTAATCTTTATTTTGTTTGTAATTTAATTTTTTTATACAACAGGTTCTTATTAGTTATCCATTTTATACATATTAGTGTATATATTTCAATCCCAATCTCCCAATTCATCCCACCACCACCACACACACTTTCCCCCTCTTGGCGTCCATACGTTTGTTCTCTACATCTGTGTCTCTATTTCTGGGAAGGCGAAGTCTTAACCACTGGACTGCCTGGGAAGTCCCTCCATTAGGTTCTTTTTTTTTTTTTTTTTTTTTTTAATTTTTATTTATTATTTATTTATTATGTTTATTTTTGGCTGTGTTGGGTCTTCGTTTCTGTGTGAGGGCTTTCTCCAGTTGCGGCGAGTGGGGGCCACTCTTCATCGCAGTGCGCGGGCCTCTCACTATCGCGGCCTCTCTTGTTGCGGAGCACAGGCTCCAGACGCGCAGGCTCAGTAATTGTGACTCACGGGCCCAGTTGCTCCGCGGCATGTGGGATCTTCGCAGACCAGGGCTCGAACCCATGTCCCCTGCATTGGCAGGTGTATTCTCAACCACTGCGCCACCAGGGAAGCCCCTCCATTAGGTTCTTGATAATTGTTTTTAAAAGGTGAAAGTTTTGTTTCCTTAGGGCACCTTCCAAAGAGGAGTAGGGAAATGTTTTGAGCACAGACAGCAGGATTCCTTTGGAGGGACCCCACCTCACTGGATGTGAAACTGGGGTGCTTGCTGATGGGTGCGTGACCACATCAAGTTTTGCTCACACTTTGCACGTATGTGTGTATGTGTGTGCAGACACCAGAAGGCTGCCTGGAGCAGTGGAGCTGGGCCCAGGCAGGCCTCAGTGAGAAGTGAAGTTTTCTTAATTACTCCTGCCTCGTCAGCCCCATATGGTTTCCTGACACCCAAGGCGATGCTGGGGATAAAAAGAGCCTTGGGGCGAATTCCCTGGAGGTCCAGTGGTTAGGACTCCACACTTCCACTGCAGGGGGCACGGGTTCGATCCCTGGTCGGGGAATTAAGCTCCACACGGCTGAAAAAAAAAGGCCATGGGTACAGATATAGGGGGACTTTTTACCTCTTCCCCTTGGATTAAGCTCGAACTTACCTACCCTTCTGAGGTTTGCTTCCCTGTCCACTTTCCACTCCACTGTTTACATCTCAGCATCCTTCACACCCGGGGTGTCCCAAGGGTGGGACAAGCAGAGGTGGACTTAGCGCCGGCGTGGACACACCCTGGGCACTTTATTGGCGTCTTCATCTTCCTCTGGGTCATCCAGCCAGCCATCACTGCAAGTCAGGCCCTGGGCAAGTGAGCTGGGGTCACACCTGCCCACTCCAAGACCTCACAGCCCATCAGGGAGGGGGCACAGAGAGGGGAGTGACTTTCTTCAGTTCCCAACATCCACACTAGAGAGCAGCGAGGCCAGCCCGCAGCGGAACACAAAGGCCAATACACCTGTGTAGCTGCAGGCGCTCACAGCGCAGGCCGCCACGTGAGGCCCGCGGGCGGCGTGAGGGCGGAGTCGGAGGAGGGGCTCAGCGCCCTCCCTTCTAAAGGCTGCAGCGGGCCCAGCTGCTTGCTGCTCTGCAGAAAATGGGCCCAGGGTTCCCAGATCTTCATGTTAAAAGTCTGAAACCCCCATGTTTATGTGAAATGGATTTTAAAAAAACACTGTTGAGCCGACACTGTGCAGGCCAAACCCACTTTGCATGATGAACGTGGCCCGTGGGCCTCTATTGAAGACCTCAGCTGGGGGGGAGTGGGGAGGCCGCACCTGCAGGCGGGGGCAGGACCGGGCCAGAGGAGGAGCAGCTGGCTGGGTTGGGCTCACCAGCCCCGGAGCCCAATCCCGGTGCTCTGGTCCTCGCCTCTGCGCCTCCCCCTGGTTCCCGCTCCCACTTCTGGTCCTTTCCCTCACCACCACTCGGCCACTAGATGGCACCACAAGCCGAGGATCTCACAGCAGACAGCGCAAACCCGGCTCCCAAGTCCCTGAACCCCAGCATACCTGGTAACCTCGCTGCCGTGGGCCACCCTGGGGACTTCTTGGCTTTTTCTCTTCTCTTCGAGTTTTTATTAAGTCAAAAAATCCCTTTATGTCAGTTTCCTTCTGTCCTCCAGGCCAGTGCTGCCCAATAGAAATATAATGCAAGCCACGTTTTAAATTTTCTAGTAGCCATATTAAAAAAAGAAAAGACACAGGTGACATTAATTTTAATAATGTTTTATGTAGCCCAGTATATCCAAAATATTATCATTTCAGTATGCGATCTATATACAGTGTATTAACGAGATATTTTACATTCTTTTTTCTCGTACTAAGTGTTTGAAATCTAGTGTATGTTTCATACTTACAGCACATCTCAGTGTGGATGAGCCACATCTCAGGCGATTAGTAGTCACATTTGGCTGGAGGCTATGGAATTGGGCTGGGCAGCGGTAGGTCCACAGGGCCTGAGTTCTTCCCCCCAAGAATCAGCTCCCAGGTTGTAACATGGAATTCTGTCCAAGCTGGACACGGACTTAAGAGTCTAGGGGTCTCAGGCACCCAACCTGCCACCCTCTGCAGGAGGTCTCTTATTTAAAATGGCATTAGCCACTCTCTCGAAGTGAGAGAGTGGCATGGACATATATACACTACCAAATGTAAAATAGATAGCTAGTGGGAAGCAGCCGCATAGCACAGGGAGATGAGCTCGGTGCTTTGTGACCACCTAGAGGGGCGGGATAGGGAGGGTGGGAGGGAGATGCAAGAGGGAAGAGATATGGGAACATATGTATATGTATAACTGATTCACTTTGTTTTAAAGCAGAAACTAAAACACCATTGTAAAGCAATTATACTCCAATAAAGATGTTAAAAAATAAATAAATAAAATGGCATTAGCACGTTTCTGGAAGTTCCTGGGCACAAGAGCCCAGCTCACTCCCTCTGCCCCATCCCTGGCCTGGGGGAGCCCTCCTCCCATCCCTTTGTGGCCAGCTCTCCACTCCCTGCCCGTCACACTCTGCCTCCTTTGCCTTGTCACGGCCCTTGTTGGAAGCAGCATTTCTGAAGCCAGCTTGATACACAACCCAAAGATATTTCTTTCCACTAAAATGGCTCATCTTGCTCCAAACCAGCCCCGGGACTTGGACCAGGGATTGATATCTGATTGGGATACACTTTGAGATGACTCTGGGCCTCGCTTTTCTAATCTGTGATATCAAAGGATTTGAACTCCACAACCTCTGAGACCCCTTCTCACCTCTAACTTCCCACCCCCAACCCCCATGACCTATGCCCTCCTCCAAACCACACACAGACACACACACACACACACACACCCTGGTGGTTCTAGGTCACCTTATAAAACAATGTAAGGAGAGAGATCGGGGACATAGAAAGAGATGCAGAGAATAGAGAAGGTGGCAGAAACGGAGGGAGGAGACATGAGAGAACAAAGAGACAGAGGACAGGCAGCCAGAACCGAGGCCCTTCAGAGCCGGCATCTGCCCTAAGGAGCTCCTGAAACAGGATCTTTGCTGGCTTTTTAAAAGCACCTTAGAAAAGCTCTAATGGCCATGAGATGGGGCCAACACTCCTCCCTAATAGCCCCTCTGCCCCACCCCTTGGTGAGCTGCTCATACACCCATTCAGAGGGTCCAGGCAGAATCCAGGGGCCACACTAGTACTAGACCCTCCCGGAGCTAGGAGCCAGGCTCTGGCCTGGACGCCTCTGGGCGCTGGAGGTCAGGGTCGAGGTGGGATGCAGTAGGTCCAGGGGCCAGCATTTCCCAACAGATAGGAGAAGCGGGAGGCTGCTCCAGCAGAGGAGCTGCAGAGGGCTCAGTCTCCCGTGACAGTTGAAGACACACCCATTTTGACCCACTCTGTCTTTCTTCCCCATCCAGAGCCCCCAACCCAGAAGAGCAGGTCCTGGGTCAGTAGTGGAAGCCAGAGGCTGGCCCAAGTCCCCCTGGGCTGGGCTGGGCTGGGCTGGGCTGGGCAGGGCTGAGCTGGCCTGGGCTGAGCTGGGCTGGGCTGGGGCAGAGGCAGAATGCTGCTGGGCGGTTCTCTGGGGAGAGGGGAATTGAAAAGCATCTCTGAGGAGGGCAGGGAGGGAGGGAGGCTGGGTGATGTACACACACGCACACACCCCCTCCCTGCCTTAGCCAAAGCCTCACTCGGGAGAAGAGCAGTCTTCTCTCTGCTCTTGGAGCTGCTTTCTGTCGCTTCCCCGCCCGTCTGTGCTGTCAGCGGCATCAGCAAAGTTGGCCTCAAACTTGAATGGAACTGAAGGCTCCAGCTTCCCGGAGCTCCGTGGGGCAGTAGGCCGGCCTGAGCCTCTGAACTCAGCTGGCCCGGAGAAGCTGACCCTCCCAGCCCCCAGCTGGCCCTTACTCTCCTGGGTGACACGTCTGCCCCTGACCTGTAGGCCCTGAGTCTGGGCTGAGGAATGGTGCGCTGAGGTCCCTCTGGAGCCCCTCGTCCCGGCCTGGAGCTGGAGCAGCCCAAGGCCCAGGCCAGCATGGCCCACCCCGGGCAGCCTCAGTTTTCCCCGGCGCAGGAGCCAGGCACCGTCTCACCCCTGGACCTGCCGGAGAAGGAGAAACTCCTCACCAAGGTCGGGGGCCAGGATGACAAGCCCCTGAAGCTGTCCAAGTCCCCCTCGGGGGCTCTGGACCTGGAGCAGGGCTGCCACAGTCTGCCCTTCAAGGTGGTATCCGAGGGGCACCGGGAGGCCTCGCTCCCCCAGGCATCCTCCCGGGCCAGCTCGAGGCGGGCATCCTCCATTGCCACCACCTCCTATACCCAGGACAGAGAAGTTCCCAAAGATTACCTCGTCCTTGCCATCACCTCCTGCTTCTGCCCCATCTGGCCCCTCAACCTCATCCCCCTCATCTTTTCCATTATGGTAAGTGCTGCTCTTCGTTCCAGGGCAGGGGCTGGGCCTGGGGTCAGCAGCCATGCTTCCCTGCGGGCACCAGTCTCCCTGCCTGGGAGGCAGAGAAAAGAGCTGGGTGCCGGGGGCTGGGGGGAAGGCTCCCCTTCTCAGCGGGTCTATTACTCCCCCTTGGAGAGGGGCCCAGGGGCCTGGAGAGCTTCTGTTCGCTGTCCTCCTTCATCTCTGCTCCTGGGCATCACAGCTTGACTTTGCACACATCCCTGCTGCAAAGGGGATTCCAGAGAGCCACCTGGAGCTAAATTCTGCACAGAAATACAGCTAAGTTGGGGGTCTTGCCTTTGCAGGGGTCGGGGGCGTTGTCCCAAGGAGTCATTCCTGAGTGGGGCTGTGAATCAGCAGAGCTTGCAGCCGGCATGGGGTCCCAGGTCCCCATGTTCTCAGGAGGGGAGCCAGGCACCCCCCCTGGTGTTCTGTCAGCCTCTGGCAGCTCTGGTTTCCAAGAGCAGGCGGTGGCTTCCCTGCCATGGACTGAGGGCCCTGGGGCCCGGCTCCCCCAGGGCTGCTCCTCTGGGGGGAACTTCTTGCTGGGGCCCTCTGGGCCTCACCTTTGCACCGATTTCAGCATCTGTCTTCAGGGTGGGGGGTCTGGGCCAAGGGTGGGAACACACGTGTGTCAGAGGGCATGGCTGGCCTGGCCAGGGAGGGGCATGGGGGCTAGTCCTTGCTTCCCACACACTCGTGCTCTAGGGTTTTGAGTAAATTACCTTAGATCATCTCCAATCCAAGTCATCTGGATAGAGCTACTTACAGAGGAGGCACAGAAAATGTTGGTAGATGTTGGCAAGTGCTTTTGTGGTCCAGGAGATTGTGAGAGAGAGACGCAGAGAGGGGCTGGCAGGGAATGACTTTCAGAATGAGGTTAGGAGCAGGGGACAGTACACTGAGAGGGGAGACACTGTCTGCTTCCCTCTGGAGTGACTCCCCTGCTAAGTCATCCATCGTCGGGCCCCCAGGAGCTGTGGTCATTCCCGCTGCCCCGCTGTCCTCTGAGAAAACCCTTATTTCCTCATACGTCTCTATCCACTTCACCGAGGCCCAGTCTCCAGCCAGGGGGGCCTTCCCCAACCCCCATCAAATCCAGCACCACCTGCCAGGGCTTTAGGGGACGCTGGCAGGGACCTGGCATGGGCAGAAGAGCCAGGGCTGGGCCAGGCCTTTGAGGAACTTCCTGTGCTGCCTGCTACTGTTGGAGGCAGCTGGGGGCAGAGCCGGGCCACAGGGGTGCAGCCAGTGGCTGTGGGCAGGGCCAACCTCTTGGTTACAGGGAGAAGCCCCAGGAGGAGAGACAGGCTTTGCGGAGGGAATCCACACAAGGACCCAGGAGAAAACGTTCGCTAGAATCCATCTCCTGCTGGGGTTGGCAGGGTGTGAGCTGGGTAGGAGCTGCCTTTGTCAAGGGAAACCCGGGCCCAAGGCTGTGAGACCACCGAACCCACCCCCAGTGAATTTCTACATCCTTCTCAGGTTCTTGAGTCAGGTCTGATGGTCACCGGGCCTGGGGCAGGGAATACAGTGCTAAACCAGATGCCATCACCAATTCCCACAAGCCTCCTGTCCAGTGGGGAGAAACTTGTAAACAGATCCTTACAACACATTGCAAGAAGCACCCACGCTAGACAAAACCACAAGATATTCTGTGGCCTCGGGCAAGTCACTCAAACATCTCTTCTCCTCAGTATTCCCATCTGCAAAATGGGTGTCAGCGTAACACCTAAATTATAGAGTTGTGTGAGGGTGAAATGAGATGAGCCATACAAAGTGCTAAAGCACCCAGCACATAGGAAGTGCTATTACGTGATGGTAGTAATTAGGCGAGTGTCTCCCTGGGGGGGATGGGAAGCCATCACCAGTTTGTTGGGTTTTTTTGTTTTTTTTTTGGCCGCGCCACACAACATATGGGACCCTAGTTCCCTGACCAGGGATCGAACTTGTGCCCCCTGCACTGGAAGCACGAGTCTTAACCACTGGACCACCAGGGAAGTCCTGGTTCTTGTTTTACTTAGAGCTTTGAAATATAATTCACATATCATACAGTTCACCCATCTAAAGTGTACAATTCAATGATTTTTAGTATATTCACAGACAAGCGCAACTATAACCACAGTCAATTTTAGAACATTTTCCTCACCTCCAAAAGAAACCCAGTGCCTTTTTTCTTCCCCATTCCTCCCAAACCTGAGCAATCACTCATCTTCTTTCTGTCTCCATGGTTTTGCCTCTTCTGGACATTTTATAAGCAGACATACTCCGTTTTATTGTGCTTTGCCGCTATTGCATTTTTTGCAAATTGAAGGTTTGTGGCAACCCTGCATCGAGCAAGTCTATCGGCGCCTTTTTTTTTTCCAACAGCATTTGCTCACTTTGTGTCTGGGTCACATTTTGTTAATTCTCGAAATATGTCAAACGTTTTCATTATTATTATATTTGTCATGGTGACCTGTGATCAGTGATCTTTGATGTTACTAATGCAAAAAGATCACAACTTGCTGAGCAATGATGATTAGCATTTTTTAGCAATAAAGTATTTAAAAATTAAGGTATGTACATTGCTTTTTAAGATACAGTGTTATTGCACACTTATTAGACTACAGTAAGGTATAATCGTAACTTTTATATACACTGGGAATCCAAAACATTTGTGTGAGTCGCTTTTTTGTGATATTCACTTTTCTAGTTCATAGGACACTCCCATGCCCTGGGGAGGGAGGGGTCAGTTATTTATCTAGAGCTGAAATACTTGGTGCCACTCAAACAGCAGCAGGGGTGAAGGAGAGACAGAGAGTGTGGAAAGAGAGTTAAGTCTCCATGCTGGTGTCTCCAGGTCCTGGCAACAGACTTCAGAGCTCCTCATCTGAAGTCTCCCCACTTGTTACCAAGTGAAGGATCAAGCCCTTGACCCCAGGGGAGAAGGAGACCCACATCCCTGACAGCCTGGCTAGGGCTCACTGTCTGCAGAGCATGTCCTAGTATGAGGCTGACAGAGTCTAGCTAATTGTTCCCATTTACCAGATGAGGCAACCGAGGCATGTAAAACAGTGCCTTGCCCATGGTCACACAACTGGCAAGAGGCACATCAGCTGGATACTGAATCCAGTGTTCTCTTCATGGCCCCACCCTGTATCTACCTCTGGGGCAAGGATGGTGTGTCCCTCCCAGGAAAGGCAAACCTTTTAGGCATTTATGCAGGAAGGGAATAATTCTACTTCCTTCCCTCTTTTTCTCCCCCACCTCCCAGTAGCCTCATCTCCACCACCCACTCCCTCCATCAGTGGAAGATTAATGGACCAGCAGTGTCCTTCCCACTGGGGCTCTGACAGGGGCCTGCTGGGACCAGGGCTGGGATCAGGGGCTCTGCCTCAGGAGCTGTGATCACAGGTGTCCAGGCCCAGGCCTGCTCAGCACCGCAGCTTCCTGTGAGCTTCCTGGGGTGGCCAGGGCAAGGTTGGCTTCATCCATTTTACCTCTGGGTCAGGATGAGAAATGGCCATGCTCCCCGATCCAGCAAGATCTCCTGTCAATGAGGGATGCTGGGCCCCAGGCAGTGGGCCTTCAGTTGTTGATAAAAGAAGCATCAGATAGACTTGGGTGTGCATCCCATCTCTATCCCTTTTAAGTCACATGACCATGTCCAAATCATTCAACCTCCTTCCTTAGCTCCAGTTTCCTCATCTATAAAATGTGTAATAAAACCACCTACCTCATAGGGCTGTTGGGAGGATTAAATGAACTAATGTGTGTGCCAAAGCCTGGAACATAGTAAATGCTTAATAAATGGAAGTGGCTGCTATTATTATTAATACTAAATGAAAGTGCAATGTCAGAGGACAGGGCAAACCCCCAGTGAACAGGCATTTCTGGCTTTTAGCAATTTGGATATAATGGAGTCTCACCCCTCATTACAGCCTTGGGAAAGGTAGGCAGCCCTGTCTGTGGTTTTGGTTGCGGCCTCTGAGCAGTCCCTTCTCTGTAGGTTGTTCCTACAGCATGTGGGAACGACGCAGAGATCCAGAGTGGCTTCAACGCTTCCTTACTTAGGCATTTTCAACAACTTAATTATTTAACTGATGTGTTGCAGGCTCATTTTCATTCATTTATGATTTATCCATTCACTCAACAAGAGTGCTAAGCCCTGACCAGGGCTGACGGTCAGCTGGCATGTAGGCATATGGCTTAAGATATTGACATCTTTTTTTCTTTTTTTTTTGGCCATACCTTGTGGCTTGTGGGATCTTAGTTCCCCAATCAGCGATTGAACCTGGGCCCTTGCAGTGAGAGCACGGAGTCCTAACCACTAGACCACCAGGGAAGCCTCCTGACATACTTCTGAATAAGTTGGTAAACAGCTACGGTCTCAAGCCCCTAAGTCTTCCCAATCCCTCCCATCCACCACTGCAGCTGCCCTGACTCCTTCCCCAGGATCCTCCACCATCCCTCCCCTCTCTCCAGCAACAGGGGGGTTAAACTGTAGTCAGGGCATTTCAGAAACAATTGTATCTATGCAGAGAGAGTGCTGTGAAGCGCATGGAGAAGCACATCCTTTTGCCTTGACCTGCTGGGAGATGCTTGATCTCTGTGGAAGGGCTAATAACTGATCAGCCCTGGCACATCTTGTCAGTTCTCCTGAGATCTGCTGGGCCTTGGCCTGAGCCTCATGGGTGGAGAAAGCTCGTTCCGGAGAAGTTCTGTTGCCACCCTCCCCTGGCTGGTGTCAGCCTCTAGCCGCTCTCATCAGCATCCTCCTCACCCTATCCTCTCCCCAACCCCGCCTTATCCTTTCCCCACACTCAAACGTTTTTCAATGTCTTCCCTCACCGATCTATTAACCTGAATTCATTTTCTCACTCACCATTCCCACAGCCATTGCAATCACAAATGATCTATTAATTCAGTCATTACAACCACTACTGCAGTTATTATTAGTGTGCCTTCAACTTGAGCCATTTGGTATAAGAGGAAGATGATGTCACTAATGGGGATGGAGAGCAGCTGGTAATTTACTCATAAAAAGAAATGAAGGGTTTTCTTATCCCTGGAAACAAGGGATGGATCTTTCATTTGGTAACTAATGGAGGGGGGGGGGTACTTCAGAAATGAGTGCCAGCTAGCAGTGGACAACTTCTCGTGTAAAATTAGGGCTCTCTTCTTAGAGGCAGTTACTATCCCTCCTTTCTACAGATTGGAAAACTAAAATTTACAGAACAGTTGTGAGGTTTACATTGCATAGCGTGTATAAAGTGTCTGACACAACAAAGCAGCCACAATCAGGTCTGCCCTGTTCCGTGCAGCCATTCCCACTGTGTCTCCTTGAATGGTGTCCCTCGGGCTTGAAGGAACATGCATGACCGGGGTGCATGGATTGATGGCTCTGCGGATAAATAAGCGAGATTGGGCTCAGTAGAACTGAAAAAAATTCTCTCTCCCTCCCTCTCGCCTTTCTTCCTCACCTCTCATACCCAAGAAACTACCTGTGTGCCTCTCTCCATGGCCCTGAATCATTACTGCACAGACTTTTTCTGGAAAGTCGGGGGCAGGACTCATCTTAAACCCTCTGCCCCTCCCCCTGATGCTATATTTACAGCTGAGAATGAGTCCTGGATAATGATTCAAGGTAACCCCAGGATTTCTGAAGCTGAAATTCCTGGAAATCCCAGAAGTCTTTCTGTATGTTGCTTCCTCTTCCTCCCAATGTTGCCTTAGTGTTGATGTCCTGAGTTTGGTGACCTGAGCTTGGCATTAGAGCATTTTATCCTCTACCACTCCTATGAGGCAGGGATTGTTATTAGGCCATTTTACAGATGAGGAGACGGAGCTGGAATATAGAACACCAGGCAGGCGTGGTGAGGGAAGCAACTGGAGAAATGGAGAAAAGCCAGATCAAGAAGGGCCCCAACTGTCACAAAACGGAATCTGGATTTTGTCCTGTAGGCACTGGGGAGCCTACAACTGGGTAAGACAAATAGAGGATTTCTTCAAGACAGGAGAGAAAAAGATCCAGTCAAGAAGGAGAGGGTGAAAAGACCAAGGAGTGATTGGTGCCCCAATGTCCCTGGGCAGCAGAGAGAGGCTGAGGTCTACACTTGAGCTTGCATAGTTCCTGGCACAAGGTAAATGTTCAAATAATGCTAGGGATTATGACCATTCCAGTGGGGGTGGAGGAATCTCAGTGGGCTTCACAGAGGAGGTGGCATTGGAGCCAGCTGTTGAAGGATAGAGAGGATTTGGACTTGGGGTGTTATGGGGGAGCAGGAATGTGGGCGGGAGAAATAGCACGAGCAAAGGCAAGTGGAAGTCGGTGCTCATACCCTGAGCAGTTCAGATCGGCTAGACCCAGAGGTTGTGGAAGAGAATGGCAGAGGGTAAAACCAGGAAATGCAAAGCAAACCTGAGTTTGGACTCTATTCTGCAGACAGTGGGGGGCCGTGGAAGATGCTGGACAAGAGTGATTGCCTCAGCCATCATCATCTCTCTGAGCTTTTGCCTCAGCTCCTGGCTCTCCTCTGATCCCCCACTACGGTCAGGGGCGTCTTTTGGAAACCTGCATCCAATCATACCATCCTCTGCCCCCAGCCTTCCATCTTCACTGGCTCTCACTGTTCTGGGATAAGGGCCGACCTCCTTCCTGTATGGGCAGAGCCCTACCTGGCCTGGTCCTGCCCACCTCTGCAGCCTCCTCTTCCTCAATGCCTCAGCCCCGGCTGCACTGGCCTTTGTCAAGTTCCCGCCTGCTTCCTTCAGTCAATAATGATTTATTGAACATCTACATATTTGCCACGTAGGGACTCCCTCTGGGCCTTTGCACATGCTGTTCTCTCTGCGCAGAACACTCTTCTTCCATTTGAAAAATAATCTATTTAATTTGTACTCATCTCTCATATCTCAATCCAGATGTCCTCCCTTCGGGATGTGTTCCCTGACTCTCCCCTTTCATAAACTCTCATAGTACCAGGTACCTCGCCTTTGGAACACTACCCACACTTGCAATTTTGCTTTTATTTGTGTGGTCACCATGGAGGCCAGCCTCCCCCCAAGGCTGTAAGCTCCACGAGCATAAGAACTGGGTTGCTCTTGCACGCTGCTGTGTCCCAGGGTCTTCGCACCACGCCTGGCATGAATATCTGTAGGGTGAAATGGTGGTGTGGGGAGTAGAATGGAGAGGAAAAGAGCTTGGAGCCAGGGGGAACTTCAGGAGGCTCTTGTCATGGCTTGAGTGAGAAGTGGCACCTGGAACTAGGGCAAGTGCAGCGAAGCTAGAGAGGAGAGCTGCAATGGAATTGACTAGGAGAGGAAACTCATTAGTGGAGTGGGATGGGAGGGGAGTTAGGACTGAGTGGGAGGACTCCAGGCTGTTGCCGATAATTGGGGCTGGAGCACGTGGAAGGAGGAGCGCGAGGCAAGGAGCAGATCTGGGAAGTAGGAAGCTGTGGTTTGGGGCAAAGTGAGTGAGGTCACACTGGGGCGGGCAGCTGGCCCTGGCCTGGAAGGAGCTTGGCACAGGGAACCACGGGGTGGAGGTGGGGAATCAGAATTCTGAGAGATGAAGACAGGACCCGGGGACGGGGGGTGCCCCAATGAAGAGAATAGAGGGGGAAATGTCGCTTCTGTGAACTTCAGCTTCTTTAAAAGTGGGCAACACTGCCAACCTCATAGAATGATTCTGAGGCTAAATGAGATCATTTAGGCATAGTCGTCAGTGAGCTGCCTGGCACAAAGTCAGGGCTCAATAAATCTTTGTCATCATCGTTACCATCATCATCAAGGTACTTGATGGTTCCATGATGAACTCAGGAGCCTCCAATAATCAGAACATAAGATAACCAAATAAATGGCCTGAGGTCTTGTAAGTAGTCACACCTCTAGTAGACTCCTGCCTGTGCCTGTTCTATCAATACAAGTCCAAGTTCTAGAGCTGGAGGAATCTGGAGGTCACAGGCCAGTCCCGGGCAGTGGTGAGGGGGCCTCCATGGAGAAGCTTGGGACACACCTCCTACTGATCCCCCCCGGACCCCTCATGATCCTCTCTGTCTCTGTCCTCTGTCCATCCTCATCCTCACCCACCTGGTTTCACCCAATTAAATAGGGCCAAGAGAAGCCGAGCTCACTGAGAAGGAGTGAAATATCAGATAGGGCCCCCGTGAAGCCATACATGGCTCCACCCCAGCCCCAGCCTTCCTGGTTCAAACCTAAAATGCCTCGCCTTTCTGGTGTGATCTGGGAAGCGGACTTGGTTGAACAAGGATGTGGTTCCTGGGTGGGATATAGGGAGAGAGAGGACCAGTGATTTGCTTCCTTTTATGGCAAGAGGGGGCTCACAGAGGAAAAGAGGCAGGTATGTCAGGCCACAGAAAAAGCCACAGGGGCTGCCTTAGTGCAGCTACAGGAATGAGCCTTGGGCTGGGGTCCGCAGGGGCCTGGCTTATCTCTCCTGCTAGCTCAGCATGGCCTGGGCCTGGTCCACGCTCCCAGGCCCTCGGTCCCCACTATACCACCCTGCCCGTCACTGTCCTGAGATAACGCCCTGCAGTGCTTGGTCGTGCTTCCAGCTGTCCCCAGCCAGCGAGGGGCAGGCTTAGTTACGGGTCTCCTCAAGAGGTCTGGCCACTTCTCCTGAAGGAGCCCCCTGCCTCTCCCCTATGGGGGCTGCTGGAGTGTGGGCTGCAGTGGGGACCGGGTGTGTTCCGGAGGCTCAGCAAGGGGCCCCCTCCCAGGTTGCCAAGGACAGCCTTCCTGAGGTCTCTGCCACCTTCTCTCTGCAGTCTCGAAGTAGCGTGCAGCAGGGAGACCTGGACGGGGCCCGGAGGCTGGGCCGCCTCGCCGGGATGCTCAGCGTCACCTTCATCATCATGGGGGTCGTCATCATCATCGTGGCCGTGACTGTCAACTTTGCAGGTGAGGCCCAGCCGCACTCCAGCTTACTCGGTGTGAGGACTGTGGAAGGCCGTGGCCCAGCCCCCTGGGACAGGGGAGGTGGTGGGGAGAAGGGTGAGAGCACGTGTGGGCCGCAGCCTCTTCCTCTCACTCAAGGACAGCAACCCAGTCCCCTGCAGGGACTGGCTGAGTGGGCTTGGCTTTCTGACTTTCTAATGCCTGGAGGACAGATCACTAGCAAAGGGCGTGGGAAGAGCACGTGCCCGGGAGTCAGAGGCCACAAGCTCTAGTCTCAGCCCTGATGGTCCTGCGTCCTGCACCAGGGTCTGCCTGGGTTGAGTCTCGGCATTTTCACGTCGAAAGTGGTTGGAAGAAGCCTCCAATACAGAGGCTTTTGCGAGCATCACCTGAGATGACGCATGTGACTCTGCTTGGCAAACTGGGGGCCAGCCAGACAGCACCCCTGATGAGACAGCCAGGACCTACTGGAAGTAAACCATGCACGTGCTGGAAGTCAGGAAGCAACACTTTTGTGAGCGCCCAAAGGTGGCCCAGGGAAGTTATCCAAGCAGGGAGACCCTTTTCAAAGGTGCCACGCAGCTGCTCACAAAGCCCAGGCAGCTTTGAGAATTTCTGGGCTATGCAGGCCAGTGTTGTCCATTTCCCTCCTGTCACACACTCCCATTGGGAGCCTCCAAGCATCTCTGCCGCTTTGGTGATCAACATAAGCTGTTCCGCTAAAGACCTTGCCCCTCAATGTGTGCTCCATGGACAGCAGCCGTGGCTGCTGACACCAGGAAGGGGTTAGAAATACAGAATCTCAGGCCCCACCCAGACCCACTGAATCAGAATCTGCATTTTAACAAGATTCCCAGCCCAATCGTTATAGTTTGGGAGGCACTGTTCTGGAATATAGAGTTTTCAACTTGGGGCAGAAAGCCTGGGATTCAGCCGTGGGGTCATGGGGAACCTTGGCCTCGTAGGAGAGGGAAGAGTTCAGGTTTGTAATCAGTCTGCCTGGGTTCAAAATGCAGGTCCTCCACTTCATCTGTCTGAGCGGAAACATGTTCCATAATCTCTGAGCTGACAGATGTGCAGGTGCCTGAGAAGCAGGACCCCGCTAGCCCAGGTTATGAGCCTCAGTGTCACCTTCTGACGTCTCAGTCTCTGTCCTGCTGCTGCTTGTCACCTTAGCCGTGACTCTTTCAATGGCAAGTGACAACCACTGAGCTCAAATTGGCAAAGGGGACTGTTTAGTTTTCACTAAAATATTCAAGCAGCGATGGTTCTAGCCTCAGGGGTCCACGTGCCCACCTCCGAACCAATCACTGAGGCCCGGTCCTCTCCTTGGCAGGAGTTCACTTCCACCAGGAGCCCCAAACCAACTCACGCCTGTTACCATTTCCCACTAGGAAACAAAAACTCAAATCCTCAAAAAAGGGACCGGAAGACCCCATGCTCTGAGCTCTGTTCGGCCATACCTGTTCTTTTCTTTACAGTTCAGAAGAAATAGAACTAACTAGGGGGCTGTGCTAGCAGAAGCAGGCCCCCGCCCGCTGGAAAGCTCCGCACCCACATGCCCCATGTACCTCGGGAGACAGGATGGTGACTGCCAGGTGCCCACCTGCTCCCCAGCTCCAAAAGCACAAACTTGGAGGGAAACCCCCAAGTCACCCCATTGCCAGCCCACATCAAATGGGAAAGCAAGAGGAAGAAAGGAAGGAAGGAAATGAAATTGACTGTGAAACCAGTGAATACTGTGGTTTAATCTCAGGGGCACGTCCCGGCATTTTAGCCCCAGGGTTCTGGCTGGTTTCTCATCCCCATGATTTCCTGGGACCTGCCAAGCAGCACATACTGCCAGAGGGAGAAGAAACCAGCCCCATAAACAAGACTACAGCGGGGAGAGAGGTAGCACAGTCCCTCCGTGTCTGATGACCAGGAGAAAAGACGCGGGCCTTTATTATCTTTTGTATTTTTCTTGAGGCAGGATAAAAAAGACTTTGCATGCCTTGTGCCACATGCCTGCTGCGACCCCAGCCAGCACCCTGAGCTCGGAGGCCAAGCTTCTGCTCAGCACATGCCCTGGAACCCCTCGGACACACAGGAGGTGCAGCTGCTCTGGAAAGAGGCAACAGCCAGACTTCAATCCTACATCCATCGCAGGGTGGAGGCACCGAGAGGAATGTTGGTGGAGACACAAACGGGGACAGCATGACCCACGGACCTCTTCCCAAACATTTCAGCCTCAGGAGCGTCTCGGCTGAGAAGCCTGGTGTCAGAGCACCTGCCAGGCTGACGCAGTCCGCCTCTAGTCCCTACCTGGCCTGTAGCCTGGGGCACCAACCAAGAACTCCCGGGGCCTGACCTTGCCTCCAGGACAGCCGGCGAAAAGGAACCCAGGCCTGAGCTCTCATCCTGACAGGCCCTCCCTGGCTGTCTGGGGCACAAACTCGGAGTTTCATGCAGAGGGGCTCAGGGTCCCCACGCAGAGGGGCTCAGGTGGGGCCTGGGCTCCCAGCTCCCAGCCCAGCTGCCTCTGATGCTCTGTGCCTCACCCTGTGCCCCTGGCCAACCACAAACAGCAAAGGCTTTCCCTGGAGCAGGCTTAGGGACCACCCCTGGGGGAAATTCCCATGGGCTCCCAGGTCATCAGGGGTGTTTGTGCCTTCTGCAGGGGCGTGGGCCAGAGTTTTTATGAAGGTTTGTTGTTCATGGGGTCTAGAGAGTTTCAAGATAGAGGGAAGAGCTTGGCTGAAGGGTCCCATCTTTGGGGACCTGGGCTTAGGAACACATCCACATGCCCAGAATCAGGGGCCCGGACACCATGGCCTTTGTCTCAGAACCTAATGGGACACCTGGAAGGAGTTAAGCAGGGCCCCTCAGATTTCTCCCTGGTCTTTCTTGCTCCCACGTCCCCTGTTGGCTTCAGCCCCCAAACCCTTGGAGAAGTATGCTCCAGACCTTCCCACCCTGGGAGGCCCTGCCTAGCAGCTAGGGTTCCAGGAGGTTGGGAGGGCAGGTTCTCAGGGCCCCAAGTTGGCCAAGAATGTGTCCTCTGTGCCTGCTCAGGACCCTCATGCCTCCTTTCAGGGTCCCTGCCCGTCTCTCCCGCCCTCCTCAGAGGCTCCTGAGGAGGGAGCATGTCAGCACAGAGGCGCTGTCTGCCGGGAGGGGCTCTGGGTCCTGGGTGCAGCCCCAAGCCTTCTAGGAGGGCCTGTATGAACGAGGGGAGGGTTCAGGGCCCAGGGGCATGGGCAGATCCCTCTAGGGCTGGCGTTCCTGTGTCAGTCACCCACCCAGGGAATAAACTCCAACCTCTCCCGACCCTAAAGGAGGGACCAGCTGGATTTGCTTTATGGGACCTTTGAGGCCAAAATAGAAATGCCCGTGTTTGTCGGGGGGAGGAAGGGGATAAGCCCAGAGTATCTGTGTCACTTTCAAGGTCAGGTCAGGCCAGGGGAGTCATGATGAGGTCTATGAATCTGACATTCACCGGCCCCCACCCTGGAAGGAGGGGTCATGAGTCAGCTGTCTTCCGGCAGGCCCCAGGGGTCCCCAGCTTCAGCATCCCAGGGAGAAGAGAGCAGTGAACCAGACTGTTTAGGCGTGGTCTTGTGGGAAAATGATGGCAGAGGTGGGACTGCGGCTTCTGTGCGCCCTGGGACCGTCACGCACACCCAGACCTGCCCCCCCATCTACAGTCGCACCCACAAAAACAGGCCCTGCCACACACTCACTCCCACAGACGCACACACTGACTCCTACTCCAAACCCAGGATAGTGGAGAAAGAGAGAAGCCGCAGCAGACCGCTGCAAAAGCAGGTACGGCAGGAGCAGCCTTCCATGCAGGCGAGAACGACTTGAGAGTTTTCTAGTCATACTAAGGATGTAGCTCAGAGGCCTCAAGAGACTGGCCTTTCCAGCAGAGAGGAGCCCAGGGCCAGAGGATGGGGAACCCTTCAGAGGTAAGGCTGGGAGGGAGGGTCCCTGCTGCCTCCCACCCACAGGCCTCCTGACACCCCCAGGCCTCGTTGAACATGAAGGGACAGTGGCCCTGCCATCCCAGCGCCTTCGTGGGTCCAGTACTGGCTGCATGAACACAGTGGTCCCCTGGCTTGGGGCACTGACCCAGCCCCTCCCCGGGCCCCCTAGGGAACAGCAAGCACCACCCCCGGACCACCACCGGCCCCCACTCACCAGTTCTCTCCTCTGTATTTCTCGGCATGGAAAGAAATAAAGCTGACCGTCCACGCCCACCGAGGGTCTGTTTGTGCCACTGGGTTCAAAGGGTTCCAAACAACTTGGGGGGCACTGGGGAGCCTGGCCATCCAGGGGCTCCATGGCCACCATGAAGCATTCCCCTGGGCGAGCCATTTGTTCTCACCCAGCCTCAGTTTCTCTGGTGAGCGATGCTGGTCTTCCCTTGGTCGTTCCTTCTGCCTCTGAACAAAGACCTCAGGCATTGAAGAGGAGGGCAGGAGGCTGTGCTGGGCATCTTACAAACCTTGGTAAATCCACACGGCCATCTGAGGGGGCCGCTAGTGTTATCCCGGGGTTCAGATTAGTAAACCGAGGCTCAGAGAGGTTCAGACACTGGGCCTGGGTCACACCGTGCTTGGCATGCAGAAGGTACTGAAGAAATGTTGGTGAACTGACCGTATCCCTAGGTCTGGCCCCAAAGTTGGCTTCTTGCCGCCGTGCTTTGCTGCCTGGAGAGCAAAGCCCTATGTAAGGAAGGTGAGAGTTAGTTGTGTGTATGTTGGGCAGGGGAAGGGTGGGAGGAGGGAATCTATTTCCAAGGCTGTAGGATGAAGCAGGCAGGGATGGCTTGATTGCTTGACGGTGGAAGGTGGCAAGGGCTTTAGGAGGGGGGTGTGGGCAGAGCCACTGGGCTGGGCAGCCAGAAGGAAGGGAAGGAATTGTCATGTGGCCACAATGAGCTGCCCACACCAAGGGCAAGAGGCTGGGGGAAGGGCATAGGACTGGGGTGGGGCAGGAAAGCAGGGAGAGTCCCAGGACCCAAGAGGCAGCCCAGCAGAGTAGATCAGGGGGTGGGAGTTCGGGCCAGCCACTTATTAGCTGCATCTCCTTGGGGAAATTCCTTCCAGCCAGACTAGGGGTCAGGGGAGTGCTTCTCATGTGCCATGTGCTGGGCTCCATGTTTTGTGCAAATTATCTCATTTAATCCTCACATCACCCCCATGAGGTGTGTCATCCCATTTTCCTAAGAAGAAAACGAAGCTGAGAGAGGCCCAGTGACTTGCCCAAGGTCACAGAGTCAGGAACCCGTGAAGCAGGACAGTCCCAGAAGCTTTGGTGACAGGAGTCTCCTCCCTCACCTTAAAAAGTTTGTGAGCTATTCCAAGGGAGTTGGCCATTTTGACGCCCTTTTCCTGCACTGCCCGGCATGTGATGGTCACATTTCTCTGCAGCTTTTTGTTTCAGTGCTGCATGTGACCTTTTCAAAGGTATTTTGAGCACCACCTGGGGAGTCCCAGTTAAGATGAAATGCCACCAGTGAAATGTTACCAATTTAATAACACTCAGGTATCCGGATGCCTTCTCTACACATGGGCACTGCCAGAAACAATCACACCACTTTACTGCCTGGTTTGGTGATCTGGAAGTTTTTTGGCATCATTTTTCAGACACAACCCAGTTTTAGAAACTTTAAAACGGGGCGTAGGGGGGACATGTGTCTGAGATTCAGCAAGGGAGAAGCTGCAGCTTCCACAATGAAGAAAGCCTCAAATCACAGGTGGCTGCGCCCTCTCTCTACCTGGACTCCCCACCTGTGAATGGTGTGGTGACCCTCTCTGCACACCCACAGGGCTGGCGGAGACCCAGTGGCGCATCCTGGTGAACCGTGAGGGCTGGATACACGTCGGGAATGCCAATAACAATTTCCCAAGGCACAGCCAGGAGAGCACGCCAGAATCTGGGAGGTGCTGGGCACCCCAGGCTGGCCCTTGAGACTCTGCTCCCCTCCATCGCCAGCCCTACCTGCCTCTCCCTGACCCAGGACAGGAGACCACCCCGTGTGCCCAGGAGAGGTCTCTGGCCCAGGCCTCAAACCTTCTCTCCTTGGCTGTGTCAACTTGAGCAGCCCTGACCTCTGTCTGGGCCTCAGTCTCCAGGTAAAGGAGTGAGCTGTGCGGGTCAAGAGCGGCTTGTCAATCCTTCCTGGCGGCACGTTGGAATCACCTGGGAGCTTGGGCCACGCTGGCGCCTGGCTGCCACTCCTAGTGAATCAGGTTTAAGTGGTCTGGGGTGTGGCCTAAGCTTCCAGAGTTTTTAAAGATTTCCAGGTGATCCCAATGGTCATTTGAAGTTGGGAGCTATGGGGCTGGGCCCTTGAGACTTACTACTCAGCATTAATGGGCATCGCCAGGAGCGGTCAGAAATGCAGAAGCTCAGGCCACACCCCGACCCAGAATCTCTGCCCTTTCACAAGATCCCCAGTGGTTCCTGCGCACTGAAGTTGGGGACGCTCTGGGCCAGACGCCTGAAGCCGAGTCAAGTGGGCCAACTTGCGGCAGTCTCCCCTTAGGCCGTACCTTCTGCGGGGGCGGGTCTTTTATCTCCCCTCTAAAAATAGTAATTGTTTTCCTTTCTTTTTCGGCTACTCTGCGCGGCTTGTGGGATCTTAGTTCCCCGACCAGGGATTGGACCGGGCCCTCGGCAGTGAGAGCACGGAGTCCTAACTACTGGACCGCCAGGGAAGTCCCATTCTCCTTTCTTTCTTACAACAAGGGTCTATTGAAACAAATGGAGAAAATCTAGGCAATACTGAGAAGCAAAGAGAAGGTCATTAAGAGAAACCCCAAATAAGTTGGGGGGCTCTCATAGCAGAAAAATTCTTCACCCTGTTTCCCAGAGTGTTTGTGAAACTGAGTCCCCCTTTAACGGAGTTCCCTTAACGAGTTTATGATTGATCTCTCTCTCCAAAACTTTCTTCCCTTTCTTGTTCCCTCTGACCCCAACCCTGAGCGAACTGAACATTAATCAACCAGAATCAGATGACTCAGACTGCTGTTGTGGATATCAACACCAATGTACTAGAATTGCTGTTATAGATCTCGTCATTAACCTGCAAATTCAGCTCATTTCTCTAGGGCAAGATGAGCTAACAGACCCCCGAGCCACAGACCACCTCTCCTGGGAATCGTAAACCAGAGACATCCTGACTCCTGAAACTATGATTAAGAAATGTCACAAGACAATGATTAATCCCAGCCAGTTTGTTATTCCCTTTAAAAGAAACAAACGAACTGCTAACTCGAAGACCAAGTCGGAGTGGATCTGAGGCCTGTCTCCCACTCCCTTGCTGGGTGCTCTGTAATAAACCTTTACTTTGCTGCAAACTCCCGCTGTCAGAGTCTGGCTTTCTGTGCTGTGGGCACACCAGCCCTTTGCCCCGTTACATTTGCCTGTGAGGCTGCAGCGCGCGGAAGCTGGCCTGTGTGGCTGTGGGTATGTGTGTGGGTGGTGAGTGTGCCCCCAAAGCACAAATCCCTAGGAAGCCAGGACCTTCTCCCCTCTCCCAGCCTGTCACCCCTCACCCCCACCCCCTGCGCCGGCTAGAACCTGCATGGGGCTGGCGGAGGCAAGCAGGTGTTTTAAAGCTGCTTGGATGGAAAGTTCTACTCGCAGTCAAAATTAACACCCTGGTTCTCTTGGGTCTCCATTCCCCAGCCTCTAGGCCCTGGAGGAAGCGTGAGAAAGGGACCTTGAGAAGCTGTGATGCCTCTGGCACCCCTGTCCTCTGGCAGAAATTCCTATTCCCAGGGTTGGCCCAGCTACACATGGTTCCCCTGTACTGATGGCCCAACGGGGCCCACTGCAGGCAGAGGAGGTACGGAAATTGTAAAAGGCCTCCCCTTCCTGGCTGTGTCTGTAGCCCACTCCCAGCCTGGAGCCCTGAGGACAGCTGGGTTTCCGAGGCCCGGGCACAGCTGCCTTTCCCCACTGGCCTGCCCACACCGCCCCACTGCGACAGGGCTGCCGCGGGTCCCTCCCTGGAGCCGGGGGACAGAGCTGGTCAGCTAGGAGCTGGGCCCTGCCAGGGTTTCTGCCTCCTGCATTATTGATCTGCTGCCTGGCCATGCACGTGAATAATTCATCCGAGCAGGAAGCCTGAGGATCGCGAACGCTAGGCGTCTGGGCTCCTCCCCTCCTCGAGCTCTGGGTTTACTCCGCTCTGCTGAATGCGCTTCTAGGAAGGCCCCTGCTGATTCTCCAGTTTCTCCTCCTGCCAACAGGGCAGGCTTAGAAAGACCTCAAAGGTTTGGGGTGGCAACGAACCCAGCTGCCCACAGTTCCAGGAGCAGAGCGTCCATCCCCACCATGCTCTGGTCACCGGGGACTCGAGGCACACGGCCTGAGCCCTTTAGCCCCTCTGATTAGGAGGATGAGTCCTGTGTGAGAAGGCCTAACACCACCCCGACCCGCAGCACCTGCTTAGTAAACACGAGTCATTATTGCTGTTGAGGCCATCTGTCATAAAAGGTGGATTCTTTGCTGCCGAGGTCTTGGTGGAAGGCTGAGGGCCCAGCTGGGAAGGAGGTGAGCGCTGGATGATGGATGAGCACGCTTGGGGTGGGGGGCGCTCAGTGCACAGGGGTGTGGGACCCCCGGACGTGGGTGCCCGGGAGCGGGGCTGGCCGTGCGGGGCAGGGGGTGGTGGTAGTGGGCGGTATCGAAAGAATGACTCAGAATCCCTCCAGTGATTTTCCCTCTGACTGAACTTTTCCAGACCACAGCGTCGGGAGCTTCAAATCCCCCAGGGAGAGCCGGGGGGTACTGCACGTGTTGGAGTCGGCCCGTCCCCTGATGCTGGGGCTTTCGCGCCGAGTTCTGTTTGACAGTTCCACTTAACACGTATTTAGTAAGGGTGATGTCAGTGTACAGTCTCAGGCCAAACTCAGGTGTGCAAGAAATGTTTGCTTTTTTTCTTTATAATTCAGTTTAATCTCTCTTTTGTCTCCATTCTGCCTAGTGGCAGAAAACATAAGCCCAGTCATTTCAGAGTTCCTTCCCCTTTCCCTGGGGATGACAGCAGGCCGGGGTGTCCAGGACACAGGTGGCAACAATCTGGTCCTCGGTGTCGCCTAGAGGCATCCCCATTATGTCACCCTCAGTCCCTGCAGATGGCTGCTGAGTCAACCTTCAATGTGCCGAAAATATTTACTATCTGGCCTCTTACAGAAAAAGTTTGCCTATCTCTGATTCAGAAGGATTTGTCCAAATGTTCTATTTATGATTTCTCCACCCTGGGCTATAAGGAAAAGTGTCAAGTCTGACAGTAGATGGCAAATACTCTTTCAAAGCAAGAAAAAAGCAATTTCATACTCTTCAGCAACTGCTACTAAAAACGAACCGCAAACAGTAAATAAGCATGATAATAATAATGCTGGTTTCCATGTTGGTCATGTCAGCTCTTTGCAGGCCACGTGGTCTCTGTTGTAACTCCTTAACTCTGCTGTTGCAGCACAAAGGAGCCATAGACAATACACAAAGGAATATGGCTGTGCTCCAATAAACCTTTGTTTACAAAAACATGGGGAGCTCAGGAATTGGCCCATCGGTTGTAGTTTGCTAACCCTGCTCTAAACCCACTCAATATATTAGTTTCTGTGGCAAGAACAGGCTAGCTTTTCACTAAACCCATTTTCCTTTGAATCTTGGGCACCTAGCTACATTTCCCAGCTTCCCTTGCTGTTAGATGTGGCCATGGGACTAGGTTTTGGCCAAGTGAATGTGAACGGATGTGATGTGTTTCATTTCCAGGCCTGGCCCTTAAAAACCTCCCCCAGAATCCTCCATCTCTCCCATCTGCCAGCTGATATCAACTCCCAGGGCAGCCTTGGAAACCGCTCATTGAAGACAGCAGAGATGCTGTCACCCTGGGCCCCTGGATGACTACGTGGAGCAGAGCCCCCTCCCCAATCCCAAGCTATAGATTGGACTTATATGTGTTATGCCACCTAAGATTTCAGGGTTTATCTGTAACTAATTCAATTTCCTTCCTTTTTTCTACCCATTTTACAGATGGGAAAATAAGGTGAGCTAATTTAAGATGTGAAATATCAAGGTATTGGCTAAGTAATTTAAGTAAAGTAATATCAAGTTATAGTTCATTCACTGAACAAATATTTGTTGGCCTACTATGTGCCAGACACTGTGCTGAGTGTTGGATATACTATGCTGAACAAAACCAACTGGGTGCCTACCCTCAAGGATTTTATAGCCTAGTGTCTGGAGAGATTAAACAAATGAATACATAATCACAATCTGTGATGGGTGGTAGAAAGTGTCTATGAAAGTACGTGATGGAGGGAACTAACACATGATGGAATCGGGGAAGCGCTCCCTAATGAAATGACATTTACACCGAGTCCCGAAGGATTTGCCCAGGTGTGGAAGTGGGGAGGGTATTGAGGCAGAGCCAGGCCAATGGCTGGCGTGGGCCAAGGTCCAGGTGGGAAAGTGCTGGGCTTATCACATGGCAATATTAGGAAGGCCAGTTAGTGCACCTGGCTCCTAGCCCATCGGTGATTAATCCCTTATTGTAGGTAGATTAATGACAGTGCTGGGGCTGACTGATTGTTCATTTCCCACGATAAACACCATTTAAAGAAGAACGAATGAAAAGTCAGATCATCAGTATCTAAACTGGAAGCAAACATGGACTGTAATTCAGTCCAATCCAAAAGCTCTTACTGCAAAATCCCAAGTGCCAGGCCAAGGGTGGGAATCAGGGGCAGGGAGAGGAGACAGGAAATGCAGTCCCCATGTCCAGGAGCTCTGGGGGCCTCCAGGGAGGTGTGGGAAGCGCGCCAGATGCTGGAGACACAGTGACCACACAACAGGGAGACAGGGAGGCTGAAGGCAACATGCCTCGGCCCTGTGGTCGAGAAGGGGTCTCCACAGAAAAGGGCTCTGTCGACAAATAGATCCGGAAAACACTGAGTTAAATAAAGCCAAATACAGTCGCTTGACTGTGACACTCCTCAGAGCCTTTAACACATCGACGTGCAACATGAATCTGTGAGAGAGGCTAGGGACATGGTATTTCCTAAATTTAATGCACCACCAAGCCCTTTCTTTGAGGTGCATTTTCTCGCAAACCTACTGTAGATTTGCTAAGCCAAGCATTTCCCTATGTTATTAAAGACTCTTTGTAAACATCTTTTTTAGTGGCTGTATAATAGGTATAAACCATCACTCATGTATTTACCTATCTTTTCTCCCATTGCAGGGCATGTAGGTATTCAGTTTTTCTCTCTCCATTTTTTTTTCCTGCCTATAATTTAAAAACAGGGCTTAAGCACTAGGGGAGGAAATTCTGAAGGTGCTCCAGGAGCAGCTCTTGCTACTCAGGCCTCACTGGGTTCTGTTGCTCTCAGGAACCAGGGAGAAGAGCAATGCCTGGGGCTGACTCGTCGCCATGGCAACCACAGGGTCAGGAAGAGGGAAGATGCTGGCAGGTGGGACTACACAAGGAAGCTCCCAGGGTCTGGTGGCTGGGACCCTGGAGCCCTGAGGCTGACCAGATCTGACTGTTGGGGGACCCACCCCCCCGGGAATGATGGATGGGTCTCTAAACTGCTTTTACTTTCTTCATGGCTCCTGGCAGCGCCAGGTTACCAGCCAGAAGCCTCCTTCTCTACGTGAATTTGCCTGCTGGGGCAAAGTGGGAGGCAGAGGTCAGGAGCTGGGAAAGTGGGTGGCTGGGAGTACATTACCCCACATTCCTGCCTTCTCACTGGATGGAGAATTTTCCTGTACACATTTCTTAACCGGGTTTGAATTCTAGGATCCTCAAGGAAGTTTTAACAAGGATCCCCTTGTGCACAGTTGCCTGTCAGGGGAAGAGGTTTCTGGGTGAGAGGAGACTTGGTCTCCTTGGGACTGTCCCAGGAATGCAGTGGGCAGGAGGGCAGTGGTGCAAGCACCAGTGTCCCAGAGGCCTTTGTCTGCTGCTGCAATGCTTGCCTGACTCTCAGGCCCCTCAGATGTGGTCAACAACCCTCCTCCATGAGAACTTTCTGTGCTCCCCGGCCCATGCAATATGCATTCTTTAAACTTTTTTTTAAACATAAAAACTATACAAGTAATAGACACCACACGGATATCAGCAGTCACACATGGGGTGGGGGGCGGCACTGGGGCAGTGATCAAGTTTTTATTCCATATACCTCGTATCCATGGAATCTTACAGCAAGCGTTTATATCTGTATTACTTGGACAATTTATAATTTAATTTAAAAAATCTTCCCCATAATCCATTAGCTGAAGCGATCAATGTGAATATCTGAGTATATTTCTTCCAGGCTTTTAAAAAGGAATTTGTTTTTAATATACAGCGAGTCGCTTTATAATAAAAGGGCTCATCTAAGTGCTCTTAGCATTGTAGCTGGACTTTGCAGCACTTTTAATTAACAGGCCCCTTCCATTCCCTCAAGCCCACCTCCTTACACGTGCCAGTCTCAGCACTACAAAACGGGCACCACGGGGGCAGGATGGAGTGGGTGCTGTCAGAGAGGCTGGAAGCCCCCAGAAGCTCTTCCCCTCCTTGGACTGACCGACTGGCCAGAGGGGTCTCCAGAAAAGCTCTGTCCATCATCCATCAGCATGGCCTCCAGGACCCCCCCAGGGCTCACTTCTGACCTTTGCTTTGGAGTCAGTGCTTGCCCTTGGTCCTTGCCCTAGAACTGGATGCTTCTGTCTGGCTTTTGTCTGGAGTTTCCTCTCAGCCCCAGCCCCAGGCCTCCTGGCTGGAACCCTGCCCTCCCATGACCCCAGCTGGAGACAGATGCCCCTGGTACCTCCTTCCGCTCCTGAAGTCGGAGCTCCTTTCTCTTTGCTCACCTTTCTGAGGGGCTGTAGTTGTAGCACTCCGTCCATTTAAGGGACAACTCGGATGCTGGGAAGTCTACTGTAGTGGGATTAAACCTGGATGGAAAAATGGGCCTGTGTGATTTTTCTCTTTTACCCCTCAAACCAGACCTCACAGGCCTCCCCAAACCCATCCACCTGTTGGGAAGCTGAGGGAGGTCCCAGGTCAGGCGTCCTCTGGCTCTTGGCCGGGAGAGACACTCTAGAGCCTCAGGACATTCCCCAGAGAGGGGGACCCACAGTTCCAGGCAGGCCAGGCTGCCCTCCCAGAGGAACCAAGCGCGATGAACTCATGTTTTGATCCCGGCCCGTGGGAGCTGCTCTTGCGCTGGTTGAACAGGCAGGAGGTAAACAGGCACCGAGGAGACCCGCTCCTGCTCCCTGTGCAGCGGGTCGCATTGCAAACGCAACATAATGACGACAGGGTGGAAAGTGGGGGACACAGAGGGAAAATCTCTCACCAGCCACCGCCCCCCACTTTTCCACTGTCCGGTGTGTACACTCTCCCTCCTGGGTGACTTCCCCTAGAGTGTGGAGTGGTTTTTTCCTTCCTTAATTTCATTCTGATTACAAAATTAATACAACTTCATTGTGGCAAACTTGGAAAATGCAAAAAGTGTAACAAACAAAACAAAAATGTCTCCTGATTGCGTCCGTCAGCTCCTCTCTTTCACACTAAGCAGCCTTATTTTTAGCATCTCACTTCACCATCACCTGAATTCATTTTATTGACTTGTTTGCTTGTTTACTATTTCTCTCCCACCACAACCTTAATTTTATCCTTTTTTTTTTTTTTTTTTTTTTGGCCACGCCATCCAGCTTGCGGGATCTTAGCTCCCTGACCAGGGATTGAACCCAGGCCCTTGGCAGTGAAAGCACCGAGTCCTAACCACTGGACCACCAGGGAATACCCAATGTCTTTTTTTTTTTTTTAAATAAATTAATTAATTTATTTTTATTTTTGGCTGTGTTGGGTCTTCATTGCTGCGCGTGGGCTTTCTCTAGTTGCGGCGAGCAGGAGCTACTCTTTGTTGCGGGGCGCGGGGTTCTCATTGCAGTGGCTTCTCTTGTTGCGGAGCATGAGCTCTAGGTGCAGCATGCGTGCTCAGTAGTTGTGGCTCGCGGGCTCTAGAGCGCAGGCTCAGTAGTTGTGGCGCATGGGCTTAGTTGCTCCGCGGCATGTGGGATCTTCCCGGACCAGGGCTCAAACCCCTGTCCCCTGCATTGGCAGGTGGATTCTCAACCACTGCACCACCAGGGAAGCCCCCCCCCCCTTTTTTAAAGTGTCTGCTATTGGGTTTTCGCTTGCTTGGTTGTGTGTACACAGTGTATTCAAGTTGAGTTATACAGAAGCCCAAGAAAGAGTCTGTCTTAAGTCTGCCTTGTACACAGTTAATGCCCAGGAAAGGGCCGGGCACATAGTAGGTGCTTTATTGCATGTTAGATGAATGAATGAATTCAGAGTGATGTGTATGCTTTCAGTTAGTTGTGATGACCCAGTTCATGCTATTTTGATCTCTTCATGTTCTTCATGCCAGTCGGGGTGGCATTGGGGAGGGAGGGCTGGTGGCTCTGGGCCCAGGCTTAGGCCCAGGCAGGACAGGGAAAGGCACAGAGAAGGTGGTCTTATGATGTTGATGTCAGAGTCCCATGTCTGCCCCGTGTGGGGACTATATCTCATAACTCTTTGGGGTTGTTTGTACAGAAATCTGAGAACTGAACTTGCTCAAGGCTTCAGAGCTGGTCAGCAGTGGAGTTAGACTTGGAACTCCAGATACAATAATAAAAGCTTCATCTTTTAGAAAAAAAATCAAATCAGAAATATGGTTTACATATAAAAGAGGCTTTTAATTAAAAAGAAGCTCTGAAGCCCAGCTCAGGGACCCAGATGTCCTTTTCATCTGGACACTGTTATATCAAAAACCTTAGTCTCTGCTGATAAGAAAATGTGTTTCACAAGATTGAATTCGACAAAGAGGTTTGGTTAGCTGATTAATTAACCGAGACAAAGTTCTCACAGGAATTTAAATTGGGTGACCCCGGTCTTGTTCAACACAGGAAGATAGATTCTCTTGCTGCCAGATTGGTTTAATGTATGAGTTTGCCTTTATCCATCTGAAATATAAAGCTCTATGTTTGTAAAATATATTTTAGATAATTGTGAAAAAATTGTGGTTCAGGCAGGAGATGGTAATAGTTCAACTGTTATATATTCATATATATTTACAGGTGAATATATACCAACTGTATATATTCATCACTTCAAATGAAATACATCAATTGCACTTGCTAATTAAAAATAAATCAGGGGGGACTTCCCTGGTGGCGCAGTGGTTAAGAATCCGCCTGCCAATGCAGGGGACATGGGTTTGATCCCTGCTCCGGGAAGATCCCACATGCCACGGAGCAACTAAGCCCGTGAGCCACAATTACTGAGCTGGCACGCCACAATTACTGAAGCCCATGCACTCTAGGGCCTGCCTGCTGCAACTGCTGAGACCGTGTGCTGCAAGTACTGAAGCCCATGCGCCTAGAGCTCGTGCTCCGCAACAAGAGAAGCCACCGCAATGAGAAGCCCGCACACCACAACAAAGAGTAGCCCCCACTCGTTGCAACTAGAGAAAAGCCCGCGCGCAGCAATGAAGACCCAATGCAGCCAAAAATAAATAAAATAAATTTATAAAAAAAAAAAAGTGAAAAGACAAGCCACAGAATGGGAGGGTATGTTTGCAATATATTTATCCAATAATGGCAAATTTAATTGGAAAAAGATTCAATGAATACATGTGCAAAAACTTGACGGACACTATACAAAGGGTATCTCCTCAATAGTGACTGAGCATATAAAAATGTTCAACCTCATCAGGCATCAGGGAATGCAAGTTCAGACTGGCAACACCAAGGTGAGAATGTGGAGGAACTGGAATATTCATACGTTGCTGGTGGGAATGGAAACTGGCACATTCACCTTGGAACACTGTTTGATGGTGTATGGTAAAACTGAGTGTATGCACAACCTAGAATCCAACAAATACTACTCCTAGGGATATAGAAACAACAGAAAAGTGCACATATGTGTCCCCAAACCCACGTTCAAGAATGTTCAGAGCAGCACAATTTGTGATAGTTCCAAACTTAAAATAAAAATTATCCACCTACAATAGAACAGCTAAATAGAATGTAGATATTCATACAATGGAATACTCTAGAGCAGTGGTAGACATTTGTGTGCATCAGAATCACCTGGAGGGCTTGTTAAACTACTGGTTGCTGGGCTCCACCTGCCTGTCCTCTGGCACCACAGAGAACACAGCTCACATTTCTTCTTCCCCTTAGCTGTCCTTATCAGAGTTGAAGATGGCTCCCAGCCCCACCTTGAATGTTCTCTCCTTCCCTGTATCAGCAAAAGAGGGGACTCGGGAGGCGTAAGAGGCCTGGTTTCTGACCATTAGTGCATACACAAAAATCTCTCTTCTGTCAGGTCAGCTCTGAACCCCTGCCTTTGTCGATATACTTGTGAGCATTTCCTCACATAATCCTGACAACATACTTAGAGCATAATTTTGACATGATTATGGCAGCCATCTTTATCTCCATTTTATAGAGAAGGAATTGATCATTAGCTGGATTAACTGCAAGGTCATTCTGCTAGGCAAAAGTAGAGATGAGATTCAAACCCATATCCTCTGACTCTGGATTAATGCTCCCTCCTCCATAGCTGGCTGCATCCCCAGAATCCCAGGCACGTTCCTCCCTCTTCTCCATCCATCTGGGTACCATCAAGTTCCAGGTCTAAGGCGAGGCCCTCTTTCTCCAGGAAACAAGTACTGTGACTCAAAGCAAGATGCTTCTGCCTGATATGAATATAGTATTGTTTAGCTACATAATGTGCTTTTGGGCATTAAAAGTTCAGCCCCGAAAGAGCTCGTTTAGGCAGTGTCTGCTGAGTCTGTGGCTAATTGGCTGTCTGGGGAGGTGGATGCAGCTGCAGCGAAATGCTGATCTTCCAGCCTAATCACTTGGAGTGAGCTGGGAGACCATTTCCTCCATGCATCAGCATTTTTCAAACAGCTGCTATGACTTTGGCAGAGCCCAATGGGAAGCAGGGACTCCTCAAGAGCAGCCTGTGACCTGAAGAGATTCAGCACCCAGGCCAGTGATTCCAGCCCCACTGGAAGACAAGAAGCCATAAAGCAGAGGTTCTCGGCCCTGGCTGCAAGCTGAAATCACCTAGAGAGCTTATAAAAATTTCCCATGTCTGGGCTCCACCCAGTGCAATTGGATTGAAACTTCTTGGGGGTAGAACTGGAATATATATATATTTAAACCGCTCTTTCCCAGGTGATTCTAATATGCAACAAGGATTGAGAATGATCATAGTAATGAATCAACAAATAGGAGGTGGAGTGTTCCAAAGCATGGACCATGAGACAGGGTTTTAAAAGGAACCTTTCAGGGATTTCCCTGGCTGTCCAGCGGTTAAGACTTCACCTTCCAATGCAGAGGGTGCAGGTTCGATCCCTGGTTGGGGAGATAAGATCCCACATGCCTCGTGGCCAAAAGAACAAAACATAAAACAGAAGCAATATTGTAACAAATTCAATAAAGACTTTAAAAACAGTCCACATCAAAAAAAAAAAAATCTAAAAAAAAAAAAGGAAACTTTCAGGGGAGGTCACCAACCCTGCTTCCATAAAACCATTCCTGGTCTGCTCTAAGTGGGTGAGTGCTACTCTCTCCACTCTGGCACCGTCCTCCTTGGGCTCCCTTCTTCTTATATCGACAACAAATAGCCTAGACCTTTCTTCATGGCAAACTGGAGAGCTCAACTGGGTCCAATTAAAAAAAAAAAAAAAGCAAACAAATACATACACACACACACCCAGAAAGAAACGATGAGGCTGCAGACATAACAGTAGTCTGGGAGTTGGCAGAATGTATCCTGCTTTTAAGATTTTTAAAAAGGAAAACCAAGTGTTGCTCAGTTATTTATAATGGGATAAAAATGGGAAACCACTTTATAGTTAAAAAAATAGTGTTATAGCCATACAATTAAACAATCAGAAGTTGGGCATCTGCATAATGAAATTCAGTGCAGCCATTGCAAAGAATGCTGCATATGAAAATTTAATGACACGGGAGGCTGTGTATGCTGTATTACATGAAAAAAACCTGTTCACAAGATAATATGTACCAGAGGATCCCAATTTAAAAATATATGCGGGCTTCCCTGGTGGCGCAGCAGTTGAGAATCTGCCTGCTAATGCAGAGGACACGGGTTCGAGCCCTGGTCTGGGAAGATCCCACATGCCACGGAGCAACTAGGCCCGTGAGCCACAACTACTGAGCCTGCACGTCTGGAGCCTGTGCTCCGCAACAAGAGAGGCCGCGATAGTGAGAGGCCCGCGCACTGCGATGAAGAGTGGCCCCCGCTTGCCACAACCAGAGAAAGCCCTCGCACAGAAACGAAGACCCAACACAGCCAAAATAAATAAATAAATAAATAAACCTTATAAATAAATCTGTAAAAAAAATAAAAATAAAAATATATGCATGTTTAAGTGTTTAGATATTTAAAAAATGAAAAACATTCCAAGGGTTAACAGCCATTATCACAGAATGTTGGGGAAATAGGTAGTTTTTATTTCTATTTTTCTATTGGATCCTTATTTCTATAATAAACACACATCAATTTTGTCAGAAAAAAAGTAATAAAAAAGCTTAGATGCTGAGCCAGTGAATTGATCTATAAAATTTTGCCGTTTTCAACAGAGGGATGCACAGAGTTTTAGGCTGAAACAGAGTTTCACAGCATAATCAATGACATTCAAATAATGACAACAATATAGATCCTTCCCTGGAATAAAGAACTTCTTTAAGGCAAATGTCCACATTTCCTTGGAGTCAAATGTTAATCTGATAGAATGCAGCCCCGACTAGGAGATAGAATTTAATTTATGTGAAATTTTTATGAACTAATTAGTGGGTTGGATCAAAGGGCAGGACCAGAATAGTCACAAAGAGGTCTCAGAAAACAAAGCGTTTCTTGTCAATTCACTACTGCTTTCTTAAAAGGATGTGAACTTGGATGAGGCACTTACTTACCCAGGGTCTGCGAAACAACACCTACAAGCCTAAGTCACGTCCCAAGGTGGGAAGCAGGGCTGGAAGCAGAAAGCAGGCTGTGAAAAGGAAAATTTTACCAAATCATTTACCACAGACAGGCTGGGAAAGCCACACTTGGCTTCTCTTTCCATAGGTCACCTTCTGCAGGGAAGAGGGAGGAAATTAAAAAGCTGGAACAGTATTCACTTAAATATAAATACCAAGTCGGCTTGATGGGGTCTTAGAGGAGCCGTAGCCCAGACATCACCACCGTAAATGATTAAATACGAAACACTGTAAAATGCTCAATGTCTCATTAATAGTTCAGAGCTCTAGCTTCCTACCAGTGCGGAGTTTCTGAAGTGCTCTTGGCTGAATAGAACAGTCTCCATCCATCCATTAAAAAACATGCTTTCAATGCTGCCCTTTTTCAGAGCAACCTACTTCTCTTTTTAAAATATAATTTAGGGACTTCTCTGGTGGCGCAGTGGTTAAGAATCCACGTGCCAATGCAGGGGACACAGATTCGATCCCTGGTCCGGGAAGATCCCACAGGCTGCGGAGCAACTAAGCCCGTGCGCCACAACTACTGAGCCTGCACTCTAGAGCCCGCGAGCCACAACTACTGAGCCTGAGCCACAACTACTGAAGCCCACACGCCTAGAGCCCGTGCTCTGCAACAGGAGAAGCCACCGCAATGAGAAGCCCGTGCGCCGCAATGAAGAGTAGCCCCTGCTCGCCACAACTAGAGAAAGCCTGTGCACAGCAACGAAGACCCAACACAGCCAAACAAACAAACAAATAAATAAATAAAATATAATTTAAACAAAAAATGCGGTATATGGAGGGTGAGACATTGAGTCCTTCTCATCTGTGCCCGCCAGTCTGCTCATTCTGTTTCCCAGAGGCAACTGCTCATACCATCTTCTTGACTATCTTCCCTCAAATTCTGCACATAAAATAAACAACCCATAAAAATAGGGAAAAATTTGAACAGACATTTCACCAAAAAAGATACACAGGTGACAGATAAACACCTGAAAGATGCTCAACATCATTAGTTATTAGGGAAATGCAAGTTAAAACCACAATGAGACATCACTACACACCTATGAGAACGGCTAAAACATAAAGGCCTTGTACCAAGTGTTGGTGAGGATGTGGATGAACTGGAGCTCTCAGACTGAACTGTAAAATGGTACACTTTGGAAAACCATTTGACAGTTACTTATAAAAAGAATGATCTATTGGTACACTCACCAACATGGATAAATCTCAAAATAATTATGCTAAGTGAAAGACGCCAGACCCATACCAAAAGAGTACATATTGTATGATGCCACTTAACGTAAAACTTTAGAAAGTGCAAACTAATTGATAGTGACAGAAAGCAGAGCAGTGGTTGCTTGGGGAACCACCCAGGGAAGGGGTTGGAGGAAGGGATTTACAAAGGGGCACAGGAAACTATTGGGGATGATGGATACGTTCATTGTCTTGATTAGGGTGATCAAATTGTTTAAACATATGGAGTTTATTATACGCCAGTTATACCCAATAAAGCTGTTTTAAGAAAACCCATATGTATGTGTCTGTGACACACGCATATCATTTCCCCACTTAACATATCCTGGAGATCATTCCATGTCAGTACATAGCAAGTTACCTTTTCTTTTTAACAGCTGAATAGTATTCCATGGTACAGATTTACAGAATTTATTTAGCCATCCTTCTTCTGATGGACATTTAGGTTACTTACTATGTTTCTTTTACAGTCAATGCTGCCATGAACATCTTTATATATACACCCTTTTGCACCTGTAGGATAAATTCTTAGAAGTGGACTTGCTTATTAGTCAAAGGTTTAATGTACGATTTTGAAAGACAGTATGAAATGGCCCCACTTCTCTCACAGGCTCAAGTCCTGCCTTGTTCTGAAATGGAAGGGATGGTCCTCACACGGATTAAGGAAAGTGCCACGCAGCTTTCTGAGATCCACAAAGTGGGATTTCCTTGGCAATTACGCTCCTATGAGCTGATAGCGCAGTCCTGATTTGCAATCACTCTTTGGTTCCAAGCTTTCTTTGGCAACAGGATTGTCTTGCAACAGTTGTGGGAAATCAGGTACCCCGTGCCAAGGTGCCTAATTTATCTGATTGAACCCAGGGAAAGGAACCTGAAGGGCTGGGCTGCTGTAAAGCAGTGAGGCGGCAGTTAGTGGGGAAGCCATAGCATCTGACGACATTCATTTCCAGCGTTACAGCCACTGCACTTTGATGCAGGGCAACCAGATCCTTCCATTTATCTTTCTTTCTCTCCTTCTCTTTCTCAATAATTACTGAGCACCTACTATGTTGATCGATAGGGATTGTGGGATCACAGAGGAAAACAGGAGGCACAGAGGAGGGGAAGGTCAGAAAGTCTTCCCAGAGGAAAGACCATTTAAGTGGAAAATCGAGGTGAAATTCACACAACACAAAATTAATCATTTTAAATTGTACAGTTCAGTGGCATTTAGAACATTCACGTCATTGTGCAAACATCACCTCTATGTAGTTCCCATTTTGTCACCCCAAAAGGAAACACCATACCCATTAAGCAGTTACTTCCCATAAACAGGGTTTAGAAACAAGGAGGAAGCATTGCACAGGCAGGCTTGGAAAGGAGCTCATTCCAAAAGAGGAACTTTACAAAGGCCTTGGGACATCAAGTCACTTGGGATGGTGCAAATGTGTGTGTTGAGGGGGGTGAAGAAGTGATGAGATGAGGCAGGAAGGAAAGGCTAGGGGGACAGGGAAGATCACATGTGCCACCTTTGTCCCGGAAGCAGCTCACGTTAGTCAAGTAAGGAGGAATCGGTGGTTCCGGAACCCATTTGAGTAATCTTCATGCCTGGGGGGACACTCTCAACTTTAATACGAATTCAGTTTGAGCCAGGGTTTCTCAACCTTGGCACCACTGACATTTTGGGGCCTGATAATTCTTTGCTGTCCTTTGCACTGTAAATTTTTTTAGCAGCACCTCTGGCCTCTACCCACTACCGGCAGCATCTGCCCTACTCCACCCCAGCCCAGTTAAGACAACCAAAGATGTCTCCAGACATTGCTAAATGCCCCCTGGGGGAGCGGCATTATCATTTCCTTAACATATCCTGGATATCATTCCATGTCAGTACATAGCAAGTTACCTTTCTTTTTAACAGCTGAATAGTATTCCAGGGTATAGATTTACACAATTTATTTAGCCATCCTTCTTCTGATGGACATTTAGGTTACTTACCATCTTTCTTTTACAGTCAATGCTGCCATGAACATCTTTATATATACATCTCCCAAATATATATATGTATTTATATATACAGAAAAAATGTTTTTTCTTTGTGTGTAAATCTCTCCAAGTTGAGACCACTGGAAGAACTCTGACCCCATACTCCACCATTCAAAGGAGTGGGCAAACCACACGGTGCTGTGAGAGGCACCCCTCCCGGCTGTACGGAGAGCAGGACACGACACAACACAGAGCAGCACCATCTCTGGGAACTGGTCAAACACAAGCAAATTAGCATTAAAACTTTGTGGCGTTTTAAAAATTCCTTCCTCCATTTATTCAACAACCACTTAATGCCTACTACGTGCCAGGGAGGCTGAACCCCCTGGCCCAGGAGCTCCTTGGCAAAGATCCCTGTGTCCAAGGGTGACACAGAAGCAGAGCAGCTGGTGGCTTCAAGGACGACTACATGCACTCAGGTGGCAAGCGTATCAGTGGGGTCCGGTGCAGATTAGAGTACCTGCCCCAAGTGTTCCGGACTGTGAAAGACTCTTGGGAGCTTTGCACAGCCCGAGAGGCAAAGGGAAGGAGATTCAATTATGAGCAGGATTATTATTATTTTTTTGCTAAGCCCAGTAGGACGGGGGCTCTGAGTCAGATTTAATTGAACTCAGTCCTGTGACAGTTTCTGCATAAGGTTCATAAACATGATATTAAGATGAACAGACCACTGCCCTGGCTCTCCAGGGACTTGCAGCCTCATGGAAAACTCTCTGCCTCCACATTAGTTCTTGAGAACATTCTGAGGAATTTTGTCCCATTGTTATCCTTGATCTCTACAACTGCATAAAGTTACTAGAGTCCATTTTGCAGATAAGAAAACTGAACTTAAGAGTGGTTTAGTGACTTGCCCTTGGCCTAAAAGGATCAGATCCAGTGCCAGGATACAGCCAGAAACTCCAAGCCTCGTTCTTTCCATTGCACCAGGCGGCTCTGCTCATTCACGAGAGATGAGGAAACTCTGGTTAGGCAAAGGGCAGCAGATGGCTATCAGGAGTACTCTGATCTCTTGGGCTTGTTTCTGTATCTGTGAAAGGAGAATACTGCCTCACTAAGTGAACAGGATTTTTTATGTGTGATGTATGTATGCACGCAGGTATGTACGTACGAAGCGAAGTGCTGGGTGTACATTCCACGTGTGAATGTGCTATAACACACTGGCAGAGATAGAAGGAAGCTGCCGAATATTCTTTTTCCTTTTAATTAAGTAATTAATTAGGCTGCGTTGCGTTGTAGTTGCAGCATGAGGGATCTTTGTGGTGGCATGCGGGATCTTTTTGTTGCAGTGTATGCCTGTTCGTTGCGGCGCGCGGGCTTCTCTCTGGTTGTGGTGCACGGGCTCCAGGGCGCACGGGCTCCAGAGTGCGCAGGCTCACTAGTTGCGGCGTGTGGGCTTAGTTGCCCCACCGCATGTGGGATCTTAGTTCCCAACCAGGGATCGAACCTGCGTCCCCTGCGTTGGAAGGTGGATTCTTTACCACTGGACCACCAGGGAAGGCCGTGCCAAATATTCTTGAACAGCGTGATGAGAGATTAGAAGTTGTTTAGGAAGATAAACTAGGCAGCTAAGTGCAGAGCGGGTAGAGGGGTTAGATGGGAGACAGTGCACCCAGCCCAGAGGGCAGCTGCTGTGTGCAGTTTGCCACAGGGAGAACTAATTGAGAACTGATTCCAGGGCGAAAACCCCCCAAATGCCATATTCTCAGCATGTTATCCTTAATGAGAGGGAGAACTGTAAAAAAAAGCAAGTGCCACATTCGTTTAGGGATAACTTCGCACTTTGGGGGAAATAATTATGGTTAAACCATACTTTTTCGGCACTGAGTTAAAAGTAGCTACCAACCATATTTGCCTGCTCTCTCTCAAGCTGTAAGCAATTTCATCAGTAAAAGACTAATTGAATGTTTGAGAGTATCTAAAAGAAATGTACTAATTAAGACAAAGTGACTGTTTCCTAAGAGCTTTATATCTCAAAGGAGAGAAAATGAATACCACAGATCGGGATAACAAATTAGAAGCCAATTTTACAAGGGTGAGGAGAACATTGTCAATGATCTCTGGGATTCCTCTAAGCAAAAAGTTACAACAGACTTTCAGCTCCCTGTCTTCTTAGCTTTTAAGTGTCTTCGGAGAGTTAGAAATAAAGAGCTTTGCAAGCTGATCAGCTCTGCCAAGGTGAGAAATCTTAGTTGAGTGGAGCGGAAGGCATCAGGCTGAAGTGCATTCCTCTTTGGTCCAACTCAGCCAGCAAATCTCTATCTTCGGAAGGAGAAATACACTTGTTTTTCTCATGGCTCTGGCTTTATAGAAACAAGAGAAAATGTCCTGATAGCAAACACCTTCAGTGAGATTCCCTGGCCGCCTTTGTTTTTGGGTTTTTTTTTTTTTTTTTTTTTAATTCTAGGCGTCTCTGGTAGCAGACAAGGCACGTTGGGGCAGAGCCTCGGATCCTAAGGAAAGGCCAGGTTAGGTAGGAGCTGGCAGCCCGTCAAAGCCATGCCACCTGAAGGGAAATGTACCACGACATGGTCTGGGTGGCACTGACTGAGGATCTGTGCTGAGATGCTTTGTCAGGCTTGGCCTCAGCCATCTCTAGGAAGACCTCCAAGGTTCTAAACTAGAAGAAATGGGCAGGAAGTTTGGTCCAAATTAAACCCATTAAAAAAAAAAATTTCCTACGTCAATGCATTATTTCTCTTAAAGAAATAGTGATTTACAAATGAGAACTCTTTATTAAGCACTTGGCTAGTAGCTACCATTCCTTGAAAATAATCAAGCCACAGGGCTTTAAATATTCTAAATGTATTGCCTCTAAAATCAGGCAAAATTGGTGGTTCTTCTATAGCTTCTTTCCTAATCATGCAGCATGAGTTAAAATATATTTTGTGGAACTAGGATAAGGTTTGGCACCAAAGAGCCCTCAAGATTCAAATTCTCATTTAACCGTTCACTCTGATTTTGAGCAAATTAGTCCTCTGCACTAGTTTGTTGATCTGTAAAAAGGTCACGATCCCAAGGAAGAGGTGGCTTTAGGGGCCATGTGAGTGGATGGGAGGGAAAAGCTGGGGGTGGCCCACAAAGGAAGAACAGCGTGGTCAGATAAAAAGGATGAACGGGCAGTGGGGAATCATTACCAATGGGGACAGGGTTTCCTTTTGGGATGACGAATATGTTCTAAAGTTAGACAGTGGTGCTGGTTGCACAACTAACATACTAAAATCCATTGGTACACTTTTAAAGGCTGAATTTTGTGAATTGAATTATATCTCAATTATACTGTTATTTTAAAAAATATTTATTATTAATTATTTTGGTTGCACCGGGTCTTAGTTGCGGCACGTGGAACCTTCGTTGCGGCATGTTTAATTGCGGCATGCGGACTCTTAGTTGTGGCATGCATGTGGGATCTAGTTCCCCGACCAGGGATCAAACCCGGGACCCCTGCATCGGGAGCGCAGAGTCTTACCTACTTGACAACCAGGGCAAGTCCCTATGCTGTTATTTTTTTAAAAGGATGCAGAATACATGAATGAGAACACTTGGAGAGGTAATGGGAAGTGAGGGATTTTCAAACTCTTTTGGGGGGTGGGGGTCCTCAGATCTATACAATTAAATATCATTATTTAGGGAGGGCAAGCACTTGTTTTTATTGCTAAATTCTACAATTTTACATTTCCATCATACTTCCTGAAGTTTCATTTTGATAAGAGATTCTCCTTCACTTCTTGGGCTAAATTATTAGTGGAATATTCCTATGATGTTTTTGAATGATAGGTGATAGCTTTTCCGTGCCTGTACTGTTTCACCCTGGGTTTTAGGACATCATGAGAAATACTTATTAATACCAAAGATTTCATAATACTACCCCAAACTGCCTTGATGGCACTATTCCAATACAAACAACAGACACACCATTCATATTTCTAATTTATTATTAAATTACATAACAAAGCTTCTATACAGTCAGAAAATGCACATTTAGATGAGAACAAAAAATTAAGTACAAATACAATAAACCTGGTTCCAAGAAGCCATTTTAAAAGCAAAAAATTAGAAAGTGCATTTGGAATAGATTTTTTAAAACCTGTATTGGCATTTTTCATGAGGAAACATCTTCCATCATGGTAAAGTGTGATTGGAATTGATTTCCCTCCCTAAGAGCTAATAGGATAGGAATAGATGCAAATACTTTGATACTAAAGTAATACTTTTGATACTTTGTACTAGGCACAAAGAAAATGAGAAAGATCCCTTAGGACATGGCTCAGCTGTCTCAGCTTCTTATCCAATAAACATCCTCAAGAGTGACTTGTTCCTCATTTTCTTTTGCCCTATAAAACTCACGGGTATGCAGATTTATAAAGGAATAACAAGATTAGTTTATAAAGATCATGATGAAAAGCTCTATATCTTTTTGGAGACCAGGCTAAACAACCCCTACCCCAAAAGGAGAATAGAACACAATCATTTCAATTCCCAGTAGAATCCATTTACTCTTTACATTTGCCACAAAATTCAGTGTAACACTAGACATGGCCATTTATCCTCAATAGCTTAATATTGCAAGTTAGAAAATGCAGTCAATTTCCAAGAAATCATATCTGGCTAGTGATCAAACATGAGGTATTAGAAAACTAAAAAGGCTAGTCCAGTTCTTTAAAGTCCTTTTCCTCAGGTTGAGATCATTAACAATGAAATAGAAAATTAATGGTGGGAATGCAAGTCCAAGGTGCCTCAATTCCATAGAGGCCTAAAGTCATTGCATCAGAAAGCTCCATAAGTACATTTTTCTATTCAGATGTATTCAGCGTCCAACAGGAAAGAACTGAAATCAATATTAATTGGTTCCAGATGCAGAAAGTGCCCTCATGACGACTCCTCTCATTGCTCATCTCCACTCTCAGGATTGTACTCCCATGTCCGATCTGAGCACTGGGCAGGATGGACAAAGGCATTCTCTATAAAAGTGAATTTTGGTAAGCAGGAGAAAGGAATAATGGAGAAGAAAAGCCCGTATTTTTCTAACATTAGAAAAATATGGGTGAGCAATGCTGCAAATTACAGGGACTCCTTCAGCATCGTTAATAACAACAGTAAGAAGAATATAGAAATAGCCAGGAGAGATCAACTGAAGCACTTGAATATCTGGGCTTGAACTTGAGTAATAGATTCATTAAGCATTTCAAACTAAAGTTATCAGCGCACAGTAAAACAAACTCTCAGAAGTATACCTTTTGGAATTTTCTGCCCTTTTTGTTGCCATGCTTTTTCATACTTTTAAAGTGAAATGGAAAGTTTTGAGTGGTTATTAAAAAGATCCCAAAAGGAAAGATCCATCATATAAGACAATGGCTGAGAGAGAATAACTTCCTCTAAGAGGTAACATTTGGGACAAGGAATAGAAAACTCCTTGGACCCGGCTCTGACTGGCTCTAATAAGCAATTTACTGTTGGCCCCTGAGCCTAGTAACTGGTTTGTAAGGACAGCAAAAAAGTTAAGAAAACCAAGATGCTTAAAAAAAAAGGCTAAATGGCATGAAACTGAAAGAGTTCAAATCAGCTATCATGGGATCCAAAATAAGCCTCTACTTGTAAATGGCACATTTCTATCCTTGCTCTAGGGCCTCCTGCAAAAGAAGGAACCATAAAGGATAGAGGAGCACAGCCCTAGCGCTCTCTGTTTGGCCCTGGGTTACCTCACTATGGGCTACAGCACTGGGAGGTTAGTCAGACCTACCTGACACCTACATCTACACCACGCTTTTTCAACTTCCTCAGAAGAACTAGTTTCTTTATTTTCATAAAGAAAATAATCAACATAATTCTATTACTTCATTTAAGCGCAACCCTAATGGAAAGGCTTACCAGCCATCAAAAGTGTTTGTTTGCTCAGCTGCAGCAAAAGCTAGATTAGCTTGGGTCCTAGTTTTAGTCTCACACCATCACCCGTTAATGAACACACCAAACAGTCAGACCAGTAAAAAAGACTGGTAGTATAATTAAATAAATAACTTTATTTATGATACTTCAGATTTTCTAAATGCCGACTATACAGCAACCAAAGTCCCATAAATTCTAGCTGAGGCACAACCACTGATCAAGACCCTTTGAAAAATCAAAGATAATAAAGTGTCAGGGGAGAGAAGTTTTGTTCTCCCAACAGAGAATTTAATAAATGAACTTATTTCTCTGATCTTTTAAGGTTCACACTGGGAAAACTTAAACTTTCTTTTAAGGGCATCCCCAATCAACTGACTAATCAATCAACCCATATTTAGAAAAATAAACCCCGTAGTTAAAAAAAATGTATCAAACACTCTTCATACCCAGAACATAATAAAACTTTGACACCAGAATGAAAAACCTCTCGGTTTCTGCACCAGACCAGAGGTTAGTCTACCCATCAGCCTGTAATCAAATTCATCTGAATATCACCATCAACACTCTGTGACGTAGTTAAGAACTACATGCTAATATCCTTTTATTCCCCACAGCACGGTCGTAAGCCAATACTATAAATACCATAGTAAATTCCAAAGATGAAGAGTAGCCTTCTTTCTTGGTGAGGAATACAGCTGTTGGAAGTCTTCGGCCTATTTGTAGTAGTTCAGTTAGAGAAGTAAAAGACTTACAGAAACTGAGAAATGGTTAAACTTGAAAAGAATTCTGGTGGGTGGTTTAAAATTTTTTCACTGTCCAGGGTGGTAACAGAAGACAGGCGCAGATAGAGATTCTGTTATATGCACCTTCAATAATAAAGCCATTCTCTGGATGTTTGAAAAAGCTTAAGAGATTTGGAATGAATAGGTTTTCACAGAACACAGAATTCCTGGTACATCAGACAGTGGTTCTTAAACTTTTGCTCATAAATGTGGAACGCTTACAAATGGAATTATCTGATGATGACCCCTCACTCAGTGTCTTTTTACATGTGGCCTGTTAAAGAGATCTCACTGAAAACCAAGCATTCCCCTCACTCAGTTGCCGGTGTTAATCCTGACATGATGAAGAACAGCTGCAATGACAGACATTGGCTTTTTGTCATGGTAGAACTGAGATTTCGTTTTCTTACAGTAGTAAATATTAACCCAATGGAAGAGATTAACAAAAAACAAAAAACAGTGACTGACCAAAAAAAAAGCCTGTCATTCTTGATGTTTTTCCAGGAATACAGTTAACCCCAGTGTGTGCACGATTAAAAAATAAAATAAAGAAAAAAGCTTTTTTGCAGTACTTGTCTTCTATTTCAGACAATCTCAACTGTGTTGAAGGTGGTCTGTGAGCATCTCAAAGATTCTTTGAAAAATGTAATTTTTCTTGAATACCAAAAGAGATGGGGACAAAGAGTAGAAATTTATAGCACAGATTATCAAGAAATGACTTGTGATTTCTCATCATGAGTGTAAAATAAAAGGACAAAAACTATTTTTATTCACAACCCCCATCTGGTGGCTGAAAGGAAAGCAGTCTTTGGATATAGAGAAACCTGGTTTTCTGAAGAATCCAGCTGTAAGACCGGGCTTGTCATCAGCCTTCAACACTTTCACCGAGGCACGGAAACTGTGTTTCTGATGGGTTTACTTACCTCTTCGGGAGACAAAAGCAACTGAAAACATTTATTATTTTTTTTAAACTAAAAACAGAAGGAAATGTGTGTTAGAAAAGATAGCACAGAAAACCTGTGACTTCAGCTCAACCTGACCATGTCACAGAGTCCATCACTATCAGTCTTGAATTAATCCTGCCGGTCAGGCTAATTATCAGGCCAGTCAACTTCTCCTTCCTACTTTTTCTTATTCCGGATCAGGGTGTGAAAGTGGTGGTTGTCAAGAGTCCCTGGAGATGTCTCATCAATGGAAAGCATACAGCAGCAATAGGATGGTACAGACACCAATAACACCACCCAGGATGAGTGAGTCTCGCCGCTTCCTAAGGTTGACCCTCTGGATAAGGCTGTTCACAGCAGGAAAACGATCTTTGGGAAATCTTTATTAAGGTCATATTTGGAAGAAGCCTCTTTAGTGAAAACTCACAGGAATCACAAAAACAGAGATCAGTGGAGTCCAGAAAACATAAATGATGAGAAGAAATAGAGGGGAAGAAAGTCACACTGAGGGAGCTGCAGCAAACACAAATGCCCTACTGCTCAAGGGCAAATTCAAGTCTCCCAGTACACTGCAGTACACAAGAACCATGAAAAGAAAAAAATTAATAGCGAGAGAAGAAACAATGATGACTGCTACCATGTACTGAGGGATTACCATCAGGGTGGGAGCCCGTGTGGTCGGGAGAGAGGAACCCTGCAGGGCACGGAGGTACAGGTGCAGCCAGCTACCACCACCACTATCCTGAGGTTCCTGTCTTTCTTTTTTTTCCTTCTCTTTCTCTCTCTTTCTTAAACCCCTTTTCTCAGGAGACTGGGAAGTTTTGCCAGAAAGGTTTTGAGGAGTATGTGATCTTCTCCCCACGGTATAAGCCCCCTTGGATTCAGGTAACTGGTGGGAACAAACTTTAAGTGTCTCTATGGTCAAGCACTGGTTAATTATTTAAAATTTTAAATTTACTTTGCAGCAGTGGGCAGGATACCGTAAGAAAGTGGGTTAAACTGCTCTGGCTGTCCTATTTGGGGAACATAAAAAAAGGAAATATAGGAAATTTTCAATTTTAGGAGTTTTATAGCAGTCACAACTGTATTTTACTTAGTATTGTAAAGTATCTTCATATCTTACTTGTTGGTATGTTGTAATCAAAGCACAAGCTTCTGCATCCTACATTGTTTTGCATTTCTAGCGCTGGTTGCTGACTACACACCTGCAGGTGCATCCTCTTTGTTAATAGAGGTATTGTATCAAGGTCAAGAAAAGCGACAACAAAATCGCCTAGGTTACTAGAGAGCTGGAATGATCCCTACTCCCGGTGAATCCTCACTGCATTTTCCTGTAAATAAATGACTCTCAGCAGGGACTGTATTGTGTATTTATATACTCTACATACTGTATGCAGAGGTTATGTTTTTTTCTAATCTTGAATTTTCCTGTGCCTACTGAAGAGAACTTTACACACTGTAGGCATTAATGTGTTTTTCAAACTAATTAATGAAAAAAAGGGGACAGTTTGCAGAAACAATTTTTAAAATGCAGAACAGAAAGCATGAAGTAATGTGCAAAAACTTATACAGTGTAAGGTACAAATCTCATTTAAAGCAAATGCTTCATCTTTTCTTGCTTGGTAAAAGAAGGGTCAACAATCCCGTGAGAGAAAGTAAGAAAACTTTTGACATTAGGAAACCCTGTCTATAGTGGACATATTTCTATCTAGTTTATTACCTTTAGGGGAACCACCGCCTTCCTTCTATAATAATCTAATTCAGTTCATGTAACAGGGTGGGGCTGACCTTGTCCTCTGCCATCAGGTGAACATACACACTCATGACTGGCCAGAGAGAATATTCCCTCCCCTTGGGCAAATGGCTGGGTTAGGAATAGCTTGAGGTAACTCAAGCTAGGGCAACCACAGTCCTCTTGGGACATGTGCCAGAGCTGTCAGAAAATACGCCCTTTTTCCATGAGAATTTTTGAACTGGTAGGAGGTGACTCTTGTAGCCCTCTCTATCAGCACGAGGAGAAATCTGCCTGAGAATGAGGCCAACACACAAGAAAACAGAAATAAGAGATGGAGTAGGGGAACAGAGAGGAAAGGCAGATTCTTGACAATAAAGTCTGAGCCCCTGCATCCAGCCATACCTTAAGCCAAATTCTACCCCTGAATTTTACAGATATATGAACAAATTAATTCCCTCCTTTTCCTCCTTAAGTCAGTATGAATTGGGTTTCTATTACTATCTCTCTATGGAGTCCTGACTAACTCACACCCATTTTATTTGATTTTTTTAAACATAATTTTGGGAATGATTCTAATTTATGGTACTGATAAAATGAGATAATGTATATAACAGTACTCTGTTAACTGTAGAGCCCTATATAAAATATAAATGATTTCGGAGGTGTGGTTTTATACTTAGGGTGACAAAGCAAGAACAAAATTCACCAAAAACTGGAAAATACCAACAGTCTTCAGGATATTCCTTTCCTTAGGCAAATAAGGTATCAAACTAAAAGTGACCTTAAATTATCTAGGACCAGAAGATACTCAACTTTTGAAAGTTAAAGGTCCTTTCCCCCTTAGTAATTGGGGGAGGAAACTTTTTTCTCTAAAAGGCTTGACTTCTCAGAGTAAACAAAATGTTTTAGCTTAGCAGGCGTATCAGTTTCCCTGCTGGGTTTCTCAGAAGTATCAGTAATACTACTTTAAATTGGGAAACGGAAGAATTAAAAAGGCAGAGGTCACAGTAAACAAGCAGCAAATCTATCCTAGAGCTTAGCTTGTGCAAAATGAAACTGTGCCATCAGCAGTGACAACTCATTTACATGTATGCTGTCTACTTCCCTCCCTTTCTAAGCATGTGCCACTGACTTATTCTCCAAACTGAAAAAAGAAAGAAGAAAAAGCACATAATTTACGACGTTTAGGTAAAAACTGTGTACACCGTGGAGTTCTAACATGGATTCAAGAGCTTTTAAAATATAAAATAATTCTGTGAATTTGAAAATTCACATAATTTTTTTCTAGATCTACTAGTATTAACCCTCTGGTGTGCAATCTTTCAGATATGGCATTAAACTGTATGATCTTTCAGGAATGCAGGGCATATCATAATACAGAATTACTGATGGCCTCTCCTGTTACTGATGATGGCAACCTGTCCAGAAGAGGGGGAGAGTGGTGAAGCACATACACAGATTCTTTTCCCCAAAAAAACCCCCAGATTTCAAGCTTTCAAAAAGGATACTAGCCAAAGTGTTCATTTTGCTCTGAATTGACTTCAACATTCCTCTCTGTGAAGTCATATTTTCTTTTGTTGCCATAGCAATGCTGCAAGGGAGGAAGAGAGAAGCTCATTAAACTGATGTTTCAGATGATCCTGCATGCATCCATCATACCCTTAAAAGTGAACAGAAAACTAAGGTGAGCACGTCACCTTTGAAAAGCACTGGGCAGGAACATGGAAAAAAAAAAAAATCACCTCCCAAGTCATCTTCCCATTGTCCTTTTTCTGAATGACCACTTCATCCCCAATGCTATCCTCTGATATTTTTTTGGACAAGGCAGTGGACTGTTTCCTGTGGGTTGTTTTTTTTTTCTTCAAAGTAACATATGAAATAAGACAACTGACAAATCACACATTACAAAAGCTTCTTAAAATGGTTTTAAAAGGGTCCAGGTACTAAAATATCCTTAATCAGGAAAAACCCTTGAGAGGGAAGTAGGGAATTACAATTATAAAAATAGAACCAAAGGTGCAACATATCACAAAATATTTATATACAACCAGCCCTTAACTTATGGAAAGATTATGTTCCAGGGCTTCCCTGGTGGTGCAGTGGTTGAGAATCTGCCTGCCAATGCAGAGGACACAGGTTCGATCCCTGGTCCGGGAAGATCCCACATGCCGCGGAGCAACTAAGCCCGTGCGCCACAACTACTTAGCTTGCGTGCCGCAACTACTGAAGCCCGCACGCCTAGAGCCCGTGATCCGCAACAAGAGAAGCCACCGCAATGAGAAGCCCACGCACCGCAACGAAGAGTAGCCCCCGCTCACCGCAACTAGAGAAAGCCCACGCGCAGCAACGAAGACCCAACTCAGCCAAAAAATAAATAAATAAAATAAATAAATTTATTAAAAAAAAATTATGTTCCAAAACTCTATTTGAGAACCAACCAAGTAGATTTTAGGACACACATGCAACATTAAGCTGGTTTCCAAGCCAGGTGACAAAGGTCACAGATTCATTAAGCAAATGACAAAGAAGGGAAGTCACTTTTTCACTTTGTAGAGTACAGTTTCTTTCATGTAACTACTTTGATGTGCTTTTTGAAGAAATCTCAGTTAATATCTTTTTGCTATCACTGCCAGGATTATTAACTTTCAATAGTCTTATCTTCTTGGACATTAGTATCCTAGAGGGCAGGGTCAGTATACATTTTGATATGTAACACACAGGGGAGCGTTTTAGATACTGACATTATAAAAAGCAGTAGGAAATAGGAAGTGCTTCAGTAATTCTGAAAATACGTGAGACATTAAAAAAACCGAAAAGCAACAGAAATTAAGATATCCTGGGAAGATGGTAGAGCACAAATTCTTGACCTTATCTCTGGCCCAATTTCCTCTATGGAAGAATACAAGACAAAGGCAGACATACCGGGGAGGGTCCATCTGAGGTCCCAAGTTCTCTTGAGATCTCGAGGGAAGAAAGCCAGGGAGGGCTACACTCTCTCAAGCAAGGGAAGAACCAAATGGCAGGGAAGACTGTATTTTTCTTCAAGCCTGGGGCAAAGACCTAGGTTTCACTGCATTCTGAGAAGCCCAGGCAGTGGAAGGTAAGGGTCTGCATGTGCAGGGGCTGCAGTGATGAACTGAACTGCTCTCAGTCCCTACAGCTGCGAAAGGACTGCTACACACAGCCAGAGAGACCTATAAGCAGACAGCTGACATCTACAAGCTGGTGTGACAACGAGCCCCTAAGAGGGAAAACTGCCGGGCCATCTACTGCCACCTGTATGTACCTGCTTTAGGGTCTCTAATAGCCTGACCTACCAGAGGGCTAACTGAACACATTTTTGGACAGGCCAAGACCAGGTATGCTACTGGAGGAAAATGCTAGAGGGAGTACTTGGAGCAAATGACAAATGAATCAAAACTGGAATTTCAAGATCTGAGAAGGCAAAGAAGAAACAAAAGTGTGTAGGGAGATATATACAAGGATAAGCATTGTTTGGAATAGTGAAAGACAAATGAAAAAATACTCCCCACCACCACCCCCTCCCCTCAAAACCTGGTAACAACATTGGAATGGTTTAGTAGATTATGGTATACCTGTACTATGAAAATAATATTTGCTTATTAAAAGAATGAGTCAGAATTATTTCCATTAACCTGGAGGGATGTTTATGATATACTGAATGATTTAAGTGAGCCACAGAATGTGTATAGTATTAGTCCTTTTTTATTTTAAGGAACACTCAAAACATCTTTGTGTATGTTTGTATGACAGTGAGAAAGGTATTAGAAAGATACATAACTGTCAGTTAACACAAGTTACTTCAGGGGGTAGGAATGGAGGGGCACCACCAGGAGACAAACTTTTTCTTTATACATTTTAGAATTATTTAAATTGTTATAGTAAGAACACTGTACTTTTATAATACATAAACATCTAATAAAGAAAATCAAAAAGAAAATTAGAGGAACTCCACCTGAGTGATTAAGAAATGTTAATAACATTACTAGCACCAAATCCCCTACTGTTATTCACCTCAGTACCACTATGAGTCAAGTAATGATTTATAAAGGTTTTCCCAGATCCTAGAAAATCTAAAGAATTGAAGGGATCAGGTATATCGGAAGACGGAATGAAAATTTGTGGTAATTTGTAAAAGGAGTTGTCAGACCCCTAAATTACCTGCTCCAAACCATGCAGGCAGGTGACTGACCTCAGTTCAGCAGAAAATCCAACCAAGAAGAGACCTACAGATACTGACATTTTAAAGCCCCCAATAAAACAGGCCCCTTCCCGATCACCCATGGTGAAGGCTCCCACTCAACAAATCCTACCACCCACGCACACAGAATGAGCATCCAATCACTAGATTTGGAGCCTCACCCTTAAATACGAACAAAGAGCCAAGGTTCACCAGACATTTGAGGAGAGCCTCTAACATAAAAGGCAGAGATCCAAACAAACCAACCAGCAAACAGAAGAGTGATTCTGAGGAAACAGAGGCAATAAAGGAGGCTCATGAAACTCTAAAATCAAATTATATTTAATGCCCTCCGAGAGATAAAATATCACATTCATGAAACATACAAACATAAACGTGTGTGTGTGTGTGTGTGTGTGTGTGTGTGGCTCTATCCCTTTAGAGAGCTCGTGTAAATTACAAAAAGGAGAATGGAAATAAAAACGTAACAGAAGCGTTAGAAGGAAAAATTGAGTAAACTTTCCAGAAAGTAGGAAAAAAAAAAAAAATGCAAGACAGAGAAAAGGTAAGAAAGGATCAAGAAAAGGCAGGGAAGTAAGAGGTACAAACTATCAGGTATAAAATAAGCTACAAGGATATATTGCCCAACACAGGGAATATAGCCAATATCTTATAATAACTAATAAATGGAGTAAAACCTTTAAAAATTGTGAATCACTATATTGTACACGCATATCTTATATATTATATAGCAACTACACTTCAATAAAAAAATAAGTTAAAAAAAAAGGGGGGACACTTCCCTGGCGGTCCAGTGGTTAAGACTCCGCACTGCCACTGCAGGAGGCGCAGGTTCGGTCCCTTGTTAGGGAGCTAAGATCCCACATGCCACATGGCGCGGCCTTACAAAAATAAAAAGGAACTAGGAAAAATGCATGTTGTGGTTCTACCATTCAGGAGTTGGTTACAGTAGGGCAGCTCCCTAGACCATTATGGACTTCTACTGCCCAAGGTTATCCTTGGTCAAGAATAGGAACCCCATTTCCAGTGTCCATAACCAGTGTTCTACAAGCAACCACCCTTCCCTTTACAGGGATTAACACTTACCCATATGGCCCTCTCACAACTTACTGATTTAAGTCATGGACAAGTTAGGTGACTGCACATACTAACCTGCTATGGTTAATATCATTCCACTTTTTCTAAATGCCCAACTACACATGTGTCTGCCTGTATCTATGAATATGTTCATATTTTTTATTATTTTTAAATAGATATGAAGAGACATAGAGAAAAATATGGAAGAATACATACCAAATTATTAACCAATCTAGTGGCTGTGTTTTAGGTGAATTCTTTTTTTTCCCGTTTTATTTAGGTATATTTGACAAATATAAAGTGTATATTAAAAAAAAAAAAGGATCAAGAAGGAGGGAAGAAAACGATAAACGTAAGAAAATTTCTCAGATCTGAAGATAAGTTTCCAGACTGTAAGAGCCCACTAAATGCCTAGTTCAATGGACTAAAAAAGATGCATATCAAGCTCATATGGTGAGATTAAAAACAAACAAAAACATAAGGGAAAAGGGATGATCTTAAAAGCTTCCAGAGGGAAAAAAATGCTTATCAAATACAAAGGACCAGAAATTTTAATTGGCATTGGACTTAAAAAGCAGCACTGGAAACAATGCTTTCAAAAATTTCAAAATTATTTTCAACCTAGAATTCTATATCTTAGCTAAACAATGAATCAAGAATACAGGTAGAATAAAGACTTTTTTCGACGTGTAAAGTCCAAAAATTTTACCTCCTATTCTTTCTGAGGAAGCTACTAAAGAACATGGTCCAACGTAATGAGGGAATAAACTAAGAAAGTCGAAGACTTTTTTTTTAGAAATAAGTGATCCAATAAAGGAGGTCATTTTAGGATAATGGTGAAAGGACATCCCAGGACCAGTACAGTGAATGCACCAGGTCTAGAGCAAAACCAGTCAAGATTAGAGCAGAAAGAGGTGGGCAATGTCAACTTTATAACACATTGAATTTTAGATCCACAAAGTAAAAAGATCACAAGAATAAGAGTCAAACTAACAACATCCTTTGCACCATTAGTTCTTGTTCATAATTTTTCAGGCTAAGTGTATATCTATGATAGAACATGATACATTTAAAATGTGGTTGTTTTATAATAGATTTACTTTACCAGGTATTTTTAAATAGGTATTATGGCCTTGTAAAAAGTTACAATTCAAACCTGGGCTGAGATATCTGAGGCCAATCTCTGAATCATATATGCCTCTGTTTTCTTAAACTGGGACTATCACCATCTCCTATGCACTCTGACTCAGAAGTAGATAGGGAAAATTAAAAAATAATTTCTGCAAAGCACTTTGTGTTCCTTGGAGAACGGATATTATCATCATACATTATGTTATTATCTTGTTGAATATGCATGATTTCCAGTACCACACAAAGTATATCGAGACTTACTTTCCCATCTTATTCCATCATCTGGAGTCAAGCTGAGTGAATCTAGGCTGTTGTTATTTCAAGGGTCAAATATGCAGAGGCAAAACATAAGCTCCAAATAATGTATAATGCTTTTAAAATGATAAATTATTGATGTGTTTACTGGAACTTCAACATTCTCACCTGTTCTGTGAACTAAACTCAGACACTTATTTTTTCAACAACAGCCAATACTAGCTATACATTTAAAGCTTAAGAATACATTTACAAATATTAAAAATATTCGTTCTTTTCAATAAACTGGTGTCAGCTTATATTCAGTTGTGTACATATTCTAAAAATACAGCTCTAAAAGGAAAAGGTAAAATTTTACATGTAGAATATGTAAAAATAATTATTTGACACAAATTTTATATTATCCATAAGTAATCATAACTAGTTTTATATACAATAAAATTTCACTTGTGACACCTATCATATTTTGAAACAAAGTGAAATAGTGAAATAAAAGGTCTTTTAATCACATGGTTTTTTGCTTTTTAACTAGCAAAATAATTATATCAGTGACTTGATAGTTCTCAAATGTTCCTATCCTATGAGGTACTCCAAATTTTTTTACTCATATCACCTGCCCTTAAAAAGGCCAGCTTGGAATCGAAAAGCTTAAGGCAGCCTGGTGCTAGAAGATAAGGTATAAAGGAAGAAATAAAAGGAAGAAAAAAAAGAAAAAGGGTTATAAGGAAACCTTAAGTAAAGAATCCTTTGCAAAATGTGACCCAACTTTATGTGCTGATGAAAGGAAAGGAGTCACAAGGGAGATATTTCAGTTGATAATTAGGCAATTTTGTGAAAACGTTGGTCAGATGGAAGACCCAGTGCATGCAATTCAAACAAAATTCCAAGATGTGATAACTGTGTATTATTATAAAAGATAATTTATTAAGATTATTAAATAATGATAGGATCCATTTAATAAAATGAGAATCCATGAGTCCATTTCAACATAAATATTTAGGATATGAACACTGAAATATTTAGAGGTAAAGAGGCAACATGTCTGCAACTTATTTTCAAGTAGTTCAGAAAAAAAATTGCAAAAAAGCAAATGTGGCAAAATGATACATTTGGGGAATCTAGGTAAAAGGTATAAGGAAATTCTTTGTACCATTGGAACTTTTCTGAAATCCGAAATGAAATCAAAATAAAAAGTTTAAAAAAAAAGTATAAATAATACAGATGCCATTTTCAAATTACCTAGTATCAGCCAGGCATTGTATTAGGCATTTTACTCATATTATCTTTAATTTTCAAAACAATCTTCTAGAGTAGGTATTATCATCAATCCCATGTTTTTAAACACATAAGAAAATGAAGATTCCAAGAAACTTATCCAAGACAGAGATCTAATTAAGTAGCACAGCCAGGTTTCAAACCAAATAACACTCCAAAGTTTGTCCTCTTTCTATAAGGTAGTAAATATAGTAGTGGTTTAGATAGAGCTCTTATTCTACAGTTAGAGACTCAGATTTGAGGATTTGAATCCTCAATACTATTTGTTAGTCATGTGACCATGGGCAAATTACTTACCTTAACTTCTTTTTTGTTTTGGAGATAGTATCTAGTGATCAGTGCCTATCTCATGAGTTATTGAGGAGATTAAATAACATACAGCATGTAAAACACTTGAACACAATACCAAAGCCTATGGTAAGAATACAAATGTTTGTTGTTTTTCCCATGTACTTCGTTCTACCTTTCCTGAAAAACAGTGCTGTAGACATTGCTGAATTTTAAAGAACGGAGACCGTTCCTAGTTAACTTACTTTTTTACTGTCTTAAAATAGGTACTTAAAAATTCACCAAACCTAGAGAATTAAGCAGTTCAAACCAACATATTTCCCATACCTTAAGCAAGAAACTACTTTAATGTTATTACAGATAATACTAATTACTACAGATGTTCTATAACTGCTGTAACAGAAACCAAGTCTACAAAAATGGTATACATAAGACATTTAACAAATCACATGTTCAAGACCGTTTTCATTAAAAAGTAAGAATAAAAAGACAGAGGCTGAAAATACTGAGTATGAATTAATCAGAAAAATTAACCTAGGTAAAACAGCTCAATTCTACTAATTCTGGAAACAAATGTTTTAGGCTTCAAATGTATCTTACAAGGGAAAGTCACAGTAAAAATACATTACCATGTAATGAAATTCTCATCTTTAAGGAGGATGAACTGACTTTAACTCTAGTTATAGAATTAACTTTATCTGTTCATTTATATGCAAACAAACAAAAACAAAACATTTTTCCTACCTTATTGTCTCTTCTATTAGACGATCTGAGCTGCAAATAAAAAGAAAATTCGAATTCTGGAATTATTAAACGCACATTTAAAACTTGCACTTAATTTTTCTACATTTTACAGATAGATTACTTTTCCAACCATTTATGTAAAAAGAGCACCCAGACTTCTGAAAGCGTCTGGAGAAAATTCTGGACTCTGAAATTAATTAATCCACACATACAGTTTTCATCTTACTTTTATTTGTTGGCTTAAATCTATTTCTTCCACAGAGATACTTGATTATTAAAGTCAGAACAGTTTTAATGACAGCACAAATAAACAGAACTTCTTCTTTAGTTTAGATAGCTCCAAGTTGTCACCATTGTCTATTCAAAACTTAAGAATTACAACCAACTTGTTGAGACAGGATAGGCAAATATAGTTCTAATGCCTATAAGTAGTAATTATTTATATCTTAAAGTTCCTTCCTTTTTTGAAAAACAAAATCAAATCTCAGCTTGCCACACTTTAGAATTCAAGAATCTGAATAGGGACTTCCCTGTGGCGCAGTGGTTAAGAATCCGCCTGCCAATGCAGGGGACATGGGTTCGATCCCTGGTCCAGGAAGATCTCACATGCCGCGGAGCAACTAAGCCCGTGCGCCACAACTACTGAGCCCGTGTGCCACAACTACTGAAGCCCGCGCACCTAGAGCCCGTGCTCTGCAACAAGAGAAGCCACCACAATGAGAAGCCTGCGCACCGCAATGAAGAGTAGCCCCCGCTTGCCGTAACTAGAGAAAGCCCGTGCACAGCAACAATGACCCAATGAGGCCAAAAATAAATAAATGACCCCTCACTTGTTTAAAAAAAAAAAAGGAACCTGAATAGAGACACCAATGCACCTTTGATTTGTAAAATATTTGCCTTTATGCATCACACACTGGAAAAAAGGAAACCCACCAAAAATCCATTTTAGGGAGGAATTTACAGGTAGCTAAATTTGGTAAAGGGGCAGCTTTATAGCAGAAAGTAGGAAAACAAACTCCCAGACATCTGTATCCATTTCGTACAGTGCATGGAACACAGTAGGGACTCAAATAGTTGTATATTTTTTCCAACTACCTCTTTCCAAAAGGATTTCTAAGTTCATTCTATAAATTAATAAATTGAGGTTTTATTATAAAGTAGTAGACCAGGAAATCTAAGTTACTTCATGAATTAGGGAACAAAGATGAACTTTAAAAATGTCATAAATATCTTATATAAATGCTATGATTAAGAATTTCAAAAATTACAAAGACGGTGGAGGGATTAAGAGCCAGACTATGTGGCTTTCTGAATGTTGACTGTATCACCTATTAGCTGAATAAACTCCATTCATTAAAAGCATCCTGGATAGTGTGGATACAATTCAGCAACAAAGTGGCTCCATAAAGACAGCATAATCCAGTAAAAATTGAATTTAAAATTACTTTCCTTTGGGGTATATAATATATAATCAAGTGGAATTATCCTTCTTAAACAAGTACTTCATAATAGCCCAGAGGCATTCCAAAGAGTCATCTAGAGTCTATATTAAGCAACAAGTTTCTGTTTCTTTCAAGACCAATTTAAACTAGCTGAAAACAATGAGCTAAATTTCATCACCAATTATTGTACCAAGGAATCACTAAAGCCACATTTAGATAATAATTCTCTGTTTAAAAAATAACTCATTTCCCTAAATACACAAACAGCAAATGACGCAAATTTCAATCACATATTTTAAAGTAGTTTTAACCAACAAAATGTAAGAACTTGGGAAAACCACTTAGGTAACAACTAATTAGAATATTATTTTAAAAGAGTAGGTGAATAAGTAAATAATAAACAAGTAAGTAAGAAAACAAACAAGCAAGTGCATAACAAATAAAATTTTAAAACTGATCCCTTTGCAAACTGCAAAAAAATCTGATGAGGTTGTCACCAACCAATGAGATAATTTACATCAAGCACTGTGGTGATGCAGTCTTTCACTTACAGTTAACCAGAGAGACCCGTGTCTTATTTATTTCTATATAATATCTTCTAAGACATGTTAACAATACAGTTAAGCTGCAGTAGGATACAAAAAGCTGTTTAAGCGCTAACAAAGTATTATTTTACAGATAACATTTGGAAAATACCGAAAAACAAAGATGAATGTAGAAATCATTTGTAACCACTCTTCCATTAACACTGATATTGTGGCATATTTGTTTCTTGTCTGGGTAGACTAAGGAGTATCTCTACTTGCTTTTTTCATGGTTTATTTAGCAGACAAATTTTGTTTTATAATCCCATGAAGTTACCTAGAGACAAAAAAGTTAAGCACCTGACAGACTCTGCCCAGTTCAGTCAGGGAGAGAAAAAAGAGAAAGATAAAAGCTAAATTATTAACAGTAAATCAGAAAGTCACATTTTCTATTTTAAAAACATCAGTAGACTTTTTAGAACAGTTTTAGGTTTGCAGAAATATTCAGCAAGAAGTACAGGGAGCGCATATACCCATTTTCCCCCACCTATTATTAACATCTTTAGTGTGGTACATGGGTTACAACTGATGAACCAATATTGATACATTATTAACTAAAGTTCATAGTTTATATTAGGGTTTACTCTTTGCAGCTGTACAGGTCTATGGGTTTTACAAATGCATAATGTCATATATCCACCATTACAGTATCATACAAAATAGTTTCACAGCCCTAAATATCCCCTATTCTCCACTTATTCATTCTTCCTCCTCTTCCCCCCCTGAACCCCTGACAACAGCTGATCTTTCTACTGTCTACAGTTCTGACCTTTCCTGAATGTCATGTAGTTGGAATTATACAGTATGAAGTCTTTCCAGACTGGCTTCTTTTATACATTTAAGGTTCCTCCATATCTTTTGGGGGCTTGATAGCTTGTTTCTTGTATCACTGAATAATATTCCATTGAATGGATGTACCTACAGGTTGCTTATCCATTCACTTATTGAAGGACATCTTGGTTGCTTCCAACTTCTGCCAATTATGAGTAAAGCTGCTATAAACATTCATGTGCAGGTTTTTATTTAGACATATTTTCAATTCGTTTAGGTAAATACCTAGGACTGTGACTGCTAGATCATGTGGTAAGACTATTTAGCTTTTTAAGAAAAACTGCCAAACTGGTTTCCAAAGTGGCTGTATCACTTTATATTCCCACCAGCAATGAGAATTCCTGTTGCTCCACATCCTTGCTAGCATTTGGTGGTGTCAATGTTTTGGATTTTAGCCATTCTAATAGGTACATGGTGGTATCCAGTTGTTTTAATTTGCAATTCCCTAATGACATATGATGTTGAGCACTTTTAATATGGTTCTTTGCCAGCTGCATACCTTCTCAGATGAAGTGTCTGTCAGACCTTCTGCCCACTTTTTAACTGTTGAGTTTTAAGAGTTCTTTGTATATTTTGGATAATAGTCCTTTCTCAGATACGTGTTTTGCAAATATTTTTTTCCAGTCTGTAGGTGTTTTTTCATTCTCTTGATAGTGTCTTTGGAAGAGCAGAGGTTTTTCATTTTAATGAAGTCGATCTTATCAATTTTTTCTTTCATGGATGGTGTTTTTGGCATTGTATCTAAAAACTCACTGCCAAGCCCAATGTTACCTAGATTTTCTCCTATGTTATAAAACTTCTATAAGTTTTGTATTTTATATTTAGGTCTATGATCTGTTTTGAGTTATTCTGGGGAAAGATATAAGGTCAGTGTCTATATTCATTTTTTTGCATGTGGATGCCCAGTTGTTCTAACACCACTTGTTCAAAAGACTATCCTTCCTCCACAGACTTGCCTTTGCTCTTCTGTCAAAGATCATTTGACTATATTTGTGTCTATTTCTGGGCTCTCTATTCTGTTTCACTGATCTATCTGTCTGTTCTTTCACCAATACCACACTGTCTTGATTACAAACAATATACAATAGGAAGTCAAGTTTAAATGGGGAGACAGTTTTTGTTTCTCTTTTTCCCCCTGAAAGTATTTTAATAAACATTTTTGTGCAAAAAAAATATATTTTTTTAATGTCAACAAACTTGTTTAACTACAGCAGAAACAAAAAGCCTAAGAGAAAATGTGAGGAATCACAGTTTCCATTTGTTGTTCTTCAGATAAATGGTATATAAGGATTGAAATCCTAAAAACCTACGTGATTATAAATATGAAATATTAAGGAAGCATTTTCTAATTTGTTTCTGAAACTTCTAAAAAATTAACTTGTATATTAATATAAACTAATCTGCTTATGTAAATAAAAATGGAAATATACTTTTCATTGTATGTATATGTTTTTCTCTCTCACATACTTATAACTCAGAAAACAATTCTCTCATAAATATAATCACAGAAATTCAATAGTATCAGCAATCATGACATTCATGAAACTATAAAGAATAAAATGGCTAGTTGCTTTCTCTTACACCCTACAACCTGAGTTTTATTAGTCAAGGCTCAAGCACTTGAATATATGAACTCAGCTCATGGAGTTGTCATAAGGCTCAAAAGCGATAGTGTAAACAAAAGTATTGTGTAAACTGTATAAGCCTACAGATACATGGCTGATGTAGATCAAGGCACTTTCATGCCTCATAGTCTCTCTTTTTCTGCATCCCCTTTCCTGATTTTCAACATAAATTGCTTTCATTTCAAAGTCCAGTTCAGAAGTCATATCCTTTGGGAAGCCTTTCCCATTCTATCTATACATCGGGCAGAACTAATACTTCTTTATACTATAATGTGTTTTCATAGCTCCTTGCTCTTCATCAATTCCTTCAAGATTATAACAAGCATTTAAGATATATCAGACATCATACTATGCACTGGAGGAAAAATATTTTAAATTTGTAAAGCTTACGAAGTTTTTCACATACATTATCTCATATATTTTAAAAAATATAATACTTGGGGGACTTCCCTGGCGGTCCAGTGGTTAAGACTTCACCTTCCAATGCAGGGGGTGTGGGTTTGATCCCTGGTCAGGGAGCTAAGATCCCACAGGCCTCGTGGCCAAAAAACCAAAACATAAGACAGAAGCAGTATTTTAACAAATTCAATAAAGACTTTAAAAATAGTCCACATCAAAAAAAATCTTTAAAGAAAAGTAATATTTTTTAAAGTATATGAGATACTTTTAAAAATATAATATTTCACAGGATATCCTAATTATATGTTTATTATTTCTCTAACTAGAATGAGTTCCCAAAGGGTAGAGACTGAGTCTAATTTATCTTAAATTCCCTAGAGTCTAGTACAGTATCTAGCACACAGAAGACATTCATTAAATGCTTGATAAATGAATGAATAAGTAAGTAAATGAGACACCTGTTGGATCAATAAAATATCAATCAGAGTTAACACTGAAATAATCCTTATAAATTTCCACAGAGGACAAGGAGGATATAAATGTTATATTATACAAACACATCTGGGCAGAGAAAATTCCTCACTATTGCAGAGCACCTCCAACTCAAGTTGTACTGTTTAACAAAGCCACAGACCAACTGAAGGTGAATTTGATTTCACTATAGCTCCAAGTGAAAAAGAGTTCTGTATAAAAGCTCCTAACAAGAACATTCTGCTTTGTTAAACTAGACATTTACCACATGAATATAAAAATTAAAAAAATGCTGCTCAGGGTAATGTTAATTTGCTTTGTCATCTATTTCAATATGGCAGACAACTGTACCACCTGAAACAATGGAGCTTTGATATGTAATTTTAAAATACCCCATGAGTGGAATGACAGATACATAATGAAATAAATGCTACCGGTTCTCACAGGCTAAAAACTCAACACTCCATTACACAAATGACTCCTCATATAAGGGATATATCTCAAAGATCTTTGCAGATTCCCAAGTTTATGGCTACTACTACTACATATAGTTTCTTCCAAAAACTTATGTAAGATCACTTCTTTCTTAGGATCACTTTACCTTTACCTTTATAATTGTGTTTTCTCCTTGGAGTAATGTTTCACAAAGAAACAAAGTATATGTGTGTATATAAATCATTTCATAGTAGCCACCAAGTAAATAACAATAAGCAGCAAATGTGAAGTTGGAAGTTAGCCTGAAGTGTAAATGTTGCCCAGAAAGGTCAGATGTACTCATTAAGTGACTTCCTCAACACCAGCTCCATAACATTCAAGTCTGTATTTCAACAAAATCATATATCGTGAACTTTAGGGTTCATAAATAGTTAAGAAAGCTAACGTTAATCTTGAATGCCAAGAGTCTACTATATTGTTCCATTCACAGATGTTATAATCTGACCATTATTTAATTGACTTGTATGGTATTTATTAAATAATATACAAAAACTATGTATACCAAAAACTTTTGGGAGAAAACCACTCCATCAAAAGGTCACTAAATTACGGTGATCATATATCTCATATTTTTCAAATATGGTCATGGTCTGTTAATACATTAGAAATGCTTTTCATCAAGACTATTCTGGCATCAAAAGTATTTCAAATTTTATTCAAGAAAGGTAAACTGACAGTGCATACAAAAGGTTTCCTCCTTCAGTATTTTCTTTTCTTACTCTTATAACCCCTGTTACGTTCTGCCTTATACAGAAATGCCTCACAGTTTACAAAGCCTTTTTACATGCATTAGCTCAGCAACTCTGTGAAGTAGATACCGTAAAAATCATCTTGGAGAGGCAGTGCAGTATAGCAGAAACAACACAAACAGAGGACGTAGGTTTAAATCTCAGCTTTTACTAGCCATGTGACCTCAGGGAAATTTAACTAAAATCATGAAACAAACAAAAAGTGAAACGATTTTTAATGTTTTAAAAATGCCTACCTAAAATACTTCTGCAACCACAACATTGGAGCACCCAAATGACAAGGCTGGTGAATTTAAAAATTCAAAAAAATCAAGTCTAAACATAGCCTAAGACATAAGAAAAGTTGTCAGCAGATAAAACGTAAGTCTCCACCTGAGAATATTCTTTACTCATTCACGGACATATTTATACTGAAGTGTACAATTATAATACAAATATGTGTGCCATCTCAGATAACTCAATCATATCTGCTAAACAGTTAATGGATTGAAAACAAAACAAATTCTCAACTAAATAATGTAACTGATCCTGTAATTTGCTTTGTACAACAGTCCCATATTTGAAAAGTTATGACACAAATTCTTTAGATTTTTAGAGTGCTTTTAATTTTGTAAAATGCCTTAAATCTTAAGTCATTCTTCCTCAAAATCATCTAACATAAGGGAACCGCTACTATCCCATTTTAAAGATGGAAAAAACAGAGAAAGGCCAAGTCACTTGCTTTTCAGAGAAGTGAAAAGTCACTGGTCTTTCAATTCTCATTAGCATTACACCATGCTGGCTCCCTAATACAAGAAAAAATAAAGATTTAAAGAAGTAAATCACAGAGAAGGCAGTGTGATGTGGGACAAATATGGAAATAGGTTAGGAAATGTGGGTTTAGTAAGAGCTATACTATTAAATAGTTATGAGATCTTGTCCTCTCTGAATCTAGTTTCCTCATCTGTAAATAAGAGAGATGCTTGCCAGACTTTTATTATATACCATATAAAAATTTGATTTTTAAAAGGTATTTCATGGAGAATTCATCTTGCAAAGCAAAAAAAATCAAATCAATAATATCCCCTTCAGTTCTCAAAATCAGATTTCATATATACATAGCACTGGAACGAATACCTTATACATAGTATGTATTCAATAAATATTTGAGGAATAAGTATATGAATGAAACAGATTTTCTACATTGGGGCACACATGTATATACACATATGTATATGAAACCAAAATTAATACATCTTCCACTTACATCCATTTATTCAAACAAGTAAATATTAAGTGTTTATGATATAACAGGAACTGGGGACCCAACACACTGCCAAGAACTAGACGAACTAGGCCCTACCCTCATGAAGCCTAAGAAGAGTCAGATAATTAAAAAAATAAACAAAAATAACAAATTATTACAGATTCTCATAAATGCTATGAAGGAAACAAAAAAAGTACTTTGTTAAATAATAATAAGGGAGAGTCTATTTCAGACAAGATAGTTAGAAAAGGCCTCTTTGAAGAGGTGACAAGTGAGCTTAGACCATAAAGATGTCAAGGAATAAGGTATATGAAAAGCTAAGAGAAGAGTATTTTAGGCAGATAAAACAAAATATAAGAACAAAGGAGCAAGAAAGGAAAAGCCTTGATATCTTTGGGAAAGGAAATGAATAAAAACCAGTCAGGCTGGTACCTAATAAGTAGAGGGAGAGAGTGATACAGATGAAGGGATGGAAAGAGATAAAATAGGTAGTATGTTGGTCATGTAGGGCCTTATAGACCCATAAATAGTTCATAATTCATTGGTAGGGGATGGAGGGAGGAATGAAATATTAAAGTAAAAGTCCACTTCAATAACTATCACTAGAAAAAAGGATTTTGCTTAACTACACTATTTCTACGTCTATGGCTTAGAGTACAGAAGAGAGTGTAGTAAACCCAAACTGAAGTGACTAAGTTGGCTGATAACTTCCCTGGAGCCCTGTATATGCCACATTCTCTTTCTTCTGATAACAAACTTTCCAGTCCATTGGCCACAAGGATGGATGTGTGACAGGCCGGGCCAATCACAATCACCTATCACTCTCTGGCCCAGGAATAAATGAAACAGAGCCATAGTCTTACATCTACAAAAGAAACTGAATTTGTAATTTAAATATCTTGCCACAAAGAAAACTCTAGGCTAAGATGGATTCAATAGTAAATTCTATCAAATATTTAAGGAAGAAACAACACCAAGCCTGCACAAACTCTTTCAGCAAACAGAAAGAACTCATTTTAATGGTGCCAGTCTTACCCTTCCACTAAAACCAGGTAAAAACACTTCAAAGAAAAGAAAACTAAAGATATTCTTCACAAGCATAATGTAAAGATCCTTAAAATAAATCCAGCAATACATAAAAGGGATAATAAATATATCATAATAAAGGGGGGTTATTCTAGGAATCAAGATTGGTTTAATGTTTGAAAATAACCAATGTAATTCACTATACTACAAAAAAGGAAAAAAATCTGATCAGTTCAACAGATTAAAAGATATGAAAAAATTCAACCCCATTCAAGATAAAAACTTTTAGCAAGGGCTTCCCTGGTGGTGCAGTGGTTGAGAATCTGCCTGCTAACGCAGGGGACACGGGTTTGAGCCCGGGTCCGGGAAGATCCCACATGCCATGGAGCAACTAAGCCCACGTGCCGCAACTACTGAGCCTGCGCTCTAGAGCTCGTGAGCCACAACTACGGACGCCTGTGTGCCTAGAGCCCGTGCTCTGCAACAAGAGAAGCCACTGTAATGAGAAGCCTGTGCACCTCAATGAAGAGTAGCCCCCGCTCACCGCAACTAGAGAAAGCCCGTGCACAGCAACAAGACCCAACGCAGCCATAAATAAATTAATTAATTAATAAAAAAAAAAGAGAGCCTAGAAGGAATGACACTTCGATAGCAATAAGCATATCTAGCACCCAGATCTTAGTTTCTGAACCACTCTCCAATAAGAGGAACCAAGGCTGTTTGGAGAAGTGGTTCGTTCTAGAGCCAAGGCAGGGAAAATACAAGATGAGCCACAAACACTGTCGTGCCAGATAGTACAGGAAGTGCTCAAAAAAAGGATGGGGCATGTCAAATGACAGAAGCTAATCTGCAGGAGCTCCCAATGGCCAAAGGTGAAACAGTTTGAAGAACAAAATAATGATAGTGCTGGATTATAACCCAGAGTATAAAATAAGACTATGAGTCTACACTGGTAATAAACAGTACCATACAGTAAAGTACACAAAAACACACCACTTGTAGAGGATGCACGCACGTGACAATGTACATGAGACACGTGAACTAACTTACGTGATTGGACATGCGAACGCAGGTTCGCGTCTTTGAAAGTTCACAACTTGAAGGTTCGTATGTAGGGGACTTACTTATTGTTTCAGCACCATTTGTTGGAAATATTCTCCTTTCCCCCACTGAATTATGTTGGCACCTTTTGTTGGGAATTAATTGACCATATGTTAGTTGGTTTATTTCTGAACCCTGTTCTGTTCCATTAACCTATATAGGTCCATCTTATGCCAGTAGCTTACTGTTTTGATTATTATAGCTTTATAGTAAGTCTTGAATTGAGATAGTGCAAGTACTCTAACTTTGTTTGTATTTCCCGAATTTTTGGGCTCTTCCAGGTCCTTTGCATTTCCATATAAATTTTACAGTCAGATTGTAAAAAAAAATATGCTGGGAATTTAAATAAGATTACATTGAATCTATAGAACAATTTGGGGAGAACTGCTTCTTAACAGTAGCAAATCTTCCAATCCAGAAACATGGTATGTTTTCCATTTATTTAGGTCTCCTTTAATTTCTCTCAGTATTTTATGGTTTTCAGCATAAAGGTCTTGCACAAATTATATTCAGTTTACTTTAAAATATTTCCTATTTGGGGATGTGTTATAAATGGAATTAAAATTTTTTAATTTTCTAATTGTTTTTGCTAGTATAGCAATAGAATTTATAATTATATATAACCTTTCATCCTGTGACCTTGCTAAATTTACTTACTAATTTAATAGCTTCTAGATAAATCCTTTGGGATTTTCTATTTATGTAATCTTGTTATCTGACAAAAATAGTTTTATTTCTTCCTTTCCAATCTGTATTCCTTTTATCCCTTTCCTCCCTTATTGCACTTGCTACGACCTCCAATACAATGCTGTAAAATGTGGTTAGTGCAAACATTCTTGCCTTGTTTTATATTTTAGAGAGAAAGCATTCATCCTTAAGTTTGATATTAACAGTTTTTGTACATGCCTTTAATCACGTTGAGGAAGAACCTTTTCCTTCCTATTTTGCTTATAGTTGTTTTTCTGTTGGTTGGGTTTTTCAGCTTTTTAGTTTGAAATAATTTTAGACTTACAGAAAAATTGCAAAAAATAGTACAGAGGATTCTCGTGTACCCTTCACTCTGCTTTCCTATGTTAATGTCTTACATAACCCTAGTACAATTATCAAAATCAGTGAATTTAACATTAGTACAATAATATTAACTAAACTACAGACTTTATTCACCAATTTTTCTACTAACGTCCTTTTTTTTTTTAACATCTTTATTGGAGTATAATTGCTTTACAATGGTGTGTTAGTTTCTGCTTTATAACAAAGTGAATCAGCTATACATATACATATATCCCCATATCTCTTCCCTCTTGTGTCTCCCTCCCTCTCGCCCTCCCTCCCTGTCCCACCCCTCTAGGTGGTCACAAAGCACCGAGCTGATCTCCCTGTGCTATGCGGCTGCTTCCCACTAGCTATCTATTTTATGTTTGGTAGTGTATATATGTCCATGCCACTCTCTCACTTTATCCCAGCTTACCCTTCCCCCTCCCCGTATCCTCAAGTCTATTCTCTAGTAGGTCTGCATCTTTATTCCCGTCTCACCCCTAGGTTCTTCTGACCTTTTTCTTTCTTTTTTTTCTTTTTAGATTCCATATATATATGTGTCAGCATAACGTCCCTTTTTATGATGCAATTCAAGATCCTGTATTACATTTAGTTGTCATGTCTCCTAAGTCTCCTTCAGTCTGTGACAAAATGGCCTAACCTTAATTTGTCATGAGAAATATCAGACAAACCCAAGTTGAGGGACATTCTACAAAAATAACTGACTAGTATTTTAAAGTGTTATGGTCATGACCTTATGCAGTTTTAGCAAGAATACCATACAGTGATGTCAGGCCCTTGAAGCATCATATCAGGCTGTATATCATGTCAGTATGTCTTATTACTGATGTTAACCTAGATTGCTTAGTTAAGGTGGTGTCTGTCAGGTTTCTCCACTGTAAAATTACTATATTTCCCATTGTAATTAATTAACATTGGGGAAGATGTTTTGAGAGTATGCAGGTACCCTGTTTCTCCTCAAAATTCCCACTAAATTTTAGCATCCATTTAGTGACTCTTTCTTTCCCAATTATTACTGTGCTGTTTACCTACTGATTTTCTATTTCTATCAGTCCTTGTACATTTATTAATTGGAATTCTATAAGAAAGAATATTAGGAGCTTTAATATTCATATTCATAGCAGCTTTATTTGTAACAGCCCCAAATTGAAAACAACCCAAATATCCATCAATGGGTTAATGGATAAACAAATTGTGGTATAGCATCATAAAATGGAAAGTACTCAGTTATAGAAAGGAACTGACGACTGATATAAAAAACATATAGATGAATCTTAGAAACACTACGACCTCTCAGTTCATCCCTCCACTGTTTTCTCTTGCTCCCTATGAGGCTGCCCTTTCAGGGGCATGAGTAAGGCCTGTAATCTGGGAGAGGGTTTGTAGACAGGCAATAAATGAATGATATTTCTAATATATCCACATTGATCATTTATCAGGAATGATACAGATTTTTTTAAAAAAAAGATATGATCATAAGGTTCAAGTTTCATCTTTTCCCAAAACCTTTTCTTATGTCTACTTTAGTGAATACCTACTCATCCTTCAAGACTCAAATCAAATGCTTTATTTCTATAAAGCCCTTTCAGAAGCTTTAGAGTTAATCATTCCCTTTAATGTGATACTATAGTGGTATGCACAAACGTCTCCATACATTAAACTTAATTACGATGCACTGTAATTACCTGTTAACATTTCTCTTCTGCCCCCCCACTCCCATCCTAGTGGAGCTCATTAAAAACAGGGCAGAATGTCACTACGCTTTATCTCTTCTCTATCTCCAACACCCAGTACAATGCTTTCCACATTGCAGATGCTCAACAAATGCTTGGTAAAATAATGAAAATTGAATATATATATACCACATCTTCTTTAACCATTCATCTATTGATGGGCACTTAGGTTGTTTCCATATGTGAGCTATTGTAAATAATGCTGCAATAAACAGAGGGGTGCATCTATCTTTTTGAATTAGTGTTTTCATATTCTTTGGATAAATACCCAGAAATGGAATTGCAGGATCACATGGTAGTTCTACTCTTAATTTTTTGAGGAATTTCCATTCTGTTTTCCATAGTGGCTGTACCAATTTACATTCCCACCAACAGTGTATGAGGGCTCCCTCTTCTACATACCCTTACCAACACTTGTTATTTCTTGCCTTTTTTATAATAGCGATTCTAATAGGTATGAGGTAATATCTCAATGGATAAAGAAGATGTGGTATATATATATATACAATGGAATAATACTATTCAGCCATAAAAAAGATGAAATATTGCCATTTGTGACAACATGGGTGGACTTTGAGGGTATTATGCTAAGTGAAATAAGTCAGATGGAGAAAGACAAATACCATATGATTTCACTCATATGTGGAATATAAAAAACACAAACAACAACAAAAAACCAAAATAAATGAACAAACCAAACAAAACCAAACACACAGATACAGAGAACAGAGTAGAGGTTACCATAGGGGAAGGGAAGGGGAAGGTAAAATGCGTAAAGGGGATCAACTGTGTGGTGGCAAATGTGAACTAAATTTTTGGTGGTAAGTAAGCTGTAGCATATACAGAAGTAGAAATATAATGTTGTACACACAAAATTTCATTATATAATGTTATAGACCAATGTTATCTCAATAAACAACAATAACAACAAAAACTGATACAAAAAAATTATATGTGCATTCAGATAAATGCAAAGAAACAGATGGAATGCAACTGGAATTTGAAAACTCCCATCTAAAAATGAAGCTTAGGAATAAATAAACCACTTATTATACTAATGAATATCCAATGAGCAATAAATGAAGAGAATGATTTAAAAACACACTCTGAGCTTTAATAGATAATCAGGGTTAGCTGATAGTTATTTATTCCTACATACCATTTTGGCATTGAAGGGCCCCAGAGGGCTGGAATCTCTGTCACCTAGCTCTAGGTACACAATTCTAGTTACTAGTCTACTTTTCTGTTCTAATGCTGCTATGGGCAAGAAAGGCTCAATGTAATTTGAGAACTGGTCTACTACATGTCAGGCACTGTACTAGGTAAAAACTTTACACATTATCTCTAATTTTAAGTGTTTTAACACTGTGCAAAGTAAGAATTCAATTTTCCCCATTTAAGACAGTAGAGAGTCAGAGGGTTTAAGGCCCTTGCCCCCAAATATACAGTTCACACCAGGATTTAAACTCTCATCTGTTTGGCTTCAAAACCCATTCCCTATCTATTATACCAATTTAAGGAATAAATCCATTAAGGCATCTTAGTCAAGATAAAAGTGGCAAGTTAGTAAGAGGAAAAACTAAAATGTCTATTTATATGTTCTCATGATGTGATCCAACCAAATAAAATGATAGTTTAGGAACTGACATATTATGTAATATTTTAAATATTTTGACTACTTTGAAATACTGCCAAAGGTCTGTTTAAAATGTCAAGAATTTTTAAGGTGATGTGCTTAATATAACCAGTTTGCAATTCCAGTTGTAATCACGCCATTCCCACAAATCAGAGTACTTCCATGAAAACGAACAGAGCCTCTAAGTATGGATGAAATTCCTCAGCTTACCTTCTTAGCTGGGTCTATATAATTTCAGAATTTGCTCCTCTTTCTTCAACTCTCTCATTAATTTTATTATTCTTGGCAGTATAAAAATCTCACCAGTTGCTTTTCCTATAAATTTCTGAATGAAAATTTCAATTTCTCTTTGCTAGGTCTTCTTTATAGCTGCCATCTCTGGGGAGGAGGAATTGTTATGATGCATGTCAAGGACAAATAACTGGGCTAACGTGAGAGGGGAGATGACAAATAAGTTTCACCTGGTGGATTAGCTCTAATTAATTTCTGCCTGGAGAACACTCTGTAAAGGATTCTGAGGCTACATCAGAAGGCAGCCAGGAAGGAACAGAGTAGTAAGAAAGGCAAGTGGAGAACCAGTAAATTTCAGTGTTACAGTGGCCTAGGTTTCCAAGGAGGGAAGAGATTAAGAGTATCAAGTGAGGCAGAGCAGTCAAACAATATTAGATTTGGCCTTCAGGAGCTCATTGATGTCCACAGTGACAACATGCTCAGTAGACTGTGAGGGAAGAAGTCAATAGGCTAAGGAGGAAATGAGTACTGACACAGAGACAGCAAGTGTATTTATAAACTAGAGAGAGCCAGTATAGAAGATGACTGAAGAGTAAAATAGCTGAGGTAGCAGGTAAGGACAGAGATAAAAGCCAGATGGATGTATTCAGCCTTCCCAGTAAAAAAACTCGTCCTCTAAAAACTACAGGAAAAGAAGGGTATTCCTGTATGTGAATTTGTACTAAGGAGAAAGAACCTTAAAATTTCAATGAAGTAGGAGTTAAGGACCTCTCTTTTAGGTGGAGGGACCAGAAAGTCAAGAAGGGGAATGAGACATTTTGGTAAAGTTCTTTTTTTTTTTGGCCGTGCTGGGGCATGTGGGATCTTAGTTCTCCGACCAGGGATTGAACCCGCGCCCCCTGCATTGGAAGTGCAGAGTCCTAACCACTGGACCGCCAGGGAAGTCCTGGTAAATTTCTTGAAAAGAATGAGAGAGACAACTAAACTGAGTCAAGCAAGCAAAAGGTACTGGGCAATGCTGAATACTCAGACGAGGTTGGAAATAATGAATCTAAAACAAAGTTAATTGTATATTGGGTGCTTTCTCTTTAACCCTTAGATAGAGGAGTAGAACAGTAGACTGTGGATCGGGTTGGCATTTTGCTAGGGTACAGAAAAAGAGAGGAGCACAGAAAAGGCCAAATGTTGGGAATATTTCAGTTGATCAACTATGAGATCCAAGCTAGCGAGGGTAGGAGAGGTTAAAGGTAAGAAGAAAAATATAAAAGAGAAGCTAGTGACGCTGCAGATAGGCTTGGAAGAATAAAATGTGTTGGTCAGAGTGAAATGTTAGAGTTGAAGATTTTTGAAGTGGTACAATCACAGATGAGAAGATGGAGGCAGCAGCCTTGGTAAAAGGTGGCTAATTTTCACGTGGAGGTGATGATCGCTGGCAGTAAAGAAGTCCAGCAAGAGGCTAGGCTCTTTCTATTTGTGTACACTTATCTCCTAATCCAAGTTTCTCACCACTACTCTGAAATTTGTCAACTTCATTAAGGTAAATATGGAAGACATGTTTTATTCAAAATGACAAAACTCTTCTAAAGAAAAAGCTGTAAAAACAGCAATAATACAATCAGCCCCACACCCTTTAAAAATAAATATGGAGAGATAAGATCATACAGGCAAAAGTTCTTTAGAGGGGAAAAAAAAAAGAACTTTGAAATACAAAACTAACTCAGATACTCCTTTCAAAAAGGAGCAATGAAAGAGAACAAACATATAAAGGAAATTAATCTAAACAGCAACCAAAGAGCTCACAGGAATGCATCCATAGTCCAGCAAAAACCAAACAGCTACAAGCTTGACACTCATTCAAAGCCAGCATTCTCTTCTGACATACTGAGAATCAGGGAAAGACAAGTTAAAAAAAAAGCTAGGGACTTCCCTGGTGGTGCAGTGGATAAGAATCCACCTGCCAATGCAGGGGACAAGGATTCGATCCCCGGTCAGGGAAGATCCCACATGCCGCGGAGCAACTAAACCCGTGCGCCACAACTACTAAGCCTGCGCTCTAGAGCCCATGAGCCACAACTACTGAGCCCGCACACCACAACTACTGAAGCCTGAGCACGTAGAGCCCGTGCTCTCCAACAAAAGAAGCCACTGCAATGAGAAGCCGGCACACCGCAATGAAGAGTAGCCCCCACTCGCCGCCAACTAGAGAAAGCCCACGCGCAGCAACGAAGACCCAACGCAGCCAAAAATACATAAAATTAAATCTTAAAAAAAAACAACAACAACAATGAAAGCTAGATTATCCACCAAATAGGAAGAGAAATTACTATCTTCTGTAAGATAAACTGCTACAAGCTAACAACATTTATTTTTAGACAAAAAGAGTATTAAGAAGAGCTTTAAAAACAATTCATTACAAAGTCAGTTTTTTTAAATAAAGTTTACCATTCATTTATAAAAATTGCTTTACTCTTTTTCAAGGCAAAAATATGGACTTTTGAAGCAAGTTGTAGAAATTTACATTAACATGAAAAAATATTTTATGAAGAACCAAATAAAAATGTAAATATGCTTTTTGCCATGAAAAGTATGACCCTACTGCACAAAATCAAATGAGTTGAGTTACTGAGTAGTTTAAAAAAAAACACCTTTATTCATGAAAGATCAAACTAAAAAGTACCCTAACAGCAAATCTGGCCTCTTCATTACAAATGGTCTTGCTGCAATACATAATCTCTTGCTGTCCATTTCACTTTTAGGTTAATTTAACTATTACTTCTTCTTCTTCTTTTTTTTTTTTAATTTTTTTGGCCACTCCATGGGCTTGTGGGATCTTAGTTCCCGGACCAGGGATCAAACCTGGGCCCATGGCAGTGAAAGCTCACGTCTTAACCAGTGGACCACCTATGCTTCTTCTGCTTGGCTGTTTAACCTATGTTTTCTCTAATGAAAATATATTTCTTATTTAAAAAAAAAATCTATTGCCTGAGAATTTTTGCCTATCTTCATGGCATGAGTTAGAAAAAAATCAAGTAACTGTTCCTGAGAGCACTGGTAGAATATGCTACTAATGGGACTCTAAAGTAGCAAAACTTTAGAGGGAATTTTGACAATACTATATCAAAAGCTTTAAAAATGAATATATTTTTTAGTCCTGCAATGCCAATTCTAGGAATTTATCATAAGGAAATAATTATGGATACATGCAAAGACTTCAGTATGTACAATAATAAAAACTAGAAATAATCCAAAAGGCCAACACTCATTAGGTTACATGAATTATGGTTTATCTGTATTATAGGATATGTACACTATTAAAAGTTAAAAGAACTATTCAAAAACAAACAAAAAAAATTGTCAAATAACATGGGAAAAGGCTCAAAATCTACTGATGAGTAAAAAATGGTATAGCATCTATATTGATAAGTGTTTCAACTTGTCTTTTCTGTGTTGCTGAATTATTATTCATACTTTCTAAAATGAGTACTATAAAAAGTACATATAGCTCTTTTGTTAAAAAGTTATTCTAAAAAAATTCTTCCTCAAAGCACTTAGCAAATGAAAGAGACAACATTGAAAAAAAGAGAGAAACTTTTTCATATCATTATTACTTTGTATATATGTTAGTCCATAATTTTATATTATTTTATTACTTAACAAGTATTTGTAATTTACACAAAATATTGATTTTTCTAAAACATATTTGGAAGCTCTGTTTTAATACTGAGAGCAATGACTAAACTCTTCTTATTGAGATTAAGCTTTAGTGTTAACAATTCCCCTCATTTATCAGCTCACGTTCCACTCAACTTCATCCTGCCTCAGTTTCTCTCTGTATGGAGTGAGCACATACTAACTTCTCACAAGAATGCTGAAAGGAATATATGTAAAGTATATCATACATAAAATCACCTGAGAAACAAAATGGTAAAAATCTTTTGATTGGCTTCCCTGGTGGCGCAGTGATTGAGAATCTGCCTGCCAATGCAGGCGACACGGGTTCGAGCCCTGGTCTGGGAAGATCCCACATGCCACAGAGCAACTAGGCCCGTGAGCCACAACTACTGAGCCTGCGCGTCTGGAGCCTGTGCTCCGCAACAAGAGAGGCCGCGTTAGTGAGAGGCCCGCGCACCGCGATGAAGAGTGGCCCCCGCTTGCCACAACTAGAGAAAGCCCTTGCACAGAAACGAAGACCCAACACAGCCAAAAATAAATAAATAAATAAATAAATAAAATTAAAAAAAAAGCAAAAAAAGTAAATTGAAGTTGAGTTCTTTAAAAAAAACCCTTTTGATTGCCAATATTCTTATCGTTCTTATAACCCTAAACAAATTATTTAAGCTGTGTGCCCCTGAACTATTATATTTATTTTCCTGTAAAATGGACAATATTAAACTCCTGAAGGGTTTTCTTTGAATTACTAAAATGAATGCAAAACTAAAATTTTTCATATAAAATTTATAATAAACAATGTGTTCTGAAATAATGAAATAAAGAATATCAATTTATATAATAACTCTGGTATACTCTTTTCAGCATCAAATCATCCTTAAAGTAATTAAACTATTGCATTTCTGTTTAACTTCTTTTGGGGTTGATAAATATAAAAATGTTAATGCAAGCTAATATTTATTTTTATGCTACTTGAGTATCTTATTCCTTAAATTACTCTGTACCCCAAGAATATATTAATATAGTTTTGGATATAACGCAAAATTCTTTTTATGGTGGTCTCTATCAAATACAAAAAGAACTACCAAAGCTATAAATAACTATAAACTAAACATACTCTAGGAAAGGCTGCCCCCTTGTGCCAATCAATAATATTTAACATATTAAGAAATAACAACTTTCTGACACTAGAAGCACTCAGACTTCTACTAAAAAGGTCTTGATCTTTCCATGTTCTGATTTCAACAGCTCATATTTAAAGTGGTAATCTTTAAAGAAAAACAAATTGAACAGTACTTTAAGCTCATATGGACATGACTAATTTACGACATTCAGCAGCAAATATCAACGTAATTCATATCATTTAACTATCATGGATATTAGCTGCTCAAGTGCTTAGAGGCTGAGCTCAGAGAGAGAAGTAATTTTCTGATCCTTAAGTTCTATAACAAAATACAAAGAAAATAATTAAAGAAACCAGTGTATTTCAGAAGAAAAATAGATAAAGCAGGGATAGAGTATGGTGGCTTGCTTTTATATATATATATGTGTGTGTATATATATATATATGTGTGTGTGTGTGTATATATATATATATATATATCTCGTTCATCCAAGATTTTAGGTATTTTCTTCTGAGTTCTTGGAAGATAAGATATTTTCTTCGAATTTGATGTATGGCCAATTACCCTTTGTAAAGCTTCTTGACATATATAAGTGGTATCAGGCCATTCAAACGTAAGTCAGTATCAATATTATTACTATTATTATTACTAGTAATCTATAGTAGTGGACAAAGTATTAGAGCAATAGACTTGCTAAAGAAAACAAACATTAAGGCAATAAAAGACGTATTACGGGTAACAAATAAGTAATGAATGCATATTTTGTATATCTGATAGCATCATATCGTTCCTAATTATGGTCAGAACAGGTGCAATTCTATTTCTACCCAATAGGATCATTAGAAGAATTAAATGAATTAGCATTGATAAAGCACTTACTATAATAAACACCATAAAATGTTTGCTATACATGTAAATAAATAAGTAGGTACTATATAGTATGCATTTTTTCAATAATACCTACTTTCGAAGGTGGTCATGTTCTTTCAAAAATAGTTCAGTTCTTCTGTTGTTTACTCCAGACCCACTTTTATATGACCTAGAACAAAAATAAAGAATACTTAAGAACATTTTTGGTACATGTTATAAAAAAGGATTAAATGATTGACTCAAGTAATATCCAAAGTGGACAAATAGAGCCTCTCCATAGTTTTGAATAAACAATTAAAATGTATAATCCTTTTCATTTCCTTCTAAAAATAGCATCTATCATAAATGGATAAATATGAATGGCTCTCTAACTTAGGCCTAAGTTTATTATTTTTCACCAAAATAATCCAACATTCTTAAACAAAAATCTTACTTTTTCCTTTTTTTGATTTTATATACATTTATTAATAACTCTTCTAAAAGTGTTTATTTTGTATCATTTGCCAAAAATTCCAACTCACTAAAGTACATGAAAAGAGAATATACATTCATTCGTTTATTCATTAACTCAGCAAATATTTATTCAACATTTGTGAGGTACCAGACATTACAATAGTAAAACATGCTACCTAGCCACAAGTTGGTCATAGACAGTTTAGAGAGGTACATAAATTATATAATTGTAATTCAGTGTAATAGGAACTATTATAATAGTTACATACAAAAGAGAGTAGTCATTTCTATAGGGCAGGAGGTAGATTAGAGAGACTGTGAGAAATACAGAAACATTCTTAAAGAGAGAAAATCCTTAAAGGGTACCCTGTAGAACGAGTGATAATTTAGTTATAAAAAGTGGAAGATTATTCCAGGAAGGAAGCAGAGCGTGTGCAGCATCATGAGGTGTGGAAGAACAGAGTGTCTTCAGAAAACTTTGCATTGTCCATCTTGAAGAGTAAGGTTTGGGAGGATACTGTAAAAGATGAGGAAAGCAGAGGCCTTTAAAGCCATTACTTTTCCTTTCTTTGTCTATTATCTCCTATATCTTTATTTTCCCCAAGTGGGAATAATACTTTGTTGGGGTTTTTTTTGTTTTTTGTTTTTTTGATTTTTGGCCGCATTGGGTCTTTGTTGCTGCGCACGGGCTTTCTCTAACTGCAGTGAGCGGGGGCTACTCTTTGTTGCGGTGCTCGGGCTCTAGATGCATGGGCTTCAGTAGTTACGGCACGCAGGCTCAGTAGTTGTGGCTCTCGGGCTTGGTTGCTCCGCTGCATGTGGGATCTTCCCGGACCAGGGCTCGAACCCGTGTCCCCTGAATCGGCAGGCAGATTCTTAACCACTGCGCCACCAGGTAAGTCCGCGAATAATACTTTGGATTGATTACTACACAGCATATGGGGTGGGGAAGGTATTGAAATGGAATGTTTCCCTTCACAACGATACACGCAGTCCATCAACTGAAGCCTAAGGAACACAAAAAGGAAGCTAAAGATCTGCCAGCTGTGGCATACTTAAGGATTTCTATCCTGGTCTTAAGTTCATTACAATTTACTAGAAGTAACTGCACATACACTGCAGGAAGACAAAAGAGGGTCATGCTGCTAAAAGTGAACCACTGGCTGAGAGTAGGGCTGATGTGCAAAGTGCAGTGGGGAAGAAAACACCAGGAAAAGCAGCATGATATAACCAAGAACACACTGGACTTGAAAGACTGATGACTAGCCAGTTAACCTTAGATAACTCTTAATACCTAGTTTTATAAAATGGGACTAATAATTTATATCTATACCAAAAGATTATATGAAGCCAAAAAAGAGAGAATATATGAAATAGCAGTGTATAATTGTAGAAAAAATTCTTAAATGTCAGTTATTACTACTATATCTCATTTCACTAATCATGTTCTGCCATGTATTATATTAATTTGAGTATGTGCCTTACTCCCCTCTAGCATCTAGAGGGCCATGTTGATCTTTTCATTTCTGCCTTCTACTGTGACTGACATATTATCTTACTCATGGTTGGTAATCAGGAAATAGTTTAGTAAATGGATGAACATGTTTCTTTTATGATCATCTTTTAGAAAACAAGTTATTACATTGGAATGTAGTCTAGCAATTCCCACAAATTGCATGGTAGTTAAAAGCCTACACATTAAAGGCTGTCCGCTACACTGATTCTCAACGCATTCTTTAAAATACCTATGTAAATAGACTATACAGAAATTAGACACAAGACTTATATGTGCCAGAGAACTAAAAATATTCCAAAATTCCTAATATGGCAAAAATGTTTCATTTTTTTCACTCCTATATGTTGTACAAAGTACCTATGACTAAATATAAGAAACATAGATAAAACAGAGACAAACAATAAAAATTAATTTTCCAAGATAATTTCTGGAGGTAGAAACACAACTGGTGACTGGATAATCCTGGTTTAGAGTTTTGGACAAAAATTTTGCATGGGATGAATATTAAATGATCTCTCCTGCAAAACTGTCTTACTGTTACAACAAAATAAAGGAACTCTAAGCAAATGTTTACCAGAGTACACATGATATATATCAGTTCATGATATGGTAGTACATATCATAGTTCATGAAACATAAGTATCATACTTATGAAACCTTGTACCATAAGCTTATCGCAAGTGAGACAATGATAGGCATCAACAGATGGTCCAAAAGTGGAAAGTCTGCAGCTTTAATTAGATGCCCAATGGATTTAACGCTGTCAGTCATGTACAGCTGCGAAAAACATTTTGAAAATGTGTATAAAATGCTAGAATATATTATTAAAGGTGAGGTAAAGGAATGGAAGAAAAGAATACATTTTTTAAATTATGGGTTAAGAGCAGCATAAAAATGTTGGGAGTCTTTAAATAATTTGACTAAAGTTATGAGTCTGTATAAAAGCTGGAAAAAACAGATTTCAGATTCCAGGGAAGTAAAGGCTACTTTGATAGCTACCTAAGTATTGATATGTAATTGTTGGGGCAAGGGAGAGGGTAGGGGGATAGACGGTAATCAGGAAGGGAAACATGGACAGCTTCAGTTATTGGTAACGTTATAATGCTTAAGGTGGGTGGTAGGAGATCAGAGAAAAACTCACGAAGACATCATCTAAACTGGACTTTGAATTAAGACAGGAAAGTCAAGGTTGGCAGGAGCCAATGATAAAACTAGGGGAAACCAGAGATAAGACCAGCAAAGTAGATTAGGACTATACTGGAGCAGCAATGTTTAAAGAACAGTGAAATGGGAATCAGAAACCTTGAAATCTAAACCATGGTTTCTGCTACTCAATTTGGTGTTAATCATGGATATACTCTAAATCTGATTCTGAATAAACATCCTACAAAAAAATATAAAAGGTAACTTACTCAATATCCTTTCGTACTGATCCCATGAGATTCTCCCTTTCCCGTATTGCCACAAAGTTTGCTTTGGTTTTATGGAATTCATGTGTATAATCCTGCAATCAATCAACATCTAGAATCAACACTAGCTAATTATAAATTTTCATCTTATTGAGCCAGTTATATATTGTTATATTACAAATTTCTGCCCAGAAAACTGCTATTTAAGAAATCAAATTGCCAAGAGGTAAAAATAACATTATAATCACTTTCCTAAAGAGTGACCAACTTCTTTCAAATGAAAACAATTTGGAGCTAGGGTAATAGTGCCACTAAATCACTATCCTTTGTATCCCCTAGTACCTTGTCTTATGGGGCACAATTGCAAAGAAAAAATAATTTTCAGATAACATGACTTCAAATAGCCTAGGATAAAACTTAAGAGGCTCCTTCTACCATCAGTGCACCCAATGGGGCTTATTTTCAAATTTCACCTTTTTGGAACTCCTGCAGAAATTTAATTCCTAAACTAATCAAAGGAAGAACAGCAGTAAGAGAGCTGTAAAGAATAAAATAATTTAAAAATATTTTCCTTTCTTTTTCTACCATATTTTTAAGTTCTTAAGGAGTATTCATTACTTTTAAAAATTCAGATCAGTATATAAAAAAGATAAAAAACATATGCCACCTCCCAGAGAGCCCTTTAAAAACAAAAATAATACATGAACATGGGGTACCATGAACTGAAAGAGCACCAAAAAGAACAGAAGTAAAAACCATCTTGCTCCACAGTTCTTAATATTATGATTACTTTCTTTCAGTTTCTTTCAGGAAATATGTTTTTGTATATACAAGTTTATTATTTCTTTCATTTATGCTAAAGAAATCATACTATATTCTGCTGCAACCTTGTTTTTTGTAGTTCATAAAGTATCAAGTAATCCTTCCATATCAGCAAACTGAAATCTACATTCTTTTTAATATTTAATATTTAATTTTTAAATTGACTATAGTACTTTAATAAATTCTCTACTGATAAACATTTTAGCTGCCTTTTTTTTTGCTGTTAAAAAAATGCTTCAATAAACATTCTTGTGTATATATTTTATTGAACTAAATGTATTTAAAGGGTAAATGCCTAGCAGAATAACTGGGTCAAAGAATCTTACATGAAAATTTTGATAGTGTTAAAATGCCTTCTAGAAAGACTACACCAACTTACATGCCCAGCAAATGGATGAGTGCCCATTTTTCTACACTCTTGCCAACAATGGGTTACAAATGCTTCAATATTTGCTAACCTGACAGGTGAAAAATCATATCTCATTTTTTTTTTCCATATCTCATTTTGATTTGTATATTTTCATTTGGGAATGTGGCTGACCATCTTTTTATGATTTTGGCCACTCATTTTCTGTAAACAAGTTCATATCCTTTGCCCATTTTTCTACTGGGTTGCTTTTTTCTCATTTCTATTACCTCTGTATATTAAGCAAATTAGTCATTTATTATAGTTTCTGGTATCAGGTCTTGCTTAGGAAAGTCCTTTACTACCCCACAATGTACAATTTCACCCACGCTTTATTCTGAAATTTTATTGTTTCTTTTTCTACATATAAATCTTTGATCCATTTGGAATTTACTCTGGATAGGAGGAATGAGATAGAAATTGAGGGTTTTTTCCCCTCAAATAATTAGCGAATTGTTACAGCTCTATTTTATAATCCCTCTTTTCTCCATTGATTCAAACTAGCACCTTTATCAGAAAGTAAATTTTCATGCATATTTGAGTCTATATATGAACTCTACTCTATTGGTCTACTTTTTATCCAGAATCAAACTGTTTTAATTATTCTAGCTTCTTAACAGGTTTTAACAGGCGGCAGAATTAGGCATCCTTTACTACTTATCTTCATTTTCACATGGGTTTTTTTCTTGGTTATTCTCATATGACTATAATTCCAAATAAACTTTGGTGTCATTTTGCTGTTTTTAAAAAAATGAAACAAACAAAAACCCCTGTTATTTCCACTGGGATAACATTCAATATATAGGCTGTTTTAGAGAGAAATCTTCCCATCCAAAAGCAGAGTAAATCTTCTTTTATGTTCCTCAGTAGAGTTTTATACATATAAATCCTATACATTCTTATTAAATTATACATAAAATTTTTTATAGTTTCTTCCATTGTACTTTCTAACAGATTATTGTTTGTGTGTAGGAAAACTACTTGCTTTTATATATTAAGTTTATAAGTCATCAACTTACTGAATGTTTCCAATTTTTTTTTTTTAGTTTTCTTGGTTTGTATTAGCTATATAATCTTATCATTACCACAGAATACAGATTTTATCTCCCTTTTCAGTATTTATATCTTGTTCTTTTTACTGTGTAATTGAACAACCAAGAACTTCTAAACAATGTTAAACATCTGTGGGGACTGTGGGTATCCTCGTCTTGCTTTTTTTTTAAAAAATAAATTTATTTATCTACTTTTGGTTGTGTTGGGTCTTCGTTGCTGCGCATGGGCTTCCTCCAGTTGCCGCGAGCGGGGGCTACTCTTTGTTGCAGTGTGCAGGCTTCTCATTGAGGTGGCTTCTCTTGTTGCAGAGCACGGGCTCTAGGTGCACGGGCTTCAGTAGTTGTGGCATGCAGGCTCAGTAGTTGTGGCACATGGGCTTAGTTGCTCCACAGCATGCAGGATCTTCCTGGACCAGGGATTGAACCCATGTCCCCTGCATTGGCACAAGGATCCTTAACCACTGAGCCACCAGGGAAGTCCCTCCTTGTCTTGTTTTTTTCAGTGGGAAAGCTTTTAGTGCTTTATTATTAAGCATTATGACAGATTTTAATCTGATGTACACATTTTTGCATTAGGTAAATAAAGTATCCTTCTAGTCCTATTTTTAACAAGTTTTAAAAATTAGAAATGGTTGAATTTTTTCAATATTAAAAAATTTGGGGACTTCCCTGGTGGCGCAGTGGTTAAGAATCCACCTGCCAATGCAGGGGACACAGGTTCGAGCCCTGGTCCAGGAAAATCCCACATGCCGCGGAGCAACTAAGCCCGTGTGCCACAGCTACTGAGGCTGCACTCTAGAGCCCGTGAGCCACAACTACTGAGCCTACATGCCACAACTACTGAAGCCCGTGTGCCTAGAGCCCATGCTCCGCAACAAGAGAAGCCACTGCAATGAGAAGCCTGCACACTGCAACGAAGAGTAGCCCCTGTTCGCCGCAAGTAGAGAAAGCCCGCGTGCAGCAACGAAGACCCAACGCAGCCAAAAAAAAAAAAAAATTTGCCTTCCTATTTGTACCACTATATTTTTAACACCTCCCATGTAAATCTTTAAAAGTTTTTTCATTTTATTGGTATACTTTTAATATTTTTCTCAAACAATACACTAAATATAGCAAATTACTTCTCTTCCATGTTATCTTCAAAGCCTGATGAAAGTATACTCTAAACCACCATATGACTGCTTATGCATGACCACTGGCTATTTCACTGTTTCAGCTAGCTAGCAAGATCTCCCACAGTAGAAGTATTCTTACCTACTGATGAATATTATTCAATTTTACCAGGCAAAAGCAAGAGCTGCTAACCATTTTCAGAATTTTATGATATCAAGGAAAAAAAAAAGTAAAACAGGACAAACTTCTATAGCACGGCATTTATCCTCTTCGAAGATTTTTCCCTTTGTTCCCCTACATACACGTGAACACATTCTATTCATAGAGTAAAAAAACCCCTAAAACTTCCTGTAATAACATAAAAATCTCAAGCCCAATGTACTACCTGCAATATGTCTCTATGTCGCTGCAATGTATGCATCAATGCCGCATTCAAGGAGGGGACACCGGCACTGTTGGTATATTCTGCCATTTTATCATTTACTCCTGTAAGCTAAAACAGAAAAAAAAAAAAAAAGAAAGAAAGAAAAAGAAAACCAATGAAAATATTTTAGAAAGCACTGTAAAGAGATAAAAGTAAATTATATGCCTATATTCCTTTCTGGCTAACAGCAAAAAACAAAAACAAAAACAAGAAGACAGCAGGCAAGGATTCAGTATTTCCCCAAAAGAATCCATAAAGGCTAAACTAACATCCACAGGACCTGGGAATGGCTGTCATCAAAATTCAGGTGGCCTGGGGAGGCACACATCTTGAATGAAAGGGTGATTTCAATAAATATGTCTGCATTAATATAATCTAGTACCATATCTAACAGGTACACAGTTATTAGCAAAACAGCCATTTAACAGAAGGTACTTACCCTTGCCAAAAGCTGTTCAATCTCAATCGCCATAGTTTCAAACATTCTGTCTTGGCTTGATCCATTTAAAAGGGGTGTTGTGTCAGAGCTAAAGAGAAGTTCAAATAAAGAGTATCTATTACTTAAACCTAATCCTTTAAAATATACTTAAAATAATAAGGTAATTATTCTTAAAGAAGCCAAGTGGAACCCCTGAGACATTCTTTTTGTTTCATAAGAAGTTATAATTTTTATAGAAGTTTTTCTATAAAGATCACATATCCTAAATATTAAATTCAGTATAAAATATAATTGAATGTAAGACTGTCCCAAGCTTTAATACATCCAATCTTAATAATGCAAAGAAATTCTAAATTCTTGTTTACTGTTTCCCAAATGAAAGTAACTTAAGCTATGGCAGTGTCCAATTAAATGCTGAATCTAAAGGAACAAATTATGTGAAATAAAACTGCAGACCTATGTAGTACAGCATCTAAGAGGAGCCATAAAATGTATTGCAGATTATGTTAGCTCTGTGAGGAATAACCTTTAAAATTTTTACCTCAATTATGGTTCCTGAGACCTTAATTTAAGTTCTCTCTTCCTTCTATGACTCTTTCCAAGAAGAAATAAAATTGAGATTTAAACAATCCACAGATGGGATAAATAGTTTATCAAATAATCAGGAACTGGCTTTAAGTCTAATACAGATAGCCACGTCCAGCAGGGAAGTTTTAATACCAATCCTTTACATTTCCACTTATATTACGTAGTTGTTTCTGTTTTGCTTTGCAAAAATGTATTTAACTGTCTTCTGAAATCTGAATAGTCAATCCTAACTTTTTACAAGTGAAACTATGTTTGACAAATTCAAATTCTAAAACCACATGTCTTGAAAGTTTCATTTGTCTCTTCTGAAAAACCATTAACCTTCATTAGGTCCCAAGTGGTATATACTATCATATGAGCAGCTGCAGCTCAATACTGATCTTAGTTATACCAAACACAGATAAATACCAGGAAATGACTATGCTCTCCAACCTTACTGAACACTTTTTCTTGCCCTGTGAGAGTTGCTTGGGTGCAGTAAATGAAAAGATTAAATAACCAGTTTAATGGTAAATTTACCTTGGCTCTTTCCCTTTTCCACATACACATCTACAGCAATAGTAACAAGCAGTGAAATAGCCAATAAGGAGGATTTTTATTTTAGGATGTTTAACTAGGTCCAAATTTTTATTTCTTTAAAATTTTCAATTTATTTGCCTTAAAATAACTCATTCTTGATCATGTGTCAGAGCCAACCCAAGGTTCTGCGCTTATCTCTTAGAACATGCCCATGTGAAATGCTCTATATACTACTAATACAGATCCTCCCCTACGAGAAATACGAAAAAGAACAATGGGCCAATAACATAAGCTCCATCAGGAGGAAAACTGCCTATGTCTTGCTCACAGATATATGCCTATCACTGAGAATAGTGCTTGGCACACGGTAGATGCTCTTTAGATACTTGTTGAATGAACGAGGAGGCAATCTCTACATTCACCATTCTCAGGGAGGTATGAGTCCAGGGAAAAGGTCAAAAACATACTCTCCACAATACTAAGATTCAGTTAAATTTAATTCATTTTATAAGTACATGGTGATTCATAGACCATAAAGTTCTCAAAATACAAAAAGTAAAAAAATTACTCCTGAAAGAAACTTCTGGTCATCACTGAGTTTATTCATTATGATGTGCTTTCAACCTGGGCAACAAACAAAACACTTTAGAATGCACATTGGATCTTGGTCCTCATGGCTCTAGGTTTCTCATTAAAAGGGACAGTGAGGCTGAAGTAATTCCACAAACTCATTTCCAATTTGTTGTAGAATTTCTGAGGGAATGTTTCTGAATAGTTTCCCCTTTAAAGGAGTCAAAAAAGTACAGGCATACCTTAGAGATATTGTGGGTTTAGTTCCAGACCACCACAATAAAGCAAGTATCTCGATAAAGTGAGTCACACTAATTTTTTGGTTTCCCAGTGCATATAAAAGTTATGTTTACAATTTACTGTAATCTATTAAGTCTGCAATAGTATTATTCTAAAAAACCAATGTACATATCTTAATTTAAAAATACTTTATAGCTAAAAAATGCTAACCATCATCTGAGCCTTCAGTGAGTAATCTTTTTGCTGGTGGAGGGTCCTGCCCTGATGTTGATGGCTGCTGACTGATCAGGGTCCTAAGGCTGGGGCAGCTGGGGCAATTTTAAAAAACAAGATAACACTGAAGTTGCTGAATTGATGGACTCTTCCTTTCGTGAACGATTTCTCTGCGGCAGGCAATGCTGTTTGATAGCATTTTACCCACAGTAGAACTTCTTTCAAAATTGGAGTCAATCCTCTCAAACCCTGCTGCTGCTTTATCAACTAAGTTAATGTAATGTTCTAAATCCTTTGTTGTCATTTCAACAATCTTCATAGCATCTTCACCGGAAGTAGATTCCATCTCAAGAAACCATTCACTTTTAAGAAATTTATATATCTACAGGAAACAACTCCTCATCTGTGCAAGTTTTATCATGAGACTGCAGCAATTCAGTCACATCTTCAGGCTTCACTTCTAATTCTAGTTCTCTTGCTATTTCCACCACATTTGTAGTTATTTCCTCCACTTAAGTCTTGAACCTCTCAAAGTCACCCATGAGGTTTGGAATCAACTTCTTCCAAATTCCTGTTAATGTTGTTATTTTGACCTCGTCCCATGAATCATGAATGTTCTTAATGGCATCTAGAATGGTGAATCCTTTCCAGAAGGTTTTCAACTGATTTTGCCCAGATCCATCAGAAGAATCACTATCTATGGAAGCCATAGAAATGTATTTCTTAAATAATAAGACTTGAAAGTTGAAATTACTCCTTGATCCATGGGCTACAGAATGGGCATTGTGTTAGCAGGCATGAAAATAACATTAATCTCATTGTACATCTCCATCAGAGCTCTTGGGTGCAATGTCAATGTGCAGTCATACTTCGAAAGCAATCTTTTTTCCTGAGAGTAGGTCTCATCAATGGGCTGAAAATATTCAGTAAACTATGTTGTAAACAGATGTGCTGACATCCAGGCTTTGTTTTTCCATTTATAGAGCACAGGCAGAGTAGATTTAGCATAATTCTTAAGGGCCCTAGGATTTTTGGAATGGTAAATGAGCACTGGCTTCAACTTAAAGTCACCAGCTGCATTAGCCCCTAACAAGAGAGTCAGCCTGTCTTTTGAAGCTTTGAGGCATCAACTTCTAACTATGAAAGTCCTACATGGCATCTTCTTCCAATAGAAGGCTGTTCTGTCTACACTGAAAATGTGCTATTTGGTGTAGCCACCTTCATTAATTACCTTAGCTGGATCTCCTGGATTACTTGCTACAGCTTCTATATCAGCACTTGCTGCTTCACCTTGCTCTTTTATGTTATGGAGGTGGCCTCCTTCCGTGAATCTCTTGGATCAACCTCAACTAGTTTCAAACTTTTCTTCTGCACCTTCCTCACCTCTCTCAGCCTTCACAGAATTGAAGAGTTAGGGCCTTGCTCTGGATTAGGCCCTGGCTTAAGGGAACGTTGTGGCTGGTTTGACCTTTTATTCAGACCACTCAAACTTTCTCCATATCCGCAATAAGGCTTTTCACTCTCTTATCATTCGTGTGTTCACTGGAGTAGCACTTTTTAATTTCTTTCAAGAACTTTTCCTTTGCATTCAGAACTCGGTTGTTTAGCACAACAGGCCTAGCTTTCAACTTATCTCGACTTTCAATATGCCTTTCTTACCAAGCTTAATCATTTCCAGCTTTTGATTTAAAGTGAGAGACGTGCAACTCTTCCTTTCACTTGAACACTTAGAGGTCACTGTAGTTATTAATTGGTCTAATTTCAATATTGTTGTGTCTCAGGGAATAGGGAGGCCTGAGGAGAGGGAAAGAGATGGGGGAAGGACCTGTCCACGGAGGAATCAGAACACACACGTTTATCAATTAACTTTGCCATCTTATACGGGTGTAGTTTGTGGCGCCCCAAAACAATTACAAAGTAACATCAAAGATCACTGATCACAGATTACCATAAGAAATATATCCTAATAATGAAAAAGTCTGAAATGTTGCGAGAATTACCAAATGTGACACAGATACACGAAGTGAGCAAATGCTGTTGGAAAGATGGCACCAACAGACTTCTAAACACAGGGCTGAAACCTTCAATTTGTAAAAAAAATGCAGTATCTGTGAAGCACACAGAGCAAAGTGCAATAAAACAAGGTATGTCTGAATTAAGATCATGATACACAGAGAACACAGGAAAAGCATCATGTAATCGTATCTCTTAACAGTTTGGAGTTTTAAAATTGTATACTCACTGGCATAGTCAAATGGGAGACTTAAATTCAGGAAAAATGCTTTCTAGTGATAAAATAAGTTTACTCATAGAAAAGAACATTCCTCATTCTCTTTACCTGCTAAATAAAGGCAAGCCGAAAGCAATGCATTGCAATCAAAGCTATGTGACATGCCAATAGCTTACTTTTAGCTCCTAAAGTCAATATGTTGGCCCTGCTATCTTTAATTCTTTAATCATGTGACCTTGTAAAAAGAAGCAACACTGGCTATAGTACTGAAATAAGTCTTTTGTTGGTAGGTACATAGAAAGGTTTGGAGCATGGGCTCAGGATACAGAAAGATCTGGTTTCAAATCAAAGCTCAGTTTTTATTGTTTTTATTATTACTAGCTGAAAAAAATATCCCACCCACCACCAATCCTCAAGAAGGTATGTAAAATAAGTAAAAATGTTCCCAGCAGCCTTTATATAAAGCTCTTAAAAACAGTACCTGAGGCATGATGAACACTCTTGTGTTTAAAATTATTAAAATAAGCAAAAATTAGAAACAACATTCATCTACAGAATAAACTGATACAAGCATACAATGTAATACTATATGCAGCAAATGAATATACTAGAGTTAAACGTATCCATAGCTTAATCTCAAAAATAATGTTACACAAAAAAGCAAGTTGCAAAATAACTATTATGAATTGTTCAGGAACACAAATATATACGTAGTAAAAATATATGGAGATTACCCGGAGGGAGAAAATGGGATGCCATCAGGGGCTTCAACTGAATTGGTAATGATTATTTCTTAAAGTGGGAGATAGGCACATGGGGACCCATTATATTATTCTTTATATCTTCCTAAGTGTCTTAAATATTTCCTAATATTTTTTGAAACAAAGTGGATGGCCTAAAGTGAGTTTCAAAGATAAGAATACATTTAAATATATTCAAAATAGTAGTATACCAGTTTCTCAAAAAAGAACCAAAATTTAAAAGAGCTTCGACCATTAACAGTGAGGATACACACTGCATTAGATTAACTCTAAAACACCAGAATAGCAGTAGGTATACTTTGCATTTGAGTAGTCTCTCAGATCCATTTAGCAATCAGAAAATATAAGAAATACAATGTGGGCAAAGCAACATTTCCTTATACCGGCTTATTTCTGATGCAAACTCACTCTTAAGCCTTAGCATTTTCCTCCTGATAACAACACAGTCCTTGCCTAAGGATCCCAAATAAATGTTCACCTCAAGAATTAAGAAGAATTTTTATAAATAACTAAAAAAAAAAAGGCAAAAACAAAAAATAAAATACCAAAAATTCACCAACAGACCAAGTTACAGTTATATATTTTACTTTATTTTTTTAATGCTTTAAAAACATGATATAGTTTAAGACATAATAGAGAGAATCTGGTAGTACCTATACCTGTCGCGTCTTCCATCTCGGGCACTGCTGTGACTGTAACTTGTACATAGTTTACTGAAGGAAACTAGTTTCAGGTCAAGTTCATTTTCCAGCTGTCGAGCCTGTTTCCTGAGATCTTTAACAAAATTACAAAAGCAAATAATTAGACACAAAAAATCCATCAGTAGATATAAAAATCACAAAACTTTTCTGAAGAAAACAAACTATGCAAATGATCATATATCTAGAGCCTCCCTTAAAGAAAAGTATTAAAAGAAGCAAACCAAACTCCCAGGAAAGCAAATTGTCACTTATTTAAACTTCAGATGAGGCAAAAAGGGGAGAAACAGTGGGAAATGCAAATTTTCAGCTTTATCCCAAAGACAGCTAGACAACAAATGCTGTTCTAACATCCCTGAAATTATTTCTATAGCAATAATTAAAATTTTTAATTTTAATTCAGGGGAAAACAGAAGAGAATACAAATCACAAAGGAACTGAGTATGGTTTATGACAAGCATTATATAAATTTACCAGCTAACTTTATAAGAAAGAAACCATCATTGTTTTTGACAAGGATTTTCCCATCTCTTTATGTTCCAAAGCTTTATTAAGTTTATGAAATTCTTAACAGTACAGTGAGTAAGTGCTTGACTGTAAAGAAAAAAATCACTGACATAGATTTAAAAAACTGTCTTTCAATAAGCTTACTGAAAGATATTTGGAGAGGATGAGTTTGACAGTAAACGATGTGCTACCGACAAGATCAAATATAAGTAAAACAGAAATAAGAGTGTAAGTTTTTAAAGAACAGAAGCAAACAAGCATGCAGAGAAATTGGTATAATGGTTTGGCATCTAACGTGGCTGAGTGAGAGGAAACCCATATCTAGATGTGAATACTCTCATTCATGGTGAAGTAGAGGTCAAAATAAAAGGGCTGAAATACAGAAGGCATAGTATAAAGATCTCATCTTTCAGGAATAAGAATATGAAACATTATTTCAATATACTTATCAGCAACCAGAAGTAGGAAGCAGCATGCAGGTAATACAGGGGAGCACATTTTCCCAGAGACCAAACCTCAATTAGAATCTCAGCTCAGCCTAAAGTTCTGAAGTTCTGAGAACTGGCTCTGATTTATTCACAATCTACTTAACCTATGAATCTCTGCTTTTCGTTTTTTAAACCCCTACCTTCAGGGTTTTCCTATGCATTACTAATCATGTGTTTAAGGCACCTGGCACAGAGTAGGCTGTCAATAATAAGTTGCTATAATTATTATAGCATGACGCTTCAAAAAAGTATAGCCTAATGACTAATGTTCAAGATACCAATAGCCACTTCTACATAATTTAAAAATATTTTCTAGCAAGCACACACATTTCAAATAACCGTTTTAATACATGTTTTAAACTATAAGCATGCTTCTCTGTAATTAGTAACTGTCTTCTATAGTAGAAAACATCAAGTAAAAGCATTTTGAAAGTATGACAAGCAAGTATAGATGACCTTAGAATTAAGTACTTTATACCAAGTGGCTGATAGTGACAATACTGCTATTTGTGGTGGGTTCCAGAGGCTTTGGTGGGTAGCAAGAGGAAACAGGTTAAAAGGGAAAAGGGATTCGGAGAGTAGTTTCTATTTTGCAGTAAAGCAAAGAGACAACTGAAAGAAAAAGGTCAGCCTTCTCTGATCTCTGCTTATCATCATGGTCCAGGAATGAGTTTTACATGAGCCCATTTTATCAAACCATATTTTCAGAAATTAAATAAACTTGCTTGTCAAGTTACAACATGGTTTTTTGGTAGAAGAGGTAAAGCAAATGCAATAATTACAATTCACACTGGTTCTCTCAACTTTCTCGTTTTAACAAAACCGATTTCCAGAGCAGAGGGTAAAGTTATTTCCTCTGCCTTCAAACGCGACTCCACACCCAATCCTCGAAGTCCCAGCCTGAACGTGCCAAGGGGACCCAACAGGAGGGAGACATTCCGCTCACACAACTTCCCTCGATGGACCGGACTGACAAGTTTCTCCTTTCTCTTTTCCTACTCAATTCCCCAACAGTGACCTCAACTCTAAGGCGCTGACACCTCCAGTCTCCTGGACTCGGCATATTCTCGCTCAACACTCGTTTCCTCCCAGAGTTCACACCCAACCCCCTTCGTCCGAGTTCCGCTACCACCTCAACCCAGCTCTCCTCCGGCGACTCAAACCCTCTTCCTCTCGGTCCCGGCTCAGCCCTCTCTGCCCAACCCCTGCCCCAGGTCCCGCTGCCGCTCAGGTCAGTCCCCTCCCCAGACCGCACGGTCTCTACAGCCCCCAGGCCCGGCGGCTCGCACTAGACCAGCCCTGCCCGTCAACTCGGCCGCTCCGGAAGCCAGGCTCTTCCCCCTGCTGCCTCCGCCAAGACCCGTCCTCGCTCAGCCCTTCTGCCCCTCGGCGAGACGCACACGGAAGTCTCCCCTCACCTTCCCAGTAATTGCTGGTTCCTGCCGCCATCTTTGTTGTCCAACGTCAGTCGGGATAGGAGAGTAGAGGCGATGCGAGCCAGAGAGTCATTTCCATGCCTTCTTCCGCTTGGCGCCAGGACCGATGGGATACGTGAGCTTCCACAGACACCGCCACCTGGCGGTCAATTCATCATTTTACACCTTTTGAGCAGCGAGACTGACAACTTCAGGTTTAGCACCTGACACTCCCTGAACATCTGCCTTTCTGGTGTTGGTATCCGCTCTCCGCGCCCTAAACCTACATCATCGCCCTCAGCTGGGCTTATCCCCTCTCCAACAGGGACCTCCCAGGCTGAGAAGAAAGTTAACCTTAGACGCAACTACCTGTTTCCTTCACCTTCTCTCAAATGTGTATCTTCAGCCAGCCTCTTTCTCTTCTCCAAGCCAGAGGCTGTTTTCTTCCCAAGACCAACCCCTTCATGCTACCTCCGCCTGTGCTCAATTATCCCACATCTCTGATACATGTGCTCTTCTCCACTGGCCGCCTTTCCCTCTGTCTGCGGTAGAATCCCAGCCCTCTTTCCTCCCCAGCCGCCAAATCTAAAAAGTGTGTGCTAACTGCTTCCATGTGTCTCATCCTGACCCCTCAACCTGTTAAAATCAGCTGTCAAAACTCACTCTTTATAGATACATAAATTATCACAGTTTGCTCGTGTCCACATTTTACCAGGTCTTGTGAAATGCAGAAATCTTACCTCTTGTAAAGGTTTTAAAATCACACCTGGGGCTTCCCTGGTGGCGCAGTGGTTAAGAATCAGCCTGCCAATGCAGGGGAAACAGGTTCAATCCCTGGCCTGGGAAGATCCCACGTGCCGCGGAGCAACTAAGCCCGTGCAACACAGGTACTGAGCCTGCGCTCTAGAGCCCGTGCGCCACAGCAAGAGAAGCCACTGCAGTGAGAAGCCTGCGCACCGCAACGAAGAGTAGCCCCTGCTCACCGCAACTAGAGAAAGCCCGCGCACAGCAACGAAGACCCAACGCAGCGAGAAAAAAAAAATCACACCTGTCCCTTTACTCGCTACCATATATAATTGTCTTTAATATTTCCTGTACATTCATTGAGAACCACATCATTATCTGATGTGTTACAATCTTTGCTTCAACTGTCAAACATAACTTACAGAGTTTAAAAGGAGAAGGAAAACCTGTGTTTACCCATTTTTTACTCTTCCCATTTTTCTTCCTTCCTGATGTTCCAAGATTCCTTCGTTTATCATTTTCTTTCTGTTTCAAGAACTTCCTTTAGCCATTTGTTAGAAGAGTAGGGCAGCTGGAGACAAATTCTATTTGTGTTTCTTCATCTGAAATGTCTTGAATTTCCCCTTCGTTCCTGAAAAATATTGTTGCCATATTAGGAATCTGGGGTTGACAATTTCTTTTTTTCAGCACTTGAAAAATGTGCCAATTCCTTCCTGCTTCCACAATTTCTGATGAGAAATTGGCTGTTATTTGAATCGTTTTTCCACTATAGCTAAGGTAGTTCTCTCTCTCTGCTTTAAAGACTTTTTCACTTTCTTTAATTTTCAGAAGATTGATTATGCTGTGTCTTAGTGTAGATTTCTTTGGTTTTATCCTGTTTGAGATGTGTTCAACTTTTTGAACCTTAGGTTTATGTCTTTTGACACATTTGGGAAATTTTCAGCCATAAGTTCTTCTAATACTTTTTCTGCCCCATCCTCTTATTCTTCTTCTGGGACTCCGATGATGTGAATGCTAAATATTTTATTATAGTCCTGCATATCCCCAAGGCACTACTCATTTTTGTCAGTCTATTTTCTGTTTTTCAGATTGGGTAATTTCTACTATTCTGTCTTCAAGTTCACTGACAGGCATGTCTTTCCTCTGTCCCCTCCATTTTGCTGTTGAGCCCATTCACTGAGTTTTTTTTTTTTTTTAATTATTGTATTTTTCAGATCTAAAATTTCCATTTGGTTCCTCATTATATCTTAAATTTATTTGCTGGGACTTTGTATTTCTTTGCTGAGACTCTTTTTATCATTTGTTCTAAGATTATTTGTAACTGCTCATTGAAATATTTTTATTATATCCTTGTCAGATAATTTCAATGTCTGTGTCATTTTGATGTTGGCATCTTTTGTCTTTTTTCATTCAAGTTGAAAATTTCTGGGGTCTTGGTATGCTGAGTGATTTTAAAAATTGTATCCTGGATATTTTAGGTATTATAAGACTCTGGATCTTATTTAGAACCTCTGTTTAAGCAGAACTCCTCTGACACTGTGCTGGTGGGAAAGGTGGGGAACTGCCTTGTTACTATCAGGTGGGAGTGAAAATTCAGGCTCTTCCTTGACCCCAGGTGAGGAGGGCGACTTGTTACTGCTTCTCATGTGCCCCCCACTGACACCACGGAAGGGGTCCTCATTACCACTGAGTGATAGTGAAAGTCCTGGTTCCCCACGTGGCCCTTTTTGATACCACCCAGGCAATGGGGAAGAGTGCTTCATTACAGACAGGTGAAAGTGGAGTCTAGGCTCCCCATTCAGCCTTTGCTGGCAGAGGGTAGAGATGGGCCTTGGTTTATTTCTGTAGCAATTGGCTGGAGTAGTACAATTGTTATGTAAAACTATTCTGTCCTGGTAGGTTGCCCCTTTCCTGGTCCTTTGGCTAGAGAAGTCTTTTCTTTGGGCTTTTTTGTCTGCACCCTTTGGCATTTCTGGGTTGCCAGCTTCTCCAGCATCCATTATGGGTTATATGAGGCAACATCTATTATGGGATATATGAGGCAAAAAGAAAACCAGGGAACTCACCACAGTGTCGTTCCTTGGATGCTGGAGGTCCCTTGGAGGTTCCTTGGAGGTTCCTAGCTGGTCTGCCTTCTTCTCTCCACCTTTCTGAGTTTTCTTTGTTTTATATATAATGCATGACGTTTTTTGCTGTGCTTAGTGGGAGGAATAGAAGAGAAATACATCTAGTCCATTTTGTCGAGAAGTGAAAGCCTCCGTTTAATTTTTAATAGATTTCAATTATCTGCTAAAATTCTTCATCTTGCCTTATACTTTCTTGAATTTATTCCTTGCCATTGTTTTAAAGTTTCTGATTGATAACTGAAAAATCTGTAACTCCCGTGGGACTGTTTCTATTTTTTTCTTGATCTTTCATCATTTGAGCTGTGACAATAAAAGTAACTTTTAACTGGATGCTATATGTTATAGATTAAAATTTGTAGTAATCATTTGAGGCTCTGGATGGTATCTTGCTCCAGACACAGTTTGCTGCTTCTTGCAGGCAGTTCAAGTAGGGGCAAATCAGCTTACTCCAGTATGGGATGGGACTAATACCAAGTGGGATTCTACGTAAAAATTGGTCTGTTTCTGACTAGCCCTTACTTCTAATGTGTAGCCATTCAAGTGTCCTAACTTAAAGTTGACCGGTGCCCACTGCCTTGATAGGTGCTGAATTCATATTTCCTGCCACACAGTGGTACTACCTAAAGCTTCTGCATTGTTCTCTGCCTCTTGCCTGGCCTCTCTGCTACTAGGCATCTCTAAACTCTTAGTCACCACTTATGAATCAACCAATAACGTAAGGTGAAAACTTCATTATTTTCATCCCTGAATTCCCTTTGCTAGGATCTAGACCCCAAAGTCCTTGTTACTTTAGTAACTCTCCAATCCTTCAACAGGTTTTTTGGTTGTTGTTTTAAAATCCAAGCTTTTCTAATTATTCTTGATGGGAAGGTCTTTCTGTTTTAATCCACCCATAACTGGAAGTAAAGCTAAGTTATGTTATTATTTCTAACTTACCTGTAGATTATTTTGTATTTTTCACATGCACAATCATATCTACAAATAATGACAAATTTGTTTCTTCCTTATCAATATTCATATCTGTTACTGATATTTCCATGCTTCATGGCTGAGATCTCTTCTGTCCATATAGTAAAGTTCACATGCTTTAGTGGGGTTTTTGTTGGTTTGTTTTGGTGATAGGGAGGGGTCATAAGTGTTCCAATTTTGCAATTTTCATTTATCTTGCAGGACTGTAAATTTTCCTTTTTCTTTCCTCTCTCATCACCTAATTGTCAAAAGGTACATCTCCTTTTTCACTTTTTTTCTGTATTTCGGAGATTGCCCGCTTAGATTACACCAGCCCCTTTAAATTGTGCTCACTTTGAAGCCCCTTCTCTATGGTTTGTGCTCTGATCTGCTTGCACATATTTTTTAGAGCATTCAGACTTATGGTGCACTTAGTCTTTTTGGCAGTAGTTTTACACTAACTTTAGGCCCATTTGCTGGCATCCTTCTCTCTTTCTTGAAGTTCATCTCCCTCTGCCTTCTCTCCACAAAGCCTTGCTCTGAGGTGGGATTGGGGCAGGCATGTGAAAGTATATGCAGAGATTTGGTGATTTTTCTCATTTTATTGTTAGTTTGAAGTTTCGAAATTGTCTGGCTTCAAGTTACACTGAGATTTTTGTATAGATTTACTTTTTCCTTCTTGTTTTATTGCCTTATTTTACAATGAAATATTGGGAGATGGGGAGCTTAGGTTGCCACCAATGTTTTTAGCTACCTGGACGTTTACCTTCATTCTTTTTTTTTTTTTAAATTTTTTGGCCGCACCATGCAGCACGTGGGATCTTAATTCCCTGACCAGGGATCGAAACCGTGCCCCCGGCAGTGGAAGCCTGGAGCCCTAACCACTGGACTGCTAGGGAAGGCCCTCACCTTCATTCTTGAAAGATGTGTTCAATAAAGAATTCTATGTTGGAAGTTAATGTCTTCCCTGGCACTTCCAAAGTTTAATTTCACTGTACTGGTTTCCTTTGTGGGGAGTGATTCTAACCTCAGTCTAATTGCTAATTCTTTGAAGTTAATTTCTTTTCCTTCTGACTGCTTTACATTTTTTTTCTCTTTGTCTTTGATGCTCAGCAGTCTCACCAATGTGTCTAAGTGTGGATGTTTACTTTGTCTGTCTTGGATGGAGTTTCATCTACAGATACCATTTATCAATTTTGGAAAATTCTCCTTCGTTGTCTCTTAAGTTTCCTATGCTTCATTCTTTCTCCTCTTTCCCTCTAGAACAAATTATCAAACATGCATTAGTCATATTTTTACCCCTCTCCTTCCTATTTTCTACCATTTTATCTCGGCTGCAGAGGAGACAATCTATAGATCTGCCTTCTAGTTTCTGTTTCTCTGTGTCCAAACTGCCATTGCAACTATCCATTTTAGTTTCTGTACTTTCATTTCTAGAAGTTCTATTATTTTACCTGTGATAGTCTCAGGTTTATCTTTTATTTCTTTGAAAACAGTAAGTTTATTTGCTTTACAGTGTTTGATAATGTCATCATCTGAAGCTGGTGAACTTTTTCTGCTTTTTTTACTGGTGGTGTCTGATTCCTCTACATGCTTAGTTATCTTTGTCCATGTTTGGTCATCGCTCTTGAAAAATAGTGAGATCTCCAAATCTAGGATGGAGATACCTTCCACTAGAGAAGATCTGAGTTGAACTAGAAGTAGTCCCATGTGGCTTGACACCTGGACTACCCAGGCTCTACATACCTGACTAGGTTCTAGACATCGTGTTCCCTCCTATGCCCACTCCTTTTCAAATGTGTTCCATTCAAGTCCTGCTGAATAGCAAACTGTACAATCCTTTCTCTTCTGCCCTCCCAACACCCACATCCTCCAAATAAAAGTCCAGCAGCCAATTCTATATTATCTTCACAACTTTTCTGGAAATCTAAATCTTCTAAATTATTTTAAAAATCTAGCAGTCATCCAATTCGGCTATTACCATAATATGCCCATTCCCCATCTATCCCATTCCCTAACTATCTTTAGGATCAATTTTTCTGGGCACCTGCCATCTTTCAAACACCAAATCAGAAGTCGGTTGATCTTGAAAAACTCTAACAGGAATCATACAAAAATAAGTGATGATAATACTTATAAATATTGCCATAACTGCAAATACTCGAAATTAGTAGTGGTTCAGATCTAGCAATCTAGACCTTCCCTGTGATTCTTCCCCTTTGGCTCAACCTCAGTGACAATCACAGAATATAATCCATGTTAAAACAATTTCTATTTAATCCATAATCTCTTTCTACATGTTGTATCTTAAATTTCTCCTCCTACTACTTTTATTTTCCACCTACAGCTCTGACTGTATCAAAATCTCTTCATATAGCTTCTAATTGAATCAATAAACTGTCTTAGCTGAACTTGAGGCATCCATCTCTATATACTCCCACTTCCAATTATCACATTTTTCAATCTAATCAAGCTTCTCACCCTTCTGCTTTCAAGCTTTTTCCAGGCTGGCCTCTAAACTTGAACGACTTTCTCCTCTAATTCTTGCTTGCCTCGTTCACATTTGTTTACACAGTAATAGGGAATAGGATTCCAGGCACAATGCCAAATAACATGCTTGCTTTTAACATTCTACTGATTAATGTAGGTGGAAATTGTGATACTAAAGTTAAAATTTGGCTTTATAGGCTGATTTCATTGCTTTTGGATTGGGAGTAATGGTGTATTTATCTGAGGTTTGTAAACAGCATAGCATCAGTTGGCATTCTAACTGCAAGTGAGAGTAAAAGATGAAGACCTACATGATAGCATTTATTCATAACTGAGTAGTGCATTAGCATTGAGCATTCAAGTTTACTTTGCTGAGAACCATCAGCTTCTAGAAATTGGAAAAACCGAACATAATCGGTAGGTTACTATTTATAACACAAAACAAAAGTTTCTTGATTGAGTTATGAGAAAACTCCAGACAAAAATTCAGGAAAATATTTCAAACGTTGGGGGAAAAAGAGCCATCATTATGGTTCATATTTCTCGCAGCAGTTAAGTAAGGCTGTTGTCACTGAATAAGCATAAATATAATCTAATTTTATTTAAAAACAAATATGAAGCATTTGGCACAAGTTGAAACTTTACTGCCGTGCTATAGACAATTTATGGAACCACATAATGGAAACTTTTATTTTTAGTATTCATGTCTAGGGATTTCTTCTAAATTTAAAAGGCCACCTGTAAACAGATCTTTGTTCATATATTTGATAAAATAACTTTCTTTCACAGGGATCAGAAAACAGCATATGATGCTGGTTACCATGGTAATTCAATTCTGAGTCAAATATTATGTTGGGCCCTTTGCTAACATTATTTCGCTTAATTCCCGCTACAATCCTTTCAGGTATTATTCCTTAACCAGTAGAGAAACTAAGACTCAGAGAATGTTAAGAAGCTTATACAAAACTAAGTCACATAGGAAGCAAGAGAAGAGCCAAGAGTCAGTCTGAGATTGGTTCAACTCCAAAGTCCATGCTCAGATCTCTATGCTGTACTTCCTCTATAGCAGACTTTCTTTTCAGAGGAACCAGTCACTATAGAAGTACAGCTTATTTCCATTTCTATTTTTCTGGTGTGGAGTATGAATTCCTTGTCAGCAGAGCCCATGTTTTTTATATAACTTTGTTTTCCCAATTCCTACTAGAGCAGCAGTATCAACAAGTTATCGCTAAATGAAAAGGGGATATTAAATTCATTGCCACTGTGCCTAAAAGTGCCAGGACACATTACTCTAACTCCGCTCATCTGTAAAAAGAACCAAATTTTAAACAAACAACCTTGAAATGGGTACATAAACCTTTCAATGGCCACTTTTATTATGTTCATTGTGGAATGACTGGACACATATCTATCTAGCTGAGCTGTGGCTACTATGTAATTATTCCAGAAACATAGTTTTATTTTAAGTCAATTCATGAAGACAGAAACACTCTGCAGCTAACAACCTGTATTCCTTGCCTGGGACTATTTTTCCCCTCATATAGGTAGAAAAACTAAATCCATAACTTTCGAATTGGAACAGTAACTTTTTCTGGTCTATTGCTTTTGAAAAAAGATTATGAGACAAAACACAAAGAAAGACAAACATCATAAAATAACTTTTATACAGGATTAGTAGATCTGTTTACATATAAAAAACAGAAAGGCCCTCATTACAGTTAGATTTCACATAAATTACACAGATTGACTTTTTAAAACTACTATTCAACTTTGTTTAAAGTCCCTTTTAAAAATTTCATTTTGAAGGCACAGTGCATGAAAATGAACCAAAGACTGAAGCACTTGAGATGACTGAGTTTTGGGCACCTCATATAAATAGCTATAGATTGTTGTGGAGCTGGGGAATGTCACTCTGAAAAAATGGGGAGGTGAAAAGTTGATTTTTAATCTGTGTGTAAAAAAATACCATTATGGCATACCTCCAGAAAGTCTGCAGCATGGCCAGCATAGAAGGTAGCTAGTATACTCATGTTATGCCAGTTGTAAAAGCCATAATCATACATATTTATATAATTTATATCCAAATGCCTCAAAATGGTAGCCTATTTTCAAATTTCACAATAGATTCTGCCAAATGGAAATCAACTAGGATAATATTCTGAAAGTCAAGTGGAATATTAATGAATTATTGCTAAAAATAGGAGGATCGGATGTTGGGAAACATTTCTTCATGAACTGGAAATCCAAGTTCAGCTGACATTAATCAAGGGCTCTAATCACCCCCCCCCCCAAAATCTGCTTTAATTAAAGCAAATCAGAAACCAAATACTTATCAAAAATTTGCTATATAGAAGATCATTGAACATCAACCATAGTGGACTTTTTTGTAGTAACATTAAAGTTGCTACTGTTAAGAACAATTCCACCAGAGAACCATAACATAGGGCACTATTACAGCATTCATAGCCAAGAAGCTTTTAATACAGCAGGGACAAAACCTGGCACAAATGCACTTCAGGCCACAAGAAAATAAAATGATTTACTGCCGAGAATAAATGGAAATAGAAGAACAGGTCCTGGTTACTGAGTAACCTGGTGTTAGCTCAGAAACACAATAAGCTCAGGCATAAGCACTACCTTTTATTTATTTGTCAACTCATAATTCGTTTTAAGTTCAATATTCATTAATTCAGCATATCCCATTCAGGTGAAAGTTACCAAAGATTAACCAATCAATCACACTGGGCCAAATATACATTACGTTTCCTTTCTGGAGGATGACAAAGTCCCAAAGCACATCCCCTCCAAAGAGAATTGCAAGCATTCCTCAACTGGATGGGATCCCAACTACTACTCAAATGTTCAGCAAAGTACATCAAATTAACTTGAGTTAACTTGAGATGAACTTGAGTTCATCTTACTGAACTGCATAATCAGTACAAGTGCATTTACATAGGCAGACACTTTGAACATTACCTACTCAATCACTTTGCTTTTATTAAGGAGCTGGGAGGGAAGAAGGCTTACAGACTGATCACCAGGACAGAAAAAAAAAAAAGCCTTGTGAGTAAAGAAAGGCACAACTCAGGCTTGGGCAAATTTCTTAATACTGTGATACTTACTTGCCTCCATGACTCCAAGGAAATGGAAAGTCTCTAGGAGAAATACTGAAGAAATGCATTCCCCATGCCATATGGCTTCAACGCCTTAAGCCGTTGATGTGGTCTAATATTAGATTAGATCCACAAATAAAAGACAAAGCAGGGCAGAGAACACAGTCTTAGTAGTCATTATCCTGTACATTCATGTTAACAGGTAACACAGGCTGAGAAGGCCTTGTTTTCCAGAGCAATGCATTATTTGGAAATTCATTAGAGATTCAAGATTCATCGCAGAATTTGGTTTCCCTTTCAGGAAAAATTATTAAAAGAACTATTTGTACGTTCATCTCTAAAAATAGTTTACACGTGCTTAAAAGGCATGGACTCCAGCCACTGTGATGTACAGTGAAAGACATGTTTAAGACAGAGATGAATTTAAAAGGCATCCTCTAGTGAAGACCAATGCTAATAAAGTAAAGGCTGTCATGCCAACTTTGTTTCATTTCTACCTGCAATGTCCCAAGCAGAGCCAGCCACTCATAGGCCCTTTGTTGGTTTTCTGACTTTGCACTCAAAAATAAAGCTGCAAAGAGCAATACCACCACATCATCCCCTTAAGGAAAATGCAGAGCATTATTAGAAGAAATTAAATCATGTATATTTCATTAAGTATTAGCACCCCACAAACTCTGTTCTGTGTACGTGGTGGGCTAAGAGTGGGGTGGCAAGGGCTCAAAATTTCGAGTTGTTAATAACAGGATTAATACCAGAATGGCTTAACCTGGACCCACCCAAATTAGATCACAGATACTCATTAATAAATGTCATGACTTCATTATTCCTGCTAAACCAAATCTCTGTTTATGAAGCCACTTTGGGTACATTTCTCACAATACTTGGTTGAATGACCTAGATGGGTGGTAAAGCACTCCACATGAAGGCTTTGGGATGATAGATACATTAATGGATATAGAATACGACTTGAAAAGATGAGAGCAAGTTTTTTGATCCCCTGATTTAGTACAAGTTCAGCAGCAACTTGGCCATTAAAACATTCAAAGGTATTAAACCATTAGATCATTGGTAAGACTCATACTTACAAAAAGCATCATTTCCATTGAATAGTATGATATGACAGACACAATAAAACGCAAATCTTTTAGGCCTTTGCAGTAACCCCACTGGCACTGAAGATAACACTTTCTCACTACAGTGTTACTTTTTTTTTTTTTTTTTTTAATGGAGGGAGCCATATTTAAGTGCTTTCAACTGAACTTTTAACAAAATTGGTTGATCAAGAAGAGACTGTCAAATGAAACACTGAACAAAGAACCCAATCACACGCAGAGGCCTTTACGAATAAGGTTGGCCAAGCTATTTCAATAACAGGATGCTATGATAGGGCGCTGGCTTGGGCTAACAGGAAGTATAGATATTCTGCGTTCAAATGTAGGTTAAGAATGTGCAAGTAGGTCTCTTCCACGCTTCCAGGTATTTTCAGTAGAATTCAGATCTTGTCGACTGCCAGGTCATCTGAAAACCCTAAGTGTACAACATAGAAAAAGGTTCAAATTTAGGAAATAGTAAAGAATTAGGCATTCCTAGAATAAACTAGTGCTTCACAGATAAAAGCAACAGCACCTGTGGGTTTTTACCAAGTTAAAAGATAGGCAGCACGAGTTTTAGCTTTTGCTAGATCTCCCTCTCGGCTCTACGCAAATGGACACTGAGATCTTTTACAACAGTCAACAAGTTCTCCCTTAAAATGGGGATGTTTACAACTTTGCTAAACCTTACACAAGAGGTAGTGAAATCCTGCTTAGGGCACAGCCCACCAGTTCTGATCTAGCCTTGGAACAGGTAGAAAGCCAAATACAGAAGCCCGTTTAATCATTTCCTAATGTTACATAAGTTTCAAAATCAATTCAGCCTCCATTAAACCTGAATAATAAGAGAAACTCCAGCTATTTAATAACTAGAGAAAAGTACTCCTCAATAGGTTGAAAAAACCTCGAGTTTTTAAAGCTTTATGTCAGATTCTGACTGCTGTCCCTGCCTTAATGTTTCTGGATTCTTTTGGCCATTTAAAATAAAGAGAAAAAGCTAAAGCCACTAGTAAACACCTGGTGTGCAAAATACAACATCCACTAGTTGGCTTTCTTCAGTTATAGCATAAGCTCCAAACAGCTCAGCTTAAATTAAGAAGAAAAACAAAGTGGCTGTCCCATCTCTGCATAAATAGAAAGCAGATTTTTTTTTTTAAGGTAAGAGTACTTTAAGGAGGGGAAGTTCAAAACTGCCAGCCAAATTCACAGAGAATACAAATTTAGCAAGTTAACTTCCCAAAGCTCTTTGAAGAAGCAAGATAGTCTCTCTTCTTAATGCAGTGTCTCCCAAAAGGAACTGTAACTTTGCTTGGTACTTATGCTGGGAGAGATGCAAGGTGTGTGTTTCAATGTTTGCTGGAATATAATGTTTCCTCTTCAGTGTCTGTTTCATCCTGGAACTCATGGCTTAAGAGAGACTTCTTGGAGCCAGTTGACATCATGCGAATTTCATCTTCATATTCATCATGATGCTGCCTGAGCCGATGAAAGCCATCCTTGTGTCTGTTAGACTTGATTGAGCAGATGCACCAAATAATGCAAGCTGTTAGGATCAATGCTGACATGGTGGCACCTGTCAACCAAAACCATCACGTGAGTGGTGTTCTAGTTGAAGAATATAAATAAGCAGTTGCTTACAATAGCACTTTTTATATTATGCCCTTCATTTATTTTATTTTTATTTCATTCACTTAAAAACAACCTTTTTTATTACAGAAGTAGCACATGTATCATGTGCAAAATTAGAAAAATACAGATAAGCAAAATACTAAAAACCCAAACCCCAAACTCCACTTCACATCTCCATTACCCCGAGGTCATTTTTAACAACCCTAGGGCATATTTTTTCTGGATTTTCCTTCACGTGTGTGTATGTACACCTATATTTTTTCTCTTACCATAATGAAATCAAACTGTGTCTACTGTTGTGTAACCTGCTTTTCATCAATCAATGACTTCCACTTTTCCCTTCTGGTAAATTTTCATCTCATCCCAAATCCCTCATTTATTTAAAATATTTTTACATAAGGTTATCAGAATAACAGTCTAAGTAACAGAAAATAATACAAATAAAATCATAATAAAAATTAAGTTCATGGGACTTCCCTGGTGGTCCAGTAGTTAAGACTCCAGGCTCCCAGTGCAGGGGCCCCTGGTCAGGGAACTAGATCCTGCATGCATGCCACAACTAAAGATCCCACATGCGACAACGAAGATTCTGAGTGCCGCAACTAAGACCCGGCGCAGCCAAATATTAAAAAAAAAATTAAGTTCACAACAGCAAATGGGTGGCAGAGCCAGATTGAAACTGAATCCCAGCTCCTATGTTTCTAAGCACTTAGTGATTTACGCTTTATCCGATTCAAGTTAAGAACTCTACCGTAGTTTCATCTTCAAGGAATTCATGGAAAAGACTCTGACAAGTACAGGTTTCTGGCAACTGATTGTACTGCTGAACTGAATGAATAAGCATTTTCAGAACTCTAATGAAAAACTGATGAACTCATAAAAGTGCTAACAAAAGATCAAGATAAAAAAAAATTAATTACATGGGACTGAGTGAACTGATGAGGATGAGTATAATTTTTGTGACTTTCTGTTTGAATTAAAAAAAAAAAAATCCCACAAGGACTCAGAGGCAAAGAATATACAAATCAATTTTCACTACAAAGTAAAGGAGCTGTTACAGTGGAGGATTACTGGACTGAATGTCTATATTATGACATAGTATGAGTGTGTTTTGTGTTTGGTAATTGCAATCACTGTTGCTTTTGTTGTGGTCATCCATTTACAATGCTTGGTGTCAGTCTATTTATCTCTTGTAAAAATAAAATACAGTGTGTGTGTGTGTGAAAAAAAAAATGCAGGTTGATGACGATAATGACAAAAAATACTAAAAAGGAGCATAAGAAAATAAAAATAATTTTAGTTATTGGACTAAGTTCTTTATAGGTTTATTGAATTGCTTTATCTTATTGAAACTTATTAGAGAGTTTGTGGTGGAATATATTTTTACTTTAAGTGAAATTATTCTCTTAGATAAATATTCTGTTTTTTCTAATATCCTATCTTCAGCACTTTTAAACTTCAGAGTAAAAAATTTTCATGTCGCTAAAAAAAAAAAAAAAAAGAACTCTACCGTAAACACCCCACAACAGGCTCTATGATTTGACCATGTTTCCAATATACCACTCTCTCTCAACTAAGGATCTCTCCCCAACACACCCTGTAATAAAACTTGGTTATTTTGCATCAGGTCCAAGTTGTACTTAGAAATGAACCAAGGTTCTCTGTGTCAAAAGATACAGTACAGCAGAGTATTTATTATTTTACGACATTTTTTCTTTCTAAACTTTCAGTGATTCAAGTAATGGCACACATTAAGCCTGGAGAAAACAAATATTCCCTCCTTCCAGGATCATGGAAAAAATAGAACTAATATAAGTCAAAGTCCAAGGGACTTATGATCTTAGTATAAAGCAAATCATTCATTCAATCAACAACTCTTCATTAAGACCCACTATATGCCAACCCATGGTTCTAGGCACTGGGGGGCAGATGAAATCCCTGCCCTCTCAGAGTTTATGTTTTAGTGGGAGAGATCGAATACAGACCAATAGATGACTAATACAAAATGTAACGGCAGGGAGTGATAAGTGCTTTAACGGAAACAAGTGGCAGTGAGATAGTGACAGGGGTACTATTTTAGCTAGGGTGATCAGGGAAGGCCTCTCTGTGGAGGTGACATTTGAGTACAGACCTGAAAATGTGATGGGGCAATCCATGAGAACATATGAGAAAATAGTGTTCCAGGAAAATCATGTTTAGATAGGAGACGTTAGAAGAAAAGTGATTAGTTTCAGATGATTATGGAGGTGATCCACTCTCAAATTGAAATGTCAGGATTGGTTTTAACTTCAACTACTGAAAATTTAAATTTTTTTACCTGATACAGTTACCACAAGCTCCCTTGGCAAACCAAATATCCGGTTATCTGTGTCAAAGACTATTACCACAGAACTGGCTGCATCATGATGCACAAAGACCTAGGAAGATAAAGTGCCAGAATTAGGAAAAAGTTTACCTAAGGGATATTGTATCCCCGCTATATTCCTAGGGCCTTTATAGCAAACCAAGGAGACGGTTCGTTGTCATCTAAAGTACACAAAATGCTATAAAAATTTCCCTTTTGTTGCTAAAGGATAGAAAGATAACAAGATATCATAATCAAGAGGTGGTCACATTTTTCTTTATTCCCCATAAGCTTTCTAACAAGAGTTTCAAATTAAATATAAGTATTATTAATAATAAAAATTTACATGAGACCACTCAAGTTGAGTTTCTTACCTGGGAATGTTGTTGCTGATACCCATCGGCAATGGCATTGATGTTATGGACACCTGGGGCTAACAGTACATGGAAATAACCTCCCTCTTTTGTGTGTACCTTTATTCCTTCATTGAGCACAATGACTGCTTTAGAGATTGGTTTTCCAGTCTTATCTTTAACAAATCCATGAACTCCCTTGTGAACCTTAAAAAAATAAATGTTTAAGATATAAATTTATGTTTTCATAATGCCAGATATTCTAGAGGCCATAACTTGAGGCCTGACAAAAACAAACAAAACAACAAAACCCTCCATAAGTCTAGCTTATTCGTCCCTCCCCACTGACTCTGACCTTGTTTGCTACTCATTCACTGCTTCAGAGGCACAGAGATGGAAATAAGGGGAGAGAGGCCTCTGATAGAGTCAAAGCCTAAAATGTTCGAACCCAAATCTTCCGACGTCTCGAATGCTTTACTTCCCACCACAGGACACTGTATCGAGTAACTCCGTGTGATATTCAAATGGAAGAGCCTGCAGCATCTCACAGGGTTAAATTACCTCAATATACATCAGATAGGTGAACTCATGGCACCTATTTAGGCAATAAAAAATGAACAAAACTCTCCTTTCTACATACATTTAAAATAATACAAAATTTTGGTAAAAGATTAAGAAAATATTTTGATAAAGGTTTTCATTGACCATATTCCTGGGAGTTTGCTTCTAGTTAAAAGGGAAAGACTCACCTCCACCAACATGCTAAGAAGAGATTTTTTATTTTCTGCCCACAACGAAGGGAGTTGTGCTGCACTAGGAAAGTAGCAGCAGCTTGTGTATACTGTGATTTCCGGACAGTGGCCATAGGTAACACTATAATCCTGGAATATAAGATTCAAAAACAAATGTAGGAAAATTAATAAGTAAAAGTAAGAATGAGGCTGTGTAACATGACAAATGGAATGAATGGAATAAAAAGAAAAGCTGGGTGATGTAAACAAAGAATCTGTAAAGCATTTTACAGCAAATATAAATAAACCACTTGGTATTATAGCCAGTCACAAACATGGCCACTCCTAAGAGAGTTCTTAAGACCAGGGACTATGTCTAATTCATTTTTATATCTCCAGTGCTTCCTACAGTGACTGGCAGTAGAGGGGTTCTTATTAGGGTTTGTTGAATAAATGAATAAGTACATGCAGAGGGCCAGCTTCCCTCTAACCCTGGAACTTCACAGCTGTTACTGCTGTTTTGGAGTTCTTAGAGGTAAAAGCACAAGTATTTGCTCTCTGATACCCTCAACCTGCAGGCTCGAGCCTACCATACAGCAATATAGCAATTATTTAGGTAGGAACTACTTGCGTGGACAGGTTCCAAAATCTAACTTACTACTTTTTCCCCCCAAACCCGTTCTTCCTAATTCAGTTAATGACAGTAACTCATTTTCTCACACAGGTATGAAATATTTTGTCTTTGACTTCAATTTCTTGCCATCATCCAGAATTTGGCAAATCCTGTGAATTCCACTTCTACAATATCTCTGGAACTTCATCCCTTGATTCCATCCCCATTGCCGCTACTCTAATCTAGGCTCTCAGTAGTTCTCGTCTAGGCTATTCTAAACACAGTCTCTCCTTCCTCCAAACCATCTTAACCCAATGTTAAAAGATTTCCATAGAATAGCTCAGATCATGTCACCATATCCCTGCTCAAAACCTTTCATGGCTTCCCATTCCTTACTAAAACAAAGCATTCAAAGCCTCAAACTCTCTTTCCATTCTTGTCTTCTGCTGCTCTCCATTACACCCCATATTCTAACTAATGTAGACTGATTCTTTAAAAAAAAAATTTTTATTTTATATTGGAGTATAGCCAATTAACAACATTGTGTTAGTTTCAGGTGTACAGCAGAGTGATTCAGTTATATGTAGACACGTATCTATTCTTTTTCAAATTCTTTTCCCATTTAGGTTATTACAGAGTATTGAGCAGAGTTCCCTATGCTATACAGTAGGTCCTTGTTGGTATAGCAGTGTGTACATATTAGACTGCTTCTTGACCTCTGCCCATACTGCTTCCTCTTTACGGATGTCTTGGTTCACCATCTCTGCATCCCTAATGCCATCTCATCTATGAAAAGAAGGCTACATCACTAACTAGGTGTAACCTTTTCTGTCTTTAATTTCTCATGGCACATTGAGATCTCTTCTAGATCAAAGTGATTAATTCTGTAACATAGTTATTTGTATAATGGGCCACAGAATATTCTCTATCTTTCATATAGAAAAGCGCCTCACGCATAGCAGTTCTTAATAAATAAAGGAGGGAAGGCAGGCAGAGAAGGGAATGAAGTCAGTTTTCTGGTTGCACGTGTGAACGGAATGATGAGCTAACCACCCACCTGCTCACAACTCCTGACTAATTTGAAATGGATGGACAACAAATGAAAATGCTCTCAGAAAGAAATTAAAGAAGACATTAAATGGAAAGACGTGTTGTATTCTTGGATAGCAAAACAATACTGTTGAGATGTCAAAACAACCCAAAGTGATTTATAGATTCAACACAACCCCTAACAAAATTCCAACAGCCTTTTTGCAGAAAAAGAGAGGCCAATCCCAAAATTCAAGTGAGACTGGAAGGACCCTTGAATAGCCAAAACAATCTTGGAAAATAACAAAGTTGAAGAACTCACAGTTCCCAATTCAAAACTTAGTACAAAGCTACAGTGTTCAAAACAGTGGTCCTAGAATAAGAATAGACATATAGGGGTTTCCCTGGTGGCACAGTGGTTGAGCATCCGCCTGCCAACGCAGGGGACACGGGTTCAAGCCCTGGTCCAGGAGGATCCCACGTGCCGCAGAGCAACTAAGCCCGTGCGCCACAACTACTGAAGCCCGCGTGCCCAGAGCCCCTGCTCTGCAACAAGAGAAGCCACCGCAGTGAGAAGCCTACCCGCTTATGAGAAAGCCCGCGGGCAGCAAGGAAGACCCAACGCAGCCAAAAAGAAAAAAAAGAAAAAAAAAAAAAGAATAGACATATAGACCAATAGTATAGAATTGAGAATCCAGAAATAAACCCATACATCTATGGTCAATTGACTTTTGACAAGGATGGCAAGACTATTCAATGGAGGAAAGAATAGTCTTTTCAACAAATGGTGCTGGGACAACTGGACTTCCATATGCAAAGAGATGAAGTTGAACTCCTACTTCATATCATATACAAAAATCAACTCTGAATATATCAATGACCTAAATATGAGAGCTAAGTCCATAAAATTCTTAGAAGAAAACATAGGGGTAAATCTTTATGACCTAGCATTTGGCAATGAATTCTTAGATATGACAATAAAGCATGAGCAACAAAAGAAAAAAACAAATTTGGCTTCATCTAAATTAAAACTTTTGTGCATCAGAAGTTTTCTTGACATTATCAAGAAAGTAAAAAGACAACTTACAGAAGAGGAGAAACTATTGGCAAATCAAATATCTGGTAAGGGTTTAGTATCCAAAATATATAAAGAATTCTTATAACTCAACAACAAAAAGACAAAAACCCCAACTTTAAAATGGGCAATGGATTTGAATAGACATTTTTCCAAAGAAAACATACAAATGGCCAATGGGCAAATGAAAAGATGCTCAACATCATTAGTCATCAGGGAAATGCAAATCAAAACTAAAGTGAGATACCACTTCACACCTACTATGATGGCTATAATTTAAAAAATGGAAAATAAATGTTGGTGAGGATGTGGAGAAACTGGAACCTTTATACATTGCTGATAAGAATGTAAAATGGTTCAGCTGCTGTGGAAGTTTGGTGGTTCCTCAAAAGTTAAACAGAGAATTACAATATGACAAGCAAATCCACTTCTAGGTATATACTCAAAAGAATTGAAAACAGCGGCTTAAACAGATACTTGTACACAAATGTTCACTGCAGCATTATTTTCAAGAGCCAAAAGGTGGAAACATCTGTCCATCAAAAGATGAACTGATAAACAAAATGTGATCTACACATACAATAGAATATTATTTAGCCATAAAAAGGAATGGAGTAGGTGATGTATGCTTCAGAATGGATGAACCCAGAAGGCATTATGCTAAGTGAAAAAAGCTGGACACAAAAAAAATATTGTACAATTCCACTTATATGAAATATCCAGAATAGGCAAATACATAGAGACAGAGAGTAGATTAGAAGTTACCAGGGGCTGGGAGAAGAGGAGAATGGGGAGTTACTGCTTTGGGGCACAGAGTTTCTGTTTGGGGTAATGAAAGTTTTGAAAATAGATATGGTGATAGCTGCACGACATGGTTAATGTAATTGAAATATCACTGAAATTATAATTAAAAATGGTTAAAATGGCAAAAAAAACTGCTGTCAGAGGTTAGTTAATTTAAGGGCTATCATGTCAAGGAAGCCACAAAGCAGATGCCATTCACTTTACTATATCAGAAAAGTCACCTATTCTTTCACTCAATGTCCAATACGTATTTATAATTCCATTCTCACCGTATTCTATAAAGCATACCTTCATGCTGCCCAGGTGACTGTGCCATTCTGCTCCACGCATTACTCCTCCTGGAATATTCTCATCTATAAAAGCATTGAGAGATGTAGGATCAGCAAGATCATAAGGCAAGTCCTCATCCTCTCCCAAAACAGCAACAACAATAACAAAGGGTAGGGAAAATACCTACCTGATTTATTTGGGCAACTGGGCTGACCCATATGCATCGATGGATGATTATTTGCATAAAGAGATGCCAAATGCTTTAGAGTCTCTTTGTTTTCCACTACAAAAAGAAAAATACAGAAGTTAGCGGAGAAATTGAAAAGATTTTTCTCCAAGTTCAACTTCATGGACACAAAAGTCATATTCCTTTCCTTCTAGTAAATCTTGTACCTCACTGAAGTTTATTGAGGAGTTATTATAATTAAGCACACAGTTCTGTTCATCCCAAGATAATCTGACCAAGAAGATAAGCATCTTCCTTATATTAAAAGGCACTAACGGCGAGTTTAACAAGTTATCACACTAAAATACAAACCTATTTTGGTATGTTTTACTACATTTGGGGGCGACTGTGGCCTAATTACAATATTCCTTGTAAGCTGCATTGAAAGCAACACAAATTATCTCCATATACAATGGCCTCAGAGAGATTCAACAGGCAACTGTTTAACTCACCACAAGGTGCAACCAGTCAGTCAAGGTTTAAAGCAGGAGAGGGCAATTCTGTATTGTTAATGTTTGGTTACATCATATGGATTTCTTGGGGTGGGCACTGTGCCTTATTCACTTTTGTATTTCCAATGTCTAGAGACATAATAATTGTTCCATAAATGTTTACGGAGTAAAGATTGAGCAGATGTGACAAGATGGCTACACTGAATAAAGCTAGGCCATCATGGCTACACTGAATAAAGCTAGGCTCCCTCCTCCTCCAAGTAACTGAACTGTTGATGTATGTACAGTCTTCTTAGGTTGTTTATTCATGCAGTGTGCTCAAATGCTCACCATTTAAAAAATTTTTAGAAGGGATATTACCTAATTGAAATTTCCTATTTAAGCTTAAATAGTATATATGTAAAGTGACATTCTACATACCTGTTTGTACTGGCTTGTCATATGGGTATGTGACCAGCACTGAACCACCATCTAAAGCAACAGAAAGACTGAAGTCCTGTTTCTGAATCAAATTTTCAATGATGGCTTTAGTTTCAGGTTGGGAGGCATTATCTAAAAAATAGAAATGTCAAACATAAAATATCAAGTTTTAAAATTTTAGTATGAGCAGCTAAGAAAATATTCCCTACCTGAGCACAGTCAAAAGGCTAACTTACAAAATCTGTAGATAAATACTTTATTACTCCATAAGCCACTCCCTCAAGCAAGAAAGATACATCCTAGGAGGTAGGTTATTTTGAGTTTTACACACTTTAGGATAACGTTGAAAGGTTAATGACTCTAACCAAGTTTAAGAAAATTCTTACTGGAAACAAAAAGGGATGGACATATCCTCTTTTAAAAAATAATAACCCGTCCTTGAAAGAAAATAAGATTTTCAGAAATCAGGGTATTTTCTGAAGCATTGTTTGCAAGAGCAAAAAATTAAAAAGAAACTAAATGTCCATCAGAAGGGAAACTGTTGAATAAACTAGAGTACTACCATATATTCACAGCATAAGATGCCATTAATAAGAATGTTAGAGATCTATGAGTATTGAAATAGATGTCAATGATATATCCAATAAAAAAGTTGCAGAACAATATGTATAGCTGATGATCCTATTTAAGTAAATAAGAAACAGGCCCCTTCAAATCAATACACACATACATCGTGTGTGTGTGTACGCGTGTGTACACTCATATATAAGAGAGTAGAGAGAAAGAATATACATCTCTGTATGACTATGATGAAAACCTCCCCCCCAATATTATTGATTGAATTTCTAAGAAAAAACTTGAATTACTTTTGCAAATGAAAAACAAGAAAAATTTGAAAAGTTTTCTAGATGTCTCCATTTATATTGTACATCCTAGACAAGAAAGCACCCCTTACTCATCTATAAAATAGGATCAACCAATCTCCTAGCAAAGAGAAATAAATTTATCTACAAAGTACTTTAATGACCTAAATATTGGTCTTACTTGTGAAGTCTGTATCCAGGTCTTTGCCACGAGCATTTGTCTGTCCTATCTTTGAAGTACAGTCTTTCTCTTGTGCTCTCTCTCGCCCATCTGGATTTAGAGAAGGTACAATCACAATTCTAGTCCTGTCGACCAACTAAAACAGAAACAGAAATCAATGAGTTTATTAGCTCTATGTGGAATCAAAAGGTACCCTCCCATGCTTCAAACAGAAAGTCTTTATTGCTTGTTTTAAACACAGATTTAAAAGGCAGAACTGAAAAATAAATAAAATTCTCTCTTGCTCCAAAAAAATTAAAAAAGAAACAAAAAACTGCACAACTACTGTTCCCAGAGACCTCCCAATAACTTACAACAGGGTCAGAAACCACTGTCTGTAGGCTAAACCCAGCCTGCTGCTTGCTATTGTAAATAAAGTTTTATTGACACACAGCCTTGCCCATTCACATGACTGTTTTTGTTCTGCAGTGGCAGAGTTGAGTAGCTGCAACACACAACATCTGACCCACAAAGTCCAAAATATATACTATATGGCCCTTTATAGAAAAAGTTTGCTGACCACTGGCTTAGGTCAATAATAACTGACCAATAAATAAAAATAATACAAATACAATAAACACAATAATATTGTATTCATAATATTGTACTTCCAGATTAAAAACTGGAACATATAATGTGACAAATATCAATGTATGTCTGGAAACATTGAGACAGAAGAGTTGAAATCAGCATATCAAAAAAAAAAATGAGGTAGGATATTTGTCTTACCCATAATTTCTCCCTCAGTTGAGCCATATCCAGAGGTGTTAATACCTACATTTATGGCATGAATTTCTGATATAATTCATCCTACATATTTCTAATAGTAAATCAGAATAAGTGATCCCTGGTTTATTTATTCTAGTAAAATTGTCAATAGCTTGAAAATATATTTGCAATCCTTTAATTCATTTATTCTGGAATCTCTGAGGGAGATTTTTTTCCTATATGCTTGGGCTTAACCGTATGTCTCTGGGTATATGTATATTTTCTTGAACTCTCCAGACAATTCTGGCACTTAGCTCAAAACAAATGGCAATCTAAAGTGATCTAAGCCTAATTAGACCAGTGAGGCAAATTCTCATAAACTAGGAGTTCAGAAATTCCTGGCAGATATTTTACCCGGGGTATATAGTCTCTTATAACCTTAAGATCAGTAGGTAGTAACTCTGGCCAAATGTAAGAATAACCTAAGGAGCTTTTAAAGAAATATTGATGCTTCTGGGGATGGAGCCCAGGCATTGGTGTTTGTAAAAGCTTCCCAGATGTTTTCAATGTATAGCCAGGGTAGAGAACCACTGTCCTAGGTAATCTCCCTTTTAAAAAAGAACAACAACAAAAATCTTTGAAATGCTCCTGCAACTCACATGAAGAAGTCAATGGGATCTGCTCTGCTGAAAATGGTAAAATAATTTTTGATCAAGTCTGATTTAAGTTCATCTCACCTAATCCCACATCATGGGATCCTAATCATGACATCAATTCTTTCCAAATTTCTTTCAGGGGAGGCAATAGGGTAAAACAGAACAGCACAGGCTTTAGAGTGAGACATGCTTGGGTTTAAATCCCTGCTTTACCACTTAGTAGCTGTGTGACCACCTGTAAGTTACCAAATATCTCTGCCTCAGTTTTCACATCTATAAAATGAAGCTAACATAATTGCAGGGTTGAGGATTAAATTATGATGTATGTAAAGTACCTAGCACATAGTAGGTATTAAACAAATACTAGTTCGTTTCCCCTTTCCTAAGTTCTATATAGACAGTGCCAATTAGTGAGTGTTGTAGACAGATGCGCACTCTTTCCTTCCTTTCCCTAAGACAACACAGAAACTAGGTTGCTTAATCATACATAACCAGCTTCTGGATCAACATTCTATTCTATAGTCATGGGCGACTAAAGTAGGCACTGCCATATCACTTTTTCTAAAATCTCTTAGCATCCAAGGTGTCCAATAATTTCATCTTTATTACATGAAAAAATACCCGATTTCTCTTCTACCTCATTTTTCAATATAGTATCCTAGTTATAAATAACTGGCAATGGAAGTCCCTCTAATTAGAATATACATCACTTTGAGTAAAGATTGGAAGGGTAACATAAAGGAATAGAGGACTGAATGCAAATCTTTATTATTTTTTTCCTCTATGGCTCTTAATATATACAAAGAAATATAATAGAAAGACACTATTAACAATGACTATATACCAAGGTCCATTTTTAAAGAGTAAAGTTTATAATGACCTTAAAAGTACCTTTGTATAAAATCTAACAGGAAATTAAATTTAAAAAAAAAAGGTGCCTTGATATCAGTGTATCACTGAGCTTTTTCCTTTTAAAGCATGTCAAAACAGGCTATTTTCTTACTTGGGTAACAGCTGGGTTCTTTTTGTAGTTTAGGCAGAGAAATTCTGCCAGAGCCAAAAGAAGTTCAGTTCCAACTGGAGCATTTCCATGGATACCAGCAACAAAACGAATCTTTGGTTCTTCAGGCTCAGATACATTGGGCTTATTGGAGATTTCAAGGGACCAAATGTGACGATATTCAGCACTCTGTCCCAAACTTTCAAAAACCAGAAACAAAAAGTCAGCAAGTAATCAAGTATTATGTTAATGCTGCCTTACAGATTTTAAAAAAACAAATGAGAACAAAATTTGAAAAGTCTTAAAAAGTCTTTAAAGAGTAAATCTTTATGTCAGAATACTTTAAGAAAATTAGGTTCCCTTAATCAAAGAAAGTCAAATAGATGGGAGATACTATCAGATTTAGGAAAGATTATGATTTAGTTCAACATTCCTCCAAATTGTCATTCTCCTATCATCTTCATAATATTTACCCAATCTTCTATAATCTGTACTACTCTTTAGTTAATACATGTCTTTTTTTTTTTTGGCTGTGCCGCCTAGCATGTGGGATCCTAGTTCCCCGACAAGGGATCGAACCCGCGGCCCCTGCACTGGAAGCATGGAGTCTTAACCACTGGACCTCCACGGAAGTCCCTAGTTAACATATGTCTTTTAAGTTAACTCACTTAAATTTTTATTATGGAAATATTTAAATATACAGAAATGCAGAGCACCTTACTTTTAAAATCTAAATTAATTTACACAAATAAGACATTTTATACTTTAAATGAAGTACCAAGATTACAGCAAAACTAATTTAAAAGGCCTGTTTTCTTTGATATAAAGGGAGATTTACAAGAGTTAGATAGAAAAAAAATATTGGCATTAAATTGAGGATTAATAGAATAGACAAAGTACCGCTTTCTCACAATGGTATTTAATGATACTTAGCGACCGTTGGAGGACCACCTAAAACTGCCTTGTGTCCCACCACTGGCAGGTGTTGCATATTTGCTGGGGAAATATTTAACTAAGAAGTGCATGTTTAATTGAAAGGTTAAAAAAAAAAAACTTAAATGAACTAAGTAAATGGATAGCAAAACAATGTCCAATTTTTTGTTTTAAAATAAGAAAGTCTGTAACGTCTATATGGCACTAACATGGACAGTATTAAAACCTGACCTGGGCAGAAATGTTCAAGAGTCAGTTGCAGAAGAGAGGTAATTGGTATTGCCAAAGTAAATATCAGTCTTTGCAATTACAGACATTATAAACCAGTATTTGAGAAAGTAAATTTACTGGTAAAATTAAAAGAACCAATGAAGGAAAAAAAGTGAAAAAGTGAAAGGCTAGTTAATGTTCATTAGGTTTGTAGTAGAGAACTGTAAGTTCAGGGCAAAATGTAAAGTAAAGGCCCTAAAATAGGCAAATAATAGGAATCAACAAATCAAGGAAATAGTTTTGAGACAGTGAAAGTGAAGCAGAGAAGCCTAAGAAGTGAAGGTAAAAGTTGTCTCAGCCATCAGTTTTACATAAGCCAGTACTGCATGTTTTCCCAGAACCCTCAATCACATATGTCCCTAAGGCTTCAGGGAACCATGACTCTGAGTAGAGACTAAAGCACAGAAAATGACAGCCAACCAGGCTTCATTTTCTAATTTGAAGAAAAGGTTAAACATGATCCCTGACAAGTGAGCTCATAGTTCCAAATTTGTCCCTGCCCCCAGCAAAATGAAACAAACTAAATAATATTTAGTCAGAATGTGAATCTGCAGCTGAGAAGTAGAAAGGGTTTTGAAATCAAAGTAATCATTAGAAAGAATGATTTTACATTTTCTGGAGGCACAGGCCACACATTGCTAAACTAGCAAGTAATTCTGCTCCAATGTTTCTCATAAAAGTTTCCAAGATTCATTGTTAGAAAGATCTCCAAGCAAACATCTGTTTCAAAATAAGTGAAATCCAACTCTCTACACATTCAGCTCCCAAATATCTCTAAATAGATTACAAGAACCATTTAATGTGGCTTATGCTAAATGTAACCTCTTTAAAATGAAGAAAGAAGGAAGGAAGGAAGGAAGGAAGGAAGGGAGGGAGGGAGAGAGGAAGGAAGGAAGGAAGAAAGAGCGAGGGAAGGAGAAAGGGAGAAAGAAAGAGGAAAACAAGGCAGCAAGAAGGTGACACTTACTTGGTAAGATTTGTAATATGTGGATAGTTCATCACAAGTCCTCTCAGAAACTCTGATAAGTCCTTGTATGAATGGTATCGATAAAGAGCCAGATTTGAGGAGGAGCGTAACATGAAGGCTTCCAAACCATTCTCAGCTGAAAGGTCTTTAATTAAAGTTTCAAACTCTTTAGTAGTCGGATCGCTGGCACCCTCATTGTTGGTGCTGTCCCCCTTGCCTTTCTTTGATTCATTGTTTGAATCTGTTGAAGATCGAACAAGTGTGAAGTTGACCTGAACAGCACCTTCACTGTTTACGGTCACATTCTTGGTAACTGGATTATACCTGCAATAAAGGAGACAGATCAGAGCCACGCTTCTGCAGCTGGAGTACCCAAACCCTGGGAAAACAGAGGTGTGCAGATGATATGTGAATCCTTGAGATAAATGTGGTGCATCTCCCTAAAGGGTCAAATTGTTAACTTTGTGATAATTTAAGATTTGTTTTAAACATTAACGAAGACCATACAAGGGTAGACTATAAAACATAAATGAGTTTTTAAGATTAAATATATGACTTCAAAAGAAAGCTCATGCTTGCAGTGTATACTCCCATATTTCCTGGAATCTGAGTTCACTTGTCTGTCATCAGGGAGTATGGTGGAAAAAGTTTGAGAAGTACTAACTTAGGACATTCTCTGCCAAACGCATCATTCTTGCCCCATTTTTCAGATACCTTGATGCTTTGTTTTTTCCAATACTATGCCAAAACTGAAAAAAACCAGAATAGACTTCTTTACTCCTTAAAGTTCTAACCCATTCATTTACAGACCACTTGATATTTGAAAAACATTTTTTAAAAAAAGGTAACAATAACTTTAAATGTTTCCATGTATTTACCCTTACTTCAATGAGTGTTCAAACTAACTCTTCAGAAATAAGAGAGCTAGTAGGGGGAGGGGAAAATATTCTGTGGGAACACCTACATGTATCAAATATAAAAAAGAAAACTACAAGAGGATAAAAATGATAAGTTTCGACTAAAAAGTAAGGTGGCTCCAGTTCTAAGGTATTTGTAAAGGAGGAGGAACATAAGGAATGTTAAGTTTTTTCCAAGGGAAAAGGTCATAAGTTAATTTTTTCTTTTCAAGTAAATATATCTTTGTGGTGAGAAAAACTGTAAAAAATATGAAAATGGCTTTTCTCAGAGAATTAGCAGTAAGTAAGAAAATCTCACTCATGCGAGAAGGCAAAGGTACAATAATAAAAAATAAGTGTCTGTGAAAGAGTTTTAAAAGGGTACAAATGTAAAGTGGTGGTATTTTGGGGACAACATGACTAGAAGTATGCAGAAGTCTTTTTTTCCCTACTAACAAGTACTTCCCAGAACTGTTACCCATAGTGAAGGACATCAGTCACTATTGCTTTACATCTGGACAGGGGAAGGTGACCTGAGAGGATGAAGGTAAAAGAGGGTACTGTTCAAAGTGAGTAATTTCACAGATTTCTTACATCTGATGGTTCATGTACTCACTGTGCCACCAGAGAAGAGTCAAATGTGTAACCAGCTCTAAACCTCTCAGCGTTAAACTCAAGGTTGCTTAGCCTCTACAGGGCTTTCTGGCAATAATCTTTTAGAATGGAACTATGCTTGTTTCATCTCCAAGCACTCAATTACAAAGCATTCAGTAACTCACCCTCGAGCAGATGCTGTGATTTTATAAGTTCCTGGAACCAACAGACGCCAGTAATCTCCAGTTTTGTAAGTAGTTACTGGGTGATTAATTTCAGCAACACTAATGGTGGCATTTAATATACCTCTGCCATCTGTGGCATCTAGGACGAATCCTTTGACACCCTGATGAACCTGGATAAAGCACAAGAACACCCAGATTTTACTGATAAAGATCATCATCTAATTATTTTGGGAGTTCACATCCAAAATAACAGATTGTTAAATAATGTAAACATGTAGAACAAATAGGAATTCAGGGGCTCAGAGTAAAGCTAAATGTAACCGCCCATTAAACAAAATATTTCAGTTTCTGAAAGGCTAGTTTTTCATAAGTTAGACTTGTCTTTATCTTCCTATCAGCTACAGAAAGACATTTTGAGGACAAGTGGAGGAAATTTGAACATGGATTAGGTATTAGGTAGTATAGGGAGTTACTGTTAATTTTCTTAGGTGAGATAATAGCAATTGGAGAAGTCAGGTAGGAGAATTAACCTTATTTTTAGAAGATGTATTCCGAAATACTTTGGGATAAATATCATAACACCTGCAATTTATACTGAAATAGTTCAACAAAAGTGTGTGTGTGTTTATATATATATAAAATACAAATGCAGCAAAGTATAAAAATTGTTAAACCTAGGTAAAGGAATAGTAGTATTTATTGTTAGTCTTATAATTTTTCCTGATGTTTACAAATTTTCAGAATAAAATGTTCTAAAAAATTAGTATGCAAACTCACAGCCATTATGCCACTCTACTCAGCAAAGTACTGGCACAAAGTATTAGTCAGATTATCCTAATAATTTTAACCACTATCAGCATATTTCTTATAGTCTTTACCTATCAGCCACAATGCACATCCAAACAAAAGGAAATTAATCGTTTCACAGTAAACCAATGGCAAAAAAAAAAAAAAAAAATTTACCCCATAGCCCATCTTTATCACTTGACAAATTCTTAGGCATGTACCCAATCTATAGTAGCCTTTTATAAAGACAAGGGTAAAAAGTGACCACTAACCATTAAGTGCAAAACATCATCACTATATTGTTTAATCATTTTTAACTCTTCTCCACGCATATAAATAAACTCATTTACATCCATGAATTTTCTAGATAAATATACGAAAACATGAATAGGTCAAACTGGAATTCAAATGAGGTGTATTCTAAAATCAATGCATGAAAACCACATGTACACACAAAAATCTTCTTGCTCTTGGGAGAAATTTCATACGTCACTCCAGAATCGTCACCTGTTTCAGAAACTGGATTAGAGATCTTCGATTCTGTTCCCAAAATTTTGGCAGATCTTTCTCAAATGGGTATTTCACACAACCAAGTTCAATAGTCACTTCAAAGCAGTTTGTTTGTAAATAGTTCCAGTCCTGCATACCACCTGAAGGATAAAAATTTTAAATCAGTTACTCTGAAGAAGTTCTAACTAGCTCAGATCCCAAATTGTAAGCAACATTCCTAGTAAAAAGCCAAATTCATCTTTTATCAGCATGGCTGAAAACCAATAATGCGTTCATTTGAGAGCTCTCTGATGCCTGTGGTACAGGTAAAACATCTGTACTTTCATGTTCAGGAAGAATTCAAGTGTAGTTCACACTCTTCTTCTTAGCACATCTAAAGTTCTTTGTAATAGCCAGCGGTAAAATATAACACTTTCATGAAGTTTCAGTACATTATTTTACTCAAAAGTCAAAGTGCACCAAATATTAAAAATAGTTGAAACGGTAATTTGAATGTTTTAAACTATTTATACAATATTTTTAAAAGAATGATTCTTTCTCAAAATTAAAAAATCAGTAACAGGCAGTACCATCCAGGGGGACAGAAAATCCATCAAGTTATACGGTCTTAATATAAAAGAATGTTTTACCTGGGACATTGTACCAACTGGCTCCATTTGTTATTCCATGAGGAAAATATTCATTAGGGTACATATTCTTGCAAGGTCTACCTTGAAACATCTGGGAATTTTCCTGGAAAAAAGAAAAAAAAGAATCTTTACTTGTATTTGTTTGTATCTGCATCAAAAAACATGGGAAGGATAAAGAAAGATAGGAAGAGTGGTTACCAATAGGGTATATGTGGGGGTGGATGGAGTCATGGGAAGCAGTGACTTACTACCTACTTTTTAATATCAAAACTAAACAGTTTATGCTCTGTAAAAAAAAAAAAAAGTGAAGACTTCATTTATTACTTGTAATTACAAGTAATATAAAAATCCAACCCAACCCCTCTCAAAAACAAAAACAACACTGTTCATATTCGTACTTTCATTTCATGATCTCAAGAAGCTTAAAGTCCAAAAGAGGTAATTCACACATAATGGAAAGTAAGCATCTTTCTCTGACTTCTTGGGGACTAAGGTAGCCCCTCTGTGCTTTGACTGCACTCTGTACAATTATTTTATCCTGTCAAAACTGGTTGCACCTCTTTTCCCCCTAAAGACAATACACTACTCCTTGAAACAGTTTGTGTCTTTGTGTCCTCGGCATCCAGCAGTGTCTACATAGCACATGTGCAATTGCTTGTTCCATGGAGAGTAAGAAAAACTGCCATAGAAGCACAAATAAACACTATTGGAAGCTAGAGGAGAGAAAGATTATTTCTGACTAGAGTGGCAGGGGAATTTTCCTGAAGAAATTAAGCTTTGAAAGATGGTCAAAACTTCATTTCTCTCTTTTGTAAATAGAAAAAGAAAAAAAGTACAGAAAAGTGTAAAGAGAAAAGTAATTTCTCACTTTCCCATCACTGAGAATTAACCATTTAACTTTAAAATATACAAAACAACCCCCTTTCGTAAACTTAACATACCAATTACAGGCTTATGATCCCACCACTCTGTTATCAAATGAAAGCTATTGTTTTAGGTTACTGGAATATTTGTGTACATGCTCTTTTACTCTCTGGTTTTTCCACTAAACACTTGCACACATCTTCTATGTCTCTATATCCCTATCTCCATTTCCATCAATATCTATCCATTTGATTATAAATTATATAGATGTACTACTGTACTAATTAATATAGTATGTATATTACAAACCTGCATTAAAAAAAACATTTTAAAAACAGAACTTCTAATATATTCTTCCTACATCTTAACAGATCATCTAGTATAAATCCCACTCTAGACACCACAGTTCTAGGCAATTGCTGTTAACATTTTGACTTTTTTCTCAGAGCAATAAGGAACTTGTGAAGATTTCTGATGGAAGGGTGATATATGATATATTCATGGCTCTAGGAAGTTTATTCTGATAATAATGTGAAAAAATGGACCAAAGCCAGGGAGATTCATCAGAGTACTACTGAAATAATCCAACTGAGAGATAATGAGCATCTGAAAAGTTGTGACAGATTGGTTTTACCATGTGTATTTTACCATCTTCTTTAATTCTCACTACTCTACTTTGATAATTTTTTTTAAAAAAACTAATTAAAAATTTTAAAGCAAACAGTTTGACAACTTAAAGAAGACAGGGGGTGAGGATGTAGGTGTCCAGTCTCAGTCCATATATAAAGAGTCTAAAATATATACCAAGATAGTAAATGATTCTCTTCTTTTTGCTTGGCTATCGTCTCTAATCTTTTTATAATAACTTTCATTATATGAAACAACTTTTTGAAGAGGCATTTACATAGTGGTGACAGCTAAAGCAACTGGGTGCAATTGCCAAGACAGTAAAAATGGCTAAGGACAGAATATGGAGGGGAGGAAAAAAAGTAAAAGAGAGAGGTTGAGCCACTGAAAGAGAAAGAAGGAAGCAAAGCTCTCTGCTATATAATGTAACAGAGATCAAGGGGAGAAGACAAGAGCGTTAGACTTCAGAGGTCAAGAACATTAAAAAAAAATAGACTTCTGGTAACCTTTGAGGGGTCACTTCCAGGTAAAACAATGTAGGCAGAAGACAGATGACAAGAAACTGAGGCATGAGAGAACAATAAGGAAGTGGAGATAAGTAGAGACTATTCATTTTTCTTATTCTTTTCTTTTGACTTCTTTTGAACTAATTTTAGAGTTGCAGAAAAGTTGCAAAAATAGTACAGAGAGTTTTATATACCTTTGATCCAGCTTTCCCTGATGTTAGCATCTTATATAACCATAGCACAATTATCAAAACAAGGAAATTAACACTGGCATGTTACTATTAACTAAATAACCTATATTTTATTCAAATATCACCAGTCTTCCACTAATGCCTCCTTGAAATTTTCTCTTCACTTACTATGTCACACTGTATAGCTCCATTTTTTCACTTTCACTTAATTGAATTCATTGAATTTCATTATACTTAAAATATAATAAAAGTTATTGTAGAAAGATTAGAAAATTGAGGCAAGCCAAAAGAAAAAAATATAAACCTAGAGATCACCAATCATTTAATATTTTGGCATATAACTTTTGACGTTTTTTTAGCCTACATATGAATTGAGCATGGATACCCCACCCCTGAGTCTTCTCTAGGTTCTCAAAATCTGCTATATTGAAATATAATTCACACACCACACAACTCACGCATTTGAAGTATACAACTCAACGGTCCTTGGTATATTCACTCAGTTGTGTGACCATCACCACAGTAAATTTTAGGACATTTTCATGACCCCCAAATAAACCTGTACCCATCAGCACTCCCCATTTCCTCCCAACCTCTTCCCTGCCCCTCCCTACATCCCAAGCCCAAGGCAATTACCAGTCTATTTTCTGTCTCTGGATTTGCCTATTCTGGACATTTCATGTAAATGGAATCACACAATATGTAGTCTCTTGTGACTGGCTGCTTTCACCTAGCATGTTTTCAAGGGTCATCTAAGTTGTAGTTTGTATCAGTACTTTATTTTTTTTTTTTATGACTGAATAGTATTGCATTGCATGGACATATCACACTTTGTTTATCCACTTATCACTTGATGGACATGTGGGTTGTGTCCATTTTGGCTATTATGGATAATGCTGCTACGAACATTTGTGTACAAGTTTTGTGTGGACTATGTTTTCATTTCTCTTGGGCATATACTTAGGAGTGGGATTGTCAGGCCCTATGATAATTCTATATTTAACATTTTGAGGAACCGCAAGATTGTTTTCCAAAGCAGTTGTACCATTTTACATTCGCACCAGCAATGCACAAGGGTTCCAATTTCTCCACATCCTTACCAACCCTTGTTATTTTCTTTCTTTTTTTTTTAAACTATAGCCATCCTAGTGGGTAAAAAGTAGTATCTCATTGTTGTTTTGATTTGCATTTCCCTGATGGCTAATGATACTGAGCACCTTTTTGTGAGCTTGTCGGTCATTTGTATATTTCTTTGGAGGAATGTGTATTCAGATTCTTTGCCCATTTTCAATTGGATTGTCTTTTTATTATTTAGTTGTAAGAGTTCATTATATATTTTAGACATGGATCCTTATCAGATATATAGTATTCTCCTGTGCTGTGGGTTGTCTTTTTACTTCCTTGATTATTATCTGTTATATTTTGAGTGATGTCTCCTCCAAAAGATATGTTGAAGTCCTCACCCCCAAAACCTCATAATGTGACTGTATTTAATTACAGAGGTAATCAAGTTAAAATGAGGTAATTACGGTGGGCCCTAATCCAATATGACTGGTATCTTTATAAAAAGGGAAAATTTGGACACAGACAACAGGGAGAATGCCATGTGAAGACAGAGGACTGGGATAATCCATCTAGAAACCAGTGAATGGCAAAGACTGCCAGAAAAACACCAGAAGCTAGGAATAGGCAAGGAAGGATCCCCTTCCAGGTTTCAAGGGAGCATGGCCCTGCCAACATCTCGATTTTGGACTTCTAGACTCTAGAACTGTGAGACGAAAAATGGTTACAGTAGTTCTAGGAAACTAACACAGTATCCTTTGCAGCAAAAAAGTATTAAAGTTTGTTGATGTCCAGTATGTCTTTTTTCTGTCACTTGTGCTTTTGATGTCACATCTAGGAAAACATTGTCTAACCCAAGGTCACAAAAATTTACTTCTATATTTTTTCCTAAAAGTCTTACAGTTTACATTTAGGTCTATGATCCATTTTGAGATAATTTTGGGGTATGATATCAGGAAGAGGTCCGAATTTATTCTTTTGCATGTGAATATCCAGTTTTCCATAACCATTTAGTGAAAAGATTTTTCTATCCCCATTGAATTGTCTTGGTGCCCTTGTTGAAAAATCAATTGACCATAAATGTAAGAGTTTATGTCTGGACTATCAATTTTATTTCTTTGATGTGTATATGTCCATCTTTTTTTTTTAACATTTTTATTGGAGTATAATTGATTGCTCTACAATGGTGTGTTAGTTTCTGCTTTATAACAAAATGAATCACCATACATATACATATATCCCCATATCTCCTCCCTCCCACCCTCCCTATCCCATCCCTCTAGGTGGTCACAAAGCACCGAGCTGATCTCCCTGTGCTATGCAGCTGCTTCCCACTAGCTATCGATTTTACATTTGGTAGTGTATATATGTCCATGCCACTCTCTCACTTCGTTCCAGCTTACCTTTCCCCCTTCCCGTGTCCTCAAGTCCATTCTCTACGTCTGCATCTTTATTCCTGTCCTGCCCCTAGGTTCTTCAGAACCATTTTTTTTTTTTAAGATTCCATATATTTGTGTTAGCATGTGGTATTTGCTTTTCTCTTTCTGACTTACTTCACTCTGTATGACAGACTCTAGGTCCATCCACCTCACTACAAATAACTCAATTTCGTTTCTTTTTATGGTTGAGTAACATTCCATTGTATATATGTGCCATGTATATGTCCATCTTTATTCCCGTATCACAGTGTCTTAATTACCACAGTCTTGTAGTAAGTTTGAAATTGGGAGATGTGAGGTCTTTAGCCCTTACAATTTATTCTTCATTTTTAGAGATAATTTTCTTTTTCTTCCATTACTTTCCTGAGTTCTATCAACTCTCCTTCATTTCTTCCTGTTTCTTTTTTCATTCCTGTTTTAATTTTTTAAATATCTGAGCCTATGTGGTTTTTCATATTCTCAGTGTGTGTTTGGGTATAGTCAATCTGCCTGGAGTGTAAACTTATAGTTTTCTTCTGCTTCTTGATTGTTTTTTGGTAGTGGTAAGGTTTCCTCAGGTGATATGTGTGAAATTTCATTTCCTGATTTTTTCTGCAATGGTTCTTCATGTTTTTTTTTTACCTCTTGTTCATTTTTATTATACTGAGCTGTTTCACATGATTCCTAGTTAATGGTGCCCTTTTTCTGTCAGTCTAGCAGTCAAGGTATTTTAATGTGGGTTTTTTTTTTGTTTGCTTATTTGCCTTGGTATAAGGGTGGAGCTCTGAGTCCTCTGATTTTATGGTTCTCTTCTGTCTTGGACAACCCTACATTTCCCCCCTTTTCTCTTTCCCCTTCACTATCTAATTGTCAAAGGGCACTTCTTCATTTCTTTTTGCTTTTCTTCTCCCCCAGAAGCTATGAGTTTGGAAGATTTTCCTTTAAATCCAGCTGTCCTTTTAAATTGTGCCTATCCCTTTAAGTACACCAGATCCTTTAATTTGCATGTACTTTGAAACCCCTTCCCTATATTCCAGTGCTTTCATCTGCCCAGTTACTATCTTAGTATTTTCAGATTTAGGTTTCAGACGTAGCGTGTTTTCAATGTTTGGTGGTCCTTCCAAATCACTTTTATGCCTGCCGTTCCTTAAACCCCCCTCTTTTGTCTTCACAGATTTTCTTGGTCTGCTTTTCCTTACCATGAAGCCTTGTGGCAGGGGAAAGGTGGCTGGGTGCACAATCGATCATGATAGATCACAGTCAAGAGAAAGGAGGCTGGAGTAAAGATTGAGGAATTTAATTGTCACCTTCCCATTTACAACAGAAGAAACAAAGACAAAGAGGAGGCAGGGTGCTGTGGGATCAAGAAATGAAGAAGAGAGATCAGCCAAGATGGTGGAGTAGAAAGACCCTGAGCTCACCTCCTCTCACGAGCACACCAAACTCACAACTATTTGCAGAACAACCATCAGTGAAAAAGACCGAAACCTATCAGAAAAGATCTTCTACAACTAAAGACGTAAAGAAGGAACCGCAACGAGATGGGTTGTGGACCATCTTGGACTCGTGATATAGTCAAGTCCCATATCCGTGGGTGGGCGGCCCACAGACTGGAGAATAATTATATTGCAGAGGTTTTCCCACAGGAGTGAGAGTTCTGAATCCCCATCTCGCTCCCCAGCCCGGGGTCCTGCATAGGGAAGATGAGCCTCTAGAGCATCTGGCTCTAAAGGCCAGTGAGGCTTAATTTCAAGAGTCCCACAGGACTGGGGGAAACAGAAACTTCACTTAAAATTTAAACTTCACTTAAAATTGTGAATCACCATATTATATACCTGTAACTTATATAATATTATACATCAAATATACTTCAATTTAAAAAAATTAGGAGGAAAAAAAGAAATGCAGAATATGGGTAAAACACAAATAAACAATAATTGAGAAGACAGAATCAGAATGAACGCACATCAGATTATTCACAGTTCCACTTTAGTTCAAGGCAAAGTGATCCACTGAGAATAAGACAAACAAAGCTGGGATTAGAAGGCTCAGGTAGAGGATGAAGGCTCAGAATCACCATAGTGGGAAATGAGCCAGGGAGTCAAGTAGCAAAATGTGAAATATTGCCAGGTAGAACTGAGGGCTCAGCTGAGGTTAGAGAGCACTGCATATACATAGTATAGTCAATTGCCATGACTGTGTGACTTTTCTGGGATGTAGAAGAGAGATGATTGTAATTAGTAAGCGTTGGACATTGGCAAGGCAGGTATGTCAAAAGGGTATAAAAGATCCTAAGGTGTAGGTGAGTGCATCACTGAAAGGTATGTCCATAGGTATAGGCTGGGTAGAAAGGAAATCAAATCAAAAGGGTTAAAGGTCAAAGAAATATAAAAAGAGGCTAAGGAATGAGAAGTTACAAAGAGGATGAAAAGTGGAACTGTAATAATGGATAGAATGTGATGGGGATATGTGTATAATCTGATCACTTAGTTTTTATTTTGATGATTGGAGGATATCTCATTTTCGTTTTATTATTTCATGTACATCCCTCTAAAATGGCATGCCCAAACAGAAGACAACTACACTTTAAGGTGAAATAATAGATGTACTCCCCTATTAGAAACTCTGAACAATCTCACAAGATCCACTTGTAGAGAATGAGGGAGTGGGAAAAATAGAATGACAGAAAGGTGTGATTAGAGAGCACAGAGCTGCAGTAATAATCTTCGTTTATCTATGACCAATAAAGTCACAGACTGAGTCAGTAGTAAGACCAAAAACTGAAACTAACAAGCCTAGTTCTCAAGCCTCAACTTTTAACACGCTTTCTAAGAACAACTTTTAAACTAAAATTTCACACATACACACACACACAGATATAACATTTCTGATTATGAAAGTAATGTGTGTTCATTATAGGAAGTTTAGAAAATACAGAAATTTCTACTTGCTCCTTTGCAATATGTTACTACTAGGCTCTTAAATACCTTAGACCAGGGGTCCCCAACCCCCAGGCTGCGGACTGGTACCAGTCCCTGGCCTGTTAGGAACCGGGCCACACAGCAGGAGGTGAGCGGCCACCAAGCGAGCAAAGCTTCATCTGCCGCTCCCCATCACTCGCGTTACTGCCTAAACCACCCCCGACTCCCCACCCCTGTCCATGGAAAAACTGTCTTCCCCGAAACTGGTCCCTGGTGCCACAAAGGTTGGAGACTGCTTCCTTAGACTATAGGTTGGCAATTTTTTTCTGTAAAGGGTCAGATAGTAAAAACTTTTGGCTTTACAGGCTCTAAAGTGTCTGTTGCAATGACTCAACCCTGCCCTCCGCATCTATTGAGATGATTGCAGCGTTTTTCTTCTTTAGTCTGTTAATATGGTGAATTACACTGACTTATTTTCAAATGTTAAACAAGAAAGCAGCAATGGACAATATTTTAAAGAACGGATGTGCTGTATGTCAATAAAACTTTATTTACAAGAACAGGTGGTAGGCTGGATTTAGTCCCAGAGTTATAACTTGTCAACCCCACCTTAGACTACTTTACGAGGTTTATATTTAGTACTTCTCAAATGAAATAAACTAGCAGTTTGTTTAATTTATTATGTTCCAGGGACTGTGCTAAAAGCTGTGGATGAAAAGACATTACCTGAACTTCATGGTTAATGGGGAAACACATGCAGTATGTTTAAAAGTGAGGTGGGAAACAGAGGAGAAAAAGAGGTAAGGTTGTCTGAAAGGAATCATGGAAGGCTTAACAGAGAAGAAAGCACTTGACCTGAGTCTTGTAGGACTTTGTTTTAACGCATTTTTTAAATGAAAAATGAATTTTTATAGCATTTTATGTTTAAGCACAAGCCTACCTTGGAATAAGAAAGTGCTATTTGTTGAAATACAGCATCATCTGGTGATTTACTATATGTGGCAAGCCCTTGTTCATCATCATCAAAAGGGTAGTTAACCACCAAAGAACCTATGAGGGAAATGAACAAAATGTATTGTGTTATTTCTTTCAAGACGGAGCATTAACACAAAGTAAGCTTTTCACAATACTGCCAGAGACAGGAAACCAGTACAATTTTCCAAGGTTAATTTCCTCAATAGAAATGAAGAAGTTGCTAATTTCCTCAATAGAAAATCAAAGTGGATAAATAAACTATTAAATAGCTATGCATGACACTTAAAGGTTGCCTTAACTGGAAAGGTCTTGGGAGTTTGCCTGAACTTACAGGCATACTTTACATGTTAGAACTGAAACCAGAAGTATACAGGCTTAATTTAAACAATTTTACTTTTGTAATATTTAGGATCAGAAAAATTGAGCAAAATTTGGTACTTTTTCACTAAAATTCAGACATTTATAAGGTCATGTCATGGAATTTTAAACTAAGAAAGGACCCTTGAAGTCCGATTGACCCACCCTCTTCATTTTGCAGATGTGGAATCTAAAATGGAGAGGCTAAACAACAAATGTATGGATAGTAGAGCCAGTCCTGACCTTCATCCAGAAAAAAATGCTAAAAATTTCTCTTATGCTCATATTATAAATTAGTCAATTGGAGTTATATCATATGGTTTTTCATGACCTAAAATACAGAGTGATGTTTTATAACATATATAAAGGATATCAACTCCCTTCATGCTCCCCATAGGACATAAAGCAATTAGGGTGCTTCTCAGGCAGGAGCCCTGAGCCCACCCCCCCACCATAGGATCAAATCCCTTATTTTCCTATCAGTCACATCATTTTCATTTGTCCACGTGCCCATTTATTCTGCCTTGATTAGGCCACTCATCTTTGCCTTTTTTGTCATGCCACTTCCTGGGCATGGAAGTGAAGGAACAAAATTCAGCTTGAATCCAGATGAAGTAATCCTGTGGTAACAAATACCAGCAAACATTCATATATTTTAAAAAATTTTTCTTTAAGAAACAAGTATGAAGAACTATGCTCATTTTATTCCCCAAAATAGTTCTAACAAGATAAGTGTACTTCAACACCTGTTCTTAGACAAATCAGTCCAAAAAAATTTAATTTCACCCTGGATCTATGACTCATGCCTAAAAATTACAACAGAAAAAAGTCAACTTCTACTTAATATTGTCTTTCAAATGGCTAATTTTCTAAGGCCAAAAAAAAGTCATAAAAGACTTACAATACTCCTACAAAAGTTTATTTAAAAAATAATTAGTATCGGGACTTCCCTGGTGGCGCAGTGGTTGGGAATCCACCTGCCAATGCAGGGGACAAGGGTTCAAGCCCTGGTCTGGGAGGATCCCACATGCTGCGGAGCAACTGGGCCCATGCGCCACAACTGCTGAGCCTGCGCTCTGGAGCCCATGCTCCTAGAGCCTGGCTCAGCAACAGGAGAGGCCACCACAATGAGAGCCCCACGCACCACAACAAGGGGTGGCCCCCGCTCGCCGCAACTAGAGAGGGCCCGCGCACAGCAATGAAGACCCAACGCAGCCAAGAATGAATAAATAAATAAATAAATAATAAATTAAAAAAAAATTAGTATCAACACAAAGAGCATGAGCTATTTTAAAAAAGATAAATCTGACTTCATCAATATTAAAAACTTTTGTGCATCAAAGGACATTATTAAGAAAATTAAAATAAACCTATAGAATGGGAGAAAATATTTGCAAATCAGCAATTTGATAAGGGTCTAGAATCCAGACTATATAAAGAAGTCCTGCAACTCAACAAAAAGATGAAAAACCCAATTAACAATGGGCAAAAGACTTGAACAGATATTTCTCCAAATAAGATATACAAACGGCCAACAAGCACACAAAAAGATGCTCAGCATCATTAGCCATCAGGGAGATGCAAATCTAAATTTCAGGGGGATATCACCTTTCACCCACTAAAATAGCTATAATCAAAAAAAAAAAAATTAACAAGGTAAGGATGTGGAAAAACTGGAACCCTCATACATTGCTGGTGGGAATATAAAATGGTTCTGCTACTGTGGAACAGTTTGGCAGTTCATCAAAAAGCTAAACATGGAATTACCATATGATGGTATTTCCATCAAAAAGCCAAGATAACCCAAAAGAATTGAAAACAGGGACTCAGATATTGTCTGCCAATGTTCATAGTGGTATTATTCATAATAGTAAAAAGTAAAAATAACCCAAATGTCCATCAACAGATAAACAGATAAACAAATTGTGGTATATACATACAATGGAAAATTATTCAGTCATAAAAAGAAATAAAGTACTAACATATGCTACAATATGAATGAACCTTGAAAACACTATGCTAAGTGAAAGAAGACAGACACAAAAGGTCATATATTATATGATTTCATTTCTATGAAATATCCAAAACAGGCAAATCCATAGAGACAGAACACAGATTGGTGGTTACCAGGGCTTGAGGGGCATGGGGAATAGAAAGCAACTGCTTAATGGGTAAGGGGTTTCCTTTTGGGGAGGTGAAAATGTTTTGGAACAAGATAGAGATGGTGGTTGCACAGCATTGTGAATGCACTAAATGTCACTGAATTATTTACCTTAACATGGTTAGTGTTGTATGAATTTCACCTAAATAAAATATTAATATCAAAAATTACAAAAAGAAATATTACTTTTCTCTATATTCTTTCAAAATCCTTCTAAATTGTTAAGTTGGCAGCAAAGAATTCCTCTGTTAAATTTCTTTGCCAAGATTTCAAAACTCATTTAAAGATTTTAAGATGAGAAAGCAAAATACGTCATGGAAAGAAACATATCTACGTGATTGAAGATGTATCCCCCACCATGCCAAGGTCTTGATACCACATGTAAACATCTGTCAATTATTTTCACTGGAATGTAACTAATATTAAGTTTTCAGATTTAGCCAACATGATGTGATGTATTTTTTGCAGAATATTTTTAAAAGCTCAAAATAAAAAATATTTTCTGTCAAACATGGTATACGATTAATAAAGTAAGAAAAAAGCCAAAAAAATTATTTTGCTAACGAGGCTGCAACTTCATAATTCCTGTTTGGGTCTTTGAGAATCGTCCATGATTACCAATTATAGAAGTATTTTCTCCTACTATTAGCAAGCTTTCAAAGTCATTTTTGGAGAATCTCAATTTACTTCTTAAATACAAATATCCATAAGTGTGTACTGTCATTTCTAAAATGGCAGGTTAATCTATATGCCATCAAATCTTGACTGTGATACTTCCTTGGATAATCCAACAAATGTGGACACTAAATTTCTTACCTATTGCCCCTGGTGTTAATACCTTCACTCTTTTTTTTTTTTAATTTATTGAGATATAATTCACATACCATATAATCCATCCACTTAAAGTATATAATTCACTGTTGCTTAGTATATTCACAGGGTTGTACAACCATCACTACTTCCTAATTACAGAACATTTCATTACTGAAAAAAAAAAAAACCCATACCCATTAGCAGTCACGCCCCATTCTCTCCCACCACTATCCTCTACAGCTTGAGGCAACTGCTAATCTATTTTCTATCTCTATGGATTTGCCTATTTCTGCACATTTCATAAAAAATGTAATCATACAGTATATGGTTTCTTATGACTGGCTTCTATCACCTACCATGCTTTCAAGACTCATCTATGCTGTAGCATACATCAGTCCTTCATTCCTTTTCACAGCCAAATAACATTCAATTGTATACCACATTTTATTTATCTGATTGTTAGTCAGTGGACATTTGGGTTATTTATTCTTCCTGGTTATTATGAATAGTGCTACTATGAACGTCCACATACCAGTTTACATGTAGACATGTGTTTTCAGGTCTCTACGGTACTGACACTTATTCCCACAACCCTAGTTGGACACTGTGATGATTTTTTGTTGTTGTTGTTGTTTATTTATTTATTTTTGGCTGCGTTGGGTCCTTGTCGCAGCATACGGGCTTTCTCTAGATGTGGCATGCGGCGGGGCCTACTCTTCATTGCGGTGCCCAGGCTTCTTGTTGTGGTGGCTTCTCTTGTTGCAGAGCATGGGCTCTTGGCACGTGGGCTTCAGTTGTTGTGGCATCTGGGCTCAGTAGTTGTGGCTCACAGGCTCTAGAGCACTTAGCTGCTCCGTGGCAGGCGGGCCCTTCCCGGGCCAGGGCTCGAGCCCGTGTCCTCTGTGTTGGCAGGTGGATTCTTAACCACTGAGCCACCAGGGAAGCCTCATTGTGATCATTTTTAATCTTGACCTCTCATCCTATTCAACTAAGTTACTGCTGAATTATATGGAGGTGTATAAACTCAGATACTACATGAGAATGAGGTCATTGTGCTACAGTTAAATACACAGCAGATAAAAGATAAGAGAATGTCAAAATCTAAACCTACATAAAAGGGCATATTAAACTTTAGGGAGAAATAGGACTAAACATTTGGATCTGTTAGTGTTTAATTTTTATAAATGACAAAGAACATGTTACCAAATTCCCAGTGAGAGGGATAAATATAAAACATTTGTGAGGGATAAATATAAAACACTTGAAGAACTAAGTGAGAAAGAAATGGAGGGAGGGAGAAGGAGGAAAAGGGAAGGAGAGGTGGAGGGTGAGAGACAGAGAAAGAGAGGGAGGCAGGGTAGATGGCAGGAGGGAGAATGGAGGAGTACTGGGGGGGGGGGTGGGGGAGGAACGGGGAAAACAGCCAGGAAACTGGCTTAAAAAGTAATGAGAAAAGACATTTATTGTTGTCTGCCATAAAAGCAATAACAGGCTTAAGATAGCCTAAGACTATAAACAGATAAACTTTCACCAGGATTTTCAAATGCTCTCAACAAGAATTAATTAGTGGAATATCAAGTTGCTATTACCTCCATGCAGGTTTGCTGACAGCACAAATGGATAGGCCTTCATCCAGCTCATTACAGCAATAGTTTCTGGTTGGGTAGGATCTGTGATCTGAATGAACTGATCTGGGAAATTTCGGTTCAGGTCAAAGTTGTTGCTGTTGTTTCTGCCGACTACACTTATTGAATCTCCTGTATGATAAAAGATTCAAATTTAAGCCATGTTTCATTTATATTTTAATCCAATACATACTACTTCAGCTATCTTAACTCAAAGGTAAATGTGCACACATCAGGCTTCACTATGATCAAACACACTATGATTGAAACCGCGTAGGACCCTGTGGGGCCTTCCCAGGTTAAAAAAGCCCCTCTGTATCCTGTATTTCTTGTTTGTAGAAAAAAGGCTTTAGTCTCCTAGGCCTTCCCTGAGTTCCAAAGAGCAGGCATAAGCAGTTACTAATTAGGGAAGTGAGGAAATTCAGAAGTAAATGAAAAGCAGTTAAGCAAGAAAAGTAATGACAACAATTCAGGATTAAAAACAAGAGTCCTAGTTCTTACTCAAGGGATATACATAACAATCTAACATGTATCCTTGAGTTGTTCTGCAGGATGTAAGACCCTGACCCAGTAGGGGAAGGTGACTATGTGCTGAGCACAAGCATGTAGACCCCAGACTGGTTGGAACCAGAAGCCTGATGATTAAGATTCCCGAAACATCACCCTGTTACCTCCACACCACCAATCAATCAGAAGAAAGTCATGCACCCTGTACCCTCACCCCAAATGTTGCCTTTAAAAATCCTTCCCTGAAAGCCATTGAGAAGTTCGGGTCTTTTGAGCATGAGCTGCCCATTCTCCTTGTTTAGTGCCTGCAGATAAATCCTGTACTTTCCTTCACCACAACCTCATATCAGTAAATTGGCTTTGCTCTGCAGCAGGTGAGAGGATCCAAGTTCAGTTGGGTAACGTGATTAAAACACACATCGTTTTTACATTGTACATTAAAAAAAATGTATCTCTTCTAGATCTTTTGAATAGAAAGGTAAAACCATTATCCTTTCATTTCTGCCTCTGGTCATACTTTGAGGGGAAAAACTCCAACCATATGAATTATATTAAAATATTGCTCATCTGTCAATAACCCACATACAGTGACATGATCACAATGTTGAGTGGGCATGACTGGCATGAGGGGGACTCTATTGTACTGGTATACAGGTCACTAAAACAATGTAAATAAACAGACCAGATGAAAAGAAAAAAGTTGCAGTATGCTTACATTAAAGTGATAACAAAAAGGTAAAGTTAGTCAAGAATATAGTTGGAAGGGAGGAGGAGAAAGGGTTCAACTAAAGCTTATTCCATTTTACTATGGGATGAGAGCCCTATTATTGTCATTATAATGAGAAAATGAATGCAAGTGAATGAAGAAAACCTACTAGAGGGCTCACTAGTAGTAAGTAGTTCCATCTTTCAGAAAGGTCTCAAGGGAGGAATGTGGAAGGGATTTGTGAGGCTGACAGAGAATAAGGTCCTTAGGGAAAGAATCTAAATAATATATATAAGGATTAACCTGGTCATTCACTAATCGATTCTCTCAGTGTTCAGTCAGTGAGAGTAATAAACCACGTGGCTGCATATTCATATTGTGGTATCTTTTCTACTCACTGGTATCACTGCCTGGAAGGAATCACAGGTTGGGAAAAGATGGATTCTCACTCTCCTAGTGTTCTGCATAATGTGGCCCATGTAAGAAAGTTGCTCTCCCTGCCCTTACTATAATGCCCTAGGAAAGATGGGCTAGCCCAGAGGAGGCAGAGGAATGGGAAGTCAATAACTTAGCAGGTTTAGATTATACATGCATGGGGAGTAGAAATGGCAGTCAAAACAGAGTCACTGGCTTAAAAAATATTTGGTTTGAGTTTTCACTTATGAGATAAAGTTCCCAATACAATAATTTAACAAAAATTACTGTTAAAATGGAACAATTTGTAAAAATCTTACATTATTTTAGTAAATAAGAGCCATTACCAAAGTAGAGAACTTCATTAAATATAAACTTGATGACATAATTGTTGAATGAACTAGCCTATCTTACAAGAATACAAAAGCTAGAACCAATGATAAATTATAAGAATAAAAATAGGAAGAAATTTCAGGGAAACAACCAGTTCAAATTCTTTTCTATCCCCAAATAATTATGCCATATAATAATCAAAAAGGTTAAGCACTAATAGACAGCTATTCTTTACCTTCCTGGGCCTTTTCATACCCATCAGGATTCATGGATGGCATAAGGTGAATTCTAGTGTTAAGAACCAAATCTGTTACATCGGGATCTGTTCCAAAGTTCTTACAAAGGTATTCGATGAGGTTCAGTAACAGTTCTCTTCCAACCACTTCATTGCCATGCATATTTCCAATGTACTTAAATTCTGGTTCACCTGAAAATAAAGTAATTACATGGAAGACGTTTTTTCCTCTTCATTAATCCTAGACTCTCTCTACTTTTTCCCCAACACATACAAAGACCCTGAACCAAAGATTTAAGATATATTTTGGCAAAAGAAACAGGAAAAAGCATCGTATAAAGCAGTCCTTACTAATATATACGTCTGAGCAAGCTCAAAGCATATATACATATGTGTGTGTGTGTATATATATATATATATATATATATATATATACACATACATACATATATATGCCATATTATATGAAAATAAAAGTACTATTAGCAGAAAGAATCTAATTATGCAGTATGTTAAACTTTGTGCATAATATGGATTATCAAATGGATTTTCTTCTTTTCTAGGAAAAAATTGGTTACGTTTTCTTTGATCCAGTTATACATACAATAGGTGACCTTTCTAGATGAAGCAAAGCAATATAGCACATAGCTCTGAGAAGCAATCTGAAATTATGCGTGAAACTACACCAATTACCTGGTTCATGGACACCTGGATTATCAGATATCTCCATTACATAAAGTTCTCTTGACTCTACCGATTTTCCCAATGAATAAAGCCGGGTGATGTTAGGATATTCATTGGCAAACCTTCTCAAGAAGATTTCCATATCAGGGAAGTGGTGGTGGTGAAAGTCCTGTGGCTGAACTGGCTGGTGGGAGGACTGTGTTCCAAGAGGACTATTAGATATAGCAACTGTGCTAGCAGTTACTACAACCTCAGTTGTGTCAGGGACTACTGAAGCCACAGTTGGCCGAAGGGGAAAATTCACCTTTGTGGCTGGTCCTTCTTTCACTATTATGTTATTAACCGTCAGTGGCATATACCTGAAAAGAAAAGTTTGAAAAAGTAGATGGCTTGGAGTTAAATTGAAACAGACAATGCTTTAACATTATAAAAGTACAATAGCCTTTTCATACTCTTGCGCTTAGGCTATCGAAAGTCATATCAAATAAAGATAAATGTGTAAATTCAAGACTTTTAGCGTATTATCTCACAAAGAATTCCAGATTAAGTCTTTAAAGAATTATTTATCTTACCATCCTTTCATTCCACACATTACAATGCTTATAAAAAATTACATTCAAAGGAGAGAATACGATGAAAAATGAAGGTCGTTAATCCATTGTAACCATTGCTACAATACTCAAAGTAGGGATAAATGATCCAATTCTTTGCAGTGCCTTATCAGACTGACATTCCAACTACTTTACCAAATGGGAAAGTTCAAAATTAAAGGTAATTTATTTGCTAAAGGTAAATCCTTAGCAAAATGAGCTTCCAGAAATGTTTCCAGAGGAGGTGGGGAACCACTCATGTCATGTATTAGAAAGCTGATGGTGAGACAGCTCTTCAAAATGTCTTTCATAGAGCCCTGAGTTTCTTCTACCTTGGTATTCAATTAGCCTTGCGGCAATGCTTTACACAGCTGACCATCAAGCTTTTTTTTTTTTTTTTTTTTAATTTTATTTATTTATTTATGGCTGTGTTGGGTCTTCATTTCTGTGTGAGGGCTTTCTGTAGTTGCGGCAAGTGGGGGCCACTCTTCATCGCGGTGCGCGGGCCTCTCACTACCGCGGCCTCTCTTGTTGCGGAGCACAGGCTCCAGACACGCAGGCTCAGCAATTGTGGCTCATGGGCCTAGTTGCTCCGCGGCATGTGGGATCTTCCCAGACCAGGGCTCGAACCCGTGACCCCTGCATTGGCAGGCAGATTCTCAACCTCTGTGCCACCAGGGAAGCCCCATCAAGCTTTTAAAACTGTCCTTCCTCCCAATTTTACAACGATGCTTCATATCCAGTTGTATTGTTAATGTGACAAAAGATCCACCATAGTATTTTCTCATTATAAAGGGGGAAAAAAATCAGAAAACAAGGAAAAATAAAAGCCAGATGCAGTAAATAAGATCTCCAAGAGTATACTTCTCTTCTTAGATATAAACGGAAACTTGACATTTTAAGAGTCTAGTTTAAATTCTTACCCAGTTAAAACTGCTGTAATGTTATAAGTTCCAGGAACAAGTAATCGGTGGAAATCACCAAATCTTCCTGTTGTGATATTATGATTTATACCAGCTACTGAGATGGTTGCATTCTCTAAGCCAGCTCCTGTTACTGAATCTTTAACAAATCCTTTAACTCCAATGTGGACCTAAAAAAACAGGAATCAAAGTAGACTGCTCAGAGACAGTCAGTTTGGAAGGCAAGAGAAAATAACCTCTCTGCATTGATGCTAGAATTTTTAAAAAATAAGGTTACTCCTCTAGCTCCCTGAAATATTTTTCAGTCCCTCCAAGTTAAAATAAAATACAAACCAAAAAAATTAAATCCTTAAACTTAAGTCATCTGAAATCTAGACTGGTAAAATGCTTTTGAAATTCCTTCTCCTCAAAGCCAGACTTCTGCTTTTATCAACAAGATATAAGTAATCATTTCTGATATATCCAATAGTATATTAGTCTGCCTGATATTTAAATTAAACTTATGTCCATGGTTCATATAATGGTAAAGGTTCTCTAGCAAATATGATCGAATGGCATTGTAAGAATCTGGTACTACAAATTTTGCTAATTATTTCAGGTTGTAAAAGTGTTGTAAGACAGTCAAAAGAAGCCCTCCAGAGGAAAAGAGCTGGGGGGAAGGATAACAGAGGCATGGCTAGAATATGTTCTAATAGATTCTAATATAATCATTTCTAAATATAATCTACAATCTTAAATAATAAAAACAAAAATAAATGGTATCTAGAATAAACTGTTGTTCATATACACAAATTTCTCCCTTATTTAATCAATTATTACCATACGCCAACCTTCCATTCAGCTTTTACCTTTTCAATCAATGTGATCAAAGACTCACGATTGTTCTCCCATTCTTGCTGAAGCTGCGAGGCTGGTGGGTACTTGCAACAAGACAGTTCTAATGTGATTTCAAAACAGTTGGCCCATAGATAATTGTAATCTTGCATGCCACCTGAAACATGAAGGAAAAAATAAGTTTATTCTCAGAATTCTACTCTCAAAAAGAGCATAGAAATTAAATCAGTCATCTCTGCATGTATAAATTCTCTTTTCATTAAATTGTTTGAAATTGGAGAAGGCTCTTGAATTATAGAGGACACTAACAAGGAAGGCGAAAGGAATACACCTTGGAAAGGAATATACATAAAGGAAATACATTTGACTGATAGGATAAACAGATATAAAGAGCATGAATATGATAGTTAATAACAATGGCAATAATGATAACCACTCTACATTTGAGTGTTTACTATATGCCAGCTCTGTTCTATGACCTTTATGTGTATTAACATTTAATCTTTACAAAAACTTTTTGAGGTAGGTATTGCTATTTCACCCATTTTACAGATGTGAGAAGTAAGGCACAGAGAGGTGAAGATTTTTGACAAAATGAACATGAAGAATACTCATGATCTTAAAGTTATAAAGGGTATTCACAGCAAAGCATTATTAAGGGCTTACTATTCTAACTGTACTCCCTGTATCACAAAGGTGACAAGAAGGGTCTGGATCAAAGTGGTAGAGTAGAAAGATCCTGAGCTCAACTCCTCATATAGGCACACTAAAATTACAACTACTTACAGAACAACCACCTCTGAAACAGCCTGAAGAATAACAGAAAAGATTTTCCACAGCTAAAGATATAAGGAAGGAGCCACAATAAAATGGGGTGGGTGGGTGGAGATGCAGTCTAGTCAGGGCCCACACCCCTGGTGCAACGACGCACAAGCAGGAGGAATATCACAACTGTGACAGTCATCCCTGAGGAGTATGGAGTCCAAGACCAACATTGAGCTCCCTAGCCCAGGGTCCTGAATTAGGAAGACAAGCCTCCAAAATGTCTGGCTTAAAAGCCAGTGGGGCTTATGTTCAGGAGTACCAGAGAGCTGTAGGAAACCAAGACTCTGCTCATAAGGGTGCATGCAAAAATACACTCGCTCCAAGTCCCAGCACAGAGGCAACAGTTTGAAAGGCACCTGAATCAGACACACTTGCTGATATTGGATAGCCTCCAGGAGAGGCAGGAGGCAGCTGGGACTCCCCCTGGGGACTGAGATGCTGGCAGCAGCCATTTTTGTGATCTCATTCTATCATGCTGACACCAGCACTGACAGGCATCATTCTGGAATCCTCTTTCGAGCCTATTAGAGCCAGGGGCCTGCCTCACCCACTAGCATGCCCACAGTGGTCAAACAATGCTGAGCATCACAGTCAGTCATGCTGGGGCCTGCCCCGACCATCAATGTGCCCAAGCAGTTGGCCCTGCCACAACAGAAAGGCACAAGCAGCCCTCATAGGGAACACCCCTGAAGTGTCTGCCCAGAGGGGAGCAAGCTGCTCAGCCCATAGGACATCTCCAACATAAAGTCACTTCTCCAAGATCGGAAGACATAACAGACCTATTTAATACAAAGAAAATCAACACAGGAAATTAGGCAAAATGAAGAGACAGAGGAATGTGCTCCAAATGAAACAATAAGACAAAACCTCAGAAAAAGACCTAAATGAAATGGAGATAAGCAACCTACCTGATAAAGAGTTAAAGGTAATGATCATAAAGATGCTCACTGAACACAGGAGAAGAATGGCTGAACACAGTGAAAACTTCAACAAAGAGTTGGAAAATATAAAACAGACCAATTAGGGCTAAAGAATACAGTAACTAAAATGAAAAATAGGACTTCCCTGGTGGCGCAGTGGTTAAGAATCTGCCTGCCAATGCAGGGGACATGGGTTCGATCCCTGGTCCGGGAAGATCTCACATACCGAGAAGCAACTAAGCCTGTGCTCCACAACTACTGAGCCTGCGCTCTAGAGCTTGCATGCTGCAACTACTGAGCTGCGTGCTGCAACTACTGAAGCCCGTGCACCTAGAGCCTGTGCTCTGCAACAAAAGAAGCCACCGCAATGAGAAGCCTGTGCACCGCAACGAAGAGTAGTCCCCACTCGCCACAACTAGAGGAAGCCCGCGTGCAGCAACGAAGACCCAATGCAGCCAAAAATAAATAAAATTTAAAATAAATAAATAAATAAGTAAATAGAAAGGGACACATGAATTTTTTTTAAAAAATAAAAATAAAATGAAAGATACACTAGAGGGAATCAACAGTAGATTTGATGATACAGAATAATGTACCAGTGATCTGGAAGACAGAGTAGTAAAAGTTACCCAAGCTGAACAGGAAAAAAAAAATGAGGATAGTTTAAGTGACTTCTGGGACAACATCAACCATATTAACATTTGCGTTATAGGGTCCCAGAAAGAGAAGAAAGATAAAAAAGAGAAGAGAACTTATTTGAAGAATTAGTAGCTGAAAACTTCCCTAACCCGTGGAACGAAACAGACATCCAGTTCCAGGAAGCACAGAGAGTCCCAAACAAGATGAACACAAAGAGGTACACACCAAGACACATATTTAAAATGTCGAAAATTAAATATAAAGAGACTCATAAAAGTATCAAGAGAAAAACAACTAGTTACATTTAAGGAAACTCCCATAAGACTATCAGCTAACTTTTCAGCAGAAGCTTAGCAGGCCACAAGGGAATGGCATGATATACTCAAAGTGCTGAAAAAAAAAATACAACCAAGAATACTCTACGCAGCAAGATTATCATTCAGAATTGAAGGAGAGATAAAGAGTTTGACAGACAAACAAAAGCTAAAGGAGTCCATCACCAATAAACCAGCCCTTCAAGAAATGTTAAAGGGACTTCTCCAAGCAGAAAAGGCCACAACTAGAAGTAAGAAAATGAATAAAGAAAAAATCTCAATGGCAAAGACAAACATATAGTAAAAGGTAGTGTATCAACCACTTATAACTCTAGTAGAAAGGTTAAAAGACAAAAGTAGTAAAATCATCTATATCTACAATAAATAGTTAAGGGATACACAAAATAAAAAGATATAAAATATGCATCAAAACATAAAATGTGGTGTAGGGGTGGGGGGAGTAAAAATGTAGGGCTTTTAGAATCCCTTCAAACTTAAGAGATCATCATAAAATAGACAGCTATATACAAAGGTCATTATACATGAACCTCAAGGTAACCACAAACCAAAAACTGTTAAGAGATACACAAAAAATAAAGAGAAAGGAATCCAAACATAACACTAAAAATAGTCATCAAATCACAAGGGAAGAGAGACAAGAGAAGGAAGGAACAAAGAACAACTACAAAAAAACCCAGAAAAACAATTAACAAAATGGCAATAAGTATATACCTATCAATTATTACTTTAAATGTAAATGGACTAAATGCTCCAATCAAAAGACACAGGACGGCTGAATGGATAAAAACATAAGACCCATATAAGAGACTCACTTCAAATCTAAAGACACACACAGACTGAAAGTAAAGAGATGGAAAAAGATATTCCACTCAAATGGAAATGAAAAGAAAGCTGAGGTAGGAATACTTATATCAGACAAAATAAACTTTACAACAAAGACTGTAACAAGAGACAAAAAAGGGAATGTCATAATGATAAAGGGATCAAGCCAACAAGAGCACATAACACTTGTATATATCTGTATGTCCGACACAGGAGAACTTAAATACATATAGATAGCAAATATTAACAGACATACAAAGAGAAAGACAGAACACAATAGTAGTAGGGAACTTTAACATATTTTCATAAATAGATTGATCATCCAAACAGAAAAATCAATAAGGAAATACTGGCCTTAAACAACACATCAGACCAGTTTGACTGAATAAATATATACAGAATAGTCCATCCAAAAACAGCAGAATATACATTCTTTTCAAGTGTACATAGAACATTCTCCGAAATAGATGACATGCTAGGCCACAAAACAAGTCTCAATAAATTTAAGAAAACTGAAATCATATTAAGCATTCTTTTCTGATCACAATAATTAGAAATCAGTTACAATAAGAAAAATGGGAAAAACACAACCATGTGGAGGTTAAACAACATGCAACTAAACAACCAATGGGTCAATGAAGAAATCAAAGAGGAAATAAATAAATACCTTGACACAAATAAAAAAGAGATGGCCCAAATAAATAAAATCAGAAATGAAAGAGAAGTTACAACAGACACCACAGAAATACAAAGGATCATAAGAGATTACCATGAAAAATTCTATGCCAACAAACTGGACAACCTAGCAGAAATGGATAAATTCCTAGAAACATACAATCTTCCAAGACTGAATCAGGAAGAAATAGAAAATATGAACAGACTGATTACCAATAATAAAATTGAATCAGTAATCAAAAAACTCCCAAGAAACAAAAGTCCAGGGCCAGACAGCTTCACAGCTGAATTCTACCAAACATTTAAAAAAGAGTTAATACTTATCCTCCTCACACTATTCCAAAAAGTTGAAGAGGAAGAATCACTACCAAATTTGTTCTACAAGGCCAGCATTACCCTGGTACCAAAACCAGACAAAGACACTACAGAAAAAGAATATATTCCTGATGTACACAGATGCAAAAATCTTCATTTCTTACAACAGATGAACCTACATCAACACATCATTACTACCCAAAGTCCATAGTTTACATTAGGGTTCATTCTCGGTGTTGTATATGCTATGAGTTTTGACAAATGTATAATGACATGTTTCCCCATTATAGTATCATACACAGTGGTTTCACTGCCCTAAAGATCCTCTATGCTCCACCTATTCATCCCGTCCTCCTCCCTAACCCCTGGCAACCACTGATCTTTTTACTATCTCCATATCGCTTTGCCTCTTTCAGAGTGTCATATAGTTGGAATCATATAGTATGTAGCCTTTCCAGATTGGTTTCTTTCATTTAGTAATAGGTATTCAAGGTTGCTCTGCGTCTTTTTTTTTTTTTTGGCTGCGCAGCTTGCAGGATCTTAGCTCCCTGACCAGTGATCGAAACTGGGCCCCCTGCAGTGGAAGTGTGGAGTCCTAACCACTGGACTGCCAGGGAATTCCCTCCTCCATGTCTTTTCATGGCTTGATAGCTCATTTCCTTTTAGTGCTGAATAATATGCCTTTGTCTGGATGTACCACAGTTTATTTTACCCATTCACCTACTGAAGAATATCTTGGCTGCTTCCAAGTTTTGACAATTATGAATAAAGTTTACTATAAACATCTATGTGCAGGTTTTTGTGAGAACATAAGTTTTCAACTCCTTTGGTTAAATACCAAGGAGAAAAATTGCTGGGTTGTATGATTAGAGTATGTTTAGTTTTGTAAGAAACCACCAGACTATTTTCCAAAATGGCTGTACCATTTTGCATTCCCACCAATAATGAATGAGAGTTCCTGTTGTTCTACATCTTCACAAGCATTTGCTGTTGTCAGGGTTCTGGATTTTGGCCTTTCTGATAGGTGTGTAGTGGTAACTTGTTTTAATTTGCATTTCCCTGATGACATATGACGTGGAGCATATTTTCATGTTTATTTGCCATCTGTCTATCTTTGTTGGTGAGATGTCTGTTAAGGTCTTTGGCCCATTTTTTAATGCAGTTGTTGTTTTCTTAGTATTGAGTCTTAAGAGTTTTTTATATATTTTGGATAACAGTCCTTTATCAGATGTGATTGCCTTCTTTTTTAGGCTGAATAATATTCCTTTGTATGTATATACCAAATTTTCTTTATCCATTCATCTGTCAATGAATATTTAGGTTGCTTCTTGGCAATTGTGATTAACACTGCGATGAACATGGGTGTACAAATATCTTTTCAAGATCCTGTTTTCAATTCTGTTGTACTTACACCCAGAAGTGGGATTGTTGAATCATATGGTAATTCTATTTTTAACTTTTTGAGGAAGCTCCATACTGTTTTCCATAGCAACTGCACTATTTTATATTCCTACCAACTGTGCCAAGTTGTGCAACTGCACTATTTTATATTCCTACCAACTGTGCAAACTCCACATCCCCATCAACACCTGCTATTTTGGTTTTTTTTTTTTTTTTTTTTTAATTAATTTATTTTATTTTTGGCTGTGTTGGGTCTTCGTTTCTGTGCGAGGGCTTTCTCTAGTTGCGGCGAGCAGGGGCCACTCTTCATCGCGCTGCGCGGGCCTCTCACTATCGTGGCCTCTCTTGTTGCGGAGCACGGGCTCCAGACGCGCAGGCTCAGTAGTTGTGGCTCACGGGCCCAATTGCTCCGCGGCATGTGGGATCTTCCCAGACCAGGGATCAAACCCGTGTCCCCTGCATTGGCAGGCAGATTCTCAACCATTGCGCCACCAGGGAAGCCCTATTTTGGTATTTTTGATAGTGGTCATCCTAAGAGGTATAAGGTGATATCTCATTGTGGTTTTGATTTGCTTTTCCCTGATCATTAATGATATTAAGCATCTTTTCATGTGTCTGTTGGCCGTTTATATGTTTTTTGAAGAAATGTCTATTCAAGTCCTTTGTCCGTTTATTAATCAGATTACTTGTTTTTTGTTGAGTTGTAGGAGTTCTTTATATATTCTGAATATTAACCCCTTATGGGGTTAATATTTGGTTTGATATATGGTAAGCAAATATTTTCAGTAGGCTGCCTTTTCACTCTGTTGATTGTCTCCCTTGCTGCACAGAACATTGGAGGGTTTTGAGCAGAGGTGTGATATAATCTGAACAGCCTTTTTAAAAGATCATTCTGACTGCTGAGTGAAAAATGACTATAGGGAAACAAAAAGGAAAGCAGGAAGATGAATTAGAAGAGAATGATGGATTTGACTAGGTTGCTGGTAATGGTGATAAAGCAGAGAGATTTGGATGTAGAAAGGACTTGTTTAAAAGGAATCAAGGATGGTGTTTAGATTTTTGGCTTGAGAAACTAGGGAGACAGTGTTATTAGTGTCATTAACTGAGAGGATGAAGGAGAACAAAGGAAACAGATATGGCATGCCTAAGGCTCTGTCTTTGATCCTCTTCTCTTTCTTCACTTATGCCCTTGGTGTCTCATGCAGCCCCATGGGGTTTAAATATTATCTACCGGCTGACAACTCTCAAATTTCTATGTCCAGCCTACACCTCTTTCCCAGAATCCAGACTTGTCCATCCAATTGCCTACTCAATATCTCTACTTGGATATTACAAACCTAACATATTCTCATCTTCCCTAAACCAGTCTCTCCCATGATGGTCAATGGCACTAGAAGAATTTAGTTGCTCAGGCCCAAAGCCCTGGAGTCACATCCCACATCTAAAGCATCAGGAAATCGTGCTAGTTCTAACTTCAAAATATATCCAGAATCCCAAGATTTCTCCTCACCTCTACTGCTGCTGCCCTAATACAAGCCACAATCGTTTCTCCACCTGGATTTCTGCAATCACTCTTAATAGGTCTCCCTGTTCCTGCCCTAGCCGTTCTATGTTCTTTTCTCAACAGAGGTGCCAGAGGAATTCCGCTAAAATGTAAGTCGGATGTTATTCCCCTATACAATGACTCTCTATTTCACTCAGACTAAGAGCCAAAGCCTAAGCCTCTGCATGATTTGTCCACCACCACTCCCCTTCCCTCTCTAACCTCCTTTTATACTCTCCCCATCACTGGCTGTGCACCAGCCACACTGGCTTCCCCGCTGTTCACTGGATACACTAGGTACCTCCTGACTTTGGGTCTTTGTTCTAGCTGTTTCCTTTGCCTGGTATGCTCTTCCCCCAGATATCTCTACTTGACTAACTCCCTCCCCTCACCTTCAGCTATTTGCTCCAATTTCAACTTGACAATTAGGCTCACCTTGATCTCCCCACTTAAAGTTGCTCCTTACTTCTCCCCATCGCTGTCCCCAAGCCCATCTCACCAGCACTCTCACCCTTTTCTACTTTTTTCTTTTTTTTCTACAGTACCTAACAATTTACCTATTATGTTCCTTATTTAGTGCCTGTTCCTCCTTGCTAGATTATAAGCAACACAAGGGCAGAATATTTGTTATGCTCATTGATGGATATTCCAAGCACAAGAACAGTACCAGGCACATCGTATTCCTTCAGTAAATATTTGTTGAAGGAATGAAAGTAAGTAGGCTGGGTCAGTGGGAAATTAAGACTTCTGTTTTGAATGCATTAAATTTGAGATTCCCATTGACCATCCATGTGGAGATGTCAAATAGACTTTGTCTTCGTAAAATATATGTGCAGGTTTACCACTACCACAAGCCCAGTAACTTTGTCTTAACCTTTTTTCTTAGAAGGCAAGCTATCCATCTTTTGGTTTTCTCTTATCTTCCAGCATCTTGGCACTTACTTTGGGTCTGGAAGAAAAACGGTGAGATGCTGATTTTCACATCCCTACCAGTCATATTTAGTCATTAAGTGACATAAGTCACCTTCAGTCATTGTTGACCTCTGATCATCTTTGGTAACTCTGACTCACATGTACACATACATATGTTATTCATTGTATATCTTATTTATTAATCTCCAATATTTACTACTGTATTGGTCACAGTACAATGGTCATTGTAAGTCATTAAACTAAGATTATAGGGATTTATAAATAGGAGACATATTTCCATTCAGAGTTTAGAGTCTTGGTGAGGAAAAGAAACACAGAACACATACAAATAATTTCAGAGCAATACAAATGTGAACTAATCTATTTTTCTGCTTATGTAAAACTTAATAGAAAAAAAATCTTCCCGTCTAAGGAAAAAAAAACTTAATAGCTGAATTAAATTGCAAACACAGTCAACTCACGCTTTAATTATGCCAGAATGCAGTGAAGTAGACTACTTATAATACTATAATCACCAGGCTTGAGTCCTAGCATTCTTTTGTCTACCCCTTGATTGTGTTACTTCAGCAGTAATTTAAGAAATACTAGCTAACAGCAACAAGAAGACAAAGCTTACAGTCATATTTTAGAGTGTTATCTAATCATCTTTTTAGATGTAACTTTAATAGGACTGTAACTAGCCAGCTCCAATCAATAACACGTACAAACATATGCCCAGGGTAAGGGTGGGGAGGAAGGACAGAAATCTTTTAAAAATAAGACCTAGTTCTCAGAGAAGAAACTACATTCAGTGGCCTCTGGTCCTACAGATCACATTTTATATAAATAGTGATTTTGTAACATATAACTCTACGAACAATCTAAAACTAAAGGTCTGATTCATGATGACAAATCTCTTTTTGTAGATTCTATAGATTTGGGGAAATATTACAGTGACTAGTGTACCTAACTGTAACACATCTTCATAGAATTAATATTAACTTTACCATGTGGAACCTAGTGGAGATATATAATAGAATATTAATGAAATCTTGACATATGTTTCCCAAATTTTCCTTTGATAAGACACTACCCAACAGAAAGTCATGTAAAATGATGTTGGAAATAAAAGGATGACTGTGTAAAAACAATACAAAATGTCTTTCCTATACTTCAGCAATAATCAGAAAATGTAACAGAAGAAAGATGCCAGCAACAAAACCCACAACATGTATAGGATTCAATGTAATAAAATGCATAATATAAATCAACGTTATAAAATTTTACTAAGGGATGTAAATTTCATGCTTCCAGATAGGAGGCTTATAACAATATCAAATTTCCCTGAAATTAATTTACAAGCATCATGCAGAAAAATAGATATTTATTGGAACTGGACAAAATGATCTGGAATTTGGAAAAATAAATGGGTGAGAATATCCAAGAAAACATTAAAAAATTAAAATGATAATAGAGACTTGCATTGCCAAATATTACAATGTATTATAAAACCATATTTACTAAAGCAGTGCAATTAAGATGTCAAAATAAATAAACCAGCAGAACAAAATAGAAAGCACAATAACAGAAACAAAAGCATTTGGGATATAATTAAAGACATTTAAAACCAACGGGGAGGGCTTCCCTGGTGGTGCAGTGGTTAAGAATCTGCCTGTCAATGCAGGGGACACGGGTTCAAGCCCTGGTCCAGGAGGATCCCACATGCCATGGAGCAACTAAGCCCATGTTCCACAACTACTGAAGCCCGCACGCCTGGAGCCTGTGCTCTGCAACAAGAGAGGCCACCGCAATGAGAATCCTGTGTACCGCAACAAAGAGTAGCCTGCGCTCGCCCCAAAGAGAGAAGGCCTGCACGCAGCAAGGAAGACCCAATGCAGCCAAAAATAAATAAAATTAAAAAAAAAAAAAAAACCAACGGGGAAAGAATTAGTAACTGTTACATGGATAACTGGTTAACTGTGTGACAAAAGTATAGGTGAGATTTATCTCAGATCACACCAAATAAAGGCTTAAGTCCACATGGAACATGATGTAAAAATGTAGCCATAAACAAAATCAGAAGCCAACTAGTATTTTTATACTCTCAGGATGAGGAAAGCCTTTCTAAGTATGACAGCAAAGTAGTATAAAGCCATAAATGATAGATTTAACTACCTAAAAACTGTAAACTATCTGTTGATCAAAAAACTGCCTTAGGGCTTCCCTGGTGGCGCAGTGGTTAAGAATCTGCCTGCCAATGCAGGGGACATGGGTTCGAGCCCTGGTCTGGGAAGATCCCACATGCCACGGAGCAACTAAGCCCGTGAGCCACAACTACTGAGCCTGCGCGTCTGGAGCCTGTGCTGCGCAACAAGAGAGGCCGCGACAGTAAGAGGCCCACGCACCGCAATGAAGAGTGGCTCCCACTCGCCGCAACTGGAGAAAGACCTCGCACAGAAACGAAGACCCAACACAGTCAAAAATAAATTAAAAAAAACAAAAACAAAAACAAAAACCGCCTTAAAAAGGTAAAAAAAAAGACTGAAAAAAAACCCCAGATAAAAATAAAGGCATATAGAATATTGCTGGGTAACAATTTAGCAATATGTATATAAAATCTTTAAAATAGGCATGACCTTAACACAGAAATTCATTTTCCAGGAATTTATTCTAAGATAACAGCTACAGCGATAAGGACTATAGTGTTTAACTTGAAGGAGAATAAAACAGGGAACAACTTGAAGGTCCAAAAATGGTGGACCAGTTTAGTAAATATGATATAAAATGGGCTACTATGCAATAATTTAAAATGTTACAGACACACACTTATGGTCATGATATTGACCATGTAATAATAAAAAAGGTTATAAAACAGCATATACAAGATACATCTTTTTGTAGGATACTTTAAATTTTATTCTTCTTTGAAGCCTACAGAGTTTCTCAGTTCCCCTTTACCCAAGTATGAAGTAACCGATCCAAAACAACTTTGACAATCTCTCTGATCTACATGCTGCTTTACAGCTTTTTTTAAAACTTAGGTTTATTGTGGTATAATTTATACACTGTAATCCCTTTTAAATGTACAGTGCAATGTGTACAGTCATATAACCACTTCCACAATCAAGATACAGAACATTTGCATCACCCCAGAAAGTTCCCTCTCCTCTGCTCCCAGGCCCTGGGCAACCACTAATTTAATTTCTTTCCCTATATTTTTGCCTTCTCCAGAATTTCATATAAATGAAGTCATACAATGTATAGTCTTTTGTATCAGGCTTCTTGCACTTAGCCTAACACTTTTGATAGTCATTCATATTGTTATATATACAAATTCTCCTTTTTATTATTATATAGTCCATTGTATGGATATAGTACAATTTGTTTATCCATTCACTATGTGGCAGGTATTTGACTTGGTTTCGGCTTTTGGCGATTATGAATAAAACTGTGCCAAAGTCTTAGTGTCAACATATTTTTTCATGTCTTTTGGGTAAATACCTAGGAGAAACATGGTTGCATCATGTGGTAAGTGTAAATTTAACCTCATAAGAAACTGTCAAACTGTTTTCCAAAGTGGCTGTACCATTTCACGCTCCCCCCATCAAGGTATGAATGTTCCAATTGCTCTGCAACCTTAACTAACAAGCTGCTCAAGCAACTGGTCAGCCTTTTTTAATTTTAAGCATCCTGGTGGGTGTATAGTGGTATCTCATTGTGGTTTCAATCTGTATTTCCCTGACAACTAATGACAGTTGACACCCTATGATATCTTTATTCATGATCTATTTTGGGAGACCTTGGAAGCCAGAGATTATGAGATTGCAGACAGGAGAGAGCTCAAAAAAGGGATTCTATGAAGTTTTTTATGAACTCCTGGGCTCAACTCTGAACTGCACATGTAAGGGTCTGACCCTAAACAACATACCAAAAGCATTGGGAATTGATCTACAGAACAGACCACTGACCAGGTCTCAGACTGCTCCCTGGGTGGTGCTCACATAGGACAGATCCGAACAGGCAGTGTAAAGGCTTTGAAAACTGAACTGACATTGGAATCACAGCCTACAAAAGGCGAGTCAAAACTCACAACTGAACAAGTCTGACAGTGGGTCATTCACTGTCAGAACAAATAAACATAAAGTTACCATTTTTATAAGGTTTAAACAAGGCTCAGATTTTATAACCTAAGATTCAAAATGTTCAGAATATAATCCGAAATTATTTGACATTTAAAGAACTAGTCAAATGTCAACAACTTGCAAGGAAAAAATAATCAATACACACCAACCCCAAGATTACCCAGATGTTGGGATTATCAGACTAATCTTAAAGTAATTATTATAGCCATGCTTTAAGGAAGTAAGATTAAACATTCTTGAAATGAAATAAAAGAAACAAACAGAAGATGTAAAAAAGAACAAAATAGAAAGTTCAGAAGTAAAAAATATAACCAAAAATTTTAAGTTTACTGGATGAGTTCAACAGAAGAATGGAAGTGACAAAGATAAAGAGGGTTAACTTGAAGATAAATAGAAATTACCTAATCTGAATACAGAGGAAAAAAAAAAGAACCGAGTTTTAGGGACATACCAAAAAGTCTAATATTCTTGCCACTGGAGACTCAAAAGGAGAGGGAAAAGAGTGCTATGCTGAAAAAAAAAAAGTGTTGAAGAAATAATGGCTGAAAACTTCCCAAATTTGGCAAAAGACATAAACTTGTATTTCAAAAAGCTCAGCAAATCTCAAATAGGATAAACTCAAAGAAATTCATGCCTAGATCCTTCATAGTCAAACTACTGAAATACAAAGACAAAGGAAAAAATCTTGAAAGTAGTCAGAGAAAAATGATACATTTATATAGGGAAACAATTTAAATGACTGTGAATTTCTCATCAGAAGCCATGAAGGCCAGAAGGCAATGGCACAAAACAATTTAAAAAAAAAAAGAAAAAGAATAGTCAACCCAGAACCTAGAGTTTTATATTCAGGGAAAATATCCTTCAGGAACAAAGGCAGAAATAGATATTCTCGGTGAAGGAAAGCAAAAATGATCCACCACAAGCAGACATGCTTTAAAAGAAATGTTAAAGAAAGTTCTTCAGGTAGAAGAGAAATGATAGCAGAGAAAAACTTGGAACTTCAGGAATGAAAAAAGTATGTATATCAAAATATTTCAAAAATATGTATATCAGTATACATATTTCAAAAATATGTATATCAGTTGAAAGCAAAAATCATAACACTGGTGGGGGTTTTAAGGTACATATATAAAAAACAAACATATAATAAAACTGCCACATAAAGTGGGGGAGGGTAAAGGGTGTGGTAGTAAGATGTGTACGTTCTTCTTGAGGTGGTAAAATACTACTTCTAGGTAGAACTGTCAAAAGTTAAGTATGTATATTGTAATTCCCAGAGCAACTACCAAAACAAACTTTACGAAGAGATATAGTTAAAATACTACAGTTAAAATGATATGATAAACATCCAAACAATACAACAGAAGGCAGGAAAGAGGAAACAATAGAATAAAAAACAGAGGGACAAACAGAAAAATAATAAAAAGGTAGACCTTAAACCAAACACATCAACAATTATATTCAATACAAATGGTGCAAATGCACCAACTAAAAGAAATTGTCAAATTGAATTAAAAAACAAGTCCCAACCACAATATATGCTCACTTTAAATATAATGGTATAGTAAGTTAAAAGAATGGAAAAAATATACCATGCAAACACAAATCAAATATTAATATCATATAAAGTAGAATTCAGAGCAAGGAAAAGTGCCAGGTATAAAGAAGGATAGTACATAATGTTAAAAGAGTCAATTCACCAAGACAATATAACAATCCTAAATGTGGCACCTAACAAAAGAATTTCAAAACACATGAAACAAAAACTGATAGTACTAAAAGAAGAAATGAATAAATCCACAATTATAGTTTCAGACTTCAGTAGTCCTCTCTCAGTAATCAACAGAAAAAGTAGACAGAAAGTCAGCAAAGGCTAGATAAGAATCGAAAAACAGCATCACTTAACTAGATCTAAATGACATTTATAGTAGATCCTACCCAACCACAGCAGAATACACATTCTTTTCAAGTACATGTGGAATATTTACCAAGACAGACCATATCCTGGGCCATAAAACAAAGATAAAAGATTTAAAAGAACTGAAATTATACAAAGTATGTTCTTTGACATGATGGAATTACATAGAAATCAATAACAGAAAGATGCACACAAAATATCCTTCTCTCAATGAAATCTCATAAAAATAAAGCACATTTCCTCTGAGTCTATAATAATGAGCCAGTCCCAGAAGGCAATTAGTGAGCCATGATATACACCTTAATCTACCTCTTTCGAAACTCACAGGAGTCAATCAATGTCAGAAGAGTAGCAAACTGGGCTTCCCTGGTGGCACAGTGGTTGAGAATCTGCCTGCCAATGCAGGGAACACGGGTTCGAGCCCTGGTCTGGGAAGATCCCACATGCCTCGGAGCAACTAGGCCCGTGAGCCACAACTACTGAGCCTGTGCGTCCGGAGCTTGTGCTCCGCAACAAGAGAGGCCGTGACAGTGAGAGGCCGCGCACTGCGATGAAGAGTGGCCCCGCTCTCCGCAACTAGAGAAAGCCCACACACAGAAATGAAAACCCAACACAGCCAAAAATAAATAAATAAATAATATTAAAAAAAAAAAAAAAGAAACAATTCTTTAAAAAAAAAAAAAAAAGAGTAGCAAACTAACTTTTAGTTTGCAAGACAAAAATGATAAAGCTATCCTAACTTCAGAATATCAAAAAGTCTTTATTCACCAACTTCAAGTTTTAGTTTAAAAACTACTTTTAAAAATCATCTAAAAAACTGGAAACAAATGGGGATATTAACTGAGTTATGAATAATTTAAGAATTTTTTTCAAGATGCCACAAATAGGCATTATTTGCCATCTGTGTTAAACTTCACATTATTTTTCCAATACTAAATGTCAAAGACTGTATAATAAGTAATCTTAGCTAAGTAGCTGGTCCAGATCCGTTGTCTTGATTTTTTCCTTAACAGAAAACCTACTTATGCAAAGCTAGAGCTAGAGTTCACTGTCACAGAGAACACTGATCTGCAGATAGGCCTGACATTTCTGACAGCTGCAGCTACTACCAGATTCAGTTAATACATTTGTTTATCTTTTTAAGCTGATGTGTTATGTGGCTCAACATAGACTAAAAGATAAAATGTCTGATTTCAGAACATTATCCAGTCAAAGAAAATTTTAATTTTGGGAATGAAACATTCACCATAGGCATACCTCAAAGCAATAAAGCACTTTATTAACAGTATAAAGGATCTGCTATTTATCCTACTCATTAACAATCATAAATAATCAAGCCTCTAAAATCCATTAGTCTCTTACCGGGCTATCTAAACCAATGACCTTCAAACTTTTTTATTCATAGGAAAGTAATCTTGAAAAATTATGCAACACTTCACACATTTTAAAGTTGGTACCTAAAAGTTTTGATTTTAAATTTAAATAGTAACAATGTCATTTATTGCATAATGTAAATTTTTATTTTTTAAATAAAGCCTTTACATTGTTATTTTAGGTGGATTCAAATAAATAAAAATACTACAGAGATTTGATTCCTAGAATCATCTTTTAAAACTTGCATGAACACTCTTCTTCAACAGGAGGAATTTTATAGCTTTCTTTTGTAAAAGAAACTTGAACTTTTGTTTCCATTCCACTTGCTCCACAGATTGTTATTCAACTGGGACATACTTTTTTTTTTAATAGATCTTTATTGGAGTATAATTGCTTCGCAATACTGTGTTAGTTTCTGTAGCACAACAATGCGAATCAGCCATATGAATACACGTGTCCCCACATCCCCTCCCTCTTGAGCCTCCCTCCCATCCTCCCTATCCCACCCCTCTAGGTCATTGCAAAGCACCAAGCCCATCTCCCTGTGCTATGCTGCTGCTTCAAATGGGATATACTTTTATGCTTGAAAGTCCTTCATTGATCATCCTATAATACTTCAATCTATAATAATATGTATGTATGCATATTTAAATTTCTCTTAATTTCTAATGACATTAATGCCCTATTAAATTTTTGTTTTCTAGATTGAATTATTGGGACTTCCCTGGCAGTCCAGTGGTTAAGACTTCGCCTTCCAATGCAGGGGGTATGGGTTTGATACCTGGTCGGGGAGCTAACTAAGATCTCACGTGCCCCGAGGCCAAAAAACCAAAACATAAAACAGAATCAGTACTGTAACAAATTCAATACAGACTTTAAAAATGGTTCACATCAAAAAAATCTTTATAGATTGAAGTATTACAATAACTACTGGTATACAATTTATCAATAAAGGCATAGTTTTATTATCAATTTCAATAAATAATAAACCTAACAGGTAATAATTACTGAAAATATATCTTTTCATGAGACGTTTCAGTGATGCTTTTATGATACCATTAATCACCAAATTGTCCCTTTTGTTTTTGGCGCACTTTGTAAAACTCTGAGTTAACGTATCATAGTGTGATTCAGGCATGGAAGATCTGGAAATTTATTTCCTTAAAGTTATCCAAACTAACTGGTCTCTTCCTCCTCCCCATACATACTCAGCTTGAAAACCACTGATTTAGACTATTTCCTCTACTCCCAAGGGAAACTGGCAAAGAAAGACAAAAGGTATATATTTTGTTTTTAAGCCTACCTACCAATCTAATTTTTCTATACTCAGAAAATATTGAATGCAATGTATTGTGAAAGCTATGATGTTTTCATTCCTTTACCAATATTAAAGAATAAGACTAAAAGTGTAATCACTAGGAATCTGTCCAGCACTACAACAAATTGTGATCAATACTAATTGTTATGGGTGGCTAAATCTTCTGATCAAAGGATCTATTCATACCCATTCAACTCCTTCAATCCATGTGTCTCACAACTAATCTTCATATGCTTGAAGATACTCAATTCATCTTTATCATGGAATCAATCCCTATTACTGTTTTCACTAGAGAGATCTAGCTTTAAGGAGGTAAAGGGTATTTAAATAAATTCAACCAGTCATTCAAAGATGGTGCACTAACAACTCACTCTTATGCCTCATGCAGAAAGCCAGTGGAAAAAAAATATAACCAATGCTGCAATGTTAAGACTTGAACATAGCAAGTTGTTTTTTTTAACTTGCCTCAGTATGCCAACTATAAAGTATCAAACTGTATGACACAAGAACCCCATAAACCTTTTACAGAAAAAAAAATGCAATGTATTATTTTCATTAGGAAAAGCATTTTAGAATGCAGGAATATAGATAGGCAATTTCTATTCTATATTTAAATTTGGAGCTTACTGTTATTTCTTTAATAAAACTACTTCAAGCTGGGATGAAGTGAGAGAGTGGCATGGACATATATACACTACCAAATGTAAAATAGATAGCTAGTGGGAAGCAGCTGCATAGCACAGGGAGATCAGCTCGGTGCTCTGTGACCACCTAGAGGGGTGGGATAGGGAGGGTGGGAAGGAGACGCAAGAGGGAGGAGATATGGGGATATATGTATACGTATAGCTGATTCACTTTGTTATAGCAGAAACTACCACACCACTGTAAAGCAATTATATTCCAATAAAGATGTTAAAAAAAAAAAGAATGTGGTGGAATAAAATTAAAAAAAAAAAAAAACTTCAAGGGATAGTGAAAAGTTCTCACAACTTTGACTTTTGTGAACAATTTATTTATAGATAAGTGGGTTATTAAATGATAATTTTGCACTCCTTGAGATATTTTTAAAAGCTAATGAGCATGATGGTCATAAAAATTTTTAAGTGGAAGATCTGCATTAAATGAACGGAAAAAACAGAGACTGCCCTTGAAAGAATTTTTCCCATATTCCTGGTCTTTAAATTCAAGTTTGCTTTCACCAAATATTAACTGAACTTGGTCTTCATATTCTGAACAACTTATCTTATGAAAATCTATTTCCTTCACCACTCCCACTGAATATATATTTGTTAATGATATGATTCTACAAAGTTAAACTACATTACACAGTCCTGCATCTGTTTTCAGTTTTGTCTAACTTGGTCAACACTCCCTCTCACGCAGGTCTTTGAACTGTATTTTCCTTTGGTTTTTTTTTTGTTGTTGTTGTTTTTAAGTACTTTCCTATTTTCTACCACCTGTATTTAAAAAAAAAAAAAAAAAGCACATCTAATTTTTAGACTTTGGATCTGAAGATTTAGGGGCCATATCCTAAAACAGTGTTTGGTTCTCAACCTTGATGAAAGTCTACTATTACAGTACAAAATACACAAGCACACTGCTCCTAAAGGTTAGATTTTTATATGAGGCTATACTTCAGTTTACTAAAACAAACAAACTTATGACTCAAGCAGAAGAAAAAAATTCTGTTTGAGTATCATTTTAAGTTTTTGCTTTCCTTTTAAATGAGGTGGCACTCAGGTAAAAGAGAGAGAGAGAGAAAGGAAGAAAGATCCAACTAGCTCCTTAATGTGCAAGATCAGATAAAACCAAAAGCCCTTTATTAATGCACATTTGATTATCAATAGTATTCTTAAAATATGAACAGGCTGAGAATATCTAAACTGTTGGCATTCCTTAAAGAAAACATCCCAGTACAAAATGCCAGAAGTACATTCACTTTGGAGATGAAAGTGCAGATGAAAAAGCACCCATCTGTTCATATATATATATATATATTTTTTTTCCCCCTAGTTGAATTTCTGGCTCCAAGCAATTAAATGATGCTAGGAAACAATATCAATTCAACTTTCAAAATCAGGCACACTGCCATATGCTTTCCACATATCTCATAATGCCTAAATCTCTTTATAATCTTGACCTCTTTCCCAAGCTCCAGAGCCTATCTCCCAACTGTACATCAAGTATTTATAACTAGTACATCCAGTACCACCTCACCTCCAATTTTCACTCTTCTCACATCTAAAGAGAAAACACACGCACACAAACACACACACACACACCCCTTCCAATTAGTTTTTTCCCATTTCCATTATCATTCTTACTTATCCAGGCTCAAAATCTCCAAGTTATATCTTTAAGTCTTTCTTTGCCTTGACACTCTGTTCTACTATCTAACTGATGGTCAATTCTGCAACTCTTCTTGCACAATTTCTTATATATCTCATACTCCCTTTTCATTCCCATGGCATCCCTCTAGATAAAGCCCATATCTCCAAAAAAAGACCTTACTCCAAATAACCGTAAAAACCTCCCTAGTCTCACTTCCTGTAGGACCCTTTCCCTCCCAATACATTTTGTAAAAAGATAACTACATAATGCATAGCACCACACTGTCCTTATCAAAGAATTCACACTCTAGCAGGAGACACAAAAAACTAACAACATAAGTAGATAAGCATTACACTGATGTTAAACAAAATGTTCTAGGAAGGTAAGAGTGACAGTTACTACAGGGGAGGTTTCAGAGAAGGTTACAGCTGAACTGGAGAAAAGCATTCCAGACAGAGAATAGCCCAGTATGTGAAGGTTCACATTTTGCAGGAAGGACAAGTCATTTAGTGGTAAGTGAAAAGTAGGAGAGAAGACTAGAAATGTAGGCTTGAGTCAGACTGTGAAAAGTTTAGACTTGCTCCAATTAAAATGTGAAACAAGCAAAGATATAAGAACGCTTTAAGTTTCAGTGTGTTTGCTAGTTTGCTTTTAAAATGTAATTTTTAAAACAAAAATTAACACAAGCACTAATAGAACTAGACACATCTACCTTAAGTGTGACCAATGGTAAATCACTTATCATATACACTTTGGATTAGTAAACAGACTCTGCAGGAAAATTAGATATGAGGACAGTATTTTGTACATGTTCATTAGGTCAGATTGGTTTATGTTATTTAAATCCTCTGTGTCCTTACTGATATTTTTGTCTTCATGATCTAACAATTACTGAGAAAGGCATGTTTAAAATCTCCTACTGTATTTATGGATTTGTCTATTTCTTATTATCAGATATTATATTTCTTCAGTTCTGTACCATCCATTTGATTCTTTTTTATTTTATATAGATTCCAATTTCCTGGTGTCATAAGAATTAGGACATAATGCCCTATTTAATGACACAGAAAATGCTGCACAAGAATAAGCTTTTCAGTCCATTTTTTGGACCAAATCTAACCTTTCATGCTGTTCAAAACAGTTTGGTAATTATTTTCCCCGGGCTCTTTCCTTTCTGTCAGCAATCTGCTTAAAGCCAAACATACCTCAGTATTCAGAGCACATTAGTGCTGCTCAGTCTGACCTCCACTTTATGCAGAGAATGGCTGCCCACATGATCAAAGGAGTTTAAAGTCGCACAAAAAAACTTGAATTAGTTACAGATATGTTATCTGGTCACATTTCATAGCTCTCTTCTCTTTCTAGGTGGTTACTTGCCCTTTTAAAAATTTCTGCAAGTTGAAAGAGGGCAATTCTTAAAAGTTGACTGAAACTATAATCCAGTTTCATTAGGTTTGCTTTGGAATAAACGTATTAAACTATCAGATGATTTTTATAATGTCTTCAAAACCATGAAGAAAGAAAATAATAAAGAATGGTAAACAAAAGGCATACAAATCAGCACACTGCGGTTAAAAAAAAAAAAATAGAAGAAGGCCTGCCCCGTGAATAAGTTCAGCTTAGGCTCTCACAATAACAGGCTTTAGCAGAGGAGCACGACTGTTCTACTGTTCGCAGGCCTTGTTAGGACAGTCATTCCCTAGATGGATCCTGAGGTTTGAGAGACATGTTGAGAGAAGCAAGGCCACCCACGTAGGCAGCTAGATATGCTGAATCAACCCTGGCAATGAAGGTGAAGGTGGTGGGGGTCAAATTACCTCACAGCCCCCACTACTAATACACTATCTGATCCCCGAGAGCAGGAATTGTTTCTGTTTTGCTCACACTGTACCCCATCACTTAATAGTGTATGGGATGTGGCAGGTGCTCAGTAAATATTTGCTAGGTTAATAAATGACTCCGCACCAGTTATTTCTTCTCTAAGGCCTTGATTGCCTATAAAGCAAAAGGGTTGGACTAGATCAACATATTCATTTTCAGCTCTAAAAGTCTATACTTCTTTGAGTTAGAATTTCTAAATGCATCACATAAGTGTCGGTCAAGTTACTCCAGGACATCCGGGTCTGAATATATGCCTAGTCACAAGGTTTCACAACATCTTATCGCAGTCCAGTATAAGACAAACGATGAATTTACCCTGTTGAAACTACTGAAACTTAATACTTATGTTTCATGGGTGCACATATATGTTGAAACTTATGAAATTGTACACTTTAAATGTGTCCAGTTTATTGTATGTCAATTATACCTTGATAAAGCTATTAAAACACACACACAAAAGAAACTACCGAAACTGCTCAATATTGCTAAGGCAGTAAGAGATATAAGCTACCTATTGTAGAAATAAAATGTGCCTGACCATCCAGCTAAAACAGGAGAGAAGTAGATGCTCATAAAAACAATAATAATGGCAAGAGCAAAATTTAGCTCCTTTAGATGTCTGAAGACTCAGAAAAACCCGTTGCCTGGCGTAACCAAATAATCTTACTGTGAAGGAAGCACACTTACTTTTTAAATAGTATAACATATATTTACCTTCCTTAATCATCTGTCAATTAGAAACTACTTTCTAACCTTTTACAACTTTCTCCAAAAATGAAAATTTAATTATTTTTTAGTCCATTATTTTAGATAGTATCTCAAATAATGAAGCAACTTGACTACATCACAAAACCACTAGTTCATGAAAGCAGGTTTTATTAAATATACTTGCTAAAGGGAATTCCCTGGTGATCCAGTGGCTAAAACTCTGTGCTTTCACTGCGGACGGTGTAAGGTCAATCCCTGGTCGGGGAACTAAGATCCCACAAAAAAAAAAAAAAAAAAAGAAAGAAAGAAGAAAAAAGAAATATATTTGCTAAAGATTGAAATTAGATTAAACATTAAAGTACGTCCCTTATCTTGAAAATTTTTTAATGGTTTTCAAACCACCTCTAATTGTTCTGGGCAGAAAGTTTGGCTTCTAAATATTTCAAAGCCCTTTCTAAATAGTTCAAATCACTAGTTATATATAAGAAACATTGGTAGAAACTATACGGGAATAAGAAGACTCTAGAAAGTATCAAGTCCTCAAACTTAGCACCCAATTTGGGTACACTTGGCTTGACATAAAAAGTCAAAGAGTTATTCAAATATTTATATGAAGGCACATCAAGAGAAACGTCGTAACATACTTTATAATGTGACTAACTGCCAATAAAAAGGTAAGGGGAAACCTAAGGCATTCACCGTGAGCAGATTCTAAGAAGAGAAAAAAGTTTATACTGATGACCTTTCCATAGATTGACTTGTTCCTTCTGATTACTCTTAATTAAATTGTCTAAGCCTGTTCATAAATATGAAAAAGTCATTATTCAAAGGATACCAAAAGTTTAAAAAGAACAATAGCTGTTTTTATAACATTTAAAAGAAAAGGTAAACAATTCAAGCTTACTTTAACATAAATATAGCATTCCATGAGAAATTGCCGGTGGATATGTAAAGTAGCACAGCCACTGTGTAAAAAGCTAAATACAGAATTACCATATGACCCAGCAATTCCACTCCTGAGTATTTGAAAAGATTTGAAAACAAGGGCTCAAGTAGATACTTGTACACCAACATTCATAGCAGCATTATTCACAGTAGCCAAAAGGTGGAAACAATGGATGACTGGATAAATGAAATGTAATATATACATACAATGGAATACTTCTCAGCCATAAAAAGAAACGAAGTTCTGATACATGCTGCAAAACGGACGAACCCTGAAAACGTTAATGCTAAGTGAAATGAGCCAGATGTAGAAGGACAAATATGTTAACTTCAGTTATATGAAATATCTAGAATAGGCAAAATCACAGAGATAAAAAGGAGATTAGAAGTTACCAGTGGCTGGGGGGGCGGGTGGGAAACGAGTGGGGAATAGGGAGTTTTTGCTTAATGGTTACAGAGTTTCTGTCTGGTCTTTTTAAAGTTTTGTAAGTAGATGGTAATTAATACCACTTAATTCTACATTTAAAAATGGTTAAAATGTCAAATTTTACGATATATATATATTTTTCAACCACAATTTTTATAAAACAGCATTCCACAATCATCCCACATATTAAAATACAAAGGGAAAATGTGCCTTTATGTAAAATGGAGAGAAGTGGTGGTCATCACATTAACCAAGCTGTCCAACTTGGCCACTTGCAGCCTGACTTTATGTGTCTCCTGATGTGATTGATATAATGATCTTGCTGGAAATTTTGACCTGATAATCTTATCAGGAAGAAAGCAGCAAATCTAGAATATGGGATGTTCTGTAGGACAACTGGCCTGGACACTTCAGAAGTTTCACCATCATTAAGAAAAGAGACTGTTGACATGACTCTTCTAGATGGGGGAAACTGAAAAAACACAAGAGCCAAATGCAATGCTGGAGCCTTGACTGCATCTGATCTGGAAGAAAAGGAGCTATAAGAGCTATTTGGGGGATAACAGAGGAATTTTGAGTTATGAACAGCATGTGCGATGATAGTACTGAATTACTGTTGATTTCTCAGTTACAATAATGGTACATGGGTTATACAAGAGAATGTCCTTGTACTTAGGAAATACATACTTGGGAGGTATTTACAGGTGAAGTGTCATGAAATCTGCAACCTACTTTTGGATCATTTGGCGAAAGAGTGTGTGTGTGTGTGTGTGTGTGCGCGTGTGCGTGTGCGTGCACATGCACATGAGAAGGGTTAGGAGGGGGAACATTTGGGGTAAGATAACAGCTGGTGAATTTAAATGAAGGATATACAGGTGTTCACGTAGTGTTCGTGTAGTTTTCTTTCAATTTTACTGTGGGTTTGAAATTTTCAAAATTAAAAAAAAAAAGATTAAAAAATCAGAATTCAGACTTCCCCAGTGGTCCAGTGGTTAAGACTCTGCGTTTCCAATGCAGGGGGCGCAGGTTTGATCCCTGGTCAGGGAACTAAGATCCCACATGCTGTGCAGTGCGGCCAAAAAAAAAAAAAAACAGAATTTCTCGAAATTTCCTCTTTCCACCAGAGTATACTTAGGAATGCTAAATGAACATGGGGGAAAATATAGCAAATTCAAGGCTTTACATACCTTCCACATCATACCAATGTGCACCATTTGTGATCCCATCTTTGAAAGTCTCATCTTCATCTCCAGGACAATGAGGGGCACCAGTTTTCATTATGGGGTGGTTTGAAGCATAGGCTTTTGCCAAGTATTTAAATACTTCATCATCTGAGGTTTTGCTATAGATTCCAGTAGCCTTATGTTCTGGAGAATCATCAAAAGGATAGCTTGCTACCACCGAGCCACCATGCAGATTTCCAGAAAGTACAAACCTTTGAAAACACAACCAAATCACATATCACTTTTTAAAGGGCACAGAAAACATGTATTTTAAAATTCTACATCTTTCATAAATGAACTTAGATATTCCTCTTGACACGTAGAAGACAACTCTATCAGCTGTTAAAACAGACCAACAACAATAAAAAAAAAAAAAGAAAATGGAAAGAAAGTATTATTAACTCAATAAATTTCAAACAGTTTTTACAGTCCACGTTAACTTCAAATAACTTTAAATAATTTCCCCATCACTGAAAAAAATAGCTGAATAACACAGTGTAAATTAATGTTTCAGGAGACGTCTTATTCAGGGAACTGTAAAATCATGTATTAAGTTGAACAATATGAACTTGCCACTATTCAACCATGTTTTGACCTACAAAAATGACAATTTCATAGAGTTCAATCTAATTCTTGTACTTCATATTGTGTTAATTTCATAGAAAGCGTGGCTGGCATAAATAAATATTTGTTGAATATCCGAGTTAGGTTAATAAGTTTCATGCTTTTTATATTACTGTCCAGAGAGAATTTTTAAGATAGGGAGTCTAATTTAAAACGGGATGTGCTTTGCCTCATTCCATTTTCACAGTACACTAAATTCACATTTTCAGGAGAGAAGCCATAGTTGAGAAAATTCGGGGTGGGGGGAAAGACCTGAGCTGCTTTCAGATAAAAACAATACAGCACATTGCATCACTGTAAAAGCAGCTCTCTTTCTAGGTGCAAGGTTCCTGGTTGGACCATTAAAAAATAAACTGACATGGAGACAAGGCTGTTTCTATAAAAGAAACATTTTAAACTTTTTGCATTTTTATTGATACTTCTAAGCGAACCCATTTACAATTTGGTCAAATTTATAGAGATAGAAATACTGAAGAATGCCTTTTACGGTAAAAGGTAAAGGCAAAAACATGCCGAAGTCCTATTTATACATTTTTCACTCAGGTAACAGTTCAAACCATTACTATGAGTGGAGATTAAACACTTTTCTCTTTGCACTCAAAATTATGATTTTTTGCTTCTGCCTTTTTGTGGCTGAAATAAACTGACCTACAGTAATTCTAAAGGGGGTTGATTTATAACATTTCTTTCTACATGTCTGAAAGAAAATTAAGTCTATGATATGTTTAATTTGAAATGTTAAGTATGATCAGTACCTCCCAGAGGAGGTCAAACAATGAAAATTACTTGTAACACAGAATCTATTCATCAGAAGACAGAATTTAGCTGATAAAGACAGTGATTAAACACCAGAATAGACTATGAAAGAAGACTAGTTTTATATAATTAAAATTAGCACAGTTCTAGATACCAGAGGGGAATGCCATTTGGTATAGTGGCAATAGCACAGGCTTTAAAACCAGGCAAATATGGGTAAGAACATTTGGTTTCGCAGACATGTCACTCACTAGTAACATGATCAGGAGAAGTTGCTGCCTCTAAATCCATTGAACCCCAGTTTCTCTCTCATCTGTAAAATGGGGATTAATGCTACCTGCCTCCCAGGATTGTTACAAGAATTAAATAAGATAATACATGTACAATTATCTTCCAGCACAATGACTGCTTTATAGCACCTGCTCAACGAATGTTCATTCCTTTGGAGACATCTAGCATCCTGCTTAGGGAATCACTGCCTTACAGACTATCATTCTACTCACCACTTCCAATGCTACAATGTTACAGAAACAAAAACTAAGCATCTATTCTAACTCCAATTTACCCATCCCTCCTCCATAGCAAGTTATTAACAATTTACTTTTTGGTTTCTATGCCTAAAATAATTTAAGTACTTCCCCACCACCACCCCACTCTGACTTTGGGAAAGTTACAAGAAGTCTGGCCCAGTTTAGACAATCAACTGAGCAACATATTTTCTTGAGTGTCAACTGTAAGCCAAATGTTCTAGGCACTAAGGAATGTATCAGTGAAGAAACAAATACAAAAAAATGCCCTCATGGCATTCATAGTCTAGTGGGGAAAAAAAAAAGGATAACTGAATATTCTAAATAAGTGAAGCATGTTACTTTATACATGTTCAATTAAAATTTTAAATTCCAAGATTCTCTAATAAATACTGTTTTTCACTTTGTTTGACATTTCTTCTAACACTTCTCAGAAATACTGTTAAAATGGCCTAACCAAACACTTTTAGAACAATGAAATATTTGCAATCTACTTGAGTGATAAAATTAAATTATTAGATTTTCCTTACTCTACTCACATAGTTTTAAAAGCACCAATGCCACTCCGGTAAGGGTGATTTCAAAAGAAAGTGATATCTATTATAGTGGTTGTAAGATTATTTTCTTTTAGTCTTTGTCAAACCAACTTTGTATATCGATCCAATTTTATTTGAAGGGTATTTTATGGTTTCCAATCAAATCAATTCTCTTAAGTGTTTCTCACACTTGACTTCAATATCATATATCATTCCTTGCATAAGATTTAAAGTAGCTGGTAAATATATCATAAAAATTATAAACAAGAGTCTGTAGATATTAAAAAGTCAATCTCCAAGTTAACTTTATTATGGTCCCCAGAGAACCCTGTAAATAACTTTAAAAAATTAAGAAAACTTGATGTCTGATAAACTAAATTCTAAAGGTTTCAGGAAATTGTAGCTATACACCTACCCCAACAACATGATAATGCTTATCACAAACATACCCAAAAAATCATTTATATGCTAATCTCCTATTAAAGTCTAAGCAGGTATATTTAATTAAAGAACTGTGCCAAAAATATGAGGGCGAAGTAAACGATAAAATCTTTATTTTAATGATGGAGTTAAAATCTTGTATATTTTCTTAAGCAGATGAGTCAATTATCAGTAGTACAAAATCAGGGATTGGATGAAGTGTAAAGTGAAACAAAGAAAATAAACTCCACTTTCCCAAGCAGGAGGAAATGAGTCTTAAATTGTTACCTATCCAAAACAACAACAAAAATCTATTTCTAATACAGCTGGGTGAATAGGATATCAAGAAATTATTCAAATGATTTATTTCACAAAATACATTGAAAAAGGTAATTTCCCTGTACAGACGGATGTCTGTGGTTTTAGAATTTCCTATCCATAAAGCTGACTCTATATATTTAGGAATCAATCTCAAATCATGTATGTGCTTGTTTTTTTTACTTTATTCACATATCAACGTCCCTTGTTACTGATTAATCATTAAATAATATGCATCTTGAGTTATTTATGATTGAGGATGGAAGGATGTACTTTTCACCCTATACACTCACCTACTTTCCCTTCTGATTAGAGTTACATTTGAAAAGAGGGCGGATATGATTAGGGTAGTCCATAGCCGCAAAATAGAGCCACTTTCTTTGTAATACCAACTGACACAGATGAGCTTTTAAAATCTTCACAAGCTCCTATCATTGAACTAGCCAGCCCAGACCATAACTTTAATCATTAAATACTGGTGATATGAAAGAGTTATCCAAAGAGCACATTTTTGGTCCTAGATTTAAAGTTTAAAGCTTTCAGTATAGTCTCAAGGTGACTTGCACCAAGACAAAGATCATTTTTATTTTTGGTCACAGCAGAAGTAATACTGAATAGAAAAATCTACTCACAGAATTTACATCCCTGCAAAGGTCATGATGGGGCTTTTTAAACGTGTCCTTTAAGCAATGCAAACAGTGAATTTGATATATCATCTCAGAAAGGCCCTGGCCGGCACAGCTTCTGACAATAGGCTGTACGTTAAAGTCACACTTCTTATGTAAATGTTCAGAGGCCCTGACACCATTATCTTTATTTTTTTATTTTTTATTTTATTTAAATTTATTTATTTATTTTTGGCTGCGTTGGGTCTTCATTGTTACACTTGGGCTTTCTCTAGTTGCGGCGAGCCGGGGCTACTCTTCGTTGCAGTGCACAGGCTTCTCATTGCAGTGGCTTCTCTTGTTGTGGAGCCCGGGCTCTAGGCGCGCGTGCTTCAGAAGTTGTGGCACGCGGGCTCAGCAGTCGTGGCTTGCGGGCTTAGTTGCTCTGCGACATGTGGAATCTTCCCGGACCAGGGCTCCAACCCGCGTCCCCTGCATTTGCAGGCAGATTCTTAACCACTGCGCCACCAGGGAAGTCCCAACACCACTATCTTTAAAGGAAAAATCTTCCCAGAAAGAGTATGTGAAATTAATACCTACAGGGGATCTCAGAAGGAGTAAAGTGAAAGGTAGGAGATAAAAAGAATCTAGAATTGTCATAATGGCCATGAATTTTTCAAGGTCTCCTATATATGCTGAACCTTGTAGAAGAGATGATTCCAAGTCCTACAGGGAAACTTCTTTGTTCGTTATTGCTTGTATCTTATCTGTCACTCAGATATCTTCTTCAAATCAGGATGGAAAGATTAATTGCTTCACAAGCCTTCTGAAGACACAAAAATGGGGATATGCTGGCAAAGCCAATGCTTGACAAAAGGAAGAGGTGCACGGTCACCTCAGATATTATTCCATCTGGAATAAGTTCCTTCTTCCTTTATTCCTCTCCTCCACTTTTTTGCTGAAAATCCTACCCATCTCTCAAGACTCAGTTCAAGTTCTACCTTCTCCACAGAGATGACCCATGTTATCGCAGCCCACGCACATTCTGCCAGTAGGAGCAATTCCTGTAAGGTTTAACTGGGTACATAAACACACCATATATATACTTATAATATTTTCTTGTTATACACCAATTTCTTCAGGTCCTCGTGCTTCTTTTAAGTTTTTACATCTCACAGAGCGGTTACTAACACTTAAGGTGTCTATTAAGTGTGACAATTAGTCATTTGGCCCTGGCCCACTAATAATGTGCACAAGTGGCAGCAGAAACCCTTCAGAGTCTAAAATGAAGCTGCTTATAGATGAAGGTTCCAGATCTGTACAAGTTCTCTAACCAGCCATATCTATATGTTCCATAGCTGAGTCAGAAGTAAAGACTGGAAGAGAACCAGTTTCTGTTAAATAACCAAGAAGAAGACCCCGGGAGTGTCATCTGCCATTTCTAGGCTACAGTCTCCCTCCATGCCTCTTAAGAGCACTGACTAAATGCGTGAGTTGAAGTCCCAGCTACAGAACAGGGATGTTAATGCTGTCTGTCTCATCAGGTTGTGGCCAACATAAACTGAGATCATGCAGTCCACGGAAAGGGCTTAGCACAGTGCCTGTAGTAATAAGATAATCGCAATCTTGTCAGTTTATGTATAAAATAAGTGAGCTGACCTAGGTCATCCTTAATGTCTGTTCCGTCGCTCATATTCTACGATCCTGTGAGAACACGGGGCCAGAATGCTAGAAAAGAGTCTCCCCTCCAGCCAAACAGCGCTCTCTGCATCCTTTGAACAAATGACAGCCTCTAGGCAGCGCTTCTCGGACAATTAGCGGGACAGGAGGCTAAGCGGCCTGGGCCCTGTCCCCGTTACGGGGTGTCGCTCTCCGCCCTCACTATCCCCGTCCCTTAGGCCTGAGAGCACCGTTGGAGCGCTTACTGAGTGCCGGACCCAGCCTCTGCTCTGGAGGCTCACTTGGATGGGGAGGGTGGCGGGGGGGAGGAGGCGGCGGTGGAGGGAGGACGACACTCACTTGTTCCTGCGGATCCACTCGATCAGGGCGCGCACCTCGGGCACGTCGTCCAGGGACGGGGGCTCACCGGTGCTGAACTGGTCCGGGAAGCTGCGGTTGAGGTCGCGGCCACGGCTGTTGTCGCGGCCGCTGGCCCCGGGAGGGCCGCTGTCGCTGAAGCCGCAGTCGCCCTCACGGGCGCGTTCGAAGCCGTCGGGGTTGAGGCTGGGCAGCACGTACACGTCCGTGGTGTTGAGCAGGCGTACCAGGCGCAGGTCCCCGCGGCGGTAGCCAGCCGCCAGCTCGCGGGCCAGGTAGATGAGCACCTGGCGCGAGACGGTCTCGTCGCCGTGCATGTTGCCCACCAGCTTCACCTGCGGCCGGCCGGGCAGGAGCGGCCCCGCCGCGTCGAGCCCCGTGTCGCCGTCAGAAGGCGGCGGCCCCAGGCCGGCCGTGAGGCGCAGCACCCACAGCGGCCGGCCCTCCACCGAGCTGCCGATGCTGAAGAGGCGGGCCAGGCCTGGGGGCCCCGCGGCTGCCGCCGCCTTCAGCGCCAAGCCCAGCTCCTCTTCGTGGTAGTAGCGGTCGAACTGGCCCTTGACCGCCTCGGCGCCCGCGCTCGTCGTCGTCGTCGTCGCCTCCGCCTTCTTGATGTGCGCTGCCCGGGCTGGGCTCCGCAGCAGCAGCAGCAACAGCAGACACAGCAGCAGCGGGACGCGCCCTGGCCGCCAGGGCGGCCGCGCGTCCCAGCCTCTCGCCATCTTCCAGCAGCGCTGCAAACCCGGACTCCGTTCCCGCGGCTCCGCGCTCCGGGAGGCCTTGGCCAGCCGGATCCCCTCAGCTCCTAGCAACCCCATCCCGCCCTCCGGGCCGCAGCCAATCGCGGGCGGCCCTTCTGTGGCGTCACGCCGAGGGGCGGGGCTGTCCTTAAAGCAGCCGATTCCCTCTAGGCGTGCCTTCCTCCTCTCGGGGAAGAGTTTGGTCACTCTCTTCATCGGTCTAGGTTCCTGTCGCTCCCTTTCCCTCCTCCCTGTTTCCCTTCTGCGTTTGCTCCGCTTCTCCTCTACTCCCTCAGTCTCTTCTTTCTGGCTTACCCCTTAAATTCTCACCCCTTTTTCTCTGAGTACTCTCACTAGCTTCCTTCCCATCTTTGTTGCAGCTTTTCCTAGCGTCGCTTTAACGCTTGGAACCGAGAATTGAAAGAATCAAAAGGTTCGAAGGAATCAAAGGACTCGAAAAAATCCAAAGGTTCTAAAGAATCTACCTTGGAAGAGCCAAAAGACGCCTCAGCCCTTTGCACCTTGCACCCCTTCCATCGGAGTTGGTCTCCCAGCGCCCCGGCAGCGGTTGAAGAGACTAGGACGCTTGGAGTGGCAGAGGGCTCACTACCTCATTTCAGTTTTTAGTGTCTATGTTGAAAGAAGGTGTCTCCTTTATGTACAGTGGAAATCTGCTATGTAGTAGGCTCCCTTTGTGTTGATGGATATATTTCCTTGGTGTTACCCCAGTTTATTTCACTGCCATTGGTTCCTGTGTGTGCTGGTCTCAGCCCTGTAGGCAGATTTCATTTCATGATTCACTTGCCCACCTCTCACACCTCTCCTGAGCGAGATACTTGTTTAACTGTGGCCTTAGAATAACATTTGAAAAGCAGCAGGTATGACATTTCTGGAGACACTTGCTTGGCGAGTATAATTCCGGAACGCCTCAAAGCTGACAAATACCCTGTTTTATCATCTGGAGAAGAGGCCTTTAAACTGGTCTTTAAAGTAGGCTTAAATCACTTTAGCTTGAAGAAACACAAAACCTCACAATCCTTTTATCAAGTGTGAAATTCTACACAACAAAGAGCATAATTGCAATAACTGTTCTGGTTCCTTCTTTCAGAGCCAGGCGATTCAAGTCTCCTTCCTTGAACTATGATTGAACCCTAATATGAATAGTAAAGAGTTCATTCATTTATCAGATTTTTACTGAGCAACTATTGTGTGCTAGAGCTATGTGCTGGTAAGCAATTCACTCTGCTTAGTTAGAGGTTGGATACAGTTTGTGATAAGTGGTACAATATGGATATGGGGGCCCAGGTGAGGGAAACCTCATTCAACCCAAGGAGGAGTAAGAGAGAAAGAGAGAAGCTAGGGGAGGAATGGAGGTATTCTGGACAGAAGGAAGAGCAAGCACCGAAGGCTTGAGAGCAAATACTGCACGTTCTGGGAACTGCATGCAGAGCAGGATTGTGAAGGAGCTCACAGGTATGGAGGACACAAGCCAGAGAAGCAGGACCAGAGCCCAAAGAGCCTCACAAGCCAGGCTCTGGGGAGCACTTGATCTGTAAGACCACGGAGAGCCACTGATGGATTTTAAGCTAGTTTAGAAAAATCCCTCTGACAGTAACGTGGAGAATGGAGTGGAAGGCCTTAGACTCAAGACCGAGAACCCTGTAAGGAAGATATAATCCGAGAAGACATGAGGCTCTGAACCCTCAAGGACAGTGCCAGTGGAGGTAGAAAGAAGGAAATGGATTTGAAAGACCTTTAGGAGAGAAAGTGGACAGGATCTGGTGACAGAGAGAGACAGAGGGTTGTAGGCTGACTTCAAGTTATAGCCAAAGCAACTTGCAGGTGTTCACTGAGGTGTAGGACAGGAGAAAGCACGGGCTTAGGTGAAGATGATGACTTTAGCACAGTCACTCTGGTCCTGTGAGCTCCTCTTCTCCTCCCTGCCTGTTTGGTTTAGTGTGCCTTTTACACAGCAGCTGCAACTCATCAGAAACAAAGCTCCAACTCTGTACAGAGACCACTCCCCCCCTTCCCCCCACCCACCCTGGAGTACTTAATCATTACACTGTGCACTTTTAGAATAATCCAAATCAAAGAAGCCCCAGGGGACATGTTAACCTCTAATCAAATATTTCCTTTTCTACCATCTTCACTCTCCTTTGAAGCCTCTTCCTGCCAACTCACTCCTGCAGCCTCACCTAGTGAGGCGATAAATAAACGTGTGAAGGCAGTGAAATAATGTGATGTAACTTGAGCCACCGCCCTCCCAGGAATCCCTGGGCCTCCTGCCTTGTGCTTGTAGCCTCTTTTGGGTCTGGAGTCTCCATCCTAAGCAGGTACCCCATGCTGGTGGTTAGAAGTGAAACCCAAAGCTCCCAACCCCGTCACTGCTCACTGGAGGGGAAAACTCCCAACTAAATAACTCCAGCTGCCCCTGAGAAATCTTAACCTTGTGACAGGTGTCCCTTTTCTCCTTCCCACAAGGAAAGTCTTGGCCTCACAAGTGAGGGAACTTGGGGAAAGGCTTCCGGTTCACAGAAGCAGAGTGGTAATGACCTGGATTTTTGAAAACAGGGCAGAGGTTTTGAATGGCTTGCCTGACTTCAGCAACCACTTTTTCTAAAAAGACTCGTAGGTAATTGAAGCACACCATAGATCATGAACCTGTAAATGTCACACTGTTTGGCAGAAACACCCACAGACTGACACATACAAATTGGCAAATGTTTATGGAGCACCAATCTAGTGAAAGATCTGCTGTGCTGGGTGCAGGAGGATTGGAAGATGAATGAAGGATTGTCCTCTCCTAGGAGGCCAGAGTCTAGTGAGGGAGATATAACATAGACAGGACAGAATATTCCCATGAGGCCAGTGCTATGTAACAGGCACTGTGCTAAACCCTTTACGTTGGTTGATGCATTTAATCTTCACAACAATCCTGAGATAGGTACTATTATCTTTCCCGTTTCAAAGATAAATAAATATACTGAGGCACCAGATCTCACAGCTGGCAAGCCACAGATCCAGGACTCAAACTCAGGGAGTCTGGCTTCAGAGTCTGTGTGTTTATAATAAAACTGCTTCTTTGTAGTGAACTAAAACAAAACAAAATGAAACAAAACCACAAAACAAAAAAAACCTTCTATGGGAACACAGGAAAAAGCAACTAATTGTGATGAGGAGTCAGAGAAAACTTCATCAATACTGTTAGATCATGAACTGAGTTCAAATCCTAGATCAGCCATTTTCTAGCTGTTTTAACTTGGGGAAGTTATTTCATTTTTCTGAGAATTAAATGAGATGATACATGTATAATATTTAATGTAATACTTGATACATGGCATATAAGAGATTTTCAGAAATCATCATTATTTTTATTTGCTTAATAAGAAGAATTCTCAAACAGGAAAAAAAAAAAAAAATGGAGAAAAGAACACTCCAGGCAGTGGGACCAGTGAGGATAGAGGGACAGAAGCATGCAGTAATGGTGGCTGGAATATAAGATGTGTTGGGAGGAGCAGCTGGATCCATAGCTGTGAAGGTAGGATGGTGCCAGATGATGAAAAGCCTTAAATATTATGCTAAGGGGGTTTTGCTTTATTCCACAGCAAATGAAAAACTTACAGAGCTGTTTATGAAGAGAGCGGTGTGGATCATATCCGTGCTTTAGCAACAGAATTCCAGGAGCTGTGTGGGGCAGACTTAAAAGCAGTTGCCAGGAATTCCCTAGTGGTCCAGTGGTTAGGACTCCACACTTTCACTGCTCAGGGCGCAGGTTCGATCCCTGGTCGGGGAACTAAGATTCTGCCAGCCGCGTGGCATGGCAAAAAAAACAAAAACAAAAAAAAAACGCAGTTGCCATCCAGACAAGAGCTGATTCTGGCAAGGTTAGTGAGGACAGAAAAGAGAAGATAAATTAGAATGATATTTGGGTTATTGGATTGACAAGATTTAGCAACTGCTTGGATGAGAGGGAAGAAGAAGTAAAAGATGACTTCACAACTAGTGAGGATGACCAGATTAGATGGCCTTGCCAGTATCCAAGACAAGGAAGGCAGGAGAAAAATCTCTTTGAGATGAGGACTACATTGAATTGAGCATTGGATTTAGCAATGCAGAGGTTACTGATGACTTTTTTTTTTTTTACTTTTTGGATGGAAACTGCACCCCTGCAGTGGAAGCACGGAGTCTTGACCACTGGACCGCCAGGGAAGTCCCTTTACTGATGACCTTTATGAGAGTAGTTACCGTGGAATGGTGCAGGGAAAACCTGAATGGAGTGGGTTCAAGAGAGACTAGAAGGTAATGAAGTGGAGTTGGTGAAATAATTCTTTTGAGGAGTCTATAAAGGAGAGTAGAAAAATGGGACAATCCTGAATGGGGATGGAAGGCCAAGAGAGTTTTGGGGGCTTTGGGTTTTTTTCTTAAGATGGGAGAAACTACAGATTGTTTATATACTGATGGGAATGATCTAGTAAAGAGGGAAACTTTAATGATGCATTAGAGAGGAGGGAGAATTGCTGGAGCCAAGACTTTGAGAGGGCATAGGATCTAATACACCACTGGAGGCTTGGTCTTAAGTAGGAGCACAGACACTTCACCTGTAGTCACAAGTGGAAAGGCAGAATGTATGGGCATAAGTACAATTAAGTGGGTATGTGACATGTTGGGAGCTGGTGGTTATTCTCTGCTGATTGCTTTTGTTTTCTTAATGAAATGGGATGTTGTAGCCATCAGCTGAGAGTAAGGATGTTGTAGTGGTATTGGAGGTTTGAGGAAAGAGAGAAAGATGTGAAATAATTATCTCAAAGAGTGGGGGAGAGAAATGGAGAGTAATAGTTTTCAGCCGTTGACACTTAATAGGGACCAGCAGTTTTTTAACATGTCATCTGGACCTGCTAATGGGACATGGAACAGAAGGGTTTGTTGGTTTGTTTTGGTTTTTACAGAGTTTGGTCTTACTTCCTCAGAGTCCTTATCTTTCCAGGCCAAAGAGAAATGAAAGATGTTTATTGAAATCACTTTCAAAAATTGCCCATGGTTAGGTAGGCCCATTCTATTTTAATTTTAGTCAGGCCTGATTCTAGGGCATAGACATGCTTCTGCCCAAACCTGAGGCCATGACAATGATTTTGATCAGTATTTCGAAAAAACTCACTATTTGCCAGCACCAAATGGACAGCAGTTCTATTCTCACGAGGCAAAGAAGGAGGGAAGCAGGTATCAGTTACTTTCGGTTGTACATATCAGAAAACCTGACTCAAACTAGTTTGAATAATAAATGGAATGTATTGGCTCATATCACTGAGAAGTCCAAAGGAGAAGTCTGGATTCAGGCATAGCTTTATCCTGTGGCTAAATGGTTACCAGGCACCTGCTTTCTTCTTTTCCCTTGACGTTGCCTTCTACAATGTTCACTTTATTCTAAGTCTGACTCCCTTTGTGGTCCCAAGAGGGCTGCCAGAAGGTCCTAAAGCCACATGCCAGAAGGTCCTAAAGCCACATGCTTTCTTTTCATACTCAGCAACAAACAGAGGATGCCCTTGTACTATCGATTTTGCTGAGTTACACTCATATTGGATCAGCTTAGGTCATATGCCTAACCCTGAACCAATCACTATGGCCAGGGAGATGGAGTATGCTGATTGGCTTGGCTTAGGATGTGAACGCCATTGCTGGGGCCAGGGGTGGAATCTGATTCCCAAGAATTACATGGTTCCCCAAATGGAAATTAGGGCCTATGGCTAGGCAGAAGGGGGGATGGAAGCTGGGGAGACAGCCGGTCAATACCAACCTGCTTCACCAACCAAGTGAAAGCAGCAGAATGTTTTATTCACTCAACATTTATGAGGCGTATCTGTGTGCCCTGGCCGGGGATGGGGGTGGGGGCATGTGAAAGAAGAAAAAAGGGAGAAGGAAGAGGAAGTGCTGTAACACAGTGAAATAAGTAACAGTATGTACAAAGTGCTGATAACTGAGCCCCGCACAGGGCTTTAGAGTTTACAATCTGCAGTTTGTCTCACTAATCCTCACAATTTGGAAAAGGAATATTTGTCCTTATTTTTGGCTGTCCAGTATCTGAACCCCTTCCCCTCATTTGGGGGACCCTCCATCTTAGGGCTCTCTGTGGAGGGCAGGGTCTCCTACTATGCAGGCTGAAAATGCCTCCTGGAACGTGGGCTCATAGCCTCGGTTTGGTCAAGCAGACGAACCTGTGACGGACTTTGAACTGGGAGCCAGTGACACAAAGAAGCAGAGACTGTGGATAACTCTTTTTGGCTGTGGTGGGTGAGGGTGGCAGCAACGTACAATTTCTGGGGTGACAGACGAAACAGAAAGAACATCCAGCTCCCAGTGCCAGTGGTGGTAGGGGGACAAGCTGCAGCAGTTGGTACCTGGTGACAGTAGCAGCAAATTCTGCTGCTCGTTTTGGAGCATTGTTCTATCTGTGTATAACCTCTGATTTTCCAACGCTTCCAGCAATTCTGCGAGCCAACCAATATCCTTTCAATAAACCTGTTTTTAATCAGAATCAGTTTCTGAGGCTGCAATTTATTGAAATACAACCCTTTGAGGTCAGTATTATCATTATCATCCTCATTTTTCAGGTGAGAATACAGGCTCTGAGAGATTAAGTAACTTGTACCTAGGACCACACTATCTTCCAACTTCAAACGCATACTTTTTTCACCATATGCGTCACTCACAGGTAAAGGAGAAACAGAAAGACTCCTTCATTCCCAAAATAGTCCCTTTCTCTCCCCATCTGTCTAGTACCCGAGGTATCACTAGAGAGAGGTTCCTCTGAGTCTGAAAGGCTTTTCCCTCAATTAAAAGGCAAACACTCCAGGGATCTTGAGGTCTTGACAGCTGACACCAGGATGGACTTGTTTAACAGCTGCTTAAGAGTAAGGGCCCATGAGAGTGGGATACAGGTGGGTGCGGCAGGAGAGGGAGAAAAACACTAAAAGAGAAGGAATAGGGTTTCCATGTGACTGGGACTAAAAACAGAACTTGCCCTCACATTTCTAAGGAGGATCTTTGGCTTCTCTACTTAGCCCACCGGGGTAAAGAGTGGAGATGTCAGTAGGGGAAGCACCAGGGGAGACTAGATTGCTTCATACTGATGGTTCTCTACCCTGCTCAGAATCACCTTGGGAGCTTTTTGAAAATACAAGTGTAGGGGGGAATGGGAGTGGCTGCTTTATGTATACAGGGTTTCCTTTTGGGCAATGAAAAAATTGTGGAACTAGATAAAGCTGATGGTTGTACAATACTGTGAATGTACTAAATGCCATTGAAATGTACACTTTAAAATGGTTAATTTTATGTTATGTGAGCTAAAATTAAAAAAAAGAAACCAAAAACTAGCACCCTGAATTCCCTGAGAGTGGGGAGGTAATAAAGAACATGTATGAGGGTGGAGGAGTTTCAGAGAGAAAAGGAAGACTGGAGGAAGTTCCTGAGAAGTGTGAGACGTTAGGAGAGACACACCTTTAAGATAACTTCAGTGAAGACTTACCACACTTTTCAGGAATCGGATTTGGATTTCCTTGTGCTGAGACAGGGCTGAGTAGAGCTTAGTCTTACTTGGGTTATAACTTATACCTATTGTATAAGTCTGCCCAAGGCTGGTCCTAGAGTCTAGCAACAAATTCAAATGGGACCAAGTGCTCTCTTGCCCAGACATAGTCAGGTATGCCCCGATCCAAAGACATCTTCCAATAAAAACAGCAATAAACTAGGACTGTGCGCTCTTGCATAAAGGCCCCAGAGCACAACTCACACCTCCCAACTAGAAAAATATTGTTACCAGGGATGCTCTGGCAGTCAGCAATTGCAGCCTCTAATTTTGATGAAAATACTTGCCGAGACTGGATTGGCACAAACAAAGCACATTCACACCCAGCCAGCTGGACTCTATCTCAACAGTACAAGATGAAGAAGTTCCAGAAGGTGAAGAGATTGATACTATTTACGGGAACAATCTGCAGTCATCTCTCTGTTACAGGTCTGGGTGAAAACGGTGTAAGGGAATGATAGCAGTTACAAGGAGAAAGCAGTTACTGAAATGCTGCAAGCCCACAGAAAAGCCAAGGCTCCCCAGGAGACCCTGAGTGCCAGGGACACAGAACAAAGCAGTGGGTTTGCAAAATGAGCCTTATAAGAAGGAATTACTAGCTCATATGCTCAATAGAGAAGGGAAACACTTTATGCAGAAAGGAAAGAATGACAATGAAACCAGATAAAACAGGCGGAACTGATGCAACCAAAGACAAGACAGCATAGATGGCAATTACAGCAAATCTCTAGGGACACCAGAGCAGATGTTCCTGTCAGGTTCTCTAATGCTGCTTCCCAGTGCCACCCTACCCCCAACTCCCATCTTTGCTCCTTACCCAGCACTTCATTCTACTCTACAAGTCTTCCATCCATTTATTAATTCATGCAATAGAACTTGACTAAGCACAGTCTCTGTGCCAGATCCAGTACAAGGCTCTGGACATAGAAGTAAGGAAAACACAATTAAGGGCAGATTAAGAAGAGCCTCAGCGCCTTAAGAACTGAAGAATTATGGTATCCCATTCCCAAAATAAAACTCAAATTAAAATTTTATTTTTCAAAATGACACAAACCTTATATATATTCTAGAATCAAAATAGCTTCCTTCTAGATTTGAGGATTAGAAAGTTCAGATTACATTAAAGATGAATGTTTCTCTCATTTTGATGTTCCTGCTTTGCCGGTGCCTTAAGGGGTAACCTAGCTCTGGGCCTTTTCCCAGCCCTTAAAAAGCTCTCAAGAGGGAGGATGGTGCTTGCCTTTCTGGCTACGATGGCTGCTCTTCTCTTTCCCAATTTCTGGTAACCACCATGGTTGTTAATGAGTGGAAGGAGAATAGGATGGCAACAAGGGGAGGAATTAATATGCTGGAAAAAGGGCCAGCTTTCTTGATGACAAAAATCCCACAAAATCATTTGGGTTCTCACATCAGGACACTGAATGAACTTTTAGTAGTTGTGCTTCAAGATGTGCCGAAGGTTTTGAGAGGAGGAACACCAAGATATCAGAGGGATGAAATGACTTCCATCTTAATGATAAACTAAATCATTTCATACTTTTAACACTATCTAAACATATAAAAATTGGGAGGTTATATGACCCAAATCATAAAGCTATGTCTTCAGCAAAAGTGGCCTTGTCCATCATATCCTTGAACACTAGAATTAGAGCTCACTTCTTATAACCGACCTCAGGGACCATTGGAATCCAGTGGCTAAAGTCTGGGAATAATGTTAAACCAGGCAGGACTTGAAGAATGGCAGGTCCACAGAAAAGCAGTATAGGTATGGGTCAAGACCAGGGAGGAAAAGAGAGTTCCTGAGATGGCTTCCAATAGCTAAAATAATGAGGCTTGGAACCTGAGAACTGTAAAGAAAGAAAGTTTCCAAAGTTATAAGCTGGGGACTCCCCTGGTGGTGCAGTGGAATCTGCCTGCCAATGCAGGGGACACGAGTTCAATCCCTGGTCCGGAAAGGTCCCACATGCCGCGGAGCAACTAAGCCCACGCACCACTATTACTGAGACTGCGCTCTAGAGCCCGCGAGCCACAACTACTGAACCCAAGTGCCACAACTACTGAAGCCCACGCGCCTGGAGCCCGTGCTCCACAACAACAAAAGCCACCACAATGAGAAGCCCACGCACCACAATGAAGAGTAGCTCCCGCTCGCCGCAACTAGAGAAAGCCCGTGTACAGCAACAAAGACCCAATGCAGCCATAAATAAATAAATAAATAAATAAATAAATAAATAAATAAATTTATTTTTTAAAAAAGCTGGACAGTGGAAGAGGAGTTAAAAGCCAATGATTTACTGTGTAGAGTTGGGTTCTAAAGGCAAGATTAAATAATCAAAGGAGAATATGAAAGAGAGAATGTCAACATGTTAGCAAGGTATGGCAGGCCTGCTAGAAAGCCTAGATGGGATTTTGGCTACTGGGCCCAACAGAATGTTGCTTACGTGGCACTTCTCTTCCAGTTCCTAAGTTCACCTGAGAGGCCATACAAGCCAGAACCTAAATGGAATTGGTTCACGGATGGTTAGTATGCCCATAGCTGAGAGATGTGCAACAAATTAAGTGAGATTAGAAGTGTCTAGACTACACTCTTGTGCATATATCCAGAGAAAACTCTAATTCAAAAAATATACATGCAAAAAAAAAAAAAGGTACATGCACCGCACTGTTCATAGCAGCATTACTTACAACAGCCAAAACATGGAAGCAACATAAATGTCCATCGACAGACAAATGGATAAAGAAGATGTGGTACATATATACAATGGAATACTACTCAGCCATAAAAAAGAATGAACTAATGCCATTTGCAGCAACATGATGGACCTAGAGATTATCATACTAAGTGAAGAAAGTTAGAAAGAGAAAGAGAAGCATCATATAACATCACTTATATGTGGAATCTAAAATATGATGCAAATGAACTTATTTACAAAACAGAAACAGACTCACAGACATAGAAAACAAATTTATGGTTACCAAAGGGGAAAAGGGGTGGGGGAGGGATAAACTGGGAGTTTGGGATTACCAGACACAAACTACTGTATATAAAATACATAAACAACAAGGTCCTACTGTATAGCACAGGGAACTATACTCAATATCCTGTAAGAAACCATAACGGAAAAGAATATGAAAAAGAGTATGTATATATGTGTATGTGTGTGTGTGTGTGTGTGTGTGTGTATATATATATATATATATATATATATATATAACTGAATCACTTTGCTGTACTCCAGAAACCAATACAACATTGTAAATCACCTATACTCAATAAAAAAAATTTTTTTTGAAAAGAAGTGTCTGGGGGGAATTCCCTGGCAGTCCTGTGGTTGGGACTCTGTGCTCACACTGTCCAGGGCCTGGGTTGGGAAAATAAGATCAATCCCTGGTGGGAGAAATAAGATCCCACAAGCCGTGCAGCATGGCCAAGAAAAAAATGAAGAAGTGTCTAGGCTGTATCTCTGACTTGTGGTTGTCAGTGATTCGAAGAATGATTGGTTTCAGGGATGGCATGAATCCCAAGCCAGGATAATCAGAGTTCTCTAACTGCAACAGAGGGAAAGGTGATTTCTTCTCTGTTCAGTTGGAAGGCTATGTGGATGAAAGCTTAGACTTGCTTGAAGACAAAGCTCCAATTTCATGGGGACAATGGAATTTGGAGAATGAAGCCAACATGCAAAGAGAGGTAGAGAGGAGAGGACACACGGGAGAGTGATCTGAAGGGCAGTTCCACCTCTGACCTCCATGGTTTGGTGGCAAGAGGCAATTCATTCTGTTTCCACTTAGACTAGTTTAGGTTGTGTTTCTTTAACTTTTATCCAAAGAATTCTATCCTAGCAAAGCCATCTGGCAATATTCCTGAAGGAAATTAATTGCCTGAGGAATTTATTAAAAGTTGCACAGGTACTACCATACATCAACTAGAATGGTTAAAAATTTTTAAATTGACAATACCAAATGGTGAAAATGTGGAAAAGCTGGGACTCTCAGACATTGCTGAGGACAAGGGGTAAGATGATAAACATAAAATAAAACAACTTTTTGTCATTTTCCAATAAAGTTACACATACACCTTTCCTATGAGAGAGATTCCACTTCTAGGTCTTTACCCAAGAGAAATGAAAATATATGTCCACAGAAAGATGTACAAGAATGTTCTTAGCAGCTTTATTCATGATAGCTCCAAACTGGAAACAACTCAAATGAGAATGGATAAACAAATTGTATATATTTATAAAATGGCATAACACTTAGCAATTAAGGGTAATGAATTACAATAATGTGGCTGAATCTCAAAAACCTTATATTGAGCAAAAAATGCCAGACACAAGAGTACATAGTGTATGATTCCATTTTTATTAAGTTCTAGTAACAGGCAAAACTAATCAATTATGGTGATAAAAATCAGGAGAGTGGGAGGAGGAGTTTGTTTGGGAGGAGACATTGACTGAAATAGGCACAAGGGAAATTTCTGAGGTCGTAGAAATGTTCTATAGGGTGGCAGTTACATTGATCTATATATTTGTCAAAGCTCATCAAACAGTTCATTAAAGTCTGTGCATTTTATGTAAATTATACCTCAGTAAAAAAGAATATTTGTACACCCATGTTCATAGCAGCATTATTTACGATAGCCAAAAGGTGGAAGCAATACAAGTGCCCATTGACAGAAGAATGGATAAACAAAAGTGGTATATACATACAATGGAACATTATTCAGCTATCAAAAGGAAGGAAATTCTGGGCTGCCCTGGTGGCGCAGTGGTTAAGAATCCACCTGCCAATGCAGGGGACACCATCTTCCCTGGTCTGGGAAGATGCCACATGCCACGGAGCAACTAAGCCCGTGCGCCACAACTACTGAGGCTGTGCTCTAGAACCCACGAGCCACAACTACTGAGCCTGCGTGCCACAACTACTGAAGCCTGCGTGCCTAGAGCCCATGCTCCGCAACAAGAGAAGCCACACCGCAATGAGAAGCCCGCGCACCGCAACGAAGAGTAGCCCCCACTCTCCACAAGTAGAAAAAGCCTGTGCGCATCAATGACGACCCAACGCAGCCTAAAATAAATAAATAAATTTATTAAAAAAAAGAAAAAAAAGGAAGGAAATTCTGACACACTCTACACCATGGATGAACCTTGAGGACATTATGCTAAGTGAGAGGAGCCAGTCACAAAAAGGAAAATACTGTATAATTTCACTTATATATAGTACCTAGAATAGTCAGATGCATAGAGGCAGAAAGTAAATGATGGTAGCCAGGGGCTGGGAAGGGGAGGAGGGAATGGGAGTTATTGTTTAATGGGTACAGAGTTTCCTTTTTGCAAGATGGAAAGAGTTCTGGGGATGGATGTTGGTGAAGGTTGCACAACATTGTGAATGTACTTGATACCACTGCACTGTATACTTAAAAATTATTCAGTAAAATTATGGTAAATTTTAAGTTATGTGTATCTCAGCACAATTCTTTTTAACATCTTTATTGGAGTATAATTGCTTTACAATGTGGTGTTAGTTTCTGCTGTATAACAAAGTGAATCAGCTATATGTATACATATATCCCCACATCCCCTCCCTCTTGCATCTCCCTCCCACCCTCCCTATCCCACCCCTCTAGGTGGTCACAAAGCACCGAGCTGATCTCCCTGTCAGCACAATTTTTTTAAAAAAGAGTACTGAAAAAAGTTGCACAGGGATTCTGATTGTCTCCTTTTTATTTTGCCAGGTAAGACACAAAAAATACAACAAACAACCCGCCATCTACTATTACCTGCATTTCACAAAAGGAGGGATATTTTTGAAGGTAAAAAAAATGGAAGAAGGACATAGTCTCACGATAAAGAACAGTTCTTTACCCCAAAATGACTTTGGACATGTTCTCCCATGTTATTCTTACTCTTCTTATTTCATTATAGATTAATTTTTAAAAAAAAAATTCCCATATCAGCAGCTGTTTGGAGACCAGAGTTTGGAACTGCTACCACTAGTTACTACAAAGTGGGGGCAGATGGCACCAAAAGCAGTGATAAAAAGCCCGAGCCCACTGAACCATTATTTGACCCAATATGACATTTCTGGTGTCCTGAAACCGTGTTTTCATTCACGTGTAGAGACTATCACACAAAAATATCCCAGAGACAACTTCTGAAAGACTGAAGATCAGAGAGACCTCTTCACCAGAGGATGACAGTGAGGGCTGGGGACACAATGTTCTTCTCACCCTGACACCCTGAGAAAGCACACTTGTGACTTTCCTGCGTCTATGTTCTAATTTGTGTGCCTTATATAGGGCGCCTGCTTAGCGTGCAAAAGCTCTTGCAGCTGCAGCTTCACAGAAGCCAGGAAGTGAAGCAACCCAAAGTTGACACAGCCAGGAAGGCTGAGTCTGCGTGGGTAGTGGCAAGGTGAGAAGAAAATGCAGTAAGTGTGAAACCACAAGGAAATTCAGAGCTGGTTCCAAGGTTCAACCTTTGCAGTGAGTGGCGTCCCAGAAAATTCTGGGTGCCTGAACGCTGACTAAGTGTCATGTGCCCGTTTAGGAAAGAGGTGAACAGACATTGCAAAGTGAGGTGGTCCAGGAATTTTCAGGGTCTATATGCATTCTACTGACTTTACATTCTTTAAGTAGCATTAAAATATTCTATTAAATTAGCACAACAAAATTCTTAGTGATACATCCAGAATGATTTATGTATTATGAAAGCAAGATACAGTTGAAAGGAATTGGTGTCGTGTGATTTAATATGATAATCCCAGCATTTGTAGACATATAGTACATCAAATAAGACTTTAAATATATTTTGTATGTTGTTTCCTCCCAGGTAAGTAGCTTCACTATCAGAAAAAAAATCTGATGTGTTAAGACACATTTTAAAAAATAACATACTTTCAGAAAAATCATAAATAAGAACAAAAACTTTTTTATGTCCCTCCAGTGGGGATTCCCTTTCATCCTGCTCAAGCTCTCAAATCCTATGCCAGTTTGTGCACCCATAGGACTGCTCTCCTCCACCCTCCTTGGGCTCTGATACCCTCACCAGGTCACCCCTATGCACGGACATTTTCCTCAACTGGCTCAGACTCTAAACCCTGCTCTGAGTCACCACCATTACCAGTGCTCCATGAGGACACCATTCTCACCTTGCACAGGCTCCAGCTCCTTGCATTCCACCACAGGCACCCTACTCAGATTCGGACACCCACCCTGTGCTGAGTTGCCCCCCTGAGGGGATGCTCTCCTTGCTCCACTCAGGCTCTGACACCCCATACTGGGTTGCACCATTGCATGGATGTCCTCCTCACTTTGCTTGCCAGCTTAGCTTCCTTGTTCAAACATGTGGTCATATTTTGCAAGATCTGTAATTGTTTTGCCTTATTTCTAGATTTACATAGATTCGACTTCACAACAAGTCTTGTTATATCCTATTTTCCCCATTCCCTAGTTTTCAATTCTGAAATGTCTTAATGGCTGGATTTTATCATCAGGTAGTTTTTGTTTTTTTTTTTTAATTTGTTTTTGGCTGCATTGGGTTTTCGTTGCTGCACGCGGACTTTCTCTAGTTGCGGCGAGCAGGGGCTACTCTTCGTTGCGGTGCGTGGGCTTCTCATTGCGGTGGCTTCTCTTGTTGCGGAGCACAGGCTCTAGGCCCGTGGGCTTCGGTAGTTGTGGCACGCGGGCTTAGTAGTTGTGGCTCGCGGGCTCTAGAGCGCAGGCTCAGTAGTTGTGGCGCAAGGGCTTAGTTGCTCCGCGGCATGTGGGATCTTCCCGGACCAGGGTTCGAACCTGTGTCCCCTGCATGGACAGGCAGATTCTTAACCACTGCACCACCAGGGAAGTCCCCAACTTTTTCAAAAAGTATTTGTATGTGCCTTACTTGACCCAAGCTGTGGCATATTTGAGACTATTTGTTGGTTTCCTTCATACACAGAAATTTGGCTGGGTATAAAATTCTTGGGTCACCTCATTTCTCCTTAGAATTTTGTAAACATTGCTCTATCATCTTCTAGTGAGGATCATTGCTGCAAGTTTGAACCCAGATTTACCTCTTCCTATTACAAGTGGCTTGTGTTTTTTTGCCTAGATATACATAGGATTATTCATTTAATTCATGAGTTTAGTCATTTCATGTGGCCATGTCATATTTCTATGCTTCTGTGTTAATTTTTCCTACAACACAGTGTATCCTTTAAATTTGTGGATTCTGTTCTTCATTTCAGGAAAGTATACTTTTCTCTTTGAATACTTTTATTCTCCATTTGCTGTGCTCTCTACCTCAGGGACACCAAATATATTTATATAGTGGATTTCTCTTGTCACTTATCAATGTATATCATTTCTATAACTGTAAAATACTATGTAGTTGTAAGGTGTCTTAGCTCAGGTTTCTACAACAAAATAACATAGACTGGGTAGCTCATAAACCACAGAAAATTGTTTCTCACAGTTCTGGAGGCTGGGATGTCCAAGATCAAAGCACCAGCAGATTTAGTGTTTGGTGAGGGCTCACTTCCTGGTTCATAGTAGTCAGTTTGTTTTCCAAGAACTACAGTGACCAAGCAATACTTAGAACTAATTTTTAGTTAACATTAGATAATGCTTCAAAACTGTACAAGGCAAAGACATAAGCACTTTACACGTGTTAACTCATTCAATGCTCAAAATAACTATACAGAACAAATATTATTAGACCATCATTCAATAAAGAGATCAAGCCTCAGAAGAGTTAAATGAATCTCCAGAGTTGCCTCACTGTTAAATGGTAGAGTGGGTTTGGAACCAGAGTTTCCCAAAGCAGTGTTTCCACATTAATCCTCTCTCTCTCCCATCTTCTGCTATAGTGGGAAGTCCTGAAGGAAAAAAAGAGATGTGTGTGCCTCTAAAGGGTATTCATATTTTAAGAAGTCAAATCTGTTGGTTCCCACGAATGCATATTATCTTTACAGCAATATATGTCAGAATTGTAAAACATATGGACTGTAAAACCTCTCTAAAAAGTCATTTTTAGTCACTGTCACCCGGTCTTTTTTCAACTGTTCCTTAGATCCTTTCAGTTAATGTTCCAAAAGGCACTCAAGTTCAACATATTTAAAGGGAAATCCATTGTTTTACCCCCAAGAACTTTTTCTTCCTCCCAGTTTATTCACTGACACCTCACTCTCCCTTGCTTTCTATGTACCACTAGTCGTCAAAACTTATTGCTCCTGTCTTTTCATTCCCTCATTTTCTTTTTCTTTTTTAAAAATACTTACTTATTTATTTTGGCTGTGCTGGGTCTCAGCTGAGGCACATGGGATCTTTGTTGCAGCATATTTAGTTGAGGCATGAGGGATCTTTAGTTGTGGCATGAGAACCCTTTTAGTTGCGGCATGCACGTGGGATCTAATTCCCCAACCAGGGATCAAACCCAGGCCCCCTGTATTGGGAGCGCAGAGTCTAACCCACTGGACCACCAGGAAACTCCCCTCATTCCCTCATTTTCTTGAATCTGTTCCTTTCCATTCAAAATGTCACCACTCTAATTTAGCCTCTGCCCTGACCTGGAATGTTGCATTGTTCAAGGGCTTGATTAATCTCCTGTCCTGTCATCCTTCTGCCCTGTCTCTACTTTTATCTCATACACAGGTTCAGACCTGTCTTTCTAAGCAGTGGTCTTCAAAACCTTCTGAAAGCACACTCTACCAATAAAAATGCTTGAGCATGAATTCCTACTATATTTATTTATTTCTAACTAATGTACACATATGACTAAACATACATGTAGTTTGTAAAATGTACAGAAAAATAGAAAGTAAAAGGAAATAGAGAGGAAATGACTACTTTAAAGTTTTATTTGCTTTCTTAAAGGTACAAAATCATTTTTGTTCTCCCTATAATTGAATAAATGTCACTGTGTTTTTAAATTATTGGTTAATAATTTGTGATGCAGAGATTCACAAGTATGTTTCTAACTTCACTGTCTTTTGAAAATAGGTTTTACTTGTCATCATAGCCGAAGAAGATATTCACAAAGTTACATAGTACCAAATGCACCAAAAATGCATTACTGAATCCTATTATTCATTTTCATCCACCAATTATGCAAAGTTTTTTTTTTTACAATTAATCTTTTATTTAATTATTTATGGCTGCACTGGGTCTTCGTTGCTGCGTGCGGGCTTTCTCTAGTTGCAGCGAGCAGGGGCTACTCTTTGTTGCGGTGCATGGGCTTCTCGTGGTGGCTTCCCTTGTTACGGAGCATGGGCTCTAGGTGCGTGGGCTTCAGTAGTTGTGGCTCGCGGTTCTAGAGTGCAGGCTCAGTAGTTGTGGCGCGCGGGCTTTGTTGCTCCGCGGCATGTGGGGTCTTCCCGGACCAGGACTCCAACCGGTGTCCCCTGCATTGGCAGGCGGATTCTTAACCACTGTGCCACCAGGGAAGTCCCATCAAAGAGTTATTCTTGCAAGCTCATTGAAAGATATTTTAAGTCTATATCTGGAATATTAATAGGTTAGAAGATTGTTTCCAAATTTTTTTAAGTATGCAAATATAAATTTTTCATAGGCAATGATACAGTTGTATTAATTTCAGGAATAAAATAATAATGGAAACATTTCCAAGCATTTCAAATAAAATGCTCTCTCAATAAAAAGTGTTTATTTGCAAAAGCAGTTACTTTTTCATTCATTGTTAACACCATCTTTTCCTTAAAGGTACTGGTTAAATAAATGTATTTATTATTTGAATATCTGCTAGGTAGCACAGTATTGAAAGTCACTTGTCATAACAGAAAAGGTCAGGAATTTTGGAACACCAGTCTTTTTGTAAGAGAATAAGTAATTCATCTTTAAATTGACAATTCTTTTAACTCCTTTACCCTCAAGTGACCCGTGAACCTGTTTGATACAATTGATATTTACTGTTGCTCCCCATCTCATTACAATATTATAAAGGTTCTACCACTTAAAAATTTCAGGGGTTTGTTTTTGTTTTTATGAAAATGCTCTTAACAATGACACCCTAGAGCACACAAATTCCTCACAGGAGATTTCTCTTACCATTATGACACAACTTGTGTACAGACAAGTGTGGCTACCAGCATGAATCGATACATTAGATATCAGTAAAGTTTAATTTTTTTAAAGAAAAATAAATAGAAATTGTAATATTTTTTCTGTATCCTAAGGCAGCATCTACTGTACATTCAGGAAAGAGCACAGGTACCCCCTTTGGAGGCCACTGTAGTAAAACATTGCTCTGACCCTGTCCCTCTCCTGCCAGGAGGTCAACGTCAGCAACGCACTGTTTGGCCTGAGCCAGTCTTTCTACTGGGCACAGTCTGACCTTAGCAACTTAGTTGCCAGTTATGGTTTTCTCGCCTTGTGTCCTTATTCGTCAATGCTTGGGTTTGAGTCCCAGATTTAAAATAAATAGATGATAGATAGACAGATAGGTAAATAGATAAAGTAATAACAACAACAATAATAGCAAATACTACAGAGCTTACTCCTTGCCTAGTATTGTTCTGCGTGCTTTACATACATTTATTTAATCCTCGTAATCTCTAAAATAATATTATTATCCCCATTTTACAGAAGATAAAACTGAGATGCAGAGATTATACAACTTCCCCAAAGTCACTGACTAGTAAATGGTAGAGGTGGGTGGGTTGGAGTCTAGGCAGTTTAACTCCAGAGCCTGTGCTTATAGCACTTCATTGTTCTGCCCTGTCTCATGCCAACTTGTCATGGCTAATTGTAACAGGGGTGGAGAGGCATTGCTAAGTCAGACAGCTTTCAGCCAATAACATGGCCAATCCCAAATTCAATATGAGGTGGTATTGCTTCTGAGTGGATCAGATACTCAAGTTCAGAAACACTGGCACTGGTTGGGGGTTGAAATATGAAAAAAGACTGGGAGCCAGGAATGGTTCAAAAGATAGAGTGAAAAACAGAGACTGTGGTTGAGTCCAAGGAAAAGGATCTGGTTGCCAAGGAATAGGGTGACAGAAATACGAACAATAGCCACCAGTTGTTCATGCTTACTATGTCCCAAACACTGTCTTATTCTCCTTATGTTCATTGTCCCTTTAACTCTTACAGTGGCCCTGTAAAGAAGGTACTGTTATGCCTTCAATTTCTAGACAAAGAAACTGAGGCTTAGAAAAATGAAGCCATTTTCCTAAGCCCCATGGCTAAACTAAGTGGCTCAGCCAGGATTTGAACCTAGGTATGTCTGAATTACGTATGCTAAAGGATGGTTTGGTGTGGAGGAGTGCTCCAACCACTGTCTCTCCATAATTTCTATTAGTTTGCCCAAAGCTACCTCAAATACCTCAAATCACAGTGCACCATATTTCCAAAATTTAAAAAAGGATTAGTAGTAGATTGGTTCAAGATGGCGGAGTAGAAGGACGCGCTCTCAGTCCCTCTTGCGAGAACACCAGAATCACAACTAACTGCTGAACAATCATCAACAGGAAGACACTGGAACTCACCAAAAAAGATACCCCACATCCAAAGACAAAGGAGAAGCCACAATGAGATGGTAGGAGGGGCACAATCACAATAAAATCACATCCCATAACTGCTGGGTGGGTGACTCACAAACTGGAGAACACTTATACCACAGAAGTCCACCCACTGGAGTGAAAGTTCTGAGCCCCACATCAGGCTTCCCAACCTGGGGGTCCGGCCACCGGAGGAGGAATTCCTAGAGAATCAGACTTTGAAGGCTAGCGGGATGTGATTGCAGAACTTCAAAGGGACTGGGGGAAACAGAGACTCCACTCTTGGAGGGCACACACAAAGTACTGTGCACATCGGGACCCAGGGGAAGGAGCAGTGACCCCACAGGAGACTGAACCAGACCTACCTGCTAATGTTGGAGGGTCTCCTGCAGAGGCAGGGCGTGGCTCTGTCTCATGGTGAGGAAAGGACACTGGCAGCAGAAGAACTGGGAAGTACTCCTTGGCGTGAGCCCTCCCAGAGTCCACCATTAGCCCCACCAAAGAGCCCGGGTAGGCTCCAGTGTTGGGTCACCTCAGGCCAAACAACCAACAGGGAGGGAACCCAGCCCCACCCATCAGCAGACAAGCAGGTTAAAGTTTTACTGAGCTCTGCCCACCAGAGCAACAGCCAGCTCTACCCACCACCAGTCCCACCCATCAGGAAACTTGCACAAGCTTCTTAGATAGTCTCATCCACCAAAGGGCAGACAGCAGAAGCAAGAACTACAATCCTGCAGCCTGTGGAACAAAAACCACATTCACAGAAAGATAGACACGATGAAAAGGCAGAGGGCTATGTACCAGATGAAGGAACAAGATAAAACCCAGAAAAACAACTAAATGAAGTGGAGATAGGCAACCTTCCAGAAAAAGAATTCAGAATAATGATAGTGAAGATGATCCAGGACCTCAGAAGAAGAATGGAGGCAAAGATCGAGAAGATGCAAGAAATGTTCAATAAAGATCTAGAAGAATTAAAGAACAAACAAACAGAGATGAACAATACAATAACTGAAATGAAAAATACACTAGAAGGAATCAATAGCAGAATAACTGAGGCAGAAGAACAGATTAGTGACCTGGAAGACAGAATGGGGGAATTCACTGCTGCGGAACAGAATAAAGAAAAAAGAATAAAAAGAAATGAAGACAGCCTAAGAGACCTCTGGGACAACATGAAATGTAACAACATTCACATTATAGGGGTCCCAGGAGGAGAAGAGGGAGAGAAAGGACCCGAGAAAATATTTGGAGAGATTATAGTAAAAAACTTCCCTAACATGGGAAAGGAAATAGCCACCCAAGTCCAGGAAGCACAGAGAGTCCCATACAGGATAAACCTAAGGAGAAACATGCCAAGACACATAGTAATCAAATTGGCAAAAATTAAAGACAAAGAAAAATTATTGAAAGCAGCAAGGGGAAAATGACAGATAACATACAAGGGAACTCCCATAAGGTTAACAGCTGATTTCTCAGCAGAAACTCTACAAGCCAGAGGGAGTGGCATGATATACTTAAAGTGATGAAAGGGAAGAATCTACAACCAAGATTACTCTACCTGGCAAGGATCTCATTCAGATTCGATGGAGAAATCAAAAGCTTTACAGACAAGCAAAAGCTAAGAGAATTCAGCACCACCAAACCAGCTCTACAACAAATGCTAAAGGAACTTCTCTAAGTGGGAGACACAAGAGAAGAAAAGGACCTACAAAACCAAACCCAAAACAATTAAGAAAATGGTCATAGGAACATACATATCGACAATTACCTTAAACGTGAAGGATTAAAGGCTCCAACCAAAAGACACAGGCTCACTGAATGGATACAAAAACAAGACCCATATATATGCTGTCTACAAGAGACCCACTTCAGACCTAGGGACACATACAGGCTGAAAGTGAGGGGATGGAAAAAGATATTCCATGCAAATGGAAATCAAAGGAAGCTGGAGTAGCAATACTCATATCAGAAAAAAATAGACTTTAAAATAAAGAATGTTACAAGAGACAAGGAAGGACACTACATAATGATCAAAGGATCAATCCAAGAAGAAGATATAACAATTATAAATATATATGCACCCAACATAGGAGCACCTCAATACATAAGGCAACTGCTAACAGCTATAAAAGAGGAAATCGACAGGAACACAATAATAGTGGGGGATTTTAATATCTCACTTACACCAATGGACAGATCATCCAAACAGTATATTAATAAGGAAACACAAGCTTTAAATGACACAATAGACCAGATAGATTTAATTGATATTTATAAGACATTCCATCCAAAAACCACAGATTACACTTTCTTCTCAAGTGCGCACAGAAAATTCTCCAAGATAGATCACATCTTGGGTCACAAATCAAGCCTCAGTAAATTTAAGAAAATTGAAATCATATCAAGCATCTTTTCTGACCACTACGTTATGAGATTAGAAATCAATTACAGGGGAAAAAACATAAAAAACACAAACACATGGAGGCTAAACAATACGTTACTAAATAACCAAGAGATCACTGAAGAAATCCAAGAGGAAATTAAAAAATACCTAGAGACAAATGACAATGAAAACACGACGATCCAAAACCTATGGGATGCAGCAAAAGCAGTTCTAAGAGGGAAGTTTATAGCTATACAAGCCTAACTCAAGAAACAAGAAAAATCTCAAATAAACAATCTAACCTTACACCTAAAGGAACTAGAGAAAGAACAAACAAAACCCAAAGTTAGCAGAAGGAAAGAAATCATAAAGATCAGAGCAGAAATAAATGAAATAGAAACAAAGAAAACAATAGCAAAGATCAATAAAACTAAAAGCTGGTTCTTTGAGAAGATAAACAAAATTGATAAACCATTAGCCAGACTCATCAAGAAAAAGAGGGAGAGGACTCAATTCAATAAAATTAGAAATGAAAAAGAAGTTACAACAGACACCGCAGAAATACAAAACATCCTAAGAGACTACTACAAGCAACTCTATGCCAATGAAATGGACAACCTGGAAGAAACGGACAAATTCTTAGAGAGGTATAACCTTCCAAGACTGAACCAGGAAGAAATAGAAAATGTGAACAAACCAATCACAAGTAATGAAAATGAAACTGTGATTAAAAATCTTCCAACAAACAAAAGTCCAGGACCAGCTGGCTTCACAGGTGAATTCTATCAAACATTTAGAGAAGAGCTAACACCCATCCTTCTCAAACTCTTCCAAACAATTGCAGAGGAAGGAACACTCCCAAACTCATTCTATGAGGCCACCATCACCCTGATATCAAAACCAGACAAAGATACTACAAAAAAAGAAAATTACAGACCAATATCACTGATGAATATAGATGCAAAAATCCTCCACAAAATACTAGCAAACAGAATCCAACAACACATTAAAAGGATCATACACCATGATCAAGTGGGATTTATCCCAGGGATGCAAGGATTCTTCAATATACACAAATCAATCAGTGTGACACACCATATTAACAAACTGAAGAATAAAAACCATATGATCATCTCAATAGATGCAGAAAAAGCTTTTGACAAAATTCAACACCCATTTATGATAAAAACTCTCCAGAAAGTGGGCATAGAGGGAACCTACCTCAACATAATAAAGGCCATATATGACAAACCCATAGCAAACATCATTCTCAATGGTGAAAAACTGAAAGCATTTCCCCTAAGATCAGGAAAAAGACAAGGATGTCCCCTCTCACCATTATTATTCAACATAGTTTTGGAAGTCCTAGCCACGGCAGTCAGAGAAGAAAAAGAAATAAAAGGAATACAAATTGGAAAAGAAGAAGTAAAACTGTCACTGTTTGCAGATGACATGATACTATACATAGAGAATCCTAAAGATGTCACCAGAAAACTACTAGAGCTAATCAATGAATTTGGTAAAGTAGCAGGATACAAAATTAATGCACAGAAATCTCTTGCATTCCTATGACACAAGAAAAAAATAGGTAAATTAGACTTATTCAAAATTTTTAAAATTTGTGCTTCAAAGGACGGTATCAAGAAAGTGAAAAGGCACCCTTCATTTCTTGGCAGGGATGGGGCTTGCGGTCCTGGTCCCCGTAATGCAGGGAGTAGAGGGAAAGAGGTAAGGCTCTGGCCCCCTTGGCATCATGTCTTCGGTACCGGCGGCTTCTAGTCTGCCGGTTCTGTCCTCAAGAGCCAGGACACAGGGGAAAAAAGAAACAGAAAAAATATAAATAAATAAATAAAAATAAATGAATAAATAAGAAAGTGAAAAGACAACCCACAAAGTATTTGCAAATCATATATCTGATAAGGGATTTGTATTTAAGATATATAAAGAATCTAACAACTCAAAAATAAGAAGAAAAATAACTCAGTGAAAATTTGGCAAAAGACTTGAACAGACATTTTTTCAAAGAACAAGTGCAAATGGCCAATAAGAACATGAAAATATGCTCAGTATTATTACTCATTAGGGCAATGCAAATGAAAACCACAATGAAATTGCTAAAAGGTACCGAGTTTCTTTTGGAGATGATGAAAATGTTCCAAAACTGATTGTAGTGATGGTTGCACAACCCTGAATGTACTAAAACCCATGGAATTGTACACTTTAAATGGGTGAATTGTATGCAGGTGAATTATATCTTAATAAAGCCATCACCGAAAACCCACAATGAGATGCCACTTTACACCTACTAGGATGACTAAAATAGAAAAGACAGACAATAACAAACGATGACAAGTATGTCAAAACATTGCAACACTCATACGTGGCTGGTGGGTTCATAAAATGATGCAGTCACTTTGAAAGTTCCTCAAAGTGTTAAACATAGAGTTACCATATGACCCAGCAATTCCCCTCCTCGGTATATACCCAAGAGAAATGGAAACATAGTCCACACAAAAACCTGTGCGTGAATATTCATAGAAGCATTATTCACAATAGCTAAAAAGTGGAAACAATCTAATTGTGCATGAACTGATGAATGAATAAGCAAAATGTGGTATATCCATACAATGGAATAATATTTGACCATCAAAAGAAATGAAGTCCTGATACATGCTACACCACAGATGAAATTTGAAACCATCATGCTAAGTAAAAGAGGTCAGACATAAAAGACCACATATTGTGTGATTACATTTATAAGAAATGTCCAGAATAAGCAAATCCATAGAGACAGAATGTAGATTAGTGGTTTTCAGGGACTGGAGGGAAGGGGGAAATAGGCAGTGACTACTAAGAGGCACAGGGTTTTTTTTGGAGTGATGAAAATATCCTAAAATTAGATAGTGGTGGTTGCACAACACTATGAATATTCTGAAAACCACTGAATTGCACACTTTAAAAGGGCAAATTTTATGTGAACTATATATCAATAAACCTATTATTAAAGTTTTTTTTTAACAAATCATTAATATGGTAATGTGATACCATAAATCAGAATAGCATTATAAAGTCAAATAGTGAACAGGACTCTAGTGAAAATATAGAGTATGATTCTGTGTGTTATAGAATAAGCATCTGAAAATACGATTAAATTGCACAAGTAAGCAAAAGATAACAGTGCAAATAGTAAAAGGGATGATGAGTATCTGAAAATTGGATATTACTGGGCTAGCAAGTTATTCATCTCTATTCCTCAGTGTATTATTTATTATGAACTTGTTCATATATGAGCATAAAGCTACCCTTGATTTTTTATTGTAATTTTCAAACAAAAGTGACCTGCCTAGTAAAGAAATAATATTTTTCTAGAATAAGAACACAACAATAGGGCTTCCCTGGTGGCGCAGTGGTTGAGAGTTGGCCTGCCAATGCAGGGGACACGGGTTCGAGCCTTGGTCTGGGAAGATCCCCCATGCCGCGGAGCAACTAAGCCCGTGAGCCACAATTACTGAGCCTGCGTGTTCTGGAGCCTGTGCTCCGCAACAAGAGAGGCCGCGACAGTGAGAGGCCCGCGCACCGCGATGAAGAGTGGCCCCCGCTTGCCGCAACTAGAGAAAGCCCTCGTACAGAAACGAAGACCCAACACAGCCAAAACTTAATTAATTAATTAATTAATTAAAAAAAAATAAGAGGAGCGTGAAGCATCTTCGTTTAAAAAAAAAAAGAACAAAACAATACTTTCCAAATTGAAGAATTTTGTTTCTAAAGGCAGACAGAAAATATCAAAACTATAGCAACATCATTGCTATAGTAATGAAATCTACCCTTCTTTAGCAAAATAAGGCTGTAAATCATTCTATTGCCAAATAGGTACAAATCCAATTACGAAGCTAATGACACATTTTATGCTTGAAGAGATAGTGAACAAAAGTCCTTTATAAAGTCTAGGCAATTGCAAAAATTCAATGGCATACAATGTGAAAGAGCAATTACTATCATGTGTGCATCCTGGAAGCTATTTCCCATTGCATAGGAAGGAAGCGGCTGATATGCTATGTACAAATCAGCCCTTGACATACGTGTGCTACATATATGAGGGGAAAATACTCCATGACATTTAATTCTATTTATCACTACAGATGCATGCTATGGGAGAAGAAATTTTTCATCTACAAAAATTATTTTCTGAGAAAATATATGTTGGAGTCGGTACTGATGGAAACCTGGCCATATGTTTAGCAAAGAAAGGTTGCACTTGAATGCCAATCTTCTGCTTCATTCCTAGAGAATGATTAGCAGACAACATGCATCCTGACCTTGAATCAAGGATGAAGGAAAGAGTGAAGATCGCAAATATGCTCAGGTCACAACCACTGAGTGAATGTCTTTTTAGTGAGAAGAAACAAGATACTGCTTTTCTAAGTGGAGACGTGTTGTCTGCTGAAGAAAGTCACTCCCACACATTTTTTTAAATAAAGGAAGGGATTTTTGGTATTTTTTTGGGACACTCATAATGCCTGCAGAGACATTTCTCTATTTTCAAGTGGATTATCTCGGCTCTGTGTTCACAGTCTTGCATGGCCTGAACCTGTCACTTCAAGATGGATATAGCAACAAGTTTTAAGTTGAAAATAAACCAGCAGAATTTCTTAAGAAGATATAAACAAGCTGAATTAATTATTTATTGCTACATAACAACTTATCCCCAGACTCAGCAGTATAAAACAACAAACATTTATGATCTCACAGTTTCTGTGGGGCAAGAATCCGGGTGCAGGTTAGCTGGGTGCCTCTGGCTCAGGGTTCCTCGCAAGGCAGTGGTCAAGCTATTGGCTGGAGCTGCAGTTGTCTCAAGGCTCGACTGGAGAAGGATCCATTTCCAAGCTCACTTGGGCGGCTGTTGGCAGGACTCAGTCGTCCCTGGCTGTGGGCTGGAGATGGCAGTTCGTCCACTGCCACGTGCCCCTCCACCCACCCCGAGGCCATCTCACAACATGGCAGCTGGCTTCCCTCAGAGTAAGTAAGAGAGTAAGAGAAGGCCAGCAAGACGGAAGCCACAGTCTTTTTGTAACCTAATCTCAGAAGTGACATCCATCCCTTCTGCCCTAATCTATTTGTTAGAAATGAGTCAGTAGGTCCTGCCCATGCACAAGGAGAGGAGATTACACACAGGTATGGAGACCAGGAGGTAGGGATCATGAGGGCCCTCTCAGAGGCTGCCTGCCACAGTATCCATATACTTCGTGGGTGTGGTTTTACTTGGACCAGGTGTCACACAGTTCACCAGGTCTTGGTCAGTGAAGCTCTCTACTCCTCCATTTGGCAGGGGCTGAATTCTCAGTGTTCTGTGATCCAGGAGGCCAAAACTTGACCAGCCATGTCAGTTGCTGAAGATGGGTGTCAGGTCTAAATCAAAACCTCATTTAGAAGTCCAGTGTCTGTGGGTACACGTGTATTATAGAGCTGGTGGGTATTCCCCCGCCCCCTTCAGCTGGCATGGCTGTTTGGTGGGAGAGGTCTAAACCTATTGTTCTTCCTTCCCATGGCAGGGATAAAGGTTGTCTTCAGTTAGCATGCCATTTCAGCTGGGATACATTGAGAAATGGATTCATCCGAGTTCCTCAGATAGAGTTGGTCTGACCTGACTGAAACAGCAATAGAGTGGGTTTGACCTGAGAGGATTCTCCATCGTTATGGATTGGGAGTAGGCTTTCAAACTTTAGGCATTTTTTGTTTCGGCCATTCAACCCAAATAAGAGTGGCTTGAATTAGGGCAGTGAGTCTTTTATTGATCTGCTTTACCAGGGATGAGTGACTGTTGGTCATCCTCCAATCTCCATTTTCCTCTTTGTCCTTAGTAACAAAATCTCAATTATTAGCTGGGCACATGGCTGCCAGGAGAAAGGACAACAATGGTCAGTTTTCTTGCAGTCAGATATGGTCATGTGACTGTGTTCTGGCCAATGAAATATAAGCATAGTTGGTATAAGCAATATAAGTAGATGGTGTGAGCAATTTTTTTTTTTTTTTAAGATTTATTTATTTATTTATTTATGGCTGTGTTGGGTCTTTGTTTCTGTGCGAGGGATTTCTCCAGTGGCGGCAAGCGGGGGCTACTCTTCATCGCGGTGCGCGGGCCTCTCACTATCGCGGCCTCTCTTGTTGCGGAGCACAGGCTCCAGACGCGCAGGCTCAGTAGTTGTGGCTCACGGGCCTAGTTGCTCCACGGCATGTGGGATCCTCCCAGACCAGGGCTCGAACCCGTGTCCCCTGCACTGGCAGGCAGATTCTCAACCACTGCGCCACCAGGGAAGCCCAGTGTGAGCAATTTTGAGGAAGTGGCCCTACAGGAAAGCAGTATACCCTTCTATAGCCTTTTTCCTTTATGTTAGCTAGAATATGCATGTAATGACTGAAACTCTAGCAGTCATATCGAGTTAACCTTGGGAGTAGAAGGTATGCAGGATGAAAGAACATGAAAGAAGGACACTCTGGCAGACCACATCAATCCTGGGATGGCTATCTTTGGATTTCTTACATGTGAAAGAGAAATAAAGTTGCATTTTTGTTTGAGCCATGTCTTGATTTTTCTGTTACTCCTAACTGAATCTAATCCTAACTACAGATGTGGCTTTGTCCCAGTGCAGATCCTAAATGTATGCAATTCACATCTAGTCTTGCTATGACCTGAGCTGCCCCACTACTTCCTACTTCTCTTCTAGTGGGCAGGTATTGTTTCTAAGTATAGGGCAAAAAGTTATAGCAAACGTTGCCAGGTTCCCACTGGTAATGGGTGAGGACCTAGGATGGGCTGACTGGCTGTATCCAGATTATGGGGCAATCTGCAGTGAGATGTACCTGTTGAACCGCAGGGGTGGGGCTACATCAGGGCAGGGGCTAGTCCTTGGGGTTCTCTTCGGGTAGCAGGACTAGCAGGAGGTTGTGGGACCCTGAGCTCTCCTGCCATCTGCCATGGGTGCTGCCTAAGTCCAAAGGCCTGACAGGTTTACAATCTGTAGGTCAAGTCCCTGTCTAACTCAGATATGCAGAGCCAGCAGGTACCTTTAAGAACAAGGGGTGGGAGTTGCCAGGGACAAGGAAGTACAGATAAAAGATAAGCAAAGCTGTCCTCTGAAAGTAGGCAGGGAATAGACACAAACAAAAAACCCATATCAAGCACCAACGTGCACAGTGTTTGCGATGCCAGCCAGAGGGCCCTGGGAAACAAAGGCCATGTCTGTTTTCCTTTCACGGCCTCTGTTCTACGGTATCAATGACCTTCTCTAGTGAAACCCACACCCAGGCTTATGCCAGGGCTATGCTCAGCTCCCACTCTCCTTTTCACGGCATAGCAAGAAATAACTTGTCTCAGGGCACACACAGGGGATGTTTCTGGGGCATTTTGTGCCGATGAGAGCAGTGGAGAATCCAAGGTATCTACCAGTTGCTTAGGCTCAAAGTATTCCTATTGTAAAATGCAAGTCCAGCCTTGTGGAAAGAGCAGGAATTCACCTTAAGGAACAGGAGAGTTTCAGCAAATTTATAACCTACTGTCAAAATTCTGGACCATGCACATTTTTCTGAATGCTTCTGGACTAAATTTAACTTTAGTTTGATAAACTTACTCCATTATCTTCAGACTGTTCTATCTTGGTATACACTGGCCCAAGAATGCCTCTTGTTCAAAATCCATTACCAGCGCCAATTATTTTAAAATACATTTCCCAAAATCAGGCAAAGGGACCTTCACTGGTCCAGAAGGGGTCAGTGTGGGAGGCTCAGTGTGGAATACAAAGTGTTTGGGTCCTCAAGTCAGGCAGACCTGCGCTGAGATCAAGACTCTCACACTGGAGTCCAAAGATACTATCTGTAGTTGTGGAACAAGAAATGAAGGAGTACATCCATTACTTAGAGTTGCAAGATGACCAGCTGAAGAACTAAAAGTATTGATAAAACCTTCCCGGGAAGCAGTTTGGGAGATGAAAGGGAGATGCTGTTAGTGCACTAGAGCCTTTTCTCTCACAGCAGGAGGTCAATTGATAAATCAAGAAATGATATTCCTGCACTGTTGGTGGAAATGAAAATTGGTGTGGTCACTATGGAAAGCAATATGAAGGTTCCTTAAAAAACTAAAAATCGAGTTATCATATGATCCTGGAATCCCACTCCTGGGCTTATATCCAGAGAAAACTCTAATTTAAAAAGATACATGCAGCCTAGTGTTTACAGCAGCACTCTTTACAATAGCCAAGACATGGAAGTGACATAGATGTCCATTGACAGATGAATGGATAAAGAAGATGTGGTATATATATGTGTGTGTGCATATATATGTATATATATATGTATATATATATACAGTATATATATATATATATATATATATATATATATATATGGTGTGTGTGTGTATATATATATATATAGTGGAATATTACTCAGCCATAAAAAAGAATGAAATAGTGCCATTTGCAGCAACATGGATGGACCTAGAGATTATCACACTAAGTGAAGTAAGTCAAATAGAGAAAGACAAATATCATATGATATCACTTATATGTGGAATCTAACATATGATACAAATGAACTTATTTACAAAACAGAAACAGACTCACAGACATAGAAAAGTAACTTATGGTTACCAAAGGGGAAAGGGGGGGGGGTGGGATAAATTAGGAGTTTGGGATTGGCAGATGCAAGCTACTGTGTATAAAATAGACAAACAATAAGATCCTACCATATAGCACAGGGTACTATATTCAATATCTTATAATAAACTGCAGCGGAAAAGAATTTTTAAAAAGAAATAATGATATTTTTTCAACACATGTTTATGATGTGCCAAGCACTGTTCTAGGTATCAAGGATACAAACATAAAATACTAAACTAAAAAAAAGCCACTGTACACATTATTCTACTAATAAGCCTATTGGTTAAAGATGGAGACATTAAGATGACTACCAGAAGAAACAGTAAAAGTCTGAAAAGAGTTCCTTTGGGGAGAGGATTTAGGATATGTATATACACACACTTTCTTAGATATAAAAATTTTTTAATTATCAACAAAATATTCTACTACCTACTAGCTATATATCCTTGAATAGATTAAATCCCCTAGGCCTCTGTTCTTTTGTCCGGAAATTGGGAATAATGACTATTTATTACAGGAGTACCTGGCATAAAGTAGGCATAAAAATGTCAGTCCCTCCCCTCTGCCTCCAATGTAATATTTTGTAGCTCGAGGTCTTCAGGCTGAGAAGTGACATCCGTTCTTGGGTTTGACTGGCCTGAGCAAGTCACATGACTTTTCTTTGCCTGCTTCTGTCCATCTGACACAAAGCTGCTCATCTCAAATTTCTCTGAGTGCTACAAGAACGGGATGTACACTGGTGAAAACTGAGCATTGTGAAAGAACACTGACCAAGTATTAACATGGTTTCCATTTGGATGATACTGTGCAGATAGATATTCGTGTCATGTTTACTGCTCACTTATAGATAGCTAAGGTAAATCCACTATCCTGACCAGTATTATTGCCTCAGAACTTTCACAATTGGCTACTTTAATCCCTGAGGCACTGAGGGCCTCATGATGTAAGGGAGAGAACAATTGTGAATGAGAGAGAGAGAGAGAGAGAGAGATCACTGTGTGAGATCAGGATGTAATTAGTAGAAAAACACTAAAGATGTCGGCACGACCGAGCAAGGAGGATTGCTGACATCCAAGCTGGCCGTAAAGGGGAAAGTGTACATATATGGTCCTCTGTGTGTCTACACATATACAAATACGCAGGGGGATGTGCCTGCAGGTTCTGTGATGTGTCAGTGGGTGGGGTGGGGCAGGAGGGGGAGAGTGGATTGGGGGTGGGGTGCAGGCAGCAATGTGCTGGTAAAGGTCTAACAGCCCGTCCTGGAGAGGAGATCCCTGATTTGTAACGGTTGCCAATTTCAATGGTGTAAATGCTCCCAATGAGGCCAATTTCAATGTACGAAGTTAAGTCACTGAATGCAGAGTTGAGAAGAAAAGCGCAGAGGCAGCTCTTACTGGTCGGTACTAGCAGTTCCACCACGTTGCTGGCTGCAGGTTTCCAGCACCATTCTCTTTCAGAAACAGAAACAACTCCTTACACTCATCTGCTTCAAAATTTGTGGATATTGCTTTCACTTTTATTCCAAAATCCAATCCATAAGTCCCAAACAGAATTGTTCATTCAACCCTGGTTGATTATTTAATCCTTTGTAAACTTCATGGCTTATCCCGGCTCACAGGAATCCTGGAACCAGAGTTTTGTTTGGTTGGGTTTTTCCTCCGAAATCTACACAATGGTTGGCAAGACCATTTGTTTATTCAGAAAGCAGCCAACAGGATGCTACAGGCTTGTTAGTTCACCTAAAGATTTGGCAAACTTCTACTGGTCAAGGAAAGCTCTGAGCAGGCAAGAGGGAGCCCCCTCACTTCTGGTGCCCTCACAGTTACAATTCTTTGGAAATTAAGTTGCTGTCTGGTTCATTGGCACATGTATGAATCTCTTCCTCATCCCACAGAAAACTCTGGTTAGTCTCCAGGGACTTTGAAACTCTCCCCCACCTCCTTCCTCCCTGAAATCCTGTATCCTGGAGCCAGCCAGGGCTAGATCCAAGCCCTACGGGGCCTAATGTTTATATACTCAGGGGTCTTCTTTAAGGAAAAGAATTACAAATATAATTACAAATATAAAGCTACTGAGGTCAGGGCCTTTAGAATGAGCCTGTGCAAATGAGGGTCTCCAGCAGAAGCATCATTAGCTTCCAGTAAATATGCCCCCGGAGCCAGACTACACTCAGAAGGAAATTGGATGTTTGCCAGGTGTTGGTGAGTGGTGGAATGTCCTGCATCTTTTTTTCCTTTTGTTTGAGGAGGAAGCTCCAGACCCCTGCTTCTGTTTAAAACTCTGCCTTCGAGCCTGACACTGGAAGACATTATCCAGTTTCTTCTTAGGAAGCCATTTCATTCTGCATCATTCCTGCTGTATCACATGGCTACTTCCCCACTGCTTGATACAGAATACGCCAGTTATGCCTGTAACAGGCAGCGATCTGCCCCATTTGTCCAAGGAAATATCTTCTCTAACCCCCAGCAAAGTCTAACTTCAGAATCACTGTGGATAAGAAGGGACCTCTAGTGGTCAATCTCAGAGGTCACATCACTGCAACCTTCTCCTACCTATCCTCTGAAAGGGGTTCTGACCTGTCAGCTCTGGGTTGCCAGTCTAAGAAGTGGAGGAAGGAAAATATAGGATAGATAAGAGGAATTTTGCATTTTGATATAGGTAGGTTGTGGAGGGTAAGATGGCTTCCACTGCATGGCATGTAGAAGATGTAGTGGATGTTTTTCCGTATACTTGCACTCAAAATCTACTCATCTCTTAGTATGATTGGACCCAGTGCTGTGCCAGGGAATGAAGGGATATAGAGGAAGCAGAAATGTGATTTCAGCCCAAAGTAATAGATGTTCTGCATTTTGAAAGCAGAACGTAGTACTGTGAAAGAGTATGTTTTATTTTTTTATTTTATTTTTAAAAAGTTTTTTGGCTTCGTTGGGTCTTTGTTGCTGCACGCGGGCTTTCTAGTTGCGCCGAGCGGGGGCTGCTCTTCGTTGCACTGCAAGGGCTTCTCATTGCGGTGGCTTCTCTTGCAGCGCAGCACGGGCTCTAGGCGCGTGGACTTCAGAAGTTGCAGCACGCAGGCTCAGCAGTTGTGGCTCGCGGGCTTAGTTGCTCCGTGGCATGTGGGCTTCCCCGACCAGGGATCAAACCCATATCCCCTGCAATGGCAGGTGGATTCTTAAGCACTGCGCCAGGGATGTCCAGGGAAGCAGGGAAGTCCCTGAAAGAGTATATTTTAATATTTTATTAAAATCTTGACTCTTGAGAAGCTAATTGAAAAAGCAGAGACGACCTCCCCAGAAAAATACCCACACGTGCTCGCACACGCACACATGTTTTTGCTTAAAATTCAGGGATTCTACTGACACTCTAAAATTCATCCCTAGTGGTTCAAGAAGCCAAGTTAAGAAACTCTGAAGTAAGGCATTTGGAAAAGGTTACAGTGTGGCAGCGAGGAATCCTGAATGGATTCTAACCCTGTGTCACTTTGAACAAGTCGCTTTACGTCTCTGAACTTCACTTCCTTACCTATTAAAAAACAGGAGGATTAGACAGAAGTAGAGTTGCCAGATAAAAGACAGAACACCTAGTTAAATCTGAATTTCACATAAATATAGGGTTTTTTTAGTATAAGTATATTCCAAATATTGGCTTTGTCATAAATTAACAGATAGTAGGCGCACAGGACATAGTTATACTAAAAAATTATGTGTTACTTATCTGAAATTCACAGTTAAAGGGTGTCTTGTATTTTTATTTGCTAAATCTGGCAACCCTAGACAGGTGGCCTTTCAGGTCTTGATTTAAGGTCTAGGATTTTTGGGGATGAAGGAATCCTAATGGAGGATGGGAAGTTAGAGGATCATTAATTACTGTTTACAAGCTGGAAATTCTGAAGTTCCATGACCAATTTTAAGCAGTTCAGTTGATACTGTGTCGGATTCTAGATGGAAAGGCACCACACTGGGTCCCTGCATTGCTCAAAGAACCACTCTGTCTTTGCAAGGCTGTGACTACCAGATTTCTAATTTTTCTTTTACATTAAAACCCTCAGTTGTATTTCCAGTGACCTGGCCAGATGACCCTGATGGCCTGTGACCCTCCACCCATTTGCTGAGCTGCTGCCTCTGTCACATCAAGCTTGGTGACAGCAGATGTGAAGGCTGCAGCTCAAAGGCCTTTGGGGATGGCACTTGTCAGCAGGCAGCTGTGCTGCCCATCGGGTCTTTCCTCCTGGTTGTGTTTCCCTCCCTGTTCTTTATTCTCACACAGCAGGAAGTACTGTGAGGTCTGTGCACCAGCAGAGTCATTTTCCCACGGGGCAGCCCTGGGTACACATTCTCTTCCGGGGCAGAGCACCCAATTTACCTCTGAGTAGCCATCCTCCCCATCTTTCCCCCCTTCCCTCCCTTCCTTCCTTCCCTCCTTCCTTCCTTTCACTACTGTTTCTTGAGTACCCACCATGCACTAGGCACTGTGCTAGGCACTTACCCTGAGCTGAGGGGCTTCTACCTTCATCACCCTCATCAATACTTAGTCCCAGAGTCCACGGTTCTCAAAATGAGACTCCTGAACCACCATGTCAGTCACCTGGGAGTTTGCTAAAGATGAGATTCCTGATGCAGGAAAGGTGCCCAGAGACTCCCCAGGTGCTTCTTGGGCTCACTTAAATCAGATGGCCATGGCTGCCAGTTCTTGGACCCCCTCCTCTGCCCAGAAGTACATGGGCCTGATGTGAAGCAGACTGTTTCTACTCCCAGGAATTTCTACATTTGAGGCTGCCTGTCTTCTCTCCCTCTGGGCCTGAGCCACTTGTGGAGGACGTGGAGTGTTGGACTCTGTTAATACTCCAACCAGCCAAACTACTTAGGCTTAATGGTTAACTACTGGGCTTAACTACTTATGACGAAATGGTTTCCTCTCTCTGTCGGTCCTAGGAAAGAGGAATGTTCCAGGGACAACTTATATGGTCTTGGACGAATCACGTCACTTCTTTGACTCTCCAGAAGGGGCGCCATGATAACGTTTTTTAATCTGAAAATGCACTCTAACCGGCTCCTAATCATTGTTACCCCTCTAGAATGTAAGACGCTTGAAGACCGGGAGCTTTGTTTTGCTCATCTTTGTATCCGCCAGGGTACCAACCTAATGTTGTGGAGTTAAGGGAGCACCATTCGTTTTATAGACATCATCCATTGTATAGTTATTAAAACAGTTCTCCACAGATGGCAGGAGAGTGACTTGAAAAGCCAAGTCTTACTAATTCATGACGAAGATACCATCTTGGTTTGGATGGGACTGGCAATCCCATTGCTTAGAGTACTCAGCACATAGCAGACACTCAATAAATACTAAATACTTTTCCTCAACATTTTATTTATGAAAATGTCAAACATACAGAAGAGTTGAAAGAATAGTACAATGAATATCTATAGATCACTACCTAGACTCTAGATTCAGTAAATGTTAACATTTTGCTGTATTTGCTTTGTGAGTGTGTTTATTTATTTTTGCTGAATCATTTGAAAGTTAGTTGCAATCATTGTGACACTTAAATATTTCAGCAGGCATCTCTTAAGAATGAGGACATTCTCCTATATAACAACAATACCATTATCACACCTAAGAGTAATTAACCGTTATTTCCTAACCACCTAACACCCACTTGTAGAAGTTGATGTTGGTGCCCTACTCACACCCCCTTGGCCTGCCTAGAGGTCACCCGCAAACAATTCCCATAGAGCCAATGACTTCCTGAGTGTCTGCCTGGACATTCACAGCCAGACCAAGAGAGTGAACTCTGCCTTCACAGGGTGGGCTGGAAGTGCCGGGGAGTCAACACCCCAAGAATGTCCCTTAACCAATGATGGAGGGAAGTTGGTAGATAGATACTCAAGCTTCCTTCCCCCGCATGAGTTGATTCTGAGGTGTGTTCCACAGAGCTTGTCAAAGGGTCCACAGCAACAGTCGCCCATAGTAACCTGTTCATTAACACATCCTTTATTAGCTTTCCTTCCTTCCCTATCTCACTTCCTTACTGTGCTTCCTGAGATCACCTTTAAATAAACTACTTGCATGCAAAGTTTTATCTTCAGGTCTGCTTTGGAGGGACCCAGAACCAAGACATCAATCCTCTGCTAAGTTCATTTTAAAATGAGAGCAAGGGCTTCCCTGGTGGCACAGTGGTTAAGAATCCACCTGCCAATGCAGGGGACACGGGTTCGAGCCCTGGTCCGGGAAGATCCCACATGCCGCGGAGCAACTAAGCCCGTGCGTCACAACTACTGAGCCTGCGCTCTAGAGCCCGCGAGCCACAACTACTGAGCCCGTGTGCCACAACTACTGAAGCCTGCGTGCCTAGAGCCCGTGCTCCACAACAAGAAAAGCCACCGCAATGAGAAGCCCGCGCACCGCAACGAAGAGTAGCCCCCGCTCGCTACAACTAGAGAAAGCCCGCACGCAGCAACGAAGACCCAACACAGCCAAAAATAAATAAATAAAATAAATAAATAAATGTAAAAAAATTTTAAATGATAGCAAAACACAGTGCCCTTAGATCCATGCAGAAGCAAACTCAAAACTTGCTTAGATGGTGCTTGCAACCCAGTCAACAGGAAATGCTCTTAGTTATGATTCTTACTGGAACAATGCTATAGTGAGGCTGTGTTTATTTATTATGCCCTGCCCAGCCTATATTAATAATAATAATAGCTACTGCTTAATAAGAGCTTACTGTGTGGCTGCTTCACATGCTTTATTTCATTTAATCCTCAAGTGACCTTGTAGAGAGGGCACTATTATTATTCCCATTGTATCGATGAAGAACCTAAGGCCGCTAGAAGTCAAATAACTTTATGAAGTCATACAGCTAGCAAGCAGCAGATCTCTGGTGTTCTTAACCAATGTATTAAAATGTACAGACGACCATAAATATTTTTTATTCTACTCTTGTATAAATGGGAACAATAGTACTTGCCAGATAAAATTCATGTTGCAACACCACCATAAACATATATTTTTAAAAATTTCTTTTATCAAAGTGTAGTTGACTTACAATGTGTTAATTTCTGCTATACAGCAAAGTGATTCAGTTATACATATATATACATTCTTTTTCATATTCTTTTCCATTATGGTTTATCACAGGATATTGTACATAGTTCCCTGTGCTATACAGTATGACTGTGTTGTTTATCCATTCTATATATAATTACATCTACTAACCCCAAACTCCCAGTCCATCCCTCTGCCTCTCTCCTCCCGCTTGGCAACCACAGTCTCTTCTCTATCTCTGTGAGTTTGTTTCTGTTTCGTAGATAAGTTCATTTGTGTCATATTTTAGATTCCATATATAAGTGATATCATAAACATATGTATTTTTAACCAATTAAAAATGTTATCTTCATTATTCAACATAGTTTTGGAAGTTCTAGCCACGGCAATCAGAGAAGAAAAAGAAATAAAAGGAATACAAATTGGAAAAGAAGAAGTAAAACTGTCACTGTTTGCAGATGACATGATACTATACATAGAGAATCCTAAAGATGCCACCAGAAAAACTACTAGAGCTAATCAATGAATTTGGTAAAGTTGCAGGATACAAAATTAATGCACAGAAATCTCTTGCATTCCTATACACTAATGATGAAAAATCTGAAGAAGAAATTAAGGAAACACTCCCATTTACCATTGCAACAAAAAGAATAAAATACCTAGGATTAACCTACCTAAGACAAAAGACCTGTATGCAGAAAACTATAAGACACTGATGACAGAAATTAAAGATGATACCAACAGATGGAGAGATATACCATGTTCTTGGATTGGAAGAATCAATATTGTGAAAATGACTCTACTACCCAAAGCAATCTACAGATTCAATGCAATCCCTATCAAATTACCAATGGCATTTTTTACAGAACTAGAACAAAAAATCTTAAAATTTGTATGGAGACACAAAAGACCCCAAATAACCAAAGCAGTCTTGAGGGATAACAATGGAGCTGGAGGAATCAGACTCCTTGACTTCAGACTACACTACAAAGCCACAGTAATCAAGACAATATGGTACTGGCACAAAAGCAGAAACATAGATCAATGGAACAAGATAGAAAGCCCAGAGGTAAATCCACACACCTATGGTCAACTAATCTATGACAAAGGAGGCAAAGATATACAATGGAGAAAAGACAGTCTCTTCAATAAGTGGTGCTGGGAAAACTGGACAGCTACATGTAAAAGAATGAAATTAGAACACTCCCTAACACCATAAACTCAAAGTGGATTAGAGACCTAAATGTAAGACCGGACACTATAGAACTCTTAGAGGAAAACATAGCAAGAACACTCTTTGACAGAAATCACAGCAAGCTCCTTTTTGATCCACCTCCTAGAGTAATGGAAATAAAAACAAAAATAAACAAATGGGACCTAATTAAACTTAAAAGCATTTGCACAGCAAAGGAAACCTTAAACAAGATGAGAAGACAACCCTCAGAATGGGAGAAAATATTTGCAAACAAATCAACGGACAAAGGATTAATCTCCAAAATATATAAACAGCTCATGCAGCTCAATATTAAAAAAACAAACAACCCAATCCAAAAATGGGCAGAAGACCTAAATAGACATTTCTCCAAAGAAGACATACAGATGGCCAAGAAGCACATGAAAAGCTGCTCAACATCACTAATTATAAGAGAAATGCAAATGAAAAGTACAATGAGGTATCACCTCACACCAGTTAGAATGAGCTTCATCAGAAAATCTACAAACCACAAATGCTGGAGAGGGTGTGGAGAAAAGGGAACCCTCTTGAACTGTTGGTGGGAACGTAAACTGATACAGCCACTATGGAGAACAGTATGGAGGTTCCTTAAAAAACTAAAAATAGAATTATCATATAACCCAGCAATCCCACTACTGGGCATATACCCAGAGAAAACCACAATTCAAAAAGACACATGCACCCCAATGTTCATTGCAGCACTATTTACAATAGCCAGGTCATGGAAGCAACCTAAATGCCCATCGACAGACGAATGGATAAAGAAGATGTGGTACATATATACAATGGAATATTACTCAGCCATAAAAAGGAGGGAAATTGAGTCATTTGTTGAGACGTGGATGGATCTAGAGACTGTCATACAGAGTGAAGTAAGTCTGAAAGAGAAAAACAAATATCGTATATTAACGCATATATGTGGAACTTAGAAAAATGGTACAGATGAACCGGTTTGCAGGGCAGAAATTGATGCACAGATGTAGAGAACAAACGTATGGACACCAAGGGGGGAAAGCCACGGGGGTTGCGGGGGTGATGAATTGGGAGATTGGGATTGGCATGTATACACTGATGTGTATAAAATTGATGACTAATAAGAAACTGCTGTATAAAAAATAAATAAATAGTAAAAAAATAAAAATGTTTTCTTCAAATTGCTAATTCTTGAAAGTGTAAAGCAAGGATTCCCAGTCAGTTGAGAGCCTCAAAGGGATAAACTTTCCCCTGCCATGCCTGTCTTAGCACAGCTTATATACTATGCTTGGGTTGCCAGTGGTAAGTAATATTTTTCCAGCATTATTTAAGTTGTGTGGAATCTTCCAGTGTTTCAGCTGCTGTGAAAATCAGACTCCCCTCAGACTTGCCCCATCACAATTCTCAGGCTGTCAGATTATCAAGCACAGCCATCTAACTTGAGCATGACAACTCTCAGTGAGATGTGCTACAATTTTTGCACAAGGTCAGGCTTTCTTGGAACAATTACATCCTTGTTAGTAATACCTGGCCCCACCCAATAACTTAAGTACACAGAAAAACTTGGATCTTAGGAAGATGCCTTTTCCAATTACTGTCTTCTCTAAGAATCCACAAAGAGAAACAGACTTTGAACCCAATGTATCTTATTTACTTGACCCTACTGTCATAAAGTGTTCAAATTCAAGTATTATAAAGATGGTAAAAGGAAAAGGATTCAGGGTTCCCAGACAGAGGAACGATTGGCCACAGAAGTTAGCTTTCAGAGCTCAGTGGGTAAGTGGTAAGACTTTGTCTTGTATGGAAAGTAGGGAGTCATGAAAATTAAAAACAAGTCAAGTGAGAGAAATTCATTTTGAAAAGTTGTTGTCTTAATGGGGTGGAAGAGAAAGGGAGACAGCAATCCTCCTCCTTAGTAGGGTAGGGTGAGGTCTGCTAAGAAGGCCACACTCTCACTGTTTACTAAGCACCTACAGTGGATAGTGCTTGAGAAAACTCTATTAATGACCAAATTCTGAAATCATCACTGTTAACAGTGCTGTATTGGAAATCTTATTGACAAAATTTTTAAATTATAAAAGAATCGATATTATTTCTAATAGCATCTTACTGAAAGATTGATGAAGACTTGCCAGCCAGAAAGAGTGAGCCTGGCAGGAATGAAACTTGCTCCTGGCAGGACAGGCCTGGGATGGGGAGGAGCAGAGCCAACCCCCAAAAGTCATAGGTATGTTCCAGCTCTTGAAGATTAATATGTGTTAAGAGGACAAAACTCCAAGTTGCTGAGGTCTTTGGATTGGACAGGGACGGGAAGGGATTAACAGCAGTTTCTTTAAGGAAGATAATATTCACCTAGGCAGCAGCATGGTGAAGAACGTTGCTTTAGGAGTCCTGGGTTAGAATCGTCACCCTGACATTTACAGATTATGTAATTTGACATTTGGTCAAATTATATAATCTCTCAAAACCTTTACAAATGACCTCAAGAAGCTTGTTAGGGGCTTAACTGAGATCGAAATAATGTATGTAAAGGGTTTAGCACACTGCCTGTTGCTTAGAAAACATTCCATATGTGTTTCTACTGTATTTATAGTGATAACTCCTGAAAGGAAGTAATAAATACATGTTTCTCCCTGATGGAAGCAGGGAATATCTTTGGGAGAGAGATGGCAGCAGGAAAAGCGCAGAAGAAGGGAGAAAAGAGGCTTTTGTTATTTATTCTTTTTAACCCATACTGGGTCAAGGGGGAAGAGTGTTATGAGGGAGTAGAGGTCAGGGGGAAAGCAGAGATTAATGTGGTTTAAAGCTTGAAGCTGGGACTTCACTGGTGGTGCAGTGGTAAAGAATCTGCCTTACAATGCAGGGAACGTGGGTTCAGTCCTTGGTCAGGGAACTAAGATCCCACATGTCGCGGGGCAACTAAGCCTGCGCGCCACAACTAGAGAGAAGCCCACGCACCACAACAAAGATCCCGTGCGCTGCAACTAAGACCCGACATAGCCAAAAATAAATAAAATAAATAAATAATAAATAAATCTTAAGAAAAAAAACAAAACTAGAGGCCACGTTCGAATTGAGTCTTTTCTAAGGTGCAAACCATTTGAATCTATGGGATTTGGAACAGTTTCAAAAACCCTCTATTAACAGAGAGCAACTTTATGAAAAATGACCCAAGAGAGGCTTTCAAGACAAGAATTACTTTGTTCAGCAGAGGCTACCTGAGCAGAAAGGAAATTTCACTTTTCCTACTGTTAAAATGACATTCTATCAGTGTCTCTGGGGAAGACTGGTTTCACCTTCCCGGGGGCTGCTCTGTAGCTGCCCTCTATTTTATGGCCTATTTCCTTGTGGTTTCGTGTTTTGCTGTCTTTTAAAAAACCCCTAATACTAGAAGTACTTTGAACTTAGTAGTCAGACAAGATTGTTTAATTAAAAACTAGAAATAGTACCATTATGACTGGGATGACTCATCTGGGACTTTATTTTAAGTATATAATAGACAAGAGGAAGGTTCATAAGCTCAGTGTAGACCAAAGTGCAGAATCAAATGCGCTCTTTTTCCCCAGCAGATCAGACTTAAATTCATTAAACATGGCATGGAAGACCAGCAGCCTAATGCAAATGTACAGATTTCTTCTCTTAGCGATTTTATTTCTGCCACGTGAGATGACAAGTAAGTTAATACTTTTGGGCCTCTTTTTAAATAAAGAAAATTTCAGATTATAAAATGATTGGGGGCTTTGGGAAATTACAAAATCCAAACTGGAATGATTATACAGTTGGTATGGTTCAGAGTACAGAAGTCAGATAAAATACTGAAAAATTAAGTGGAAAAATATTTTTATGGTTCTAATATTATAAGACAGGGTGAAGTATTTTATTCTCTCCAGAGCCACAGCCAGAATTTTCCTACATTTTAATGTATTTCATTACGAATCATATCTAAAATAAACCTCTGCTCTTTATTTGAGCATACAACATACACGAAAATCTTTTCTGCGTTTGCTCCCCACCCCAACCTGGAAATACCTTTTTCCTTCTTTATTTAAAAAGTGATAAGCAGTCATTGTAATATAAGTTAGGAAATATATAAAAGAATAAAGAAAAGTAAAAATCCCCCCAAATCCCATCATCAAGAGATAACCACTCAACGTTTTGGTGTATATTCTTCCAGGTTTTAAAAAAATGCTAGGCAGCAATCACCAGTAGTTCATGCTTTTTAAAGGAAAAGTTAATGCATTTACAGAATATATTAACAAATGATATATAGGGGGCCAGTTTGTGGCAGCTAAAGTCATTTTTTAGCTTTGTTACTTGCTTCTAAATGAGGAAAGTACAAACTGAAATTTAGGTATGTTACAATGGATTTCTAAAAATCAGAGGTAAAAATTAACTGCTATATATCCTGATCATCCACCCCACAACAACAACTTTACCACACAAACCACAGATGTTTAAACATCTTATTTTACTACACTGTCAGTATAATAGTGAAACATCAGATATACAAAACCAAATTTGTCTATAATCCCATCATCTAATCAAAAATGTTTTCAAATTAGCTTTTGCCCCTATGCATATTCAATTTTGATATATTTATAGGAATTGTTAGAGATGTACTTTACATTCTGCCTATTCACCTAATATTATGTCTTAAATATTTTTCCATTTTGCTCTTTCTTTCTCCTTTGTATTTCCCCACTCCCATCCCCTTACTATGCTATTTCCAAGCACTTGAAATAAACAATTTAGATCTGGTAACTATTTCTCCACCATTTTCTCTATTTTTTATCAATCCTAGTCAATATATAGATAGGATTTTCCCAAGATTTGTCCATACATATATATGTATACACATATATATATATATATATATGCATGTGTGTGTGTGTATAAATGGGGTAATTCCATACATATTGTTTTCTAACCCAGTGGTTCTCAAACTTCTCTGCATACTAGAATCGCCTGGGAGCTTCTTTAAAACCCCAGTGCCCAGGTTACACTAATATTAATTAGTCAGAACGTCTGGGGGTGGGAGCCAGGCATCAGTACGTTTTTGAAGATCCCCAGATGATTCCAATGTGCAGCAAAATTTGGTAACCATCATTTTTTAACATTTTCCTTTTTTAAATTAATAAGCCTTTTCGATCTTTTCCTTGTAAAATCACATAGCTCAATATGACTATTTTTAATCATTGCAGAACATTTCATTGTACTGATGTAATATATTTAACCAATTCTCTAATTATGGTCTAATTAGATTGTTCTGGTCATTTAGATTGTTCACTCTATCTTAATAGTTTCTTCCTGCACTCCCAGGTTCTGTTTTAACTGTGAATGGTAAAACTGAAAACTATATTCTGGACACTGAGCCTGGCCTCGAAGAATCTCTGAACTGTGCTGTTCAAAACCATACCAGAGAAGAAGAACTTCTCTGGTACCGCGAAGATGGGATAGTGGATTTGAAATCTGGAAACAAAATCAACTCAAGCTCTGTCTGTGTCACTTCCATCAGTGAAAATGACGACGGTATCACCTTTACCTGCAAGCTGAGGAGGAATCAGTCGACGTCCATCTCAGTGGTGCTGAATGTCACTTGTGAGTGAGGGGAAAGAAAGTGCTAGTTAGTCTGTGTTGTCTGTACTACACTAAGTGGTAGATGAACTCTGGGTCTAAAGAGTATGTGTATTTTAACATTTGCTTGATGCTGCCCAATTGCCCTATTTATGATCCCACAACAACGCATGAGGGTGCCTGTTTCCTACACCCTCATGAGCCTGAGTATCCTCAAGCTCTAAGAATCTGCCAGCCTGACTTGAAATTTTATTTTCCTTTTCTAAATCAGGAATGAGGGTGTTCACCTTTTCGTAAATGCATTAGCTTTTCATGGTTCTTGTTGCAAAATGCTTGCTCATGTCCTTTACCCATTTTTCTATTGGGTTATTTGCCTTTTTCTTATTGATTTCTATAAGTGCTTTGTACATTAAGGAAATTAGCCTTTTGTCATTTTGAATGATAAGTATTTCGTCTATTTATTTTTGACATTTTAAAATAGTTCTTTTTTTGGCCATATTGAAATTTTAAATGTTTGTGTATTTAAAATTACCAATCTTTTCTTTCTTACCAAGTTTTTCTAGCTTTTGTGTTCTACTTAGAAAGATATTCATTGGGAATCTTTTAACATCACCTTACACCCTCAAAGGTGAAGCTCTTTGATATTTGGGTTCCAGGTACCGGTAACCCATTGGTGGAACTATCTGAGGTTAGTCATCCTTTGAATGAGTCTATGGAGGTGATCATGTAGATGGTTTGGGTAGAAAACAGGTTCTGCGTGAGGGGGGTGTGGATAGTGTGGTGAGGGGTGATGTAAGGGTGATAATATGGTGTGGTCTGGTAGAAAGAGCTCTGGACTTGGAACCTAGTAATAAAATGTCAAAGCCATTTGACCCCATGAGCTCAGCAAACTTTTCTGCGAAAAATTGATGCCATTGTTCTTGAGATAAAAGGGTGGGGAAAATGTCAAGGAATCCACTGCTGGAATCTGCCGGCATCCTGCAGCTTGAGCTTCCAGAGTGAATCATTTACGTGTTTCTGGGCAAAGAAGCTTTGTTTTTTATTTCCTATGAATTGATAAAATGTGATTTTTAACAAGCTATCTCTTGGCAACTTTGTTAGAATCCAAGACTATCAGCATACCTTGGAGCTTTTGTAATCCTTATAAAATGACAGACGAGGAAACTGAGGCCCAGAATGAAGGCCCTAATTATCACATCTGGAGCTGAGAACAGAACACAAATCCCCAGGCTCCTAATCTAGTGCTCTTTCCATTGTACCTTCTTAAGAGAGACACAGTAGAAATGCCGATAATATGATTCAGTGGCTTAAAAAAATGATTTTCAGTTTTCCAGCCTGATTCTACATTTAATATTATCATCGTTGCACATATATAGAAAAAAAACCAATTGGTCAGTGATTCACAGTGACAATAACTGACACAAACTCATCAATCAATAAATCAAGATAAGGTCATAAAGTGACAAGAATATCACGTACAATCTTGAGAAGTATTATGGATTATTGTTATAAATTGCAGACCAAGAACTCAATGGAAGCTTGATAATACACTATTTGGAGGAGGGTGTGCAGAAACTTTTTTTTTTTTTTTTTAATTTATTTTTTTGGCTGTGTTGGGTCTTCGTTGCTGTGCACGGGCTTTCTCTAGTTGCGGCGAGCGGGGGCTACTCTTCGTTGTGGTGCGCGGGCTTCTCATTGCGGTGGCTTCTCTTGTTGCGGAGCAAGGGCCCTAGGCGTGCAGGCTTCAGTAGTTGTGGCACGCGGACTCAGTAGTTGTGGCTTGCAGGCTCTAGAGCGCAAGCTCAGTAGTCGTGGCGCACGGGCTTAGTTGCTCCGCGGCATGTGGGATCTTCCCGGACCAGGGATCGAACCCGTGTCCCCTGCATTGGCAGGCGGATTCTCAACCACTGCGCCACCGGGGAAGCCCCAGAAACTTCTTTTATACGTTGTTGCTGAAAGTATAAATTGAGACCACCTCTTTTGCAATATCTATCAAAATTTAAAGTGCACCTACCCTATGACCCAGCGTTTCTGCTTTGAGATGTTAACCTTAGAGAAATATATGCACATATGCATAAAGAGACATATACAAGGATTTTTTTTGACTTTTCCTTTTAGATTTTATTCAAATATTTGCTGAATATCTGGTCACATTTTTCTCCTTGCTTTTGCTTTTAGTCTTTAGATTATAGCCACTACACAGGGTTCTGTCCTGAGACCATTCTTTTTTTTTACAAGGATGTTTATTGAAGCACTGTTTAGCATTTTAAAATGAAAATAACCTGATGCCCATCAAAATAAAATAATTAGGGCTTCCCTGGTGGCGCAGTGGTTGAGAGTCTGCCTGCCAATGCAGGGGACACGGGTTCGAGCCCTGGTCTGGGAAGATTCCACATGCCACGGAGCAACTGGGCCCGTGAGCCACAATTGCTGAGCCTGCGCGTCTGGAGCCTGTGCTCCGCAACAAGAGAGGCCACGATGGTGAGAGGCCCGCGCACCGCGATGAAGAGTGGTCCCCGCTTGCCACAGCTAGAGAAAGCCCTCACACAGAAACTAAGACCCAACACAGTCATAAATAAATAAATAAATAAAAAGAACGTGAATTTCTTTAAAAAAATAAAATAAAATAAAATAAAATAATTAAAGAGTCAGATATTATACTATAGCACTCTAAAAGCAATGAGCTGGAATTCTGTGGTTCAACATGAATATATCTCAAAGCATGCAATTGTTGAGAGAGTGAAGTCTTTTATGTAAACACTTCTCACCCTCCTAGAACAATACAATATATTTCCTATGGGTATATCATATGTATTTTTAAAATACTATTTAAAAAAAGAAGATCTGCAAGTATTTACATCAAACTCATAGCACTGGGTGTCTCTGGGGAGTCAGGAAGTGACCAGGATGGAGTCAAGGAGGACCTTAACTTTATCTGAAATGTACTGATACTTTTAAAAGGGAATGCTCATATAGAGCCGATATGCTTAAAAATTAATTTTAAATAGTTAAATAAAAAGGAACAACTATCTGAATACCATATAACACTCTTGTTGGACATGGATACAGAATTCAAACACATTCCAAAGAGCAATAAAATGTCATTCTTCTGAGAGGGCTATTAATAGCACAGCCTACTCAGGGTCTAATTATTCAGTGTGCAGATTATACAAGCTCCTTTTTTCCCTCCTTCTCTGCATCTATCTCTTTCCTACTGCCCACTTTTCTTGCATTTTATTACTCTTCTGTACCTTGGCCAAAAAAATGCAAGGAGCATGGAGAAGAGGGGAGAGTCAGCTCAGCCATTTCTCCCCCTAGATGTTGGAAAGCCCTGGTGGTAGTAAGGGTTGGAATTATTTGGTGAAGATAAATGTGTTTGACAACCTGTGGGTCTACATATGTCCTTATCATGAAGGGAATAAGAAGTTGCTCACACAGAAGGTTGAGAGGGACTCGAGGTTATGCTCTTCTTCCATGGATGCCAGAGTTGCCACGATTGGAGTGCCTTCTGAGAGAAGGACGTTATTTCTAGAAGATCATTGAGGAAATGCAAGTATGCGTTGGTAAATCTCTGGCCAGGGCAAGTGTGGGTATTCTTCCATGTGTTACAAATTGTCTATGTAATACAGATTCATTATTATATACATTTGTTTCATGGTTTGTCTTCCCCACCACATTAAAAGTGCTATTAAGTTTGAAAATGGGTGTATGTTATTTACCATTTTATCCCTGGCTCCTAGCCCAGTGCTTGTCATACAGTAGGTACTCAATAAAGTTTTGTCAAATAAATGAATGACTACATGAGATAGACTGAAGGGACATCTTGAACACTGGCAATAAACTATTGCTTATCTGCTAATTAAACTTAAATGCTTGCATCTTGCAGTTCCTCCTCTCCTAAGTGGCAACGACTTCCAAACAGCTGAGGAAGGCAGTGATGTGAAGTTGGTTTGCAATGTGAAATCCAACCCCCAGGCTCAAATGATGTGGTACAAAAACAGTGGCGTCTTGAATTTAGAGAAAAACCATCACCAGCTCCAACAGACAAGTGAGTATCTTCAACTGTCAATCACCAAAGTCAAGAAATCTGACAACGGAACCTACAGCTGTATTGCAAATTCACTTATGGAAACGAAGACCAAGGACTTTCACCTTATTGTCAAAGGTAACTCTCTTGTTGATTTACTGAAATATAGTTGATTTACCATATTATGTTAGTTTCAGGTGTACAGCATAGTGATTTAATATTTTTATAGATTATACTCCCTTTCACATTATTACAAAACAATGGCTATATTTCCCTGTGTTGTACAATATATCCTTGTTGCTTATACACAGAGTTTGTGTCTCATGATCCTATAGCCCTATCTTGCCCTTCTCTCCTTCCCTCTCCTCACTGGTATCCACTAGTTTGTTTTCTATATCTGTGAGTCTGTTTCTGTTTTGTTTTATACATTCATTTATTTTTTTTTTTTGCACATATAATTGATAACATACAGTATTTGTCTTTCTCTGTCAAATCGACAGAGAGCTTAATACTTTTGAGGTCCATCCACAAAGGTAACTCTCTTTTTAAGTAATATCTAGCATAGTACAAAACTCAGAGAGATGCTCAGTAAATATTTTTTGTGACAACGAATGATGATGACAATTGTGATTAGTAGCTAGGATTTTCTTTGGAGAATTATCTCGATCCAAGGAATTCTAGTTATTTCTTTTAGGGGAATTATTCCCATTCCATATAGGATACTGCTTTTTGAGCAAAGGTCCTTTTCTAGAATCAAGTAGTAGAAGACAGTTCTGGTTGGCTTTTATGGAGGAGTATTTCCATGAATTTTCCTGGGCAAAAAGGTTTGTAGGAACTGGACTTTTTTTTTTTATTTGGCTGCGTTGGGTCTTCATTGCTGCGCGCGGGCTTTCTCTAGCTGCGGCGAGCGGGGGCTACTCTTCGTTGCGGTGCGCGGGCTTCTCATTGCGGTGGCTTCTCTTGTTGCAGAGCAAGGGCCCTAGGCGCGCAGGCTTCAGTAGTTGTGGCTTGCAGGCTCTAGAGCACAGGCTCAGTAGTCGTGGCGCACGGGCTTAGTTGCTCCGCGGCATGTGGGATCTTCCCGGACTGGGGTTGGAACCCATGTTCCCTGCATGGGCAGGAGGATTCTTAACCACTGAGCCACCCGGGAAATCCGGAACTGGACCTTTTTTTTTTTTTTTTTTAAATACTGGATTAGGAGAACTTTTTTTTTTTTTTTTAACTTACAAAGGGTTTAATCAGTTTTGTTTTGTTTTTTGTTTAATTAATTAATTAATTAATTAATTTTTGGCTGTGTTGGGTCTTCGCCTCTGTGCAAGGGATTTCTCCAGTTGCAGCAAGTGGGGGCCACTCTTCATCGCGGTGCGCGGGCCTCTCACTATCACGGCCTCTCCTGTTGCGGAGCACAGGCTCCAGACGCGCAGGCTCAGCAGTTGTGGCTCACGGGCCTAGTCGCTCCGCGGCATGTGGGATCTTCCCAGATCAGGGCCCGAACCCGTGTCCCCCGCATCGGCAGGCAGATTCTCAACCACTGCGCCACCAGGGAAGCCCCGGAACTGGACTTTTGAGTTAACAGCTTAGTGACAAACAGAAGAGAAGTCATAAACACATAGAGGAAAAATATACTGACTAGATAAGAAAATAGATCTATAAAATCACTCCTAACTCTGAAATTGTAACCTATAGGCTAATCAGAAAAGGGAGTGGGGGAGAATGGGGGAAACAGCTTCTTTCTCTTGGCTTCATGCTTCTTCTACCCAGGTTTATGATCTCTGCAATAACAAGGAACAAAAGAAGCTCCAAGTGTCTTTCCCTCCTCTTATTTCTCACTCATATAGAAAGAGGAAGGCGAGATACCTGGAGTGGCAGATGCAGATAATGCTCACGCACACATTTCCTGGTCTGGGGCCAGGATGCTAGAAGCAGCCAAACAAGCTGAGGCTCCTACATCTTGTTAGAACATCATTCACTTTGTCATTGGCCTCTCTGTGCCACTCATTGCCTTTCTTGCCAGTCCTCAGGAAGCCAGTTGAACCCCAGCCAGAAGCGTTGGACATATGACCATAGGGCTTCTTATTACGGTATCAATAGAGTGGCTGGTGGGTAGGAAGGGCTGCCAGTTGAATGCCCATCACTGTGATTACTGGTGCGTTCAGTAATTTGTCCTGCAGAACAGTGACAGTATGCCCAGGCGCTACTTGCTTTAAAAACCAAACCCACAAACTCTTGGTTAAGAAGGAATCATAATTGCTCTATGTCACATTAAGCATACAGCATGGGCTTCCCCAGTGGCGCAGTGGTTGAGAATCTGCCTGCCAATGCAGGGGACACGGGTTCGAGTCCTGGTCTGGGAAGATGCCACATGCCTCGGAGCAACTAAGCCCGTGAGCCACAACTACTGAGCCTGCTCATCTGGATCCTGTGCTCCGCAACAAGAGAGGCTGCGATAGTGAGAGGCCCGCGCACTGCGATGAAGAGTGGCCCCCGCTTGCCACAACTAGAGAAAGCCCTCGCACAGAAACGAAGACCCAATACAACCAAAAATAAATAAATAAATAAATAAATAACATTAAAAAAAAAAAACCAACATACAGCTTGTGTGGCAAGCAGGATGCCAGCTTGGCAAATTAGCTTTCAGGTGGGCAGAATCCTGTTTTGGGTTGAGCTCTTCCAAACCAACTGGTTTTTCTCATTTCTTCCTGCGTTATTACTTGCCTGGCTATTGGCTGCCTTAGGAGCATAAGCACTCCGATGCTGGTGCTCAGGCTAAATGCCAGGTTTGCCATGAGCTCTCCCAGCTTCACGGCTCAGTGCGGTAGTTTCTAAACGAGGCCGTGCAAAGTGAGAAATGACAACACGGATCCTTTCTTGAGCACAAGATTTTAGCCACGTGTTGAGATTATTTTACCATAATGAATATGGGCTGGGATGGGTTGGGGGGAAATACCAGATCTGGTTATAAATAAGAGAGTAAAAGGAAGAGATGCAGTTACACTTTCCAAACTCACTTTCAACAGAAACTTGGAATCCAAAGTGAGCCAGCGGGTCAGGCAGTTTATTTCAGTTTGTTTATGGAGTGAAAGCTGTCACGTGTGGCTTCATTTTATTCAGCTTGGTAAAAATATTCTGATCTATGACTGAGTTCTGATTTTTTCCCCCAACTGTACCACCTTTGCCTCTTCTTCATTCTGACATCTTTCCTTGGCACTGTAAGCTCATGGGGTCCCCAGTAAGAGGCCCTTTGGTGTGTCCCAGGGCTGGTTATTACAGAGTCAGGGTTTACAATAAGTCCCAGGGACTTCCCTGGTGGTCCAGTGGCTAAGACTCTGCACTGCCAATGCAGGGGGCCCGGGTTCAATCCCTGGTCAGGGAACTAGATCCCACATGCTGCAACTAAAGATCCCGCATGCTGCAACTAAGACCCAGTGCAGCCAAATAAATAAATATTAAAAAAAAAAAAGAAATCCCATTGAGCAGAGCTTCTCCAGAGGGTTGGTGCCACCCATACCCTCATGAAAATAATTTTTAGCAACAGCCAAAAGAGAGCAAAAGTAAAGGATGCTTAATCTACTCCCTAAAATTATCCTGAGCTGGACACATAATGGAGAAGAAAACAGTTAAAAGGTAAATAGTTAGTGTGTCATACAATTATGGAGGGATAAACCCCATTTCATAATCTTGAGGCATATAGGGCTTGGGCTTTGAAATTAATCAAAAGTCTTCTCTTCCCCTTCTCTCTTCCTTTCACCTTTCATATACTATCTCATAACACTTTGTCCTTTACAACACTATCTTAATCTGCAGTAGTTTTTTTTTTTAATGTCAGTCTCTCCCACTAGAATATGAGCTCCTCAGAGACAGGAGCCTTCCATGCCTGTCCTATTTTTTCAGGGCTAAGAACAGCACCTAACACACAGTAGTCATTTAGCAAAAATCTATTGATTTCATTCACTCTACAAACTCAATTATACAATAAATAGCACACTCTTTATTTCCTATAAATTCCAAAAATTTTATCTTAGCCATGATTGGAGCCCCTTTCCCTCCTAGGGTGGCATCAGAATCCAGGAGCTTAGACAGAGTCATTTAAATACCTTTGTTGACCTTAGCACTATTACTTTTATAAGTTTCACCCCATATAAAATATATTAAAATGAAGCATTAAGGATACTTTTTGGCTGTAAAAATTTGAAAGGGTATTTAAAACTTGCATACATTTTGAATTTTTCTATAAATAAGTTATTAATTCGGTTCTTAAGTTTTAAATGTTATTATTATTATTTAACAGTTGGGTGATAGTCAACACAAAGTTACATTTTATAGATGCTTAAACATTTATGAATTTTGATTACCTTTGCCACTTTATTTTCATATTTTGGAGCCAATACTTTTTTTTTCCGGTCTCAAATATTTTCATAGGCTCTTGGAAAGCTTACAAGCACAGGGACTGCATCTATAGTACAAAATGGCTCTGAGCTTACCTGGTGTTCATAAAACAAGGGAATGGGCTTTCACTTCTAGGTGGCTGGAGTCTTCCTAGCCCAAGTTAGAAGTAGACTCTCTGTTCTTCCATATCATTTAGAGAAAGATGAAAATCTTTGCCAGGGTTGGGAAGGCTGATGCTTAGCGTTCTACTTTCCTAGGGGCACTATGCAGCCACCCTGTATAATGTCTTGTCACCTACTTGGGGCACTATCACAGCACAGCTACAAGGGTCCCACTGTTCCTCTCTCCTTACTCCAGCAGCTTCCTCACCTTTTCTCTTCTTGCTCTTAAAACCTTCCTCCCTCTCTTTCTCCCTCGAGGATACCTCCCAACATCTTTCAGGCTTTTCAAATGGCAGGAAAAACATTAATTTCAGCCTACTTCTACTTTCTGCATGGCAAAAATTATGGCTCAAGCACAAAATGATCTGACTTTGGGGAGTTATTCATATTACAGTAAATTATCCTTCCAAGAAGGAATAGATTCAAAGCCTGTCTCTGCTAGTTACTAGTTCTGTGACTTTGGACAAGTAAACTCAAAGCCCCTGGTTCCTCGCCTATAAAAACAAATGATAATAATACTCTTCGGGATTGTTTGGAGAATTTTAATTAAGAGGAAAAATGTTAAGTGCAAGGCACCGTGGCTGGGACATACTAGAAGTACATAAATTAGAAGCATATAAATGTTAACTTTCTCGTTTCCTGTGTTTTATGCTTCCAACAGATAAAGCTTCATCTGTACCAATAGAACCCATTATTGCTGCATGTATTGTGGTCTTTCTGACCATGTTATTTGGACTGATTGCCAGAAGAAAAAGAATAATGAAGGTATCTAAGTATTCTAAGCTAAAAAGTCGTCTAAATAAAGGCAGAGAACTGGCTATATAAGTGACTATAGAATTAGGAAACATACTTGAACAATCTGGTCTCTCTACCATGAGATCTAAAATGGAAGTTGCTCAAGGGAATAAAAATTGTACATCTATTATGAGTACAGCTTTACGAAGAATAGACTAGAAGAATAGAAGTTCATATGGACAAGACCTGAATGAAAATAGCTGTGGTGTTAGAAGTAGGTGCTGATTTTTCTTCCTTTTAAATTTCTCTTTATTATTGCTATGGTTCCTTTGGTACAATAAATAAATAAATAAATATAGAGGCACATCTGCTCTGGATTCAGAGATCTGTGTGAAAAAGATGGCACTTACTGCTCACCTCTGGAGTATAGGCACATGCCCTGGCTGTGGTGGGCTGGAGTTTGAATTGTTGAGTGGTTAACCTTGTTTGTTAGCATGATGCAGAGGACCTGCATGCATAGGTTAATGCTATTCATTTGACTCCACCAGTTAATCCAGTGCCAAAGGCAGGCAAACGTGGCAGAAAGCCTCTAAGGAAAGGCCAGTGTGGAATTACATTTTCTTAGGTTAAATAAAAATGATTAATGTGGTCAAAGAAATAAGACCTAGACCAGTGCAGAGGTGGCTGTATTCCCAGCCACCTCTGTATTGGTATGTATTTTTCTACATAGACGATTAACAGACATGTGGGTTTCCTGTCCCTTGAGCCACCTTGATGCATTCAAAATGTTTATCCATGGGCCTTAGCAAAACAGGCAAATTCATTGCCCTTGTCATGTTTGCTTTTAGCTCTGCATAAAGGATAAAGATCTTCAAAGCAGAACAGCTCTGTAAGTACTCTGGGCTGGGGTTAATGATTTTCCATAAGCAGATGGGTAGCAGTCAGTGGTGTGCATCATAAAGCCCATCCTGGGCAAACTCCTCCTGAGATGGAAGGTGCTAGAAGGTGAAGTGGTTCAGAGGAGAATGGAGGGTGGAGGAGAATCTGCCTCCACTTTAGAGGAAGACAGGTGAGGCTAGGTTGGAAGGTTGCTTAGAACTGACAACACCTTTGGTCTTGAGCCTACTCTTTCTTTAAGCAATTTCAGGCTAATGCTTGTGCAACTGCCTTTTATTGCCACACAATGTAAATGTCTGAGAGAGCTTACCCTGGGGGAAGCCACTGCTGCATTCTCCTTCACAACCAGGTCAGAAGCCACATTCCTCATTCTAAATACCACCTTCTCTTTGGAGCTTGCTTCAGACTGTTGGCTCCAGCATACCTGAAGTGGGCAGTGGCTAAAAAGAACAGAGGCATTCTTTCCAAGAGTATGAATTTTGTTTCGATTTTTTTTCTTAGTGTTGTGATCACCATTATAATTAATTTCTTGATTCATTTCAGATGAAAAAGCCAAGATGACATCTAATACAGCAAGAGTTTTGCATCAGGACCTCCTTGATTTATGTAGTCCCATCTGTATTTATTGCTATTATTAAATTCATTCCTGTCAAATTGTCAGAGGTTATGAAGTGTTTCATTAAGCACTTAGCAGCAGTTGTTATGACTAATTTAATATACTTGCAAGAACACTTTCAGGAAGAAAGCTGTAAAGATTGAAAGATAAGATTTTTAAAGTCTTCTCCTTGAAGGATATGTTAATTAATTGAAATTTGTCCTGAAAAGATTGGTAACCATTCACATTTAGTGTGTATTCTTCTAGGTAGGAGATTAACAGACATTTGGGTTTCACAAATCAGTACACTACCAAAAAAAAACTGGGGGATGGGGCAACATAGAGGGATCAATTTCTAAGGTTGCCAAGGAAACACATAAGTAATATCAATTATATCTACCTTCACTGTCATTTCAAAAAAGAAATGTTCTAGGACTGAAAAAGGAAGGATATAATCTCAGAATATAAGGTATTCCTTTAAATGGAAAAAATTCAGTATTATAAAAAACAACATATGTCCTTATTTTTCTCATCTTATTGTGGTTGACAGTCACAAACTTTGTGAGTTTTGTGTGGTGATGAAGATGAAAACGTCAGGGGACAGGGGATAGCATGTTTGTTTCCTAGTATCCTTTGTTCTTTTTGCATACCATTTGCATAGATCCAGCGATAATATGAATCAGCCTGTACTCTTCTCATATACCTCACTTTAAAATTGCAGCTCTCTTATTATTTATCGCTGACTTTCCCCACTTCCATTCTTTCTTCATATTTTTCCCTGTAAGAGTCTCTGCTTCAGTTTCCCACACAACTGGGTTGGGTTATAGGGAGAGGCAGCCTTGGCCAGAAGCACCCTTGATTGTCTCTGCTGTGCTCTCACTGTATCTTAGAAAAAATTTTTTTGTCTAATGTTGCAGGAGCTAAACGTGCCACAGCGAAAGAGAAAGAGAGAGAGCTGCTGTCAGACAGGTGGTTAAAATCCCTTTATTGCCGTAGAAGCAAAGAGGAGAAATGAGCAGAATGTATTAAATCTTAACAGTCTTTTGTTTCTAAGAAGCACAGACACATCCTCCTGTTAGGCTCCTCTTTGCTTCCTTGGAAACGTCAGCATGAAATGGAGAGAGACCATTAAAAACTGTGGTTCACAGATTTCTCTGTCTTCTTGGAGGCCCTAGTAGGTTTTGTGGGGAAGCCTTCAGATCATGTCCCTCATTCAGGGTTTCTCAAATTAGAATTTGGAAGCCCTGTGAAAATGCTGTAAGGATAAGGTAGGAGGATTGTGAAAATCTGAAAGGTTAGACAATTAAGTGGAACCCTGGAAACGAGAAATTAAAAAATGGTGGGGTGGGATAGTTTAAAGTGGAAGAGGAAACAGAAAAACTTAACATATTTAATTGGACTTGGAATCAGGAGATCTGAGTTCCAGTCTTGGCCGTGTTACCTTGGGCAAGCGCTTTTCCCCCTCTTGGGCCTTTGGAAAATAAGGAGATTGGATTAAGAGGAGGATTAAGATTCATTTTCATTTTAGCGTGAAAATTCTGTGATCCTCAGAAGATCCCCACATAGTTCAGTTAAATGTCTAGAGGAGTTGGCAAGAAAGACTGAAAATGTAATACCTTTGCCCCACCTAGCAGAGTTATGAATCATCTTTGTTCTAGGACACATAAATATCCTTGAGAATTACAGGTCATCAGGAAAGAGTTTCTTCACCCTTGTTAAATACAATGACCTTGTACGTTAGCACAGAGAAGCAACCTTAACTAGTTTTAACAGAGCACAGCCATATTATAAATAGTCATTGCCTCTCATTTTGCCTTACAGTTTTGAAACAGAGTCTGTACTTAAACTATGTCTATTATTTAAAATTAGAAGTTAGCCTAGAGCCTGTCTTAGAAAGATGTGAAATTCTAGGACTCAAAAGAAACCCCATATGTAAATCAACTATACTTCAATTAAAAAATAATAAAATTAAAAAAATAAAGAAACCCCATAACCTTTCCCCAATGTTTTCTCTACCTACTGTGAGGTACGTGGAATTCCAACATACCCTCATCTGGTTTTGACCCTTTGGACTACAAATACCAGTGGAGAAGTGACAGAAAAATCCAGTTGCTCCCTTCTCAACCTTCCTATCAATAAGGACAACTTTCATAATTATTATTTTTCTCCTTCTTGGGCCCCATATTTTGAAAGAACTGGTCTATCAAACAAATTTTATTTATTAAATAAGAGTCATCTGTTTTCCCAATTTAAAAAACATTTATCAATGATACCTACTTGTCAGTCTAAGTTTCTTTTATGACCATACAATTACCCACTTGACGTAATTCCATTTAAAAGAAAATAAATCTCGTACTATAGTTAACCTGTGCAGTTTTTTAGAGGTTAGCAATATAATCATTGCAATCAGCCTTTTTGAATCATTGAAAATAGCTTACAACTATTACCAAATAGTTCACCAACTTTACGCCTGTCATCACCATGATCATGACTACTTTCCTGAACCTATTAGCCAAGGGTCATAAAGTCAAATTCTTACAGGGGTCAAGCAGATCAATGAGTGAAGCAGGCTAGATGTACAACAATAGGGAGTGGTGGGGACTGTGGCAAATAGCATATCTATGTCTAAAAGGGAGCTAATAGTTACCACTGGGGACAGATCCTCTGATTCTGTAAGAGAAGTCAGAAATCTGGATTTTTATGTGTAGTTCTCCTAATTTAAAAAAACTTAAAAAAAATCTTGTATATCTAGGAGTAGAAGAATCTTCTCACCCCAATATGTGTCATTCTCTGTTAGGTAAGTTACAACCTGGTGTTGACTTGGGCTTTCATTGTTTCATGGAGATTTTTGTGAAACAGCTCTTGTAATTTTCACTCATAGCCTACTATCTCCCAAAGCTCAAGCATGATCATGATGAACCAAATCAGAGGACAGTTAGTTCGGCAGGAATACCTCAGAGATATTGCGGATACATTGCAATAAGGCAAACATCTCAAAAAAGTGGGTAACAAATTTTTTTGGTTTCCTGGTGCATATAAAAGTTAGGTTTACACTTCACTGTAGTCTATTAAATGTGCAATAGCATTATGTCTAAAAACGATGTACATACCTTAATTTAAATATACTTTACTGCCGGGACTTCCCTGGCAGTCCAGTGGTTACGACTCCGGGCTGCCAATGCAGTGGGTGCGCGTTCGATCCCTGGTTGGGGGAAATAAGATTCCCACATGCTGCGGGGTGCAGCAGAGAAAAAAAAACAAAACTTTATTGCTGAAAAATGCTAACTATCATCTGAGGCTTCAGTGAGTTGTATGTAATCTTTTTGCTGGTGAAGGGTCCTGCCTCAATGTCCTTGGCTGCTGACTGATCAAGATGGTTGCTGCTGAAAGTTTGGAGTGGCTGTAGCCATTTCTTAAAATAAGGCAGTAATGAAAAATGAAGTGTGCCACATCAATTGATTCTTCCTTTCACGAATGACTTCTCTGTAGCAGGCAATGCTGTTTGATAGCATTTTACCTGCAGTAGAACTTCTTTCAAAATTGGAGTCAATCCTCTCAAACCCTGCTGCTGCTTTATCAACAAAGTTTATGTAATGTTCTAAATCCTTTCTTGTCATTTCAACAATCTTCACAGCATCTTCACCAGGAGTAGATTCCATCTCAAGAAACCACTTTCTTTGCTCATCCATAAGAAGCAACTCCTCACCCATGAAAGTTTTATCATGAGATTGCAGCAATTCATCACATCTTCAGGCTCCACTTCTAATTCTAGTTCTCTTGCTATTTCCACCACATCTGCAGTTACTTTGTCCACTGAAGTCTTGATCCCCTCAGTCATCCATGAGGGCTGGAATCAACTTCTTCCAAATTCCTGTTAATGTTGATATTTTGACCTCTTCCCATAAATCATGAATGCTCTTAGTGGCATCTAGAATGGTGACTACTTTCCAGAAGGTTTTCAATTGACTTTGCCCAGATCCATCAGAGGAATTACTATCGATGGCAGCTATAGCCTTATGAAATGTATTTCTTAAATAATAAGATTTGAAAGTTGAAATTACTCCTTGATCCATGGGCTGCAGAGTGGATGTTGTGTTAGCAGACATGAAAACAACATTAATCTCATTGTATATCTCCATTAGAGCTCTTGGTGACCAGGTGCATTGTCAATGAGCATTGTCAATATTTTGAAAGGAATCTTTTTTTCTGAGCCATAGATCTCAACAGTGGGCTTCGAATACTCAGTAAACTATGTTGTAAACAGATGTGCTGTCATCCAGACTTTGTTGTTCCATTTATAGAGCACAGGTTTTCAACAGGTACCAAAAAACTGGAAAGCATTTCAGATAAGATGTTAATGGCGCAAAGATAGATACATGCCTCAGTGAGACAGATTGACCCTTATACTAGCTAAATAATGAGAGCAATACTCTGTAGGACTGTGATTTTCTGAAGTAAAGATTATCTGCTTCTCAATTCTATGTGTATAATACTCTCCTGGTGCTAGCTTTGACAGGCGAATTTTGAAATGTTGGCCCCAGTAATGATTGTGCTAGTTCATAATCTTCATTAGATTATGAGTATAATCCCCAGAAGTGTTAGAAATATTTCCAAGCAGTTTCTGATCTTTATTCTGTATTTCTGGGCATTTGTAATATGGTATTCTACTGATTTATATATATATATATTTTTTTTTTTTAACTAAAGTTTATGTTTAGATTATGATTTAGCATAATTCTTAAGGGCCCTAGGATTTTTGGAATGGTAAGAGAGCATATGGCTTCAGCTTAAAGTCATCAGCTGCATTGGCCCCTAACAAGAGAGTCAGCCTGTCCTTTGAAGCTTTGAAGCCAGGCATTGACTTCTGTTCTCTGGCTATGGCATCTCCTTCCAATATAAGACTGTTTTGTCAACACTGAAAATCTATTGTTTAGTGTAGCCCCCTTCATTAATTATCTTAGCTGGATCTCCTGGATAACTTGCTGCAACTTCTATATCGGCACTTGCTGCTTCACCTTGCACTTTGATGTTACGGAGATGGCTTCTTTCCTTAAACCTCATGAACCAACCTCTGCTAGCTTCAAACTTTTCTTCTGCAGCTTCCTCACCTCTCTCAGCCTTCATAGAATTGAAGAGAGTTAGGGCCTTGCTCTGGATTAGGCTTTGACTTAAGGGAATGTTGTGGCTGGTTTGAGCTTATATCCAGACCACTCAAACTTTCTCCATTATCAGTAATAAGGCTGTTTTGCTTTCTTATTATATGTGTGTTCACTGGAGTAGCACTTTTCACTTCCTTCAAGAACTTTTCCTTTGCACTCACAGCTTGGTTGTTTGGCACAAGAGGGCTAGCTTCCAGCCTATCTTGGCTTTTGACATGCCTTCCTCGTTAAACTTAAAAGAGACATGGCTTCTCCCTTCATTCGAATACTTCGAGGCCACTGTAGGGTTATTAATTGGCCTAATTTCAATACTGTTGTGTCTCGGGGAATAGGGACGCCTGAGGAGAGAGAGAAACAGGGGGACAGTTGGTCGATGGGGCAGTCAGGACACACTCAACACTTATCGATTGTTTGCTGTCTCATATGGGCACAGTTTGTGGCACCCCAAAACAATTACAAAAGTAACATCAAAGATCACTGATAACAGATCACCATAACAAATATAATAATAATGAAAAAGTTTGAAATATTGTGAGAATTACCAAAATGTGACACAGAGACACAAAGTATGCAAATGCTGTTGGGAAAATGGCACCAATAGACTTGCTCGATGCAGGGTTGCCACAAACCTTCAATTTGTAAAAATCGCAATATCCGTGACGCTCAATAAAGCAAAGTGCAATAAAACAAAGTATGCCTGAGCTGTGCTGAGGACTTTACCTGCATTACTTGATCCTGTGAATGACCCTATAAAGTAGTCATGATTGTCCCAACTTTGATGACGAGGACACTTGGGCTCAGAATGCTTAACTAAGTTATAGAGAGTGACTAAGCTGGAATTCATACCAAGCTGATCCAAAGCCTGGGGACTGGAGTAGGAGAGAAGCTATCACAGAAGGGGCAAAAGTTGAATAATAAAGACAAACCACCTCTCTCATAATTTCCTGTTGTTGCAACAACCCTAACAGGTAGGTGTTGGAATCCCCATTTTACAGATGAGGAAACTGAGGATTAGAGAAACAAAATAACATGCTCAAACTCACACAACTAGCAGGAGGTGTAGTTGGGATTTGAACCCAAGGCAGTTTGACCCCACAGTCCATGCTCCTTTCTCTACACTGCACTATCTCGGAGCCTAAGGATTAGGATAAAGCTACCAGAAAGTGATTGAGAACATCTTACTGCTTTAGGAGTTTGGGGGTTGTAGCAGAGATATTCATCATTCACTGAATATCCTGGTGCTCTTCACATTTCCCTGCTCGCTTGCCATTAACTAGACCATGTGACTAGTTCTAGTCAATGGGCTATGGATAGAATTAACAGTATCACTTTCAGACAAAGCAAAGCAGAATGGATGCATATTCTTTCACTTCTTTCTTCCTCTGACATGGCAACTGGGGAGAACATCTGTTCGTCTGGGATTCTGAATAACGTTGTGGAACAGAGCTACCTGCTCACGTGTAAGTGAGAAATAGACCCTTGTGTTAAACCACTATTCTTTAGGGTTAATTTGTTACTGCAGCATAACTTAGCCTATCCTGACTAACGCAGGTATTTTCATTGGCATAATTCAAATACTCACAAAACTTTCATTATAATAAGAATTCAGGGGAAAGTTTAATCTAGTTTAATGAAATAATGCTTAATTTCAAGGGCAAGTTCATAATAATCCCCATCCCTCCCACCAGGGACATATAAAATGCTGAATAACCTGCAGTAAAATCATAACTTTCCCTTTGAATAGACTTACATCTATTGACAACACATCTTTAAGGAAATAGGGCAGCAGTAGCGCAGCTAGAAAAAAATTAATTCATTTGTTTCATTTTATTAAAAAAGACAAATTATACTTAATCTCATGCCAGCAACTATAGAAAATAAAATCTATAAGTTAATGACAAATTCCTTAACACTCATATAATCTTTTTTCAAGAGCCTATCTCTGCAACATCAAGGTTGTTGTATAGCAAACATCATGGGTAGTTTTTGTGTATGTAATACTGGAAAACATGAAGAACACTACTGTGAATTCCCAAAAACCTGCGCTCTCAGAGGACTGTGTACATATTAAGAAAAAATTGGAGATCTGGTGTTCCTGCCAACAGATTCCTAAAGTGTTGCTGTGGAAACTCATGAATTATTTGTCTTTATTTCTTTGGGCAATCTTGGTAGTAACAATAGTGTCAGCCTCTGTTTAAATTATAGGTATTAACAGCAATCTCTTACATTTTCATGTTACCTTATAGTTTATAAAACATTTTACACATGTCTTGCTTGATCCTCACAGCCACTCTGTGAGACAGGTAGTGATGTCATTATTTATGATGTACAACTGGAGATACCAAAGTTCAGAAAGGTTAAGTGATCTGTCCAAGGTCACACAGCTTGTATGAAGAGTCACTCTTCCCATCACCTGACTTTTGGCTCTAGGTGAGTACTATAATTGCTCTCAGTTTTGTACAGGACAATCATTCAGCCCTTTTGCCTTTTGGGTAATCACTGTATGCCAGTAAGAATTGAGATAGGAGATGAGAAATTAAACTAACACACGTAATTTTTAGAACTTCTCAAAATTGAGTTCTCTGAGTTACCTGAAGTATAGTGACATCACATAGCAATAGTTATACTCCGATAAGCACTTACCTTATATTGTACTATGCTAAGCACCTTATATATAACTTACTTAATCTTTATAACAATCACATAAGAAGGGTCCTATTTTTATCACACCCATTTTACAGGGGAGGAAAACTGAGGCACAGAGAATTTAAGTCACACGTCCTGGGTCACACAGCTTGTTAGTGGCTGAATAAGAATTTAGACCAAGGTTGTATGGCTCCTGGGTCTTTAACCATTATATAAAATTGCATCTTACATTAATAACTAACTTATATAGTACTTCCTACATGGCAGGAACAAACATATATAAACTCATTTAATCCCTATAAGCGACACATTTAACATTTGAATTCAAATCGAAATTAGATTTAGGAGATAGGGAGGAAAAAGAGGATGGGTAAAAAAGGAGGGGTGCGGAGAGAGAGAGAGACAGACAGACAAGAAGAACAACTTAAAAGTACCTGTGATGAGACCTGCCATTCAGCTGAAAGAACATGTGCCCTGAAGTGAGCATGAGATGAGGAGGAGAATCAGCTCCCCTGGCCAGTCCCAGTTAGTTCCCTCCTGGCTCTCAAAGTGTGAACATCTCATGTGCTGAGGATGAATCTAGTGCTCACAGATTTGCCAACTACTTCATTTGGTTCTCAACTGAAGAAACAGCAATCTCTCCCCATACTGGAATAGAAACCTGCCCTGCAGTGCTTATTAAGTGGAGGTGTTTGGGTCTCTGAAGTGATGCTTTCCCAAAGAATTTCCAAGGATAGTGTTGACTATAGTCTATTTTTGCCTGACTTTGGAACTTTCTCTCTGAGTAAGCTGCAACCCACTTGTATCACTGAACATGACCCGGGTCAAAGGGAGTAGCTGGATTCCTATAACTGTAACGCAACTCTGCTGCATATATTCAACATTGCTCATGGAAAAGTTTCAGCTACCAGATGTACATGAAGCTACCACATGTACGAACAGAAAAACAGGCCTCTCCTCCTGGCTCAGCCGCTAATGAGCTGCTCAGCTCAAGGGTGTCACATAATCTTTCAGAGACTCTGAACTAAGGGACTATACCAAAAGACAATCTCTAAGATCCTGCAAGCCCTCATATTATATGACTGACATTAAAAAAAAAAAATTTAATGGTAACAAAACTTAGGAAGTCTTACTACCTCCTTGTGTGTCATTCTGCAAACTGTATGTTCCTCTTGCAACAGATTCTCATTCCAAAACAGGTCATTTTTCACTCCAGCTGTCATTTGTAGGCAGTTTATAGGCAGCTCAAGGGCATCATTTAAAACATTGCACTAAAGAGGATATAGACTTTGCTGTCGATAAAGAATCATAGCCTTGAATTCCTGAATTTTATAGTTATGGTACTCATAAAAGTGTTTAATAACAAACTTGGCTCACTTGGAAATCACCAGTCTAAAGGACTTTGCCCCAATTTGACATGTGGATCATATTTGTTTTTAAGAAAATATTTAACGATTTATTAACAATTTCATATTTCTGCTTAAGATTTCTGCACAACCTCTTTCAATCACTCTAAATGTAGGCATAATGTGTTTTATGATTCTACAATGCTATTAAGCATCTATTAAGCTATTAAGGCTTCTATCATTGATCCTTGTTTGTCATGATGAGTGGTCATCATGATTTTCTACCTATATTAGACCAATTAAAATGGGCCAATGCGAAAACTTAACAGCTGCATATGTACGGGCCCAAGAAAAACTTCCTGATTATGTTCCATTTGTCAAAGCCTAGAGTAAAAGCACCCATAAAACTAAACCATCCACAAATGGAATATCCACAATGGTTACTTCATTGCAAATTGAAAAATGACACACAACGCTCAGCAATTTATAAATCTGCAAGTTTATTATTTAAACTGACATGTCTCAAATACTTGTTTCAAAATTCTTTCACTTACATTGTATCTTTTGATCCTTAGGCTTAGGGAGCCTGAACTCTTAGTCTCTGGAATCAGACTACCTAGGTATATATCCAAGCTCTACCACTTTACTAGCTGTGTGGTGATAGGCAAGTTACCTAACCTCTCTGTTCCTGCATTCCCTCATCTATAAAATGAGGATAGAAATAGAATCTACCTCCTGACTTATGGTTACTATGAGGATTAAATGAGATGAGACATGTACACTGTAAGACTCACTAAGCACTCACTGAATTTTAGCTATTATAGCTACTATCCCACTTTTCAGAAGAGGAAACTGAGCCTCAGATTAAATGATTTTTTACACCTATAAACAGGAGTTGGGAATTAAAAACAATGTCTAATGAACTTCAAACCTTGGCCTCTTAACTCCACATTGCTTTTCTTATTTAACAGAAGAAACCAGGCTTTCTAACAGAGAGCTTTTAAGGAACATATTCTTTTCTTTTTTTAGTCCTAAAAAGAGAGGACAAGTTTTTCATCTACTTTCAGGGTGAGATGCATATTATCTTTTTTTAGTTTTTCATTTGCCCTGTGAATGTGTTCAGTTTTACTTTTTTTTTATTTTTTTAAAAATTTTATTTATTTATTTATTTATTTATTTATGGCTGTGTTGGGTCTTCGTTTCTGTGCGAGGGCTTTCTCTAGTTGCGGCGAGCGGGGGCCGCTCTTCATCGCGGTGCGTGGGCCTCTCACTATCGTGGCCTCTCTTGTTGCGGAGCACAAGCTCCAGACGCGCAGGCTCAGTAGTTGTGGCACACGGGCTTAGTTGCTCCGCGGCATGTGGGATCTTCCCAGACCAGGGCTCGAACCCGTGTCCCCTGCATTGGCAGGCAGATTCTCAACCACTACGCCACCAGGGAAGCCCCAGTTTTACTTTTATCTGGTGAATTATTCTTGGAACAAGGAAGAAAGAAAATTAAATGAAAGAAAAATAAAATGAGATGCACAAATGGGAATCTGATGAGAAAATATAAAGAATGTGCATTAGGAAAGGTGGATTTGAGTCACCACCTCCTTCGTGTTAACTTTATTTCTCAGATTTTTATACTTTGTCTCAAGAAGCACCTCTGAAAAGAGTACAAGAATGTCATAATTATTACACTTAAATATTTGCTTAAGATAGCAAAGAATGTAGTTCATGAACAAAAGAAGAAATAAAGAAAGCTCTGGTTTTGTTCATTGCACCATTAAGGAAAACCAGTCTAACAGCATTCCTAAAAGGAAACCGGGATCTATAGTCTCCAATGATGTTTATTATTTTCTCTCAAGTCCAATTTCTCCTTTTTCATCTCTATCATTTTCTCTTCCATGTGCCTTTCTTTTTCTTTCATACTCATCTCAATCTTTCTGTGATTCTACAATTTAGGTTTTGGTGATCACAGGTGATCATTTTCTAAAAATGATTAGTTCAAAGAGAAGCATTTTCAGAGTAGCCCAGCTAGGGCCTCCTTATGGCTAGATCTTCACAGTGTTGTATCAGTTCCTTATTTTGTTGTTGTTCACAAGGATCTGGCAAAAGGAAAGAAAAACAGGGGCAATTTCCCTGCATCTTCCAGAATACGGTTTTAACCCCCAATGGGCACAATTGGCTCTCTGCGTTTGGCCCCTGCCTTCTCGCTGTTTAGTTCCAACTATGCTCAGTGTCTACAGTTTCCAGACAGAGACTTGCTGCCTTAAATTCTTCTTAAAAGCCATTACCTCCAAATAGAATGCCTTTCCTCAATCATTATCATTTAACAAACCCCTAATTGTTCCAAATTCAAATCATCTCTCCTCTCTTCCAAGGAGCTCTCCCTAAAGCTCCCGGTCTGACTTACATATTCTTCTTTCATGCTTCTTTCATGTACACCGTGCAAACCTCTACCAGAGCATAATGGTTAGGGTTAGGATTGGGGTTAGGGTGATTCACCTCCAAAACATATCCCATTTTCATCCACTTCCTTTCATCTCCACTGCTGCCCTCTTGATCTCGGTCACCAGCCACCTTTTGCCTGGACAATTATAGTCTCCTAACAGGTCTCCGGCCTACATTCCCATCTCCCTTCAGTCTCTCATTTACACTGCAGCTAGAGTGACCTTTTTAAGAAGAAATATTTCATATATACAAAAATATAGATAACATATGAAATCAGGTGTAACAAATAAGATGAAACCCATGTACCCACCACCAGTTTACGAAACACAATATTGCCAATACCTTTGAAGCTGGCTGTGTCTCTTTCCCAAAGGCAAACACTACCTTAAATTTGATGTTTAATATTCCCTTGTTTTCTTTTTTTAACATCTTCATTGGATTATAATTGCTTTACATTGTTGTGTTAGTTGCTGCTGTATAACAAAGTGAATCAGCTATACATATACGTATATCCCCATATCTCCTCTCTCTTGCATCTCCCTCCCACCCTCCCTATCCCACCCCTCTAGGTGGTCACAAAGCTCCGAGCTGATCTCCCTGTGCTATGCAGCTGCTTCCCACTAGCTATCTATTTTACATTTGATAGTGTATATATGTCCATGCCACTCTCTCACTTCTTCCCAGCTTACCCTTCCCCCTCCTCGTGTCCTCAAGTCCATTCTCTACATCTGCATCTTTATTCCTGTCCTGCCCTTAGGTTCTTCAGAACTTTTTTTTTTTAGATTCCATACATATGTGTTAGCATACAGTATTTGTTTTTCTCTTTCTGACTTACTTCACTCTGTATGACAGACTCTAGGTCCATCCACCTCACTACAAATAACTCAATTTCGTTTCTTTTTATGGCTGAGTAATATTCCATTGTATATATGTGCCACATCTTCTTTATCCATTCATCTGTCGATGGACACTTTAGGTTGCTTCCAGGTCCTGGCTATTGTAAATAGAGCTGCAATGAACATTGTGGTACATGACTCTTTTTGAATTATGGTGTTCTCAGGGTATATGCCCAGTAGTGGGATTGCTGAGTCATATGGTAGTTCTATTTTTAGTTTTTTGGTTTTTTTTTTTAATTTTATTTATTTATTTATTTATTTATTTATGGCTGTGTTGGGTCTTCGTTTCTCTGCAAGGGCTCTCTCTAGTTGCGGCAAGCTGGGGCCACTCTTCATCGCGGTGCGCAGGCCTCTCACTATCGCGGCCTCTCTTGTTGCAGAGCACACACTCCAGACGCGCAGGCTCAGTAGTTGTGGCTCACGGGCCCAGTCGCTCCGCGGCATGTGGGATCCTCCCAGACCAGGGCTTGAACCCGTGTCCCCCGCATTGGCAGGCAGACTCCCAACCACTGCGCCACCAGGGAAGCCCTATTTTTAGTTTTTTAACCTCCATACTGTTCTCCATAGTGGCTGTATCAACTTACACTCCCACCAACAGTGCAAGAGGGTTCCCTTTTCTTCACACCCTCTCCATCATTTATTGTTTGTAGATTTTTTGATGATGGCCATTCTGACCGGTGTGAGGTGATACCTCATTGTAGGTTTTTTTTTTTTTTTTTTTTTTTTTATGGCTGTGTTGGGTCTTCGTTTCTGTGCGAGAGCTTTCTCTAGTTGCGGCAAGCGGGGGCCACTCTTCATCACGGTGCGCGGGCCTCTCACTATCGCGGGCTCTCTTGTTGCGGAGCACAGGCTCCAGACGCGCAGGCTCAGCAATTGTGGCTCACGGGCCTAGTCACTCCGCAGCATGTGGGATCTTCCCAGACCAGGGCTCGAACCTGTGTCCCCTGCATTGGCAGGCAGATTCTCAACCACTGCGCCACCAGGGAAGCCCTCATTGTAGTTTTGATGTGCATTTCTCTAATGATTAGTGATGTTGAACCTCCTTTCATGTGTTTGTTGGCAGTCTGTATAGTTTCTTTAGAGAAATATCTATTTAGGTCTTCTGCCCATTTTTGGATTGGGTTGTTTGTTTTTTTGATATTGAGCTGCATGAGCTGCTTGTATATTCCCTTGTTTTAAAAACAAATTCTTTTACCATGTATGTCTGTATGTCTAAATAATACATTATGTAATTTTGTTTCTTGTTGAACTTTTAAAAAGTGGTTGTGTCATTTGCTTTGCAATTTGCTCTGTGCACTCAACATTATGTTTCTGAAATTCACCCACGTTGATTTTCATCTTCTCTGTAATAGTCCAGTGTATGAATATGTCACAATTCACAATTCACACACACTCCTGTTGAAGAACTATTGGGTTTTTTCCAGGTTCTATGCAATCACCAGCAATGCTCACATAAACAGTCATGACTGTGACGCCTAGGGCACATATGCAAGAATTTCTCCAGGGCAGGGCTGTCCAATGGAACTTACTGTGATGATGAAAGAGTTCTGTATCTATGCTCTCCAATATAGTAGCCTGAGCACTTGGAATGTGACTACTACTATTGAGAAAGTAGATTTTTAACTTTAATCTTAATGAATAAATTTAAATAGCCACAAGTGGCTAGTGGCTACCATACTGGACAGTGTAGTTTTCGAATACAAACCCAGGAATAAAGTTTCTGGGCTATAGGGTACTTGCATCTTCAACTTTACAAATATTGACAAATGTTTTCCCAACTTGGTAATATTATTTATATCTCCTCAAGCAGTATGTAAGAATTGCCAATATTACTTTTTAATACCTGCCTTTAAAATTTTTGCCTATCAAGAGATAACGTGACATCTTATTAAAATTTTATTGTGCATTTCCAACATTACTGTTGCCATTCATTCTTCCTTTTGTGTGAAATGCCTGTTTAGGTCTTTTTTCCATTTTTTGGGGGTTTTTTGTCTTTTTCCTACTGATGCTTAGGAGTTCTCTACATATTTTTAGTATTATTTTTTAATTTGCCTTGACACTGGATCTGTTTATCTAGGGAAGCCCCATAGGAGCAATAGGCAGAAGGCATATCTGCAACGGCAGGTGATGCCACTCACTGAATTTATATGGATTTTCTTTTCTAAAATTGTGGATTCATGCTAGAATTCTGCTTCTTGTAGCTTTGTTCCATGAGATGTCACAGGGCTCAACAGTATCTTTTCCGGATGGAGTTAGAGGGTAGTTCTGAACAATCCTACTCTTAGGGAAACGTCTTCCTGGCTCCGTCATCTGGGGCAGACCCATTGGAAAACCAGCTTTCCTCTGCTCTTCTTCTCCGTGCCCAAACAGGGGCTGAGTGTATGGGTGTGAGTTGCTGGGTGGGAAACTGATACTAAGGGTGACACCCTGGCAATGAGGGCAGAGCAGGAGACCTGGCAAAGTGATGATGATAGGAATTTCTGGGCATGGGGTGGGGAAATGTAGTCATTGGCATGAAAAGGGTAGCAGTAGCTGTAAAACTGGCCCTTCCACCTTCTCCAGTGATTCCATCCCTCCTCTTTTCCAGTGCTTATATTCTAGTAATTGTACCTTCTCTGCCACATATTTAATCTCTCATCTGTACTGGTTCCTGCCTTTCACCCTCGAGGTAGACATCAGTTTTCCTTTTCTCCCAAAAGACTTTCCCTGGTATTTCCTTCCCTCTCAACTTACTGCAGTGTGGTGGCTTCTGCCCACCCCAACATTCACTGAAGCTGTCCTCTCTAAGGTCGCCTCTGATGTAGTTACTAAACTTTTCTGGAGCTTTCAGGCCTATTCACCATCTTCTCCTTGCCTTCCTGGGATTCCAGGGCATAACTCTATGCGTCTTCTCCCTCTCTCACTGCTCTTTCTGTGATTCACTGCTGGCTTCTCTGTCTTCACCCATTCTTTAATGTCACTATTTCCAGAGTTAATGGTACCCCCTTATGGCATCCTTGTAACAAGCATTAAAAGGTGCACCATAATCTGACTGGGCACAGCCCTGGGCCAGGGCGTGTGGCTTCAGGTCCCATTCACCCCACTCAGCCTGGTACCCTTGTGCCATTAACACCCTGCACAACAGCATGCAGCTGTCCAGGGTACAATTCTTGGTGCTCATCTTTTTTTGCTTTATTCTCTTTCCCTGTGCAACCTTGTTGACTTTCATGGTTTGAAGACCTATGTAATTCTAGACATCTTTTAATCATCCTCCTGGACTTCTTTTCCTGGGTGTCCTCTGGGCATCCCAAACTTGCCAAGGCCCAAACTAATTTCATTATCCACTCACTTGCATATTCCCAAACATATCCATTTTTCTGTATTCCTTCTCTAAGTTAATGACACCACCATGCATTCACTCATCAAGTGAAAACTTCCAGATTATCTGTGCTTCCTCCTTTTCCACAGTTTAAAGCTTCCATCATCCCCCAAGTGCACTGCTGGATTAGCCTTCTAACTAGTTTCCCTAGGTCCAGAATCTCTCCCCTCCAAATCACTCTCCCCACTGCTCTTACATTTCTTTCTTTACATAGAAATGAGCATATTGTTCCTTTGTTCAAAAACCTACGTTGGCTTCTAGTTAACCATAAAATAAAGTCCAGATACTCAGGCATGGCATACAAAAGCCTTCATATTCTGGCCCAAATCTACCTTTCCAGTCCTACACTTTGACCCTGATCTTAACACCTTCCCTGATCTTAACCACATCAGACTATGATGCACAGTTTCTTGAACATAATTTTGCCACATGCTTTAATGCCCCAGTGCCTTTGCTGGTGCCTTGCATGCCCTTCCTCTGTGTTTTGCCTTGTGAAACCCCATCATCCACTCTTTAAGACTATGCTCACTGTGACCCCTTTTTTCAGGCACCACTGGTCCAATTAACAGCTCCTTCCTCACTGCTTTTACATCTCTATTGTTATGTTAATACAGATTCTCCAAAAGTTATTTTGCATCTTTTTCACTACATTGTGTGTTTCTTAAGGGCAAGTTTAAGCTTGTTGGTCTCCATATCATCAGCAGTTTGTCCAGTGACTGTACATGGTAGATACTGAATAAAATTTTTTGAGTTGAATTGGGCAGGATGCTTGAACATCATTTTGTGAAAGGACCAATGATTTCTTTCAGCATAATTTTCAACCTGTTCCTTTTCTTCAGACATCAGAAGAATCTCAGAATGGGACAGCTGATGGGCCCTGTTGGAGACAGTTGCTATGTCATATCCCCAAACTTTGGCTAGGTCTCTCTAAGGACACAGAGACTGTGATTTCTCAAATGACTGATCGGTGTCTGAGTATGGTTTTTCCCCAGATATTAGAGTTCCTTAGAATCAGAGATTATTTTCAATCTAGGACCTAGATGCTAGGTTCCACAGAAGACTCTCACTGCTCTGAGTAGCACAGTCAGGCTTTTCAGTGGTAGACAGATCTATCTGGATTTGTTTCATCACCTTTGGGTCCCATCCCAACATCTCACTAAGGTTTGAGATTTTAGAGCACGAAAAACAATATAAAAAGGCTTCACTATCTCAAAACCTTGTTAAACCTCTCAGTTATCCTGAAAGCCTGGGGAGGAGGGCCTGCTCATTTGAAGGTTTTGTAGAGGGCTGGACAAGCAGTATCGATGTATCAGACTGACTTCTGTCACTTTCCTTAGCTAGGTAGGAGATACTCACTGACTCCATGAAGCCCAGAATGGGTAGTTTCCTCGAAATGAGCAATTGTATGTTTTTTATGTTGTTGGTTTTTTTTGGCTGCTTTGGGTTTTTTGGCTGTGCGCAGGCTTTCCCTAGTTGTCGCGAGCGAGGGCTACTCTTCCAGGCAGTGCGTGGGCTTCTCATTGTGGTGGCTTCTCTTGTTGTGGACCACGGGCTCTAGGCACGCAGGCTTCAGTAGTTGCAGCATGCGGGCTCAGTACTTGTGGCTCGCATGGGCTTAGTTGCTCCGCGTCATGTGGGATCTTCCCGGACCAGGGATCGAACCTATGTCTCCTGCATGGGCAGGCAGATTCTTAACCACTGCGCCACCAGGGAAGTCCCAGCAATTGTATGTTTGTAGAACCCTGGTAGCAACTGAGTGGGTAGGAAAGAGCTTGATTCCAATTCCCCCTCAACACAAAAACACTGCCATTGAAAGTGCAGTGACTGGTCAGCGAAGGATGCCTATTGGAAGAGCCTCTGGGTTCATTTCTGAAACGAGGCAACCCATCCTAAGCCCAGTGCTTAATTATGCGGTCCCTGAGCCCGTCCTACCGCCTTGGAGCCCCCTTTTGGCCTCTGAAAAGGCTTCATGGGGCCAATTTCACAATGCTAGGGTATTCGGTCTCCGGGCCCAGCATGGAACCCCTCGAGTTCCACGCTCTGGGCTGACCTTATTCCAGGAGGGCGCCCCGGTGGTCAGGAAGCGTAATCACGGCTGGCTGTAGACGCCGGCGCCGCGTGGGCGGACGCCGGGCAGCGCGGATGGAGAGCGTGGGCCTGAGCCGAGGGGGACCCGCCCGGGGCGGGGGCGCGGGCGGCTGCAGCGCGTCAGCGACCCGCCCCCTCGGCCCTCCCACGGGCGGGGCCAGCCCCGATGGCGCTGACTCAGCAACGCGTGTGGGGAGGTTTGTCCCTCCGCGGACCCCGTTTCTCTCAGTCCTCCGCCCCCGCTGAGCCGGCTTCCTTTTTCCGGCGGTCGGGGTGCGAGAGGTAGGTCGGGCAGCTTAGGCAGCGAACGGCTGTGCAGCCCCGGGTCTTGCCTGAGGACCCCGAAACTACCGTTCCCCCGCCGGGCAGCGTGGGCGCCATGAACGACGCGGGTGAGGCGCCGCTCTTCCCCGCCAAGGGTAAGCCGGGGGGCGCGGGTGGCCTCTCGGGACACAGCTGCGCCTCGGAGGCCCGGCGGCGGGGAAGGGCCGGGGCCGGGACCCGGGGCGATGGTGAGGGTGGAGCTTTCTGGGTGGGCTGGAGCGGCCCGGAGGGAGGCAGCATCGTGGGCGAGGACGCCGGTGAAGGGCCTCTCCGCTGCTATGGTCACCTCGGGATGCTCTTACCAAGTTAGAGCCCGAGTGTGGGAGTCCCGGATCAGCCCTTCTCAGCCTCTTTTTGATGTTATAATCAATCCTGTTTGGTCTTTTAGCAGGACTGAATTCGGAGAAGGTAGCTGCTCTGCTTCAGAAACTGAATTCCGATCCTCAGTTCGTACTGGCCCAGAATGTCGGCACCACCCACGACCTCCTGGACATCTGTCTGAAGAGGGCCACGGTCCAGGGTGTTCAGCATGTGTTCCAGCACGCCGTGCATCCTGAAGGCAAGCCCGTCACCAGCCAGAAGAGCTCAGGTGAGGTCTTCAAACTTCTTGCACACTTCCATCGACTTTCTTGACAGCGTCGCATTGTGGTGTCTTACCTAAGAATGGCCTTAGGGGAGAAGACGTTTGGATAGAAAGAAGTTGTGGTAAATTTTTAGAGAACAGGCGCCAAGTACAGGCAGGTCCAAGAAGGTTACTTTGTGTTGTTTTGGTGCTCAGTGGTTCGTTAGTATATTTGATTTGAGCACTAAAGTGACTGACTAACCCATGGTCATCTGTTTGAATGTAATTCACGATATTCTGTCCTGAAGTTATGTGACTGCAGCCCCATGTCTTGGAGATATATATTCTTGGTACAAAACAGATCATGTAAAAAGGTTCATGCCCTAGAGGACACCTCCACGTTGCCCTGAAGGCCATGTACAAATGTATGGGATGGAAAAGACACAATGTAATTGCATCAAAATGTCATCAAATGTTATTTTTAAGTGTACCTTTTGGTTGCAATTTGAACACATGTGCTAATGGGCTAAATTACCACCAGTAGACTAGTTTGTAATACAGAAAAATACTCATTTCTCATGCCTTGCTGGTCAAGAGCTCTTGCTTTGCTATCTGCTATCTAGCACCACTAGAAAACAGAAAAACAGCTACAGTGAAAGATGGGTTATCCAGGAATCTAAATAAGGACATTCTCGTGGCAGAATTGTACTAAAAGGACTTTTTAAAGTCTATCCATTTTAAAACTACTCCCAGTCTATTTATTTTGGCAGAAAGCAGATCAGTGCTTGCTTAAAGCCAGTCAGAACTCAAAGTGTACATTTATAACATGGATGTATTTTATTGTATGTAAATTATACCTCAGTAAAGTTCATTTGTAAATTTTAAGAAAAAATTATGATCTTGCAATAATTAATGTTTTGCCACAGTAGCAAGTGCTTGGGGTGGTGTGGCCTGTCACGCTACAAATTATCCAGTTAGATCCAGTTAGTAATGTTATTAGTGGTCCTACATGGTTTAGATTGCAGTGCCCTTTTAGGGAAAAGCCTGGAAATGTTCATCTGGAACAGGTCATGTCTTATATATCCTGTAGTGTCACTTTTATTTGCAAAAGGTACAAATAGCACATGAGCTATGTAGGTTATTTTCTTGCAGTTTTCACGTTAACAGTTCATCCAGATTTCCTCACTAGAAAATAATAGTGTGCATATGAGAGAGGTGGCATACAGATAAAACCAAGGTAAAGATGAGCTATACTAAGTCATTAGTGACTTTTTTTAAAATTTTTATTTATTTTATTTATTTTTGGCTGCGTTGGGTCTTCATTGCTGTGCACGGGCTGTTCTCTAGTTGAGGTGAATGGGGGCTACTCTTCATTGCGGTGCGCAGGCTTCTCATTGCGGTGGCTTCTCTTGTTGCGGAGCACGGACTCTATGCGTGCGGGCTTCAGTAGTTGTGGTACTCGGGCTCAGTAGTTGTGACTCGCAGGCTGTAGAGCGCAGGCTCAGTAGTTGTGGTGCACAGGCTTAGTTGCCCCGAGGCATTTGGGATCTTCCTGGACCAGGGCTCGAACTCGTGTCCCCTGCATTGGCAGGTGGATTCTTAACCACTGTGCCACCAGGGAAGCCCCATTAGTGACTTTTGAAAAACACTGTGTGTAGTTACTTATTTTTAATTATTTTTTCTTCTTGTAAGATTACTGTTGTTCAATGTAGAATATTTGCAAAATACCGATGAGTAAGTATTCTGTCAGGTCTTTATTCTGTGTGTGTGTGTTTAATAAGGGTGATACCTTACATATTGTTAGGTAACCTACCTACCTTTTTCACTTACCAATATATTGTGAACGTATTTTCATATTAGTAAAAAAGTTATGCCCAGATAAAAGTCAAGGTTTTTCCCCTCTGAATCTTCCTTAGAAAAGAGTTACCCTATGTGTGAGGCTTTACAAAGACTTTGATAATGAGCATTCTCAGTTAATTTAATTTGAAGTAAAGTACATTTTGGCAAAGACATTAATTACTCTGAAATGACCTTGATCCATGCTAGTTGGGATGCTTATGGAGATCATTTGATTGAATCAGTTTTTTTAAAAAGCAGAAAATTTGAATGCAGTATTTTTCTAGGACATGACCTCACGTGGAAATGTTGGATATCCTTGTAAATAGACCTCTAAAGATCACTTAAGATGAAGTACAGAAGTACAGAAGATGGTGACATTGTGGAGTTTGTGATTATCCACTTACAGGACAAATGACAAATATGATTATATGGTTGAGTGGTGGCATAACATTTTTTAGGGACAGCATTATGCATGGATTCAAAGCATTGCTGTGACTCAAACACAGTAGATGGAAGAAAGATGATGTGTTCTGTTTGAAAGAGTGGATCTAATAATGGTAAAGGCACTGATGCCAAGATGCACGTGAAAAGTGTGGATCAGTGTGAAAATGACATGTGAAAGTGGAAAAAACAATGCTTCTACATCAATTTGTTATATTAATATGATTTTAAATATCTAAATGTTAAAGCTACTAAATTAAATATTATAGGCTGACTGTTACTATTTCATCTATTTTTTAAGTGTTTATATAATCCAGTTAACTAAATAACTTAAAAAAAAATTCTCGTTGGGGGCATGGGGATTGACTTATGTTAGAGTCATCTTATATTGAAGCATATACTATATATTCCGCATTAAAGGGTAGAGACTTTTTAAAGGTTTTGCCATATATTGCCAGATTGCCTTCAGATATTTTTTTACCTGTTTAGATTCCTATCCAGGGTGTATAATAATGCTGTTTCCCCACTTCCTTGCCAATATTGGGCATTATTAATTGAAAAATAATGTTTCTCCATTTAACAGGTGTCTTATGATGAACTTTAAAAAAATGTTTCTTGCTATTTGTATCTTTTTTGACTATTAAATTAGCTGTTCATGATCTTTGCTCATGTTTCTCTACCAGTATTTCTTTTTCTAATGTAATTTTCTTAGGTGATTTATAATTGATTCTTTATGTGATACGTAAAGAGATTTTTTTTATATGTTAAGGATATAAACCTTTGCATATATATTACAGATAGTAAGTACTACCTTTCTTGTTTTTGTTTTTGTATCTTTCTGCTCTTTCTGATTTGGTCTTAAATTGTCCAAGATCTTGTCATGGACTCACTGTTGGGAAATACAGTTGGAACAATGTAATCTATGTGAACATTCATCATAATTTCTTGATTTGCTTTCTTTTTTCAGGGCGATGCTGGATCTTTTCTTGTCTGAATGTTATGAGACTTCCATTCATGAGAAAATTAAATATTGAAGAATTTGAATTTAGTCAATCTTACCTCTTTTTCTGGGACAAGGTATGGGACTGATCTTGAAATACTCTTTTTGTTTCAATATCAACCTTGGTAGGGACTATCTCTTCGTTTCTTGCTTTTCTAGTTATAGTCTGCCTTCCATTATAGATGGGACAGCATTTATTCTGATTTCCAAAGAATCAAAAGTTGACTCTTTTCAAAGGCAGAACTACTTTTGGTTGGTAGGTGGCTACTTTTTGCAATGAAATAATAAGTCTGATGACTCACCTTACTACTTCCTTGTTTCTTTCTTATTTAAAATTTTTTATTTTGTTTTCAGTGATTTCCCCTTTTAGCATCTTTATGTAGATTATTTGTATTTCTAGGACCTAATTCCCTTTCTCCGGGTAATACTTATCTGAAAAAGAGTAAATAATTTTATTCCAGTTTTTTATCTTTAAAGTGTATGTTATATGTGTCCATTAGATCTTTATTGATTGAAGGCTCTAAATATCAGATTTTTCTGTTTCAGAATAAAGCAGTGCCTTGTTTTGGATAAACTATTACAATGTGTACACACAGATAAAGGAAAACACTTCAGACATTCTCATGAAGCCAGATAGTGCTTTTTTTTTTTTTTTTTCCCACACCACGTGACATGTGGGATCTTAGTTCCCCGACCAGGGATCGAACCCGTGCTCCCTGCAGTGGAAGTGTGGAGTCTTAACCACTGGACCCCCAGGGAAGCCCCAGAGATACTGCTATGTAATTACCAACTTTAGTTTAAAAATACCTACTCTGTTGGGTCTACAGTAGTTCCAGGACTCATATTCTGTTGATAATGCCAATAAAGATATTAGCTCTCTTCTCCTTTAATTTTATTTAATTTCTCTTACTCTAGGTTGAACGCTGTTATTTCTTCTTAAATGCTTTTGTGGACACAGCCCAGAAAAAGGAGCCTGAGGATGGTAGGCTGGTGCAGTATTTGCTTACGAATCCTGCAAATGATGGAGGACAATGGGATATGCTTGTCAATATTGTTGGTAAGAGCCTTCCTCTAATGAAACTGAAACCCAGCATGATCAAGCAAGGCTCTGTAGTTAGGCATAGGCCATTTCTTTGGTGGTTAAGTACAGAGTAGAATTGGTCCCCAGAGGGGTATACAGTTAGCTCCAGGAACCTTTATCTCACACTCTTACCTATTAAGTACCTTTCTTAAATTAGAGGTAAGGAGATAGGTACTGTGAAGGTTGAGTTAGAGGAGAAAAGGTTGTATTAAGTAGAACTAACTTGCTATGAAAAAGTTTATCTCTTATCCATTGATGTAATCAAGAAACGCATTGAAACTGCAGCTGTTTGAAAATGTCCTCATTCAAAAAATTGTCTTTTGGAGAAACTTCATCATGCTGAATACTTTACAAAGTGTGTTAGATTAAAAAGAACAGAATTAATTCAAGATAGATGGATAAATAGGCAGATTAAATGACCTGTTTAATAATATTGTAAGGTCATTAAGTTTTCTGAGTTAGACTAGCAAAATATGGCCTATTTTTAAAAGCAATAGCTATTTTTGCCAGGGTTCCTGACACTGGAGTATACGTTTACTTTATTGAACATTAAAATTTGTTTTCTTTTAGAAAAATATGGTGTTATCCCTAAGAAGTGCTTCCCTGAATCTTATACAACAGAGGCAACCAAAAGGATGAATGATATTCTGAATCACAAGGTACAGCATATGGAGCAGGGTGGGATTGCTTGTCGTATACTTACCTTAAAACTCCTAACTGATTTTCCAGGGACGTTCCTGGGCATTTCAGTATACACAGTCTGTGTACAAGATAGCTACTCAGTGTCTATCCAAGGCAATGTAGCCTCATATTAACTTTAAAAATAATTGAGATTAGGGTGTTTTTTTTCCTTCTCTTTAAAAATCTCCCACTTTTATTTCCGTTGATTTTAATATTTTCTTATGGGTACTGAGGAAAGAAAGTCCCATTCTAAGCCACCAGCATGCTAACTTGGTTCTAGTGGAGGTGGACTGGGGCAGCATTATGTTTTAGTAAAACCAAAAAGAACTCTTCGGAAGACTTCCTCAAAGAGTATGCAGAGCTCTGCGGCTTCTCCAAACTATATCAGTGTAGTTTATCCATTCACTTAACATTTGGTATAGTCACTGAACTGCTTTTTATTGCCTTAGTTGTCTTAATGAATCATCCTCTCTTCTCTGCATAACCCATTTTCCCAAGGAGGATTGTGGATCCTACAGGGATGCTGCTCTGCCAGCCAGACATCTTTTTTAAGAACTGGGAGTTGCCAGAATCTGCTGTCTTGATCTATGAGGCTAAAATTGGATTTGTCATCCCTGGGAGAAAGACTACATTTTAAAATAAACTGTAAATGTGTTTCCTCAATATTAGAAGTAGGTTATTTTCCACCCAGGAAACTGGGGAATATTATCCACAGGCTAAAAGGTCATTAATAGTATAGCACTGGATTCCATTTCAGGTGGGAGCAAGATTCTCCTTAGCACAGTGGTTAGGTTTATGACTCACCTTTATCTTTGGCATCTCTCAAAATTGAAAACAAAAATGAAAAGTATATTGGGGGTTGGCATAGCCATGTTCATAATGATTTTACAGAGAAGAAATGGACAACCAGTAAAACTGTAAATTAAAATCTATTAGAGTGACTTAGTGGCATAATCAGCTTGTCTCTTGCTTTTTCCGAGGGTGATGGCATTATGGAATTACATGTTTTCCCCATCCCCAGACATGTATCACAGAGGGTCCCATCAGTTGCAGAGCAGGAGCAGTTCCATCTAGTATTTTTGGGGAATGATCCATGTCTTTTCTCCTTATGGAGAGCGTTTTTAGCTCTGCGCTTAAGTGGACTGGTTGGGGAAAAATGCATTTGCTTTTATGAACTTTTCCCGGGGTCTTGGCTGAGTTATACTTCAAATTAGAGCTAGCACTGGTCTGTTAGGCTCATTTATAGTTGAATTTGGGTAACTGAATAAGTTTCTGTCATAGATGAGAGAATTCTGTCTACGACTAAGGAACCTGGTACACAGCGGCGCAACCAAAGGAGAAATCTCAGCCACACAGGATGCCATGATGGAGGAGGTAATAACAATTATTTGGAATTTTTGTGACCCTTCTAAAGAACTCTCAGAATATTCCTATCTGTTACATTGATTGGGAAACGTGGTCATTGTAGTTAATGTTGAATTGAATTAAAATTACTTATTTTAGGGACTTGCCCTGGTGGTCCAGTGGGTAAGACCCTGAGCTCCCAATGTAGGGGACCTGGGTTCAAGCCCTGGTCAGGGAACTAGATCCCAGATGCATGCCACAACTAAGTAGTATGCATGCTGCAACTAGATATCCTGTATGCCACAACTAAGACCTGGTGCAGCCTAAATAAATAAATATTTTTTTTAAAAAAAGGGCTTCCCTGGTGGCGCAGTGGTTAAGAATCTGCCTGCCCATGCAGGGGACACGGGTTTGAGCCCTAGTCCAGGAAGATCCCACATGCCGCGGAGCAGCTAAGCCCGTGTGCCACAACTACTGAACCTATGCTCTAGAGCCTGCGAGCCACAACTACTGAGCCCGCATGCCACAACTACTGAAGCCCGCGTGCCTAGAGCCCATGCTCCGCAACAAGAGAAGCCACCGCAATGAGAAGCCCATGCACTACAACAGAGAGTAGCCCCCGCTTGCCCCAACTAGAGAAAGCTCGCGTGCAGCAACGAAGACCCAATGCAGCCAAAAATAAATAAATAAAAAATAAATTAAAGTATAGAATCTTTAAAAAATAAAAGAAAGAAAATTACTTATTTTACAGCTGAAAAGGCTGAGGTATAAACTTTGCAGTTTAGTATGGGACTTGTACTTATATCTTCTATTTCCCAATTTATTATTCTATAATTCACTCTTTTATTCATTTCATAAATATTGAATACGTGCTATGAGTTTGCCACTGGGAATACAAAGATGAGAAAGACATGGTCTCTATTTTCAAGGAGCTCAATCTCTTCGTAAAAGAAACACATGAATAATTATAATAAATCCTATGCGAGAGATGTGTTATAAAGGATTTGGTGGTCATAGAGGAGGGAGTGACTAATTCAGTGAACTGAAGGTTTCATGGGGAAGATATTGGAACCAGCACTTGAAAGAGCAGTAAAGATGTACCAGATGGGTAACTGGGAAAACCATTCCAGACAACAGGAATCGCATGTACAGTGGCATGAACAAAGGTGGAATCTTCAGAGAACAGGGTAGCTGAAACGTAACATTTGTGATTGTGTTTGGTAGTAAATTAAGCTAGAAAGGCAGAGCTGTGAGGGATCTTAGGTAGATGCCAGGTCTTTTGGTTTTATTCTGTAGGAATAAAGATGAGAAGCTATCGTTGGTTATAACAGTTAAAATAATGTATGTGAAAACATTTTGGAAAACTTAAAAAGCATTAAACAAATATAAGGCAGTAATATTTATTATCAAGGCAGTTAAAAATCTTTATTACTAAATACTATTCATAATCCAGATGAATATGTATAAAACCGTGAAATCACTTGGAGAAAAGTACAAACATTTCCCTTTTTCATCTAGTGGGCCCATTACTAGGAATCACTCAACTAACAGTCCTTTCAAGACTGTTTGTATGGAATTAAGATGGCCTAAATTTTTTCACTGCAGTGCACAACATTAATGCTTTACTCGTGTTTTCCTTTGAATTTTAGAGAGGCAGCATAGTGTAGTCGAGAGCATGGTCTCTGGAGTCAGGCTATCTAATCTTCTCATTTAACAGCCATGTGACCTGAGACAGGTTCCTGAAGCTCTGAAGTCTCAGTTTGTTCAAGTGTAACATGTCTAGCTTGATACAATATTCATTTCTTAAATATTGTTCAGTGGATGAACACAGAGGTTTCATTTTGCTAGATACATTTAAATTATCTCATATTTACCTCTTTCTTTACTCCTTAAGTGTTCTTTGTTAAGAGAGGTATCTGATTGTAGTAGAAGAAAGTAGGTTTTGGAGTAGGACATGGGTTTCAGTTCCGGCTCTATCACTTAACAGCTCTGTGATCTTGGATAAAATACTTAACCTGTCTGAGATTCCGTTTGGGGTTTAAAATATATTTCTCATTGGATTTTTGTGGGGATCAAATAAGAAATTAAGTATAAGAGTATAAGGCATAGTGCCTGGTACATAGCAGTGGTCCAATAAATGTTAGTTTTCTTCCCTTCCTCCTTGGAATGATCTCTCCTGTTGAGGCCATATCTCCTGCATAATTTGCCTTTATTTATGATTTTAGTAAGATGGTGGGGTGTAGTAAGGATGAAGCTTCTATAAAGAGTTATGGAAACGGGCTCAGATAATACTTACTGCAAATCACAAGCATTCTGTTGGCTTAAGATGTTTGCTTTAATGATCTTTTAAATGATATGTCTAAAATCCATGTTTTGACTCTGGGATTAACTGATAAGAATTAGGGCAGGTTCACTTCCCTGGCGGTCCAATGGTTAAGACTCTGTGCTTCCAGTGCAGGGGGCGAGGGTTCGATCCCTTGTTGGGGAACTAGGATCCCACATGTGGTGTGGTGCGGCCAAAAGAAAAAAAAAAAGAATTAGGGCAGGTATATTTCACATGTCTTTTCTCTCCTGTTCCTAACCTTGGAAAAATAGTACAACACCACCTTACCAAGTCCTGAGTATGGATGTTTTATAAATAGGGTTGTTTACTTAATGATTCTAGGTAAGCTGTTGACTACAGAATTCTGTGTGGTATAGGTCTTTAGATTTTTACAATCCCCTAGATAGCTCTTTATTTAACCTGACTCTTATGTAATGAAGAGTCTAGCTGTGGTTTTAAAGCCACAAATTAGTACCTATGTTTTGCCTAGCCTTGTAGGCACATCAAAATGATGACTTATCAGCCATGAAGCTCAGATAGCTTTGAATGAAATGTATTTATGCTAAAGGCATTCTTTCTAAGAGAAGAGAAAGGCAGGTTGTTTGTTGTGATGACAGACAAGGCAGATCTGGAACCGTGTAGTCACTTCTGTTGTAGTGTTTTCTTAGTGTGTCTACTCTCTTTTAGCCTCCAGATTCCCTTAGGATTATTAAATGTATTCTCTACCAAAATTCTTGTCTGTTAAAAAACAAAACATAAAACAAAGACCAGAAACAATATTTATCAGTGCCATAGGAAGAGACAGGTAGTCATTATGATTTACTCAGGAAATTCTATAGCAGTGGCTCTCAGGTCTTAAAAACAATATATGGGCTTAGGCTTGCTTCAGACCTAAGGTCAAGGTCATTTTCCTTGAGATTAGGGCCTAGTTATCTTTCTTTGGGAGGTATACCCATTTATTTTATTTTTTCAACTGAACAATTAACTTCTTAGTTTGAAACATACAACATATTTGAATTACATTTGCTAATCATTCTACACTGTTGCACATTAGAGGCTTTTGAGTGTTACACCAGGAGCATGAATAATGCTTGTGCTTTTAAACTTTATAAATATAAGAAATTACATACTAACTAACACAGGGAAGGATGACATAGAAAGTCCTTGTGAGCCAAAGGTTATCACTGCTAACACTCTGGTGCATTTTCTAACATGTTTTTTTCATTTAAGATCATATAAAAATAGCTTTAAAAAGGGATCCTATACACTGTTTTATAACTTGGTTTTTTCATTTTCTTTGTCTTTCTCTAAAGCCTATAGTTTCTTTTAATACAATTTTTAAAGGTTACTTTCCATTTACAGTTATTATAAGATATTGGCTATATCCCCCATGTTGTACAATACATCCTTGAGCTTGTCTTATACCCATTAGTTTGTACCTCCCACTCCCCCGTCCCTATATTGCCCCTCCCCCTCCACACTGGTAACCACTTGTTTGTTCTCTGTATCTGTGAGTCTGTTTCTTTTTTGTTATATTCACTAGTTTGTTGTATCTTTTAGATTCCACATGTAAGTGATATGATACAGTATTTTTCTGTCTGACATTTCACTTAGCATAAATATCAAAAATAGAAGAAGATATACAGTGAGAAGTCTTCTTACCCTATTCTCCATCCTTCCAATTACCATGTACCCCCAAATTAGTTTTTGTTTTTTTTTTGTTTTTTTTAATTAATTTATTTATTTTTGCCTGTGTTGGGTCTTCGTTTCTGTGCGAGGGCTTTCTCTAGTTGCGGCAAGCGGGGGCCACTCTTCATCGCGGTGCGCGGGCCTCTCACTATCGCGGCCTCTCTTGTTGCGGAGCACAGGCTCCAGATGCGCAGGCTCAGTAGTTGTGGCTCACGGGCGTAGTTGCTCCGCGGCATGTGGGATCTTCCCAGACCAGGGCTCGAACCCGTGTCCCCTGCATTGGCAGGCAGATTCTCAACCACTGCGCCACCAGGGAAGCCCCCAAATTAGTTTTATTAGTTTTTGTTATTAGTTTTAGCTGTTAGTCATCCTTCCAGAGATTTTTTTTTTAAAAAACATAATAGAAATAGGATTTTTGAGTCAGGGAGAATATACATTTGTAACTTTGATATATAATGCCAAATCAACCTCTTTAGAGGGTCTATCAATTTACGCTCTCATCAACAATATCTGACAGAACCTGTTTCCCTTTAAATTTATCAAGGCAGTGCATTTATCAAACAATCGGATCCTTACCGATCTGATAAGGTACACAGTTGACAGGTAAACAGTCTGATAGTTAAACTATCTCATTGTAGGTTTAATTTATATTTTCTTACTTTGAGTGGGGCTAAGCATCTTTTCTGTGAACTGTCTATTCTTATCCTTTCCTTGTTTTTTTTCTTGGTCTTTTATCAATTTCTAGGTATTCCTTACATGTTACAGAAATTAGCCCATTGTGATATGAGATGCAAAATTTTTTTCTTAGTTTGTTGCTTATCTGTGATATGCTTTTTTTTTTTTTGCTATGCAGAATTTTTTACTTATATATAGTCAAATTTGAAATTTTTTGTGGTTTTTAATTAGAAAAGCTTTTCTCGAATTATAAAAGAATTCTTCCATTTTTCTTCCGGTACTTATAGAGTTTTGATTTTTGTGTTTGAATCTCTGATCCATTTAGAATTTATCCTGGCATAGGGTATGAGATATGGATCTAACTTTTTTCCTCTCAAGGCTGCCCAGTTGACCCACATCTTTTCAAATAGTCCATCCTCTCCCTACCCCTTAATTTGAGATGCCATCTATCAGTTCTAAAATCTCCAGGCATGCCATTCTGTTCTTTTAGTGTGTTTATTCATCTGCCAGTAACTCTGTATTTTAGTTACTGAAGCTATTTGTAGTGTTTTAGTGTTTGTAGAGTTAGCCCCATCTCATTGTTCTCTTATTGTTTTCGTGGTGAATTTTGTTTTGGCATTTGTCGAGTTGTGGCATCTATACCATTAAAAGCTTCTCAGGTGATTCTCGTTTAAGAGCCACTGCTGCTAAGAAGTAACATTTTCTAATATGGTCTTCTCTTTTGGATTCTGGAAGAGGAAAGGAATTATTATTTTGATAGTCATAGAGGACATTTCTGACACTGAAGAGGGGACTAACCTTTCCCTTGAGGTTCTTGAAGGAAATAGATTATGTTCACAAATTGCATTTCCCTTTTGAAGTAAAGCTGCACTTCAGGAGATTAAGTTAGTTAAATAGGTGAAACTGGAAGGAAGAGAGGAAGACCAGTTAGAAGCTGCAGCAGTCCAGGTGGTACTAATTTGGCCTGAACGAGGATAGTGATGATAGAAATGGAAATGAGAGAAATGTGAGATATCTCAGAGGAAAAATCTGTAGCACTTGGCAACTTGTCTGCCAAGGATTCATCATTACAAATAACTTTACGGTTTTAAGCCTGGCAACTGGGAGAATGCTGCTATGGGTCACACACGTCAGTAAGAGAAGCTCTTTTCAGAGGCCACCGTGAAGAGGAGAAATATTGACTTCAGAGTGCCTAGTCCCAAGGCACTGTCCAGTTGGAAATAGGTTTCAAGCATATGGAAATCATTCCAAAGTTCAGGAAAGAGAATGATCTAGAAAAGTGATAGTGATACTAGTACAGGTGGCTGAAGCCTTGCGAATTATTGAAATTCCTGAGGGAGAATGGAAGGATAGAATAGGTCTGAGTAAAGAATTCTGGAAAATAATCTGTTTCCATAAAACTTCTATTTCTATAAAAGTGAGTGCCAGAACTGCGTGATGTAGGTACTGGTCATCAGTGTCAGATGCTGCAGACAGGCCAGAGACTCTGAGGACTGAGGAAAGGCTGCCGATTCCTGAGTAGGGGTGTGTGGAATGGAGAAGGGAAGGAGCTAGGTGGGGAGGAGTCAGACCATGGCACGGAGAGAAAGGGAGTTTCAAGAAGCTCGGCAGTGCAGAGGAGAGAAGTTGATACGCATTTATTCCATAAGTATTTATTGAGTACTACTAAATATTAAGCATGTTCTAAGCACTGTGGGTGCAGTGATGACTGAAACAGACCTGGTCCCTGCTCACATGGATTTTACATACTAGTGGAGGGAGACAGACGATACACAAGTAAATAAACAATCTGATGTGATATGTACTCTGAGGAACATAGAATGCGGTGATTGATAGGGTGGTTAAGAAAGGCCTTTCCAGGGAGTTCCCTGGCAGTCCAGTGTTAGGGCTTGGCTTTTACAGCTGTGGCCCCGGGGTTCAATGTCTGGTCAGGGAACTAAGATCCTGCAAGCTGTGGCACAGCCAAAAAAAAAAAAAAAAAAGGCCTTTCTGAGGTCAAATATGAGCTGAGATATGAATAGCAGGAAGAATCCATCCATTCAGAGATCTGGACATAGAGCATAGCAGGCTGAGGAGACAGTGGGTGCAAAAGCCCTAAGACAGGAGGAAGCTTGGTATTTTTGAGGAACAGAAAGAAGGCAGTGTGACTCGAGCTTGGAAAGAGAGTGGGAATGGCTGGAATAGATCTCAGAGGAAATGAGAACCGTCTAATATAGCGCCTGTGAGCCATGGTAAGGATATTGCATTTTATTCTAAGTGAGCTAGGCACCGGGGAATTTAAGCTGAGGAGTGACATGGTTTAATTTTTGTTTTAAAAATATGCCACTCTGGCTGTTTTGAGAATGGATGGTAAAAAATAAAACAGTGGGAGAGGAAGTAGGGAGACCAGTTAGGAGGCTCTTGTGGTTGTGCAGATGAGATATCATAGTGGTTCCGACCAGATTGATGAGAGTGAGGGTTAAGAGAAATGAATACATTTGGGGGTGTGTCTTGGAAGTGAAGCTGTCAGGACTTGCTGATGTGGAGGACAAGGAAGAGGGAAGAATTGGAGTGATGTATGGTATCTGAAGTGGGAGGGGTTACAAGTAGGGGAGAGGGCTTTTCGGCAGTGATGAGGAAACCTGTGTGTGGTAAGGGATAGCAGATGCGAATGAGAGAAGCAATAATTGAAGAAGCAAGGTTTTGGAGGAGAGAAAGAATAAATGTGCTCTAAAGTAGTGCTTTCAAACTTTAATGTACAGTCAAATCCCCTGGGGATCTTGTTAAAGTGCAGATTGATTCAGTAGGTCTGGGTGGGACTGGAGAGTCCGAATTTCTATTTCTTTGATTCAACCACCACTCTAGAAGGAGTCTCAAGATGATCATTTGACTCTTAGTTATCATCTGTATGACCTCATTTCCCTTAGCATCACAGAAGGGCACATGCCCTTTAAGTGTACCTTTTTATGTCTTTCCCTGCCTGAAAATACATTTGGTGCCCCCAGAAAGTATCTCCTTCTCTGCCTGCTTTTGCAGGCACAGGTAAGATTTTTTTTTTTAAAACAGATCCTTGCCTTTCTTTCATTCCCCACCAGAAAGCAGTAGAGAGCTGTCTTCTCTCTCCTTTCTCTGCATTATCAGCAGTCACTAAGGTCTCTACTCCTTCCCTCTTGTAACTGGTCCATTTACCCTTAGCACTGAACTTTCTTCAAAGTTCAGCTATATTCTTTGACCACTTTTGTGTCCTGCGGTCATTCTACTCTGTGATCAATAGGTCATTTTACCTATGAGCCTAATTTCTCCATCAGTGAAACTAAAAAGTCAGAGTAGGTGATTTCTTAATGGCACTGTAGCTTTGCCTTTTTATAACAATAGAAGTAAGTAATATTTCTACAGTGGTTTAAACTTTACTAGGCAATACAGTATTGCAAATACAAATGAAGATTCTAATATTCTGTCACTTCTGCAGTGGTTCCAAGCACTGAAATCTTTTAGCTTTACCAGTTTTGCTCCATTACAAGTAGCTTGGTTGTTACCATTGCTACCTTCCCATTCTAACATTTCTAATTATTACAGTTTCCTCCATTCTGCGTCTGCCTGTAGCTGGCTTTCAACTCTCACCCTTCTAAGTATTCGTGACTGACGCTCAACTATTGCATCCTGCCTTCCTCCTCTCACTTGATGTCTGTCTCCCAGTTTAGCCATGGGTATAGGAATTGACTCCATCCCACATCATTTGTCTTTAAATTGGGGTCCCCACATTCTTTCCCTATGTCCTGTATTTCATGCTTTCTGTGTCCTTTTTCTTTTTTCCATTCCCTTTCCTGGTTCTGTTATTCACCAGTATTCAGTGCTGCATAATGACTTGTGTTCAGTGTCCAGTATCTTTTTTTGTCCTGAATACCAAGTGCATCTTGTGAGAAGCAGGTGACACTCCCAAGCTGCTCACCAGAGAGCAGACTCAGATATCCACAGCTCACTGCCAGCTTTATACTTTGGGAACCGGGAATATTATTTCAGAACAGCAGAGTCTCTTATCAAGAAATGTAGTGTCAGGGGCCCTGGAGACTATACTTTGGAGAGTTTTAAAAAATTAGAGCTTGTTTAACTATTGTTAGTTGACTTGCAGCCAAATATTCCTTCCAAAGTGTTATAAACTGACTTGACTCTGAATGGCTTTGGATAATTATAGTCATAGTAAACAAAGCAACATGTCTCAAATTACAGTTTTACTAAAATCCAAGAGAAAGAGATGTCACCCTTATCCTCATTCATGCCTTATGTGTATCTTTGATAAAAATTTAGATTTATAAATCATATGCAGTAGGGCATAAGTATTTGTATTCCAAAAAGATTAATCATAGAATTCATTTAGATAACTAAAATGTAGGTTTCCTTTAATGCATTTTTGGGGAGAAGGAAGGAATGATTTAACACTTTTTACTTTAGATAGGGAGTCAAATGCATAATGAGGTATATGTAAATTATAGTGTAAAACACTCATTTATATTTAGAATGTGTTTAAAAGTAAACAGAAATTCACTTAGTTGTCTTAAATCTTCATTAGGCCTAGCCCTAGCCTCATTTTTTTTGGCCAGAGCCTAACTGAACTGGATAAACCACCCTTGGATGACTGAGAATTAATCAGAATGACCCCATATAAAATGTTCATACACATGTGACAACGATTACTAGTTAAAAATACACATCATTTAAGTCTATAAAACCTTCCTTATTTAAACATGTTCTGATTATATACTTACATTGTCATTGTCTTTAGTTACCAGTGGCAGTGTCCTCATGATGAAAGGTGCCATTTGTGGCCTTGGTGCTGAGCAAATACAAAATGACTCTCTGGTCCTTATGAATCCCAAACATAGCTCATTAATCCATGGCTAGATTAGCTCAATTACAGTTGCTGATGTGATGCCCTGCTGCTGCTTTTCTGTACTAGAAACCAACCTGAGAATGATACAACATTAAAGGAGAGGTGGTTTAAGGAGCAGCTGTTCAGGCTCGTAAAACACAAAGTAAATCCTAGTAAAGGAAGATTTTCTCTTGGGAAACAAAACATAAAATGAAAGGCAAACATAACTTCATCTGTAGGTTAATCTGTTTCTGTTAAGATGGTAGAGTCAGGCTCTGTCTTCCAAAATAACACATGAATTAAGAGTCTTTTTATCCTTAATTATAGGCCTAATGTCATAGGCAGGCCTATGTCTAGTTTTCTAGCTTTGGTTCAGAGAATAAGTTTGAGCCTTGGTATCAGGTTCCAGTCTGTCTCAGGGCTTTTTGAGGCCTAGAATGAATGCACTGGAGATGATGAAGAGAAATAAATACAATTTCAGCGGCTGATGATGACATATGGATGCTGACTTAGAATTGGGGGATCTTGGACATGTGTTCCCTAAAGCCAGATAGGGACTGGGGTATCTAATGAATTTACCTAAAGGTCAGTCTGGAGAAGTCCTGGCTGCTCAAAACAACTACTAATATACAGCTAAGGGGTATCAAAAACTAAGCTCCTTAAGTGGTCTTTCTGGCTGAAAGTGGTGGGGTTGGGCGTATTAAGAAATCAGGCTGTCATAGATCATTCTCTGGTGATTCTTTCTAGAGCAGAGGCAGGAGCCGACATTTCTGAAGGGAGTGAAGGGTAAAGTGAAGGAAGAGGGTGGGGTCTATCAGGTTAAGGACAACAGAGTTCTCCAGAGTTGGGGTCCAAGGAGAGGAGGGGAAGGAAAGGTTTATTTCTTACAGGCTATAGCTTTGTTTTATTCTCTAAGCCTTCCCTTTTGTTCTGCATTTAGGGTCTGCCCAGTTTGAACTCCTAAATTTAAGTTTTACACCAGTCACTGGAGAAGAACTTTCAATTTAAGAAAACTGTTTTTAATGGGGTTCTTCTAGTGTTTGTTGGGATACGTCTAAGGTCTAGTTTCTGTCCCTGGTAGATTAAGTCTAGCAGGGGAGACAGTAGAGAAACATAACTGACACTATGGAATCAAATGTTAATTTTTCTAGATCACACTAACTTCTCCCTTCTCTGAATACTTCTGACATAAAAATTTAATTAGTGAAAACTTTCTGGAAAAGGGTCATCCTGCACTGAGTTTTGTTTTTTTTTTTTAATTTTAGTTTTTTGGCTGTGCCACATGGCTTGCGGGGTCTTAGTCCTCTGACCAGGGATTGAACTCGGGCCCTCGGCAGTGAAAGTGTGGAGTCTTAACCACTGAACCGCCAGGGAATTCCCTGCACTGAGTTTTATAGCATGGGAGTAGGATTGGGTTTTGAGGAACAGAAGAGACAGTAAAGTTATGAAGGTGACAACGAGCTGAGTGCGTTGAGTGGACAGTAAGGAGAGACAGAGACAGGCCTGACGGGTGAGCAGGCTCCGTGATGGGAGATAAGGTTGGGTGAAGTTACAGAGAGCCTTTAAAATCCAACCATGTTCATCAGAGAAACGCAAGCTAAAACCACATTGGGGATACCATTACTTACCCACCAAAATGGCTAAAATTAAAAATACAGTGCCAGGTTTGGCAAGAATGTATTGTTAGAACAACTGGAACTCTCTTCCTTTGCTGGAGAGTATGTAAATTCCTTCAAGGCCCTGGAAAATGGTCTGGATAAAAATATTCTTAGCTGCTTTATAAATAACCCTACACTGAAAACAACTCACATGTCCACCAACACGAGTGAATAAATTATAATATATTTACACAGCAGTAAAGACAAATTAGTGATACCCACAGCACCATGAGTGAATCTTACAGGCATTATGTCAACAAAGGTTGCCCTACACAGCAGAGTATATGCTGTGTGATTCCATTTATATGAAATTAAAGAACAGGCAAAACTAATCAGTGGTTATATAAGTCAAAATGATGCTTACCTTGGGGAAGGTGTGGTTATTGACTGGAAGGGAGCTAGGGAACCTTTGGAACCCTGGAAATATTCTGTATATTTATTTGAATGGTGGTTACATGGGTGTATACCTATGTAAAAAATTGAACCGAGCTGTATATGTAAGATTAGTGCACTTTGCATACCTTTTGAATGTATGTTATGCCAAAGTAAAAAAAGAAGACAAATAGATCAGGTCATGGAGTTTAGATTTGTTATGGGAGGTAATAGGAAAGCATTATTGAATCTTCAACAAGGAAGTGACTTGAAGAAAGGGTGGTACTTCTGAAATTATTCATCCTGTGGTGGAGAGTGGAATAGTGTTCACATTAGTTATCATATCTAGGTCAGATATAGTGCTAGATGCTATAGGAGATACAAAATATCCATGACCTGGTCCTTATCCTTGAGAAGTTTATGACCTTTTGTAAGAGACAGGTTATAGGAAACCCAGAAAGTTACAGTAAACGATAAATGCTTAATTCATGGTGTTATAGAAATAGTGCTGAGGTCAGACCTGGGTTCAAATCCTAATTTTGTGATTTATTGGCTTTAAGACTTCAGTCAAGCTATTTATTTCCCTGAACCTTGGTTTCCTTATCTGTAAAATGTGAATAATACCTACCATTTTTTTTTGAGAGGATTGAGAGATATGATATTTAAAGATTGTAGTACAGCACAGAAAACAGTCAATAAATGTTCCCTTTTTTGTTTTAAACCCTGTACCAATGGAGCAATACTTTTTTTTTTTTTTTTTGGACAGTGTGTGACATCAGTTTAGACCATGGTTCTGCCAGTTACTAGCTATGTGATCTTAAGTAGGTTACTTATTTTCTTTGAGTCTCAATCTCTTTGGGGGGAAAAAAAGAAAAAGGAGGGGAAATTATGCCTTGAGAGAGTTTTGTGAGAATTAAGTTAACCTAGCAGATATATAGTATCTAGCACAAAATAGTCACACTTAATAAATACAGGGTCCATTTCTTTTGACTGTATTGGAGTATATCAATACAAATGTATGGAGCAAATAATACAGGTAATAAGATTGGATTAGGGTGGTGCCTGGGGTGGAGAAAGAAGAAGCGGATTGTAGTGTGTATTTTTTAAAAGATAAAACAAATTTGATGCAGAAGAGGAAGGTATGTCTCTATACTTCTATTTTTGTCTTTCTATAAGATGAAAATAATATAAAATATTGAAATATCCTTGAATTGTAATAATGCTAATTGAAGGTTTTATGACATCATTGGAAAGTATGTTAAGGTCTCACAACCCAAAAAATGGTACCTTACTACTAAATTTAGTCTTGTTCTAATAATAATTTTAATAGACATTGTCATCTAAGCTCCACCAAAAAAGTTAATGACTTTTCTGTGAGTAGAGACCCCTGTCACAATCAAAGCCAAACCTAGAAGCATAAAGGGAAGGAAATCCATTTATAAAATGTATGTAATTATTTGTCACTTGAAATATAATCAGCAGATCAGCAACCCAGGTCTTGTTGTGTATCAGTGGTGAGTGATTTCTTGGCTAAGGAAGTTTAACTTGCAGGGCAAATACTAAGCACTAAATATTAACATTTCAGAATTGTATTGTTCACAGTGTTTATTTAAGAACTCAGAAGTTGGCTGATATCAAATCCTGGACATCAACCTTCCAATTTTTGGAGCAATATTAGATTTCCTGTGAAATTTCTGGCTTGAATTTAGCCACTGATTCCTTGTGTTTCCCAAGCTAGAAGAAAATGAAGAGGTAAAAAATACTGCTTCCCCCTAGCCATCGCTTATCTGTCCTCCTTTTTTCCAGATATTCAGAGTGGTGTGTATCTGTTTGGGTAATCCACCAGAGACATTTACCTGGGAGTATCGAGACAAAGATAAAAACTATCAGAAGATTGGCCCCATAACACCCTTGAAGTTTTACAAGGAACATGTCAAGCCACTCTTCAATATGGAAGATAAGGTTGGAGACTGGCACTGGCAGCCACTGGCTGTTTACTTTCAAATGCCTGTTGACTACAAGAAAGAATACACGATTCCTGGGTTACCATGCATGCTCATCAAACTAGACACTAAACAAAATTTTTCCTCCTTCCTCTGAGGTATTTTATGTACCAATTCAGTTGGTCATATTAGGATCCCCAGTGCTCCTCTTCAGAGACTTTTCTAACTATGGGCCAGCAGTCAGTTTAATTCCCATATGCTCCCCTGATTTGGGCCCTGAGTCATTCTCAGGTGCGAAGACAATAAAAGTATATTGGGTGTTTCTTACCATGGGTTCAGAGCATCACTCTACTGTGGGCCCCTCTTGGGACTCTCTTGTGGAAGGGAGCAGTGCCCCATCCTAGTTTTTCCCGCTCACTTCAGGGCTTCTCCACCTGCCTAGCAAGATGACTAGCGCCCCTTCTTCATTGGCATCTTGACCATCTTAAAAGCACATGGCGTTTTTTTATGATGGAGTCCCAACTCAGTTGTGGTACTGCCAGATGTTGAGCCTTTCTGGTAACTTGAGAGCAGAGGTCTTGTAGTGATGGACTCGTGAATCGCCATCTTGCCATACTCAGTGCACACAATTCTGCAGAATTAGTTTTGGGGTGATTCCCGCCAGTAGGAAAAACAGGTTGATGCAACTCCCAAATGTGTCCCTTATACTAATTAGGATATACAGGGACCTCTCTCACATGACCTTGCCACCTTTTGTTTCTCAGTTATTTAACAATGTGTAATGCTTGTTCTTGTAGGCAGAGGTGCTAAGCTTGATACAAATATATGAACTTAAAGGAGAGGTCTGTATCTTGCTTGACACTCCTGGTTTTATGTTCTAATCAACATGTTCTTGATCTCAATAGATTTGTTTAGTGAATGACCCTCGACCCCACCATAAGTACAGCAGACTTTACACGGTGGACTACTTAAGCAACATGGTTGGAGGGAGGAAAACTCTATATAACAACCAGCCCATTGACTTATTGAAAAAGGTGGTTGCTGCCTCCATCAAAGATGGAGAGGTTGGTATTGTTTCTTTGTCTTCTGCATAGGGGTTAAAACCTTTTCTTCCCACTTCTTTGGTGTAATAGGAAGAACTTATGTTGACTTCTTTCATCTTCTTTCCTCTATTTCTAGGCTGTATGGTTTGGCTGTGATGTTGGAAAGCACTTCAATGGCAAGTTGGGCCTCAGTGACATGAATGTGTGAGTGCAAGAAATTTAAAGTAGAAAATCATTTGTGGGTTGTGACTGCTGGAGTGCACTCTTGGTACGAAGTGACTCAGCTCAGGTTCACACAAAGATTAAGGCTGGCCTGAGGGTGGGTCTCTTTCTTTCTATTTTGTAGAATTTGAGGATTCGTAGCAGAAACTCCACATACTTATATGCTCTAACCTGGGAAGTCAAGATCATACTTCATATCTGAGTTGAAATTGTTGGACGTTCCTAAAAAGTCATCCTACATGAGAAAGACACTTAAAAAAATTTTTTTTTTGATTTAAAAAAAAAACAACAATGTAACACTCAAAGTAGTATTGTAAAAGATATAATCAATGTGATGCCAAGTATTTGATACCAAGTATTTATCAAAGATACCACATACTTTTTGTCTTTTTTTTTGTACAATAATTACTTTTTAAAAGACAACTTAAGGGACTTCCATGGGTGGTCCAGTGGCTAAGACTCCATGCTCCCAATGCAGGGGGCCCGGGTTCAATCCCTGGTCAGGGAACTAGATCCCACATGCTGCAGCTAAGAGTTCACATGATGCAACTAAAAGATCCCACATGCTGCAACTAAAGATCCTGCATGCGGCAATGAAGATCCTGTGTGCCGCAACTAAGACCCGGTGCAGCCAAATAAATAAATAAATATTTTTTTTAAAAAAGGCAACTTAAAAGTTGGATTACTGGGACTTCCCTAGTGGCACAGTGGTTAAGAATCTGCCTGCCAATGCCAGGTACACAGGTTCGATCCCTGGTCCGGGAAGATTCCACATGCCACAGAGCAACTAAGCCCATGCACCACAACTGCTGAAGCCCACGTGCCTAGAGCCCGTGCTCCGCAACAAGAGAAGCCACTGCAATGAAAAGCCCGCGCACCACAATGAAGAGTAGCCCCCAGCTCGCCGCAACTAGACAGCCTGCACGCAGCAATGAAAACCCAACGCAGCCAAAAAAAAAAAGAAAGTTGGATTACGAAAGTTATAAAAATAATAGTAATTGATTACTGTGTAAATCTGCTCAGTGCGTTTGGGGATATAATGAAAGGTTTTCCAGATCTCTTGTTTGCTATTTGAGCCTTCTTAACTACTTCTATTACTTTGATACCTTATGTATTTTGTCTTTATGACAACTAGGACTAATATGCATACACACTTTAAAGCATTCCTCCTGGTTGTTTATGACAATGAAGATTCATTTGTGAACTGAATCATTCAAATTCCTTGACTTAAAATATATCACTTTAGCATTACTTGTAAGTAATTATTACTTGTAGGAAATTGAGTAAATATCTTGACAGTTAACAACAGGAGAAAGGAAATCTGCTAAAAGAATTCATGAAGTTTTTTAAACTTTGAAAATATTCTCCAATATTTTGACACTATTTATTTAAATTTCACAGTTAGCAGTGGTCTAAATGAATTCAGAAACTGAGTGTTTCTGCCGGCTAAAAAGAGACCATTTTTGAAAGAAATTACTTCAGAAACTTTTAAGTTTTCTTGCCAAAATGACAGTGCAAGCTTATCTTGTCAGCTTTTTGATTTGGGGAATTTATGTTTAATAACTTCGTATTTTTCTGAGTACTCTTGTGACACAGAGAGAATGGAATCCCATTGAGAGACTAAATTTTGCACGTACCACGTTCTCTAAAGAGCTACAGCCCAGATATATCTGGAGCTGCAAAGCCCCTTCAGGTTCTTCTATGATCCTTTTACAGCCAGAAGCCAATTATCCCCCATGATTGTACTCTCTATATTCTGTGCTATTGTTCTCTTTTACAGCTATGACCATGAGTTAGTGTTTGGTGTCTCCATGAAGAACATGAATAAAGCTGAGAGGCTGACTTTTGGTGAGTCACTTATGACCCACGCCATGACCTTCACTGCTGTCTCAGAAAAGGTATGACCCTCAGCGTGCCCACTCCAGTGTTTGCATAGATGGATCTACATGCTCCTGCAGACCATTTAATCCAGCAGAGCTTCTTCATAGTGTATATGATTTCTGTTAAAAGTTAGCAAGACATTGTACCTGCCTCACTTGGGGTTTGGCTGGATGCTCAGAAGTAATAAAAATAGAAACTTTCCATAAGGAGCAGAATTTGTGTCAGCAGGGAGTAAGGAAGTAACTGCTTTTCTGTAACTTTGGAAATTCTTGGTGTGAAAAGAGGTCAGCAAGGGAACTTGGGAGAGGATAACTTCAGTTTAATAAGGAATTAAAATGTGCCCTGAAAGTGTTCATATCTTGATGACTTATGTTCAGACTCACCTTCCTTTCATTTGTCATTCAGATTCTTCTGCAGTAAAATGTCAATAACAATAATTTGTAGACTCCATGCCCATTACTGGATTTATGCAGAGCTTCAGGAAATTGAATGTAAAAAGTATGTTGAATTTCCTATGAAATACTCTGACTAGTAATATCACTGTTTCTAAGACACAGTGTTGGAAACAACAACTGCAGTTTTATTTCACAAATAAGCCTCCTTATTTCTAGGCTGTAGAATAGATATTTACTCCTGTGCTCAGGGGTCATAAAGAAGAGAAGACTTCAGAATACTTTAGTTCTTTACCACTGCAAGCAAAAGTGTTCTTTTCCTAGCCTAATTGGAAAGAAAGTCACAGAATAACTACCTTGACCTTAGAAGCAAAATATTAGAAGGAACTTCTCGTAAAATACTGTAAGTAATGAAATAAAATTCTATAGTAAATAAACTAGAATAAAATACTACTAAAATACTTAGAATAAAATATTAAGTTGTTCATATTTATGTTTAGACCTCCTATATTGTAAAATTCAGTGGATTTATTACTAAAGCTCCTTAAAGTTAAACTTTTAAACTATTCAGAGGATTATTAAAAAGGAAAACAAACTAAAAACCTTGTAATTTCCAGGAGAGTTTTGGGTTTTATCATTTTCCATCTCTATTATAGAGTATTCCTGTTTTTCAGAAATAAAAATCATACATACTCCATGTCGTTTTCTCTGGAACTTCCATGCTTTCACTGGCATGGTTTATTAATATGCTTTTTTTTCCCCTCTGGGAAATGGAGCTACATTACCTGTAAATATTATAAAGCAGAATCGATACTATCATAACTGGAATTTTATATTGAGATTTTTCTCTTCCTTCCACTTTGAGTTTTTGACCACTGCAAAACTAGTTTGCACTGCATTTGAATGATGATGCAGAGATAAATGCTAGTAAGTATTCTGGGATATTCTTTCGTGTTTCTGGTTTCTTGGAATCCCTCTGAGGGAGGTCCAGATATTATTCTATATTTGTAGATGACATGGCTTGATCTAGGTCATGCAGGAATTCATTGGCAAAGGAAAGAAGAGGAAACATTTTCAAACTTACTATAATAAATGACTTTAGGTGATATAGATTCTAACAGTTATATTTAAAAGGAAAGTAAAGATGGACTATAATGCAGGGAGTAGAAAACCAAAACATTTAATAAGCTAGCCCCAGAATGTATAGTTTATTGATGTGGTTTTAAAGGTACCTGGGGCTAAGATTAAGGGGTAGGTAGTACAGATAAGGGTGTTTGAAACTTGTGGGTTTGATTGTTGGCTATTTCTGAGACTGAAAATTACTGAGATTCAAGAAAACTGTCAGGAGTAAAATCAAATCCCATGTAGATGAGACTCATGCAGTTTTATGCAGGTGGGAGTTGACAGATGAAATCATTAGGAGATAATTCAGGAGCCAGCTCTCTTCTCATGCTACAGAGATTTAAGTTGTTTTGACATCAGCTAATGCCCTGGGTAAACGTGAGAGAGAACAGTCTTTTTCCCAAGTGCAGCCTTCTTATCCCTCTCTGCGTCACTGTAAGAAAGACTGTAAATGAAGGTTATCAGGATGAGTATCGTTGTCCCTTTAAGAAGATGAAAATTGAGCTTATTTTATTAATGAAGATAGAAGGAGAACGGAACTGCCTGGGTTTTGTTTTGTGAAAATAGTGTTTGGTTTGCCATTCAATCTCTATTGTATTAAATTCAATATTTGTGTAACTGAATCAATAAAAGAACACATTGGAGAGTGTCATTACTCGGTTCCCCTAAGAAAGAAAAGTAGGCTGTATTGATGAGAATGTGTTTGTTTTCTTTTTTAAACTCTTGACTAGGTCTTAGAATCATTTCTAAAATAAATACAGTGGGATACCTTTGCAATGAATGCTGACTAATTAAAAGCAAGAGTCTCTGGCTTCAGATGGTGTTCACTGCTTTCAGTAATTTAATATTGTGTTTTCCTTAGCCAGGAGGCATTTTAATGTGCTTATTTTCTGTATACAATAGAATGTAAAGGAGAAAATGGTATTTATCGCTTTGCTGGGTTTATTGCATTTTCACCCCAAGAGATTCAAACTCCACTTCTATTAGAGTATCCCTTTGGTTATAGTGGAAGATACACGGCCCTGGTCATGTATGTCATTGCTGTATAGCGAAGGCCCTTTCTTCCGAGTGGCTGAATAAGAGCTGAAATCACACGACACCTCATGAGGACGGATCTAGTTTCAGACCACACACTGTCATCCGCTCTTTTGCAGGATGGTCAGGAGGGTGCTTTCGTGAAATGGAGAGTGGAAAATTCGTGGGGTGAGGACCACGGCCACAAAGGTAAGCTTAATCTGGTAATACGAACTCAGAGTGACGAGGTCTGCTCTACTCTCTGCCTCCTAATGGGAAGAAAAAGCTGCCCTAGTGTGGATCATTTTTATTTTTCAGTAATTGGTCCCATTAGCTAGATTATTAGCTAGACTATTCTGGAGAAAAATCTGAGGATCTAGTTTGCCCCCAGGATCCCTACGACCAGTATGGTAGGCCTGAACTCCCTGGTTGGCTCTGAGATCAGTATGTGCTGGCATTTGTTCCAAACCGTGCTGACCCTAGTACACCTCTTTGTACCAGAATCACTTGGCCCGTAAGAAGTTTGCCCTTTGCCAGGACACTTGCTGTATGGAGTTTGGTGCATTTTCGTTTACTGCACTAACTCTCTAGAAAATCAGAAGCTTTCTAGTGGGAGAATGGGATTGGCAAGAAACTTTAGGCATGTATTGGAGACTCATGAGAAGTTGTGAAGTCTAAAGAGGAAAAGAATGCCATGGTTACCATTTAGACGGTTTTATTCTGACAATCAAAACGCAGGCAGAAGTCATAAGTAAATTATAGTAATTAGGCTTAAAGAAAAACCACAGGTAATATATGAATTGTAGAAAAATAAAAACTACAGATAAACCAAAAGAGGGGGAAAAAATCTCTAATAATCCTGCTCCCCAGCGATCACCATTGATTAACCGTTTAGGGTATGTTCTTGCAAATCTTAGAGACCATATTTCTTAAGACTGTTTTTCATAGTAGATTTAGTAGATAAAAGCCTTTTAAGGTCTTGTTATGCTTTAATTTTTAGAGTTTCAGACCAAAAAGTGGCAACTACCAGAGTATATTATGCATGTCACCATGTATTTGCGTGTGTGTTATGTGCTGGTCACATCTTGTAGCAGCTGTTTCCCAGAGTCCATATTTCTTACTTTTAGCCAGTAGATTCTGGCTAGGAAGGACACATGAACCGCAGCTCTCTAGACTAGTTAGAAGACTGGAAGGAAATAGGTAGGGAATCCAGTGAGATTACCCAGACACTTGGAATCAACCTTCAGCTATCTCACCCAAGCAGCAATCAGCCAGAAATTTTCTTTAAAAAAAGTAAAACAAAATGAAAGAAAAAAAAAGAAAAAGAAAATAGCGATCTCAGCAACTCTTTACCTGTTGCTTCCCTCTTTGTTTAAGTGATTTTCCAGCTAAGTTCTTTAGAGCTCTAAGATTTCCAGGGGTAAAAGGTGGAGGTTTGGAAGTGAGCAGATGGGGCTTCAGTCGTTTATATTTGAAAACTACTGTCTTAGAAGAGCCTTGACAAGACTTGAGTAAGCTGCAATTGAGTGGCACAGGCTAGTAGTAGGTGATGGCCAACACCTAGAGGCCATTTAATCTGTCATTCCAAGTCTTTTCATCTCCCCATGAAATGATCATTGGTGGATTTTGGCTAACTATCCCTGGGATCTGCTGTGAAACTCAGCAGCTCAGTGATTCTATGTAAATGAATATCAGTGCTGTTGGTACGTATCTGCTCATCATCAGGTAGTTGCATGTCCCCCACCTGTGATTTCTGTTATTGTTCTGTGATTATGGGGCACTTGCTAAATTAACTATTATGAATTAAAGTGCAACATATTTTTTAATTGGTGATCTCTTATAAGATAAATTCATTTTAAGACACAAAAACATTGGGATCAGGTAGAGGTGGGTATAAGGAAACTAGCAAAAAGATTAAAAACAAACAACTCAGAATTCAGTTATATCCCTTAAGTTGATGGTGGTTAAGAAGTGGATGCAAAGGAAAAGCTTGTCTTGAATTGGAAGGATTTGGTATTTGTAACATTTTAAAACATAAGCTGTTGTTTCAGATGAAACTCTGTAGCTTCTGTTTCATGTTTGGTCTTACTTGGTCCCTGTAAATGGTTTGTTATTGTAAAGATTAGTGTCTAGGAAAAGGACTAAAGTTATGGTTTGTTTAGACCAGCCTGGACCCCTTGGCTTGTTTCTGAGATATTTTTCTATCTATAACAGTCACTGAGTTTGTAGATAGTAGTGATACCCATTTAAGAGAGGATAAACACTTGTAAAGTCAGGCAAAAGCTCTGTGTTCTGTGTAGTGTGAGTTATTGTCTTTCTTACTTTGAACCTAAATACCTACTCTTAAAGAGGATTCTAGGCCACTTTGCTAATTTATTTTTTTCCATTCAACTGTACCTCTTTACTCCTAACTCAATAAAAGTTTTGCTTCTGCTGACTTATTCATTCTATTATTATGTTGAGAGAGCTGGGGTCTTTTTTTTTTTTAAGTTCAAAGGTTATAGCTTATTGTACTATAACACATTAACCAGTTTTGCTTCCAACCCAGAAGTCTAACATTTAATTATTTACATAATTATATGAATTTTATAATTTATGTTGTAAAGCACACATAATTATATCACACACACACATTTTCAAATGTCCTTTGGCTCTTTGAACTGATTGTGTTATCTTACTGGTTCACTCTTGTAGTGAATTGAATAAAATCTTTAACACGTGTTTATTTTACATTTGCATTATATCACCATTTTACTTCTTAAAATTTACTTTAATGACAGTGATACTCCCTTCTTGGTTTTTTTTTTTTTTTTTTAACATCTTTATTGGAGTATAATTGCTTTACAATGGTGTGTTAGTTTCTGCTTTATAACAAAGTGAATCAGCTGTACATATACATATATCCCCATATCTCCTCCCTCTTGTGTCTCCCTCCCACCCTCCTTATCCCACCCCTCTAGGTGGTCACAAAGCCCTGAGCTGATCTCCCTGTGCTATGCGGCTGCTTCCCACTAGCTAGCTGTTTTGCATTTGGTAGTGTATAGATGTCCATGCCACTCTCTCACTTCGTCCCAAGAGCTGGGGTCTTGATCCCTGTGGTCTGCCTATAATCCTTCCTAGCGAAACCTTTAGCTGTCTAGTTAAGACTAAACTAACTTTTTTGTTGTTCTCGAATAACTGAAATGCCTGAGATTATACAGAGTAAAGCATTTCAGTAGAGAGCCAAAAGATAAATTGAACTGAGTAGGGGTAGTGAATAGTTCATTCAAAGCCAAAATAAATTATTCTCATGTGTTTCTTGGTAATGTTCTTTCTGACTTAACAGGAAGGAAGGAAAGAAAACATGATCTAATTTAATTGGCACACTTGGCCTGACCTTAGGAGAATACGTAGTGTGCTATTATGCTGCCGATGTGTGTTTACCCCAGCAGGGCCCTCCCGTCTGTCATCCTGGTGGGCACTGGCTGCCATGTGTGAGACAGAACCTCTTTTGTGCCCTTTCAGGAGACAGGACAACCTTAAACAGCATTGCTAGGATTTTGTTTCTGTAGATAACATTGTTAACAGTTTGTTACTGTTCTCTATGGGGTTTCTGCTTGTTAAGATTGATGGTTTCTCAAAAAGCAATGTTGATAATACTACAAGCTGGAGGTGAACAGAGCAGAGATACCTGGGCAGGCTGCCTTTTCCCTCTGCCCAGTTCTGGCTTTGGTCTTTCCCATTGGTCATGAGACTACTAATTAAATCAGATAACCTGACTGTTTCCCAAAGGGGACAAATATTAGACACATAAAGGGAGAAACATAAAGGGAGAAATTAATTCTTATCTTATTGAAGCCATTGGGTTACTTCATATTGGTGAGGTATTCTAGTATTCTAGAATTCTGGTATTCTTAGTCAGATGGACTGAAAATTGGATACATATCTAGGATGGGGTACAACCAACGTGGCTTTCTTTTCTCCCCTGCTTCTTGAAGTACTTGACTGTGTGTTTATGGATCATATTAGAAATGGATTTCATAGTTGAATGAGGGAACAGACCTTGGGACTTGTTACATTGTCTTTCATTTTGAAAAGCTGATAGGCTTGTTAGAATCAAGTAGTTTGTAAAATGTTTAAGAATTTAAAATAGGGGTGATAACCTTTGGTGCTTCTTACTCTTGGTCAGAAATTCATCTGAGAAGAGCATAATCTTTAAGCCAAAGTGACCTACAGGTCATCTCACTAAAAAGTGGTAGAGCCAGAATTATAATTCAGTCTGACATTAGAGCCTGTTTTCTTAACCACTAAACTGTGCTTCCTCCAAGCTTCTCTGTTCTAGTAACATCTAGTCTACTCATGGACATACCAGATCAATTTATGATCTTGGTGACCAGAAACTAGTGGCTACGGGGACATAAAACTTGTATAAAGTATCTGGAGACGAGTAAATGTCTGCTGTCAGGAGAAAGGGCTCTTAGAGCACTGTTTATGTCTGGGAATCTGAATAAGGAGGGGAGGATGGAGCAACTCGTGAGTGGTTTGTGTCCAGAGTTAGCACATTGTGAGTTGGGCAAGTGAAAAACTGTATGTAACCACCAAAAATTTCCCAGGATTATTTTGTCCATGCCGCTTTATAACATGGTCTTTGTTTTTGTTTCTGTTTTTTTTTAACTGTTTATCATGGACAATTTCAAGCATATATAAACAGAATAGTATTAAGAAGTCCCCATGTGCCCATAACCCAGCTTCAATAGTGATCAACATTCTGCCATGCATATAACAAAAGTGTTGATACTCAATAAATTAAACTCTTGGATGGTCTCCCTAATGAACCAGTCTTATTATGGAACTTCTTTTTATGATTGGTTCACTTAGTCATGAGATGATATTCCAGTTCTAAAGTCTGATACATCAGAGCTCTGAAGGTAGAATTATCATAACATAGTTCTTAATGCTTGTAGTCTAGTTTCTTAATATGCTAAATAATACAACTTTTTAGTAAGGTTAGGAGGAATATTATTTTCTAATTCTGCAATGGTCATTGAAGGAAAATCTTTATCTTTTAAAAATTTGTTTCTCTACATTTTCATTTTGAACCAAGATTAGTTTTCATTTTTCAGATTGCTTTTGTGCCTGTCAACTTCAACTTTGAAGTTGTTTTTAACTCACATTCTTCATCTTTCCTTACAAATAAGCCTTTCTGTTCCTGATTTCATTTTAGTAAAGTTTCCAGACTTCCTCATAAAAGGGAGTCTCTTGATGATTTCAGTTAAAGAGGCTTTGGCATGTTAGAGATTAATCTGGAAAGAAATTTATGTGGCTGATTCACATGACATCTGGACTTCTGCTGCTTTCTAAAAACCAAAAGTAGAGCCTTTAAATTGCCTCACCATGTGATTTTGGAAACAGTATGTCCAAAGCTAGGCACAAAATTCATCATATCCTTCATATAATGTTATATGGTGGAACCAAGAGAGACAGTTACTACTTTCTTGATTATAGATCCTGGGCAGTAATTTGTCTCCTTATGGTTTCACATTTCTCTATCAGTAACAACGGATAATGACTACTTCCTTGTGAGGTCCTATAGTTTATATATAGCCATCAAACTGTATACTGTTATATAACTCTAAAAAGTTCAATGAATATTCTATATTTCTGTCAGAGGTACTCAGGACATAGAGTTCATAACATCTTGCTTCATAAGAATTCAACATTTGCTAATGTATTTGTATTTTTTTCCCCCACGGCATCATGTAGAGTAACTCAGGATATGAACACCCATGTTTGATGTGAAAAAATGAAAACATGCTGAGAGGTTTTGACTTGTTCAGGTTGCACAGTGTCAGAGAGAGAATTGGAATTCAGATTTCTTAATGTGACACAGGCAGCTTCCCTGAAAATGTATATTACCTATGAAAGATAACCAGTTACTTGCAGATCAGTTTGAGATTTAGTGGATTTCTAGCACAGATAATATAAATTATAGACAATATTGAGCTGAACTTGCAGAAATAAGAGAAAATTATATGAGCTAAAAGTGGATGCTTCTGATTTCCTGTAAAAGAGCAAGATACAAATTTGTTTTGTCACCTCAGGGTTTTCATGTCTCTCCAGGCTTGGGAAAAGCACTGCTACTATCAAATTCGGGTATCTGAGTTCTTTCAGAGGGACTCCTCATCCTCCATCTTCATTAACCAATGAGCCTGCATGACTCAAGCTAAAAAATAGTTCATGTGAGTGGAACAGAGGAAGACTGACCGTTGCTTCCTTATCAAAGTGTGTGACTAGCAGAGGGCTACCATTTGTGAGAGGGGGACAAACTATGGAACAGAGGCTCCTCCTAACCTGCAAGCAGGCATTGGTTTCAGGGAGAAATCTCTTCACATTTAATATAGATTTGTGTGTGTGTATTTGCTTTCTCCTCTAGAGAGGATCTGTCATTTTCACCAGATTGTGTCCCAGGTGTGTTTGCGTTGCTTTGAGGAGGATAGAGGTTAAGCACAGAACCTGGCACCAGATGCCTGGGAACACGTCCTGGCAGTCCCTCCTATTGGCTGTGTAGCCTTGGTCATGGTATTTAACCTTTATAAGCCTTAGTTTTCTGATCTGTAAAATGGGGTTAATAATTGTACCTACCTCATAGGGTTGTTGTGAGAACTGTGCCAGGCATATAAGAAGTGCATGAAAATATTAGCTATTGTTGTTAACTGTTGTTAATGTTATCTGTAGACAGGTGAGAGCAGGAGAGCGAGAACATAAGGCTCCTTAATCCTTCCCTCTGGGAGAGGGCTGTCTTAACTTGCCCATGGTTCTAGCGTCAGGTCTCTAAGAATTCAAGACCCTCGTGTGACCCCTGGACTACATCCCAGTTTACTGGATGGATGACTCGTCACGTGGGCTTAGTTGCATGAAGGAAAGCAGTGGAGGCGAATAAACCTAGTGCCCAGAAAAACCCATTAGCAATAGCATCACCTCACATTTATTGATGGGATGCCGGGAACCGTGCGCAGACCATGGTGGAACGAATGTCTCTGACCCTCAGAGGAATTTATACTTACTCACCTGGGACATGGAAGGGGATTTGAAGAGGGCTGTGATGGGACAAAAGTGGCATTCATGGTGTGCTCCTCAGACTGTAAGACATAGGGTAAGTAGACCAAGAAAAGCAGGAGAAGGGATGATTTCTCCAGGAAGGCAGATGACAGCAGAAGTGGAGGAACCGGGCAGAGCCCCCTCAGTGGGGAGACAATAGAAAGACATTGAAGCTGAAGTTATTGAGATGGGTGAGGGGTTAGGGAGAAGTCATGGAACTAGGTGATGTCCGGGAGAACTTGGTGGTAAATAGTGCTGCAGCAGGGCAGCCAGAAAATGAGTCAGTGGGAGAGGCTTCGGGATTGGACTTTAAGGCAGGTTTTGGAAACTTTAGGAGGGGTGAGGGTAGAAGCCCAACTGCGCTATTAATGCCACATAAGGAACATTTTGTACTTGATTCTTTCAAATGCTAGGTACAGGGAGTGGGGAGGCCAGGAATTGAGCTGGGACCATTGAGGCTGTAAATCTTGTTCCGTACGGTGTTTGCAATTTATTATAAAAACAAATTGCTTTACCAAAAATAAATAAATAAATAAATTTTTTTTTTTAAAGACCCTTTAAAAAAAAACAACAAAAAAATTGCTTTTATAATTATAAGTGCAAAATAATAAAGGGGGTAAACTACAAGAGAGATGGTGAGTGATTGGAACAGGGAAGGCTCCTTAGTGATTCTTCAAAGGTGAGCAGAGGGCTTCCCTGGTGGCGCAGTGGTTGAGAATCTGCCTGCCAATGCAGGGGACGTGGGTTCGAGCCCTGGTCTGGGAAGATCCCACATGCCGCGGAGCAACTGGGCCCATGAGCCACAATTACTGAGCCTGCGCGTCTGGAGCCTGTGCTCCGCAACAAGAGAGGCCGCGATAGTGAGAGGCCCGCACACCGCGATGAAGAGTGGCCCCCACTTGCCACAACTAGAGAAAGCCCTCGCACAGAAACGAAGACCCAACACAGCCATAAATAAATAAATAAATAAATAAATAAAGACTTTCTCTCTATTCACTGTCTTTAAAAATAATAATAATAATAATAATTTTTTTTTTAAAAAAAAGGTGAGCAGAGTTTTAGGAAAGACGTTAGGGTTGTGGCTCTTTTGGGAAGCGAAGTGGAAGGCCAAGAAAAGGGGAGCTGAGAAGCGTAGCTCTTGACCTGTGAAGCATGCTTCAGGCCAGTCCGAGGCCTGGGGCCAAGAAATAATGTGGCCTGCCATCAGTGGAGCTTTTGAGGAATGATCAGAAAGCAGGCTTTGCCTGAAACAAATAGGAGTAATGATGTTTGGGGTTAGAGAGAAGTCATTGAGTTTTGGTGAGGAAACAAACCCTTGGATGACACCTAAAGTTGTGTTTCCTCCTCCTGTCCAACATCAGAGATCCTGGCAGGATTTTGTGTGATCTTGGACTTGCCTGGATCATGCTTACCGTCCAGGGAAACAAAAAAATCAGACTGGTTGGTGTGCTGCCTTCTCTCCTCAGCCCAGAGGTGGACAGGCTTCTTCTGGACTCCTTAGCAGAGGGACTTCCTCAGGAAGTATGCACTTCTGCAGACTGAACTTTGTTGTGGTTTGATGGTTTAAAAAAAATGCAACCCACAAACCAAAACAACCCTCTTTCCCAACCACATTTTCCACTCTGCCTTCTTACCAGGGAAACACAATCTTCTGTAGCCTTTGTTTCTGAAAGAGGCTACAGGTAATATCCAGCTGTAAGAGTATCCCTTCTCTTATCAGCAAAAGGTTCAGGAACCTGAACCACAGACCAGACGTTTGTGTTTTACTCTGGAGGAAAAAGAAGCTTCTCCTCAGATCAGTGTCCAGATATCTGTCTCATAAGTAGTGGGTTTGTTTCTTTTTGAAAAACGTCCAGCCCATCCTGTTCTCCAGCCTTCTAAATAAATGCAGTTAGAACACATGACATCTCTTTGATTTAAAGATACAAAATACCTCATAAATGGACCCTGCAAAACCTGGGCTCATGGCTCTGGATGTGGGGTGTGTGAGCGGAAGGAACCCGGTTCTAGACAGTGCCTAGATGAGGAGCTAGATAAAGCAGTTACCTGTTGACCAAGGTCATAACTGCCTGCCACTCTCTTTGCCCCCCTGAGTGCGGAAGCTGAGCCCCATGGAAAAGACCGAATTTGAAGTTAAGACCTGGATTTGAGTTTGGGCTTTACTTACTTACTGGCTATGTGACTTTAAACAGCTCATACCAACCCCGCCTGCCTCGTAGTGTTGCTGGGAGGATTAAAATCAAAACAAGGATAGTGGATGTAAAATTGCATTTTGAAGTCTAAGCTCCCTACAGATCCCTGTGTGTGTTTTTTATTTTGCTTTCTAAGGTATAATTCTTTTAATAAATAATAAAATTACATTGTTCCAAAATCAAAATACAAAAAAGTATATAAAGGGGAATCTTGTTTCCATCTCTGTCACTCTCTACTCCTTTCACCTCCCCTTCTTTCAGTTTCCCGTCTCTGTTGTATCCTTCCAGTGTATTTTAGTGCAGCAAAGGTAGCATACCTTATGCCCCACTCTGCATCTTGCTCTCACTTCACTTAACAGCATGTCTTTGAGGCCTGTCAGTACGTTTTCACATCAGTACAGCTTCATTATCTTCCATTGTCTGGATGTACCATACTTTATTTAGCCAGTTCCCTTACTAATGGAACTTGGGTCATTTCCAGGCTTTTGCTATTACAAACTATATTGCAGTGAGTTAATATCCTACAATGATTAGAACAGTGCCTGACAATAGTAAGAGGTGAATAAATATTAACTATTATTGTGCCTGAATAAACATGTATTGTCTGCATGTACGTACTGTTTTGTCTGTAGGATGAAGTTCCAGAAATGGCATTGCTTAGTGAAGAGGGTAAATGCATTTGAATTTTTTCTAGGTTGCCAAATTCCATTTCATAGGGATTGTGTCTTTTTGTACATTTGCAGCATACTCTGTACAAATGTAAGGCATGCTTTACACAGTGGGTAACCAACAGAAGTGGTTGACAGATTGTCACTACTTACTTACCTGTTAAAATTGTGTATGTTCATAGCTGGGGACTAGACTGTGCCGAGGCCTTACTGAGTGGTGGATTTTTCACTGAGATTGTGTTTCTTATGTTTTCTTACCACTAACCCTACTTTTCTCTCTTATTTATTTATTTTTTTAATATAGTAGCAGGAAAATGTTTGTAAGCATAACAAAAAAGTTAGAAGTCATAAAGGAAAAGATTGATAAATTTGACTTCATAAAATAAAAAAAATTTTAGTATACTAGAAAACACATCATCAACTAAATTAGAAGGCAAATTGCATAATAGGAAAAAAAAGTTTGCAATCATTATAATATATTAATATAGAGAGCACTATTACTGATCACTGTGAAAATGACAAACACACCAGTTAAAATTAGGCAGAGGTCCGAAACAGACTCTTTATAAAAGAAAACTGTGAATAGCAAGCACACACAGGCAAAAGTTCAAATTGGACCCAAAAAGAAAGTTGTAATTATATATACCAAGTATTGATGAGGATATAAGGAAATTAGATAGATAATTAAGGATGTACACAAAGGTTTAATTACAAAAATGTTTATAGCAGTGTTGTTTCTAAGCCTAAAAAAACAATCCAGATTCCAACAGTAGGGGATTGATTAAGTACATTTTGGTTTTATTCATACAAATTCAGCTTAAAAATTAAGATGTAGATAGGTGTCTTTTTTTATCAATGTGAAAAGAGCAATATTGGAAAACAGCATGTGTGGTACTCTAATAATAGAGCACGATGATGTCTCATTTTTATTAAATGTACAGAGTATATGTAGAAACTTTTATCAGAGGATGATAAATCTGAATAGGGCTTATCCCAAGGTGGTGGGGTTGTAGGCAGTTTTAAAATTTATATTCATCTTCTTACCATCCACCTCTTCCTTCTGCCCCTCTTCCTTCTTTTTTCTCATCTTCCTCCTCCTCCTGTGTTTCCAGAATTTTTTATAATGGGCATTAAATTATATGGGTAATCTTTAAGGAATCAAAAAGCAATATAACATTTCAGAATTTTGAGGGGAAGATCACCTACCCAGTGATATAAAATTATCATTTTGCGCTTTTTTTTTTCATGTTTTCTCCCCCTGTGTATTTTTAACATAGTTATATAGGATATGCCATTTTTATATACTTGTTTTTATACCCATGTTTTATATACATGTTACTATGTAGTCTTTGCAACTTCATCTTAAATGACTGATTAATGTTGGGTGAAGTGGTTTCTCACTATTTATTAGGAAGTTTGAAATACGAGACAAGTGTCAGTAAAGCCTTTGCTTTCCTTTCTGGGAGCCTTTCTTCAGCCTTGAGTTATCAGCATCAGGTGAAAGATTGGCAGTGACTTAATGAGGCTTCAGTCGTCTGGCTTCCTTAGGTCTGTGCTGCCAGACAGATCCATCGCAGCAGAGCTGATAACTTGATTTTGTCATACCTTTTTTTAAAATAGCAAAAAAAAAAAATATATATATATATATATATTTTTTTTTTTTTTTTAACCACAAATAGTTTGTTAGTGAGGTGAAATACTTCATAGAACAAAGCAAAAAATATATCTAATTCGTAAATGATAATATATTTATCACTTTAATTTAGTTTGAGAGGTTTAAAACTTAGATCTTTAGCAGGATTTCAGAAAACTGTTTTCTTAGGGTAAAGTTCTTCTTTCCCTTAAACGAACCCATCCGAAACTCTTCTGTGTCTGAGTGAATTTGGCCTAACCGGCCTAGAGCTGTATCCACAGACACTTTTTCCCCTTACAGGCCGATACTGCCCTTTCTCTTAACAAATACAGAAACATTGCCAGTGTCTTTGAGGGACTGTTCACTTATTTTATTTCTTCCTCATAGCATGTAAACAAGACATTAAAGTTTGAACAAAATTTAATTTAGTTCCTAAAGCTGACTTTCTTTATCCATTTATCTGTTTCCCTGAATGCCTTGTTCCCTGAACCTCGAGATCCTTGGAGCAGATTTTTTGTTTTCCTTTTTTTTTCTTTTTTCCTTTTTCCTTTGAGGAACACCAGTTTCTAATGGCCAGAGTACATAAGGGCTAGAAGCTGCAACTCTCCTCAAATCAAAATGGCCTCTTTCATCCTGCCTTACTGCTCCTCTGCACAGCCCTCACTTGGGTTTTAGACACACTGATCCTAATCTTCTCATTCAGACTCCAAGACACGCAGTATCAACAGTTACAGCGGCCACAAGTTCATTACCTACGCAGGGCGCAGGTACTCGGCAGCCACCTAGACTGTGCGGTTTCTGTGGGCCCCCAAAGAACTCATATCCTGAAGAGAGAGACTAATCAAGGCAGGCCCTCTTGGCAGGGACACTGAAAGGGTGGATTGCAATTGATAGGAGTTTTAATTTGTAAGGACTTACTCTTATCTCCTGCTTTTGGAACAAGATGGTGTAGATGTACTTATTGTCCATTTTCTCTGGGCATTCTTTGAAGACTCATTTGATTGTGTGATGATAGTATTGTCATAAGGATACAGAACTTTATTACATGAATCTGCCTCTATCCTTCACCTGCCTCACTGCCCCGAGCTCCTCTAAGGATTTATTCAGCATGCATTAGGGTGAGGGGAAGGATGCCTAATGTCTCAAATGGTGTAGCGTTTAGTAGCCTGGTCTCCTGCCCACGAGAACTCTTAGACAAGGCAGATGCTGACTTTCTCAGGAAGCACTTACTTACATTTCTTGCAGCAAGGAATGGTACTGGTTGGCCCTTCGGCCGACCAAGCTTTGGCTGCTAGAACTTAGTGGCAGTAATGTAGGTGATGGTAGGGGCCAGGGACTTTGGAATGGCACGGGCTACAGCGTTTGTCTGTGTTCTTCTTCCCTCAATCTCCTGTTGAGAAAGGAACACTGGATCGTGAGGGGATGAGAGCCCTCACACACTTGCCCGGACATTTTCTGGTGAGGGTAAACGTGCGGTGCCGCATCAGGACGAGCTGTCTGACTGCTGCCGCAGGAGCAGAATTGGGCGTAGATGAGCTCCCCAGAGCAGCTGTGTTTTCAAGTTAAATAATGTCCTCTGTCACACCATTTAGCTTACAAAATTAGACTTAACCGTCATGATGCCTTTTAATTATTTAAATCAGTCTTGCTTTTAGAGCAGCAGTTCTCAGAGTGTGGTCTGAGGACCCCTGCCAGGTCCCTGGGACCCTTTTAGGGCATCTACAAGGTCTTCCTTCTCCGACAACGTATCTGTGTGAGGCCAGATTTGCTTCATCTAAGTCATCCAAAACAACAGATTGCACACAGAAGCAGGTACAAGAATTCAGCTATCTTCTGAATTGTAAAGTAATGCCACTTTCCTAACTAAAATTTATTTTGTTTTGAAATATATAATTATTTTTCCTAAAAATATATTATTAATATTCACGTTTTTTAATTCTTATTTTTAAATGCACCAATATTTTTAACTTTCTGTTTTAATTTTTACTATGATAAATATCAGTAAGTATAACCCACATAAACAACTTGTTAGGGTCCTCAGTGGTTTTAAGTGTACAGTCTTGATCCTGGGGCCAGGAATTTTGAGAACCAACGTACTAGAAGATCACCTTAGGAGAAATACTTACCTCCTCTCCCTTCCTCTTGGTCCTGTGTAGTGGGAAATGATATAGCATAGACCTAGATTTGCACAGACACTTTCAGAGAAAAATTGCTCAAGTGTCCAGTATACAGCAGGTGCCAGATATGATATGATGATGATGAAGAGGAAGATTGCTAGTTCCTGTGAGTCCTTGGCGTGTGTAGGTGCACACAGTACCCCTGTGTAGGTACACAGTTTTGTCTTCTGTGCTCTTTCCGTGGCCCATCCTTGTTTTAAATACACACTCTTTCATCTCTTGCTTTAATTTTGCTCTTTGTATTAGCAGTGGCTCAGGTGAAGCATTTTCCCCCCTGTTTCAGTTTGTTGGCCGTGTGATCCTGAAGAGGAATTTGTGTTGTCCTAGTGGAGCCTGAGATACAATCTCCCTGAGGGGAAGAGGCAGGTGTCTAGGATAGGTACCTGATGACGCCACACTTTTTCTCAGCTAAGCTCTCAGCCCGGGGTGTTAGTACAGCTGAGCCCCTCTACAGTCCTGCCACTGGAGAGATCCATAAATCCCAGGGCCTTTGTGAGGAATATACGTCGAGCAACTGTCTCGTCTTCAGTTCTGCCTGATCCTCACCACAGATTTCCTCCTAAGAAAGCAGCGACTCACCCAGTATCATCTGGAAATAAGTGGCTACCTGGGAATGATGGTCAGGCCCCATCAGGACTCCCCTAATGGCTTAGCTGATTGTTGTAGGAATTTATGGTAGAGAGGAAGGAGAGACAGCAGCCACAGATGCTGAGAAGGTGGGTAGGGTAAGAATCGAACTGGTATGCGTGCCCTTCTCACCCTAGAGATTAACCCCCTATGTATGTATGGCTGTATGAGCAAGAAACATTTCCACCTACCTTTCGGGTCATTGACTCACCTTCAGGAAGGCAGCCTGGGCAGTGGAATAGCAGGATCTGGTAGCAGCCTTAGGTCCAAGGCCCAGCCCTGAACTTCTGACCTGGGTACATCACTTAGTTACACTGAGCCCCAGTTTTCTAATTGGTAAAAATATAGCCATCCTGTCCTGTCTGCTTCACAGGGTTGCTAATAAGACTTAATCAGATTAAGTGAGGTTATAGATGGGAAAGCTGAAAAACATGTACAAATGTTAGTTTTGTAAGAGACTTTCTTAGAGTGCCAGTAAGGCTTCTGCTGTTTGCCCCTCACCCTCTGGACTCATGAGGCTTCTCTTCTTTCCTCCAGGCTACCTGTGCATGACGGATGAGTGGTTCTCTGAATACGTCTACGAAGTGGTGGTAGACAGGAAGCACATCCCTGAAGGGGTGCTGGCTGTGCTGGAGCAGGAGCCCATTGTCCTGCCAGCCTGGGACCCCATGGGTGCTTTGGCCGAGTGACGTTGCCTCCAGCTTTTCCTCCTCCCGTGGGACCTGAAGTAGCTGCAAAGGACAGATCCAGGGACTGAAGCCAGAGTTACACAGGTGACTGTGTGTTCCCACGGGACACAGTCAGACTCTTGGATTTCTCCTCCAGGAACCTCTTTGGGAAAGTGTGCTTTATGCTGAAACAAAATACTCTCTAAAGAAAAAAAAGGGAAAGATCAGCTCATACTATCGACTCTCCTCATCTCCAGCAGCTCAGGATCTCTTAGCATTTTAATCAGATGTAATTGTTTGTCTTCAGTCTGTCTCACCAGTCTGGTTCAGTGTCTGTTTTATGAGGCAGGAGAGGATGAGCAGTTGAGGTGTGTGGAGAGAAAGCGGACTTAGTGCTGCTTGTTCCTAGAGTAGAGCGGGGGGAGGGCGCCCTGATACTCGAGCTCTCAAAGCTGCATGCTGACTGACAGTAACACTGTCCCTCCTAGGTGGCAGTCACTGAATTCGGATTTTTCAAGGTAATTTCATGTGCCTCTAATAGCCCAGGATTGGGAGGTTGATCAAAACTGACATGATTCCTTCCTGTTGTTCTGAAGTGGGGGGGAACACAGCTCTACTTGAGTCATGGTTAAGTAGAGGGTTGGAGAAAGTAGGTGAGAGAACAACCAAAACCTTATCATGATCTGAATTATAATCATTAGAGGGAGCTCTCGCCAAATGGTTTAACTTCTGCCTCTGGGTTTGGGAGTTGGGTGGGCATAAAAAGGGGATATCCATTCTTTCTGACAACTAGATGGTGCTGAGACGCTTTTGAATAAAACACTTTGCTAAATGAGAGTATGTTGGCTTATTTGATCTAATAAGTGTGTGTTTGTTTAGCTACGAAGGAAAGCAACCAGGTGACTTGTGTTCTTGACAGTGAAAAAACAGCAAGATGGTTCAGGGCTGCCCTGCTTTAGCTTCTCTGTGGGATGTATGATCCTTCCCAGCCTGTGCTGATCTTCACTGGCTTCTGCAGAGGGCTTCCAGGCACCATATTTAGGAGGGCTTGTGCCCCTGCCACTTAACCATTCTTTCACCAAGATCCAGGGTCTCTACAAGGGTGGGAGGTAAGGCTCTGCTAGGTCCAGCCTTAGAATGGGCTGAAGAGTATGTATTTTACTAAGACTGGGCCTTTCTTTCATTGAAAGCAAATAAATACAGCACCCTAATCAACATTTCCATCAGTGCCTGAGTCCCTACCTTTCGGGCTCTCCAAGAACCTTCTCAGTTCTAGCATGGAATATTGTTTGTCATAGCACTTTCCAAGATAACATTAGTTAAAGGCTCAAGCATTAATCAGTGTTTACAATATTCTAATAATCCTGTTCCAAGCAGGATAAATCCATTTCTAGACATATCATGATGAAACCCCAGAACAGATCTTAAAAGCATCCAGGAAGAAAATACAGATTGCCTCCAAAGAAAAGACAGTTAGATTGACAGCTAACTTCTCATCAGCAACTATATATGACAGCAGACAGTGAAAGGTACCTTCAAAGTACAATTAGAAATTAACCATGAACCTAGAATTCTATACTGAGTGAAACTGTCTTTCAAGAACAAGGGTGGGGAGGGGGGAAACAAGGGTGAAATAAGACATTTTCAGTCAAAAACTGTTGCCCAAGCAGAACAATAGTGATCTAATATAGAAGGTCTGAAATTCAACAAAAGAATGTAGAATCAAAGTGATAAACATGTGCACCATCTAAACAAGAAGTGACTGTGGGTAGTCTTACAGGGTTCAAAAAAAGATAAAACCAAAATACATGAAAATAGATAATGAGGGAGATGATTGGAATAAAATAAACATACTCTGAAGTCCTCATGTCATTGAGGAAGAAGATAAGTATATTGATTAAAATAAAACAAGATGGGGGAAAGAAAAGAAAACACAGGACAAATACCATATCCCAATAAGATAGAAATCTAAATGTGTCAATAATTACAATGTCTATAAATGGGTTAAATGTTTCAGAAAAAAGACAAATTGTCACATGGGATTTTTAAAAGAAATTCAGCCATAAGTTGATTATAAGAGACATCAGTACCTAGGATAAAAAAGGATAGAAGAGATATATCAGGCAGGTACTAACCAAAATAAATTTGGTATAGCTATCTTAATAACCAGTAAAATTATGGCCACTCAGACTAATTCTGGGATATGTTTTTCACAGCCTCCCTGGAATTGTACAGCACAGTGGCTCTGGAAATAGGCTTTAAAACAAAAAGCATTACTAAGGATAGAATCAGTACATAATTATATGCTCACTTGATTCTCCAGAAAAATTGAAGGATTCTAAATTAGTATTCACCTAATAACCTCAAAATATATAAAACAGAAACTGATGGCTACATGGAAAAACAAATAACCCAATATCATAATGGAAGATTTTAACACTTCTCAATTATTGATCAAGCAACCAAAAAAATCAGGTGAAGATTTAAGCATTTAATAAGTTTGATATAATAGACATCTAGTATCCTACCGCATCTAACAACTGCTAATTCTTTTTTTTTATTTTTTTGGCCATGCCACATGGCATGTGGGATCTCATTCATCCCCGACCAGGGATTGAACCCATGCCGCTCTGCAGTGGAAGCACAGAGTCTTAACCACTGGACCACGAGAGAAGTCCTTACTAATTCTGTTTTGAGCACACATGGAACTTCTGCAAAAATTGAGCAGATGCTGGGCAATAGAGTCAATCTCAACAAATTTCAATGGATTGTTACCATGCAGGCCACACTCAAACCACAATGCAATCAAGTTAGAAACCAAAAATTAAAAGATAACTAATAAAGCTATAAAAACTAAAGAAAAGGGCTTCCCTGGTGGTGCAGTGGTTGAGAATCTGCCTGCCAATGCGGGGGACACGGGTTCGAGCCCTGGTCTGGGAAGATCCCACATGCCGCGGAGCAACTGGGCCCGTGAGCCACAACTACTGAGCCTGCACGTCTGGAGCCTGTGCTCTGCAACGAGAGAGGCCGCGACAGTGAGGCCCGTGCACCGCGATGAAGAGTGGCCCCCGCTCGCCACAACTAGAGAAAGCCCTCGCACAGAAACGAAGACCCAACACAGCAAAAATAAATTAATTAATTTTAAAAAAATAACTAAAAAATGATAACTAATAACTAATTAAAAGGAAATTTAACCTGAACAGTAATAAAGATACATATCAAAACGAGATACAGATAAAATAGTACTTAGATTTTATAGAGTTAAAAGTTTATTAGAATGTAAGGAAGGCTAAAAATTGAGTTTACCATCTATTTCAAGAAATCAGAAGTACAAAAAAACCTGAAGAAAGTAGAAGGAAATAGGAAAGATATGTGCAGAAATTAAACATAGGATCAACATTCCCATAAGTGGTTCTTTTTATTTTTTGGCTTTCTTTTTTTCATTTTATTTCTGTATTGAAGTATAGTTGATTTACAGTGTTGTGCTGATTTCTGCCGTACAGCAAAGCGACTCAGTTATATGTATATATACATTCTTTTTTAATATTCTTTTCCATTATGGTTTATCGCAGGAGATTGGATATAGTTCCCTATGCTATACAGTAGGACGTTGCTGTTTGTCCATTCTAAATGGAATAGTTTGCATCTACTAACCCTGAACTCCCAGTCCATCCCTCCCCCTCTCCCCTCCCCCTTGGCAACCACAAGTCTGTTCTCTATGTGAGTCTGTTTTTGTTTTGTAGATAGGTTCATTTGTGCCATATTTTAGATTCCACATATAAGTGATATCATATGGTATTTGTCTTTCTCTTTCTGACTTATTTCACTTAGTATGATAATCTCTAGGTGCATCCATGTTGCTACAAATGGCATTATTTCATTCTTTTTTTTTTTTTTTAATATGGTTTTTAAAGGCACAGGCTTTTTATTTTTTTTTAAAGATTTATTGATTGATTACTATGTTGGGTCTTCGTTTCTGTGCTAGGGCTTTCTCCAGTTGCGGCAAGCGGGGGCCACTCTTCATCGCGGTGCGCAGGCCTCTCACCATCGCGGCCTCTCTTGTTGCGGAGCACAGACTCCAGACGCGCAGGCTCAGCAGTTGTGGCTCACGGGCCCAGTTGCTCCGTGGCACGTGGGATCCTCCCAGACCAGGGCTCGAACCCGTGTCCCCCGCATTGGCAGGCAGACTCCCAACCACTGCGCCACCAGGGAAGCCCAATTTCATTCTATTTTATGGCTGAGTACTATGCCATTGTATATATGTACCACATCTTCTTTATTCATTCATCTGTTGGACATTTAGGTTGTTTCCATGTCTTGGCTATTGTGAATAGTGATGCTATGAACACAGGGGTGCATGTATCTTTTTGAATATAGTTTTGTCCGGGTATATGCCCAGGAGTGGGATTGCTGGATCATATGGTAGTTCTATTTTCAGTTTTCTGAGGAACCTCCATACTGTTTTCCATAGTGGCTGCACCAACTTACATTTCCACCAACAGTGTAGGAGGGTTCCCTTTTCTCTACACCCTCTCCAGCATTCGTTATTTGTAGACTTTTTAATGATGGCCATTCTGACCGGTGTGAAGTGGTACCTCATTGTAGTTTTGATTTTCATTCCTCTAATAATTAGTGATGTTGAGCACCTTTTCATGTGCCTAGGGCCATCTGTACGTCTTCTTCAGAGAAATGTCTATTTAGGTCTTCTGCCCATTTTTCGATTAGGTTGTTTTGTTGTTGTTTTTGAGTTGTATGAGCTGTTTATATATTTCGGAGAATAAGCCCTTGTCGGTTGCATCATTTGCAAATGTTTTCTCCCATTCTGTAGGTTGTCTTTTCATTTTGTTTATGGTTTCCTTTGCTGTGCAAAAGCTTGTAAGCTTGATTAGGTCCCATTTGTTTATTTTTGTTTTTATTTCTATTGCCTTGGGAGACTGACTTAAAACACTGGTACGATTTGTGTCAGAGAATGTTTTGCCTATGCTCTTTTCTAGGAGTTTAATGGTGTCATGTCTTATGGTTAAGTCTTTAAGCCATTTTGAGTTCATTTTTGTGCATCGTGTGAGGGTGTGTTCTAACTTCATTGATTTACATGCAGCTATCCAACTTTCCCAGCACCACTTGCTGAAGAGACTGTCTTTTTCCCATTTTATATTAGAAGTAGTTCTCTTAAAAAAAAAATTAAGCAAATTAACATATTTGGCAAGACTGATCCCCAAAAAGTACATACACAGACACAAAAGAAATTGAAAGGAGCATACTATTATACTGCAGATATTTGAAAAATAGAAGATACCCTGAATGTTGTCAAAAGTGACAGTAAAAGGATTTGTTTGGAAGACATAAATCCCCAAACCCCGGGAAGAAGGGAAAGAAGAAACAAACTGAAGAGCAGATTGAGACGTTGAAAGATTTAGCGGAACTGAAAAAGTTGAATCCTGAGCCAGTGGTGTAGACAGCTAGTGATAAGCAAACCAATCTATAATTGCATAATCCCCCCAAAGCTCAGATATGGTAGCACCAGAGAGCGTTACTCTGGGAATTGGGAGTAAAAAGAGGGTTACTGAATGTCTGTTAGATTCCCTCCCTGCTTTGGGTAGCTAGGTGACGGCCCCTCCCCCTCTCAGCAGCAGCCAATTGAAGATTTATTCTCCATAGAGAAAAATAGTTTATGGCCTAGAGGTCAGAAACTGAGTTGAGGATGAAAGTACCTTAAGGGGTTCTGTGTCCTCAGTCACACTAGGCTCCCAGGACCCTAGTGCGCAGGAGATTGGAAGCGTTCTCTGGGGAATCTTGATTAGATTAAGAGGAAAGATGTGAAGAACTATTTTATGGCATAAAGAATTATTTTATGAGGCTGCCATAACCCTGACAAAGATAGTAAAAGAAAAAAATACGTGCAAATCTCCCCCATAAACAGATGCAAAATTCCTAATCAAATATTACTAACCAAATCCAACAATATATAAAAAAGATAATCTTCATAACCAAATATTTAATAAAAGCTATTTTCCAAGTAAAATTAGGATCCTATGTAGAGAAACAAAGAATGGCGGGTATGTCTTCTCTGCTGAAGATTAAAGGAAATGGGCCAGAGTTTTAGCCAGACATCTGAATTGGAAGAACTTTCTAACTTTTGGGTGAGCTCGGAAAGGAGAAGGTATGAACTGTCTTCCCCTGTAACTCTTTGAATGACACTCTCACCTCTGGAAGTTCCTTGCCAGCCCCAGGATTCCTCTTGAGACATGTAGAGTCATGCTGACCCTACACATCCAAGAAGCCAGGACCTGATAATGAGACATTTCTCCAGGATGTGGTTCTGGATCCATCTGTGTGCTCTGGCTTGTCATCAAAGGGTAGCTGAATTCTTATTTGCTGTTGGCAGTGCCAGGGCACTTGCACTTTAATTCCCATTTCTCCGGCCGTGTGGCATGGGTGAGCCTTGTTGCTGACTACGCCATAGTCGTTGGTTAAGTTGGATTTTTCCTTTTAAGTAATATCAGATGAGCATTCCCATAGTTAGGACAACTTGTTCAGAACCAGTCTTGCTTCTCATGAAGATGACTGTTCTTCCTTGGGGTCTGTGACACAATTTGATTGAAAACTAGGAATCAGTTGGCCAGAGTTGTTTTGTTTTGCTTTGTTTTCCTTTTCAAAATCCAAGCCCTTTACACATTACCACAAAGGGAAAAGAAGAGAGGGAGGGAATGTCTGATTCATAGAAGCTGCAGTTACTTGGAAACAGGATTGTGTGAAGATGGGAAGCCCTTCTGCACTCGTCTTTCTTTTTTTTTTTTTTTTAATTTTTATTTATTTATTTATTTATTTATGGCTGTGTTGGGTCTTCGTTTCTGTGCGAGGGCTTTCTCTAGTTGCGGCAAGTGGGGGCCACTCTTCATCGCGGTGCGTGGGCCTCTCACTATCGCGGCCTCTCTTGTTGTGGAGCACAGGCTCCAGACGCGCAGGCTCAGTAGTTGTGGCTCACGGGTCTAGTTGCTCCGCGGCATGTGGCATCTTCCCAGACCAGGGCTCGAACCCGTGTCCCCTGCATTGGCAGGCAGATTCTCAACCACTGCGCCACCAGGGAAGCTCCTGCACTCGTCTTTCTTGGTACGGTTTGAATGCTCCCTGCTCTCTCTCTCTTGCTTACTCCTGTAGAAAAACTCTAGTAGCTCCTCTTGAAGTGGATGGAATGGGCTCTGGAACCATCTCTCAGGCTATCCTAAGACAGTTTTTTGTTTTATTTTTTAAAATTATCTGCTTTGCAGAAGAATGGAGCAGCTGAGGCAAGGTAGGTACACGGTGGAAAGTACCAGAGTGTGCTCTCACCTGGGAGGGCCCTTATAGGTTATCTCGTCCACACTTCCCCAAGATGGATAAGGAACCCTTTAAATTCTCCTTGAACACATTCAGTGACAGGAGCGCACAGCCTCCTCCCCTGTGGCCCTGACCCGCCTCTCCAGACTCAGCTGCCTCCCTTCCCTTCTGTTCCAACCAACTGCCCTCCGCCCGCTTTGTCCCTCAGACACACCAAACTCCTTCCCACCTCCTAACTGTTCCCTCTTCCTAAAGCTCCTCCCTCAGCCTAAAGACTGGCCTCTTATGGTTCAGGTCATGGCTCGAAGGTCAAGGCCATCCTGGTCACCTTATCTAAGTAGCCAGCTGCCCCCTCCCCACTGCGTCTACCACCTCCATACCTGTCTTTCTCTATACCGTAAGTGGGATCTATTTCCTTCACTTCTAGCACTTTCTGAAATTCTTGTTTATTTATATGTTTACTTCCATTTTCCCCAAAGCCGATGATACTCCCTGTCAGCTCCCCAAGGGCAGGGCCTTTGTCTTGCTTGCCACTGCCTTCACATGCCCGGTTCATGGTAAATACGGTTGGCTGACTGATTGAAAATGCCCTAAATTCTGACAGCTATACTCAATTAAAAGTTTACACATAGGGACTTCCCTGGTGGTGCAGTGGTTAAGAATCTGCCTGCCAACACAGGGGACACGGGTTCGAGCCCTGGTCCGGGAAGATCCCACATGCCGCAGAGCAACTAAGCCTGTGCGCCACAACTACTGAGCCTGCGCTCTACAGCCCGCGAGCCACAACTACTGAGACCGTGTGCCACAACTACTGAAGCCCGCGTGCCTAGAGCTCGTGCTCTGCAACAAGAGAAGCCACCGCAGTGAGACGCCTGCGCACCGCAACGAAGAGTAGCCCCCGCTCACCGCAACTAGAGAAAAGCCCTCGTGCAGCAACGAAGACCCAATGCAGCCAAAGGAAAAAAAAAAAAAAGTTTATACATAGATCTGAAGTGGGCTTCCCGATAACTTGCTGAGTAGGGACAATTAGAATGAGAACAAAGCCCCCGTGGATCTTCATATTTCAGTGCTTAACAGAAAGGTCTAGCTTTCCTGGTGACTGGCGTAAGGGGAGTAGAAGAGAGGGGGAAACCCTCAAAAGTTTACTCCACTTTTTTCACTGCTTGCACGTTTCTTGCTTCAAATCAGCCCAGCAGAGTGAGAATCCCAGCAACTTTGGACTCAGGCAGACAGCTTGGCTGAGCTGCTTGGAGCCGTGTAAGCAGGGACAAGTCACCAAACCTCTCTGAGCCTCAGTCTCCATACCATCTTTATTGAAAAGCATTTTGAAATGTATTAAATAGGAAAAGTCACAGCTTGAAAAGGAGAACTATATTTTAAATAACACTTACAGGAAAATATAGCCAAAGGGTTGAAAAGACTGCATATTACCCATATGTGGTAGGAAAAGAACAAAAGAGGCTGCAGATAATGTGCCTGGGAGATAGAGGCTCAGTGAGTGGGAGCCGTTGGTAATAACCAGTTCTCACAGAGCTTCTCCAGTGTGTCCGTTGTGTGAGGCCCTCTGGGGCTTAAAGCAATTCCCTGCTCTCCAGAAACGTGCCATGTAGTTGGGAAAATAAGATGTATATACACGAGCCGGTTGCAAGAGTAGATGACTTGTCTGAAGTTTTCCAGTAAATATCATAAGAGTTAGGAAAGGGCTTGAAGTTGGAGAAGGAAAAGAAAAGCTGACCGGTTTTAAACTAACTTCTGACCACAGTGACCACAGGCATCAAGGATGAGGGTGATCAGTTTTCCAAGAAGAGACTAAGGGAACATCTCCCTGTATGCAGAGGCCCAAGTTATCTTGAAGTTCCTGGAGGAGAAGAGCTAAAGAGAGGGTGAGTGTTTTGTAATCTTGAGCAGGCCAAGAAAGCAGGGAGTGGGGCGGAGGGGAGAGGAATGACTTCAGGGGCTGGAAGCAGAGGACTTGGGTTCTCAAAATAGCCCTGTCCCTCTTGATCGGATCCTGAGCAAAGCCCTGGATGTCACCTCTTGGCTCACAGCATCCTTGTTAGAAAATGAGAGAAAATATTTGCCTCCTTCCTGAGGGAACAAAAGAAAATTACAGTGGTCCTGAGTAATTTGGCCCCGTTTAGGAAGGAAACGTGTGCACTGCGTGAAGTGGAGCTGAGAATCTTCCAGGCTTTTCCCTTGCTTTGCCACAAGCTTGGGGCCCTTACAACATCTTCCTGTGTTCTTTCTTTCCCCTCTCTTTTTTTCTTTCTTTCTTCCTTCCTTCCTTTTTTTTTTTTCTTTAAACTTTTATAAATGTTTTAAAATGTTGCTTTTCTGAAAAGGTTTTATAAAAATATTACCTACACGTGGCAAATAATTAAGTAGTACAGAAGGGAATACAGTGAAAAAGCAGGGTTCCCTTCTACTTTTAATGTCCCTTCCCTCCAAGGCACTTGTGATTCCCAGTTTCTTCTACATACTTAAAGCGATTTCAATACGCAGAGAAAACCGCCTCACTCCTTTCACTGCTGGCTGTTTCTCCATTGTCAGATATGCCACGGTTTACTCACCAGTCCCAAGGGCACTGGTTCTTAGGACACTTTAAGTCTGCTAAGAGTGAAAGGCATTTTCCTAGTTGTTCATTGCCAGTTCTTGTTTATGGGGCCTGCTGTGTGCAGACACGGTGCTGGGTGTTGAGACGTGGAGAGAGGCAGAGCCCCTTCCCTTGGGAACGCAGAGCCTGGCGGAGGAGGTGGCCGTTTAGGAGACACCTGAGGGCTCTCACAGGTCTGTGCGTGCACAAGGCTGGGGTCCCGCCCTGGTACTCTGTGCTTCTCCCAGCTGCGACTTCTCAGCCAAGGTGGAAGGTAAAAACAGCTGCCCTCCAGAATGTGGCCCTAGCTAAGGTGTTTAGAGTCAGGGGAGGGAATCCTGTAGCAAGGAAGTAAAAACCAAAAACCTTAGTTCAAAAATATCGTAGAAAGAGCATGGGGAAGTCACAATACCTGTAAAATCTGGGGGAACAGGGTTTGTTTAGCAAAGGCAGTAGGCTCATAAGGAATGGGAGAGAGGGGGCCAGGAAAAGGTGACCAAAGACACAAGTCATCTACTTCCAAATGTTTTCTGCCTTCCTCGGGGCAATTCCTCTCCCACACCCCCTGCATGTCATGTTCCTGGCACTCCTGAAAGGGCTTTTCATCTCCTCCCCTTGGCCTTCTGGATCAGAGACAGCCTCCCACGGGGGGCTCCTATGTAGATCTCTGTGGGCATGAGCCCAGGGTTCACAGTGGCAGCGAATCCTGCCCTGGAGGTGCTGTACCCCTCGCATGGTTGACCGTGGACCCCATCACCAAAACTATGCCAAGTCCCAGGAGAAACAAGGGGGTCCTGTGAGACACTCTAAAGACTGGAGTACTGAGAAAGAGCCCACAAGAAGGGGTGGGTGGGCCTTGTCTTCCATTATTGTGATTTACACCGTGTGTCCCAGCCTGGCTCCAAAGGGGAACAGTTGCTGGGCCTTGAGACACGCAGGAAGTGGGTCTCCTTGGTGGCGGTGTCTGTGTGTGGTGAGGGAGAGAGAGCTGGGGAGAGGATGGAAATACTTAAACGTGCTCTTTACCTGTCAAAGCGAGACTGTGTTTATTCTGCAGCCTCATAGCAGACCGGAGGCCCCGCTATTTCTGATCTAGAGCTAGTGGAACAAAGAGAAAGTACTGCTGAACCATGATCGCCCAGGTTCACGGCATCATTGACAGATGCACCGTTTTCCCCAGACACCAGCCACCGAGCCCCACAGGTTCTGCTTCGGTGTCTGACTCCCGTCTCTTCCCTGTGTGTGCTGGGGCCTGCCTGCCTCACACCTGCTTCACACCTGCACTCACGGTCTAAGGAACCCGTCTGCTTCCTCTAGGCCATGTCAGTCCTCCCCGGGAACATTGCTTTCATCAACGCCTCTCCCGCTCAGGGCTCCCAAATGCCTTCCATGCTCAGCACAGCCCTTCTCCCTGACCCCCAAGGGCAGAGGGTGTGTCCTCCTCGGGACCTGGCGGGGAGCAGGTGCTCAGTCGTGAAGGAGCTTTGATGGAGGCGGACAGCTGGGAGGGGTGCAGGGCTGCCCTCTCTTGGGCGGTGTATGATGTCTGTCCACTCACCCCGATCGGGAGGCGAGGAAGGGCGGTCGAGGCGGCCCCCACCCCCCGGCAGTGGGACCAGGTGCCGGAACTAAGGAGCTCCACCAGGGAGGGAGTCCGGATGCTGGAGAAAGACAGGGCAGATGTGGCAACGAGCATGGGAAGCAAGACAGGGAAGACTTCGCTTTGGGAGGAGAGAGGCTGGATTTGTTGAGGGGAAGGCGGGCAGCTGAGGCCAACTGGTCTCTGTGGGATGACACCCACAGGGACAAGAAGAAGCGAAAGCACGTGTGTAGAGAGGATGGACCGTGTGCAATAGATCTGTGTGGACTGCGCCAGGGAGGCGGTGAGCAACAGGGAAAGGTCCAGTCTGGGTAAGCCCCATGTCTTTTTCTGATAGCACCCCTCAGCCAGGGAGCGAGTGGGAAGAAGACTGGCCTGGGGCGGCCCAAGGCCGAGGAGGGAGGGTGGGTGGGGTCTCCCTCGGGTGGAGAGGGCCCTGAGGTTACTGCACACACCAGCCCCTTCCCTCCCTGCAGCTGGGCAGTGCCCGCCATCCTTGTGATCCCTATTTTACACACGAAGGAGCTGAAGGCCGCACCAGCTGAGATGAAGGGATTCACCTTGTGTGGGAACAAACCCCCACGGACAGCACAGGGGCAGAGCTGGGATTTAACCCAGGTCCGCGGGAGTCCCACTCTCTAGGCCAGCCCCCCCCCCCAAACCAGCAGTTCTGAGAGGGGCCGGGGTGGCTGGGCAGGAATGGGTATTAGGTCCTCGAAAGAAGGCCAGGAGTGTTCAACAGGTTCATGAGACTCTGGAATGGTGTTAAAAAGTCATGTTGAGGGGACTTCCCTGGCGGTCCAGTGGTTAAGACTTCGCCTTCCGCTGCAGAGGGTGCGGGTTCGATCCCTGGTCGGGGAGCTAAGATCCCACATGCTGCATGGCCGAAAAACCAAAACATAAAACAGAAGCAATATTGTAACAAATTCAATAAAGACTTTAAAAATGGTCCACATCAAAAAAAAAAAATCTAAAAAAAAAAAGTCACGTTGACCCAACGTGGAGGACAGACTGGGTGGAGAGACAAGAGCCTTATTAGCCAAGGGCTGGAGTCACCCACTGCCCCCAGTCCCCTCCTCAGAACCACACCTTACACTTGTGTAGTCCCTGTTCACACAGTGCTCACACATTGTGTTCATCTGAAGGGAGGCGCTGCCTAATGTGGACCCTGTCACCCCGGGATTTGGCCACGGGATGAAATGCGCAAGATTGACCGGGAATCGCCAGCCAGCTCACCAGAGCAGCCCGGCGCTCTCTGAAGCCCGTCCCGCTTTCCTTGCAATCGCCACCCTGACGTCTAGGTGGCGCCAAAACCTCAAACTGATTCCTCCCAGGTTGGGGCACCGCCCACGCCCGGGAACGGAGTCGTTCCAACTCAGTCCCTGCAGACTACAGCTCAACTCAGCTGGCTGCCAGCTCAGCTTTCTGGGTTCCGTTCCGTCCAAGTACAGGGGGCTGCAAACTTGCAATTGTTGTTTCTGTTCTGCCTTCTACTTGGCTGGGACCCTGCCCTCCTCTAGGGAGAAGTAGGTGGGTCAGCCCTCACCCTCCCATCTCAGCTTCAGGGACATCCCAGAGCAAGTACTGCATCTGTTCTTTTCAAATGTAAAAAATAATTTTACTGAAAATATAATAACATTAAGTTCACTTTTAAACTTAATTTTAAAAAAATTATCGAAGCAATGTATTCACATGGTTCAACACAATAGGCTCCTGTTGACCCTCTTCAGATAATTAAAATATTGTTAACAATTCACCCACTCGCGCAGCACCACAGGCATATACTATGTTTTCCAGATCACCACCCACTGTTTTGATACTGCTTTTAACTGTAGCTGGTTAACAAAAAACGGGAAAGAATACTTCATTCATTCATTCCTTCTGCAAGTATTTACTGTGAGCCATTAGGCTGGGCTTTATTGGAGGCACCGGGGAGGGCGAGGAATTAAACAAGGTCCCTTCTGGCTGAGCTCACCTCCCAGCGGTAGAGCCGGAAGGAGAGCCGGGGGCTAAGTCCCAGGAAGGAAAATAGGGCAGGATGCGGGGTGAGGGTGATGGGGGGGGGCGGTGTCAGTGGTCAAGAGAGATCCTTCTGAGAAAGTGACATTGAGCCGAAAACTAAATAAAATTTTGGGAGCAATTTGCTGGGGGAGGAACTACACCTGTGGGTTGTGGAGCAGCTCCTCCCCCGCAAGCTTAACGAGCATGAGGGTCAGGATTCTTAGCTCCTCTCGGCCTGCTGCCCGCCCCTCACCGCCCCCGGCTCCCTCTCTTCCCAGGGCGCTGCCCCTTCCGGGGAGCGAGTGTGTGAGTGCGCGTGTGTGTGTGTGTGTGTGTGTGTCAGTGTGTGTGTTGGGGCGAAGGGGTCCTTCCCCTCCCCAGGCCCCGGCTCCCCCTCCACTCCCACCCCCAGCGGCCCCTCCCCGGTGAGCGCGCCCACACCCCCATCCCCCATCCTTCCCCCTCCCCAGGAGGAACGCAGAGCCGCAGCCGCGGGGAAACGTAAAGTTTCTGCGGCTCAAAAGTGACGCACAAATTCTTTAAGAGCTCTTTGGCGGCGGATATCTAGAGATCAGACCATGTGAGGGGCCGAGAGTACAAATACGGCCGCGCGGGCGCCGGCGCCGGCACAGGCAGCGGCGCCCCGGTGCCTCGAGGGCGCGAGGGTCGCCCGCCTCGGAAGCCCCGGACCGGCCTCCGCGAACTCCCAGCAGGTGGGTCCGCTTTCCTTACGGCTTCTAATGCCCACTTCTCTCCCGAACTTCATCCTGCCCGGCCTCTCCGGGCACCGGCGCGGGGGCTCTGGGCAGGGTGGGTGCGCGCGGAATCGGCCGCGGGGACAAGGGGACGCGGGCGGGCGACCGGCTTGGAGCGCTCCTTCGTCCCCGGCTGCCCGGCTTCGGGTGGCCCAGTAGCCCAGGAAAGCCCTTCAGGACGGTCCTGCGGTCGGGAGGAAAAGTTGCTTTATTTTCAGCCCATGGCTTCTGTTTGCTCTTCACTGACGGCCATCGCGTGCAGGGGGCTGTGTGCAGGCGTCTCTGGGGGGAGAGTCCTGGTGGACGCAAATGCCCAAATACCTAGAGAAATCTCTGAATGACACCTAAGTGGGACGAGTCTCCGTGCGCTTGGGTAGTTTTCCCTGGCAGAGCCGATGCATGCTCAGTCATTCAGAATTTATGTGAAACCCAAAACTCCAGTGAGCTTTTTTACGTGGTTGAAGTGTGTAACCATCAGTTGCTTGAAAAATGTGTACATTCAAATTTGCTTTTGAAAAGGCTCTCTGGAGCTAAAGAACACTAAGAAGCACATTTCTTTTTGCCCTGGGTGTTCTGCATAATGAATTTCTTTTTCAGTTGGGGTTCTAAAGAATTTCAGAGGGGTGGAATTTCTAAGAGTCAGACATTACAAAGGCTTGTGTGTATGTGTTTTTATGATCAATTTTGTCCAGAAAAATGAACGAGGTCAATGGATTATTTATGAGCCTGCTAGCTCTCATCAGAGTAAGACAAGATCAAATATTTAATGTGTTTTGCCTTCAGTTACATAGGAAAAATGTCTAAGAAAGCAACATTGGGATTTGTGTTTAATGAAGTGGAGGGCGCCATGGCACATGGCTGTTTGGGTTTTGGGAGTGGAGGGAAACACACAGCTTTGACTCTGTCCCGTTGCTTGCTTTTGTGTGAAGCCACTGGTGCTCAAAGGTTCAGATTTTCCTACCGCAGACTCGGGTTGGGGTGGCCGCTTCCAGCGTGGATGAGATGCAGGTTCTTATGGGGTTTGTGCAAGCTGTTTTGGGCACGGGTTCTCCTTTTTTTTCACTGAACCTGAGTAAGAGAGGTTGCAACTGCTTCACAATTAATCAAAAGTCCCCTCAACACTCGGGTGATCCATCTAGGACATTTCAGAGATGTGACACCAGCACAGATATTCAAACCCATCTCTTTCAGTCTCCTTGCTTAAAAATATTTATACTAGGGGTGGGCGGTGGGGACGGGATAACATTGCAGTTTTAATGGAATCAGCAAAACCTCAGAAATTCCTCTTTGGGGAATTCTTAGAGTTGTCTGAGCATTTTGATGAAACTCGGAGAGGCACGTCAAAGAGTCACAAATGGGTGAGGTGACCGTGGAATGGGGTGCTTGGCTGGAGGGGGTTGTCTCTTATGGCAGGCTTGCAGAAACATCCTGGATGTGTCCCCCTCCAAAGAGAAATGCAGGTAATTCCAGACATTAAGCCAGTAAATGGCAGTTCTTCTCCTTCATACTCCTCGAATGGTATAATTTGGGAGAACAAAGGCAGGGTTGCCTGAAGAAGTTTTATTTTAATTTGGCTTAATGAATCAACAGGATATGGTCATGACTTGACTTTTTAAATAAAGATGCCTGGATGGCCAGAGGGAAAATTATGCAGTCATGTTTCTGTCAGTTTAAGAAGGTACCTCAGACCTTAATTATTCCCCATCACAGATTAGCTCCTCTGGGTCTCGAGGTCCTCAGCTCTAAGCGAGAGGTGGGGGGCCCTGCCTAACATGATGTCCGCGTCCCCTCCACTCACTCTGTGACTGTGAGCCTAGCCTCTCTGCTTTAAGCAAACACGAGTTGAAATGATGCTGCAAAATGCCTGGGGGCCAGGAGTCTCTACCCAGATGTTTCCGTCAGATTAGTGTCCTCTGGGGACCCCCGGCTTTCCCTCTAAGGCAGAGGCTTTGCGCACTGACATGCACAAGTTAAGTCCTGCACCTCAACCCTGTCCAGCTGACAGGAGCCTGAGTTCCTAGACTCCTCGAATCCCCTTTGCAAACTGCCCAGGGTGTGGGGCAGGAGAAGCAGCCCCCAGACTGTAGAGATTTGGGCTGGGCTGGTTTTCTTTGCAGTCACTGAGCTGTTGCCAGTGGGCTGCACTCCACTGAGGTTGGTGGTGTTCCACGGGACAGGCTTGGGAGTGGAGTCAAAGGTCTGATAAAGCGTCCCGTTTCTCCGTTCCTCAGGCAAGCGTTGCCGACTCACCTGCTCCTGTGGGGAATCCCATTTCTGGGCTTAACCGGGCCAAATAGCACCCTAAGGAAAGGGAACTGCCATCTTTCTAGGAGGGAAAGATGGAAAATAGACCCAGGTGGAAAATAGATGTAACGTAGCATTTTAAAGAACCCTGGCATAAATGACTTACCCTGGTCAGAGGGTGACCTGCTTTTCTAGGGTGGGCACGAGGCCCAACGTCGGCCAGCACAGCCCCCCATTTCTAGGCAGAGCTCAGCAAACTGACGTGGGTCCACATGCAGAAATGATCTCTGAGTAAAGGCTCTGTGCAGGGGGCACTTCCTCCTGCCTGACCTTTGTCAGCTGTCAGCACCTGGGAAGATGAAGGCTCACTTACTGAACATCAACATTTTTGTAAACCACGTGTTTTCCCAGCCGGGTGTCTAATGGGGTGACGAAACGAATGGAGATAAGGCCTGTGCGAGCAGAGGAAGTCCAGCTGCCTTATTTTGCTCTTTCCTTTGGCTCCCCTGGAACCTGGCAGCAGCTCCCTTGCTGCCACCCCAGCCCGGGACCAAGGGCACTTGATAGTGGGTATGTAAGCCCTAGGCCTTCTAAAAGCCAGGACAGGATAGTTCTCCATTAACCCCCAAAACTCCTGGACTGCAGAGTGAGGGATGAACCCCAGCGACGTGGAGACACAGAGGTGGTGTCCCAGGGCCAGCTTGACTGCCAGGGTCCCCAGGCACTGGCAAGTGGCATGGGGAAGGTCTCCTGGAATCCTGAGGTCCAGTTCTTCGTGTCATTATTTGAGGTAGGAAGGGAAGAGGTAGGGGCTGTGATGAGGCCGGTGGCAGACGTGGGAGAGCCACCTGTGTGCCCTGGGCGAATCCAGAGCTGGAGCCTGGTAGGTGGGCTCAGTGAGAGGGAGCCAGTCAGCGGGCCTTTGCCTTCTCGTGTTATCGTGTGGTCTTTCGGGGCATATTCAAGGAAAAAGAAGATGGTATTTCCTTTGCTATGGAGCTGCTGCACGAAAATAAGATAAACTGATTTTTTCCCCTCTAACTAAGGGATTCCCTAGAATTAGGGAAGGGCAGAGCTGGAAGGGGCCTCTCTGGGGAGCTGCTCCGAGTCCTCCGTGGCTTGCTGAAGTTCCCCCACGGCCCCGAGTTCCAGGCCAGGCCTCGAACTTGAGTCTCCTGCGCATCTGTTTTTTTCTCTCCGCTGGGTGTGTTGTTTTAAACGCTAAATTAGCTGGCTGTTTTCCTTGTTTCAGAGGAGAGGAGCTGGGGCAGGAAGGAAAGGGGAGGGAAGAGACGGGGAGAGAGGAGATATGCTATTCCAGGCAGCAGGGAGGTTTGACTGACTGGAGGGGTTTCCCAGCTCGTCCAAGGGCTAGAATTATTTTTCTCCCCCCAATTTTTATTTTATGATTTAAAAAAAATTTTTATTGGAGTATAGTTGACTTACAATGTTGTGTTAGTTTCAGGTGTACAGCAAAGTGAGTCAGTTATACATACACATATATCCAGTCTTTTTTTTTTAGATTCTTTTCCCATGTAGGCCATTACAGAGTATTGAGTAGAGTTCCCTGTGCTCTACCTTAGGTCCTTATTAGTTATCTCTTTTATATATAGTAGTGTGTATATGTCAATCCCAATCTCCCAATTTATCCCTCCCTCCTTTACCCCCTGGTAATCATAAGTTTTTGGGTTTTTTTATAATATCTTTATTGGAGTATAATTGCTTTACAGTGTTGTATTAGTTTCTGCTGTATAACAATGTGAATCGCTATATATATACATATAACCCCATATCCCTTCCCTCTTGCATCTCCCTCCCACCCTCCCTATCCCACCCCTCGACCATACCACCCTGAACGCGCCCGATCCCATCTCCCCCCAGTTTTTAATTTTGAAATATTTCAACTGAAAAGTTGGCGAAGTGGCCCAGCGAAGCTTCACCAGTTGTTAACATTTTGCCACATTTGGGCCTGAGCTTTCTCTCTAATTAGACACATATCTAATTTTTACACATGTTAACATATCTATAACTCGATACATTATGTATAATATGATATAACTAATGTAATAATGATACTATATATATGTACATATATATAATTTTGTTGTTGAACCTGTGAGAATTTGCAGATATCCAAATACTTCACCCCTGGATACTTTAGCTCGTGTCTCCTAAGAACAGGGATATCCTCCTACATGACCAGAGCCCCATAATTATCACATTTGGAAAACTTAACATTGATAAAATATTTTATAAAATATACAGCCCATATTCAGATTTCCCTCACTATCTCAGTGATGTCCGTTTTAGCTCAGAGGGTTACGTTTTGAGACCATCAGATCCTAGGGATGGGAAGTTACCTCGTGCCCTCATGTCAGTGCATCTGAGAACTAGATCAATTCTGTGTAATGATGAACTGATTTTTCATGAATGTTCCCGAACCATGTGGGTGTGACACATTGTAAAGCACATTTCAGAACTTGACCTAAGAGCATAGGCACCTTTGAGCAACGTTACTCAAGTCACAAACAGCTTGTGGCTGCAGAGGTGGCCCCCATCCCCCGCCCTACTCCGCTGCTGGACCCCATCTCTCCCCTCATTTAGTTCTCCCCCTCCCTGCCCCACCCAGAGACATGGGCCTGGTTCCCCCTTCCTTTCCTCTTCACTCACATTGTATCTAATTCCACTTCGAGTCCCTTTCTCCTCCCCTTCTCATCCCTTTCTCCTCCCCTTCTCTCTTCCACCAGCTGCCACTGGTAAATCTGCCCTCATTTCATAACACCCTCTCCCTGGGGCTGGTTTTCTCTCTCTCCCGTCTCTCCCTCTCTTGGCTTCGATTGTGGGTCTAATCATGTCTGTTTCACACAGAAGTAGTCTTAGTAATATACCTGTGTTACGGAAAAGAAAAATCTGTGTTTAGAAATGCTCCCATGTTTTTTTAAATCTTGATTTCTATTTATTGCATAAATTGCATTATAACAATAAAAGAGTATTTAGAAGGTGTAAGTGATACTCCTCGTTCTTTTTTTTTCTTTCTTTTTTTAAAGGAAACTAACTTTTTTTTAATGATTTTTTTTTTAAATTTATTTTTTGGCTGCGTTGGGTCTTCGTTGCTGTGCAGGCTTTCTCTAGTTGTGGGGAGCAGGGGCAACTCTACTCTTCGTTGCGGTGTGCGGGCTTCTCATTGCGGTGGCGTCTCCTGTTGCAGAGCACAGGCTCTAGGCACACGGGCTTCAGTAGTTGTGGCACATGGGCTCAGTAGTTGTGGCTCGCGGCTCTAGAGCGCAGGCTCAGTAGTTGTGGCGCACGGACTTAGTTGCTCCACGGTATGTGGGATCTTCCCAGATCAGGTTTCAAACCCTTGTCCCCTGCATTGGCAGGCGGATTCTTAACCACTGCACCATCAGGGAAGCCCGGTACTCCTCATTCTGCCTAATCTAACACATCACCTGTTCTAGTTTCCCAAGCCTATTTCCTGCCTTGTCCATGTTGAAACAGAGTGAAGGCAGTTTTGTTTTCTGCAAAAAGTTGTAAATTGTGTAGTTAAATGTAATAAGGGATCTGTGTCCTCTACTTCTAAAGGCACCTCCACAGATTCTATACACAAGCCTCTCTACCTCCTTATCCTTCTCTCCTTAAATTTAGTTTTCCTCAGGAACCAGGAAGAATGTTAAAATAAACAACTTCTAATCAGTTTAATTGTCACCTCCCACCGCCTTTTGTAGTACTTAACAATGCTGTGTTCTACAGCTTGCATGTTAGGTGTTTTTGTATTTTAAGGTTAAACTAGGATTTTGTAAACTAGGTTAGGAAGTTAACCACCATTTACAACATTTCTTTCTGTAGGTAGAAAATATATTGCAAGTTCCAAACAAACAACTCACAAATGAATGTTTGGAACACAGACCTTTGACAGGCATGCCTGCTGGTACTTGTTTCAAAGTCTAAAAGCATAACCTGGGCTCTACTTTAATCCTAGACATGTCAGTCTTTTCCAATCCAGAGTTCATTAAAATTATTGTTGTGACAGTCCTCCCTCGGCCCCCGAGATGCACAGCAGATCTTCCTAATGGGTGAGGAGGGAGGAGGGGCAGCCCCCTGAGATTGGGACCCCGGGAAGAAAGAGTAGAGCCTCACCTGAGGCTTACACCTGCCAGCATGGCAGCTGTGGTTCCCTGGGTCCCGTGCCCAGGAAACCTGCAATAGACCCTCTGTGCTGGGAGCTGTGCAGTGCACACACCCGTCAGCAAGTATTTGAGTACAGAATGTATGAGCCATGGCCCCTGCTTCCAGGGGGATGCAAATCAACTAGACATAAAAGGATAACTAATGATACTTGAAAATCAGTGAGGAATGACAAATGAGTAGAGAGAGATCATCTTGGGCTGGGGTGGTGAGAGAAAGCTACATGGCGGGGGTGGATAGAAACTTAAGCCATGCCTGGAGGATGCAGGATGATTAGAGGGAGAGAAGGGACAGGGTGGAGATGTACTGGGCATGCTCAGTGGCCCACCTGCCCCTAGTAACCTGGGGTACTTGTTAACAATGCAGCACCCACATGGATCTCTTTATTAGAATCTCCGAGAGAGCAGCCCAGGAATCTGCTGTTTACAAGTTTCCCAGTGACTCCTAGCCACTGATTGAGAGGAACAAGCAAGAACCAGTGAGGGCCCATGGAAGGGGATGGAGGCTGTAGCTTCTGGCTCAAGTGGCCCACTTGTGCTGTGGGCTACGAATCACTTAGCCTTGTGGACCCCAGTTTCTCGGACTGGGGTGAGGAGTAGAAAAGCAGAATGGGTTGCATATATGTGGTGGCTTAGTGGCCATCAACTCACTGTCATTTATTGATGCTTTCCATGTGCTAGACAATGAGTTAAGTGTTTGTCATACGTTTATTTAATTTCCACAACAACCTTTAGGAAGCAGGAATTTTAAGGGTCTGCTTTCACACATGGGGAAAGGGAGGCTCAGAGAGGTTAAGCAACCTGCCCAAAGTCACACAGTCAGTAAGTGATCTGTGCAACAGGAGAGCCACGGATTGTGGACACACAAGGACTGTTAAAAATGATGCCTCAGGAAGGTAATTAGTCTAGGTTTTCCTGTTCATGTTCACTACAGCAGGGCTATTTATGCCTATCTATGCCAGATCCACTTCTTTTTATTAAAGTCAAAATAAATAATCCATTGTACTTTTGCCCAGCCTCTGGAGTGATCTCAACCCCAGCACAAATGGCTAATCCTCTAAATTTTACACCCTGTGTGGTGAGAAGCTCGAAGCTATCCTCCTCCAGGGAAAGTTCTGGATGGAGACCCTTTTCCTTTCTCATGGTAACTGGCCCAAATGGCCCTGAGGATTATAGCCTATTTAATTCCTCTCCAAAAAATTAAACTGTCTCATACAAGGCACTCTTTGGATAAGGAGATGGCTGTGATAGTGGAGTTCATTTCTATCCCTTCCGTCCAAAAAACAAGGAGATTTTCTCTACTCTCTCTGTTCAGATCATGAAGTCTCTATTTTGTTTGAAAGGCGAGTAGGAGTCCCATGGCTTATGACCCTCAGAGAACTCAACGGTCCCTTCAACAGGTACAAATACAAGCCACCATTTTTGCACTGTGAAGACATGAGCCAGAAGCAGCGAAAATCCAGGGTCCTGTGACAGAAGCTGTGCAACAGCAACAAAAGGAAGACCTTTAAAACCCAAGGGCAACTTGGAAGCTAAAAATGCAAGGTATCTGAACATGCTGCGTCAAGTCAGCGGAAATCTTGGTTTACAACAGGTTGTGTGGCAGCGCTTGGAAGCAGCACCAGCCTCTCCCTTGTTCTGCATGCTGGTGTTTTCCTCCCAGTCATATTTTGGCCTTGTACCATAAACTTCATGAAGGCAGGACTGAGCCTGCCTTGTCTGCAAGAGCCTGGCACATAGTAGGCAGACAGTATGTGTCTGCTGAATTAGTGCCAATCCGTGGCAGAGGGCCGGGTTCAGTGTTTACTGCATTACAGGCACCAGGACTCTGTAACTCCTATCATCCTTGGTGTCTTAGGAACTTTAGACTCCCTCTGAATAGAGAGTGCCAATTACCACTTGGGTATATGACCTATAATTAATCTTATCTCAGTGGTAAACCCATAATTCATGTTGGTTTTGGGGGGGTTTTCTTTTTTGGTTTTTGTGGGGGTTTTTTTGAAAATGAAAATTGAGTGTCCTGAGAAATGAACTCACTTTGATATGGACACATGAAGTCAAAGTACAAAATGTCTATAGTGTTTCTGCTTAGGATGTGCTGGGGCATCAAACAGACAAGAGGGTCACGGGCATTTCCAAAGGGCTGGGTGGTTTCATGACTAATCACTGTAATTACATGCTTGTTCAGATACTGGTTCCCCTGGCTACAGAGACCAAGTTTGTGGAAAGAGGAATGGAGATTTGATCAGGAGAAGTTTAAGTAGAAACAATCCTTTTTACTGGGGGGTGGGGGGGAGATGGAGTGAATTAGCCCACTCCCTGGACTAATACGAGCATTCTGTCAAGTGCATCACTGCTCGGCCCCTCGTGTGCGGACCTCTGGGGGATGAGGCTCCTCCTGCGTGTCAAGCTGTCATCCTACCATGGAGCTGGGTGACGTGCATGGCCCCACCCACAGCTGGTCACCTGCTCAGCCCGGGAAAATGGCATACATTCAAGGTGCACAGGAAGGCTTCTGGCCACAGAGAAACTCAAGTCTGCATGGAAGAGGACACAGCTGTAATATTGGACTCATTTGCAGTCTCTCTACCCAGCAGGATAAAAATACCTTTTAAAAAAGAAAGCTTTCAAGACAACATTCTTAGAAAGCAACCTTCTTAACATCTCTTCCGTCTATATTCCTGGGCCAGCTTGCTCTCAACTATTGCTATCTGCTGGTCTCAGTAGGAAAAGCTGGTCAGTGCTCTGTAGAATCAGGAAAATGGGAAAGGAGTCTGGATCCACAGGCAGCATCCTGCAGGCAGAAGAGAACCCAGGCCCCGCCATCTGCTCCTGGATGACAGATTAGTCTTTGGGAGGAGCTTTCTTCTAAAAGGCAGAGGAGTGATTTGAAGAAAAGGAGATGTGCATCTCCTGCCTGTTCGGTGGCTTCGTGTGGCTGTAACTTATCTATTTGTACCCCGGGTTCTATGATTGGGGCAGGAGCCCAATAAGAGAACCCCAGAAAGCACAGCTGGATGGAGAGAGACCAGCCTCAGGGGAGAGGCAACCTGAAGTCATGACTGGGCTAAAGGACCCTCTGAACAGGTTTTCTTATGACTTGGGCTATTTCAGCTGTTGATGAATTTTTTTTTTTTTTTTTTTTTAATGCTGAGGGATATTTTAGGAAACAAGACCTTTTGTAATGCTCAGCAAAAATAGTCTGGTGTATTATTCTTCTAGGAGTTGCTTATAACAATTGCCGAGAAATCAAGATCAAATACCTTGGGGGCTGAACCCCTGAGAACCCTGAAGAACATACATTGCCCAACCAAAGTTCACCAGCCCACACACATTTTCCAACTTCCTGCAGAGTGCCCCAAGGGAGGAAGTAAATGAAATCTAGAAAAATTCACACGACTCTTGCAGCAGGAGGGTGACGGAGCCACTGTATGGCTAAACGTCTATTCCCCCTCCAATGTATTCTTCAGAGATGGGTGATGTTTCCCTTCTAGAGACTGTGGTGGACATGCCAGAGAAAGGGTGGGTGATACAGTTGCTCTTTGAGCTTCAATTTAAATGAGAGGAAAGCTGCAGTATTAAAGATGGGAAGATGTTCCTACAGAAAATTTTGGGTAAAATTTTGAAGGGGGAAAAAGAAAGACCAGGGAAGGGGGCCCTCGGTCACAGGCAGGGTCTGTCAGCTGGGTGCCGTCTGACCATCCGCACGTGGTAAAGCTCTATTTCTGCCATCTGGTCTGCAAGTTCTTCACTGTTTAATGTGGAAAACATGCCATTGATATGGGCTGGAGGGAAGTACAGAGGCCTTCTTCAAACAACACAACCAGAGACTGCCAAGTTCAGGTTTAATTTAGCTGTGTATTGAAATATATTGACAACTCATCTCTCTCAAAAAGAAAAACAGAAACACCTTAAAAAAAAATCCCTTAGCCTAGTAAATGGTACCTTATGGTGGATGAGAGGATGTGTGGTTATTTTAAAAGTCTGTCAAGTCTAGTTGAGGTCTCAGGGAACGGGTGGGGGCAGGGAAGGCTGGACAGCAGCATAAAGATAAGCAGAACAGGTTTGTTTTTTTTTGTTGTTTTTAATTTTTATTTATTTTTGGCTGCGTTGGGTCTTCGTTGCTGCATGTAGGCTTTCTCTAGTTGCGGCGAGCGGGGGCTACTCTTTGTTGCGGTGTGCGGGCTTCTCATTGTGGCGGCTTCTCTTGTTGTGGAGCATGGGCTCTAGGCACGCAGGCTTCAGTAGTTGTGGCACGCGGGCTCAGTAGTTGTGGCTTGTGGGCTCTAGAGCGCAGGCTCAGTAGTTGTGGTGCACAGGCTTAGTTGCTCTGTGGCATGTGGGATCTTCCCGGACCAGGGCTCGAACCCGTGTCCCCTGCATTGGCAGGCGGATTCTTAACCACTGCGCCACCAGGGAAGTCCAGCAGAACAGGTTTTTATCTAG